>NC_092128.1:29343495-30575995 GCF_043159975.1 Macaca nemestrina | reverse complement strand
GACGCCTCTCAGGCCCCGGGGGAACTGAACTGGGCTCTACCATCCTAAGGGGGTTTACAATTCCGTCCAGTGTTGGGGGTACTTGGCGCTCCTCCTCAGGGAGCCCTGGGTCCCACCAGCAGCAGCCACAGGTCGTGATGTGGCCACCTTCAGGAAGAGGGAGTGGTTGCCTCCCTGAGTTCTGGGACCACCCCTTTTGGAGGCCCCTCCACTCGGAGAACAATCTACAAGACCCCAGAGGCACCCACAGACCCTCCAGCTAGGACCTGAGGGTAGCTTCTGAGATGACCGGGAGACTGTTCCTGGCTATGGGACAGGGCATACTTGGTAGCCCCAAATCACAATCCCTGGCACAGGAGCCCACCCGCCCCAGCTCCCGCCCCCACCCCACAAGCAGGGATTCTAGTTCCTGTGTCCACCCAGCCTCTCCCTGCCTCGATGTCTCAGTTGCAGGCTAAAGGTGAGGACAGACCCCTCCTTCCCGTTATGGGCGGCCCAGGGTGGTTTCCGGCTGAGTCAGCCCCACGGGGAGAGCACTGCTCTGGCCAGTGGTAGAACTGGCCCGCTCACTTCCTCCCCGAGTTGGGAGGTCTGGCTACCCTGGAGGCTGCCCTAAACTGCTGCTCAACCCTTGCAGGTCAAGGTGCCTGCTGAGATATTCCCCTCCTCCTGGGACAAACAGTATTATCCCAGCATTTGCATTACTTCCCTGGCTCTAGACTTTACTAGTAAAGCAATTACTTACTGCTAAGAGGAAGGACTTTTCCCCATGAGGGCTCTCTTCCACTCTCAAGAGGCAGGGGGCAAGGGTATATACACACACAGGAGGCGTAACAATGAGAGGGAGTGTGAGAAATAGTTAAAAGCACAGATTCTAGCATCCTAACTTGGACTTGTCCTGATTCTACCATTTTGGGGGGCTCTGTTATTCTAGGTGAGTTCTTTTTCTCAGAGGCCAGTTTCCTCATTTGTAAAATGGCTAATAACTGTGATGGAACTTTTTTTAGGATTACTGCAAAAATTAAATGAGACAAAACATGGAACGCTCTTAGATGGTGCCTGGCACAGAATAGGAGCTCAGTACATGGCTTTAAAATGTGCCTTATAGGGCCGGGCGCGGTGGCTCAAGCCTGTAATCCCAGCACTTTGGGAGGCCGAGGCGGGCGGATCACAAGGTCAGGAGATCGAGACCACAGTGAAACCCCGTCTCTACTAAAAATACAAAAAATTAGCCGGGCGCGGTGGCGGGCGCCTGTAGTCCCAGCTACTCAGGAGGCTGAGGCTGGAGAATGGCGGGAACCCGGGAGGCGGAGCTTGCAGTGAGCCGAGATCGCGCCACTGCACTCCAGCCTGGGCAACAGCGTGAGACTCCGTCTCAAAAAAAAAAAAAAAAAAAATGTGCCTTATAGGACAACACTTAATCCCAATGGGTGGGGATTTCACACAAAGTATGTTTGGGCGGGCAGGTTTTGTACTGCTGCACGCACTATATTGAATAGACTAGAGCATGCTTCCTGCCACCATTTCTGTTTCTTTTCTGGATAAAACAGTCCTAATTAGACACAAGCTGGGAACTAGGATGCAAATAGCATTTCCTAAATCTCCTAACCATGCCTTAATCAATCCCCGTCTCTGTCCACACACAAGAGGTTACATCTTGGTCCCCTGGAGCTACAGGCCAGCAGCCAACCTGGATGTCTCTTTGTTCCCTTTATATAATAAAAATCAGAGTCTACTGATCTTTTCTAATTATAGATTCTTTCCTTCCTCTTTGTCCTTGTTGCCCTTGCCCAAACTAGAGTCAAATTCTGGAGGCACCAAAAATCTCAGTGGAGGCAGAAAAGATGAATAAGAGCTCAACAGACAAAGAAGGGGTCATTTCAAGTTCTGAGAACAGTACAAGCAAGGCTCAGAGGCTTCCCATGACATGGTGCTCCGTGGAACAAAATGTAGCTCTGTATATAGGAACAGAGGCCCAAGCGGAACCATATGGCATGATAGCGGGGCACACAAACACGCAGCTACACTGCCTGGGTTTGAATTCCAGCTCCATCACTTAGTAGCAAGTTACTTAATTTCTATGTGTCTGGATCCCTCATCTGCAAAATAGGATCATAATAGTGCCCACCTCTAAGGGTTGTTGGGCGGATTAAATGCTCTGACAGACCGAGAAAACTTAGTATAGTGCTGGGGCATAGTAAGTACCCCATAGATATTACTGTTCCCAATTCGTATGTAAGTGTTGGAACAGCCCACCCTTCACCATTCAACTCCAAGTCCGCTTTGCACAGGAAGCTTTCTTCAATTAATCTGAAATGGCTGTCATACATCACCCCAACATACGCACTCTCATTTGTATCAATATTTTGTTTTGGCTTTTGGGGTGTGTGTGTGTGTGTGTGTGTGTGTGTGTGTGTCAGGGTCTCACTCCTGTCACCCAGGCTGGAGGACAGTGGCGCAATCATGGCTCACTGCAGCCTGGACTTCCTGGGCTCAGGTTATTTTCCCACCTCAGCCTCCTGAGTGGCTGGGACTATAGGCACACACCACCATGCCTGGCTAATTTTTGTATTTTTTTTTACAGCGACAGGGTTTCGCCTTTGCCATGTTGCCCAGGCTGGTCTCAAACTCCCAGGCTCAAGCAATCTGCCCACCTCAGCCTCCCAAAGGCATAATATTAATGTTTTTACAAACTTATTCTCTAACTGTGGGTTGGGGACTGTCACATTAACAGAGAGGGAAGCTTACTGCAGAAAATTAGGGAGTTGTCTTGTGACACAATGACTCAGTTACGCATTCAACATTCGGTCAGCAACTATTTATTTATTTATTTTTTAAACTAGAACATTTATCACATGACTAATCATTGAAATTCTTAAGATGAACTGGATGCTGCAACAGCTGCCCTCTTGGGTTTAGGTGTTGTTCCTTTTCAGAATCTGGCCTCAATCTGCAGCAAACAATTTTTAGGTGTCTCATTCAACCAGTCCTGGTGGTATTTCACTGTTTAGCCTTGGCACCCAGTTATACTTCCTCTTGTGTTTGGCAGGGTAGCCACATTTGCCACAGGTTGTCTTCTGGAGGTGGTAGGCCTTAGAGCCATAGTGGTGGCACAACTTGTGTATCTTATTGTGATGCTTCCCAAATGATGACATTCCCTTCATCATCTCGCTTCTGCAGCTGAGACCAAACAGACTAGAAGATAAGGCACTTCCACTATATCTGGTCAGCAAATATTTACTGAACACTTACTATGTGTCAGAAACCATATTCCTCATGGCTTCCCCTAAAGCTCCATGTAGGAAAATTAAGCATGAGGGTTATTGATTGAAGGGTCTCAGAAAAACAAACCTTTGTCACTAACATCCCTCCTCCTGGCCATTTGCAAGATTTGGCACTGATTACCCATCTTCAAACCCCTTGTTAGTCATTCTCACACCGCTATAAAGAGCTGTAAAGAATGGCTGGAGACTGGGTAATTTATAAAGAGGTTTAATTGACTCACAGTTCTTCATGGCTGCGGATGCCTCAGGAAACTTACAATCATGGTGGAAGGGGAAGCAAACACATCCTTCTTCACATGGTGGCAGCAAGAAGTGCAGAGCAAAGGGCGGGAGAAGCCCGTAAGAAAACCATCAGATCTCATGAGAACTCACTCACTATCTCGAGAACAGCAGCATGGGGGTAACTGCCCCATGATTCAGTTACCTCCCACCAGGTCCATCCCAGGACACATGGGGATTATGGGAACTACAATTCAAGATAAGACTTGGGTGGGGACACAGCCAACCTATATAATCCCTCTTAAAAATCATGCATTCTATCTAGGCTGCTGTAGCGGTTCACACCTGTAATCCCAGCGCTTTGGGAGGCTGAAGTGGGAGGAACACTTGAGGCTAGGAGTTTGAGACCAGCTTGTGCAACCAAGCGAGACCCTGTCTCTACAAACAAAAAATTTAATTAGCTGGGCACAGTGGTACGTACCTGTAGTTCCAGCTACTGGGAGTGGGGCAGGGCACTGACTCAGGAGGATCACTTGAGCCCAGGAGGTTGAGGGTGCAGCAAGTTATGATTGCACCACTGCACTCCAGCCTGGGCAAAAGAGAGATACCTACCCTGTCTCTAAAAGTAAGTAAGTACATAAAATAAATAAATAAATAAATAAATAAATAAATAAGTACAGCTGGGTGTGGTGACGCACACCTGTAATCCCAACACTTTGGGAGGCCAAGGCTGGAGGATCACTTGAGCTCAGAAGTTCAAGACCTGACCGGGCAACACTGAGACCCTGTCTCAATAAATAAAAATTTAAAAACATAAAAAAAAATACAACTAATGCATTCTGATTGGGTCAAGGTTCTAATTTACCCAGAAAGGTCATACATCAATTATCTAATAGCATAGGAATTCCATTATCTGATTAACTCATCTTCTGTCTATAGCCATACCACCCTGAACGCCTGATCTTGTCTGGTTAACTTATCTTCTGAAGCACATGGATCCATAACGGGCTCCAGTGGGGCTGAGAACACTAGAAATTATCTGCTTGTGTATCTGTACTATTTCCCCCTGGATTCAATTTCAGGCAGTATAGGAACTAGATAATCAGACAGTATTCCCAATACCAAACACCTAAAGCATGACAAACATTCCTTTAAATGCATAGCAGAGCTTGAGGGTGGAGGAGGAAGGGAAAGCTACAGGGACAACAAACAAACAAACAAAGCAAAGAAATGAGAACCCTGAAGCTGTGGCTGCGGGTTGGGGGAGAGGGGGCGGCTGTTGAGTAACGTTGATAACCAAAGCCTGGCATAAAGCTGGGGCCCTCAAGCGCTTTGCTCTCAAGGAGGAGTGGACCAGGAAAAATCTGGCCATCAGCAAAAGGAGGAGGAGAAAGGGAAAATGTATCTGCTTCAGTCATAATTCTGGACCTAAAAAAACATTTCCACTGAGAATTTGCAATCCTGGGCTTCAGGTGTATTTGCAAACAGAATGCATACTGTGCCTGGTCTGGGCAAACACAAGATCAAACATGAACAAACATTAGCGGTGGATTGTTAGTTCCTTGAAGAAGCTTTGCACAAAGCTTCTCTAGAGGAGCTACAGTTAACCCAGGCTACGTATGATTCCCACACAAAAAGTTTGGACAAGTAAAGCTCAAACGCAAAAAATAAATCACGCAGCAACAAGCCTACATGAGCAAATGCCAGCATACCCAAGCAACAGCTGCATAATATCCTTTCTATTTTTCTATAACAAAATTATTAGGTATAAAGTAAAAAATAAGAATTTAAAAAATATTTACAGAAAAATAAAAATAAACTGAAAACATGACAAAGGGGCCATATACTATCAAAACAGATGAGAGACATTTGAAAAAATAAATCAATAGAATATCTAAAACTGAAAGCCATGATAATCAAAATTAAAAACTCAATGGGCAAGTTAAACAGCAGATTAGATAGGATGGAAGACAGAATTAGTGAACTAAAAAAAATACAAAAATGAAAACAAGCCAAACCGCCTCCCCCACAAGATCTAAAAAGTTACACAGAATGAAGCAGAGAGGGACAACAACTTGGAAAATATGAAGGAAATATTAAGAGACATGAAGACCAGACTGAGTAAGATGAACATGCATCCAATTGAAGTACTGAAAGGAGAAAATAGAATAGGGAGAGGCAATATTCTAAGAGATAGTGGCTGAGAATTGTCCAGAAGCAATGAATGACATGAAACCCTCAACTTCTATCATCAAGGAAGCTAGATGACAAAGGAATAATATTTTTCAATGTATAAGAGTAAATAACAGGTCGGGCATGGGAGCTCACACCTGTAATCCCAGCACTTTGGGAGGCTGAAGCAGGCAGCTTGTTTGAGCCCAGGAGTTTGAGAACAGCCTGGGCAACATGATGAAACCCCTTCTCTACCAAAAAAAAAAAAATTAGCCAGGCATGGTGGAGCATGCCTATAGTCCCAGCTACCTGGGAGGCTGAGGTGGGAGGATTGCTTGAACCTGGGAGGCAGAGGTTGCAGTGAGCTGAGATCACACAACTACAATTCAGCCTGGGCAACAGGGCAAAAACCCTGTTTCAAAAAAAAAAAAAAAGTAAATAACTAGCAAACTAGAATTTTATACTTAGTCAAGATAACATTTAAAAGCAAGGGGACCTATCGAATGGGAGAAGTATTTGCAAATCATGTATCTGATAAGGGAGTTGTATCCAGAATATATAAAGAACTTCTACAACTGAAAAATAAAAAGACATGTAACCTGATTTGAAAATAAGCACAGAATTTTTTTTATTTTTTTTTATTTTTTTTTATTTTTTTTGAGATGGAGTTTTGCTCTTGTTGCCCAGGCTGGAGTGCAATGGCACAATCTCGGCTCACTGCAACCTCCACCTCCCAGGTTCAAGCAGTTCTCCTGCCTCAGCCTCCCTTGCAGCTGGGATTACAGGTGCCCGCCACCATGCCCAGCTAATTTTTTGTATATTTAGTAGAGACAGGGTTTCACTATGTTGGCCAGGGTGGTCTTGAACTCCTGACCTCTGGCGATCCACTCACTTCGGCCTCCCAAAGTGCTGGGATTACAGGCGTGAGCCATTGTGCCCAGCCACTTTTTTTTTTTTTTCATCACCCAGGCTGGAGTGCAGTGGGGTGATCTCGGCTCACTGCAGCTTCTGCCTCCCAGGTTCAAGCAATTCTCCTGCCTCAGTCTCTCAAGTAGCTGGGATTACAGGTGCCCGCGACCATGCCCGGCTACAACTGGGTGAAGGATTTGAATAGACATTTCTCCAAAGGAGGCTTACAAATAGCCAATATACTGATAAAAAGATGTTCAACATCATTAGTCATTAGGGAAATACAAATGAAATCCACAATGAGATACTACTTAACAACCACCAGGCTGGCTAAAATTAAAAAAAGTAAAGACAATAACAAGTGTTGACAGGACATGGGGAAATTGGAACCTTTCTATATTGCTGGTAGAATTACAGAATGATGCAGCCACTCTGGAAAACAGTTTGGCAATTCCTCAAAATATTAAACACAGAGATACCATATAACCCAGCAGTTCTACTCCTAGTTGTAGACCCAAGAGAACTAAAAACATGTATCTACACAAAAACATGTACACAAATATTCATATCAGCTTTATTCATAATAGGGTGAAAACTAACCCAAATGTCCATCAATTGATGAATGGATAATAAAATATGGTATATCCATACAACAGAATATTACTTGGACACAAATGAAATTCTGATACAAGCTACAACATAGATGAAACTTGAAAACATTGTGCAAGTTGGAAGAAACTGAGGCAGGAGAATAGCAGAGTAAGCTGGGGGTGAAGCGGATCCTTGGACGTAAGCTAGCTTAATCAGTAGCAAAAGCAAAACATGCAAAATAGCAGAAGTAGAATACACAAAATAAGGGAATAAGCAGTATGTACATAAGGGAGTAAGCAATGAGTTGAAACATGCAAGATAAGAAAAATAAGGACTTGCAGTAGCAATTTGGTCACAAAAAAATAAAAGTAAAGATAAGCAATTTGGTCAAGAGATACAGTAAGGTTGAGCAAGTGGAAGAAAAAAAAAAACATATAAAAGGCCATGAAATGTAACAAACTGGGACTGATACCACTCGCTGGTCAGCCTGCTCTCTCCTCTCTGGGAGTGTTACTAAGCATAACAAATTTTTGCTGCTTTGCTATGCTATCTGTGTCACGTCCAGTTCTTTGTTTGGGACACCAAGAGCCAGGAACTACACGGTACCATCCATTAACAAAACCAGATACAAAAGGTCATATATTAAATTATTCATTTATATGAAATGTCCAGAATAGTATTCCTTTGTATGGAATCTAAAAAGTATAGGCCCATTGCATGGCTCACGCCTGTAGTCCCAACACTTTGGGAGGCCAAGGTAGAAGGACCACTTGAGCTCAGGGGTTTGAGACCAGCCTGGACAACATAGAGAGACCCAGTCTCTACAAAAATAAAAAATAAAAAAATTAGCTGGGCGTGGTAGCGCATGCTTGTAGTCCCAACTACTCAAGAGGCTGAGGTGGGAGGATCCCTTGAGTTGTGGAGTTCAAGGCTGCAGTGAGCTATGATGGCACCACTGCACTCCGGCCTAGGTGACAAGGCAAGACCCCATCTCAAAAAGGAGTTGTTGGTGTGAGAAGAGTAGAAATTTGTGCCTTAGGGGAACCCAGGAGTGTGGCCTGTACCCAAAATCACTCCCTGGGTAATACTGATGAGGGAGCTGCTCTTCTGAAGCCTTGTTTCTTCTGGTCCCTTGCACCTCTGCTCCCAGCTCACCCTGGTCTGCTCCCAGATATCCTGTACCCCTAGAAGTCCAGAGGACACCCATTCTTATCACCCTTGTGGTAGCTAGTGTCCTATAGCACTATCTGCCTGCCTTCTTCCCATCCCTTCCCCATGATCCAACACAGCTTTCTGGTGTCCTAAAAGGAGTTAGTCTGACATATCCCCAGCAAATGTGTAGATGGTGTCAAGAAATCTTTTCCCCTCCCTATTTTACAAACCACTCCGCTCCATCTGTATTAGTTTCCTAGGGCAGTGGTAATAAAGTATCACAAATTAGGTGATTTATAACAATATAAATTTATTCTCTCACTGTTCTGGAGGCTGGAAGTTTGAAATCAGGGCATTGGCAGGGCCATGCTGCCAACTAGGGGAGGATCCTTCCTTGTTTTTTCCAGCTTCTGGTGTCCCCACACACTCCTTGGCTCATGGCACCCTAACTCTAATTCTCTGCCTCTGGCATCACATGGCCATCTTCCCTCTAGCCTGTTCAAATTTTCCTCTTCTTATAAGGACACCAGTCACATTGGATTAGGGCCCACCCTAATCCAGTGCCCCCTACTCCATATCCTCATTTGCAAATAAAGAGAATACTATTAGGACTGTGTGTGCATGGAACAAAAGAAAATGGGCGCTTTCACACAGTGTGCCTAGGAAGGCTATTTCACAGTATGGAACAAGAGCCTTAAAAGGTGTGCTGGCTGTGTGTAGTGGCTCACACCTGTAATCTCAACACTTTGGGAGGCCGAGGCGAGAAGATGGCTTGGGCCCAGGAGTTCAAGACCAGCCTGGGCAACATGATGAGACCCGTCTCTACAAAAAATAAAAATAAAAGAACAAAAGTATCAGGAGTGGTGGTGTGCTTGTGGTACCAGCTATTTGGGAGGCTAAGATGGGAAGATCGCTTGAGCTCAGGGGGTCGAGACTGCAACAAGCCATGATAGCATCATTGCACTCCAGCCTGGGTGACAGAGTGAGATCCTGTCTCAAAAATAAAACAAAATAAAAAAACAAAGGCATGCCTTCTGGCTTTTACTCATAGGTGTTACTCTTAAGGAAATAATTGGGCAAGTGTACAAAAATGTAAGTATAAAGATATTCATTGCAGCTTTGTTTAAAACAGTAAAAAGAAGCACAAACATTCTAAATGAATACAAAGGAGAATTTATTTGCTCTTAAAGAGGTTGCAATTCAACTGAATTCTTTACTTTTACCTATGTTTCCTTCTCTTAGAACCACAACCCACTTGCAGATATTAAAATGGTGTCCTTTTATGAAACAATTAGAAACTTGAATATTGTTTGATGGTATTAGGAATCGCTATTGATATTTTAGCTGTGTAACAGTGTTTTAGCTTTGTTAAAAATGTGTAAACTTTATTTATTTTTTGATTTTTTTTTTTTTCTGAGATAAGTTCTTTTTGTGTCACTCAGGCTGGAGTGCCGTGGTACAATTATAGCTCACTGCAGCCTCAACCTCCCTGGCTCAAGCTATCCTCCTGCCTCAGCCTCCTGAGTAGCTGGGACTACAGGTACCTGCCACCAGGCCCAGTTCATTTTTTAATTTGTTTGTAGAGATGAGGTCTTCCAATGTTGCCTGGGTTGGTCTTGAGCTCCTGGGTCCAAGCGAGCCTCCCGTCTTGGCCTCCCAAAGTGCTGGGATTACAGGCATGAGCGACAGCACCCGGCCTCAAATCTTCAGCTTTTACAGATGCATACCAGATATTCGCAGCTGAATTGACAGGCTGTATAGGATGTTCTTCAAATAACACAGGCGCGGGGAAAGCACATGTGTATGTGAATGGGGCAGAATTGGTCATAGGGTTGCTGGTGGCTGAAGATTGGATACCTGTAAGCTATTCTGCTCATCTGTCTACTTTTGTGTATGATCTAAATTCTCCATAATAAAAAGTTAAACAAAGTATATATCTAGTTGAATTCTGCTTTTGTAGAATCTTCTAGGTATGACAGCTTCATAGGCGGCTCTATTAACACTTCTCCATTATGTAATTTTTCTAAAATGTCTGTTTCTCTAACTTAATTGTTTTCCAGGATGAAATGAGTATGAAAGTACTTGGGGGACTGACAGCCTTCTACATATAGAAGAGATTATTAGGACTCATTAGTGTTCTAAATATGTATTATTGTACTCTTTAGTGGAGAAAGAATTAAGTTAAATTTTTGGCTTCAAATAATTCATAGTCTAAAATTTTCCTTGATTTAAAGTGACTTTTCTCAAAAAGACAATTCAGGAAGGGATATAATAAGACCATGTGTGTAATGAGGCTGAGTTTGGTGCTGAAAAACTCAGCTTCCTTTGATCAATCAGATCCCTGGAGGTGGGATGGGGCAGGGACCATGTGTCCTATTCATTGCTGCATTTCCAGCACCCAGCACAGCCTCTGGCACACTACATAGGATAATAATAATAGTGGTGATAATAATAATAAAATAGAACTAACATTTGTTGAGCTTCAGTGCCAAACAATGTGCAACTGCTTTGCCTGAATAATTTCATTTCATCTTCAAAACACTCCTACGGGGAGTGTCTCAACATCACATTGAGAGAAAACTGATGCGAATACTGAGCCTCAGGAAGATTAAGTTACTCACGCAAGGTCATCCAGTCAGAGAGTGTGGGGCTGGCTTTGAACTCACGTCTGTTTGTCCTGGAAGTCACTACTTTTTTAATCAAGATGCCCTGAAATGCCAACGTGAGAAATCTGGTTCTCTTAGTGTGTCTCTTCTTGCAGGGACAGTGAGGACAGCAGGATATTGGAGCTTGGTGACACTTGCCTCTGCAATTCCCTAGGCAGCTCCCCCAGCTCAGATTCTACACCTTCAGGCTACTTCCTGTTGTCTTTTGGGTCCTCAAACAGACTTTTGCACAGAGAAAAGAAAACACTCACTAACCAATAAGCACAAGGCCTGGCAGGTTTATTTCTCTCTGTAATTTAATAAATTGACATTAATTAATAAGTGTTCATATGTCAATTTTGTGATTTTTTAATTTGAGTTATTGTAACTGTATATATTATATAGTGTATTTGTATTAATTTTATTTTTTTGGAGACGGAGTTTCACTCTTGTTGCCCAGGCTGGAGTGCAGTGGTATGATCTCAGCTCACTACAACCTCCACCTCCTGGGTTCAAGCAATTCTCCTGCCTCAGCCTCCTGAGTAGCTGGGATTACAGGCATCTGCCACCATGCCCAGCTAATTTTTGTATTTTTAGTAAAGACGGGGTTTCACCATGTTGGTCAGGCTGCTCTTGAGCTCCTGACCTCAGGTGATCCGCCCACCTTGGCCTCCCGAACTGCTGAGATTACAGACGTGAGCCACTGCGCCTGGCCGTTTTTATTAATTTTTAACTTTTATTATACGCGAGTCATATATAAACTTAAGTGATTTGAGTGATAAGGCCCAAAGCCTTGTCATCTAAGGGTGTGATGATACTATCAAGCTTTCAGATCTATCAGTTAAATAATTAAGAGGTAGGAGGGAATAAGTGTCCTAAAGGCAAGAAGTTCAGTTTCCAAAATGCCTTGCCCAGTGGGTTTTTCATAGTTGACATTTAATCAATAGTTGTTGAATAAATGACTGTGAAAAAGAAGAAAATAGTCATAAACAAAATTGAAAGCAAATAGGCCAGGTGTTGTGGCTCGTGCCTGTAATCCCAGCACTTTGGGAGGCTGAGGCAGGAGGACTGCTTGAACCCAGGAATTCAAGACCAGTCTGGGTAACATAGCAAGACCCAATCTCTACTACTAAATAGTAAAAATTATTTACAAAAAACTAAAAGCAGCCGGGCATGGTGGCTCACGCCTGTAATCCCAACACTTTGGGAGGCCAAGGCGGATGGATCACTTGAGGTCAGGAGTTTGAGACCAGCCTGGCATGGTGAAACCCCATCTCTACTAAAAATAAAAAAATTGGCTGGCATCATGGCACTCACCTGCACTCCCAGCTACTCAGGAGGCTGAGACAGGAGAATTGCTTGAACCCAGGAGGCAGAGGTTGCAGTGAGCTGAGATCATGCCACTGCACTCTAGCCTGGGTGACAAAGTGAGACTCTGTCTCAAAGAAAAACAAAACAAAACAAAACAAAAAAACTAAAAGCAAATAGGCAGGGAAATATTTTCGTAAGTACAATAACAAGGTCTCAATTTCTTTCTTTTTTTTTTTTTTGAGATGGAGTCTTGCTGTGTTGCCCAGGCTGGAGTGCAGTGGTGCGATCTTGGCTCACGGCAACCTCTGCCCCTCCAAGTTTTAAGCAATTCTCTGCCTCAGCCTCTGGAGTAGCTGGCATTACAGGCGCCTGCCACCACGCCTGGCTAATTTTTTTGTATTTTTAGTAGAGACAGGGTTTCACCATCTTGGCCAGGCTGGTCTTGAACTCCTGACCTCGTGATCCACTCACCTCGGCCTCCCAAAGTGCTGGGATTACAGGCGTGAGCCACCGCGCCCGGCCTCAATTTCTTAATATATTAGGAACTTGGGAAATAGATAAGAAAAGCATGAAATCTTCAATAGAAAAATGATAATGCTAAATAAATGCAGAATGAATAAATGAAAGAATAAGTGGGGGCTAATAGAGAGATGCCTTTCCTGGAATTTAACATGTTAATTTTTTTAAGGGGCTTTCCAGTGAAGACCCAAAGACCTGCTAGACAAATTCTCAAAGAGCTGTAACACTAACATATTAATTTTCCAAGAGTACATTGGGGACCATATGAAGACAAGCAGACCTCAGGTATGTGAAGGGGGACTTAGAAAATGCAAAGGGCTCAGCTGCAGAGCTGGCTTAAGCCTTTTTCAGATGCACAGGAGGACAGGAAAGGAGCTGCTGCATGGCCTGGCAGAACGATCAGATGTACCAAGTTAGGGAAAGTAGACAGGAAAATCCGGAAGTATACACTGGTGAGTTCCCTGCTTTGGAAGTAGGAATGTGGCTTTGCTGGGAAGCTACCCTTTGAGGAGGAAATCCAACTCTACAGGTAGACAGCAGTCTCCCAACAGCAGAGTTGGGGAGAGAGCCAGAGGAGGAGGAGAAGGGAAAGGGCCTACCTGGAGCAAGGCCAGCTCTCTGTTCTTCCCTGATGGGTGGGTCACAGTCGCCCAGCCTCTGGGACAAAGTTAGGGGAAACCTGGGCTCTGATGACAGCGGCAACTTCTCAGTCTTGTCTGGCACATAAAAATAGCTTTTCCAGGTGATGTGACTCTGGGGCTTAGCCAACTGCAGGCCTGGTTACTATGCTTGGTTACCGGCCTTTGCCCTGTCTCCAGATCTTGGAATGACTTTGGCTTTACACACTTCCCCCTAGGGGCCTCATAAGTGAAGCCTCATCCTCAGGAGACAAGGGTGGCTTTTCATAGTGTGCCCCCTTTGTGGGAAGAGTATGCTGACCTTTAGGAGGGCAGGAAGGGCGTTTCCCTCCTTCCTTGGCTTGGAAAACATAGGGGAGCTCAGCCAGACCATGTCTACTGTTTCCTGGGTAATTCACTAAGCCAACCAAAGAACCTGAACTTCCTGCAGTGATGAGGCCAACACACAGTCTCAGGTACACAAAACCACCAAGAGTCACATGCCTCCTGACTCACAGACCTACCCCAGGAGGCTGTGAAAGCAGCGCACAACCAGGCCCAGGCCCTGGGGGTACTAGGAGTCACATGAACAATGAGAACATCAACAGGCCTGAGGTCACTGACAGGTGCAAAGGTTCCTAGGGTACACACATTTGCCCTAATATACACATACCTGTCCTGATTTACATACTCAGAGCCCCTCGGGCAGTATATATCCCATGATGCACTGAGCTCCTTATTTTGGGTAGAACTCCCTTTTAGAGCTAGTACCCAAGCTGCTCATTTTCCTTGCTATGAAGGAAGATTCTCCACATCCCTCTATTCCTCCTTCTCCCTGATTTCTCCCTGTTGTACAGATAGAGAAGTGGCAAGGGACAATGGTGATTTAATTCCAGAAGGCTGAGGAACCAAGGCTACAAAGACTCTATAGAAGCACTTAGTTATAGAATCTAATCAGCTATAAGGAATGCTTGGAGCCATTATCAAGTTCAGTCTGTTTTCACAAGGATCCTAAGGCTGGAGAAGCGAAGAAGTTTGCCCAATGCCCCAGGCTGGGCAGTGGCTGAGGCTGAATTTGATGATATAGGTGGGATAGGCAGGTTCAGTCTAGCTGGAGAATTTAGTTAGCTCAGGGGTGGGGTTGGCTTACTGATTTTTTTTTTTTTTTTTTTTGAGACAGAGTCTCGCTCTGTCACCCAGGCTGGAGTGCAGTGGCGCAACCTCAGCTCACTGCAACCTCTGTCTCCCAGGTTCAAGTGATTCTCCTGCCTCAGCCTCCCGAGTAGCTGGGACTACAAGCGTGTGCCACCACACCCAGCTAATTTTTGTATTTTTACTAGAGATGGGGTTTCACTATGTTGGCCAGGCTGGTCTCAAGCTCCTGACCTCAGGTAATCCAACTGCCTTGGCCTCCCAAAGTGCTGGGATTACAGGCGTGAGCCACTGCACCCAGCCTGGTTTACTGATCTTTAGTGCATGTGAGTAATAGATTGGTTCACTGATAACAACTGAGCATCTAGTTTGCACAAGGCACAGACTGAGAAGCAAATATATATTTAAATCTTAAAACAACCCTCTCAAAGTTAAAGGAAATAATTAATTAACAGAGACGATCAATGAATAAGGATGATGCTTACAATACATTTTTAAAATTTTATTTTGGCCGAGTGCGGTGGCTCACACCTGTAATCCCAACACTTTGGGAGGCCAAGGCGGGTGGATCACTTGAATTCAGGAGTTTGAGATCAGCCTGGCCAACATGGCAAAACCCTGTCTCTACTAAAAATATAAAAATCAGCCAGGCATGGTGGCAGGTTCCTGTAACCACAGCTACTCAGGAGGCTGAGGCAGAAGAATCACTTGAACCCAGGAGGCACAGGTTGTAGTGAGCCAAGATCACACCACTGCACTGCAGCCTGGGTGACAGAGCAAGACTCCATTTCGAAAAAAAAAAAAAATTATTTTGGATTCAGTGGGCACATGTGCAGATTTGTTACACGAGTATATTGCATAACGGGTTTCTAGTGAACCCATCACCCGAACAGTGAACACTGCACTCAGTGAGTAGTTTTTCAAAAGGGACCCCCTCTGGAGTCCCTGGTAAGAACTTTTAAGAAAATACACAAGACATTCTCTAGACGGAACATGCTTATAAACTGAGAGGTATAAACATCAAACGCCGTATCAGCATGTGATTCTCCAACATGCAAAAGAATCCAGGATGGGGGACTGGGGAGGTTTTCAGGGTCAAATGGGAAAGCTGGGAGCCTGAGACACCAACAGTTATAGCTGACTTTCAGGATCTGTTAGGCGAGGGGCTGAGAGGTTTGGTGTGGGTAGGGCTTTGGGCCTTCATCGTTGACAGGAGGGATTCTGACTGGACAGCTTTTTCTTTTTTTTTTTTTCTTTTGAGACGGAGTCTCGCTCTCTCACCCAAACTGGAGTGCAGTGGCCGGATCTCAGCTCACTGCAAGCTCCGCCTTTCGGGTTTACGCCATTCTCCTGCCTCAGCCTCCCGAGTAGCTGGGACTATAGGCACCCGCCACCTCACCCGACTAGTTTTTTGTATTTTTTAGTAGAGACGGGGTTTCACCAGGTTAGTCAGGATGGTCTCGATCTCCTGACCTTGTGATCCGCCCATCTCGGCCTCCCAAAGTGCTGGGATTACAGGCTTGAGCCACTGCGCCTGGCCCTGGACAGCTTTTTCTCCAGTCCTTTAGCCAAAGGAGGAGGGGTCACTGGGAGAAGGAAAAAAGGGTGGGAGTCTCCTCAAAGACCAGTTGTCCTCTACCACTCATTACCCCCTCTCCCGACAACAGCCACTGTCCTTCTTGGCTAAGATAAGAGGCAGCAGGAACAGCCCCCTGCCCTGCTCTAGCCGAGTTGGAGCAGAGCCACGGAGTGAGTTGGCTGGCGGCAGAAATGTCTGGGCATCTGTGTCTGGGGGAGAGGTGCCAGCTGTCTAGGCGGAGAGAAAATGTGCCCATGTGCACACACATGTGTGTAAAGGTAGGGCATGTGTCAGTGAACACATGCAGCAGAGGGAAGAGCAGCTGTTGTAATTGTGAATGACAACAGCATAGACACCAGGAGAACCCCATTGTCTCCCAACCCATAGACTCGGACTCTGCCTCCCTGCCAGGAGCAAGACACCTGTCTCCTCTGGTAGCACCTCCGCCATCTACCAGGCAGCAATGGAGCTCATTTGAGCCTGGCCCTTTTGCGGCTAACCTGGGCTCTCCTATGCTCAGAGAGCCCACTGTGACCGCCAAGAGAAGGTGACAGCAAGGAGGAAAGCTCCCTCTATGTTCTAACATTCAATGATTTTATGGTTCCATGAAGGAAAAAGAGAGCAACGTGTCAATACACAGATTTATCCTAAACTGCTAAATGGAAATAACTTGGAGAACAGCACAGAATGAGTAAACTCTTAAATACATGTCTCCAGTGAGTTTCCTTTTTGATTCTAATTAACTCCATAAGACAGAGGACTGTCCCCAAACCTTTATTGAGATGAGAAAATAGGGACTTCTTCACCCCAAATCTTTCCTAAGGTTTTTTTATTTACATACTTTTTCAAAACATTCATTGAATACTTTTTCTTCTTCTCATAATACATGCTCATAGCAGAAAAACTGAAACTCAGGAAACTATCAAACCTCCATAATCCACCCCATTCTCACTTTACTTCCACAGGCCCCAGATATGCCTTCTATAGGATACTCCATCATGTTAAGATGAGCCCACATCTCACATCTGAAGTTACTATGCTAGTTGAAACTGTCTAGTTGGCCAGGCGCGGTGGCTCATGCCTGTAATCCTTGCACTTTGGGAGGCTGAGGCGGGTGGATCACTTGAGGCCAAGAGTTCAAAACCAGCCTGGCCAACATGGTGAAATCCCATCTCTACTAAAAATACAAAAAAATTAGCCAGACGTGGTGATAGGCAGCTGTAATCCCAGCTACTCAAGAGGCTGAGGCAGGAGAATTGCTTTAACCTGGGAGGTGGAGGTTGCAGTGAGTCGCGATCGTGCCACTGCACTCCAGCCTGGGTGACCCTAGGCGAAACTCAGTCTCAAAAAAAAAAAAAAAGAAACTGTCTAGTTAACATATATTTTGCAGACCTTTGATTAAATGTTTGTGAATTTTAGTTTTGTCATTTAAATTTTTTGGAAGTCAATATATTTTGTTTTCTATATCTCAAATATGTTTGAGAGTCCTTGAAAAGTCTATAGGCCCCAGGAACTGTGCTTATTGTGACTAAAGAATAAGAGGACCCTGCCCGGTAAAAAATGTTACTATTTAAGAGTAGATATACTGTCAGTCTCTCTCTCTCTCTCTCTCTATGTATTTATCATGGTTAACTTAAAGGGCCCATATAGTTTTGAATACTGTTTTTCTCCTATTCCACATTGTTCATCCAGTATTTCCCAAACAGAGCTTGAGAGCAGAGGCCTGCTGTGTTGGTGGGAGTCCACCACCCATACCACAGCTTCTCAGTGCAGGTTCTAGGACCACCCACCTCTTAGGTAGAAAGGCTCTGAGAGAGACAGCTTGTCTCCCTCAGCCCTGTGCTTCACAGATGAGGAAACTGAGGCCTGAAGAAGTGACTGGCCCCAGGTGAGTGGTTAGTCAGTGCCACAACCAGACTCAGAATTTAGGTTGCTGGCTCAGGTGGGAGGTGAAGAAGTCACTGCTTGCCTTGTTTGCCCTCTGCCCATTTTCCAGGGCCAACTCTCTGTGGGCACCTTCCTCTGGTGCCATACTGCCAGGCCCTCCCACTCCACTCCCACTTCCCACTAGCTGCTCCAAGCTCTTGACCCAATTTCCCCATCCAAACTCCTGGGTTTGTTTTCCCTTCATTGTCACCATGTTGCTCAAGCTGTAAATTTACAAAATGTTAGTAAATTTTAATTTTTTTCTCTGATGGTAAAAGTAACAGATGCACATGGGAGAAAATAGGAGGGAAAAAGGAGTTCATTATCATATCACCCAGAGATGATCATTGTAAAAATGCTGTGCAACAAACATCAATAAATAGAATTAGAAATTGATCAGCTGCTCCGTTATTATTATTAATATTTTTTGAGACGGGGTTTTGTCATGTTGCCTAGGCTGGTCTTGAACTCTTGGGCTCAAGCAATGCTCCCACATCAGCGTCCCAAAGTGCTGAGATTACAGGCATCAGCCACCATGCTTGGCATGTTCCTTTCAGTTATAAAATATCTCAGATACACAAACATGATTCATTCATTCAACAATATTTGTTGAGCATGTACTACATGGAAGGCACTGTTCTGGGTTTAGGAACACAGTAATTGACACAATAGTCTGAGTCCTTGTTCTCAAGGAGCTACATTCTAGCAGAGGAAGACAGATAATCAACAAATAAATATAAAATAGTGTTGAGTACTATGAAGAAAAAATAAAACAGGGTAAAGGAGAAGAGTAGGTGTTGAGTGTTGCTGTACATGAAATGATTAGGAAAGCCTCCCTGAGAAACGACATTTGATCAGAGTCCAGAAGGAATTGACAGAGCAAGCCAAATATTGAGTGAACATGTTTCAGACACTGAGGACATAATAGTGAATAAAAGTGACATTCTGCTCTGGGCCACCGGTTCTCCTCTTCATTGTAGACACTTTGTACTATTTTACCTAATGGCTTGAAGACTGAATTGTACAGGAAGGGAAGGAAGAGGAAGAGCTACCCTTAACATTTTAATTTTTTTTAGCCAGGCACGGTGGCTCATGCCTGTAATCTCAGCACTTTGGGAGGCTGAGGCAGGTGGATCACCTGAGGTCAGGAGTTTGAGACCAGCCTGGCCAACATGGTAAAACCCCATCTCTACTAAAAAAAAATACAAAAATTAGCTGGGTGTGGTGGCTGGCACCTGTAAATCAGCTACTCAGGAGGTTGAGGCAGGAGAATCGCTTGAACCCGGGAGGCGGAAGTTGCAATGAGCTGAGATCACACCACTGCACTCCAGCCTGGGTGACAGAGTGAGACTCTGTCTCAAAAATAATAATAATAATAATAAATATAAATGTATTTATTTATTTATTTATTTAATAAGGTTGGTCTTGAACTCCTGACCTCAACTAATCCACCCGCCTTGGCCTACCAAAGTTCTGGGATTATAGGTGTGAGCCACTGCGCCCAACCAACTCTTAACATTTTAATATACGGACTTAAAAGTCTAAAATTGGCTGGGCATGGTGGCTTACACCTGTAATCCCAGCACTTTGTGAGGCTGAAGCAGTGGATCACTTCAAGTAGATCACTTGAGGTCAGGAGTTTGGGAGCAGCCTGGCCAACATGGTGAAACCTCATCTCTACTAAGAATACAAAATTTAGCTGGGCGTGGTGGCAGGCGCCTGTAATCCCAGCTACTCGGGAGGCTGAGGCAGGAGAATCACTTGAACCTGGGAGGCAGAGGTTGCAGTGAGCCGAGATTGCACCACTGCATTCCAGCCTGGGTGACAAGACCAAGACTCTGTCTCAAAAAAAAAAAAGGCCAGGCGTGGTGGCTCACACCTGTAATCCCAGCACTTTGGGAGGCTGAGGCGGATGGATCACCTGAGGCCGGGAGTTTAAGACTAGCCTGGCCAACGTGGTGAAACCCTGTTTCTACTAAAAATATATATACAAAAGTTAGCTGGGCATGGTGGCACATGCCTGTAATCCCAGCTACTAGGGGGACTGAGGCAGGAGGATTGCTTGAACCTAGGAGGTGGAGATTGCAGTGAGCTAAGATCATACCACTATACTACAGCCTGGGCAATAGAGCAAGACTCTGTCTCAAAAAAAAAAAAAAAAAAGTCTAAAATTAATCAATATTTACTTTCCTTCCAAATAAAAACATACTAAATTTTATCTTTGCTCACTGTTCCCATCTGAAATGTTTACCAATTTTTAAGTTTATCTTGTTATTGTTACTTTTCCAAATCAACCATTATTACTAAAAATAGTTTTGCATAGTCATAATTTGTTTAGATACATCCATATGTTTTGTAAATATTTCCTTACCATTTTTTCTTGCATTTCCCTATTTCCTTTTGGGTTCAGTTTTCTTGTGTCTTAGGTTCATTCTTCAGTAGTTTCCATGGTAAGGGCCTATGGCAGCTAACTCTGCTTTTGTTTGTCATCTGAAGATGTCTTCAACTTGCCCTCCTTTTAAAAAAAATGACTTTATTTAGATAAAGTTCACATATCAGAATCCACCATTTTAAAGTATGCAAGTCAATGGTTAAGTATATTCACAGACTTGTATAACTGTATAACCGTCAGCACTGTCTAATTTTAGAACATTTCATCAACAGCCCACACACCAAAAAAAACCACCCTGTACCTACTAGCAGTCATTCCCCAGTCCCCTCTCCACCAGCCCCTGGCAACCACTTACCTACTTTCTGTCTCTGTGGATTTGCCTTTTTTTTTTTTTTTTTTTTTTTTGAGACAGTCTCACTCTGTTGCCCAGGCTGGAGTACAGTGGTGTGATCTCAGCTCACTGCAACCTCTGCCTCCTGGGTTCAAGCAATTTTCCTGTCTCAGCTTCCCAAGTAGGTGGGACTACAGGTCAGCACCATCATACCCGGCTAATTTTTGTTTTTTTTTGTAGAGGCAGGGTTTCACCATGTTGGCAGGCTGGTCTCAAACTCCTCACCTCCAGTGATCTGCTCACCTCGGTCTCTGTGCTGGGATCCTCAAAGTGCTGGGATTACAGGTGGGAGCCACTATGCCTGGCCCTGGATTTGCCTATTCTGACATTTCACATAAGTGGAATCATACAATATGTGCCCTTTTGTTTCTGGTTTCTTTCACTTAGCATAATGTGTTCAGGTGCATCCATATTATAGCATGTGTCAATACTTCATTTTTTATGGCTGAATAATATTCCATTGTATCACATTTTGTTTATCCTTTAGTCAGTTGATGGATATTTGGGTTGTTTCTACTTTTTTGGTTATTATGAATAATGCTGCTATGAACATTTGTGTATAAGCATTTGTGTGTGAACATACATCTTCAGTTCATTTGGATATATATTTAGGAGCGAAATTGCTGGATCATATGGTAATTCTATGTTTAACTTTTTGAGGAACTATTCTAAAGCAGCTGCACTATTTTACATTCTAACAGCAACGCATGAGGGTTCTATTTTCTCTACATTTTCATCAACATTTGTTCTTTTCTGGGTTTTTTTGCTTGTTTGTGTTATAGCCATCCTAGTGAGTGTGAGGTGGTGTCTCATTGTATTCTATTTTTTATGTTCATTTTAACATAAACTGTAGCATACCGTACACATACTATATACCCTTTTCATTTAACAATATATTGTAGAGATCTTGTCAATAAGTACAGAACTTACTCTCTTTTTTCTGGCTTTATGGTAATTCGCTGTCTGAATGCACCATCTTTTATTTAACCAGTTCTCTATCGATGGGCTGTTTTTTCCATTCTTTTACTATCACAAACAGTGCTGTAACAACTACCTTTACATACTCCATTCTCTACATGTGGAACTCTGTCTGTAAGGATAAATCCTAAAAATGGAATTCTGGGCTAAAGGGCATGTGTATGCTTTTATTTTTACAGATATTGCCAAATGGTACTCAGTGGTCTTTTTTAACACCTCAATGGTCTTGAGGTGTTTTTTAAAAAAAAAGCGGGGGTCAGGGAAACAATTACTGACAAATTGATTTCCATACAGAATGTACCAGTTTATACTTACCAGAAATGTAAGTACATGTTCTTTAAATGACCACTGGATGATAAGATCAAATTTGTGAAAATACTTGTGTTCTTAGTATGGTACTCTTGTGTGGGTTGACTTCAGAATCACTTCTTTTTAGGGGCTTTGGGGAAAGGGCAGCTTATAAAAAGCTTTCCTTGGTTGCAGTTCCAAGGAGGAGGTAGAGCCTGAAAACGGCTTGTCTTGGGGCCCTTATCTACCTTTCCTTGGTGAAACAATGGGTACTCACTGAAGATACTGGGTAAAATATTCATTCATTTATTCCTTCAATCAATAAATATTTATCAAAAGCCTACTATTTCATGCTAGCTGCTGGAGATGGAATGGAAACAAAATCAGACCAAACACTCCTTTCACTGACTTTTCAGGCTTTTGAAGGGATGCAGACATTAATACAACTAAGGCCAAAGTAACACATTGGGAGAGAAATGTCTATCATGCCACTGGAGCCTGGAACAGGGCCTGAGGGTCAGCAAGGGTGACCAGAGGAAATATGTTTGAATTGAGATGTGAAAGATGAGTAAAAGACTAGGTGAAGAAAGTCTTTTCTTCCTCTGGAGGAAAAAGCATAGTTAACAAATAAAGAAGGTTGGGTACGGTGGCTCACACCTGTAATCCCAGCACTTTGGGAGGCTGAGGTGGGAGGACTGCTAGAGCTCATGAGTTTGAGGCCAGTCAGGGCAGCATGGAGAGACCCCATCTCTACAAAAAAAAAGAAAGAAAAAAAAGAAAGAAAAGAAAGGAAAAGAGAGAGAGAGAAAGAAAGAACGAGCGAAATAACTAACTAACTAACTAACTAAATAAATAAATAAATTAGCTGGGTGTGGTGATGTTTGCCTGTAGTCCCAGCTACTCAGGAGGCTGAGATGGGAGGATAGCTTGAGCCCAGTAAGTCAAGGCTGCAGTGAGCAGTGATCATGCCACTATACTCCAGTCTGGAAAACAGAGTAAGACCCTTTCTCAACAACAATAACAACAACAAATAAAGAAGAGAGGCAATAATACCTACCTCATAGCATCATTAGAAAAATTAAATAGGCCGGGAGTGGTGGCTCACGCCTGTAATCCTAGCACTTTGGGAAGCCGAGGCGGATGGATTACGAGGTCAGGAGATCGAGACCATCCTGGCTAACACAGTGACACCCCGTCTCTACTAAAGAATACAAAAAATTAGCCGGGTATGGTGGCGAGCGCCTATAGTCCCAGCTACTCGGGAGGCTGAGGCAGGAGAATGGCATGAACCTGGGAGGCAGAGATTGCATTGAGCCAAGATCGTGCCACTGCGCTCCAGCCTGGGCGGCAGAGCGAGACTCAAAAAAAAAAAAAAAAAGAAAAAGAAAAATTAAATAATACATGTAAAGCATTTAGCAAAATGTTCAGCACATATCAGTTACTTGAAGAATGATTATTTTGTTTCCACTGTCTTTTTTTTTTTTTTTTTTTGAGACGGAGTTTTGCTCTTGTTGCCCAGGCTGGAGTGCAATGGCTTGATCACGGCTCAGTGCAACCTCTGCCTCCCAGGTTCAGGTGATTCTCCTGCCTTGGCCTCCCGAGTAGCTGGGATTACAGGCATGTCCCACCATGCCTGGCTAATTTTATATTTTTAGTGGAGATGGGGTTTCTCCATGTTGGTCAGCCTGGTCTCGAACTCACGACATCAGGCGATCTGCCTGCCTCAGCCTCTCAAAGTGCTGGGATTACAGGCGCGAGCCACCACGCTCGGCTCTTTTTTTTTTTTTTTTTTAAATAACCATAGTGAATGTTAAAATCCCAGTTCCCCAAGCAAAACATTACTACCCTAGTTAGGTACTTACTTCTAAGCTCTACCCCACACTGCCTTGGGTTGTTAGTTATCTTCTCTTATTCAGGTCTTGTTTACTCAACCAGGTGACAAGCTTATTTACAACAAGAATCTGGCTTTACACTTTTTAGCAAAATAATAGCTACTATTTATTGAGCATACATGACATACTCTTTATGTGCATTATTTCCAAGCCTCACAACAACCCTGTTTCACAATTATTTTTCTCATTTTACAGATTAAGAAACTAAAATTCAAAGGGGTCAGTTAGCCTGGCCAAGGTGTTGAAAGCAGGACTAAATCCTGATGCAGTTAGCTACATTTGTAGCTGACAGATGGAAAAGCATAGAGCTGCCCTCACCCAAACTCTTCTTATTTCCAACTGGCAAGACCTTTAGACAGTGGCAGTGAATATGGGGAGAAAGAATTGTTGGAGAGGTGCCCATCCCTTCTTCCAGCTGTGTGAAGTATAAATTTAGAATTCAAACTAAGTAGAAGCCAAAGGGTCATTGTAGAATTCCCACATTCATTCGCCAAGCCTACGCTGCTAATGAATGAGCAAAACCCCTCACTGGGAATTTTGTAGTTGATGATACAGATAATGCTAACACTCATGGAAGGTTTTCTATGTGCCAGGCATTGTTCTAAGTGCTTTATATGGATTAATTCATTTAATATCCAGGCTAAGATCTCACATAACAGCTGAGGAAACCAAATTACAAGAAGGTTAAAGGGTTCGCCCAAGGCCTTCACCTGGCAAAGTAGTGGCGTTTGGATCTGGCACTGATTTCGCAGCTTGAGACCTATTTAATAACAGTGTGAGAGAAGGGTTACAGAGTCAAGCAAAAAAACAGACGAAACTCTGGTATAGCGAAGGACCAAAAGTTCTGCGGACTGAGCAGGAAAGTTGGTTCCAAATGTCTGCCTGCCTGCCAGCAGGCCTCCAGCCCCAACCTTCTGCTTTCCCGGCTTCCCCACCCCCTCATTCCCGAGAGACCACAGCCAGCCAGCCAGGAAAGGAGGGGAAAGGTCGCAGTGGGGATTGGCTCCTCCCTTCCCGTCCAACAGCTCTTGTTCAGCAGAGCCCGCCGAGCTCGCTGAGATGTGGAAAGTCACAGGGTTCTTTCCCATCCGGCACGGGAACTTGACCCGGGTACACGGAACCGCCAGTTCTAAAGCCACCAGTGGCCTTCCTTTCCGCGGCCTGTACATCCCTTCCCGGGGGTCCTCCCCATTCCCAGTGTCTCTCCGGGACTCTCGGAGATCCCCGGTTGCGTGCTCTCAAGACAGACCGCACAGTCTTGGCTGAGTGGGTGGGGGGTGCTTAGTAAGGCAGCCCAGCCCCCAAATCTGGGCATAAGCCTGGTCTGTGACCTCCTGGTTCTTTAGTTCAAGCCGAAAGCACCCTTAAAAATCATCTAGCGGCCGGGCGCAGTGACTCACGCCTGTAGCCCCAGCACTTTGGGAGGCCGAGGTTGGAGGATGGCTTGAGATCAGGAGTTCGAGACCAGCCTGGGCAACACAACAAGGAAAAAAAAAAAAAAGGAGAAAAACAAAGAAGAAAAAAGTGGCCAATGTCTTCATTATAGATGAGAAAACTGAGGCCCATTTAAATATCAAGTGACTTGCCCATATGCAGTTAGGATCCCACACCAGGGCCAGGAGTATTTCACGTTTTCTTAAACGACACGACAAACTCTCATAGGAAGTAGAGCTTGCAGAGCTTAATGTGGTGCACAAGGGCCTCATCATTCCAGCGATACCGATGGCAACTGAAACTCGGGATTTGGAATCTTGGTACGTCTATGAAGTGAAACAAAACCCGCTCTTCAGTCTTTGAAGAAAATAACGAGTGGGTAGGGGTCTGGTGCCCTCTGACAATTTAGCGCTTGCCGAAATCTCTGGGGAAGAACCCACCCTCCACTGCAGGGCTTCACCTACACGAAGGCCGTCGGTGATTTTCACCTACTGGGGACGAGGGATATGTGCTCTCTGACTCCTTCAAATGTTTTCTACAGCAGAGATGCTAGTCGAGATTAATACATACGCCTCGTCTCACTCCAGAACACAATGACTCAAAACCGCACGACGTGTACTTTTGGAAACAGCTCCGCGGGAGAGCACCTTGGACAGTCCCGAAACCCCTTCGCCCGCAGGGCGGGGCCGCGGACGTGCGTCCCGGCGTGTGCGTCCCGGCGCGTGCGTGCGGCCTCCAGTGCGCTTGCGCGTGCCATCCGGGGGGCGGGCCCACGGCTATAAGGGGCGGAGGCTCGGTGGCTTTGCTCGGCGCTCTGCGGGTGACCGCGCTTTTGTCTCCAGTGAGTTTTGTGGCGGGAAGCTTCTGCGCTGCTGCTTAGTAACCGACTTTCCTCCCGACTCTTGCACGACCTCCTGCTACAGCCGGCGACCCACTCCCTGCTCTTCCTCCGGAGGTGAGCGGCCCGCGGGCTTCCCCGGCTCCCCACCCCCATAGCCAGAGTGCTGACTGGGCTAGCAGCCTCGCGTTCCAGGGCTGGGGGTGCGCCGCCGGGAGCCTCTCTCCTCGCCCCCCACCCCCCGCCATCCGGGGTCCCCAGTCAGCCGTCAGCCCTGTTTTGTCCTGAGGTGGCGCTAACTAGGATCCACGTGGCCCATCCCATGCCCACCGGTGCTGAGTTAGGCCATCCCTGCCATGCCTTCCCAAAGCACCTTCACCATCTCCTTCCTGTCCCAACACTTAGTGTGTCGCGTGGTAACTACCCTTTGTCTATAAGGTTTTCCATGTGGCCCTAGTATATTCCAGGGTACCTAACACATTGAAGATATTCATGGTATGTTTGTTAAATAAATGAATTTGATAGATTGGACCCTCGAAGAGTTATTTGGACTTGCAGAAAGTTTAGTTAACTCCAATCTGTGATGCGGGAGAGACCTCTAGGCAGATTGCTTTCTCTAGGGCATGTTCTTATATTTCCCATTATCCACCACCCCCCTGCAAAAGGACTGGGTCTATTTCAGGAAAGTGACTGATACTTGCACTGTAGCACAGGGGTTGTGCATTGTTGTGCCTTGCAGGAACAAAGTTTTCAAGAAAGTAAAAGTTTGTTTTTGAGACGGAGTTTCGCTTTTGTCGCCCAGGCTGGAGTGCAATGGCGCGATCTTGGCTCACTGCAACCTCTGCCTCCCGGGTTCAAGCGATTCTGCCTCAGCCTCCCGAGTAGCTGGGATTACAGGCATGTGCCACCACGCCCGGCTGATTTTTGTATTTGTAGTAGAGACAGGGTTTCACCATGTTGGTCAGGCTGGTCTCGAACTCCTGACCTCAGGTGATCCACCCAAAGTGCTGGGATTACAGACGTGAGCCACCGCTCCTGGCCTAAGAAAGTCAGTGTTTTTTTTTTGTTGTTGTTTGTTTGTTTGTTTGTTTTGAGACGGAGTCTCGCTCTGTCGCCCAGGCTGGAGTGCAGTGGCGCAATCTCGGCTCACTGCAAGCTCCGCCTCCCGGGTTCACGCCATTCTCCGGCCTCAGCCTCCCGAGTAGCTGGGACTACAGGCGCCCACCACTGCGCCCGGCTAATTTTTTCTATTTTTAGTAGAGACGGGGTTTCACCATGGTCTCGATCTCCTGACCTTGTGATCCACCCGCCTCGGCCTTCCAAAGTGCTGGGATTACAGGCGTGAGCCACCGCGCCCGGCCGAAAGTCAGTGTTTTAAGAAGTGTTCTTGAATTAGTCCAAGAAGCAAGACTGGCTCCGTAGCCATGAAGTTTGCAATGTAAAATATTCTTGGAGAGTTGCTGTGCAAGAACATCCCCTGGTCCCTGTGCCCCGTGAGAGGACAGAAGAGTCAGGGCTGGATGCATGCATACCCCCAAAAGGCTATAGATTAATCCTTTCCTCTTTTTCCTCAGGGTTCAGAGGCCTTTCAGAAGGAGAAGGCAGCTGTGCTTCTCTGCAGAAGAGTAGGGTCCTTTCAGCCATGAAGCATATGTTGAACCTCTACCTCTTAGGTGTGGTGCTGACACTACTCTCCATCTTCGTTAGAGTGATGGAGTCCCTAGAGGGCTTACTAGAGAACCCATCGCCTGGGACCTCGTGGACCACCAGAAGCCAACTAGCCAACACAGAACCCACCAAGGGCCTTCCAGACCATCCATCCAGAAGCATGTGATAAGACCTTCTGTGCTGGCCATATTTTGGAACACTGACCTACACATGTCCAAAAGGGAATCCCATTCCTAGCAGGCAGGCGGAGCACCAGTGTAACCAGAGAACTAACTATTACTAGGCCTTGAAGGACCTGCCTAACTGGATGCTCATTGCCTGGACAAGGCCTGTTTAGGCCGGTCACTCATGCCTGTAATCCTAGCACTTTGGGAGGCTGAGGTGGGTGGATCACCTGAGGTCAGGAGTTCGAGACCAGCCTCGCCAACGTGGCAAAACCCCGTCTCTACTAAAAATACAAAAGTTAGCTGGGTGTGGTGGCAGAGGCCTGTAATCCCAGCTGTTTGGGAGGCTGAGGCAGGAGAATTGCTTGAACCCAGGGCCAGAGGTTACAGTGAGTTGAGATCGCACTGCTATACCCAGCCTGGGCCACAGAGCAAAAGACTCCATCTCAAAAAAAAAAAAAAAAAAAAAGAAAAGGACTGTTTAATGCACTGCTGGGAATGGATTGCTTATGGCCATGAGATAGGTTGATCTCTTACCTCGCAGAAGCTTACCCCAGGGTCTGGTGTATGCTGTGCTTTTCTCAGCAGTATGGCTCTGACATCTCTTAGATGTCCCAACTTCAACTGTTGGGAGATGGTGATGTTTTCAACCCTGCTTCCTAAACATCTGCCAGGGATTCCTTTAGTCTTGAATGTCTTATGCTCAATTATTTGGTGTTCAGCCTCTCTTCCAACAAGAGCTCCTCCATGTTTGGATAGCAGTTAAAGAGGTGTGTGGGTGGGGTCTTGGGAGGGAGAGGATGGAGTGTTCAGTGCCCATTTCTCATTGTTTTACATTTTAAAGTCCTTCCTCCAACATAGTGTGTATTGGTCTGAAGTGGGAGGTGGGATACCAAAGCCTACTCAAGTTATGGACATTGTGGCCACCATGTGGCTTAAATGATTTTTTCTAATTAATAAAGTGGAATATGTATTTCTACTGTGTGTCATGTTGACTTCTGCTCTTGAAATTTGTGGTAGGGAGGATCTTAATTTCTAGACCTGAGGTTTAACATCTCAATACTTTGGAGCAGGAAAGTGCTTAAATCACTTTGTTTAAAACATAATTATCAACAGACCTCTGAAGTTGGGGCAGAGGCAGTTGGGTCTGCCCTGTATCAACCAGCTGTGTGAGCCTAGGCCACGACTATTGCAGGCCTGTCATGACTAGATCTGTAAAGAAGAAAAGTGATCACCACTTCCAGTCCCTCTCCTTGAGTCTCTGGGACGAAGAGGACTGTCAGTCCAGGAGGCCATGAGCTTTTTCTTCTGTACTCTTCAGCATGTTTCACCCACCAAAAAGTATGCTTAATTCGGATTGTTCTCAAAGTCAGTTGGTAAAGTGTCTACACCACACAGATGATTATTTCTGCCCTCCCAGATCTAAGCAACTTGGCCTTTACTCAAAGTTGGAGGGATTTTTTGTTTTGTTTTGTTTTATTTTGTTTTTTTCTTATATCCACCACACTTGTACTCCCTGTCCCATGTACAGTTGTATTCACTCCTCTGCCTGTGACAATATAGTTACACTCCCATCTGGGCATGTGCATCATTGTATTAATTTGATTTACTTTTGCTAAAACGAAACAATGGAGTATAGTGTCTTCTGTTAAGCCAGTTTTGCTTCCTGAGTGTTCTTAAAGTGTCACTATCCTAGAAGCCTGTGGGCTAAGCATCATTTTCATTTATTGCACTGTGGTTGTCACTAGTGTTATTTATCAAGTATTTCCAGTTTCCCACCTTCTGGGTACATGGTAAGTTGGTTCCCTTGTGGCTTGCGGGGTTTATATGACTATTACTTTGTTAGCATAGTACTACTCTCAAAAATATATTTGGCTTTTTCTCTCTGGTTTCAGAGTTTCATACGCCAGTAGTTACCCTCTTCTAGTCGTATTTCTTATATTTGATATGTTTTCTTATTCTCATGCCTCTAATTTGGGGTATTTTGAACCTTCAATTGAAGAGCCTATACCTTAAGTCTCTCCTCCAAGTGGTTTAGTTTAATTGAAGTGATCTGTGTGCCACCACCCCCTTGTGGTTGGATGGGGCCATGTCATTAGTTCTGGCCAATGAGCTGTGAGTGGTAGTGGCTTGCGTTATTTCTACGTGAGAGCATTTCAGTGCTGGAGAAATCTGCGGGGCCCTCTTTTTCCCTCTGTGCAGTGACCAGCAATGCTTCCTATGGAACTGTTCATTAGTGTAGGTCCTGGAATGAGGATGCCATGGCGCAGGGCCCTTAATCTGTCCAATCTGACAGGCCCAGTAAAAGGACTGGGCCTGTTTCAGGAAGGTGACTGATACCTGCACCGTAGCACAGGAATTGTGCTACTGATATCTGGGGGTTTTGTTAACTGAAGTATAACTTAACCTATCCTGACTGGTACATTGTGTACAGCACCAATTGGATGCCAGGCATCAGCTAATACCTCATCACTACCTCCCTCATCATGAACACAAGGTCGTGGGAGGAAAGCATGTGAACAAATAATGTGTCATGGTTTTATGATAGAAATATGTATACAGGATAGTGGGTACATAAAGTTATTTGTAGGCTGGAGGGGGGTGTTCAGGAAAGGCTTCTTAGAGGATCTCAACCACTACCTGCCTCAAAATGTACACGAGGTAGTGGGGGGAAAGCATGTGAACAAATAACATGTCATGGTTTTGTGATAGGAATATGTATGCAGGCTAGTGGGTACATAAAGTTATTTGTAGGCAGGAGAGGGATGTTCAGGAAAAGCTTCTTAGAGGATCTCAATTTTTTAAAATGCATAGGTTGTAGGCCTGCTGGCCAACTTAGGAAAAGGTGTGTCAGTGGAGGGAACAATGGGAGCAAAGGCATGGAGATGAGCCTATGCACAGCTCATTTAGAAAACTGCAAGTACAGGCCAGGCCCAGTGGCTCACACCTGTAATCCCAGCACTTTGGGAGGCCTAGGCGGGCGGATCACCTGAGGTCAGGAGTTTGTGACCAGCCTGGTCAACATGGTGAAACTCCATCTCTATTAAAAATACAAAAAATTAGCCAGGCGTGGTGGCAGGTGCCTGAAATCCCAGCTACTCAGGGGGCTGAGGCAAGAGAATCACTTAAATTTGGGGGTCAGAGGTTGCAGTGAGCCGAGATGCGCCATTGCACTCCAGCCTGTGCAACAAGAGCAAAACTCCATCTCAAAACTGCAAGTACAGGCCAGGCACAGTGGCTCATACCTGTAACCCCAGCACTTTGGGAGGCTGAGGCAGGAGGATTGCTTGAGCCCAGGAGTTTAAGACCAGCCTGGGGAACAGAGCAAGACCCCGTCTCTATTAAAAAAATAATAATTAAAAAAAATTTTTTCCATTCAGGGTCTCTTTCTGTTGCCCAGGCTGGAGTGCAGTGGTGGGATCTTGGTTCACTGCAACCTCCATCTCCCGGGCTCAAGCAAGTCTCCTGCCTCAGCCTCCCCAGTAGCTGGAACTACAGGTGCACGCCACCATGCCCAGCTAATTTTTGTATTTTTTATAAAGATGGAGTTTCACCATGTTGCCCAGACTGTCCTCAAACCCCTGGACTCAAGTGATCCACCCGCCTTGGCCTCCCAAAGTGCTGGGATTACAAGTGTGAGCCACCGCACCCTGCCAGCACCCCCGCCAACATTTTTTTAAACGTTAGCTGTGCATAGTGGCACATGCCTGTAGTCCTAGCTACCAACGAGGCTGAAGTGGAGGATCATTTGAGCCCAGGAGTTTGAGGCTGCAGTGAGCCATGATCATGCCACTGTGCTCCAGCCTAGGTGACAGAACTAGACCCTGTCTCTTAAAAAATTAAGGCTGGGCACGGTGGCTCACACCTGTAATCCCAGCACTTTGGGAGGCCGAGGCAGGTAGATCATTTGAGATCAGGAGTTCAAGACCAGCCTGACCAATATGGTGAAACCCCGTCTCCACTAAAAATACAAAAATTAGCTGGGTATGGTGGCGGGCATCTGTAGTCCCAGCTACTGGGAAGGCTGAGACAGGAGAATTGCTTGAACCTGGGAGGCAGAGGTTGCAGTGAGCCGAAATCGTGCCACTGCACTCCAGCCTGGGTGACAGAGTGAGACTCCATCTCAAAATAAATAAATAATAATTAATAAATAATTTTTCAAAGTGCAAGTACAAATTTTAAATCTCTTACTAGCTTGTGGCCTGAACTCTAATGCCACCTAGTGGACTCTAAAGAAGGAACTATTTTATATACTATAAGCTGTGTAATGCTTTCTGAACTTGAATGACTGTGCCTCTGAAGCTTAAGATAACTATAAGAATGTTAAGGGCTGGAAGATAAGATCTATCCCAGCACTGTCCAATAAAAACATAATACAAGTCACATATATAATTTAAAATGTTCTAGTGTCCACATTAAAGAGTAAAAAGAAACCAGACATTTTTAACATATTTAATGCAATGTATTCAAGATATCATTCCAAAATATAACAAAGTGTTATTAATGAGATATTTTAAATACTTTTTCGGAGTACTAAGTTTGTATACTAGTGGGCATTTTATATTTACAATACGTCTCTACTTGGATTTGCCACATTTTCTTTAGTTTTTGTTGGTGGTGCTGTTTTTTGTTTGTTTGTTTGTTTGTTTGTTTTTTGAGAGTCTTGCTCTGTTGCCCATGCTGGAGTGCAGTGGTGCAATCTTGGCTCACTGCACCCTCCGCCTCTGGGTTCAAGCAATTCTTGTGCATCACCCTCCTGAGTAGCTGGGATTACTGGTGCCCGCCACCACGCTGGGCTAATTTTTTTATTTTTGATAAAGATGGGGATTCACCATGTTTGCCAGGCTGGTTTTGAACTCTTGGCCTCATGTGATCTGCCTGCCTCAGCCTTCCAAAGTGCTGGGGTTACAGGCATGAGCCACCGCACCCGGCCTGGATTTGTCACATTTTAAATGCTCACCAGTCACATGTGGTAGGTTAGTGGCTGCTGCAATAGACAGTGCTGGTCTAGCCCAGTCTTTTTACTGCTGAGGAAATTGGCACAAGATGATAGGTACCTTAGAAAGTATTACTGAGCTAATGAGTAGTCAATTCCCAGAATGCAGCTCCATTCCCTCCTTTATGCTTTTTTTTCTTCTTTTTCTAAGACTCTGAAATGTAGTATAACAAAGCATGTCAATAATGAGCTTTGTCACTCTCAGGACATTCTTAGGTGGAACATGGAATTTGATTTCTTTCCTTTATTATTATTTTTTTAACTAAAGGAAACCCAATGTAAAATTCAAAATGGGTATTACTTAGAATATTTGCATGCTGCCTTGCCCATAGACCACCGACAATGTCTACACCCTTGATTTGCTTTATATGGCAAAAATATGTCGAATTAATCACTCATAATCACTTGAACATTGTTTTTATTACTATTTCCTTTTAGATCATGTCCATACGCATGGGGATATTTATTTATTTATTTATTTATTTATTTATTTATTTATTTATTTGGCAGTGCCTCGCTCTGTTGCCCAGGCTAGAATGCAGTGGTGCCATTTCAGCTCACTGCAACCTCCACCCTTCCGGTTCAAGCGATTTTCCTGCCTCAGCCTCCTGAATAGCTGGGACGACAGGCACCTGCCACCACGCCCGGCTAATTTTTGCATTTTTAGTAGAGACAGGGTTTCACCATGTTGGCCAGGCTGGTCTTGAACTCCTGACCTCAAGTGATCCACCCACTTCAGCCTCCCAAAGTGCTGGGATTGCAGACATGAGCCACCACGTCCAGCCAGGAATTTCTATATTGTTTTAATAGTATAAATGCAATTTGGCCTTTTTTTGTTTTTTCTTTTACTTACCATTATAACCTGCAGAATTAAATAACTAATAAAAGTAGGGAGTCCAATGTAATTTGAGGAATTCTAATTTGGAGAACATTATATTCATATAAGACTTATAAGCAAAATATAATGTTAAATAAAGAAATAATATATAAAGTTCTCAGGATTTAATAGATCTTAGGTGCCCAGAGGTGACAGAAATTAATAATTGGATGGAAGAATACAGAGAAGGCAAGATAATTCATGCTGGAAATGTGCTAAAAGTGCTTCAAAGGGAAACTATTACCCAGTAACCAAAAAGAAACCTGCTTTCCTCTCCCTTTTTATGTAAAACTTTCCCTTCTTTTTTGGATATTTCTTCTTGGTGGTGGTGGTGGGCTATATTTGTTGGGGTTAGTATATTAGTTGTCAATTGTTGTGTAACAAATATACCTTAACTTAGCAGTTTCAAGCAATTATTGTCTCATACAGTTGCTGATGGTCAGGAATCTGGGAGTGGCTTAGCTGTATGGTTCCGGCTCTGAGCCAGAACCTCTCATGAGGTTGCAGTCAAGCTGTTGGCCTGGGACTGCAGTCATCTGAAGTCTCATCAGCAGCTAGAGGATTCATTTCCAAGTTAGCTCACATGGCTGTTGGCAGGCCTTCATTCCTGGATGGCTATTGGCTGGAGGCCTAAGTTCTTCACCATGTGGACCTCTCCACAAGGCTGCTCATGACATGGCAGATGGCTTCCCTTTGGGTGGAATGATAGTGGGGGTGAGGGCCAGGGTGGGGGTGGTACGGAGAGAGAAAAAACTACCAAGATGAAAACTGCAGTGACTTTTATAGCCTAATATTGGAAGGGACATATCACTACTTGTGCCTTATCCTTTCAGTCACACAGACCAACCCTGATATGTTATGGATAGGGACTTGGAGACTACTCCAAAGACCAGGAGGCGATGATCACTGGGGTCCTCTTGGAGACTGGCCACCACAGTTGCCTTTTCCTTTTCAGGTCACTTACAAGGGTCTTTGTTGCTATGGAGGTGGATGTGGGCATAATCAAAGGATACCTGTTTTACAGGCCTTTATTATACAAACCTCTGCAATAAAACAATGAATAACACATCACAGCCAACACAGTTATACAGTGTTAAATTGGAGTGGAAAGGGAGGAATCAGAATTTCATGTGATAGAACACTTAAAGTCTGCCTGTGCACATGTATGAATATGCATTAGGGAGAAGTAAAAGGGTGACTCGAAAATCTTCCTAAAGTAATATTGTCTAGAAAGTTTGAGAGGTTTAATCGTGGCTAACAAGATTTACTGAAGATAAAATGTTCCTGGGGCCTTAATAGTTTCAAGAACTTTACCAAATCAAGAAGGCAAATATATAGGAGTCTAAAAATTATTTAGTTTTGCATATTCATCTCAGAGTACCAATTATAATTTTATTTATTTTTAATTTTTAAAAGTTTAGAACAAAACAAGAGAACTAATTACAATGTTAAAAAGGAACAGAGGAAGGATAGATTTGGGGCCAATTATATTCCCATTTGGGTTTTCGTTACTATAAAAATGGAAATACCAAAGATTTTTAAAAATGAGTACAGTAATAGAGTACAAATCTGCAAATGATGAATCAGCAATTATATTTTTATATCAAACAGGGTATGTTTATGACATTGATATAGTATTAATGCACTGTGAATTTATTTATCCATTTATTTTGAGATGGAGTCTTGCTCTGTCACCCAGGCTGGAGTGCAGTGGTGCAATCTCAGCTCACTGCAACCTCTGTGATATGGTTTGGCTGTGTCCCCACCCAAATCTCACCTTGAATTCCTATGTGTTGTGGGAGGGATGTGGTGGAAGGTAATTGAATCATAGGGGCAATCAATTCTTTCCTGTGCTGTTCTCGTGATAGTAAATAAGTCTCACAAGATCTGATGTTTTTGTTTTTTTTTTTTTTCAAGACAGAGTCTCACTCTGTTACCTGGGCTGGAGTGAGGTGGCACAATCTCGGCTCACTACAGCCTCTGCCTCCCGGGTTCAAACAATTCTCCTGTCTCAGCCTCCCAAATAGTTGGGATTACAGTTGCCTGCCACCATGCCTGGCTAATTTTTGTATTTTTAGTGGAGAGGGGGTTTCACCATGTTGGCCAGGCTGGCCTTGAAGTGCTGACTTCAGATAATCTGCCTGTCTCAGCCTCCCAAAGTGCTGGGATTACAGGCGTGAGCCACTGCACCCAGCTGAGATCTGATGGTTTTAAAAAGAGGAGTTCCCCTGCACGAGATCTCTGTTTTTGCCTGCTACCATTCATGTAAGATGTGACTTGCTCCTTCTTGCCTTCTGTCATGACTGTGAGGCTTCCCCAGCCACATGGAACTGTAAGTTTAATTAAACTTCTTTTCTTTGTAAATTGCCCAATCTCAGGTATCTCTTTATCAGCAGCATGAAAATGGACTAATACAGTAAATTGGTACCAGGAGTGGGGTGTTGCTGAAAAGATACCTGAAAATGTGGAAACGACTTTGGAACCGGGTAATAGGCAGAGGTTGGGACAGTTTCGAGGGCTCAGAAGAAGACAGGAAAATGTGGAAAAACTTGGAACTTTCTAGAGACTTGCTGAATGGCTTTGCCAAAAATGCTAATAGTGATATGGACAATAAGATGCAGGCTGAGGTGGTCTCAGATGGAGATGAGGAACTTATTGGGAACTGGAGCAAAGGTAACTCTTGTTATGTTTTAGCAAAGCAACTGGAGGCATTTTGCCCCTGCCCTAGAGATTTGTGGAACTTTGAACTTGAGAGAGGTGATTTAGGGTATCTGGCAGAAGAAATTTCTAAGCAGCAAAGCATTCAAGAGGTGACTTGGGTGCTGTTGAAAGCATTGACTTTTAAAAGGGAAAAAGAGCATAAAAGTTTGAAAAATTTGCAGCCTGGCAATGTGATAGAAAAGAAAATTCCATTTTCTGAAGAGAAATTCAAGCCAGCTGCAGAAATTTGCATAAGGAAGGAGCAGCCAAATGTTAATCCCCAAGACAATGGGGAAAATGTCTCCAGGCCATGTCAGAGGTCTTCACAGCAGTCCCTCCCATCACAGGCCCAGAAGCCTAGGAGGAAAAAGTGGTTTCAAGGGCTGGGCCTAGGGTCCCCAAGCTATGTGCAGCCTGGGGTTTGGTTCACTGCATCCCAGCTGCCCTAGCTGTGGCTGAAAGGGGCCAATGTAGAGCTTGGGCCCCAGCTTTAGATAGTGCAAGCCCCAAGCCTTGTGGTGTTGAGCTTCCATGTGGTGTTAAGCCTGCAGGTGCACAGAAGTCAAGAATTGAGGTTTGGGAACCTCCACCTAGATTTCAGAAGATGTATGGAAATGCCTGGATGCCCAGGCAGAAATTTGCTGCAGGGGCAGGGCTCTCATGGAGAACCTCTGCTAGAGCAGTGCAGAAGGGAAATGTGGGGTCAGATCCCCCCCAACAGAGTGCCTACTGGGTCACTGTTCTCCAGATCCCAGAATGGTAGATCCACTGACAGCTTGTACCATGCGCCTGGAAAAGTCACAGACACTCAATGCCAGCCTGTGAAAATAGCCAGGAGGGAGACTGTACCCTGCAAAGTCACAGGGACAGAGCTGCCCAAGACCATGGGAACCTACCTCTTGCATCAGCATGACCTGGATGTGAGACATGGCGTCAAAGGAGATCATTTTGGAGCTCTAAGATTTGACTGCTCTGCTTGATTTTGGACTTGCATGGGACCTGTAGCCCATTTGTTTTGGCCAATTTCTCCCATTTGGAATGGATTTATTTATCCAATGCCCCATTGTATCCAGGAAGTAACTAACCTGCTTTTGATTTTACAGGCTCATAGGTGGAAGGGACTTGCCTTGTCTCAGATGAGACTTTGGACTGAGGACTTTTGAGTTAATGCTGAAATAAGTTAAGACTTTGGGGGACTTTTGGGAAGGCATGATTGGTTTTGAAATGTGAGATCATGAGATTTGGGAGGGGCCGGGGGTGGAATGATATGCTTTGGCCATGTCCCCATCCAGATCTCATCCTGAATTCCCATGCATTGTGGGAGGGACCTGGTGGGAGGTCATTGAATGATGGGGGCAAGTCTTTTCTGTACTGTTCTCATGATAGTGAATAAGTCTCATGAGATCTGATGGTTTTAAAGAGAGGAGTTTCCCCGCACAAACTCTCTCTCTTTGCCTGCTGCCATCCATATAAGATGTGACTTGCTCCTCCTTGCCATCTGCCATGATTGTGAGGCTTCCCCAGCCACGTGGAACTGTAAGTCCAATTAAACTTCTTTCCTTTGTAAATTATCCAGTCTTGGGTATGTCTTTATCAGCAGTGTGAAAACAGACTAATGCACTTTGCCTCCGGGTTCAAGCAATTCTCATGCCTTCGCCTCCCAAGTAGCTGGGACTATAGGTGTGGACCACCACACCTGGCTAATTTTTGTATTTTTAGTAGAAACAGGGTTTCACCATGTTGGCCAAGCTGGTCTTGAACTTCTGACCTCAAGTGATCCACCCGCCTTGGCCTCCCAAAGTGCTGGGATTACAGGCATGAGCTGTCGCACCTGGCCTGCACTGTGAATTTATAATCCCAGTGATTAGATGTGGATATTAATGTTATTCATTTCCTTTTTACTTTATGTTTGTTTTTAATAATAATAATTCTGTAACATTTGAAGATATAAATGCCTTAAATACTTTTAAAGTCATGTTAAAAATTCTTCTGATTTCAAAAACAATGAAAAAATTGATAATGTATTTGGAAATTGTAGAATATGAGAGAATCCTAATTTATAAAATGAGGCAGTCTGATACAGGTCAGTTGTACAAGGACATTAGTACATTAGTACTGTTGATACCTTCATGTTTGGCAATTATAGTCAGGTATTTCTTTTATGAATTTAAAATTAGTAATTTATTTTATGACCAACTTTTCAGGAGCTGTTATTGTGAAAGTCTTTTTGCTACTATGAGTTTTATCCATTCAGAAATAGGAACCAATTGTAAACAATTACTTCTATTGCTGCAAACATGTTTTTTTGAGACAGAGTCTTACTCTGTTGCCCAGGCTGGAGTACAGTGGCACCCTCTCGGCTCACTGCAACCTCCGCCTCCCGGCTTCAAGCAATTATCCTAAGCGTAGGTGGGATTACAGGCCTGTGCCACCACACCCAGCTAATTTTTGTATTTTTAGTAGAGACAGGGTTTCACCATGTTGGCCAGGCTGGTTTTGAACCCCTGACCTCAAGTGATCCACCCACCTTGGCCTCCCAAAGTGCTGGGATGACAGTAGTGAGCCACCGTGCCCCAAAAGAAAAAAAATTCAAATTTCATACCTTAAAAATTATCTCCTTCATGAGATCAACACCTGTGGAAAGAAAAGAAAAAAGAAAACATTATTTCCTTCAAACTAACTTGATAAAGTTTGGAAATACTAAAAATCCTCAATATTCAAAATAGTGTAGTACTAGCATGTGGATAGACAGATCAAAGCAATGTAAAATAAATTCTGAAATTGGCCCATTATAGTTAAGACTGTTGATTATTAGAAAGGTGGCATTGTCCTCATTAATCTCAATGAGGCTTAAACAGACCACCCTATTTAATAGCACAACCTTCCACCACATTCATCCCCAACATTCCTGGTCCCCCTTATCCTGTTCTTCTTTTCTTTCTACAGCACTTACCACCTCCTAACACACTATATAATTATTTATTGTATTTTTTTAATTGTTGGAATCCCCTCGCATAATGTAGCCTTTTTATTTTGTTCACTGCTCTATCCCAAGCACCTAGGAAAGTGCCTACCATATATAGTAGATACTTGATAAATATTTGTTAAATGAATGAATCTCAAATCAGTGGTGAAAGATGTAACATTCTCTACAATAAGTGACACTGGACAATTGATAGCCATCTGGGGAAATATAAATACATTGGTTCTAGACTTTACATCACACACCAGGAAAAAATCTAGATGGATTAAAGGCTTAAACAGAAAGATAATAACCGTAAAAGTAGTTCAGGAAACCATGGGGAAATGATTGTATACCTTTTGGAATGGGGAAACTTTGTCAAAATATCATATAAAAATCCAAAAGCCATAAATGAAAATATTGATAAATTTAACTACCGAAAGAAATTCCACAAGGCAAAAACACAGTAAACATATTCAAAGACAAGTAAAAAACTAGGAAAAAAATCACAACTCGTTCTTTCCAATATAAAAAGATTGCCTATAAGATAGATAAGAAAAAGACCAATAGCCTAATAGAAAAATTGACAAATGTTATGAATTAAAAATTCATGGAATAAAAACCAATGAAAGAAATGAAAAGACACCCAATTAAAATTACGTTGAGATATCATTTAAAAAACTTTCAGCCTGATAAGTTCAAAAGCTTGATGACATACTGAGATGGTGGATTTATGAGAAGCACAAACTCTCAACCATTGTTGGTGGAAATTTAAATTTGTATACTTGTTATGAAGTGCATCACAGTAGTACCCATCAGCATATACACTCTTTTTTGGAAAAAATTATTTATTTGTTTTGAGACAGGGTCTCACTCTGTTGCCGAGGTTGGAGTGGAGTGACATGATCTTGGCTCACTGCAACCTCTGCCTCCCAGGCTCAAGTGATCCTCCCACCTCAACCTCTTGAGAAGCTGGGACCAAAGGCGTGTGCCACCATGCCTGACTAATTTTTTGTATTTTTTGTAGAGATGGAGTTTCACTGTGTTGCCCGGGCTGGTCTCAAACTTCTGGACTCAATCATTATCTCGCCTCAGCCTCCCAAAGTGCTGGGACTACAGGCGTAAGCCATGACACCCAACTCATATACATCCTTTCATATAGCAATTCTACTTCCAAGAATTTTTTCTTGTTACCAGTCAGGATTAGCTAAGTTGAGGTAATAATCTCAAAACATCAATGGCTTAAAATTACAAAGGGCTTTTAAAAATGTCTCACTAGTGCCATAGAAAGACTATCCTTTAAAAAGTATCAAAAAATATGTTAAAAAGAAAAGAGCAAGGTGAAAAAAAAAATAGTGCCATTAGTCGTTATGTCAGTGTAGATCTAAGCTGCCATCTGGTGGTGTTTTTCTTCCTCCTGAAGAACTCTTACTGTTTCTCGTAGTTCAGGTCTACTGGAAACAATTTTTCGCAGCTTTTGTTTGTCTGAAAAATTCTTTTTTTTTTTTTTTTTTTTTTTTTGAGATGGAGTCTCATTCTGTCGCCCAGGCTGGAGTGCTGTGGCACAAGTTCAGCTCACCACAACCTCTGCCTCCCGGGTTCAAGCGATTCTCCTGCCTCAGCCTCCTGAGTAGCTGGAATTACAGGCACATGCCACCACAGCCAGCTAATTTTTGTATTTTTAGTAGAGATGGGGTTTCACCATGTTGGTCAGGCTGGTCTCGAACCCCTGACCTTGTGATCCACCTACCTTGGCCTCCCAAAGTGCTAGGATTACAGGCGTGAGCCACCATACCTGGCTGAAAAATTCTTTAGTTCACCTCAAAAAAAATTTTTTTTTTTAAGAGATAGGAATCTCAATGTGGTGCCCAGGCCAGGTGGGACTTGAACTCTTGGACTCAAGCCATCCTTCCACCTCAACTTCCCAAATAGCTGGAACTATAGGGATTCACCATGGCACCCAGCTTACTTCATCTTTATTTATTTTAATTTTTTTTATTTTATTTTCATTTTTTGGAGATGGAGTCTCACTCTGTCACCCAGGCTGCAGTGCAGTGGCATGATGTCAGCTCACTGCAACCTCTGCCTCCTGAGTTCAAGTGATTCTCCTGCTTCAGGCTCCCAAGTGGCTGGGGCTACAGGCATGCACCACCGCACCTGGCTGATTTTTGTATTTTTTAGTAGAGAGAGGTTTCACCATATTTCGCCTGTAATCCCAGCACTTTGGGAGGCCGAGGTAGGCAGATCACCTGAGGTCAGGAGTTCCAGACCAGCCTGACCAACATGGAGAAACCCTGTCTCTACTAAAAATATAAAATTAGCCGGGTGTGGTGGCACATGCCTGTAATCCCATCTACTCAGGAGGCTGAGGTAGGGAATCGCTTGAACTCGGGAGGCGGAGGTTGTGGTGAGCCGAGGTCACCCTACTGCACTCCAGCCTGGGCAACAAGAGTGAAACTCCGTCTCAAAAAACAAAAAAGAAACAAAAAACAAAAAGCCAAGTTTTAATAATTGCTGTGTTTAACAACTGGCTTGTAACATGCCTGAAAATGCAACAACTAGCTCTCGTGACCTGTTGTGGTCTGGCTCCAGCATACAACTGTGCCACTGCCTTCTCCTTTGCCTGCTGTTTCCAAATAAGCTTCTTTGTTTAGTTAACAGGTGTCCATTTCTTTTTTTAAAAAATCTCCTTTTCTCCCATGAGATGGGGTAGGGAAGATGAACTCCCTTTCTCCTATCCTTAGACTTCCCTGGGGTGGGTGAACAAGTCACATGGAAGTTTGGTGAGAGGCTTCACTGGGAGGCAAGAGGATTAAAGCCTGTGTGTTCCCAAGAGCCTTCCTTGCATCTGGCCAGCTAACTGCTGCCTTGGCATAACTTTGGGAGGGTCAATTACCCCGTTTGGGGTAAGGGTGAATGTTTACAAAATGGGATAGGCTGAATTACTGCTGGTTTGTAGTTGGTGGAAAGAGGGAGAAAAGAGCCCGGCACATCCTCGTCCTTCCTCTCCTCTTCTTTTCTTTCCCTTTTCTGTTGTCACCATCACATTCCTTGATGTCATTCCTGCCATTGTGAGCTGACAGGCCCTCCCAGCCCTGGTGGACAGACCATAAGTAAATGGGGAGGAAGAGCTGGGAAGGTGGGGGCAGATCACATCAACATCTCGGCGTTGGGTTGGGTCTGCGTGGAGCCTCAGAAATGTTCCCCAGCCCATTCTTCCCAAGAACCAATGAGTAAAATCAGGGGCCTCCCACCTGAGATCAGGGAACCAGGCCCTGGAGTGGAACTTGGGGTGGAAAATGGCCTTCTTTGTCAACTGATTCATTCTCCAGAATTCAACTTGTTCTCCAACTCGGTGGTGTTTGAAAGCAACTTTATCCAGGTACCCTCATGCAGCTCAGGGCCAGCTGTCTTTCTGTTTCCAAAACCTGTTCCTAGGGGTTGGTTAGGAGATGCTGTGGCCTTTTAAAGCCCTGGAGGTGGGGGAGGAGGGACAAAGAAGCCACCAAAGCTAGAGAAAACCAGAAGGTCTGGGTCCCAAGTTCACCTCCATTTGTGCCTACCATATGATAGAGCTACCTGCAGGTCGTCTGCTTTAAGGAAATTGATTTATGCCTTACAAAAGGAGAGATCAGAGCTCAGTCTCCAGGCAGGGTTCATAGGCCCTTTCTGGGCCACTTGTCCAAACTGGGTAGTTACAGGGAATGAAGGTTACTGTTAGAAACCCTGCTCTGAAATCCAACCTCCTCACTCTGGGATGGTTTAGAAACAGCCTTGTTTGAAAGCGAAGACACTGGGTAAAAAGGTCTTGCCCAGATCCTACCATTCCCTAAAAGGATGGTGGTGACCAATGGAAGTGAGCCTGGGATGGGACCACTGGGAGTGGAAGGTGATCGTTTTCATAAGTATCAAGTCTTAGGCGGGTGCTGCCTGCCTCCCTCTAGCGGTCTAGCCTGAACCCGTGCTCCTGCGTGGGAGAGCATAACCAGTTGGTCAGCCAGTAAGCACACACTAAACATCACTGAGTGCAGGGCAGGAGGTGCAGAGAAAGATCAGTGTCCCTGGCCAGGAAGCCTATGAGTTTGGTTTACCCGTTATTTGGTAACTGTCTAAGCAAGCTCTATGTCAGAGAGTTTGGTCCAGCTGATGCCCCAGGCATGTGCTGGGGGCATTCAGGGCATTCTCTCTGGACTTTGGCAGTTGAAGAAGGCTTTCCAGAAGGGTCTTAAGCCATTCTTTGAGAGACTGCTGAGATTCTGGTAAGTGGAAGAACAGCGGGGAGGATATCTCAGACAGAAGGGCTTCAAAGTACCTAAGGAAAGGCAGGGAGGCTGGAATGCAAGGTCTGCAAGACACAGACCCATTCAAATGGAGTGGGAAAGCAGCCAGGGGTTATAGGAGAGAAGGCGGAAACAGTTTGAGGTGGGTCTTGGGCTTAATTTGGAGACTCTTCACAGAGCAGTGAGCTACTCCCTAATGGAGTCCCCGGATTCTGGAGAGCTGTGTTCATGGCTCCTGCCGCTCCACGGTCCCTTTGCTGCCCCCCGGGGGAGATGTGTAGTTGGGTGATCAACTGGCAAACCTGGGGCGAGCTCATTCCTAACATACCCTTGGTGGAGACAGAGCAGTAACATGGGAAGTCCAGTCTCAGGGTCCAATTTCTAGTCATTTCTATTTGGGTGTAATGATTCATGATTCGGCTGCAAATTTGTTCTCTTAATTTTTTTTTTTTTTTTTTGAGATGGAGTCTCACTCCGTTGCCCTGGTGCGATCTAGGCTCACTGCAACCTCTGCCTCCCGGGTTCAAGCAATTCTCCTATCTCAGCCTCCCGAGTAGCTAGGACTACAGGCGTACACCACCTTGCCCAGCTAATTTTTTTGTGTTTTAGTAGAGACAGGGTTTCACCATGTTGGCCAAGATGGTCTCAATCTCTTGACCTCATGATCCGCCCGACGTGGCCTCCCAAAGTGCTATTTTTTTGGCCTAATATTAAAACTGTTTAGATTCTCTGAATGGACACTAAGTGACCCAGGTAGCAACAAACTCAGAATGTGCTAGGGAGAGGCTGACCCCCAGAGAAAATTTCAAAGTTTGATTTAAAAAAATTTTTTTTGATAGAGACAGGGTCTCACCATGTAGCCCAGGCTCGTCTTGAACTCCTGGCTTCAAGTGATACTCCCGCTTTGGACTTCCAAAGTGCTGGGATTATAGGCGTGAATGACCGCACCCAGTCCAAAGTTTACTTGAAGTGATGCAATCCACGTATTAGTTATAGTTTTAGTTGTAGTGGAGTTACACCGCTTCCTCTCTCCCCTTTCCTGCACATCGCCATCACTGTCGTCTCAAAGCAGCATCACCCACAAATATTTATTGAGCACTTACTCTCAATACGTACAACCCTCTGTGTTTTGCAGAGGACATGAATTTTATTCCTCAACATGGGCTCCAGGAAGTGTCACTTTTTTTTTTCAAAATCAAAATTAACTTTTCTGGGAACACCATCTGGTCAGGCTGGTGGGAAATTACATTTCAGTCATTCCTGGGGCTTTCCCTTGTCCCCAGTTCCACCAAGGACTGGGCAGTGGTGTCGATGGTTTTACAAAGTCTAGAACATTGACTGGACTTAGTGGCTCATGCCTGTAATCTCAGCACTTTGGGAGGCTGAGAGGGGAAGATCACTTGAGCCCAGGAGTTTGACACCAGTCTGGGCAACATAGTGAGACCCCATCTCTATTTTCTAAAAAAAGTGTAGAGCATTGGGAGAAGGCCCTCTGGCCTTGGGAACACAGGGGTCCCTCCTCATATGTTCCTTACCTGGGTCCCCGTGGCTCCTTAGTGGCCCCAGTTCTTGTGCTTTTCTGCCAGCCGTGCATAGTGAAGTGGGGGTGTCTTAGCTGAGTGCCCAGTGGTGGGCATCCAGTATTTCTGTCCTGTGATGGCCCCCTTCTGCTTCAAGAGAATAGATCCTCATTCCATTCAAGACCCAGCAACAAGATAGCCCCTCCATCATCCTGGGAGAAGTGCTCCAAACCTCCCTCAACTCAAGCTGTCTGGGTCTTCCCTATTCAACAGCTTTTTCCTCACTTTCCTCCCCTTCTGGGACTTTCTTCACACAATCTCCCTTTTGGGCCATTAGAAACCAGTGCTGGCTTCTCCTACCCAAAGATGGGGGAATGAAAACTTCAATGCCACTCAGCTTTTTCTTGCTATTGCATCTTTTTACAGTTAGATAAAACAGAGGGGCCGGGCGCGGTGGCTCAAGCCTGTAATCCCAGCACTTTGGGAGGCCGAGACGGGCGGATCACGAGGTCAGAAGATCGAGAGACGATCCCGGCTAACACGGTGAAACCCCGTCTCTACTAAAAAATACAAAAAAATAGCCGGGCGAGGTGGCGGGCGCCTGTAGTCCCAGCTACTCGGGAGGCTGAGGCAGGAGAATGGCGTAAACCCGGGAGGCGGAGCTTGCAGTGAGCTGAGATCCGGCCACCGCACTCCAGCCTGGGTGACAGAGCAAGACTCCGTCTCAAAAAACAAAACAAAACAAAACAAAAAAAAAAAAAAACAAAAAACAGAGGACCCAGAGAAGGATAATATAGGGTTCCTGCAGCCAAGGACCTTAAAGTATATTTGGGGAGACCAACAAAAATGGTCAATAGCAGGTCAGGGCCCAGCTCAGTGTGCTGCACACCTGCCCCTAAGATGAAGTGCTGCTTTCCAGCATCTGTATCCTTCCACCCCTTGTTTTCTGCTCCTTTCTGACCCACGCACCTGAGGCTGATTTCCAGGTCACTAAGCCCGGGAACTGGAGAGATGTCTGTGAAGGGTCTGCCACCGTGATCCTTGGGGTGACCTCCTCGGTGCCCTCCCTGCCGCTCCCCAATGTCCTCCTGATGGCCAATGTTACCTGGCCCCGGGGTCCGTTTTCCACCTGGAGCACACCTGGTGATGCCCCAGTCATCACCCTCAGCAGGTAAAGGCTTGAGGGAGGGCCGGAAGGGATGGAATGATTGACTGGGATATGCATTGCTTTGTAGCTGGATTTTAGATCAAAAGAAAAGACAGTGTTCTTTAGTGCATAAACCCTGTAGAACTCATTCATTCATTTGTTTAGCAAGTATTTAATATCTTTTTTTTTTTTTTTTGAGATAGAGTCTCGCTCTGTTGCCCAGGCTGGAGTGCAGTGGCGTGATCTCGGCTCACTGCAAGCTCCACCTCCTGGGTTCACACCATTCTCCTGCCTCAGCCTCCCGAGTAGCTGGGACTATAGGTGCCCGCCACCACACCTGGCTAATTTTTTGTGTTTTTTAGTAGAGACAGGGTTTCACTGTGTTAGCTAGGATGGTCTCAATCTCCTGACCTCGTGATCTGCTTGCCTTGGCCTCCCAAAGTGCTGGGATTACAGGTGTGAGCCACCACGCCCAGCTGTATTTGTTTAGCATCTATATTTACCAAGCACTGTTCTTCGTGCTGGGATAGGGCAGTACACAGTCCTTGTCTCGAACCTGGTTTTTGAGAATCTTAGCTTCCTTTTCTGTAAATGTGTGTGTGTGTGTGTATACATGTGTGTACATGCAGACACATTTCCATGTCTTTTAAAATCTTTTTGTAAATATAATTTCAATAATTTCTATTTAGTAATATGAATGAATTAAAATTTACTTGACAAGTCCCTAATATTAGACATTTAGAAATGTTTCTTTTTGTCAATATAGATAGAGGGGGTTTCCAAGGAAAAAGTGGGGATACGAAAGTCAAACACGACTATGAAATCCTGAGATTGAAAAAAAAAATGCTAGATATTCAGGAGACATCTATCCTTTTCCTTGCCCTTTCAACACAGTAAGTCAGGATATAGGGAGAAAGAGTCCTAGAAACTGAGTCAGGATATCTTAGTTCCACGTCACACTTAATAAGATCTAAACTTGGGCAAATCACTTAGCCTCTCTAAGCGTCAGCCTCAAAATCTGTAAAGTGGAATTAATCATACTTATCTTGGCAGGGCATAGTGGCTCACATCTGTAATCCTAGCTCTTTGGGAGGCTGAGGTGGGAGGATCGCTTGAAGCCAGGAGTTCAAGACCAGTCTGGGCAACATAGGGAGATCCTGTTTCTACCAAAAAAATACCAAAATAATTAGGTGGGTGTACTGGCACACACCTGTATTCCTACTAAAGTCCTGGAAATTGGAGAGGAGTCAGTCTTAGTAATCACCCCCACTTTCATTACATGAGCATTCTCCCTTCAGCATCCCCCAGGCAGAGAGGTAGGAGGCCAATGACGCTGAGCCATCTCTAAGTGGGCACCCACATGGTTGATTGAAACCACAGGCTCTCTCATGGGAATGTCCTGATTATGCCCAGGCTTCTCCCCCTGAAGTACGTGGAGCTGCGAATCTACGACCGGCTCCAGCGCATCCTGAGGGTTAGGACAGTGACCGAAAAGATCTACTATCTGAAGCTCCACGAAAAACACCCAGAGATTGTGTTTCAATTCTGGGTCCGCTTGGTGAAAATTCTGCAGAAAGGCCTGTCCATCACCACCAAAGACCCGAGAATCGAATTCACTCACTGCCTGGTGCCCAAGATGCCCACCAGCTCCATAGAAACAACAGTAAGTGGACCTCCCTCCAGGACCTGTTGAGAGATAAGTATATATATGTATATATGTAAGTGTGTGTGTATATATATAGACGTTTCCATGTCTTTTAAAAGCTCTTTGTAAGTATCATTTTGATAATTTCTATTCAGTAGTATGAATGAATTAAAATTTATTTGACCTGTCCCTAATATTGAGACATTTAGAAATGTTTCTGTTTTTTTGAGACAGAGCCATGCCCTGTCACCCGGCTGGAGTGCAATTGCGCCATCTCGGCTCACTGCAACTTCCACCTCCCGAGTTCAAGCGATTCTCATGCCTCAGCCTCCAGAGTAGCTGGGATTACAGGTGTATGCCACTACGCCTGGCTCATTTTTGTATTTTTAGTAGAGATGGGGTTTCACCATGTTGGCCAAGCTGGTCCTGAACTCCTGTCCTCAAGTGATCCACCTGCCTTGGCCTCCCAAAGTGCTGGGATTACAGGTGTGAACCTCTGTGCCTGGCCTGTATTTATTATTGTAAATAATGCTAAAACAAGCATTTATATGTATGATCTACATTTCTGATTATGTTCTCAGATAGGTTTTTAGAAGTAGAATTCAAAGAGCATGAATGTTTTCAAGGCTCTTAACACACATTGCTAGATTATTTCCATAAATATCATACCAAATTATACTCTCACCAATAATATGAGTGTCTGTGGGCCGGGTGTGGTGGCTCACGCCTGTAATCCTAACACTTTGGGAGGCCAAGACAGGTGGATCACCTGAGGTCAGGAGTTCAAGATCAGCCTGCCCAACATGGCGAAACCCTGTCTTTACTAAAAATACAAAACTTAGCCCAGCATAGTGGCAGGCCCCTATAATGCTACTTGGGAAGCTGAGGCAGGAGTCACTTAAACCCGGGAAGTGAAGGTTGCAGTGAGCAGAAATCGTGCCACATTACTCCAGCCTGGGTGAAAGAGTGAAACTCCATCTCAAAAAAAAAAAAAAAAAAAAAGTATTTTACTGCATATCCTATTACAATTGAGCAGTAAACGTTTTAATAAATTTCCTAGTATAATAGGTAAAAAAGTGGCATTCTCTGATTTTCAATGAGTTTCAGCATTGTTACATTGTTATGTATTTATAGTCATATATATAATACAATATTATTTTAATATATTTTATATATATATTAATGCCATATATATGGCACTGTCTATTGTGTTCTTTGGCCATTTTTCTATTGGCAATCTTGTGTTTCTCTAAATTGATTTGTAAAAGAAAACTTTTTTTTTTTTTTTGAGATGGAATCTCACTCTGTTGCCAGGCTAGAGTGCAGTGGTGCAATCTTGGCTCACTGCAACCTCTGCCTCCCGGGTTCAAGTGATTCTCCTGCCTCAGCCTTCCGAGTAGCTGGGACTACAGGCGTGCACCACCACACCCAGCTAACTTTTGTATTTTTAGTAGAGATGGTGTTTCATCATGTTGGCCAGTATGGTCTTGATCTCTTGACCTCGTGATCCAACCGCCTCGGCCTCCCAAAGTGCTGGGATTACAGGCATGAGCCACTGTGCCCGGCCTATAATAAAACTTTTTATACATCAGGATTTTTGACCCTTACAAGTTTTTACAAATATTTCCTCAAATATTTGCCCTTCCTCTTTGGTTTATTTAGGGTACGTCTTTGATACACATAAGACCTTTCCAGGTCCTGCTTGGTATAGAAGCACAGGAAGGAAGGTCAATAGATTGGACTGTCCAAAATCTTCAGATTTCAGAATCTGAATGCTTTCCTCCTCCCACTTAAGTTCTGTGCTTCAGGTATGTTATTGACTTTGAAGGTCAGCAGTTTTATAGCCTGACAGCTCTGCTTCTGAACATTCAGATCTGTACTCTGGACAGAGTAGCCACCATAGTTGACCAGGGAGTGGGTGTGACCCTGCAAGGGGTCCCATTTTTTGTTGGATGATTCTCGGGGCTTAATGCTGAAGGAACAGGTTCCCAGGGCTAGGGTGTGAAACTCAACTGTAATATCACAAACCCCTTCAAAGTTCTACCCCAAGGAGGCCAAGAACTCTCTGAGCAGACCTATCCATCTGACGCTAAATTTCTCCATCCAGCCTGAAAACAGCCTCCTGTCATCCCCCCAGCCTAGCGAGTCCCTCGTGCTGCTGGCGGCTGAGCAGACCAGTGGCAGTTTCTCACAGCTCTCAGGAAAGCTCCAGCTCACAGCAGACAGGTGGGTCCTCTGTGGGGTCAGCTCCAGATCCCTTCCTCCAGCGTGAAGTCATGGGATCAATGACACCCTCTACCAATCTATCTCAGTTCCTTCTTTGTATTTTAGATAGTCATGCACATGGCTTTTTCTGTCAATTTTATTGTAAGCCTGCCTTTGAAAATAAGGTCTTTGGCTCTTTGATCTGAATATTCACTCCTTAGGCAAAATCCAGTGTTTTCTAATGACAGGTGTTCAATAAAAGGAATGAGGGATGAGAAAATCAATTCAAAGAAGTGAAGCTAACAAAGCAGGCTCATGGTGGAGTTAGCTATTGACTATTTCCAATCCAAGCTCACAAGGATCCCTGGGGTAAAACCCTAGTTCTCTTTGCCTCATCTGCCTCTTCTTTTATTGTTTTCTTTTTGCTTCTTTTCTTTTTTTTTTTGGAAGACAGAGTTTCACTCTTGCTGCCCAGGCTGGAGTGCAATGGCGTGATGTCGGCTCACTGCAACCTCCACCTTCTGGGTTCAAGCGATTCTCTCGACTCAGCCTCCCAAGTAGCTGGGATTACAGGCACCTGCCACCACACTCAGCTAATTTTTTGTATTTTTAGTAGAGACAGGGTTTCACCATGTTGGCCAGGCTGGTCTCGAACTCCTGACCTCAGGTGATCCACCCACCTTGGCCTCCCAAAGTGCTGGAATTACAGGCGTGAGTCACTGTGCCTGGCCCTCACCAGCCTCTTCTGCAAAACGGACAGAATAAGGGAAACTACTGGTAGCTCCAAAGTCTCATTAATTTACTAATAATTGTATTAGATTCTTTCTGTAAAAAGTGATAGAAACTCAAAGTAAGATAGTGCAACCAATATGCTGCACAAATGCAACTTGTAGGGTATCATCAGAATGCAAATTTATTTTGTCTGCCCTTCATAACTTTTTCAGTGGCAGAAGTTTTCCTCTTGCCCCTGGATAAAAGCTGGATTTCTGGGCAGGCTACATAGCATATGGGCTCTCTCTGAGACTATAAAAGCTCCTTTGGTCCATTTAAATTGCAAAAGCAGCCTCAATTCTGAAATTAAAATATCTAATGTCTGAAAATTATCAAAACCCTGAACTTACCACATCTTCTCCTTACCCTCAGTCTGGCTCCCTATCAAGGTGACCTTTCCTAGCGGGGAACTGGGTTGTCACTCTTCTTCTCTTTCTGTTTCCTAATATTTAAAGCTAACTTTTTTCTCTTAGGAGCTTTCTTTCTTTTTTCTTTTTCCTCCTTTCTTTCTTTTCTTTCTCTTTCCTTTCCCCCTCCCCTCCCCTCCCCTCCCCTCCCCTCTCCTCTCCTCTCCTTTGCATTCCAACAGTGTCTCACTCTGTTGCCCAAGCTGGAGTACAGTGCCATGATCTTGGCTCACTACAGCCTCAATCTCCTGGGGTCAAGCAGTCCTCCCACCTCAGCCTCCCAAGTAACTGGGACTACAGGCATGCACCACCATGCCTGGTTAATTTTTTAAATTTTTAGTAGAGACAAGGTCTTGCTATGTTGCCCAGGCTGGTCTCAAACTCCTGAACCGAAGTGATCCTCCCACCTTGGCCTCCTAAAGTGCTGGGATTATAGTCATGAGCCATTACAACTGGCAAGGAGCTTTCTTGGGTTCTTTGAAATCTCCTTTCTGGCCCCTCAACTGCAACACCTCCCTTTCATCTGGCCACACTGTGCCCCCCCCACCCCCACCCCCACCCTCCCAGCCATGGCTCTGCAGGGGCCATGCCCCCCCAGGCACTAGCTATCCCCTCACCCCTTTAAGGAGTCCTCTTGGATAGGGCTTACAGTGGCTCCAGGCTGGTGTGCACGTGCTCGCTTGCTCTCTCTCTCTCTCTCTCTCTCTCTCTCACAGCCCACATCTGACCTTCAGGAAACATCCTCTCATATTTTGACTAGCCACTGGAGAGGAGGACCTTGCTTCCTAGGCACAGAAGCAACTCCCAGAGCCCAGGAGCCACAGCTCAAGCTCCCTGGGTTGACCCAGGAAGGCTCTCTCTTTCAGCTTGAGGAGAAGGAGGCAGCAGTTCTTTACAAAGGACTCTCTCCCCATGTGACAACCCAAGCCCTTGGTTACCAAGACTGGTAATCCCTCAGGCCCCCCAGCTCATTCTCACTTCTCTGATCTTAAATTTTTGGTCCCTGGGATTTTGTCTTTGAGTCGTAATACGTTATATTCTCAACACATCAAAGTAGTACTTAAGGTCTGAAAAGTTGTTTGTTCCTCCAGCAGAGCAGGCCTTAGCTCCAGGCTCCCTCCTCCTCCTCCCGTGTGGCTTTCTCTCCTTGGGTTGCCTTTAACATTATTCCATATATGCATATTGTGCCCCGCATTTCCATACATGTGCTTAAAGCACTGGCGCTGGAAAAAGCCATAACTAGAAAGAGAGTTGTTTTGTTTTGTTTTGTTTGAGAAGGAGTCTCACTCTGTCACGCAGACTGGAGTGCAGTGGTGCCATCTCGGCTCACTGCAAGCTCCACCTCCTGGGTTCAAGCGATTCCCATGCCTCAGCCTCCTGAGTAGCTGGGATTACAGGCGTGTGCCACCATGCCCAGCTAATTTTTGTATTTTTAGTACAGACGGGGTTTCACCATATTGGCCAGGCTGGTCTTGAACTCCTGACCTCAAGTGATCCACCCACCTCGGCCTCCAAAAGTGCTAGGATTACAGGCGTGAGCCACTGCACCCACCCAAAAGTGGTTTTTAAGTTAAATTTTAACAATGTTTTCGTTTTCTTCTATTGCTTTCAATAACCCCAAAATTCCCTGGGCTCCAACAGGAACAATGACACTGCCATTGAAATAGACAACCGCAGCAGCTACAAGATACCCTCACCAGTGGCATCTCCAATCAATTTGAATATACCCATGAGAGCTGTCTTGAGCCACAGCCTCTGGGAACAAGAGGATCCGGATGAGCACCTTCTACAAGTTCCTGTAGCCAGTTCCCTAGGAGAGCACTTCTTGGGACCCTGACACCTAGGCAAAACATGCTCTTCCTGGCATGCGTGTACTTGTACTTGCTACCACCTCTTATAATGCTCCTTTCCCACTGTGAGCCGAGTGACCATGGGAGAGGTAAGATGGTGTTTCCAACAAGGTGCTTCTGTGCTTCCACCAATAAACTTCCAAGTGAGTCCCTAATTGTTACAGGTTGTGCTATAGGGAGGCTCCAGTTTGGGAAAGGACTGACTGAGAACAGGAGCAGTTTTTGGAAAAATAGGTGGGAAAAGTTACTATCTGTGTATTATTCCATTCTTGCATTGTTATAAAGAACTACTTAAGACTGGGTAATTTTATTTATTTATTTATTTATTTATTTATTTATTTATTTATTTATTTTGGAGATAGAGTCTTGCTCTGTCACCAGGCTGGAATACAGTGGCGTGATCATGGCTCACTGCAACCTCCACCTCCTGGGTTCAAGCAATTCTTGTGCGTCAGCCTCCCAAGTAGCTGGGACTACAGGCACCCAATATACCTGGCTAATTTTTTGTGTTTTAGTAGAGATGGGGTTTCACCATGTTGCCCAGGCTGGTCTCCAACTCCTGAGCTCAGGCCATCCACTCACCTTGGCCTCTCAAAGGGCTAGGATTACAGGCGTGAGCCACCAGGCCCAGCCTCAAGACTGGGTAATTTATGAAGAAAAGAGGCTAATTGGCTCATGGTTCCCTAGGCTGTACAGGAAGCATGGCTGGGGAGGCCTCAGGAAACTTACAATGAAGGCAGAAGACAAAAGAGAAGCAGACCTGTCCTACATGGCTGGAGCAGGAGAAAGAAACGAGGAGGTGCTACACACTTCTAAACAACCAGATCTCATGAGAACTCATTATCATGAGAATAGCAAGGAGGAAATCCACCCCCATGATCCAATCATCTCCCACCGGCCACCTCCTCCAACACTGGGGATTAAATTCCACATGAAATTTGGGCAGGGAGACAGAGCCAAATCATATAGTAGTCTGCTCAATTGAAACCACACAATAGCCAAGTAAAGCCAAGAAAGCCAGTCCAAGACTGGCTTGGAAAGGGCCTCTGAGGAGAGGAAAGGGCCACTGAGGAGAAATCAATTTTCAAAGGGGCAGGGGGAAATAGAGGCCGAGGTACTACAAGCCCAAAATAAAATAAATCCTGAGAAGGATGGCAACCAGCTGGAAGATTCTTTTGTGTTGCTCCATTATCTCAAGCAAGAAATTGAGTCTTTGGCTGGGCACAGTGGCTCATGCCTGTAATCCTAGCACTTTGGAAGGCTGAGGTGGGTGGATCACTTGAGGTCAGGAGTTCGAGACCAGCCTGACCAACATGGCAAAACCCTGTCTCTACCCAAAATACAAAAATTAACTTGACGTGGTGGTACACGCCTGTAGTCCCAGCTACTCAGGAGGCTGAGGCAGGAGAATTACTTGAACCAGGAGGCAGAGCTTGCAGTGAGCCAGGATCATGCCACTGTGCTCCAGCCTGGGTGACAGAGCCAGACTCCATCTCAAAAAAAAATAAAATAAAATAAATTAGGTCTTCCTCGCCCCACTCCCTGTGTTAGTATAAAGCTATGAAGGCTCCCCCTGACCCATACAACATTTTGTTGCTAATGAAAACATGGTAAGGAAGATATTGACTGTCCATCACCAGAAATCCTGATTGATTTGACTATTCCTACCCAGAACCTAATGAAAGTGAACTGGAAGACATGGCATCTTTGAGTATTGGGAATGGGGCAGGAGCTTTGGCCAACCTTTGTACACGTAGGGAGTATCTACAAGGAAAATACCACCACTCCTTTTTTTTTTTTGAGATAGAGTCTTGTTCTGTTGCCCAGGCTGGAGTGCAGTGGTGTGATCTTGGCTCACTGCAACCTCCGCCTCTCAGGTTCAAGTGATTCTTGTGCCTCAGCCTCCCAAGTAGCTGGGGTTACAGATATGCACCACCAGCCCGGCTAATTTTTGTATTTTTAGTAGAGACAGGGTTTCTCCACGTTGGCCAGGCTGGTCTCGAACTCCTGACCTCAGGTTATCCACCCTCCTCGGCCTCCCAAAGTGGTGGGATTACAGGCATGAGCCACCACGCCCAGCCCCACCATGCCCATTCCAATATTTAATAAGTATTCGTCAAGCTCCTGCGAGGGGCTAGACACTGCGTTTGATGCTAAGTATACTGGAGAGAACAAGACAGATGGACAAGTTACCTGCCTTTAGGGAGGGTCTGGGAGAGATGCCAAGCCCTATTTTGGAGACATAGGGAAGCCATTAATGTTGACCTGATGTCTGAGCCACCCAGCCTGCAAATGAAGGCTGGAGGCCCTGCTTTCCAGCATATGTGGTTCACATCCTGTGTGGTGCAGAGAGAAAGAACATGGTTGCCCTCTCTCTTGTGCGTGCTCGGTTGTGCTGAGTAGTCAAATCTGGCTGAATTGAGTCAGAAAAGACATCTGAGCTAAGAGGATGCCTGATGCTTGTTGGTTTTGTCTTGCCTCCAGTAAAATTAAAAACAAGTTTCCTTTCAGCATGTTACAATCGAATAAGCTGAGCATTGTTGGTGCTGGTGTGGGACATCTAGAAGCTGAACTTAGAAGAGACTACTGTGCGGCATGATTGTACTTCCCAGTGCATGCCTGTTGTCCTGGTATCATTATTAATACATACCCATTTCACCCTGAGAAGTGTCCCTCAGCGAATCACAAATCATGTGGCCACCCTATCTATATGGCATGCTTACAAATGTTTAAAAGGCTTGTCATCCCCACTTCTTTGTCTTGGTTTAAGCCTTCATCAGCCCTCACCTAGACTATTATGTTAATAGCAACCCCAGACTAGGCATGGTAGCTCACACCTGTAATCCCAGCACTTTGGAAGGCCGAGGTGGGTGGATCACAAGGTCAGGAGTTCAAGACCAGCCTGTCCAATATGGTGAAACCCCATCTCTACTAAAAATACAAAAATTAGCTGGGTGTGGTGGCACACACCTGTAGTCCCAGCTACTCGGGAGGCTGAGGCAGAAGAATCACTTGAACCCGGGAGGCGGAGGTTACAGTGAGCAGAGATGGTGCCACCGCACTCCAGCCTGGGCGACAAAGCCAGACTCCATCTCAAAAAACAATAAAATAAAATAAAATAAAATAGTAACCCCAATTGGTCTCCCAGACTTTATCATAATAGTAGCTAACATCTTTAGAAATTTGCTATCTTCCAAGCACTATACTGACTTTACAAAGATCACTAAACCACAGCACAAGCCATTGAGAAGCAGATCTTATTATTACATTTTATAAATGATAAACCGGAGCCACAGAGAGGTTCAAGAACTTGCTTAAGGTCACACAGGTAGGAAGTAGCAGAGCCAGGACTTGAAGCCAGTCTGTCTAACTTCAAAGTCCAAATTACTCTTGATGGCTCTCCAATGTCTTCCCAACTCATTCCCTTTTCATACCTCTAACAGAGCAACCTTTTTGACACATAAATCTGACAGGAAGGACCAGGCATGGTGGCTCATACCTGTAATCCCAGCACTTTGGAAGGCTGAGGTGGGCAGATCACTTGAAGTCAGAAGTTTGAGACCAGCCTGGCCAACGTGGTGAAACCCTGTCTCCACTAAATATGTCAAAATTAGCTGGGCATGGTGGTGCGTGTCTGTAGTCCCAGCTACTCAGAGGCTGAGGCAGGAGAATCTCTTGAACTGGGGAGGCAGAGGTTGAAGTGAGCCGAGATCACTCCGCTGTGCTCTAGCCTGGACAACAGAGCGAGACTCTGTCTCAAAAAAAAAAAAAAAATCTGACCGAGCTTGCCCTTAATAAAACCAAACCCTCTGACATGAAATGTCCAGGCTCCTGCCTCTCTCTCCAGCCTCTCCACTGGCCACTGCTGCCGTAGAATCTTATGCTCCCACCATGCCAAATTTCTTGTGGTTCCCTAAATGCACCATGTTTTAAGATACTTCGAGGACATTGTATACACTTTTGTTCTACCTGAGATACCTTTGCTTACTTTCTCCACCTGTTGCCCTCATGACACTTATCTTTATTGATGGATTTCTTCAATGCTACTATTGTGCCTTACATGTGCCTTGTATTATAGCATTTTTATAGCATTTCTCACCTAATTGTGGCTATTTGTTTACATGTCTGTCTCCCTGGTGGAGCTATGAACTCTTTGATAACAGATGCCATTTTATGTCAGACTTCTTTGGTTGCCAGTAAGAGAAGCTGACTCTAATCTAAACCAAAAGGGATTCATTGGATGATTGTAGGTTGGCTCACAGAATCAAGAGGACAACTGCGGAGCCGGTCTTGGAATGCTCTGACACCAGAACAGCTCTGCGAATTCAGATAAGGGTAGTGAATTGACCATTTCATCAAATGCTGCAGCAGGCTGGGTGGTTTCCCTAAAGGAAATTGAGGTGTGTTACAAGAAGACCAATAGGGGAACAGGTATCTGGTGGCTGATAATAACAAATTTCCACGGCAGTCTCTGTTCTCTGTTGGAAGAGGTACTCCACCATGGTCCTTGAGCATCTCTACACATTCTTGCTAAGCGTGTCAAATTTCAAGTCCTAACTGTCCTCTGTCTCTGGGGGAGGGGACAGGTTTGGTTACTGTTTGTTGTAAAAATTACTGAGCCTTTCGCCATGGATGCCTCAGCTGTATGCAAAACCCCTTGTGTTGCTGGGGGATAGGGCAACTGGTTCAGCCATGCTGGTGCTTCTGCTGTTTGCTGTTGGCAATAAACTATACTGTTTTTGTTCACTGAATCTCTGCCTACTTTGCACACCTAAGTGATCATGGTAAGTCAACCTGCATGCTTGCTTAGTCATTTTTTTAGAATATTGTTACTCCTTGACATCCTCTATGAAACCTAGATTCTTCTCTGACACTGTCCAAACCCACGTACAATCTCTTTTTTTTTTTTTCTTTTTTCTTTTTTTTTGGAGATTAAGTCTTGCTCTGTCACCCAGGCTGGAGTGCAGCAGTGCAATCTCGGTTCACTGCAACCTCCGCCTCCCAGGTTCAAGCAATTCTCCCGACTCAGCCTCCTGAGTAGCTGGGTTTACAGGCACGTGCCACCACATCCAGCTAATTTTTGTATTTTTAGTAGAGATAGGGTTTCACTGTGTTGGCCAGGATGGTCTCAATCTCCCGACCTCATGATCTGCCCACCTTGGCCTCCCAAAGTGCTGGGATTACAGGCATGAGCCACCACACCCGCCCCCCTTGGTTTCTTTCTTACCTTTGTATTCTAAAACTTCTAGACCAAACAGTAAATACAAATGTCACAAGCATACCCTATGCACAAAAATGAGAGAAGGATTAATTTAAATAACATACATCACTGCAGAGAAAGAAATACAGGTGAAAGTTTTAGTTCTTTCTGCTTCTTGGTTACAAGTCAGTAGTAGTTGTTATTTATGACTTCCCTCATATACTACCATTCCAGGTACCTCTTGTTTTGACCGGGTTTGTTCCCTCGTAGGGAGTCCACAAACTTTCACTCCTGAAAAGCCCAAGCCCTTGATGGTTTTACACATGTAGAGCTGTGTGATCGTCTTTTGACTGAGCGGAGCTGTAAAGAGGCATCTCAGTTTCCTCTGAGTACCACTCCTACTTCTCTCTGCCCCCATTCTGTAGAGCCATCTTTTTGCTTTTCATGATAACGGTCAATCTGCTTCAACAACTCCAAAACTCCCTTCTACACATAACACCATGCTCTCCTAATGGCAGGAGGAGCCAAAAACGGCAGCCACAGCTCAGTTTTCAGTTAGTGGAATGATTTTTGTGCCCCTGGTGAAATCACTTTCACCCTTAGGTATTAAAATCTCCAAACTTCATATACACAATTAAAAATTATTTTTTCTTTTTAAAAAATATTTTCCTATGTGTTCTATGCAGTTTTTCATACAACTCTTTCTTAAGAAACTCCTAGAGGATATACTCCATTAAAATGAAGCCAACTCAGAAAAACACGGCTCCAGGAAAGGGGTGGGTTCAATGTAGGAAAAAAGTGAAGGCAGTATCAGGTGAAGAGAGATGAAGAGAGAGTCCAGAATGACAGAAGAACAGCAGCGCCAGAAAGCAGTCAGCTCTTACTGGAGCAGGGGAGAGGACTCTGCAAAATGCATCTCCACAGAGATCAAATTGATGGAATACCTGATGTGTTTGAATGCACTGAGAGATTTACACTTATGGCAAAGTTTAGGGTTGTGTTAGGAATAGGACTATTAAACCAAGCAAACAAAAATATATTAACTCCAAGAGGAAGAAGTTGTACAAAAAAAGAGAAATGTAACTCAAGCATGTACTGTATCTTTGACTATTCATAATATTGTACACATTGACTATAGATTGAATCAAAGCAAAGGATGACTGAAAGGCAATTCGTGGTATGGGGGAAAGGGGAAGGGAAAAAGGTGAAGATTAAACTCTCCTCTTCTATGGCTGGAAGTTCTGTGCCCCAGAATTCCCTTGGTTCCTGCATGTTCTCCAAGCTGATCTACATCTAGCAGCTCATCACCTCTGGTTTCCAGGTGGGTTTGGCCAGTGGGAAGCCCGGGCAGGAGATCAGAGAGGATGAGGAGAATGGGGTAAGGACAACTATTTCCTCCCTTGTGGTGACATAAGGTAGGCTGTTAACAGAGGGAAACTGTCAGAAGCATTTGAACCAGAGCAACTCCATCTTGAATGGGGGCTGGGTAAAATAAGGCTGAGACCTACTGGGCTCCATTCTAATGGAGGAGGTCAGGCATTCTTAGTCAAAGGATGAGATAAGAGGTCGGCACAAGATACAGGTCACAAAGACACCACTTGATAAAACGGGTCACAGTAAAGAAGCCAGCTAAGAACCCCCAACACTAAGATGGTGACAAAAGTGACCTCCGGTCGTCCCGCTGCTAATTATATGCTAATTATAATGCATTAGCATGCAAAAGGACTACTATTCTCTAATAAACTTGCTTTCACTTTATGGACTCACCCTGAATTCTTCTTGGGTTCAAGAACCCTCTCTTGGGGTCTGGATCAGGACCCCTTTCCTGTAACAAAACTGCTCCTCTCGTGGTGGCTTCCTCTGCTAGACTCTCCCGGGTCCAGTAACCACTCCTTCCCTTTACCCTTCAGATCCCTGGTATGGACTTAGCTAGCTGGATGCCCCCTTCCTGAATTGTGTAACGTGAGCAGGAACGTCACTCATCTCCATGCAGGCGTCCTAGTGGGGACATCATCCTGGCAAGGCAGTGCCGGCCATGAGACAGTCGCTGGGCTTCCCTCCAGCTTACTGCTTTTTGGTTCTGGCCTATTCTCCATGCCTGGTTCTTTTAACCTTCAGTTGGTGTGAAGAGCTCCCCAATAGTCTTCCAACAAATTCCCTTCTGCTTGGGTTGGCTGCATGTTTTCTATGTGTACAACCATGAAGTCTAATTGGTGTGGTTCTGTGCCCAGAAACGTGGATGCTGCGTAGGGAAACGTGCCAGCCATATGTGTCTATTCATTGTGTATCTGCCAGTGCCTGGGTCCTACTAGACTGACCCAGTTAAAGTGTCTATTTCTTGTTAAGTAAATCCATTTCTGCCATAGCCAGCTCTGGCTGCTCCACACTGTTTCTCCCTCAAAACGAGGGAAGAAACAACAACCCATGCTGACTGGGCTCATCCTTGAAGTTGATTTCTCAGAATCTATTTCTTAGATGAAAACAACACCACACATGGGATTGGTAAAACTTCTAACGGCCAATACACATACCATTTAAAAGAGAAAAGAAACAAAACATTGTTATCCAGAGTTAATTATACTCTACCAGGACAAGACATCTGCAAAAACAATCCCCAAGACAATATAAAACTGCATCTTAAAGTTTCTGACATGGAATTCAGAGAAAAGAGAAAATGTCCTCAAAGAATAACACCCAAATGGACCCTCTTAAAAGATGTGGTGGAAATGATAGGAAAGCTTCACAAATGCCTTTGTAAGTCTTGAGAAAAATAATAAGCAGCAGGTTAATTAGGGCTGTACTGGTGTTGGTGAGGCAGTAGGCAGGGAAGCAGAGAAGCTGGAAGCATGATGGTATAGAAACACGTGGCTCTGCCGGGCGCGGTGGCTCAAGCCTGTAATCCCAGCACTTTGGGAGGCCGAGACGGGTGGATCACAATGTCAGGAGATCGAGACCATCCTGGCTAACACGGTGAAACCCCGTCTCTACTAAAAACTACAAAAAACTAGCCGGGCGTGGTGGCGGGCGCCTGTAGTCCCAGCTACTCCGGAGGCTGAGGCAGGAGAATGGCGTGAACCCAGGAGGCGGAGCTTGCAGTGAGCTGAGATCCGGCCACTGCACTCCAGCCTGGGCGACAGAGCGAGACTCCATCTCAAAAAAAAAAAAAAAAGAAAAAGAAACACGTGGCTCTGGGGGATTCATTAGTGACCTCCCAGAAATACAGGTTATCAATTTAGAAAAAATAAAACACAAGTGGCTCAACTCGAGAAATCCAAGACCATGGCTTCAAAAGTGGTTCCAATCACTGAGAGTGGTAAAGCTTCATAATTTAAAATGAACATTTAGAATTATTAAGGCTGAAGCCCTTTGCAGAAGCTATAACTTGAAACCACCAGAATTACCACAATCTACAGATAGTCTAAGAGAAGGCAGTTCTGGATTTTGCTGTCTGTGATTCCTGCCTGATTTAGAACAAATCAATTTATTTCCCCATTGCAGATACAGATAATTTTATTTTAGTAAACTGAATTTTAAAATTATGTCCAAACAAAACACTGTTTCGTGGTATTAATAATTGCAACAGCAACCAGAAACACACCATGTATCCATGACATGCAAAGAAATAGTCACAGTTGGTGTATTCTAAGTTGCTTTTATACCTTTCTAAACTCTCCAAATTAAGCACACTGCCTTGAACAAGGAAGGAAAGGAATGTCTGTGACATCCATCCCTCCTCTCACTCCGTTCTAGGGCCATATCTGGATGCAAGAGGAATGTGGTGTTTTGGAGTCCTGCCACTCTGTCTGCAGTCATCGTGGAGCTGAAGCTTAAGTTCCATGAGCAGAAGCTGCTGGAGCAGGTGGACTTCCTGAACTGGGAGGTCACGGACCACAACCTGCATGGGCTGCCTCCCTGGCTGCAGAGGGAAGCTGACCCGTGCTGCAGCCAGCAGAGCCTGGGATGCCAGAGCTGCCCAAGTGCTGCTGCACAAGCTGTATGCACACGGCTTGCTCGAACTCCGCGACATCGTCAGGGCTTTGTCCAGGCCTTGTCCTTGTCCTTGTTGCCGCTGCCTCCACCCCACCATTCTCCTCAGGCTGCAGGGCCTTCATGGAGCAAGGCCATGTGCTCGTGGGCCCCGGATGTGGTTACCGACTCCACCTATCTTTGTCACGTGCCGCATGGAGGACTTTGTCACCTGGGTCTGCTCATCCAAGATCCAGCAACACATGCTGTCGTACAACAGGGAGTGCAATGACTTCGATCTGGAAGCCTAGCTGGTCTCCCAGTCCCCACAGCTGCCTGTCTTTTACAGATGGGAAAACCAATGCTGGAGATTCTATGAGGGCGCTCCCCCGAAGACTGTCAGCTGGTTGTAGGTTCTTAGGTTCCTCAATGGCAGGCCATGCACAGAGCCAAGGAGGGGAGAGGGCATGGTCCCTGTTTTCCAGGAAATTTTCTTAGTATTCTTAGTACTTGGACTACTGATTATTAAATGACTGTGCCTTGGGAGACAGTGAAAAGTGGTTTGGTTGCCGCACTGCAGAATTTTCAGCTTCTGGTGTTGGAAACTTTGTAGTGTAAAAGCAAGAACTCCGGCCGGGCACGGTGGCTCACGCCTGTAATCCCAGCACTTTGGGAGGCCGAGGCGGGCAGATCACTTGAGGTCAGGAGTTCAAGACTAGCCTAGCCAACATGGTGAAACCCCATCTCTACTAAAAAATACAAAAATTATCCGGGCATGATGGTGGGCGCCTGTAATCCCAGCTCTTTGGGAGGCTGAGGCAGGGACAATTGCTTGAACCCGGGAGGCGGAGGTTGCAGTGAGTTGAGATTGTGCCACTAGACTCCAGCCTGGGAGAGAGAGTGAGACTCTGTCTCAAAAAAAAGAAAGAAAGGAAGAAAGGAAGAAAGGAAGAAAGAAAGAAAGGAAGGAAGGAAGGAAGGAAGGAAGGAAGGAAGGAAGGAAGGAAGGAAGGAAGGAAGGAAGGAAGGAAGGAAAGGAAAGAAAGAAAGAAAGAAAAAGAAGGAAAGAAAGAAAGAAAGAAAGAAAGAAAGAAAGAAAGAAAGAAAGAAAGAAAGAAAGAAAGAAAGAAAGAAAGAAAAAACCCGGCACATGGACTTTAGTCCACGTGTAACATATAACCCAAGATAATGTAAGTAAACTTTGATAGGACAATTCTATAAGGGGTACTGATCACAAGTATTTTTCCTCTCTGAGCATAAGAATTCAGTCCACCCAGTCCATGCATCTATATATAACAATATTTGGGAGGTTATAAGCACAGGAAAAGGGTTTGTGGAGAGTGACTAAACTCACAAACTGAAATAAAGACTAAATATATTTTGCAAGGCAGTTAATTTAGGCATAAATATAGTCACTCAATTGTGAATATCACGCATGGAGTTCTGAAGGCTGAACTTCCAGCCTTCTTCACTAAAGACTGAAATTTGCTTTGCTCAGATCTTTTCTGGACTCCTTTCTTCCTAGGTCCCTTGATCTTTGTGTACTCACATTATCTTCATAGCAAGTTGGCTTCTTGCTTTAAGGTCTATACCAGTCTCATGTTTAGCTGCAAACAATGAGAACCCAATCAACAAGGGCTTAAGTAACTCTATTCACTATGTCTAACCTTTAAAGAAAAAGATGTTACTGTCCTTGCAGGCCAAACCAAGTCTTTGGTAATATGCTGGGTGTCCTCTCTAAGCTCCTGCCCCCATCCCACTCCAGGACAGGTCAAGCCACTCTCCACCCTCCACCATCCTGCTCTCTGCCCCAGAGGCTGGGAACCTCTATAGACTGTGTCAAGGGAGGGCCATGCTGTCCAGCTTTGGTTGGATTTGACCAATGGGAAATCAAGGAGGACTGGGTAGGAGAGTCTCAGGCTGCAGCACAGTTCCAAGAAAGTTTCAGCAGACTGGCAGGGAACCCTTAAATCCAGTGCACATTAGAGGAATCTGCATCTCCTCAGAATGGGGCCTCCCTGCAGCCGGAGGTCTGAATATAGCATCTTCATGGTCACCACAAAGAGAAGTATAGATTACACCACTGCCTAAGTCCACCTGAACATTTTTAATTTTAATTTTAATTTTTTTTCTTTGAGACAGAGTCTTGCTCTGTTGCCCAGGCTGGAGTGCAGTGATGTGATCTCGCCTCACTGCAGCCTCCCCCTCCCAGGTTCAAGTGATTCTTATGCCTCAGCCATCCCAGTGCTGCGATTACAGGTGTGGGCCACCATGCCTGGCTAATTTTTGAATTTTTTTTTTGCAGAGACAGGGTTTCATCATGTTGGCCAAGCTGGTCTTGAACACCTGGCCTCAAGTGATCTGTCCGCCTCGGCCTCCCAAAGTGTTGACATTAGAGGTGTGAGCCACCGTGCCCAGCCATGTCTTATTTTGTTTATTTCCTTTTCCTCCAGTAGAATAAATTCCATACCTATACTACACATTGTGCAAAATAATATTTTTCAGGTTTTAAGATATATTCCCAAGGAAGTGCAAATGCTTGTGTGGAATTTCCCTCCCTACCTCCCTCCCTCCTTTCCTTCCTTTTCTTTTTCTTTTCTTTTCTTTTCTTTTTCTTTTTTTTTTTTTTTTTGACAAAGTCTCACTCTATCACCCAGGGTGGAGTACAGTGGCACAATCATGGCTCACCACAGTCGTGAACGCCTGGCTGAAACTCTTCTCCCACCTCACCCTCCTGTGTAGCTGGGACTGCAGGTGCGCTGCCATGCCTGGATAACTTTTTAAAATATTATTATTTGTAGAGGTGAGGTCTCCCTATGTTGCACAAGCTGGTCTCGAACTCCTGGGCTCAAGGTGATCCTTCTGCCTCAGCCTCCCAAGACGCTGGAATTACAAGCATGAGCCACTGTGCCCAGCTGCTTCTGTGGAACTTCTATACACCTTTTTGTCCATTGTGTTTTGAAACTGCCCACCACCCTTCCGTGTCTCATTTTTCTAATCTGTCACATAATCTCTATGTCCTTTTGGATGTTTTTGTATCAACTTTCTCTAGTTCTCTAGTATCTCTGTCAACACAGTTTTTTTGTCTGGACTGAGATGTGTAACAAGATTATTAACTTTTTTCAGGTCTAATATTCTAAGTCAGCCCGGGTGCAGTGGCTCACGCCTATAATCCTAGCACTCTGAGAGGCTGAGGCAGGACATCACTCGAGGTCAGGAGTTTAAAACCAGCCTCCTGGGCAATAGAACAAGACCCTGTCTCAAAAAAAAGAAAAAGGGGCCGGGCGCGGTGGCTCAAGCCTGTAATCCCAGCACTTTGGGAGGCCGAGACGGGCGGATCACGAGGTCAGGAGATCGAGACCATCCTGACTAACACGGTGAAACCCCATCTCTACTAAAAAATACAAAAAACTAGCCGGGCGTGGTGGCGGGCGCCTGTAGTCCCAACTACTCAGGAGGCTGAGGCAGGAGAATGGCGTCAACCCGGGAGGCGGAGCTTGCAGTGAGCTGAGATCCGGCCACTGCACTCCAGCCTGGGCGACAGAGCGAGACTCCGTCTCAAAAAAAAAAAAAAGAAAAAAAAAAAGAAAAAGGATTCTAGGCCAATGAGTCTCAGTGGGCAGAACCTCACTATAGGAGGTGTTTGGAATTTCTTAAATGATGGGGTGTTTGGGGAGTCACCATGGCTGGAGGGCGTTAACAGCATTCTAGCAGTCGAGGGCAAGCCCTGCAGAGAATAAATAATGATTTTCTTATGCCACTCTGACCCTTCTGGCAGGTGAAGAACCTGTTTACAACTACTTGAGTCTAGACCCTAACTCCCCAACCCACTCGCCCAATTTTAATATACACGGAATTGTCCAGGAATGTAACCATCATGTAAATCAAGGGAAGATGGTACTTTGGGGTTTGTGTGTGTGTGTGTGTTTTGCTTGTTTGTTTGGTGTTTAACCAAAAGTTGTTCACAGTTTGGAAAATCATTACAAAGTTGCTCCTAGGACAGTAAAACCAATTTAATAAGTGGGGTTCAGATCCCCTACACAACCCTGGTTTTAGTTGGGATTCACTCTGAGTGGGGCTTGGAGGGAAGGGCAAAGCCAGCAGGAAAAGACAGGCCACTCCTGCAGGGCCGCTGCCCTGGGCCCAGAATTCTCCCTTCAGGTCTCCCCAGATCAAGCCAAGGAAATGGGTGCCAAGTAACCGGAGACTTCTGGAATCATTGCCCCTGGTCCCGTCAATCCCAGCCAGCCTCAAGACCTCAATTTCTTCACCTGGCCATGTAAGCAGAGGGGACAACCCGGCGGGCGTGGCTGGGCCGGGTTCTTGGGGCAGCCGGGCGCCATCGCCAGTATCTAGGCACCCTGAACGCGCCTGATCTGATCTGATCTCGGAAGCTAAGCAGGTTCGGGCCTGGTTAGTACTTGGATGGGAGATGACCTGGGAACACCGGGTGCTGCAGGCCTTAGGCTTCCCATTCCCTCCCTCTTTCCCCCTTTTGTCACCGCGCTTTTCAACCGCCCCCTGACTCTGCTCCCCCTTTTCTCTCGCCGCAGCCCGGGACCTCCTGGTGGGGGTCCGTCACTGCAGCACCAGGCGCCACTGCCATACCACCCTGAACGTGCCCGATCTGGTCTGATATCAAAAGCTAAGAAGGGTCCGGCCTGGTTAACACGTGGATAGGAGACCGCCTGGGAATACCGGGTCCTGTAGGCTTTTGGCTTCCCGCTCCTCCCTCTGTCCCCCTTTTGTCGCCGTGCTTTCCAACAGCCCCCTGATTCTGCTCACTCTTTTCCGCCCGCCTGCGCCCCTGCTACAGCCCAGGAGGGTGGGGGTCTGCCCCTGTAGCACCAGGCGCCACTGCCGGTGTCTACAGCCATACCACCCTGAACACGCCCGACCTGGTCTGATCTCAGAAGCTAAGATGTGGCCGCAGTTACCGCCCCACCGGTTTGGCTCTGCCTCTCCCAGGCCCCTGGAGGAGCGGACTAACCCCATCATTTCATTGATTCACAATAACGCCGCCCCACCTGGACTATTTTGAGCCCCACTTACCAATCTGTAGTGGATCTTTACTGTTTTGGAGTAGTACATTCAACACACCTTTATGGGTCTATTTTTGTAACTAATGCATTCTGGGTACAAGTTTCTGATTCTATTTCATGGCTTCGAATGAAGTCGTGCGGAAGCATTTACATATTGACATGCATTGTTTTATATTTTCCTTGTATATTACAGTTGGGACAGGATATAAATTTTAAAAATTTATTTGTATAGATAGGTTACAATCATTATGAATTTTATTTCAGGCTGGTGAAAGAGTGTGACAAAATACTTCTCATAAAAAGAGGACTTGGGTCTGAAAGGGTTGAGAACCACAACACTGGAGGAGTGTTGACCACCCCAGTACTTCTCTGTTGCCTTTGGTGGCACTTAGACAGCTCCTGCATCATCTCTGCCTCCTCTTACCCCTACCCCACACTGGGGCTGCTTCTCTAGGCTCCTCTGCTCTGCTCTCCCACATCTTCTTCTCAGTTCTCAGGGCAGAGAGTCCTGGGCAGCCTCTCCTGCTCCCTGGTTCAATCCCAGCCATGCCATCACCCACGCCTCAGAGTCTCTCCTGCCCCTCCTTAGCCCATGCCACCCTGACTCTAACTAGGTCCTATAATCTTCAATCTCTTCTGGGCTGTCTGTCAAGGGGAGGGTTCCTGCCTAGATTCCTGTTCTGTCCATAGAATCAGGTTCCAAAGCTCCCTCATTTTTATTTGTTTTATTTTATTTATTTAGAGACAGAGTCTCACTCTGTTGCCCAGGCTGGAGTGCAGTGGCCTGATCTTGGCTCACTGCAACTTCTTCCTCCTGAGGTCAAGCAATTCTTCTGCCTCAGCCTCCCAAGTAGCTGGGACCACAGGAGTGCGCCACCACGCTTGGCTAATTTTTGTGGTTTTGGTAGAGATGGGGTTTTGCTGTGTTGGGCAGGCTGGTCTCGAACTCCTGACCTCAAGTGATCCACCCGCCTCAGCCTCCCAAAGTGTTGGGATTACAGGTGTGAGCCACCATGCCTGGCCAATGCCCCTCATTATACAGCCCCTCCTCCAGCCGGCTGAGCCCTGGGGATTCCCTACCATGGTCATGTCAGAGAACAGGGGAACATCCTGTATCAGCTAACTTATTGTCTTCTCCTGAGGGCTCCTGAGGGCTCCTGAAGTCCTGGTTTCTGTCCTTATCACCACAATATTCCAGGGCAGCCAGGTTCAAGTCCTCATAGTCATCTCTAACTCTTTGTCTCTTACATTTAACAAGGCACCAACTGAATTAAACTCAATGAACATTTAAATGAATTTTAATAAAAATTTTTAAATAGGTATTACAAAAATACTGTTCATAAAGCTTCCAATAACACAGAACTAAGTAATTTTGGGGCCTGTCTGTCCATCCCTGCCACTGCCCCCACCAAAAACAACCCACCTCATTGAAACAAGCACTTCAACTGCTTTTTATTTAACGATTCATTTGTTCTTGTGTAATCTGAGGGTGTCAAGTTCAGTAACCTTCTAAGGTCACTGTTTCTTTTATTATCTAAATAAAGTGACTCAAGCCCCTAGGCTACTCTTGTCATTCCTGAAGATTTTCAGGAATGCTTGCACCCTCCTGATTTACAATCACTTTGATGTCTGAATCTCACTGAATCCCACAGCCTAGTGATTTTTTGTTTGATTTATAGCTTAAGTGCATTGCGATCTAGATTTGAATATTGCTACATGCAATTCAGTGATGGAAATTTGCTGAAACTTGCTTTATTGCTCATAATCTGGCCATTTTTTACTTGTAAATTTCCCTATGTACTTAAAATTAAAGCATATTCTGCAATTGTTGGGTGTAGTGTTCTCTGCCTGTGGTCTATTAAATCAGGTTTGTTAATCATGTTTAAATATTCTATATCCTTACTGATCTGGTCTGCATACTGTATCAATTACAGAAAGGCATTAAAATCACCTTCTGTGATTATTACTTTGTTCATATGCAGTTCTGTCAATTTTGCTTTATATAGATTGAGACTATTATACGTTTGAAGTTTTTTTTTTTTTTTTTTTAATGTTCCTGGTGAATTGAACTTTTTATCATTCCACAGTGGTTCTTTTTCTTTTTAGCAGTGGTTTTTGGTTTAAAGTCCATTTGACTAACATTAATATAGGTCACCAGCTTTCTTTTGTTAGTACTTATATAGTATACTTCTCTTTCATTCTTTTACTTTCAAGCTTTCTTTATACTTTTGTTTTCCTTTTTCTTTTTGAGATGGGGTCTCTCTCTGTTGGCCAGGCTGGAGTACAGTGGTACATCATAGGATATTTTCCTCTTGACTAATTACCATGTGAATTGTAGTTATATAGTTTGCAATCTTCAATTATTCTTGCTTTCTTTAATACTCACATTTAGTAAGGTTTTTTTTGTTTGTTTTATTTTGTATTTTATTTTATTTTATTTTTTTCTTTTTTGAGATGGAGTTTTTCTCTGTCACCCAGGCTGCAGTGCAGTGGCATGATCTCAGCTCACTGCAACCTCTGCCACCAGGATTCAAACCATTCTCCTGCCTCAGCCTCCCAAGTAGCTGGGATTACAGGCATGCACCACCACACTCGGCAATTTTGTATTTTTAGTAGAGATGGGGTTTCACCATGTTGGCCAGGCTGGTCTCAAACACCTGACCTCAGGTGATCTGTTCACCTCAGCCTCCCCAAGTGCTGGGATTACAGGAGTGAGCCACCATGCCCGGCCTTAGTAAAGTTTTATTATTCTTTTACTACAAGATAGATTCCATTTGCTACCATTTTATTTAGATGTTAAAATCAATATTAAAACATGAGCTTGAAACATACATACATAGCTGGAATCCCAGGAGAAGGGAAGAAATGGGATAGAAGAAATATTTGAGGAAATAATGGCCAAGAATTTCTCAGAATTAATGACAGCCATCAAATCTCAGATCCAAGAGGCTCAGAGAGCAGAAAGCAGGATATACTAACATGAGTGCACACACACACACACACGATACACTACCTACACATTTTAAGTTCATACTGCTGAAAACAAAGCAAAAAGAGGACATCTTGAAGGAGCAAGAGAAGAAAGAAACACAGTTGTCCCTCGGTATTCACATGGGGCTTGGTTCCCCCCCAGATACCAAATCCACACATTCCTAAGTCCCAGTGGAACCAACTGATAGGAAATGTGAGCCCTCCATCTAGGTGGGCTTCACATCCAGCCAATACCATGCTTCACATCCAGCCAATACCATGTTTCACACAATGTGTTTGGTTCTGGATGTGGAGCCCACCCATACAGAGGGTAAACTGTGTGTATTTTTAAAATCCGGGTGTAAGTGGACCCTCAAAGTTCAGACCCATGTTGTTCAAGGGCCAACTGTATTCCATACAGAGAAACAAATGTTGGAAGTAAATGCTCGCTGCTGCCAAGTAAAAATAGCACTGAGGCAAAAGTTTTCTCAGCAAGGCAATTTACTTCTATAGAAGGGTACATCTCACGGATGGAGCAATGGTGAGAGCACACTGGATGAGGGAGGGGTAGGGGGTCTTATTCTTAACACAGCTAGTCACTACTGCTTTTCCCTATTGTCTTTTCCCTATTGACTGGGGTTGGATGGCACAGTCTAAGCTAATTCCGATTGGCTATTTTAAAGAGAGCAAGGGTATAAGCTGGAGTGGCAAGGTTAGTAGTTTTGGCAGGAGGGATGGTTGCAGAGCAGGTGACTAATGATGATTAAGGACAAAGCAGGTGACTAGGAATAGAGCAGGTGACTAAGAACAGAGCAGGTGATAGAGGCTAGGAGGGGGTTGTTTACTGAAACTAGGGCAAGGAGACATAAAGAATGAGGAAGTTAAACTTTAAAATGGAGAACAAAGAACGGGGAGCTAAACATACTGACACATTGGTTCTTTGGAGAGGTTCCTCTCTCTCTTTCTCTCTCTTTCTCTCTCTCTCATCAGTATGACTCATAGGTTTCAATTTTATTCAAGAGTTTGTAACTTATTACGGTCATTATCTGCTTTGACATTCAAACAGTCCCAAATTTGGCTTGTGGGAGCACCTCCAGGCTGTCTTCTGCATTCTTTTGACTTGTCCACCATCATTCTTTGAGCAATTCCTTCCTTTCTGGCAAACAAGAGGCTCCACTCTTATCTTGTACTTTTCCCGCCTCAATCTTGGAATCAGCCATTTCTCCAAGAAATCCTGGTTCTTTAGAGTGGAAGATGGTATTTGGAAACCAATCTACACACTTAGTGTGCTGCTTCTTACTGTTGTGTCACTGCTTCTAGGCCCTCTCAATGGACAGATTTAGAAAAACACACACACACAGCCATATATGCACAGACATTTTTATATACTCATGCACCTGTAACTATATATCTCCATCTCTTTCTCTCTCTCTCTCTCTCTCTCTCTCTCTATTTATGTATTTTAAACTGAGTTCATTCTGGTATCTCCAATTTCAGTCTACCACCTCAGGGTTCTTTCTAGCCTTCCCAAGCTTGCCATGCTTACAAGGACCTTCTCCCACAGTGAGAAACCTGGCTACCATTATCCTCAATGTGTTTGCTTATTTGCTCAGGTAACCAGTCTCCTAACCATACTGGCTGACTCCCTCATCCGCCACCGTCCCTACTGAGCAAGCCCTCTGTCTTTGAGAAGCTCTCTGATCTGCCTCATCCTTCATCCCTGGGCATACTGCGATCCCAGAGCCTGGTGGGCTCACCTCTGTCTCCTTCGCTGCTTGCTGCCACACAGCAGGCAGTAAGGCAGCTCCTCGTGGAACTCTGGGAAATGCAAAGGGCTACAACGGAGTTGGAAGGCTGCAGGTTGTATTATTGACCTTCACTCTTCCATAGGCTGAAGGTCCTGGGGTGATGAGGACTCAGGGGCCTGTCTATAGCCTTTGTCAGAGGACATGGGATATCCTCTCCCCTAAAAGTTTTCTTTTTTAACCATTTTATTGAGGTATGATTGAGATGTAAAAAGCTGTATATATTTAATGTATACAACTTGATGAATGTGGGGATAAATATACGCCTGTGAAGCCAACCCTACTACCATCAAGGCCATAGACATACCCATCACCTCCTGAATTTTCCTCCTGCCCTATTATTATTATTATTATTATTATTGTATATGTGTGTGTGTGTGTGTGTGTGTGTATGTGTGTAGAACATCAAATATAAGATCTACCTTCTTGGGAAATTTTAACTATATAGTACAGCATTGTTAGTGGTAGGCATGATGCCTCATAGTAAATCTCTAGATTCATCTATCCTACAACTGAAACTTTGTATTCTTTGACCATCATCTCCTCATCTTCACCTCTCCACCCAGCCCGTGGCAATCACTGTTCTACACTCTGCTTCTATAAGTTTGACTAATTTCTTTTCTTTGAGACAGGGTCTCTCTCTGTCGCCCAGGCTGGAATACAGTGTGGCACGATCATGGCTCACTGCAGCCTCAATCTCCTGGCTTCAAGCAATCCTCCCACCTCAGCCTGGGAACACAAGCCCTGCTAATTTTTATTATTACTATATTTTATTTTTAGAGATGGGGGTCTCACTATGTTGCCCAGGCTAGTCTTGAACTCCTGGGTTCAAATGATCCTCCCGCCTTGGCCTCCCAAAGTACTGGGATTACCGATGTGAGCCACCCTGCCCAGCCAAATATTTTTGATTTCATGTATAAGTGACATCATACGGTATTTGTCTTTTTGTGTCTGGTTTATTTCACCAGGTCCGTGCATGCTGTTGCCTATGGCAGGATTTCCTTTCTTCCTTTCTTTTTCTTCCTTCCTTCCTCTCTTGCTTTTTCTTCCTTTTTCTTCCTTCCTTCCTTTCCTTCCTTCCCTTCCCTTCCCTTCTTCCTTCCTTCCTTCCCTCCTTCCTTCCTCCTTGCTTTCTCTCTCTTTCTCTTTCTCCTTCCTTCCTTTCTCTCCTTTTCTTTTCTCTTTTCTTTTCTTTTCTTTTCTTTCTCTCTTTCCAGGATCTCTGTGGCCTAGGCGGGAGTGCGATGGTATGATCATGTCATGGCTCACTGCAGCCTTGCTCTCCCAGCTCAAGCGATCCTTTTGCCTCAGCCTGTCAGTTAGCTGGGGCTATAGGCGCATGCCACTGCACCTGGCCAATTTTATCTATTTATTTATTTATTTATTTATTTATTTATTTAATTTTTAGTAGAGACGAGGTCTCACTACGTTGCCCAGGCTGATCTCAAACTCCTGGGCTCAAACAGTTCTCCCACCTCGGCCTCTGAAGGTATTGGGATTACAGGTGTGAGCCATTGCACCGGGCCCATTTCTTTCTTTTTTAAGGCTGAATTGTCTCCTGAAAAATTTTTAAAAGCCCTCTTTTCTATTTGGAGGTGTATCCTATTCTCATGAGGTAATCCTTCCATCAAATCGGCCTGAAGAACCGAACAATGGTGAACCCAGCTGGGCTCTTCTGTCTCTAATGACAGTGCTGTGACTGATAGGGGATTGCTGAAGGTTTTTCTTGAATTGTTTTCTTCTACTCTTGAAGGGTTTTCTTGAATTGTTTTCCTGAGCTGATTACTGACTCCCTCAGACCGCTCTTCTCCAATTTGGGGAGGAGGAGGGAGTAATTTGTGAGAACACGGACAATTTTATTAACTAGCATTCTTACTCTACTATCAGGCTAGCTCCAGATTTTACATCTTTTCTACCCTTTGGCCACCCGACTTAATCTCTTTCTTTGTTAGGTTATCAATAGTTAATCTTTTGTTTTTTAAATAAACTATATACTTAATGTCTATGGCCAGGGTAGTCATTCTGTGACATAGCTTCTTCGCATGGGTTGCTAATTGTCCATCAATATCCCGCATCCTTAAATAATAAATAATTCTCCAGTTCTAGGTGGGCTCACGGCCACCCAGTGAAAAGCTACATTTTCCAGCTTCCCTTGTATCTGGGTGTGGCCCTGTGTCTGAATTCCGACCAATGGGATGTGAGCAAAAGTGATTATGCCATTTTCAGGTCATAGCCTTAAAAGGAATGAGTGTAAACTCCCCTTTCTTTTCCCACTTCTCACTGGCCAGGATGCAGACATAATGGCAGGAGCTGGAGCAGCCACCTTAGGACCCAGAGCTGAAAGCCACATGTTGAGAAGGGCAGAGATACTGTATCCATTCTGGATTGCTGACCTTTGAACTATTATGTAAGAGAAAATCAAAATTCTATTTTAAGTCACAATAGTTTGGGGTATTTGATTACCTGGACTACATCTTAAGTAGTATAGCTTCATGCCACTACCTTCACCCAGAAGCCTGTACCTCCCCTTCATTTGCACGTACTTATGTTTTCTTTCTTTTTTTTTTTAATTATACTTTAAGTTCTAGGGTACATGTGCACAACGTGCAGGTTTGTTACATATGTATACATGAGCCATGTTGGTGTGCTGTACCCATTAACTCATCATTTACATTAGGTATATCTCCCCTAATGTTTTCTTAGTTCATGTTTTATGTCCATGTTTTTACAAAGTAAAATGTTTAGTAGTCCAACTAATTTTTTTCAAAGAACCAGCTTATGGATTTATTTTGGTGTGCTTAGTGTTTTGAGATTATTTTTGCTATATTTGAATGAATTTTAAGCCATTTATAGAATCATGGGGTCACATACTTTTCTTCTCAACATTCTTTCTCCATTGTTTCATTGTCCTATGCCATCTAAAATTGCTGGAAAGAGGTCTGAGGCCAGTCTCCTTTTATCCCCTGGGTAGACTGTCTGCGTCTTCTTTCTGGATGTTTGAAGCATAATTTTTTTGTTTGTTTGTTTGTTTTTAATATGGGGTTTTCCGGTGGAAACCAGAAAACCTGCTAGAGAAATTCTCTTTTTTTTTTTTTTTTTTTTTGAGACAGAGTCTTGCCCTGTCACCCAAGCTGGAGTGCAATGGCGTGATCTCGGCTCACTGCAACCTCCACCTCCCGCGTTCAAGTGATTCTCTTGCCTCAGCCTCCCGAGTAGCTGGGATTACAGGCGTGCGCCACCACGCCCAGCTAATTTTCAGTATATTTAGTAGAGACGGGGTTTCACCATGTTGGCCAGGCTGGTCTCGAACTTCTAACCTCATGATCCTCCCGCCTCCATTTCCCGGGTTCAAGCAATTCTCCTGCCTCAATCTCCTGAGTAGCTGGGACTGCAGGTGCCTGCCACCACACCTGGCTAATTTTTGTATTGTTTGTAGAGATAGGGTTTTGTCATGTTGGCCGGCCAGGCTGCTCTCAAACTGGTCTCAAGTGATCTGCCCGCCTCAGTCTCCCAAGGTGCTCGGATTACAGGTGTAAGCCACCATAACCAGCCCTGCTAGACAAATTCTAAAAGAGCGGTAACACTTAGTTAATGCATTCTTTATCCCTAAGATTTAGGAACTTCATAAGAGCCAGTGGCTTCTTTGCTCACTTTACCTGCAATATAGTAAATTCAGTTCTTTTGCTAAATCAGGACTTTTGTTTGTTTGTTTCAGAAATGACTGTTTCTTTTTATGTTTTTTCTTACTTTTTTGAATTTCATTTATTCCCTAGGACTCAATCTGCATGTTGGATCAACATAACTATTTTCTATGTCTCTCATTTCTCCCTAGTCAGTTCATCTCTCTCCCCAGCTTTACTGTGTCATATTCTCAAACCTGTCATCCATGTCGCTGACTCAGTTTTCTGTCATGCCAGCTCTACTTCTTATGGCTTCTAATATGACTTCCAGATCTTTAGTGAGTTTTTCTTGTTTCTTTTTTTCTTTTCTTTTCTTTTTTTTTTTTTTAGTTTTATTTATTTATTTATATTTTTTGAGATGGAGTTTTGGTCTTGTTGCCCAGGCTGGAGCGCAATGGCGTGATATTGGCTCACCACAACCTCCGCCTCCTGGGTTCAAGTGATTCTCCTGCCTCAGCCTCCCGAGTAGCTGGGACAACACCTATGTGCCACCACTCCCAGCTAATTTTGTATTTTTAGTAGAGACGGGGTTTCTCCATGTTGGTCAGGCTGGTCTTGAACTCCCAATCTCAGGTGATCCACCCACCTCGGCCTCCCAAAGTGCCGGGATTACAGGCATGAGCCACAGCACCCGGCCTGGTTTTTCTTGTTTCTTCACTTACCTCTTTTGGTCTTAATTTCATCTTATTTTGGTATCTCTACATTTTTGTTCAGAGGGTCCCTATTATATTTAATTTCCTTGAGAGTACAGAGAAGAGTCTTGTCAAATATTTTCTTCTACTTCCTGGGATCATTATTCTTTTGATATGCAGTTGTCATGTGTACTTTCCTCCTGGCATGCTTTGGGAGAGGAGGGTAGCATCTTACAGAGATCCTGTGATAGAGCTTTACTAAGAAATAGTGACTATTTTAATTTTTTTAAAAAGTGTTTACCTTGAATCCACTAACCCTTTAGATAGAGCTTCTATTTCACAGGAAATAAGTAGCTAGAGAGTCAAACTAAACATCACCCCATGGAAGCAACCAGACAAACCTAGAAGGTAGGACATGGTGTGGGACAACTCACTCAACTGCTCTCACTAATAAGTGTCCTAAAAAGGGGAATATACTAAATTAAATAAGCTAAGGGAACATGCTTGGTCCTGGATTGGGTACTGATTTGGATAAGCCAACTGTAGTAATAATTTTGGTTAATTGGAAAAAGTATAATGTGGCCTGAAAATTAGGTAAGATGAAAATATAGGGAAAAACAAAGGCAGAGAGTGTCAACTAAATGAATCAGGTTGTTAAAGAGAGTGTCAACTAAATGAACCAGGTTATTAAAAAGTTATAAAACAATATTTAAAGTATGATCTCATTTTGGTTTTATACACACACACACACACACACACACACACACACACACACACACACACAGAGTTATAGTGATGTTCTCCAGGAGGCAGGACTATGCTGAGTTTTATTAAAAACTTGCTGTATTGCTGGCCATGGTGGCTCACGCCTGTAATCCCAGCACTTTGGAAGGACAACGTGCATGGATTTCTTGAGGTCAGGAGTTCAAGAACAGCCTGACCAATATGGTGAAACCCCGTCTCTACTAAAAATACAAAAATTAGCCAGGCATGTTGGTGGGTGCCTGCAAGCCCAGCTACTCTGGAGGTTGAGGCAGGAGAATCACTTGAACCTGGGAGGCGGAGGTTGCAATGAGCCAAGATCGCTCCATTGCACTCCAGCCTGGATGACGGAGCAAGACTCCATCTCAAAACAACAACAACAGAAACCTTGCTGTATTTTCCAATATTCTACAAAGCTTTGCACTGCTTATGTAATAATAAAGTGTTTTAAATAGTGACATAGATTTAAATGGGACAGACTTACCACAAAGATAATAAAACTTAAAGCTTCAGGGCCTCTAATTCATATGGGCCTTATGAGGCCCTAGGAGGACCTCTAGCAATTTTGTATCATACTTTCGTGGGTGTTTTAATTTTATTTGTTAAGTTCTAGCATCTTTTCACTGTGGTGAAATATATACAACATAAAATGTACCATTTTAACCATTTTAGGTATGCAGTTCAGTGGTATGAAGTACATTCTCACTGTTTTGCAACCATCACTGCCATCCATCTCCAGAACTTTTTCATCTTCTGTAACTGAAACTCTGCACCCATTAAACAATAACTCCCTATGACTTCCTCCATCCAGTCTTTTTATTTTTAAGAGTTTCCAAAATTGTATAAACTCTTAGCTTCACAAAACCTGGGTCAAGCCCCAGCTGACAATTGAATGTCCTAGTAATTCCTGTGCAAGCTATGAAATGATACCTTGCACTGCCAAAGTGGCTTTGGCCTCAAATCAAAGGACAGTCAGCATAGTTGAGGCTGTCACCAAAGTTTTCATCACTAAATGTGCAAACAGCAGTAATTGTGGCAGCATCATTATTACTGAATACACAAGGAGGAAAAAGCAATGTTTTCTCAAGTTATTGGAACCCACATCTATATAACTTTCCCCAGAAGCTACAAGTTTGTAGTTTCTACAGTCCTAATTTCCTGTAAATTAACCCTATTTTCTTCATTGTTTAAAGTTATTGGTAAATAATTTTACATCTCCTTTTCCAGAAGGTAGTCACATGGCCTTACCTAGCTGCAAGAGAAGCCAGGAAATGTAATCTTTCTTACAGGAGACCTGTGCCCAACTAATGATCAAGTATTCTATTACTAAAAAATCAGAATGGGCCGGGCATGGTGGCTGAGGCCTGTAATCCCAGCATTTTGGGAGGCCAAGGCAGGCGGATTACTTAAGGCCAGGAGTTTGAGACCAGCCTTTAGCAGAGATGGCAAAACCCCATCTCTACTAAAAATACAAAAGTTAGCCAGGCATAGTGGTGCACATTTGTAGTCCCAGCTACTCAGGAGGCTGAGGCAGAAACCCCATCTCTACTAAAAATACAGAAGTTAGCCAGGCATAGTGGTGCACGTTTGTAGTCCCAGCTACTCAGGAGGCTGAGTCAGAAGAATTGCTTGAACTTGGGAGGTGGATATTGCAGTGAGTCAAGATTGTGCCACTGCACTCCAGCAGCCTGGGCCACAGAGTGAGACCTTGTCTCAAAAAAAAAAAAAGAAAGAAAGAAAGAAAGAAACAGAATGGGTGTTGGGACAGACAACTAACAGACAACTAAGTATCTGTCACATGGTTTCTATAAAGATTCAATATGCTTGTTTTTGAGGTTTGGTGGGGGAAGTAGGAAGGGGTGGATATCTTTGTGTTTGTTTGTTTTTGTTTTTGTTTAAATACAGACAGGGTCTCATTCTGTTGTGCAGGCTGGAGTGCAGTGGCAAGATCACAGCTCACTGTAGCCTTGAACTCCTGTCCTAGAGTGATCCTCCCAGGAACCTAGGCTTTCCAAAGCACTAGAATTACAGGTGTGAGCCACCTTAAAGCACCATTTACACAACTGTTTAGCATCTTGTTTAGAGCTAAAAAATCATTTGCTCACAATCAGCTTTCTAGACTGGGCACCCAAGCCTTCTTCCTCTGAGGGTTGAACACCATAGAAGTGGGCTTAACAGACTTGTACGGAAAAGAGAAGTCATCTCCCCAACTGACTCTTGGGTGTCTCAATGGCCAAGTATACTCAAACCGTATGTCTAAACCAATGAGCTTTATTGTTGTGGTTAAGCTTTAACTGTGAACAGCAACATATCATTTTATTAATTACTACGCTTTTGTGCTGTGTGTTCCCTTTCTAGGTTATTTCTAGGGAAATGCAAACCAAAGGATGTGGTCTCTAATCCAATCCTTAGAGAATGTGACCATGAAATCACTTTTCCTACCTGGTAAACAAAAGATAATGAGAAAAGTGAGGTCGGAAGTTGCTTTACTGAGTCAGGAGCTATAACAGGTGCTGGAGCAGGGGTGTGATCTGAAGGACCAGAGGGAAGGACTGATGAAATTGGACGGGGAGAGCCTCCAGGCCCTTTAGGCTTCTCTCTGACTTTATAATGAAATGCAAAAGTCAGCCTCCATGCTTGTCCTTTGTGTGTAATGATTGTCAAACTCTTTTTCTGTATGTGTCACATTTGACCTTGATGGTTAGTTCATTATGTAATAAATTCAGAATTTGGGCCAGACACAGTGGCTAATCCCAGCACTTTGGGAGGCCAAGGTGGGCGGATCACCTGAGATCGGAAGTTTGAGACCAGCCTGACCAACATGGAGAAACCCTGTCTCTACTAAAAATAGAAAAAATTAGCTGGGCATGATGGCATATGCCTATAATCCCAGCTACTTGGGAGGCTGGGGCAGGAGAATCGCTTGAACCCGGGAGGCGGAGGTTGTGGTGAGCCGAGACCACGCCATTGCACTCCAGCCTGAGCAATAAGAGCGAGACTCCATCTCAAAAATAAAAATAAAAATTTAGAATTTGGTCCAAATTAGAAAACAGTTTCTCCCGGGAATGGCCTTGCATAGTGGTCAGCCTGCTTGGTTCTCTCCCCCTGACCTAGCAGCCCATGATTTGGGCTCTTTCCTCCTCTGGTTCAGGGTTGAGGGACGCTGTCACTCTCCGAGAGGGGGAACAGCTTGTGGACCTAGCAGAGGTTCTATTCCTCCCAGCCAGTGCCCTAACAAAGCCAGCCTCTGGATAAGAAACTAATTCCTTCCCCTGCTTCTTCAGTTTGACCTCTTAAGGGAAATAAGTCCTGCAGAAGTAAGCAGCCTGGCGCGGCAGAACGCAGAGCAGGCACCAACTGCCCTGCAACTGCTTCCATAACCTGCAGATCCACCAGGGTGTCGGGGACCCACATGATGCAAAGCTTAGGAAGACGGGGCTTTCAATGGACACGCAACTTTTAAAGTTGGAAGGAGCTTCCTGACAGCCCTCCTTGCTTGCTTTCTGCTTGGCTCACCGCTTTCTCTGCAAGTTCTGGGAGGACTATGTCCTGGGGTCCTGAAAAGGGCTGGGGGTTATCAAGGCACCGATAAGGCACACAGGCTCTCTGGAGGAAAAGGGAGGCTCCTCTGCACTTCCCCTTCCTGCAGGTCCGTGCTGATTTTTCGTGATGTCATCCATTCATCATTGTGAGCTGACTGGCGGTCCCAGGGCTTGGCCAGCTGCCCAAGGCCAGGAGGGGAGAGAGAGATCCCAGGACAAATGTGCAGCAGGCCCCTGAGCATGTGTAGAAATGTCATCAGTTCCACATGGAAAGACTTGGAGGAAATCAAAGAAGACAGTAAAAGTCACAAGATCCTATCCAACCTTCCCTTCCCTGAATGCCTGGGAAGAATTCAGGGGCCTCTTTCCTGTGGATCAAGAGCCGAACCCTGGAGTGGGCCTAGGTGTGGAGGAGGGACTGCTCTGCCAGGTGGTTCATTCTCCAGAATTCAACCTGTTTCCTAACTCCGTGGTGTTTGAAAGCAACTTCGTCCAGGTACTCTTGGGCGGCACAGAATAGCACTTTTTGATTCTTCTAAACCTGTTACCAAGATATGACTGAGAGAGTCCATCCCTGGAACTGGGGCGGAGTGAGAATTGAGGCAAGAAGCTAGTGACCTGGAATACAAGGCCATCCCCACTGACCTGGGCTTTGCTGAGCCTCAGACAGGGCTTCTCCTACAGATAGCTGTCACCCAGGGAGAAAGGTCAGGGGTCCTCTGCTCTGAGAGGAGAATTCGGTATTCTAATCCCCCAGTTTACTTCAGCCCCCAGGCTGTCACCTGAAGTAGATGAAAAAAGAGGCAGTGAAAAGAGACACTTCTTGAGAACAAAAATGCGGATTGGAGAAAGAACAGCACCTGGGGACCCAGAGACAGCTGGGCTCAGATTCCAGTCTTCTGCCTTCTCCTTGGGAGGTGACTGTGCAAGTAACCTGTGCAGCCTGAATCTGGCCCCTTTATTGTAAAAGGTTTGAACTGACCTGAGGATGAAATGCTAATACAGCAAGCAAAGCACCTGGTCTAACAGGCACTCGGTGCATGTTTGTCTCCTTGCCTGGGCTCTCCTCTGGTTGGATGGAAGCAAGAATAAACATCACTTTGGAGTTAGAGAGGACCTTCCTATTCAGTGAAGGTGCAGGAGATAACAGGGCCCCTCAGGAAGGACCAAGAGGATAAATTTTTCAGAGAAGGCCGGGAAACAGTCCAGGGAGGATTGGCAGAAATGACAGATGGCAGGGAACTCCTGAGCTGTAATTCTTGTGGGCAATTGTTAACAAAGGGTGATAGAAATATTGTTTAAATACTAGTAGTTGTTTAATCAATACAGTGGTTATCAATAAGAATTGATATTTGGCCCCAACTGCCACGGAACATTTGACAATGTCTGGAGACATTTTTTGTTGTCCCCATTTGGCTGGTAGTGCTACTAGAACTAGTAGGTAGCGGTCAAGGATGCTACTAAGTATTCTCTAGTGTGCAGGGCAGTATCCTGCCCTCAACAAAGAATATCCAACCCAAAACATTAATAGTGTCGAGGTTGAGAAACCCTGGGCTGAAACAGATGGCGCCTTTTGCCAAATGCTCAGGTTGTGCCTGGGGGCTGTGTTGCAGGTCAAAAGGGGCAGGAATTGGAGAGACATCTACAAAGCCTCCTACACTATGGCCCTGGGGGTGACCTCCTCAGTGCCCTGCCTGCCCCTCCCCAACATCCTACTCATGGCCAGTGTCAAATGGCACCAGGGGCAGAGCCAGACATGGAACAGACCATCCACAGCCCCCAACATCTTCCTGAAGAGGTGAGCAACGCAGATGAGAATGGAGGACAAGAGGGGTGAGGGGTGGATGCAAAGTGGAGGTTGCTTGACTACTAAACTCAAGGAGAAGATAGAGATGTCATCAGCAGTAACACTGATTTTTTTAGACAACAGTATCCTAAGACAGGTGGTACACTGGAAGGACAGAGGCCAAGTGGGACAAAGGGAGATGTCATGTGGACAGGAGTGAGGGGCCAGTCTACCTGCCCACTTTCTTTCTCACTGCACGGACGCCACTGAATTCATAGGAAATCTCTCAGCATTGGGCCCAAGGCAAGGAGGCAGTGAGGTAGGGCAGATGGAGCACTGGTTGGGGAAAGGAGATTATTTTTAGTTCTTGGTATGCAACTAACTGGACTCAATTTTTAAAATCACAAGTTATTTGCTGCTCCTCAGTTTTCTTTTTCCTCCCTTCCTTCCTTCCTTCCTTCCTCCCTCCCTCCCTCCCTCCCTCCCTCCCTCCCTCCCTCCCTCCCTCTCTCTCTCTCTTTCTTTCTTTCTTTCTTTCTTTTGAAAGTGAATCTCAAAAAAGACTGTCACCCAGGCTGGAGTGCAATGGTGGGACCTTGGCTCACCGCAACCTCTGCCTCCGAGGTTCAAGTGGTTCTCCTGCCTCAGCCTACCAAATAGCTGGGATTATAGGCGCCTACCACCACGTCGGGATAATTTTTGTATTTTTAATACAGACAGGGTTTCACCATGTTGGCCAGGCTGGTCTTGAACTCCTGACCTCAGATGACCCACCTGCCTCAGCCTCCCAAAGTGCTGGGATTACAGGTGTGAGCCACCATGCCCTGCCAGTTTTTTTTTTTTTAATCCGTAAAATAAAGGGGACTAAGTCTCACTTAGAGCTGTAGCATATAGTGACATCATGCTTGTCCAGGATGAAGTAGTCTTTTTAAATCTTTGGGCCTCTTTAGATAATCTGTAGGATATCTCAAGAATCTCTAGAAATTCCCAAAAGTCCAGGAAAGCCCTTCATTTCTCCATGTTACCTCGGTGATACACCTCTTCATGATGTTCTTGGTGTACCTGTAGCAAGTACTGCCCAGTCCCAGCTGACTAATATTAGATCCAAAGCCAGATCCTTGAACTTTAACTCCCTTGGGAAGACTAACTGTGGCATTAAACTCAATAAATGAACAAGCCAGACAGTGGGGCAAGCTCCTTTGGTGCTTTCAAGAAAGAAATTTCAGCTGGGTGCGGTGGCTCACGCCTGTAATCCCAGCACTTTGGGAGGCAGAGACGGGTGGATCACCTAAGGTCAGGAGTTCAAGACCAGCCTGACTAACATGATGAAACTCCATCTCTACTAAAAATAAAAAATCAGACGGGCCTGGTGGCACATGACTGTAATCCCAGCTACTCAGAAGGCTGAGACAGGAGAATCACTTGAACCCGGGAGGCGGAGGTTGCAGTGAGTCAAGATCGTGCCATTGCACTCCAGCCTGGGCAATAAGAGCAAAACTCTGTCTGAAAAAAAAAAAGAAAAAAGAAAGAAAGAAATTGCAAAATCTTATGACTCCAGCCACCTTACCTCCTAGGCTGTCTCTCTCAAATAGGGTCTAGGGCACACAAGAATCATGGCAGGGTGGGTGGAAGTTACAATGCAAGTTCCAGGGCCACACCCAATTCCTACTGAATCTGAATCTTTAGTGGTGTCTTCAGGTGTCTGCATTTTAAACAAACTCAGCCGGTGTATTTGGTCTCCCCAACATTTGAACAGCACTGTGCTAAAGCACCCTCTTTCCTACCTCCAAAAGCCTTAGTTCTAAAGAAGACCCTCCTCATTTTAATGAAGACAGGGTCAGATTGGATGCAATAGGGTTGTCAATGTGTGTCTTCCCTGGTGGCTTCAGGATTCTCCCATTGAAGTTTGTGGAGCTCCAGGTATGTGACCACCATCAACGCATCCTGCAGTTGAGAACAGTCACCGAGAAGATTTATTACCTAAAGCTCCACCCTGACCATCCTGAGACTGTCTTCCACTTCTGGATCCGACTGGTTCAAATTCTGCAAAAGGGGCTGTCCATCACCACCAAAGATCCTAGGATTCTTGTCACTCACTGCCTGGTACCCAAGAACTGCTGCAGCCCCTCAGGAGATTCAAAGGTAAGTAATCACCATTGCCAACCTCCAGCCAAGGCCAGAGCAGTGAGGTAGAGCTTAACCCAGCTGGTATGTGAGCACCCTATGAAGGTGATCTCAGCTCGAGGCCTTTTCTAAACAGCTTTATTGAATAGCATTTAGAACCATAAAATCCACTATGGGGGATTTTCTTATTTTAAAATTGTTTTTTGTTTTTATATATATTTTATATAAACAATTTTATGTAAATTGTTTATTGTTTTCTAAAATCTATCATTGCGGATTTTATTGTGGATTATGTTGAAACCACAGTTTCAACACTTTCAGTAGATGTATAGAGTCATGTAACCATCACCACAATCCAGTTCCAGAACATTTCCATTACCCTAAAAAATTCCCCCTCGCCCATTTGCAGTCATTCCCTGTTCCTACTCCCAGCTCTAGGCAACCATTATCTGTTTTTAGTCTCTACACATTCATCTTTGGCATTTCATATAAATGGAGTCTTACAACATATAGTCTTTTGTGTCTGGCTTCTTTCACTTAGCATAACATTTTTCAGGTTCATCCATATTGTAGCATGGGGCCAACTCCAGGGCAGAGTCACAGAGTATTTGTAGTTTCTTTTTGTTTTATTCTGCTTTTTCTTTTTCTTTTTTTTTTTTTTTTGAGATGGAGTCTCACTGTCGCCCTGGCTGAAGTGCAGTGGCGCGATCTTGGCTCACTGCAACCTCTGCCTCCCAGGCTCAAGTGATTCTCCTGCCTCAGCCTCCCAACTAGCTGGCATTACAGGCGCTCACCACCGTGCCCAGCCAATTTTTGTATTTTTAGTAGAGACGGGGTTTTGCCATGTTAGCCAGGCTGGTCTGGAACTCCTGACCTAGGTGATCCACCCACCTTGGCCCACCGAAGTGCTGGGATTACAGGCATGAGGCACTGTGCCCAGCGTTGACCATTTTTCAATTGGGTTTTTTCTTCTTGTTGCATTGTAAGAATTCTTTTTATATTCTGGATACAAGTTGTTCATCAGATATATGAAAATATTTTCTCTCAGTCTATGAATTGCGTTTCATTTTCTTAATGATGTTTTTGAGGAGCAAAAGTTTTTAATTTTGATAAAGTGCAATTGTCAACTTTTTTCTTCTTTTTTTGAGACAGTGTCGCTCCAGTTGCCCAGGCTGGAGTGAAATGGCACAATCTCGACTCATTGCAACCTCCACCTCCTGGGTTCAAGTGATTCTCCCACCTCAGCCTCCCAAGTAGCTGGGATTACAGGCATGCGCTACCACACTCAACTAATTTTTGTATTTTTTGGTAGAGACAGGGTTTCACCATGTTGGCCAGGCTGGTCTCAAACTCCTGACCTCAAGTGATCCACCCGCCTCAGCCTCCCAAAGTGCTAGGATTACAGGTGTGAAACTTTTTCTTTTATGGATCAGGTTTTCTATGCATATCTAAGAACTCTTTGTTCATTCCAAAGTCACAAAGATTTATCCTATGTTTTACTTTAGGAGTTTTATAGATTCAGCTCTTACATCTAGGTCTATGATCCATTTTGAGTTAATATTTATGTATGGAATGAGGTAATGATCTAAGTACTTTTTCTGTGTATGTGGATATGTAATTAGCCTAGCACCATTTGTTGAAAAGACTATTCCTTCCCACATTGAATTGTCTTAGCACCTTCGTCAAAAATCAACTTACTATCAATATAAGGATTTATTTCTGAATTATCAGTTCCATTCTGTTGATTTATTTGTCTATTCTGTGTCAATACAACAATGTCTTGGTTAATGTAGCTTTATATTAAGTTTGAAAATGGGTGATATAAGTCTTCCAATTTTGTTCTTTTTCAAGCTGTGTTGGCTATTCTAGATCTGTTGCATTTTAATATAAATTTTAGAATCAGTTTGTTAATTTCACAAAAAAACCTGTTAGAATTTTGATAAGCACATGTTGAATTTATACATCACTTTGGGGAGAAGTGCCATCTGATAATATTGAGTCTTCCAATATCTGAATATGGAATGTCTTTTCATTTATTCAATACTTTAGTTTCTCTTAGCAATGTTTTGTAGCTTTTGTTTTGTTTTTAATAGAGATGAGGTCTCACTGTGTTGCCTAGGTTGGTCTTGAACTCCTGGGCTCAAGCAATTCTCCTGCCTCAGCCTCCCAAAGTGCCAGGATTACAGGTGTGAGCCACATGCTCGGCCTATTTTGTAGTTTTTAGTAGACAAGTTCTGCAAGTTCTGCACTTATTTTATTCAACGTTTTCCTAAGTATTTTATTGTTGTTGATGCTATTGTGAACAGAAATGTTTGTGTTTTGTTAATTTCATTTTTGGGTCATTCATTGATAGTATTAGAAATACAATTGGTTTTTAAATATTAACTTCATTATACATTATAGCAGTTTTATGGATTCCTTGGGATTTTCTACCTACACACCACACACACACACACACACACACACACACACACACTCATGCCATCTGCAATAAGGACACTTTCACATCTTCATTTCCAATCTAGGTTTGTTTATTGCTCTATTGCACTAGCTACAACCTCCAGTACACGTTTAATAGGAGAAACAAGAGCAGACATCCTTGTCTTGTTCCTGATCTTAGGAAAAAAACATTCAGTTTTTTGCTATTAAGTATGATGCTTATTATGAATATTTGTAGATGCCCTTACTCTGGTTGAGGAAGTTCCCTTTATTCCTAATTTATTGAAAAGGTTTTCTTTCTTTTGTTTTCTTTCATCATGAATGGGTATTAGATTTTGTTAAATGCTGTCTCTGCATCTATTAAGATGATTATGTGGTTTGTCCTTTACTTTGTTAATATGGTATATAACATTAATTGATTTTTTTAATGTTAAACCAACTTTGTGTTCCTGCAATAAAATCTGCCTGGTCACAGTGCATATATTTCTTTTTCATATGTTACTAGATTCAGCTTGCTCACATTATGTTGAGGAATTTTGCATCTATGCTCATGAGAGATATTGGTCTGAAATTTTCTTGTGATATCTTTGTGATACCCTAGCTTTGGTATCAAGTTAATATTAGCCTCATTGAAGAAGTTGAAAAGGATTGCCTCCTCTATTTTCTGAAAGAATTCATGAAGCATTGCTATTACTTCTTCTTTAAATATTTGATAGACTTCACCAGTGAAGATACCTGGGCCTTTTTGCCCCAGAACATGATGAATGTAAGTCTGACTTCAGCTACAACAGAAACTCCGTGAAGGCAGGGGGTTTTATCTGTCTTGTTTATGGCTATATCTCTAGTACCTGGCACCTAGTTGGCATTCAATAAATATGGAATGAATGAGTGGCTACGGACATGGACAGCACAACTGGAACACTTTTGAGTATCACAAGCAGCAGTAAAGAAATTAATTTTTCCCCGATGTAAGAAGCAGCACATTATAGGATATATAGGATATATCTTAGAGAAATTAAATTTTAAAACACTAATTAGGCTGGGCGCGGTGGCTCACGCCTGTAATCCCAGCACTTTGGGAGGCCAAGGTGGGCAGATCACAAGGTCAGGAGATCAAGACCAGCCTGGCCAACATGGTGAAACCCTGTCTCTACTAAAAATACAAAAATTAGGCCAGGCGCGGTGGCTCAAGCCTGTAATCCCAGCACTTTGGGAGGCCGAGACGAGAGGATCACGAGGTCAGGAGATGGAGACCATCCTGGCTAACACGATGAAACCCCGTCTCTACTAAAAAATACAAAAAAATAGCCGGGTGAGGTGGCAGGCGCCTATAGTCCCAGCTACTCGGGAGGCTGAGGCAGGAGAATGGCGTAAACCCGGGAGGTGGAGCTTGCAGTGAGCTGAGATTCGGCCACTGCACTCCAGCCTGGGCGACAGAGCAAGACTCCGTCTCAAAAAAAAAAAAAAAAAAATTAGCCAGGCGTGGTGGCAGACACCTGTAGTCCCAGCTACTTGGGAGGCTGAGGCAGGAGAATCGCTTGAATCCAGGAGGCAGAGGTCGCAGTGAGCCGAGATCACGCCACTGCACTCCAGCCTCGGCATAAGAGTGAAACTTTGTCTCAAAAGAAAAATCCCACTACATTTCTATAACAAATATATGATTCCCCTACATTTAAGTATAAAACCAAACAGCATAAACTTTATTAAGGCTTATATTAATAGGCTATTCATACATTATATTAAGGTATATTAATAGGAATAAGTATCTGCTAAGTTATGTTAAAAGTATGTAACGAAGATATTATCCTTAAGGCACAAAAGGACATTTTTACCTGTACAAGGAGTGTAAACCAAAAAATATGGCCTCAGAATTGCCTCTGTGAGCAGCTGGTGTGGCTGCACTTTGGAAATTTTTGAGTTCTAACACTTTAGAGTCTGAACCATGATATTACGAAAATGTGAAGACCCCAAGGCCTTAACCACCTGGTTCTGCTTTTTTTCTTCATATAGTTAGTACAGAAGAAACTCCAAGCCTCCCAGCCCAGCGAGAGTCTCATTCAACTAATGGCCAAGGGGGAGAGTGAAGCCCTCTCTCAGATTTTTGCCGACTTACACCAGCAGAACCAGTTGAGGTACATGACTTAAATCAGGCCAGCCTCTGACATTCCTTCCTGCAACCCAGATGGTCTGGGCTGTGAGATCCAGAAACCAAACATCTTGGTTAATGAGCACAGGGTTTTACGTGACCAGACACGGTGGCTCACGCCTGTAATCCCGGCACTTTGGGAGGTCGAGGCAGGTGAATCGCTTGAGGTCAGGAATTCAAGACCAGCCTGGCCTTGATATACTGCCACTCACTATCCAGTCTTTTTTTTTTTCCTTTTTGAGACAGACTCTCACTCCGTCACCCAGGGTTCAAACGATTCTCCCGCCTCAGCCTCCCGAGTAGCTTTGACTACAGGCATGTGCCACCATGCCCCCAACTAATTTTTGTATTTTTGGTAGAGACGCGGTTTCACCATGTTGGCCAGGCTGGTCTCAAACTCCTGACCTCAGGTGAGCTGCCCACCTCGGCCTCCCAAAGTGCTGGGATTACAGGCATGAGCCACCGTGCCCAGTCACTGTTCAGTCTTTATCCTTGATTCAGGACAACCTTCCTCCAGCTCTCCTTGCCTTGTTCTCCTTCTCCACACAGCAAGCATGGTGGGCTTGACTCCAGAGGAGGACTACTATAAAAAAGGAAACGAAACTCTCCAACAATGAGGATAAGTTAGGTATACAGGTGAAAAAGTAAAACCTAATTTCCTTTTTTGTTGTTTTTTGTTTGTATATTTGAGACAAGAGTCTCACTCTGTCACCCAGGCTGGAGTGCAGTGGCACAGTCTCAGCTCACTGCAACCTCTGCCTCCTGGGTTGATGCGATTCTCCTGCCTCAGCCTCCCAAGTAGCTGGGATTACAGACGCATATCACCACACCTGGCTAATTATTGTATTTTTAGTAGAGACAGGGTTTCACCGTGCTGGCCAGGCTGATCTCGAATTCCTGACCTCAAGTGATCCACCTGCCTCGGCCTCCCAAAGTGTCGGGACTACAGGTGTGAGCCACCATGCCCAGTCACGTAAAACCTTATTTCTAATCCAGTTTCTAGTCCTACAGGGAAATAACCAAAACCATAGTTCAAAACATTGTCAACTTATTGGATTTACTTACCTACTCACCCAAGGTCTCTGGTTGGACTTTATGGCGCTTCTGTGGTCGTTTTCTTAATATAGAGTCTGTTCTGGAAAGCTCCATGCTACAGATCTGTCTTCTTCATGGCTGAGGCAATGCTGCTGTATGTACGGATGACTTAGCATTAAGTCTTGGTATAAAACCGGTTGGTTTAAAAGAAACATGAGTTGAGCGTACTTAGACCAGAGGGTACCACAGAATATTCAGTCCCAGATAAAGTGGGATCCAGGGTCCTAGTGCCTGTTACTTATGGTTTAATAGAAAGGGGAGGACAGAAATAAATTAGTAAATGTTACCAGGAGAGAAAAATGAGGTATTAGAGAGGAGAATTTTGTCACAACAGGAACCAGTTGGACCAGCAGTTCAGAGGCAGAACAAATTCCCTTTCTTTCTGAGCACTGGTAATAAACTGAAAACCAGTACAGCTCAGAGGAGGCAAGCACTTATAGCAGCAAAGAGCTCACATAGACGTGGGCCCAAGTCACTGCTCTGACTGCACCCTTGAGCATATCGAAACTTGGGGGCTCAGTTTTCAGATCTGTAATATGGAAATGAAAATAGTGCCAACCTCATCCAGATGTCAGGATCAAATGAGCTCATATGCATCAAGCACTTAGAATGCTCCTCAGCATATTTAGAGGCAAATTGTAAGAAAGTTCTCAATAAGTATTAACTTGTATTATTAATTCTAACTTGGCTGGAGGTAGAAAACTATTAACACAAGAGAAAGACTGATCTGTTTCCCAGTATAAAGAATATATCCTAGAGATTGTCACTCCATATATCATACAGAGCTCTGTAATGAAGGAACTGCTCGATGAGATGTTATATTGCTGAGCTAGAGGGCACTGGACTCTAATAGAGCAAGGTAGTTTGAAACTACTTTTTGGCTGTCTCAAAATATCAAATCGCTGACTCTTTCTTCCTTCCTTCCTTCCTTCCTTCCTTCCTTTCTTTCTTTCTCTCCTTCCTTTTTCCTTCCTTCCTTCCTTCCTTCTTTTTTGAGACAGTCTCACTCTGTCTCCCAGGCTGGAGTGCAATGGCACAATCTCAGCTCACTGCAACCTCTGCCTCTTGGGTTCAAGTGATTCTTATGCCTTAACCTCCAGTGTAGCTGGAGTTATAGGCACTCACTATCATGCCTGGCTAATTTTTGTATTTTTATTAGAGATGGGGTTTCTTCATGTTGGCCAGGCTGGTCTTGAACTCCTGGCCTCATGTGTCCACTCACCTCCCAAAGTGCTGGTATTATGGGATTGAGCCACTGTGCCTGGCCAAATCACTGATTTTTAAATTACTATTTAAAGAACAGCTTCTGTTTATACCTCATTGGTCACACTCAGTCACATGACCTCACTCAGCTGCAAGGGAGGCTGGGAAATGCATTCCTCATTTTGCGTAGCCACGTACACAACACAAAATTAGGTACTGTGCCCCCCAGGGAGAAGGCAAAAAGGGTCACTGGGGGCCTACTGGCACTCTCTGGCACAGACAGCTTTTAATATTTCTAGAAGTTGAGAGGAGGCTAAGATCTGAAGTAGAAAATAGGCAATAGACAGCTAAAGAAAGGGTGAAGAAGGGCCAGGCAGATTAAGGGAATGGGCAGGTGCAAGGCTGAGGCTTCCGCAAAGAAAGAAGCTTGGTGGAAGGCCAGTGTGGAAGAGCAGGTAGTGGTGGAAGAGAATAAGTAGAAGAGGGCAGGGACTGAGCCAGGCAGGGCCTGGGAAGCCATGCGAAGAAATTTAGAATTCCAGTGTCATGGAAGCCTTAGCAGCATTTTAAACAGGGAAGTGACGTGATCCAATTTACATTTTGAAAAGGTCATGCTAGCTGTTGCCTGACAGTTAATTTGAAGGGAAGGAGAGATGTGGAAAAACGAGTTAGGGAGCTATGGCAACCTAGTCTGGGCAGATCAGAAGGGTGTAAGAAACGAGGGGAGGAAGGGATTCGTTTTTGCTTCACTGCTATCTTGATAATTGCTTTGTACAGACATTTAGCGCCTTCTCTTCAGTTTCCCAGAATGGAGTCCCTGAGTGATGATTTTTCTCTCATTTGGGCTGGTTCTAGTCTGGTTGCAATTATTACCAGTTTTTGCATACTGGCAACAACATGCAACTTAACAGCAAATAAAATAAATGGCTGAGATGCAGAACTGAACAGATGGCGTCACCCCCTCCTCCTCAGCAAAATCAGCATCATGGGCTCTGCTCCCCACCTCCCACCCCATTCCACCTCCCCCTTCCTGATTTTTTTTTCTGGAACTTTAATATGCGTCACACCCATCCAATATAGCCACAGCTGGCCTTTTTCATATTTATATCTGTCTCTAAAGCTTTGCATCAGGAACTTTTGAACAAGATCTGAAATACAAATTTAATGTTCTTTTCCTTTACTTTCAACTTTCATTTCCTTGATCCTGAAATGGCTCGAGTTTCAGGAGCAGCAAAAAGGTGGAGACCAACAAGAACAGCTCAGGTAAGGGAGGGCACAGGGTACCATACCTCAAAGAGCTTTCTACTCTGGATATAAGAATAAGATCCCCTCCAGCCCCCATCCTGGTTGTCCTGGTGCTGTCAGTATTGACATTGTATTTCCATGCCTTAGTTTGAATTCCTTTAGGCTCTCTGGCCACCACAATCAAGTTGGCACCAAGTCCTAACCAACTTCTTTCTTTGCAATTTGTCTTCTATTCTTTACTTCATTTCTACACCCACAGACCCTACACTAGCCCAGCCCTTCTCATCTCAAGCCTGCAGCACTCTTCCACAAGTTCATTTATCCATTTATTCATTCAAAACCATGCACTGAATACTGTGTAAGTCCCAATTACTGTGATGGGCTTTAGGGTCACCATGTAGAAAGACCCCATGGTCCCTCAAGAAGTTTATAATTTGGTAGTGTCAGATGGGGAAATCCCCGAATTACAAAACATCTCCTTCCAGGCAACATTCAAAGCTTATGCCTAGGGTGCCAAAGGAGCACAAAGACGGGGGTCCCTCATTCCTGCCAGGAAGTTGGCCTGGGAGGCATGGTTTCTGAACTGAGTCATAGACAATGAGTGCAAGTGAGCTGGCTGAAACAGATAAGGCAGGGCATTCCAGGAAGAAGAAACAGAGTCTGCATGAGGCAGCATGACACATTCTGGAAAAAGCAGCCAGTTCCCTATTTCCAGCTTCTATTCACCCCAAATCCACTCAGTTTGCCATGCATGGCCCTGCACAATCTTCCCCCATCTCACCCATCTCACCTGCTCACTCACTGTTCCTCTAATAGCAGCCCTCTGCCTAATCATCTTCTCCAGCCCAAATCTTTTGCTCCAGCAAACCTTAGCTATCCCATGCCTCCTTCATCCCCCATCCACTTCCTTTCCCCAATGCTTCACTCTAAATCCTGCCTATCCTACTAAATCCTACCCTTCACACAACACCTTCCTGCCAGGCTAATCCTTCCTTGGTCATAACATCTCTTTCGTTATTCCCTAGTTGTTTTATAGGTTTGAGGGATATTTCTTTAGTGAATACTAAATTGTTTTCATGCTTCTCAGTTGTCCACAGCATGAAGCAGAGGGCTGAGAACACAATGGGAGGCAATAAATACCCATATACCATGCCACTAATAAATTATTCCTTCACGTTGGTTCAGTGGGCAACCAGAATATCATAACATATTTATAAATTTAGAGAAGACTGTAGGTCCCAGGGGAACTCTGCTAACTTTCATCTAAATCAGGGATTACAAATGTATAGGTCTGCAGGTGATATAAATGGGTAAAAGGGGCCAGGTACAGTAGCTCATGCCTGTAATCCCAGCACTTTGGGAGGCCAAGGCGGGCAGATCATGACGTCAGGAGTTCGCGACCAGCCTAGCCAACATGGTGAAACCCCATCTCTACTAAAAATACAAAAATTAGCTGGGTATGGTGGTGTGTACCTGTAGTCCCAGCTACTCGGGGGGCTGAGGCGGGAGAATCGCTTGAACCTGGGGAAGTGGAGGTTGAGGTAAGCCAAGATCGCGCCACTGCACTCCAGCCTGGTGACAGAGTGAGACTCAGACTTAAAAAAAAAAGTGGATAAAGGGCTGGGTGACATGGATGTAAGAAAAGGTTAACTTTTCTCTAAATTCTATTATAAGTAAAACAACTGCTGGCAGCTGACACTTGGTGTCAAAACTGAGAAGACAGCAGAGAGCGGTGGGGATAGTGGCAATGAGAAAGTGAAAGCTTCAATTAAGACTTCCATTAATTGTTGCCATGCTGGAATCCAGGCCAAATATTCTAGTTTTTCAAGAGAAGCCAAAAGATCTGGACATACGTGGCATACTACCTTCCTATAAAATATTAAAGCATAGTATTGGCTAATACTTAGTGGGCAAACAAAACATATCTGCAGACCACATTCAGCCTGGAGGCTGCCAGCTCACAGCCCCTGTTCTAAATGGTGAGCACAGCTGTGGCTGCCTCACATTTTGTCCAAGTCTAAGAATGTTTTCTCATGTTATGCGACTAATGACATGATGGTGATTAATTTCTCTGCATTTAAACATACATTCAAACACACATATGTATAAACATACACACTCAAAACATACCCCATGGCATTAGGCTTGAAAAAAACAGACGTGAGGATTATTCCAAACATTTCTGGGACTTGAGAAAACAGAATTTTAGGGTCACAGGGTATCTGGCATCATGGGGCCTACCATGCCCAAGATGTTCCTAGGCTGAAATTGAATTGAAATTAACCATCCCATGTGGCCTCCAGGCCATCTTTTCTCATTGGGCGAGGTAGCATACTCTCTCAGTTTAAAGACTGTTATACCCCAGCCTCTTGGAACTTTTGGATAAATAAGAGAGACTTACAATTGGAAAAACCAGAGGCCCAACAGCACCTGTGTGGCTGACTCTTTGCACTCCCCACCAGCAGGTGGTGTGGCCTATTATGGCAGTGCTTCTCAAAGTTTAATGTCCAAACAGTCCCCCATAGATCTTGTTAAAAGGCAGATTTGAATTTCTTGGGTCTAGCGGGCTTGAGACTGCGATTCTAACATGCTTCCAGGTAATGCCCAAGGTGCTGGGCTGCGGGCCATCCTTTGAAAAGCCGGGCCCAAGTGGATCAAGAAAAGGCTCTGGCTTAAGGTCTGCTGAGGTTCGAGGCCATTGCTAGTTCAGCTAGATGAATCTCCTGGGGGAAATTCACTCAGTTAACCCATCTGAATCATATTAGGTCTCTCCTTTTACTGGTGCTTCTTGTTCGTGTGATATAGTGGTAAGAACGTGGACTCTGGAGCCAGGCTGCCCAGCTTGGAATTCTGACTCTGCCTCTCCTTGTGTGACCATTGGTAAATTACTCATCCTCTCTGTCCTTACAGAGGTGAGGATTAAAGGACCATGAAGGCATGTAATTGTTTGGAATGGTGCCTGGCACATCATAAGCACCCCCCAAATGTCGACTGTTACCTGTGAGTGCTCTGTGAACCAGCATACAAACAAATGCATTTCTTTACTTGATCTAGGGAGAGATTCTTCCCGTGAAGACAGCATCCCTTGCACCCGTGACCTACGTTGGAGAGCTTCATTCACGTATGGAGAGTGGGAAAGAGAGAACCCCTCCGGCCTGCAGCCCCTGTCACTCCTCAGCACTCTGGCAGCCTCCACTGGGCCACAGCTGGCCCCACCAATAGGTACAGCAATGGGAGGAATCCCCTGCCATTGTGGGGCAGCCCTGGTATTCAGCCTCAGGGCTGGGTCAGGTCCTGGGGTCCTGAGAGTGATTCCAGAAAGCTGTGTGGTATGGTCGAGGGATGCTAGCCACAGAGACCTCAGCCCTCTTTTCCCAACTGGGCTGAGCAAAACCCTGATGTGTGGCACCTCCAGGGCCCCCAGAGTTCCCCCAGATGCTGTTGATGCTACAGCTGCTTTCTCTTGCTGTGTGGGAGGCGTAAGGGGTCTCCTCTGCAGAGTCCCCATGTGGTCTTTCCTCTCTTTTCCTTTCCTGGAGCTCTTGAAGAGCCTTCTTACTGCTTGGGTTGGGGTGCAGAGAGTGAAAAGGAAGTAGGCTAAGGGGTCTGGGATGGGGTCAGACCTCCCTAACGTCCCAGTCCTTCTCTCTCCATGCTCAAGGCCCATTTGTCTATCCACACATTCATTTAATAAACATTTGTGAAGTACTTCCTACGTGCCTCTGTCTGACCAGAGATAGATTTCCTTAAAAGGGAGGGGTGATTTCTGTTTTCTAAAGTAAAATATCATTAATAAACCACCAACTTTTTTTTTCTGAGACAGAGTCTCACTCTGTCACCCAGGCTGGAGTGCAAAGGCATGATCTCAGCTCACTGCAACCTCTGCCTCCCAGGTTCAAGTGATCCTCCTGCCTCAGTCTCCTGAGTAGCTGGAATTAAAGGCATGCACCACCACACCCAGCTAATTTTTGTACTTTTAGTAGAGACAGAGTTTCACCATGTTGGCCAGCCTTGTCTTGAATTCCCGACCTCAGGTGATCTGCTCGCCTTGGCCTCCCAAAGTGCTAGGATTACAGGTGTGAGCCACTGGGCCCAGCCACCACCAACTCTTACAAGATACTATTATAGATAGTTGACCATTTTTTAAAATTAGCATAAGTATCTATGTGCTCACAAAAGAGCTTTTTAGGTAATTTATATCCTATCAAACACTTTTCTCTCCTACGCTCACAGGAAATTCTATTTGAGCCATCCTTCCACAATGGGGAGAATCTATGCAAGCCTCATCAATACCACTTTGCAGCATTCAGCTTCTGAGGGATTATCAGGATGGAGAGGAGGAGAAAACTGCAACTAAGGAAAAATAGTCACCTCACAGTGACAGCAGAGCCTTTCCAGCTGTACATAACCACGTCCTCACCACTGCACCTCGGCATACGCTACCTCCATGCCACTGCCAGAGCTGGCCTAGCAAGATGTGCTCTCAGAATGGCCGGGTCCAAGAGATGGAGGAAAGGAGTGAAAGCGAAGTAGGACCAGAGAAGTGGAAGAAAGCAAAATGGAGGTGACGAGAAAGGTGGCGGGAGAAAGTCAAAGCAGATGACAGACACAAAGAGAAGCAGTAACAAGAAACAGAAGAGACTTGGCAGACGAGATAAGGAGGACAAGAGAAGGGACACACCCCTGAGAGATGCTCACCAAGCTTCTATTTATCTAATTTAAAACTTGAAAGTAAAGCCATAAACAAACAAACAAAAAAAGAAATATGTTTTCTTCCCTGCTCAGACCATTCTGGACAAATATGAACTGCCAGACACCTTCCATCTCCCTTTCTGTCTGTTTTTCTTGCTAGTTCCTCTCTTCTGATTAAAGCTTTATTCCTTCATCGTTGGTCTGTTCCCTAACTTGGACTTGCTAGCCCTATTGTTCTGAATAGAGGTTTGGGTTTGAGGTGCAGAAAGGTTCTTACGGGAGGTAGTAAGACAAGGTGTGTAAGGAAGGGTGAATTTCTCTTTTGTGTTCAAATTCCCTAAGTTTGCTATTATCTCCGTGCCGCAAACACTGGCTCAACTTCTTTTTTGTATAACACTCCCTTGAAATGTCGACATAGCTTGTTAGTACTTTTTAAATTAGAGATTCCAGAGATAGGAGATATAGGCTCAACATATAGGTTAATCAGAGGTTTACCAATTATAGATGAAGGGAGTCATGAAGGAGTGTTTGTCAGATGGTCTATGGACTGGCCTCTTTGTTTAAAATGTGCAATACTGTCAGAAGCAGTAGCTCATGCCTGTCATCTCAACACTTTGGGAGGCTGAGGCAGGTGAACCTACTTGAGCCCAGAAGTTTGAGACCAGCCTGCAAAACATGGCAAAAACCCATCTCTGCCAAAAATACAAAAAAAATTAGCTGGGAGTGGTGGTGTGTGCCTGTGGTCCCAGCTACTAGGGAGGCTAAGATGGGAGTATTGCTTGAGCCCAGGAGGTCGAGGCTGCAGTGAGCAGTGAGGGTGCCACTGCCTTCAGCCTGGGTGACAGAGTGAGATCCTGTCTTAAAAAAAGAAAAATTTCACATTTAATGAGAAACAGACTTTGAGTACTTCAGGAAAGCTGTCCATCCCCCAACTGGGGTGGGTATTTTGATTTGACTTAAGATATGCTAGCAGTGTCTTTTTCCTCACTGAAGTAGTTTTCAGGCTGAAATGGTTGGAGGGCTAAAAACATAAGCTCCTGGATCACCATTACTCAAAGACTGAGTTATGTCCTAATTCTTAGTAATTTCAACATCCACATAGATGATCCTTCCCATACTTTGATCTCTGTTCCCTGAACTCCTGCCTTCCAATAATACTTTTTCCACCCTCCTCAACCACTGTCTCCCTTGATTTTACCCTAGTGCTTGTCATTAATAACTGCACCTAACCCCATTATTTCCACTCCCTAGCTATACCATCTCCTGTGTTTTCCTGAGTCCAATAATCCATTGACCCACCAATCCTACAATCTATTGCTTCTACCATGTTTTCACTGTCCCTCCCTCTCTTCATGTTCTCATTTCCTTGCCCTGTAACCTAGATTACCTGTGATCAGTCATTATTATTATCACTTCCTGGCATGCATTCTCAACATCTTTGTGTCTCTCTCACTTCCTTCCTTGGCTAAATCCAGTTCTCTACCAGCTCCATGCCTGTGTGATGCTGCTAAGCTTGCCACTGCACCCCTCTGGAGAAGATCACATGACATACCAACCAGTCTCACTGCAAAGTCATCATCATGGGCTCAAGGAGGTCCTTGATGTTGCCTGGAAATCATCATACATTCCCCTAAATCTGTTCACTCTGCTGAATGACTATTTCACACCTTCTCTCTCCTCTAACTGCCGATGCCTCCTGATGACCCCGCTTCCTATTTCACTGAGAACGTAGTAACAATTGAAAGAGAATTTCAGGCTCTCACCACCGAATCTACCAATTACCTAGATCCAGACCCACTGACTCTAGCTTCTCTCCTTGTTACTATGGAGGAACTGTGTCTCCAAGCAAAGTCCAGCTCTTTCCCTTTTGTAGTAGATCCTATCCCATCTCACCCAAAGATGTCACACCAGCAACTTTTCCTTTTTCCTACATCATCAGTTTGATCTCTACTTCTAGATCCTTCCCATCAGCAAGGAATATACTAGTATGCCTCCTAAACATACTTATTTCTTACATTAAAAAAAGAACAAAATAAAACAAAACCTCTCTTGGCCCCTCTGCCACCTTGCTCCAGTTTTCTCCACCCCTTTAAGCAAACTCCGTGAAAGGGATCCAACTTTTAAAAATCTCCATTGTCTCTTGAAGCCCTTCAATCAGGTTTTTGCATCCACTACCTCAACAAACCTGTCAAAGATCCCCACATTGCTAAAGCCCATGGCCAACCAGGCCCCACCTCACTGTCAGCAGAATGCTTTCTCCCTGAACCTTTTCTCCACTTGGCTTCCAGGACACTCTCTTGGCTTTCCTCCTCCCTCATTGGCCTTTTTCTCAGTTCCTTTGCTGATTCATTCTCATCAACACCCCCCAATCATGTCTGAATATCAGAAATTCCCAGGATTCAGTCCTTAAATCTCTTGTAATCAAAACACATGGATTTCATGCTACAAATATACTCTTAAACTTATATCTTTAGTCCAGACCACTATGTACTCCAGAGATACATATCCAACTGCCTAGTCGATATCTCTACTTGAATGTCTAATATGCCCAAAACAAATCTCTCAATATTATCCCTCAAATTAGCTGGGTGTGGTGGTGCATGCCTGTAATCCCAGCTACTCAGGAGGCTGAGGCAGGAGAATCACTTGAACCCAGGAGGTGGAAGTTGCAGTGAGCTGAGATCACACTACTGCACTCCAGCCTGGGTGACAGAGCGAGACTCTGTCTCGGAAAAAAAAAAAATTATCCCTCAAAACTTTGATCTCTCTAAAGTCTTCTCCAACCTAATAAGTGGAAGCCTCATTTTTCTACTTGCTTAAAACCTTGGAGTCATCCTTAACTCCTCTCTTTCTCTCCACCCTATTTCCAACCCATTAGGAAATCCTTTCAAACTACTTTCAAAATATATTCAGAATTTGATATTCTCACTACTTCCACTGCTACCAATCTGGATGAAACCATCATTATCATCACTCACCTGGATTGTTGCAAACACTTCCTAAATGCACTTGGTTCCTAATCTTACTCCCTTTCAGTCTAATGTGATCCTTTTAAAATACTAGATCATGTTACTTCTCTGCTCAAAACCTTCCAGTAGCTTCCCTTCTGTATTAGTTAAGGCAATGCTAGCTCTGAAAGAGATAAATCCTAATATATCAATGGCATAAAATAGCTAATAGAAGTTCTACTTCTCATTCACAAAGAGTCCAAAAATGGTGTTCCTGGTTCAAAAACTGAGTGGCAGTTTCACAGGATCCTTCCATCTTGTGGCTCTGCCATCTGCAACACACAGCTTCTAGCCACAGAAAGAGAATGAGCTCGGAGAATTACACATGGCAGGTCTGTATGGCCAGTACTGGAAGTAGTGTACAACATCTCCACCCTCCTTCCTTCCATCAAAGCTCAGTCATATGGCCACACTGCAAGGGAGGCTGGGAAATGTAGTCTAGCTGGGTTCACAGAAAGAAGAAGAAACAATTTAGCAAATAGTCAGTCTTCCATATCCTCTCACTCATCATAGCGAAAGCTAAAGTCCTTGCAATAGCCTAAAGGCCCTGCATGATGTCCCTCTCTCCCTCCCCCATTCCTGTTGCTCCCTCTCTGACCTCATGTCCTCTACTCTCCTTGCTACTGTACTCCAGTCCCACTGGCTTCCAGTTGCTCCTCAAACATTTCAAACATACTCCCAACTCAGGGCCTTGCCTTGGTGTTCCCTTTTCCTGGAATGTTCACCACCATCAGATGTTCACTCATATGTCACCGTCTCATGAGCTTCCCTGGCCACCTTTTCTGAGATGGCAACACCACTCCTGCTAGTCCCAACACTCACTGTTCTCCTTTCCTGCCTTATTTTTCTCCTTATGTAAGCAAACAGAGAGGGTCTGTATTAGTCCATTCTTGTATTGCTATAAAGAAATACCTGAGACTGGGTAATTTATAAAGAAAAGAGATTTAATTGGCTCACAGTTCTGCAGCTGTACAGGAAGCATAGCCGCTTCTGCTTCTTGGGAGGCCTCAGGGAAATTATGGTGGAAGGCAAAGGGGAAGCAGATATGTCTTGCATGGCTGGAGCAGGAGGAAGGGGCAGGGCAGGTGCCACAGACTTTAAATGAACACATGTCATGAGAAATCATTCACTATACAGTACCAAGCGAGGATGGCGCTAAACCATTCATGAGAACTCCACCCCATGATCCAATCACCCCCCACCAGGCCCTTCCTCCAATACTGGGGTTTACAATTTGACATGAAATTAGGGCAGGGACACAGATCCAACCCATATCAGGGTCTCCAGGGATAAAAGGAATTCAGTCAACTTGAGCAATCAGCCTGTTTCACAGCCTTCTGCCCTGTGGCCTGTTCTTCCCCAAACCCTGCATGGAATGTGGTCACCCTGTTGGTTTGAACCAGCTCCTTGCAGGCCCTGGCAATTTATAGATGAACTGTGTCAACTTTTCTCTTGACCATGTCAAAGTCTCCACCTTAGGAGGAGCTATAGCTTCATTGCCATAACATGCCACCTATGTGCTGGCATAATGGCTCAGTCGTCTGTGCCACTGGGACCCCTCCTCTACGTGTGATTTTACACCTTCTCCCCTCTCCATCACCCCGTAAAACCCTCCTGTCACTTTCCCTTGGGGAGACATTGCTTTAGAGAACATTCCCAGTATCCTTCTTACATATGCCAAGTAATAAAACTCCTATTCATCAAAAACTGAGTTTTGCATTGTTTGTTACTAAGAGAACAAACCCTGGTTTTTCAGGTAACAGCACCTGTCACCACCTCTCATTCTATGTATGTTGCTTTTTTCTTGTTTTTGGGCTGTCTCACTTACCTCTACACACCAGAATATAAGCACCACGACAGACTTAATTTTGCTCACTGCTGTATCCCCAGTCCTAGAACAGTGTCTGCACACAGGAAACACTGAAGGTTCAGTAGCACCCATGAGCAGAGATGGGATGCTTGGAGACGAATGTCAGCCTTTTGTGGTGACACCATCATGTGGCCACAAGCAGTCCTTCAGTGCTGCTCTCACTCGATGGCCTTGGGTGCAGCTATTGGTGGCATTTCTAATATGTGTTGTCCCTCAGGTCCTTTTCTTCCTTCCTCCACCCACTTTCTAACTCTGGGGCTCCCATGAAGTCTAATCTGCTTTCATCTCTTCAAAAAGTTTATCTGTTCTCATGGCTCCACCAGCCATCTCCTGGCCAACAACCCCTCCCCAGTATCTCCTCCAGGCTCTTGGGTCTTTCTCTTTAGATGTTCTGCCATCACATAGACTTCCTATGTCTTGAATTCAATTGACTTCCCTCATTCCATGCATCTAGCTCATTCTCCCAGTCTCCCATGATTAAAACCTTTTAATTTTTGAGTGCTCCTTCTTCATTTCATTCATTCAAGTGGTCACTAAGCTCAGGACTTATTTCCACTTTTAAAATCTGTCTTGTGGCTGGGCACGGTGGCTCATGCCTATAATCCCAGCACTTTGGGAGGCCGAGGCAGGCGGATCACTAGAGGTCAGGAGTTCGACACTGGCCTGATCAACATGGTGAAACCTTATCTCTACTAAAAATACAAAAATTAGCCGGGCATGGTGGCACATGCCTGTAATCCCAGCTACTTGGGAGGCTGAGGCAGGAGAATCGCTTGAACCTAGGAGGTGGAGGTTGCAGTGAGCCAAGTTCGCACCATTGCACTCCAGTCTGGGTAACAAAAGCAAAGCTCCATCTCAGAAACAAACAAACAAACAAGCAAACAAAAAACCTCTTGTATATAAGGGTTCGTTTCTATTTCCCTTGCCCTTGCTAGGCCAGGCCCTTCTCCATTAGGGAACCTCAGGGTTGGAGGGCCCCATCTCTGGCACTCTCACTATCTGTTTAGCCTTTACTAGGACAATTCCAGGATGGATGGCTCACCACTAGGCTGAGTTTGTTTAGGACAGGGACAATGTCCTATTTATTTTTGGTTCACCAGCACCTAACACAGTGCCTGACTTTAAGGAGTTGTTATTTTTATTTTTTAAAAGAAAGGGTCTTGCTCTGTTGCCCAGGCTGGAGTGAAATGGCACAATCACAGCTCATTGTAGCCTCAACTTCCCAGGCTCAAGCAACTAGCTTGAACTACATGTGTGTGCCACCATGCCCAGCTAATTTTTAATTTTTTTTTTTTTTTTGTAGAGAGGAGGGGAGGAAGGGTCTCATTATGTTGCCCATGCTGGTCTCGAACTCCTGGCCTCAAGTGATCCTTAAGGAGGTATTTTTAAAACTGTTTTTGAAATAATGCCTCCTGAGGCAGCCTGTTTTATTGTTAATGCCCATTAGATGTGTTTCCCTGTAGGCACAAGCTCAGAAACCTTCCCAAGAAGACCCACGATTCCCACTGCCTTCAGTTCAGGCTCCTCAAATTGGCAAGATCTTCCATTACCTCTCCAAACTTACCATCCATGCTTTCCTTTCATTGCTTCCCCCTCACTCCTTTTTTTTTTTTACCTTCCTCATTTGCTACCTGGTCTGAGAATTTACCCTCCACTCTGCCCTCCACTTGTCCTTATTCCTATTACTCTTCTTGCTGAATAGTCCATTTGGGACTTCCTTAGTTCAGCCTTAGTCATATCTTCCTCTGAAGCCTTCTCTGACTACCACCAAGGGTCAGTGACACTCCTTTGTCTGAACGCCATAAGCATTAGTTGTAAAACTTTCACATTGACAGTAACTAGCTTGCTTTCATGAGCTTAACTGTTTCATGAGCTTACTACTTGTCTCAATTTGATTTTAAACTATAGAGGCTTTATGTGCTAAGAACGCCACAGGTTTACATTCCATTTGTGTTGAAGCTATAGAATCCTTTATTTGATACTTGTTTTAATTTTATGACATGAAATGGATGATTTACTAAGTTCCTCTTAAACCAGGGACATGCAACGGGTTCGTCCCATTCCCTTCACTTAACATTACTGAGCTGGGCAGTAAGCTCAGAGCTGCAGATATAAAGATGAATAGACAGATACCTACCCAGGAGCTTACTCTAGAAGAGGACAGATGGATAAGCTACATTTTATAGCAGAATTTGGCAAAGTGTACTGAAGCTATAAACAGCTATGATGGTAAATAAGGTAAGAATTATGCTTAGTGGGGTCAGGGAAAGCTTCTAGAGCTAACATCTGAACTGGGACTTCTATCGGCAAGGCAGAAAATCAGGAAAACGCACTTAATCCTGGCAGAGGAAGCCTCTTGATCAAAAATCTTAAAGATGAAAAAGGACCGGCTGTTAGGAAACACAGATGATGGTGCCCAGAACGCAAGATGAGGGAGAGTGTTGGGAGATGGAGCTGAAAGATACGCTGGTGCCAAAGACTGAAGAGCCTCCTGTAGATAGCACAGGGCGCAGCGCTGAAGGGAAAGAAAAAGTTGGGATTGTTCAATAAAGTTGGTGACTGATTCAGTCGGATTAATTCCGCCCTGGTGGCCTTGTGGGAATAAAGATAACCAGCAGGATAGTCTAAGAAGCCCTGTGGAAGCAGAGTCAAGAGCTGTGAATGGGGACGTGGCAGCCAAACGGCCGCGCCCACGCCACCCACAGTACGGGGCTGAGGCTGGGGCTGGGGCTGGGGCTGGGGCTGGGGCCCGCGGTCCCAACAAGCCCAGGGACTTGAGTTGGGCGGGAATCCGGTCCACGCAACTCGGCGCGGTCCCGGGGACGTGGCGCTTTCCAGCCAATCCCGGCTATGCGATTGTTAGACCAATGGCTGCTCGGGGAAGCTATGCGTCAGCGGCGAATTTGCTGATGATTGGTCGGGAGGCCGCCGGCGAGGCGGATGAGGGCGGGTCGGGGAGCCGCTTCCGGTTGGGCGGTGCTTGCGCGCGTGAGCTGAGCCAGTGGGTGAGCGGCGGCCTCGGCGTCCTGTGTTGTGGGGGCTACGAGGAAAGGTAAGTACGGTGATGCCCAGCCTCTTCACCACTGCCTCATCTTTATTCGCTTTCTTTCTGTCCCCGGTCTTGTTCTTGGCGAGGCAGGGGACTGCTTCACTCGGGGCCCCTGTGTCTGCTGGCGCCGGGGTCCCAGGCCTGAGCCTGCTGGATATCCCAGGGCCCTCGGTGTGCAGCCTGGGATGGAGGCCGCCGCCCGTCTTCCCGCGCGCTCTGGGAAGGGGGCTGGTCCGGTCGAACTCCGTCCCATTGGGTACTGTTCTGTGCCTGGTTTGCTGCGTCCTGGTCCTCCGTCTCTGGGTCACGCCACTCACTGAGTCCCTGGCACCGGAGGGTCACTTTTTGCCTCCGGAAGGTCGGAGGGCATTTGGATAGTGTTATTGTAACAGCTCCTTGCTGCCTCCCACTCACCAGCCTGCTTGTATGTGCCAGCCCCGCCCCAAGGCCACATCCTGAGAGTAGGGTGCATCTGCCAAGGTCGTGTTCACTCACCTAAAGGGTGCAGAAACGGGGGAAAGAACGAGTGAAGACTATAGGTGGTATCTGTAATTTTAAAGAAAAGCCGAATGTTTAGAGCTTCCATGTTTGGCTACGTATTTCAGTTAGCGACAGAAAATAGTTTTTAAAGCTTTGTTGGGGAATTAATCTTCCTTTTTACGTTTTTTGTTGCTTCTAGCCCCATATCCTACTGATCTTTAGCATGCTGCGGTCAGAAATAAACTTAATTCCCTATAGCTGCCGTGATTAAGCGTATAGTAGAGTGGCTTGCAGTTTCGAAAGCTGCTTTTGCATCAAGGTAAAAGCTCCCTGGGTCTCCTGCTAAAACTTTTGAGCCTGTGATCTGAATTCCTAAGTGTATAAAATTCTACAATAGTGTCTTTGAGAATTGAATTGCGTTCATTTTCTGGCATGGACCATGAAGTCAACGTAAGTGAATTGGGAATAAGGTGGCTTCTAGTTGTTTTTTGTTCTAGTAGCTTATTCAGCTTGGAGGCAGAGAACCTTGGAATCTCTATAAAATTAGTCTTTGCCATAAAATGGAACTTGACACAAGACAAATGCAAGTTTGGCCTCACTCAGTAGATTTAATTAACCAAATACCAAACGACAGTCATCACTGAAGAATTTATATGTATAATCCAAACGAGGAACCAGATATAACCTCTAAATTTAAGATCCTAGAAGACCTACCTACTAACACTTGTCAGGGGTTGACAAGTATTTGTCAAGAAAATGAGTTTGCCAAGGCCTAATCTGAGGTTTTACGGTGATTGGGGGTTGGGGACGGAGGTTCCAATAGGATTCTTTTGAGAATCACAAGCTCACAAAAATATATTGAGTATGCCTGAGTGAATAGTACTCAATATAGCTTTGAAACCAACTCATTGTCACTCTCAATATAATCATTGTTTGCTTTCATTCATCCAGTGATGTGTCAAGAAATACTTATTGATAGCACTTTATATCCATTAGAGCAGTATTGGGATCTATATATTGGTGTTATTTTTTAAAATTTATTTATTTTAGAGTTGAGGGTCTCACTATGTTTCCCAGGTGGAGCCCTGAACTCGCATGCTCAAGCTGTCCTCCTGCCTCAGCCTCCCACGTGGCTGAGACTGCAACACCACACCCTAGTACATTGGTGTTAACACAGATTTTCTGTAATGTAGTTGTACCGGCGATATTGGAAGGACAGAGGTGTAGCCAGGGATAGCCATGGGAAATGCTAGCTAGACCATAAGGCCCTAGATTGTCACTGTCTGAACTCTTAAGTATGGATGTTGCTGATGCTGTAATTTATGTATTAGAGTTAAGACAGCTGAAATAACACTTGCCTGTTCCTGGCTGATTGCCAGATCCAGTAAACGGAATTGGAGCTTGGAAAACACAGGCAGGCAGGAACCACATTGCTGCCAAGTACCGCCCAATTAATTCAGTAAGATGTATTAATCCAGTAAAATGTGCAAGACACTGTATTAGGGACAATATAGGGATAATAATTTGTACTAGCTGATATGTAGACATTCTTCCAGAAGTGCAGATTCTAAAGGGGAGCTAAGGAGACAACTTAAAGTAGCCTGTGGTCATTGTTATTGAGTGGTTCAAATGAGTTTTATAGAAGTTTATATTGGATCATACCCTTTTTGTCCAAAAAGAAAAAAATAACAGATCACTTCCAGCTAGAGTGATCATAGTAGGTAGGTCTTCTAGGATCTTAAATTTATTTGTAGACATCTGGCACTGAAGGAAGGTTGAGTTAAATTAACTACCAAATTCTCAGCAATGTCACGCTTGTTACACATGCACAGCAAAATTACAGCTAGAAACTAAGGCTCCTGTCCTTCTTTAAAAAGTGTTTTATTCTCTAGCCAGAAAAATTTAGTTTGTGCTGGTTGCTTTGGTTATAGAACTAATGAAGCTTGAGTAATAGTTTGAGACATTCTCAGGGTTTTTCTTCTGCAGCCAGATTTTATACTTTTATTATCTCAGCTGTCTTGTAAATGTATTCCCTCCATTACACAATATAATTAGAATATATTGATGAACCGATGTAACTTCATCACTAGAGAGACGTTAAATAAATTATGTTTTGGTGTCATGACTTTTATCAAATCATAAAGTATGCCATCACTTTTATGTGATGGTCCATTGGTATAGTACTAAAGTTTTTAAGTAAAGAATGTCAGATAGATAACAAGATAACTTCATTTTCTAGATCTCATAACCTGGGCCTTAGTATAGTTAAATTGCTATCAGGCTGTTCCCTGTAATCTCCAATTGAAGTAGACAGTTAAACAATGAGCTCCTGCTTTTGCTACGTTATGGAGAAGTAAATGCCTTTTCTGGTGAATATCCATCCAGCTCAGAGAACTGGAATTTTGCTACCACACCCATTTCTCCCAATTGTTAACATTGAGCAATGGGTCTTTGGTCAACCAGAATAACTGTTGGATCACTCAGTGTTAACATTCTTGTGAAGTTGAATTTAAACGTCTAAATGTCCCTGAAACAATTTAAGTATTCTGTGACCAATGGCACTTTACCAAAATTGAAAGCTTGGGCCATATATCGATTGCAGTACTGGTCCAATGGATACCCACTATGGACACTAAGGACAAAAATTTCCTTGAAAGCTCTTAAGTTCTTACCTGAAGGGTGGGGCAGGGAGGAGTGGTAAGAATTTAGAGCTTTTAAGGACATTTTTGGATGGATCGAAGAAACCAATTCTTAAGACTCGTTATTATTAAAATCACACTTAACCCTGTTAATCTTTTCTTTTTAAAAATTACTGGAACGATTCATGAAAACTTTATAGAAGATCATTATTAGTGACATTAATACTACAAAAGGATGATAGCTACTGGATATCTTTTCTAATCTTTTGGTTTGTGCCTAACATGCTGTCCAATAAAAATATAATACTAGTCATATATGTAATTTTAAATTTTCAGGTGAAAATCTAAAACAGGGAAAGTAATTTTAATAATATTTAATCTAATACATATAAAATACCATTCTTTTGATATGAAATGTAACACTTATACCAATCTCAGTTCACACTAGCCACATTTCAAGTGCTTAGTAATCATATGTGGCTAGTGGCTACTGTACTGGGCAGTACAGGTCTAGATTTTTTTTTTCCCCAAGAAAAAAATATTAGATGTTGCCTTTCGTGGAAGAGACACAAAATTTTAGAAGGAGAGACTCATTTGAGAAATGGGGGGTGGGGAGATTCAGTTTTCACAAGCATTGGTTTACTTTCTAGATCGCATGATAAAAGCTCATACAGCTAAGTCTTTCATTTATGTGTATCATATTTTTCCTAATATTATGTTGTCCATTATGTCCGTAGTATATCCATTGGACCAGTATTGTGATCAATATATATGGCCCAATGGATGCACAAAGATCTTTCCAGCTGGAAGTGATCTGTGATCTGTACCTATTCCTCTAAACTTTTTTCACTTTTTAGATGAAAGTATCCAACTTAAACTTTTTTCTTTTTTTTTTTTTTTTTTTTTTTTGAGACAGGGTCTTGTTTCCTCACCAAGGCTGGAGTGTGGTGGCATGATCATGGCTCACTGCAACCTCGTGTCTCCGGGGCTCAGGGGATCCTCCCACCTCAGCTTCCCGAGTAGCTGGGACTATAGCTGCACCACCACACCCAGCTAGTTTTTTGTATTTTTGGTGGAGATGGGGTTGCCTAGGCTGGTCTTGAACTCCAGCATTCCATCCACCTCGGCCCCCCAAAGTGCTGGGATTACAGGTGTGAGCCACTGCCAGATAGCTGGCCCAATCTAAACTTTTATAAAGTGTTGAAGTGGGTGAGGAAAATGGTGAGAAGGGCCATTAACTTTGTATCATTTGGTTTCAATTTGGTTGAAAAGACAAAGATGCTTCAGAAATGAAGTACGCTGTCTGGTAGTGGTCCCAACACTTTGGGAGGCCGAGACCAAGACGGGAGGATCACTTGAGGTTAGGAGTTCGAGATCTACCTGGACAACATGGTGAAACCCTGTATCTACTAAAAATACAAAAATTATTCGGGCATGGTGGAGCATGCCTGTAATCCCAGCTATTCAGGAGGCTGAGGCAGGAGAATCACTTGAACCCAGGAGGTGGAGGTTGCAGTGAGCCAGGATCACACTGCTGCACTCCATCCTGGGCAACAGAGACAGACTCAGTCTCAACAAAAGAAAATGAAGTGCACTAATGTAGTTTTTCAAATGCTGTATATGAAGTTATTTTTTTACTGTTCCTTTTCACATCTTCCCACATAATATATCCTTTGTCTTAGATGTCCTTTGTTTCTGCTTGAACATACACACACGCTCCATACCAAAAACCATATGGTTTTAGATAAATCTAGTACAGTTTTTGGTATGGATGGTGTTTTTTGTTTTTAGTGTCTGTATTCATAAAACAAGAGGCCTTTTGTTAAAGTTTCTAATAGCCAGGAGTTGGTATATGTGGGCACAAAGGACGTTTTGTTTTTTTTAAGTAGAACTTACTTAAAGTGCAGATTTTTCATTCCTCCCTGCAGAAAGATGAAGTTAAAGATGGACCATTGACTTTGTCCATCTGGTGGTCCTTGATGACGTTTGTAGGCTGTTTCATCAATAAATAGTAAGGAAGCCAGATTTCAGGGTAGCATTGGATGGTGAGGAAGCAGAGGCAGCAGGGTAGAAACTGTGTGGGTGAGGGAAAGGGAATCGCAGGCTTGAAGGAATAGCACAGTCTGGGAAAGACTGTGGGTAGTGGAGACCTGAGAAGCATTGATTGACAGAATGGAGGAGCCTGTTTAAGGGTGCGATTGGAAGTTTAATCGAGAGAGGGGAAGAAAGGAGAAATGGGTGAGTGATAAAGCGAAATCGCTTGGCTTTTCCTCTTTGGAATTCTGGTATCCTGGTATCAAGATATTAAGCCTGAAACATAAATGTAGTTTTCCCTCTAAATCACAAAGTGAATCAGTATATTACATTTCTGTATGCTGCATGTCTTAAAATTTGGTATAGTATCCTTTCCAGGCCCTGATAATGTTAGAGTGCATAAGCATTTATTCATATTGTAATATTTGGGGTTGGCAAGAATTGTTAGGGTATTGTGCTATATTTTATTTTGAGAATGTAATCATTTGTAAAATTTTCCTAAAGTCCCCTTAGGCATAAGGAAAATCCTTTGTTGCAGTGACTCTTGATTTTACTTGATTCTGCAAGCCTCTGTCATACATATTGTTGGGATATATCCCAAAACATCAACAACATATAATTCTGTTTTTTGTTTCCAAAGTTTTGTTTATCTGCAGCATTATTTGTTTATAGGCTGGGTATGGTAGCTCACGACTGTAATCCCAGCACTTTGGGAGGCCAGGGCGGGAGGATCACTTGAGACCAGCCTGGGCAACATAGTGAGACTCTACAACATTTTTTTTTTTTTAATTAGCTGGGCATGGTGGTGCACACTTGTATTCCCAGCTACTTGAGAGGCTGAAGTGGGAGGATGGTCTGAGCCCCGGAGGTCCAGACTGCAGTGAACTATCATCACACCACTCCAAGTAGCCTGGGTGACAGAGTAAGACCCTCTCTCAAAATAAGATTTGTTTATAGTTTGAGATAGAAGTTTCATTTTGCCCTGAAGTAAAGGCATGCTCACTTTAATGTTGTATTTATAGAGCCACTAAATCTCGAATTTTCTGTTTACTCTGATTTGATTGATCAGTTGAATTATTGGAGGGTCAGCCAGAGTGGTGTTATTCACCCAGAGCAATATTTTACAAGTAATACACACAGAAAGCTAATAAACCTGAGAGTGTGCTGTTCATACAAATTAGACAATACAGCGGATACAGTCTTAAAGTTCACCTTCACACCAGTCTTACCAACCCACCCCATTCGTGTCTCTTCCATGAACCTTGAGGTTACCACTGTTTGCACATGGGTGTTTATCTTTCCACACCATTTATGTGCGTGTTGTATTTTATACAAATAAAAACGAGCTGGGGAGATTGTTTAATTTTGTTTTGCTTTTTATGTAAATGAGATCTTCACATTGTTTTGCACCTTGCTTTTTTTTATTCACTTGACATATCGTGGTGAGTTCTCCATATCACTGTGGATAGATGCGTCTCGTTCTTTTTTTTTTTTTTTTTGCACTCTTTTTTTTTTGAGAAAGAGTCTCGCTCTGTCACCCAGGCTGAAGTGCAGTGGTGCGATCTCAGCTCACTGCAGCCTCCGCCTCCTGGGTTCCAGCACTTCTCATGCCTCAGCCTTCTGAGTAGCTGGGACTACAGGCGTGTGCCACCACACCCAGCTAAGTTTTGTATTTTTAGTAGAGACAGGGTTTCACCGTATTTCCCAGGCTGGTCTCGAACTCCTAACCTCAAGTGATCTTCCCGTATCGGCCTCCCAAAGTGCTGGGATTACAGGCATGAGCCACCACGCCTGGCTTCTTTTTTTTTTTTTTTTTTTTTTCCAGACACAGACAGGATCTCTGTCACCCAGGCTGGAGTTCTGTGGCACAATCTCAGCTCACTGCAACCTCCACCTGGTGGTTTCAAGCTATCCTCCCACCTCAGCCTCCTGAGTAGCTGGGACTACAGGTGCGTGCCACCATGCCCGGCTAATTTTTGTATTTCTAGTAGAGACAGGGTTTCGCTATGTCGCCCAGGCTTGTCTTAAACTCCTGGATGCAAGTGATCCACCTGCATCAGCCTCCCAAAGTGTTGGGATTACAGGCATGAGCCATCATGCCCAGCCTCATGTCGTTCTTTTTTTTGAGACTGAGTCTCGCTCTGTAGCCCAGGCTGGAGTGCAGTGGCACGATCTCGGCTCACTGCAAGCTCCGCCTCGCGGCTTCACACCATTCTCCTGCCTCAGCCTCCAAGTAGCTGGGACTACAGGCACCCGCCACCATGCCTGGCTAATATTTTGTATTTTTAGTAGACGGGGTTTCAGCATCCCATTAGCCAGGATGGTCTCTATCTCCTGACCTTGTGATCCGCCCACCTTGGCCTCCCAATGTGCTGGGATTACAAGCGTGAGCCACTGCGCCCGGCCCATTCTTTTTAACCTTTGTGTATTTTTCCATAATAAAGATTTAATATATTTTGCCAATTCTCTCTTTGTATTTGTTTTCCGATTTTTTAATCGTTATGAACTGTCATCATTGAACATCTTACTTAATACAAGTATCTTTGTCTGTAAATGTGGGTATTTTGATGGGATTGAATGAAACAATGTTGAGAAACATAGCCAAGTTCTAACATTGATAGGAATAGAATAAGATAAGTACCATCTTCGACCCCTTTTTCTGTGGGTTTCATGGTCTTGCTTTCACATTGCTTCTTCTGATGGATTTTCATAAGTCTTAACCTTCACATCATCAGTAACAGTACCTTTTTTGAGACTGGGGCACTTGGGAATGACTGCCCGCCTGCCCCCCGCCACTCCCATTATCTCCTTAGGTACATTTCTATTTGTCTTACTGCGTTGTATTTATTCTAGAACACTTTCCACTCTCCACTGATACGTCCTCTGCCATTTCAGGACCTCCCACCCACTCCCACTGAGCTGCTTTCCCAGTGATGAAAGAAAATGTAAAATCCTGAAAACCCTTCTTCTTGATTTTTAATTTTATTTTTTCCTCTAAGACTTTAACCACTCTGGATAGTACTGTGGGGAATCAGTAGAGTGTACTAAACAGATTTCTACTCTGCAGCTTCTTTGCAGGTTTTTTGTCACATTTTTTCAGTGAAGTGTTCCAGCTTTGTGCTTGTTCATTAGAGTCTCCTGTGACTACAGAGATTCTGAAAGTTTGAATCAGGGCCTGGAAATCTGTACTTTGAACAGTACTACAGGTGGTATTTATGCCTAGGCAAGTATCGGAAACAACTGTGCAGAAGGATAAAGAAGTTCTTATCTGTGGCCAGACCATTTTAATGATTTGGCCTTTGAAGGTGACTCAAGGTTGAGCCTGGATGTTGGAGACTTGGTGCTATAGACCAAGGAAGCTGCCAAGTGTTTCACTGGTTCCTAATCTCATGAACATCAGAATCACCTAAAAAACATTTAAAGCTGCAAATGTCTGAATTCAGCTTCAGAGAATCTAAATCAATAGGGGAAACTTAAAGCTTCCTAAATGATTCTAATAATCAGCCATATTTGAAGACCAGACCATTGATGCGTACAAAAAGTAAAGGATTTAGAATCAGCATTTAAATCTTGGTTCTTTTACTTTTAATTCTTACGAACTTAGGCAAAAGGATTAAAGTTCTACTTTCGTATCTTTTGAAAGAAAACAGAAAGTGGACATTTTAACTATAAGTTTCTTATCAGCCTACAATCAGATGAAGGAAACTGGTAAAAATTTCTCACCATAATAATTGAAGAGTCCGATATTCCACCATACTTATTTTATGGATTAAGTAATTGGGATAATATAAAAGACTTGCATAGATGTGTGTATCACATTAATAATTTGGGATGTGAGCTTTTAATTTCTTATTTAATTATTAAGCATACTGCCTCCTGAATTAACTGCTTTTCATTTTCTTTAAGATCTAATTATCATGGACCTGCGACAGTTTCTTATGTGCCTGTCCCTGTGCACAGCCTTTGCCTTGAGCAAGCCTACAGAAAAGAAGGACCGTGTACATCATGAGCCTCAGCTCAGTGACAAGGTTCACAATGATGCTCAGAGTTTTGATTATGACCATGATGCCTTCTTGGGTGCTGAAGAAGCAAAGACCTTTGATCAGCTGACACCAGAAGAGAGCAAGGAAAGGCTTGGGTAAGGTGCCAGCTGTCAGGGGTCTAGTGTGGGTAATGACATTCTTTATAAAGGCTAATTCTTTTCTTCTTTTCTGGCTCAGTTATGAGTAAAGTTGTATTGAACTATTAATATATCTTCTGAAAGCTAATCATGGAATTACTACCTCTAAAATTTCATTAAGTGCCTGATTTCATACATTTTTAATTGAATAACAGTTTGTACCTTGTTCTGCAAAGCATTGTTTTTGCATAAAAGTACCAAGTACTGCAGGACCCAACTTGAACTGCATTATCTTGCTCCCAGAAGAATATAGCATGGGGGGATTTCTCATCTCTTCTCATCTCTGCTGCTTTTAATTTTTAAAAACTGTGCCCTATTGACCTGGCACACACCAAGTCTTTGATGGGCTAATAAACTGCACATTGGATCCCTATGAAGTTTATGGTTTCCCGGGGTGTCCTTCACCCTCTTTATTTTCATTCTCAGATATTTGCTTCAGTAGAAAACAAAAATCAAACCAACTTTGTCTTTTAGAAAATTGTAACTTAATGTCTGAGTATGAGTTACTGTTTCAGTAACAGCGGGGCCATAGTCAGGTTCTTTGGCTCTCTTGGTAGACAGCTTTTGACCTGAAAAATTGATTTTGTAGAATCCCAGTTGAGTATTTCTAATTGGGGATCTGACAGTGTGTTTTTTGGTCCTTCCAAAGCCTTCCTTTTGAAGAAAATGCAGGTCAACTTTGTAAAAATATTATTCTCAGTGAGCACTATTGGTGCAACTTTCTGAACTGTATTCGAGAGATTTGTGTGGAAAGTTGTGCCACACATAGCAATTTCTAAAAATATTTTGCCTTGATGGGTAGCATTTTGATCATAAGACATTGTTACAGGATTTGCTTTGGAAGATGCTGCAGAATGAATGTATTTTTTCATTGGGTTATCTACTGACTGAAGGATACAGTGTTTTATTCTTCAACGTTGACAGAAATAATAAAAATATTTTGCTATGTAGAATGAGTACTATCACATAACATTTGAAAGTAGATATAGATAGAAATGCATCACAGAGTTAGTGTTCTATTAGGTTGCTTTCCTTTGAGAGACCATCCTCACTTTCAGTTTTAATCTAATAACCGTACTAACATTCCAGGTTGAAAATAGAAATGCAGGTCGGGCATGGTGGCTCACGCCTGTAATCCCAGCACTTTGGGAGGCCAAGGCGGGTGGATCACAAGGTCAGGAGATCGAGACCATCCTGGGTGACACGGTGAAACCCCATCACTACTATTAATACAAAAAAATTTAGCCCGGGGGGGCTGGGCGCGGTTGCTCAAGCCTGTAATCCCAGCACTTTGGGAGGCCAAGACGGGCGGATCATGAGGTCAGGAGATCAAGACCATCCTGTCTAACACGGTGAAACGCCGTCTCTACTAAAAAATATTTTAAAAAAAACTAGCCAGGCGAGGTGGCGGGCACCTGTAGAACCAGCTACTTGGGAGGCTGAGGTAGAAGAATGGCGTAAACCCGAGAGGCAGAGCTTGCAGTGAACTGAGATCCCACCACTGCACTCCAGCCTGGGCAACAGAGTGAGACTCCGTCTCAAAAAAAAAAATTTAGCCGGGCGTGGTGGCGGTTGCCTGTAGTCCCAGCTACTCGGGAGGCTGAGGCAGGAGAATGGCATGAACCCGGGAGGTGGAGCTTGCGGTGAGCTGAGATCGTGCCACTGCACTCCAGCCTGGGCAACAGAGCGAGACTCCATCTCAAAAAAAAGAAAAGAAAATAGAAATGCAGAGGGTATTCTAATTCTTTATGTTACGCCCATTAATTTTGTGCATGTCCAACCCACATTTTGTTCTGCACATATTTTTTCACAGAATTACTCTTAAATAATGAAAGGCCCTTAGGTTTGGTGTCATTTAGTGTAGATGGTACTTTAATGAGGATATTCTGATCCCTTGCAGGTAGGGATAAAGCTCTGCTGGCAGTTTTCAGTAGAAAGTACTCGTTTTTGTGATCATTGAATATTAAAAGTTCGTCACATATGCAGATTCTGTATTTGATTAGAACAAGATGATAAAGTCATGTTTTTTATGGAATGTGCGAATAGACTGTTTGCTTCTCCCAAATTTTGTTGGTAGTGACAAATATCCCTACTTTATATAGTAACATGCTGTTGGGAGCAAGAATCCCACATGAACCTTTTAAAAAACTTGTTTACTATGGCATTTCCAGACATTGTTTTGGTAGGGTAATGTATACCAGAACTGGGAACAACAGGTTCCCCCTTTTTTCCATCTGTCTATAAGACACATAATTATTAAGAGGTAAGTCATTGTTTATGCCTTATTTGCAATAATAGCTAAAAGAACACAGGAAGCATTTTAAAACAATTCAATATACAAGTTTCAGGTATTTTTTCTTATTAAGAATGTTGACAGGCCATTTTATGTATCCTTAAAATGAAGATTTGTTTTGAGGTAGTGGTTCTTAATATTTAGAAAGTTTTCTGGCTGGGCACAATGGCTCACGCCTGTAATCCCAACACTTTGGGAGGCTGAGGCAGGCAGGTCATGAGGTCAAGAGATTGAGACCATCCTGGCCCATATGGTGAAATCCCGTCTCTACTAAAAATACAAACGTTAGCTGGGCGTGGTGGCGCGTGCCTGTAGTACCAGCTTCTCAGTAGACTGAGGCAGGAGAATTGCTTGAACCCAGGAGGCAGAGGTTACAGTGAGCCGAGATCACGCCACTGCACTCCAGCCTGGCAACTAAGAGAGACTGTCTCAAAAAAAAAAAAAAAAAATCCTTGATATATTTATTATAGGAGTGAACTAGAGCAGTTCATTATCCTTTTGGGGATCACAGGCCCAGGCCCTTTGGGAGTCTAATGAAAGCTAAGGACTTTTCCTCAGAAAAGTGCGTGCTTATATATACAATTTTGGGCCAGGCACAATGGCTCATGGCTGTAATCCCAGTACTTTGAGAGGCTGAAGCAGGAGGACTGCTTGAGCTCAGGAGTTTGAGACCATGTAGTCCCAGCCACTGAGGAGGTTAAGATGAGAGGATCCTTTCAGCCTGGGAGGTCAAGGCTACAGTGAGCTGTGATTGTACCACTGCCCTCCAGCCTGGGTGACAGAGCAAGACCCTATCTCAAAAAATAATAATAACAATAAAAATAAGAAAATTTTGTGTACTGAAAATTTCAGGAATATTGGTCACCCTTCTGGAGCCCATTTATTGATCCAAATTCTTAAACAACTGAAGGGTTTGCTTTATGCTCCTTGAAATGTAGAGGTATGTGCTACCTCCTAAAATAAATAACATGAGGTGCACTAATGCATTGTGTCTGTCCTAGAATAAAGGTTTATTTAGTGGCATCCATAGGGTTCTCCGCTGTCACAGGACTATGACACCATTAGCTTTATAAATTTACACAGGCATTTAAAGATGATGGTTTAGAGCCTTATGCCTAAAATAGGATGTGCCCACTTCCTGCGTACTTACACAACTGCCTGCGGGCTTGATGATCAGCAAGAATGGCTTTTACATTTTTAGAGGCTTGTTTAAAAAGAAAAAAATACACACACACACACCATACCATATGTTGCCCACAAAGTCAAAAATATTTACTATCTGTCCCTTTTTTAAAAAAGAAGTTTGCCTTGTAAACTGTTTTTCTGTTTAAGTAAAAAAATATATATATTATTTTTTTCTTAAGTTTGCCAACCCCTAGGTTAAACCATTTGAGATGTTTGTATTGAATAGAATGCTCTTTAGCCAGCTTCATTAAGAAAAGCCCGTCTTGAACAGTCATGTCTTTTTTAATCTGGGCGATCCTTCTCTTAGGCTATTTATAATAGTTTAAAAATACCTTTTGGGGATAGGAGGGGTTCTGGTTGCCCTTTTTCCTTGCCCTTTATTTATGAACTGTACAGTGGCACTATTAGTAACCAGTATGATTTGAGCACAAACTGCATCCCATTATAAATAATGTTGAACTGTTCAATGTTGGTATAGCTTCATCTGTGAACAGTGTTAAAATTCTACAGGACTAAAGTTACAACAACAAAAATTGTCCTTATGTCTATGTAGATAGAAGAGGATATTTATAAGAGATAACTTTTTTTTTTTTTAATTGAGACGGGGTCTCGCTCTGTCTCCCAGGCTGGAATGCAGTGGTGCAATCTCAGCTTATTGCAACGACGGCCTCCCAGGTTCAAGAGATTCTCCTGCCTCAGTCTCCTGAATAGCTGAGATTATAGGCATGCGCCACCATGCCCAGCTAATTTTTGTGTTTTTAGTAGAGACTGGGTTTCACCATGTTGGCCAGGCTGGTCTCAAATTCCTCACCTCCCGCCAGGTGATCTGCCCATCTTGGCCTCCCAAAGTGCTGAGATTACAGGCGTGAGTACCAGGCCAGAGATAACTTCTTACTGGTTTACCTTTCCTGTTAACATTTTGGAGCAAGATTACACATTCTCTGAAGGAAAATGCTAGTTACTTATAGGATTTAAGTAATAGTTGTATCTAACCCCCTATCTGTATCAAGATGAGTCTTTTTTCATAGTGTCACTAGTGCTCTTCAGTTCTGATCACTCTCCTATGTTTTTTCATGAAATGAACACAAACTGGGGAAAGACATTATTTGCTACCAAGTGACAATCTTTTCAATCCTTATAGGTGGTTACTTATAGGATTTAAGTAATAGTTGTATCTAACACCCTATCTGCATCAAGATGAGTCTCTTTTCATAGTGTCACTAGTGCTCTTCAATTCTGATCACTTTCCTATGTTGTATTCATGAAATGAACACAAACTGGGGAAAGACATTATTTGCTACCAACTGACGATCTTTTCAGTCCTGCAAATAATAGAGCATAGGAGTGTACCAAGATTTCGCTTCTGTTGGAAGTTTTGACTTCAACTTCATATTCCAAACTGAGCTGCTTACTTGGGTAACATTACATAGGATGATTTTGCCTCTGTAGTTAAGTGATTGCACCTTTAAACAGAAGTTTTCATATCATGCCCATATTTTTAAATCCATAGAGATGACAGATCTGGAAGAAGGACACTTACAGAGCTTCATAAAGCTACTGATCCTTTAGCTTTGTGGTTTTGCTTTATGATCTACATACTAACCCTCTCAGCTTATTAACATTCTCATAATCAGATATACATTCTTACCACATCATTTCATCAGAGTTCTCTGTTTTCATGTAAAAATCCAGTTCAACATAGTATTTAAAAGCTGCTAGCCATTTTTTAGATACGCATCTTCCTGTCTTTTTATGTTTTTTAAAAATAATCTTGCCTTGAGATATAAATGATCCCAGAACTTTTTTGATATCTTCTTATTTTTATCAAAAATGTTACTTTTTCTAAAAGCAGCTAAATTTTTAAAGTCTGATGTAAATATTATGAATTTTTAGAAAACCATGATTATTTACCAAGAATTGGAGTTTCTCTTCTGTAAGCAATAAAGAAAAATAAAGTTCAGCCACATCTTCACTAGAAAAAATACAAGTGAAAAAAAGGAAAAACATAGTTTTACATGTTGTTTGATACAAAGAGTGGAGAACTTGGATAGGAGTGGATATTCACTCCTGAATTCTAACCATAGGCTGAAATCTACCTCTAAACAGATAGGCTGAGTTTGCTTTTGGATCCAAGTGCACCAGCCTTGACTGTGTTGACCTTATTCACATGGCTTGTTACAGACCAGTAATGGACCATTTTTTTCAGTTGCTGGCCTGGCAGTTTTGTTTTGGAGACAATTTTTTATTTCTGTGCATTAGCCCTGGGCACACACCTGGCTAAGTCCAGAGTTCTGTGTCTTTTTAACCTTTTGCTGGATTTCTCTGCATTTTCTACAGAAAGATTGTAAGTAAAATAGATGGCGACAAGGACGGGTTTGTCACTGTGGATGAGCTCAAAGACTGGATTAAATTTGCACAAAAGCGCTGGATTTACGAGGATGTAGAGCGACAGTGGAAGGGGCATGACCTCAATGAGGACGGCCTCGTTTCCTGGGAGGAGTATAAAAATGCCACCTACGGCTACGTTTTAGGTAGGTCCCTACTATCTGGGGGAAAAAGCCTTGTGGAGCTGGCACCTTGAAACGTAACTGTTTTGTCTTGTAGAATGATTGTAGATAAAATAGACGCGGATAAAGATGGGTTTGTGACGGAGGGGGAGCTGAAATCCTGGATTAAGCACGCCCAGAAGAAATACATATATGACAATGTTGAAAACCAGTGGCAGGAGTTTGATATGAACCAAGACGGCTTAATCTCCTGGGATGAGTACAGAAACGTGACTTATGGCACTTACCTGGGTAAGGGGCAAGATGTCAGCCTGGCAGAGACCATGGTCTTGAGTCAAAGAAACAAATGGGTCACACAGTAAAGGAAGCTTATCTTAAATACTTTAATTCAGTGCTAAGCTGATTCCCTTTATTAATTTTAAATTTGTATATTATGTATTTTTACATATGTTTAATTGTCGTTTTCTGAAGTCTGGTATCTTCTACATTTTTAGCATTTTACATATATTTTACCATTTTTTCTTTATGTCATCCCTCATAGAGACAATTTTTGGAGTAGATTCATTTAAAAGAATACGTTGGGCCGGGTGCCGATAGCTCACGCCTATAAGCACTTTGGGATGCTGAGGCGAGACAATTGCCTGGGCCCAGGAGTTTGAGATCAGTCTGGGCAACATAGGGAGACCCTGTGTCTACCAAAAAAAAAAAAATTAAATTTAAGTTAGCCAAGCATGGTGGCACATGCCTGTCCTAGATACTCAGGAGGCTGAGGTGGGAGGATCACTTAAGCCCAGGAGGTTGAGGCAGCTGCAAGCCATGATTGCACTGCTGCGCTCCAGCCTTGGGGACAGAGCAAGACCTGTCAAAAAAAGAAAAAAGACACTATAAGGCTACATAGTTCCAACAGTGCAAAGCAAGGGGCTTTGAGATGTCTCTTGACATGGTCCCAATAAAGTGTTGTACCTAAAATTCAAACCAAATTAGATTTCTTTATGACTGGTGAGAAGTCTTTCCTTAATAAAATAGCTTTCCTTGATAAAATTCAACTATTTCAGTATGTCTGCTTACTGAAGTTTGGAAATGAAAATTTCCCATTTGTTTTCTCTGGCACATGAGTTTATCAGCCTGCTTTGCAAATGCTTTAAGGCAAATAAATGTTAATTTGATTGCTTTTTGTTGATTTGATAGCTTGTATGCTTGGGCCACCTGTTAGTAATTTTCTTTTACTTGTAACACTTGCCTGCTGCTGAATACTAGGCAGTGAGTCTTACTGAGTTGATGACCCAGGGTGTTTTTATTCGTGAAATTCCTCTGTTGTACATGGTTACAGTTTAAGACCAGAACGTATTAATATAAATGGTACTTTCTCCATTTTAATCCTGGAAATTAGGCAACCTTCTGGGTTAAAGCAAGCGTTCTCTGCCACTGACTAACAGTGAGTGTATAATGGATCTGTTTCCCCACAGATAGCCAGCTGTCTGCATTAATTACAGGACTGCATGCATTTCTGGTGAAGAGACTTTTATTTCTGTGTCATGCTTGTTCTCTTTCCTAAGACTAAAGTGGCACTCTCTCTCAATGCTTGACACTTAGCCAAGAACCAAACATATCCTTCACCCAATTAAGAACACATGTATTAAACAGTACAGATGGAGAGGCATCCTGCTTCTTGCTCTGGCTGAGACCCAACACCTTCCTGATTTATTTGGAATTAATGATAAATATAAAGCAAAGAGTAGGCTATTGGTGATCTAAACAAAATGTTGTGTAAATAAATCTCAGCTCTGACCTAGACACTCACTCGCTGCCCAGAATGATTCTTCAGGCTGTGTATGATTATGTGCATAAAAATCTGTTGAGAGCTCTGTTGCCTCACAGGGCAGATGATTCAACGTAATGGGTATTTCTGCTGCCTGAGACTGCATAAGCTGAAGCACTGTCTGGAGAAGCAATGTCTTTATAAGGCATCTTTCCCCAGAGGCATGAGGGTGGACAGCACTGAGGGGGTCATGAGTTGGCTTAGAGAAGTGAGGAGGAGTATTTGTTACTGGGTGTTCTTGATTCAATTTGGAGTTCAGGTATAAATCATCGTAGCTCTTAGTTAAAATCTGTCTCAATGAATCCAATATCCATGAGAGAAAGGTTAACACTGTCCCTGCCACAAGTAAAATATGAAATACTGAGATCTACCCTGCCTATAGCAAAACTAGATCAAGAGCCTACCTAAAGCTGTATACAGGCCAGCTAGGGCCAGAACTGGTGCTTAGGATAAATATGGCATTCCAAGCAGAGCTATAGGAATATAGGTTTTGTCATTAAAAATAAAGTTTTGGCCAGGCACAGCAGCTTCTGCCTATAATCCTAGCACTTTGGGAGGCCAAGGCAGAAAGGTTGCTTGAGTCCAGGAATTCAAGACCAGCCAGGGCAACAAAGCTAGGCCCCATCTTTACAAAAAATATATATATATCAAAAAGTAGCCAGGAGTAGTAGTACTTGTCAGTAGTCCTAGCTACTTAGGAGGCCGAAGCAGGAGGATTGCTTGAGCCCAGGAGTCCAAGACTGCATTGAGCTATGACTGCACTGCACTCCAGCCTGGGCCACAGAACAAGGTCCTGACTATAAATTTAAAAAAAAAAATGTATCTTCCTATTTCCATCCTTATGTATGTATGTGCATGTTGCTATTAGGCTATTTAAGTCCAGTCAACATGTTTTACCCCAAGGGAAGAGAGCACTTATGTAAGAATTTAGTCTTAAAGTATGTTGTCTTGTTATGTTTCTTATTTATGTTACATCGTACTGAAACTGTTTAGAAGAGACACCTTAGTATCTGAGAAAGGCTTGTTTGCCTTATGTTCTCCATCTCAACCTATTATGGCTTTGAGAGAGAGAGAGAGAGAGAGTGTGTGTGTGTGTGTGTGTGTGTACGTACGTACAGGATCCCAAAGCCTTATGATTCATTAAGCTGTCTTACTGAATTTTTGATACTCAGTAAAGAATGAAGCTTCAAAATGCTCAACTCTCAAAATAGTACAGTAGTTTTGTCTTTGTTGCTTTAAACTGTGCTTACAGTGTGGAAAGATTGAACAGTCTCAAAGGTCAGCAGTAATGATGTTATTCTTAAAGGGGCCCTGTGGGTCTTTTTTATAAAACCAGTGTCATATCCTTGTTATGTAATCAATGTTGCAGGAACAACAATTTCTTAACATTAATGTGGTGTCTTTTACTTTTTAAAATATCTTCACCAAAAAATTTTCATGTCTGTTATCTTAATTCGGTTTATACAGGAACTCAGATTGGAAAAAAATTTTATTTTCTGCAGTTAACTCCACATCTTTTCAGCTTAAAAAGCTTAATTTCGGCCAGGCGCAGTGGCTCACGCCTGTAATCCCAGCACTTTGGGAGGTTGAGGCGGGTGGATCACGAGGCCAGGAGATTGAGACCATCCTGGCTAGCACAGTGAAACCCCGTCTCTACTAAAAATACAAAAGAATTGCCAGGCGTGGTGGTGGGCGCCTGTAATCCCAGCTACTCAGGAGGCTCAGGCAGGAGAATGGCGTGAACCCTGAAGGCGGGGCTTACAGTGAGCCGAGTTTGCACCACTGCTCTCCAGCCTGGGCGACAGAGTAAGACTCCATCTCAAAAAACAAAACAAAACAAAACAAAAAACTAAATTTCACTTTTCTATATTCTTATATAGAGACTAGGTAACTGCTGCTTGTGTAGCTCGATGTCATAACAGATGGGTAATTCCAAGTTCAGTTTGGTTGTAATCTAAGGGTTTTTTTTTTTTTTGTATGCCTTTGTCAAGTCATTATTGGCATAAAGTGAACTGTATGTATTTAAGTGCACAATTGATGGGTGTTGACGTATGTATTTACCAGTGAAACCACCACTGCAATCACGATAATGAGCATATCCATTATCCCCCCAACATTTCCTCATGTCCTTTGGTAATCCTCATCCTCCCCATTCCCCTGTCCATAGGCAATCACTCATCTATTTTCTGTGACTTTAAATTCGTTTGCATTTTCTGGAATTTCACTTAAATGGGGGTGAACAATACCTGTAACTCTTGGTAGATTTCTACGTTGACTGAAAAAAAAAGAACATGACCTTCAAAGCGGTGGCATTCTATTGCTTGAATCCAAGTGTCCATTATATGAAGTAGAAGGCCTTTGGTTTCTATCTTCTTAATGGGATCCTAATGTTTAATAAAAATAGCAATAACTGACATTTATTGAAAGCCAACTATGTGCCAGGCATTGTTTCTAAGCACTTAGATATATTTTCTCATTTAAACCTTATAACAATCCTGTGAAGCTGGCACCATTGCTATCTCCATTTTACAGATAAAAGAGACAAAGGCACAGGCCAAACAGCTAGAAAATGGTAGAGTTAAAACTCAGACAGTGTGGGACTTGAGAGCCACCACTGCCTTCCAGATGTAACTAGAAAATTCAAGCCTTCTAGCAGCCTTAATACCAATAGTGAAGCATAACAGTGAGTTACATAGTTCAGGAGCCAGAGTTCCATGTGAACTTGGAGCTGACTCTGACATCCCAATACTGGAGCTGTAGCCCAAGACTAAGTGTCTTTGTACTGCTGCAGTTTTACCTGTGTAATCAGTTATTTCTTCATTGCATGGTTTATCTTTATTGGAAGTTGATTTCCCACCTCACACATTTTCATGTTTTCTGAAAGCCTTTTAAGATTTGACCTAAATTTTTGTTTTCTAGATGATCCAGACCCTGATGATGGATTTAACTATAAACAGATGATGGTTAGAGATGAGCGGAGGTTTAAAATGGCAGACAAGGATGGAGACCTCATTGCCACAAAGGAGGAGTTCACAGCTTTCCTGCACCCTGAGGAGTATGACTACATGAAAGATATAGTAGTGCAGGTGGGTGAGAACAAGGATTCTGAACAGGGACTCAGTTCCTCTTTTTGTGGCTTATTCTACCTTTCCCCTTTAGCCTTTCCTGTGTATTTGGCAGAGTGATATGCTATATAAGTACTGGCCAAATTCAGAATCCAAGGTCTGTCACTGTTTTTCTGTGACCTTGATCAAGGTGCCTTGGGCATTCTGTTAAGTATGCTAATACCTCTATCATATAATATATTTTGCCATTTCATTGGCAGCTCCATATTGTAAGAATGGGGGAAATCCTATTATTTAAAATATCCCATGACCAATAGTCAGACATCGAGTAATAACAGTGATACTAAAGAACTCTCACAGAAGGCAGTTACTAATAACATAGACTATCTATAGCTGTACACATAATCACTGGTCACATCTCCTGTTAGTGTGACTTTCGCATGACTAAGGCTACCAGGTAGATCATCATGGGCGGGATGGGATAGTTTGTCATTAAGCAGTGTCAATGTTCTGCCAGGAAGACTCAGTTGTTCTAGATTGAAGCATAAGAAATTGCTCATGTTTTACCATTTCCTGGCTAGAAATGGTTTTAACCATACAGACATACATACGTACCTACATACATACATATATGTATGTGTATGTTTAATGAATAATAAATGTTTGCCTAAACTAGATACTTTACTTTCTTCTGGCAAATTCAGAGACTAACTTAATAGTCTCTTCTTCTTCTTTCCTGTTTAGGAAACAATGGAAGATATAGATAAGAATGCTGATGGTTTCATTGATCTAGAAGAGTATATTGGTAAGTCTCTGCTTCTAATGTTTTTCTTAGAAAAACTGAGAAGCTTTGGAAGATGTATTTGCTGGCCAGGCGCAGTCGCTCACGCCTGTAATCCCAACACTTTGGGAGGCTGAGGCGAGTGGATCACCTGAGGTCTGGAGTTCAAGTCCAGCCTGGTCAACATGGTGAAACCCTGTCTCTACTAAAAATACAAAAAAATTAGCTGGGTGTGGTGGCGGGCGCCTGTAATTCCAGCTACTCAGGAGGCTGAGGCAGAAGAATTGCTTGAACCCAAGAGGCAGAGGTTGTAGTGAGCCGAGAACACACCATTGCACTCAACCTGGGCGACAAGAGTGAAACTCTGTCTCAAAAAAAAAGAAAGATGTATTTGCCCATAGAAACAATTTACCCCAAGGGTCAATTCTCACTAGCTCATTAGCTGTCACCAGATCATTAACCAGACCAGTGTGATAGTGGGTTGTGATAAAGTGTCCATAGCCATACTGCCTAATCAACATATAAATGTGAGCCCCATATGTAATTTTAACTTTTCTAATAGCCACATCAAAAAGTAAAAAGAAACAGATGAAATTTCAACAGTGTGTTGAAATTCTAATACTGTAATTTCCACTTAATATAAATTATTGAGGGTTTTTTAAATACTTATAGCACATCCCAGCCACATTTCAAGTGCTCAGTAAGCACCTGTGGCTACCATCCTCAACAGCACAGATATAGCATATCCTGCATGCTCAATGGAACTGATGGTAAAGAGTTGCAGGGAGCCCAGACTGACATAGGGAAACCCAGGGAAAGGAGATAGAGAATGGATTAAGAGATGGATAAATAAATGACGGGGAGGTGCTAATCCCTCTCGTAGCCATTCCTTTTTACTGTGTTCTGTTCATATTTTCTGTCTGATTCTCTGACTACTTTACTTTTGTTTTTTAAGTTTCTCCCTTTTGACATTTCCCTTTTTAGTGTCTAATTTTTCTTAAAAAAATTGTTTTGGATGTCACACCTTCAAGGCTAATTTCTCCCAAGTAAAGCTCTGTTTTATTATCATCAGACTAATTTTAAGATATTCTCATTGCTTAAAAAGAAAAAAAAAAGCTGTCTTTCTTACCAAGTAGTTGAGCAAATTGTTTCCCAATTACTGTGACAGAAATTAAAATGAGTAAAGGAGCTGAGTGTGGTGGCATACCCAGTTACTTGGGAGGCTGAGGCAGGAGGATCACTTGAGTCCAACAGTTCTGGACTGTAGTCACAAGTTCATCATCAATATGGTGACCTCCTGGGAGCAGGGGATCACCAGGTTGCCTAAGGACGGGTGAACCAGCCTAGGACAGAATCAGAGCAGGTCAGAACTGTGCTAATTAGTAATGAGGTTGTGCCTGTGGATAGCAACTGTACTCCAGCCTGAGCAACATAGCGAGACTCCATCTCTTTAAAAAAGTGAGTAAAGATGGAAAGTATAAGACTGTTACTACAAATGTCATTGTTACAAATACTTTGTTTAGAAAGATATTAGATATTTTAATATTTCACATACTTATCGGGAATAACTTATTCTAGCACACCATGGGTTTTGTGTTTCAGATAAACCCGTTTGTTTTTAGACCTCTGAGAGTTATCTGAAATGTTTATTTTAAGCCTGAAAGGAAGACTTAATCCTTACCTCTGTCACCTGTCATTAAACTGTGTGGAGCAAGTCAGTTACTCCAATTGAATTACTCCTTGACTGTTCACCTTTCTTTTCTTAGGTTCAGTGACGTACTTTGAACTTTTCTTAAAGAAGGATGAGCAACAGAAGATAGGATAGGGTGTTTCCCTAAACGTTTTTTTTGTTTTGTTGTTTTTTTTGGAGAAGTTTATCAGGACAGTGGATAAATGCCTAGGTGCATTTACTGAGCCCAGGTTGATGTTTATAGGGTTTTCTGCTTTTAAATGATTTATCTTTTTATTCTTGGCTTTTGCCATTTCATTGCCATTGCTAAAACTGAGGAACTCTTTTGAACCTCCCAAGGAGAGGAATTTGTATAACTGTTAACTACGTCACTTATCAAGCATTGAGGCCAAATAAGGAGATATTTCTGTCTCCCTGTGTGTCATATAGATTCATGGACAGAGGAGTTATATTTTGAAGCTACCAAAGCTACCTTGTGCATGTATGCTTTTTTTTTTTGTACAAGTCAGTAACTAATGCAAATACTTTTAGATCTGGGGTGCTGGGCTTTGTAAACCTAAAATTCTCCCAAACAGTTATCTTTCAACTTCTAGTGCCCTGTTGAAGGAGATCATGAAGAAACAAAGTTCTTCGCCTCATAAATTTAGCATTGAAAAGAGGCCCCCATCAGTGCCTGTGGAAACATAGGGAAAGAAGAAAAGAAAAAAAAACACCCAAAGTTATGCTGATAATTATTTTTATTTTTATTTATTTATTTTATTTATTTTATTATTTTTTTTTGAGACGGAGTCTCGCTCTGCCGCCCAGGCTGGAGTGCAGTGGCCGGATCTCAGCTCACTGCAAGCTCCGCCTCCCGGGTTCACGCCATTCTCCTGCCTCAGCCTCCCGAGTAGCTGGGACTACAGGCGCCGCCACCTCGCCCGGCTAGTTTTTTGTATTTTTTAAAGTAGAGACGGGGTTTCACCGTGTCAGCCAGGATGGTCTCGATCTCCTGACCTCGTGATCCGCCCGTCTCGGCCTCCCAAAGTGCTGGGATTACAGGCTTGAGCCACCGCGCCCGGCCTATTTTTATTTTTAAAATCTATTATAGAGCATTGCAGACATACACGATTTTTTTTTTTTTTTTTTGAGACAGTCTTGCTGTGTCGCCCAGGCTGGAGTGCAGTGGTGTGGCGTGATCTCCACTCACTACAACCTCTGCCTCCCAGGTTCAGGTGATTCTTGTGCCTCAGCCTCCTGAGTAGTTGGGATTACAGGCATGCACCAGCATACCTGGCTAATTTTTGTATTTTTAATAGAGGTGGGGTTTCACCACGTTGGCCAGGGTGATCTTGAACTCCTGACTTCAAGTAATCTGACCGCCTCAGCCTCCCAAAGTGCTGGGATTACAAATGTGAGCCACCGCACCTGCCCCAAAATTAGAATAGTATAATGAATCCCCATGTACCCATGCCTAACCTCAACAACAATCAACTTACAGCCAGTTTTTTTCTCAGCCACATCCACTTCCTTGCTTCCTTCTTACTTTGAAGTAAATCCCAATCATTATCTCATTTCATCTGTAAACATTTAGGTATATATGTCTAAAATGTATATGTGTTTCTAAAAACATTTTTTTAAAGGTAATATCAACCCAAGAAAATTAATAATCCCTTCAAATCATCAAATAGACTGAATCTTTTAAAAATAGAAATTCGGCCAAGCATGGTGGCTCATGCCTGTAATCCTAACACTTTGAGAAGCTGAGGTGGGCAGATCACAAGGTCAGGAGTTAGAGACCAGCCTGACCAACATGGTGAAACCCTGTCTCTACTAATAATATAAAAATTAGCCAGGTGTGGTGGCATGTGCCTGTAATCCCAGCTACTCAGGAGGCTGAGGTAGGAGAATGGCTTGAACCCGGGAGGCGGAGGTTGCGGTGAGCCAAGATCGCGCCAGTGCACTCCAGCCTAGGCCACAGAGCAAGACTCTGTCTCAAAATATAAAATAAAATAAATAAAAATAGAAATTAAAATAGTTTGTCATCTTTAGTCACCTAGCTTTAAAATGCACTTACATTGTAGTGTATTGTGTATTCTAACTTCCTTTAAAACCATATCTTTTAAGCATGTATCTATTTCCTAATTCAGAACTTTCTAATCCGTATCCTGTGAGTAAGTCTTCTTGGCCTTCAGGACAGCTCGGGCAGGGACCTGGTCCAGTAGACCATACAAATACTACATTTTCTGAATGTGCTGTAGCATGGGAAAAAATTGGCAAGTCCCGCTTTGAGGAACTTCTCTTGTGAGGTTAAGACAGAGGAGTACTTCTACCCTTAACACTCAAGGTCAGGAAAGTGGCAGCACTGACTAAATACCTTTGCTTAGAACTTGCAGGAACTATTTAGACTTCTCTTTAGGTGTTTTCCCATACCTTACATGCAATGCAGTTACACTTAACTTAGATGTCATATAACTCAAGCATTTTCAGACTTGTTCACTTACATAACTCCTGAAAGAATTTGACCAACAGCTTTCCCTTTGTGTTTTAAAGCTGGCATCTGGAATATTTAATTAAGAAATTTAAACAGTTATAAAGAATAGCCTCTGTTGGGCCGGATGCTGTAGCTCATTCCTGTAATCCGAGAACTTTGGGAAGCTAAGGCAGGTGAATCACCTGAGCCCAGGAGTTTGAGACCAGCCTGGACAACATGGCGCAACCCTGTCTCTACAAAAAATACAAAAAAAAAAAAAAAATAGCCGGACGTGGTGGCGTGTGCCTGTAGTCCCAGCAACTCAGGAGGATCACTTGAGCCTGAGGGTTTGAGGTTGCAGTGCACCGTTATTGCACCAGTGCACTCCAACCTGGGCAACAGAGCAAGACCCTGTCTCAAAAGAGAAAAAGAATAATCTCTGTTGGTGATAAGCGTTGATATTTTGAAAGTAATTCTGAAAGAAATCTATAAAATTTAAATACAAAATACCGTAGCAACTTCTATAATTTGAACATGCCAACTTTAAAAAGATAATCAGGAAATTTAAATTCAGTCTGGGTATTAGATGATACCAAGGAATTGATTTTGTAAAATATGAAAGTGGCATTGTGGGTATATAAGAAAATATCCATAATTTTTTACATTTCTTTTCTTTTTTTTTTTTTTTTTTTTTTTTTTTGAGATGGAGTCTCGCTCTGTCGCCCAGGCTGGAGTGGTGCAGTCGCCGGATCTCAGCTCACTGCAAGCTCCACCTCCCGAGTTTACGCCATTCTCCTGCCTCAGCCTCCCGAGTAGCTGGGACTATAGGCACACGCCACCACGCCCAGCTAGTTTTTTGTATTTTTTAGTAGAGACAGGGTTTCACCGTGTTAGCCAGGATGGTCTTGATCTCCTGACCTCGTGGTCTGCCCGTCTCGACCTCCTAAAGTGCTAATTTTTTACATTTCTTAATAGTTAAAAAGGAAATGTTTCTTTGGTACTGTATTTTTTTTTTAAAGTTATGGTGTTTGGTAAGCAGCAATGTGACCATCACTTAATTGCCCTTTTTTTTTTTTTTTTTTTTGAGACGGAGTCTCACTCTGTGGCCCAGGCTGGAGTGCAGTGGCCAGATCTCCGCTCACTGCAAGCTCTGCCTCCCGGGTTTACGCCATTCTCCTGCCTCAGCCTCCCGAGTAGCTGGGACTACAGGCGCCACCTCGCCCGGCTAGTTTTTTGTATTTTTTTTAGTAGAGACGGGGTTTCACTGTGTTAACCAGGATGGTCTCGATCTCCTGACCTCGTGTTCCGCCCGTCTTGGCCTCCCAAAGTGCTGGGATTACAGGCTTGAGCCACCGCGCCTGGCCAATTGCCCTTTTTTTTTGTTTAAATTTATAGGGATTTGGGGATATTTATACTACTTATCAGTCACCACATGGTATTGTCTTGAAAAAATAAATGAATAAACTGTTCACCAACTTGGACATTTTACACTCTTCCTATTTCTTCTTCTTTTTTAAAGACAAGAGTCTCATTCTTTTGCCCATGTTGGTGTGCAGTGGCCCAATCACAGCAGCCTTGATTTCCAAGGTGGGGAGATCGAGTGATCCTCTCACCTCAGTTGGGACCACAGAAGAGCATCACCACACCCAGCTAATTTTTGTTATTATTATTATTGTAGACATGGGTCTCCCTACGTTGCCCAGCCTGGTCTGGAAATCCTGGGCTCAAGAGCTCTACCTGCCTTGGCCTCCCAAAGTGCAGGGATTATACATGTCAGCCACCTGGCCTCCTACTTCTTTTTTTTCTTTTTCTTTTTGAGACAGGGTCTTGCTCTGTCGCCTAGGCTGGAATGCAGTGGCGTGATCATGGTTCACTGCAGCCTCGACCTCCCAGGCTCAAGCCATCCTCCTGCCTCAGCCTCCCAAGTAGCTGGGACTGTAGGTGTGCGCTACCATGCCTGGCTAATTTTTGTATTTCTTTTTTTTTTTTGAGACGGAGTCTCGCTCTGTCACCCAGGCTGGAGTGCAGTGGCCGGATCTCAGCTCACTGCAAGCTCCGCCTCCCGGGTTCACGCCATTCTCCTGCCTCAGCCTCCCGAGTAGCTGGGACTACAGGCGCCTGCCACCTCGCCCGGCTATTTTTTTGTATTTTTAGTAGAGACGGGGTTTCACTGTGTTACCCAGGATGGTCTCGATCTCCTGACCTCGTGATCCACCCGTCTCGGCCTCCCAAAGTGCTGGGATTACAGGCTTGAGCCACCGCGCCCGGCCATTTTTGTATTTCTTGTAGGTGTTTTGCCATGTTGCCCAGGCTGATCTCAGGCTCACGAGTCAGCCTTCTATTAGATACATTTGCAGTTTACTTCCTCAACAGAATTATATTCTGACATATTTTGTCTTGAAAGCCTTAGTCATTTTGACATTCTTATTTGCAAGAATATTGTGTATGTAAGTTGAAATATGGAAAATGGTTTTCTGAGATTTGGCTCTTAAGTGTTTTTAGAGTCTTCTGGGTTAAGTTACTATTACAATTATTAATACACAATTGAACAAAATAACATGTATTGCAAATGTTTTATGTTTACATATTTTTTAAATGCATTTCTTTGACACTTTTTTTTTCCAAATAGTTTCATATCCACGGGTGACAATTACTTATCGCTAGAGTGAAACGGGATTCAGCATCAATTCCTAATTTTTATTTTTAGAGGAAGTACTAACAGACCTTGTTTACATTAGTAAATAAGTTGATGGAAATGGAAGTTTTGTCATAGCAATGTCGCTTAGTTCTTGGAACTCCTTTTGAGTTACATGCCAGAAATCATGTAATCTATCATCAAAAATTATGGGGTTTTTTTGTTTGTTTTAAGGTGGAGTCTCGCTCCGTCACCCAGGCTGGAGTGCAGAGGCATGATCTTGGCTCACTGCAACCTCTGCCTCCCAGGTTCAAACTATTCTCCTGCCTCAGCCTCCCCAGTAGCTGGGGATTACAGGCATGGGCCACCACACCCAGCTAATTTTATTTTTTATTTTTAGTATGGATGGGGTTTCACCATGTTGGCCATGCTGGTCTCAAACTCCTGATCTCAAGTGATCCACCTGCCTCAGCCTCCCGAAGTGCTGGGATTACAGGCGTGAGCCACTGCATCCGGCCCAAAAATTATGTTTAATGATCCCTTAGCTAAAACTCAGGCCATTTTTCAAGGGTTTTTTTTGTTTGTTTTTTTTGTGTTTTTTTTAAGCAAATAATTTAAAACCTTTTGACATGCAGAAGAATTTATTCATTTTTTTCAGACATTTGCATTCTGAAGACTGACACTAGTATTTCTTTTTCTTTTTCTTTTCTTTTTTCTTTTTTTTTGAGACAGAGTCATGCTGTGTCGCCCAGGCTAGAATGCAGTGATATGATCTTGACTCTCTGTAACCTCTGCCTCTTGGGTTCAAGTGATTCTCCTGCCTCAGCTTCTCGAGTAGCTGGGACTACAGGCATGCACCATCATGCTCAGCTAATTTTTGTGTTTTTAGTAGAGATGGGGTTTTTGCCGTTTTGGCCAGGCTGGTCTCAAACTCCTGACCTCAGGTGATCTGCCTGCCTCGGCCTCCCAAAATGCTGGGATTACAGGTGTGAGCCACCATGCCCGGCAAGACACTGGTATTTCTAATTGTTTCTTTTTCATTATCTTGGAGCTTTTTACGCTGTAGTTTCAAAATGGATGAAAATATGCCTTTCTTTTATAAAGTGGGACAAGGGCAGTTGTGAAAGGGGGGAGATGGGGAAAAAACCATGATGGCCAGAGGTACATTCTTATGAAGATCAATTTTTGGAAAAAACTATATGTGGAACTGAGTATCTGGAATTTGATTCTCTCTTGACTGACCTTTCTCAATGTACTCCTTGACAGTGTTCCTGTTTCCCCAGGGGCATGCTTGTCCCAACTGAAGGCCACTGGTATAATGGACTCTTTGTAGTAATTGGGCTACACCTTTCTAAAACAAGTGGTCTAGTTTAATTAGCTACCTTAGGGTGAAATGAAATGTAGGGAACGAGTCTAAATCTTTCTTGATGGTAGTTCTCTCCTCTTATTTCTGCATTTATTAAGGTATAAGGACTCCTTGCTCTCATGTGACTTAAAATCAGCAGCTGGAAATATTCTTGTTGCAAGATAAGTAATTAAGCCTCAGGAAAATACCTTGCTTTCTAAAGTCTCTCTGGCCTAAAATACCCTCGCAGCTGCCGTTGGGTTCCAAACAAATGGATGAGGAAAAAGGGTTAGGCCAGATTAGCATGAGGCAGTTTTTGGGAAAAGACAAACCCTTCTTTTGTATGTATGTCTGTGTGCCCAGGTGACATGTACAGCCATGATGGGAATACTGATGAGCCAGAATGGGTAAAGACAGAGCGAGAGCAGTTTGTTGAGTTTCGGGATAAGAACCGTGATGGAAAGATGGACAAGGAAGAGACCAAAGACTGGATCCTTCCCTCAGACTATGATCATGCAGAGGCAGAAGCCAGGCACCTGGTCTATGAATCAGACCAAAACAAGGTAAGTCTGGCCAGGCCCACACAATCTATCCTTGATTGAAGTATGCTTCTAGGGGATCACCTAAACAGTTTATGTTAAGGTGCAAAGAGCATTTAGGGTCTTAATTAGTCTTAAGTCAGCCAACTATCTGAATCTGGTGATTAAAACCTTTCAGGGTAGCACTAGCTATCTGATCTCATTTTAGAAATCCCTTTGCCCAGTGCTGATAGCATTGTAGGAAATCTGACTTCAGAAAAGAGCCTTTGTGTGTAGCCTGTGCCCAGCATGCATCATCACGTATTTTTAGATCCCCAGGAATTTTTTTTTTTTTTTTTTTTTTTTTTTTTGCTTTGTTACTTCATTTGTTCCTTTACCTGTCACAGGCCCATTCTTTCTACTCAAAGCTGGTTGTTTCCTTCTTAAATCAAATATGCTTTTTTTTTTTTAATTGGGTCCTTTGTGTAGGCTATAAATCAGCTTTTCTTTGGAGCCTGTTCAAATTGTCCTTGATCAATTAGTTATCTGAGGTATTTTGTTCAAAGTAGTGTCCCTAAGCCCAGTCACCTGTGTCGGAGATTTGAATGCCCTGCTTGGAGTAAGCTGAAAATCAGTCTAAAAATGGAGATTTTTAGTGTTCTGAGTATACTTTTGTCTAGGCTAGTCTTCAATTTCAAATTCAGTTTTTTATCTTAGAGCCTTTTTAAGTGTTGATCTGCTTTAAGTTCTTGCTCAAAGTCACTTTAGTAGCCAGGTGTTGTGTCCTGAGATGTATGAGAAAAGGAAATGCATGTAGTCATCCCCGTCTAGGAGATGTTCCATATTTTTCTCTAAAGGGAGAGTTTTCTCCTCATGAAGGCTTTATTTCTAGCATTGAGTTGTTGTGTTATATTCTTTCCACCCTTTCACTTTTAACTTTCTTGATAAAAGAAATGTTTAATGGGCCTGGCACGATGGCTCACGCCTGTAATCCCAGCACTTTGGGAGGCTGAAGCAGGCAGATCACCTGAGGTTGGGAGTTCGAGACCAGTCTGACAAACATGGAGAAACCCCATCTCTACTAAAAATACAAAATTAGCTGGGCATGGTGGTGCATGCCTGTAATCCCAGCTACTCGGGAGGCTGAGGCAGGAAAATCACTTGAACGCGGGAGGTGGAGGTTCCGGTGAGCTGAGATTGCGCCATTGCACTCCAGCCTGGGCAACAAGAGTGAGACTCAGTCTCAAAAAAAGAAAAAGGGGATGTGTAATTGCTCTTTTCTTCCCTCTTTGTATGTATGTGGGGGGAATGAGGGCTGAGTTCACACTTAATTTAGTAGAAGTGAGAATCTTAACTCCTGATTAACCCCGATTCTTCTATAACAGTGTTTCTGAATTTTTAATGGGAAATATGTCTGCTTCAATTCATTGCTATCTCTAATTTCAGGATGGCAAGCTTACCAAGGAGGAGATCGTTGACAAGTATGACTTATTTGTTGGCAGCCAGGCCACAGATTTTGGGGAGGCCTTAGTACGGCATGATGAGTTCTGAGCTGCGGAGGAACCCTCATTTCCTCAAAAGTAATTTATTTTTACAGCTTCTGGTTTCACATGAAATTGTTTGCGCTACTGAGACTGTTATTACAAACTTTTTAAGACATGAAAAGGCGTAATGAAAACCATCCCGTCCCCATTCCTCCTCCTCTCTGAGGGACTGGAGGGAAGCCGTGCTTCTGAGGAACAACTCTTACTAGTACACTTGTGTTTGTAGATTTACACTTTGTATTATGTATAACATGGCGTGTTTATTTTTGTATTTGTTCTCTGGTTGGGAGTATGATATGAAGGATCAAGATCCTCAACTCACACATGTAGACAAACATTAGCTCTTTACTCTTTCTCAACCCCTTATATGATTTTAATAATTCTCACTTAACTAATTTTGTAAGCCTGAGATCAATCAGAAATGTGCAGAAGAGAGGAAAGGAAAAAAATATATACTCCACAATTTATATTTAGAGAGAGAACACTTAGTTTTGCCTATCAAAAAGTCCAACATTTCATAGGTAGTAGGGGCCACATACTACATTCAGTTGCTACACGTCCAGCAACTGAACCTGCCATTACCTGGGCAAGGAAAGATCCCTTTGCTCTAAGAAAGCTTGGCCCAAATTGATTTTCTTTTTCCCCTTGTAGTACTGACTGTTGGCTAATTTTGTCAAGCACAGCTGTAGTGGGAAGAGTTAGGGCCAGTGTCTTGAAAATCAATCAAGTAGTGAATGTGATCTCTTTACAGAGCTATAGATAGAAACAGCTGTAAAACTAAAGGAAAAATACAAGTGTTTTCAGGGCAAACATTTTTTTCTCGGTATGCATCTGTTGAAATGCTCACGACTTAATTATTTGCCTGTTGAAATCACTGTAAATGCCCCAATCCAGTTCCTCTTCTTCCCGGGTGTGCCAAGGAATTAATCTTGGTTTCACCACAATTAAAATTCACTCCGTTCCAATCATGTCATTGAAAGTGCCTTTAACGAAAGAAATGGTCACTGAATGGGAATTCTCTTAAGAAACCCTAAGATTAAAAAAAGACTATTTGGATAACTTATAGGAAAGCCTAGAACCTCCCAATATAGTGGGGATTTTTTTCTTCTTTCCTTTCTCTTTTGGACAATAGTTAAATTAGCAGTATTAGTTATGAATTTGGTTGCAGTGTTCTTATCTTGTGGGCTGATTTCCAAAAACCACATGCTGCTGAATTTACCAGGGATCCTCATACCTCACAATGCAAACCACTTACTACCAGGCCTCTTCCTGTGTCCGCTGGAGAGCTTGAGCTCACACTCAAAGATGAGAGGACCTACAGAGAGGGCTCTTTGGTTTGAGGACCATGGCTCACCCTTCCTGCCTTTGACCCATCATACCCCATTTCTTCCTCTGTCCTTCTCCCCACTGCCAAAAAAAAAAAAAAAAGGAAAAGTTTATCATGAATCAACAGGTTTTCAGTCCTTATCAGAGAGAGAGATGCGGAAAGAGCTAAAGAAACCACCCTCTGTTCCCGACTCTACTTCACCCATATTTTATGCAACACACACACTGTCCTTTTGGGTCCCTTTCTTACAGATGGACCTCTTGAGAAGAATTATCGTATTCCACGTTTTTAGCCCTCAGGTTACCAAGATAAATATATGTATATATAACCTTTATTATTGCTATATCTTTGTGGATAATACATTCAGGTGGTGCTGGGTGATTTATTATAATCTGAACCTAGGTATATCCTTTGGTCTTCCACAGTCATGTTGAGGTGGGCTCCCTGGTATGGTTAAAAAGCCAGGTATCATGCAACTTCACCCCAGCCTTTGTACTGAGCTCTTGATAATGGATATACTCTTTTCAGTTTAGCCCCAATATAGGGTAATGGAAATTTCCTGCCCTCTGGATTCCCCATTTTTACTGTTAAGAAGACCAGTGATAATTTAATAACCTACCAACTCTGGCTTAGTTAAGTGAGTGTGAACTGTGTGGCAAGAGAGCCTCACACCTCACTAGGTGCAGAGAGCCCAGACTTTATGTTAAAATCACGCACTTGAAAAGCAAACCTTAATCTGCTAAGACAGCAGGAGGCATTGTACGGTAATCTTGAATGATCCCTTTGGATTTTTTTTTTGGTTTAAATCAAGCCTGAGGCTGGTGAACAGTAGCTACACACCCATATTGTGTGTTCTGTGAATGCTAGCTCTCTTGAATTTGGATATTGGTTATTTTTTATAGTGTAAACCAAGTTTTATATTCTGCAATGCAAACAGGTACCTATCTGTTTCTAAATAAAACTGTTTACATTCATTATGGGGTATGTATGACCTTCATTTTCTAAGAAATAGAACTCTAGCTTAGGAGTATGGATGCTGTAAAATGTCATAAAGGGAACTCTCCTTGAAGTTCTCCCAAACTCAGAGACAGCACTGCCTTCTCCTAAATGGTTATTCTTTTCTCCCTGTTTTCTGGTATTTTCTAGCATCCTTCTCACCAGAGCCATGACCTTTCTTTACTTCCAGTAGGCTGTATAACTGGAGAGACCTGCTGCTCGTTATATAATTATCTCATACCAAACACAAGCGATTCTGAATGTACACACACGTTTATCTTGATTTTTATTTCAAAAAGGCTCTTTTTGGGGGGCCTGGAGGGAGAGTATAGAGCATAAGGTAAAACAATTTTATTTAACATTATGGTATTGTTTACAAATGGTACTAAGACATGCAAATTCATTTTGAGAACCTCAAGAGAATTAAACTATTAACTTTAGTAAACACACAGTTTAAGACAAATACAAAGGTTTAGCCAAATGCAATGGGGAGGAAGCACCTGGAATAATTTGTGCTTGCTCAGGGGCTTGTGGACATGGCTGTTCCTGCCAAAGCTGTAGCAGTTATCCAGAAGTTCTTTCAAACATATTTGGGACCACTAAGGTTTTTTGTTTTTGGGGGGTTTTTTTCTTTATGTCTTTCCCATTTCTAAGGTGTTTTCTTAAGTTTGTTCTAATTCAGTATATATCATCTCAGAATGGGTCCCCAGCAGGAAAAAAAAAAAAAAGTTACTAAAAAGGAAAGTATCCATACACTGAAAACTTAAAGCCATATTCCTTTTTAGTTGCCTTGTATGTAAAAATCAGTTCTCCAAGTGCTGTGAATGGTGCCACTTAGGAGTAGAAACTGATGGTTGTTGAAATGGCCTTTTTGTGGTCTGAAATAGACCCAGTGGAAACAGTAGCTTTGTAGGCAAGAAGGCAATAGTAAGAAAATGAAAAATTGACTCCCCAAACTGCCATCACTCCTCTTACCATCTTTTTTGTGTTTTTAGTAGTTTGGTTTCTGACAGAGACAATAGAAACTTACTTAAAATTTAATTCTAGTTGTTGCAAACAGGCCAATATTGGGTCCTCAGTTGGGGCCAACTTGGCTAGACGAGACAGTAGAAACTTCTGTTTTCTGGGAGCTGCTTATGTCGGATTCGTCTGTCATGGCCTTCCCACACACCATCTTCATGATGTGAGCTTGGAACTGGAGAGAAAGGCACAATTGGAGATAGCCTTGGCAGACAAGGAAGTATGGGAAAAAAGACCTCATTCTGTGTATCACCAAAGCGTTGCACAATGCTTTGTACCAGAATGCCCTTACATGGTTCTGAATCTATCTTCCCCGTCGTCAAAACTATCTAGATTCCAGTCTAGAACAACTCCAGGGTCTATGGTAATCCTAAATACTCTGGTCAAGTCTGAGACCTCACTGTTCGTAAATTCACAAACCATCCTGCTTCATAAAAGCACTGCCAACAGAGGCCCCTCCATTACTAGCAGGTGCTCCCAGCTGGAAAGGACTGCCAATTCTGTTCTATCCAGGGAGGTTTCAAATTATTTTTGAGTCTACCTCTGGGATTGAGGAAACAATACCGTCTCAAAGTAGGGTTTTTGCCACTTAGGGTTTGGTGTTTGGTGTTTATTACCTCAGATTTCAGGATAGGGGATAGGCAATCCCCCAGTACCTTCAGATGATAAGATATTTTAGAGATTTATGCATGTGGTACGATTTCTGTGCTTCACACATGCTCATGCAGGCTAAAAGTTGGAAGGGAAATGATTAAGAACTTATTAAATGACAGGACTGGAAATTCAGAGGAATCTTTTTTTTTTTTTAAGTTCCAGGATATATGTGCAGGATGTGCAGGTTTGTTACATAGGTAAACATGTGCCATAGTGGTTTGCTGCACGAGTTTTTCAATAAAGTGCTTTCGCTCATCCTGTTCTTTGGAGCAGCTTCGTTTTCCTGACTCAAGTTCTTTTCCTCTGGGGTTCTATTTTCTCATCTTAATAACCATGCCTTCCTCCCTGTGCTTACCAAGGGCTTCCCAACCTCCTCAGGGGTTTTGTGGCTTCCCTCGTCTACTCCTAGAAACCTGAGTAGAGTCCAGGGTGCTCCGAGTTAAAAGTCAAGAAGAACCAGGGTCTTCTGGACCACAGGAATGTGAATAGAGAGCTTTACCTGCTTATTCATGAAGCAGTAGATGATGGGATTGTAGATGCAAGCACTCTTGGAGAAGAATGCAGGAATGGTGACAAGCCGTAAGTCCAGCCCATGGTTACGGTTGTTGACCATGTACATGGCAAAGGCTGCATAGGGCACGTAGCAGACACAGAAGGATCCTACCATCACAACCACCATGCGGCTCACCTCCCGTTCAGCCTTCTGGGTCGTAGCTGACTCCTGCTGCTGAGCTGCAACCTGGGGTGAAGACAGAGAGCATCACATCCCTCTTTTTCCTGGCCCTCTGGATGCTTTTTTTAAAAAATTTTTTTTAATTTTTTATTTTATTATTTTATTTATTTTTTTTTTTTTGAGACTGGAGTCTCGCTCTGTTGCCCAGGCTGGAGTTGCAGTGGTACGATCTCAGCTCACTGAACCTCCACCTCCCGGGTTCAAGTGATTCTTTTGTCTGAGCCTCCTGAGTAGCTGGGGTTAAAAGCGCATGCCACTGCACCCAGCTAATTTTTGCATTTTAGCGTTTTACGATGTAGGCCAGGCTGGTCTGGAACTACTGACCTCAGGTGACCCGCCTGCCTCGGCCTCCCAAAGTGCTGGGATGATAGGTGTTAAGTCACTGTGCCCGGCCTCTGGATACTTTTCTATGGGATGGGGGAGGGGACGTCCACTCTGAATGCCTCTTTTCTGCCCCATCTCCTGGCCTAGTTCCTTTGGATCTCCATCATTCTCCCTCCTCCCACTTCCTTTGCTGCTTTTAGATACCCTCTCTGGCTATGGACATTTCTAGGCATCTTATGTTCCAGAGCACTCTTCCTTCTCATGTGGAGCCCCAAACCCATTCCTCCCTGACTATCAAATGCCACTCACAGCTTTCAGGGCCCTCAGCAGCTGAGTGTAGGAGAAGCAGATGAGGGAGAGAGGCACAATGAAGCAGAAGATGAAGAGGAACCACGTATAGGACTCGCTGCGGTATTTGGTGCCCACGGTGTACCAGTCAGGGCCACAGGAACACTGCAAGCCCTCAGGGATGAACCTGCAAAGGACCAAACACTTGCTCACTGGACTCTCCACAAGAGTTAGTGCAGTGGGAGCTGAGATGCCTGGATTGTGTTCTCCACTTAGAACCCAGAGACTGCCCAAAGGTTTCAAGCAGTGGGGTTTTCTGTCCTGACTGGGAGAAGCTACAGCAATTCCAACTGCAGAGTAAACGCTAGCACTCGTCTCCCACTGCCCTTTCACCTCATACTACAACTCTTTAAAAAGTAGAGGTCAAAGATTAAATAGTTATACCCAAGCTCTCTTTCCACCCACATCAACCTGAGCTAATTAAGTCAGCATCGCTGCCCTGCACTCTCACCGGCTCCAGCCAAAGAAGGGTGGGATGGAGACGCCAATACCAATGGTCCAGGTAGCCAGGACCACCGTCAGTGCATGCTTGGAGCTGAAGCGGAAGTTGCCGAAGGGCTTACAGATGACAATGTAGCGCTCAAAGGCCAGGAAGGCCAGTGACCAGCCTGTCACCAGACCTGTGGTGAAATGTGAGGATAATGGGGTAGACAGGGCCCCACCCAGCCTGGCTGGCAGAGTGGCAGACAGATTGGGTGGAGCAAGCACAGAGAGACAGGACTGGACTGACATTTGGAGTGAAGACACAAACATCCTATTTTGGCCAAACTTGTAGTCTGGGTTGCTTTGTACCCCAGTATTTTAAAAAGCACCAGACTCATTTCCCCCAGACTCCTCTTTAAGGACCCCCTCCAGTGGAGTAGCAACCTTTGCCTTCCCGTAACCCCTTTTCCCCTGCAGTACCTGCTACAGTGCCCAGGAAGGCCTCGAAAGCACAAACATGGCGACCAAAGACGAAGTATCCTTTACAGCTGTTGACAAAGACAGGGAAGACAGAGAAGATGCAGAGGAGGAAGCCTCCAAAGGACACGTTGACCAGAATGTAATTGAGGGGCTGCCGCAACTTTTTGTAGCGCACTGTGGCCACCAGCACCATGGCATTGAGTGGAAACCCTGCAAGGAAGACAGTGCCCATGAAAGCTGCCTGGAGGTAGAAGGCCCAGACAGGGGCAATGTGGTACTGAGGCCCATCCCACGGCTTCACTGAAGAGATATTTTTGAACAGAAAAAACTCCTCTTCCTCTGACATCTTTCTCATGGATGCCCCACACCCCCCTCTGAGTCCTCTTATAGGTGATCCTCCTACCCCAGAAAACCCCTCCTCTGAAAACACTTGGGCTCTGTGAATGATCAATACTAATCCTAAACCTCCCAAGGACAAAGTTTGGGATTAGAAATCGCTAAACCACTACCTAAACCTTTTGTGGCCCCAAAGCTGATTGTGTTCTTCAGAGGATAAAAGATTGGGCTCAAATAATCTGGATATGCAATGCTGGGTGCTGGAATGAATAGAAGTGAACTCCCTGAGGTCTGGGAGGTGCTGACCCATATTCACTGAAGATGCTTCCACCTTTTTGCTGTTCTTTTAATGGGGCTATAGAAAGGGCACGCCTTTTGTTTTGGCTTCTGGCACAACTGTATCGGTTAAGTTTTCCTCACCTCATCTGCCCCTTTGTGGAAGGTGCCCATTTTAATTCTCCTGAGAGGCTGGGAACCAGCCTCGGGCTGGAGGAAAGGGCTGGGAGTGGGGAGTGCCCTGGAAGCACATCAGTAAACAGCCTTGATGGAACAGGACTTAGGCAACTTGACAATGCCTAGAGGTCTAGGGCATCCCTGAGCCAGGCTGCCTCCATTTCTTTGTGTTGAATCTACTCAAAGAGTGTGCCTTTCCTACTCAGACCTCCAGCCAGGGAGGCGGGTCTGTTCACTGTCCTCACGCCATGTTCATGCCCACCCCTACCTTCAGCTCAACAAGTCACCACAGTCTTCCTCCTGTCTGTTCACTGAAGTCTTACCTAGCCCTCACAGCCTACCTCACAAAGACCTCTTCTGTGCAGCCCACCCCAGTGACAGGTTCCGCCTGCACTTGTACTCAGTACTACACTTTAGGCTTTATGAATGAATCTTTTCCACCTCAGCAGATCATAAATATATAGATGAGTTAAATGTGACACGCTTTAGGTATAAATAAGTTAAAAAGTGAAAGGACGGTCCAGTAATGGCAGAAAGGTTTATTAGATGAATGCACCCTTAGGCATTGTAAACTGGACACAATATGAAAACAACTTTTTGAAAACACCTAAAGTATCCAAAGCAGGCAGAAACTGAAAGGAACTCAACTCTTCAATGAAAAGAAACGTCTACTGTAATCCCAGCACTTTGGGAGGCCGAGACGGGCGGATCACGAGGTCAGGAGATCGAGACCATCCTGGCGAACACGGTGAAACCCCGTCTCTACTAAAAAATACAAAAAACTAGCCGGGCGAGGCGGCGGGTGCCTGTAGTCCTAGCTACTCGGGAGGCTGAGGCAGGAGAATGGAGTAAACCCGGGGGGCGGAGCTTGCAGTGAGCTGAGATCCGGCCACTGCACTCTAGCCCGGGCGACAGAGCCAGACTCCGTCTCAAAAAAAAAAGAAAAAAAAAAAAAAAAAAAAAGAAACGTCTACATTGTTTTTTGGGTTTTTTTGTTTTTGTTGTTTTTTCCCTGAGTGTACTCCTGAGTAAAAATGGCACAGGATAGCTAGAACTTGAGCAGAAAGCCCCAGCCTTTTTTGGCTTGAAGAGTCAGAGGACAGAAGACAGTTTGGGGCTCCAGAACACCTGAAGGTAGATTTCCTGGAATGAAGGAAGCCACAGAAGGCGAAGTCTTTAAATCTGCATATAAACTCCCCTCAAATCACAGGCTGACTGCTAAACTGGATGGAGGAATTTCCAAGAGCCCAGTAAAAGACAACCACTGGAGGTCTGAAAGAGCTACACAGATTTTGACTGTAGAGTTTGAATTTGAATCCCAAGTCAGAGGGTCTGGGTAAACACTTAGGGCTTTCCACTTAAAACTCCCAAAAGGCACACCATAGAGCTAAAATCTACATCCCAGGACTAAATATTTGTTCTGAGAGTAAGGGCAAAGCCAAAGCTAACTCACACTAGCAAAAGATAAAACCAAGCCTCAGCAGGTTCAAGGTGATCAACTAGTAAGTTAACTGCTTATTAGAACAAAAATCAACACTCCTCAATGGAAGATAATCCAGTCTCTAAAGTTCACTATCTACAATGTCTAATATACAATGAAAAATTATAAGGCATATGAAAGAAAAAAAAACCCAGAGGAAAATATGACTCATAGCCAAAAGAAAAAGCAGTCAGTAGAAGCAGAACCTGAGATGACCCAAGAAGTTGGCACCAGCCGAAAAAATCTTTAAACAGTGATATAAATATATTCAAGAACTGAAAGGAAAAAGATGATCATCGTGAGTTAATGGATCTCAACAGAAGAATGGGAAAAATAAAAATAACCAAATGGAAATTCCAGAACTGAAAACTACAACATGTCCAATGAAGAATTCACTGGATGGCTGAACAGCAGATTGGACAGCAGAAGAAGGGATCAGTGAATTTACAGATAGATCAATAACACAAAGATATCTGGAAAATTCCCAAACGCTTATGAATAAGCAATATACATCTAAATACCTTGTGAGTCAAAAGAGAAATCATAAGGAAAATTTGAAAGAATTTGAGCTGAATAACAATTTAAAAAAGTATTGGAAATTGAAGGAGGCAGCTAAAGCAGTACTTAGAGAAAAATTTATAGCTTTAAGTATTTATACTGGAAAATAAATGTTTAAAATTTAAACTTTCGCCTTGAGAAGCTGAAAGAGTGAATCAAATCTAAAATAAATAGGGGGAGATACTAAAAAGCAGAGCATAAAAAAATTAAATTTAAAATGAATAAAGAATGGAGAAAAATCAATGAAACCTGACACAAAACAACATAGTTCTCTCCTGTCTCCAGCATCTCCTCAGTAGGATCTGAGCCAATAGTTATGGATTTTCCAACCCCCTCATGATAGGAACTTGCTCAGTATCATCATTTTGAAGATTCCCAGATAGCACAAGAGAGGTAAACTGAGTTAGGAAAATACCCAGACTGATTTTCCTCTGCTGTCACACCACAGCAATCAGCAACACAGAAGACTTCTGTGACCACATGTGTGGGGATTTCTCACCAACAAGCAAACAATCAGTTCTGCAGCAGACACCAGCTGGGTGTCCTCTAATTTAGTTCTATTCTGGCACTACCTGGAGATAGCATCAGATCTTGTAGGTTGAGGGCTCAGTCCCCAAGATTGCCATTGCTCGGCCACCCACCCCTCCCCGCAACTCCACCTCCCACCTCTCACCTTCAGCTTCCAATCACAAGCTCCTGGGTTTTGTTACCTGTGCTTCCAACCGAATGACTACAAATAGGGGATCTCACAACGCCCTCCGTGGGTTCAATTAATTTGCTAAAGCAGCTCACAGAACTCAGGGAAACACTTAACACCAGTTTATTCTAACAGGTATTATAAAGGATACAGATGAAGAGATGCATAAGGAGAGGCATGCATGTGGGAAGGAGCATGAAGATTCCATGCCCTCTCCAGGTGCCACCCTCCAGGAACTTCTGTGTGTTCAGCTATCCAGAAGCTCCTTGAACCTTGTTCTTTTTGGGGGTTTTATGGAGGCTTCATTTCTTTCTTTTTTTTTTTTTTTTGAGACGGAGTTATTGGGGGAACAGGGTGGGAGGGCACTGTCTGGGAAGATGTGAGGACAGTATTAGGAGGGGCCAAAGATGTGGCCACCTAGCCTTGTACACTGGGTGTAAAAGGGTCCAGGGTATCTTGCACCCTTGCCATTTAGCCTCCCATCAGAAATGTTTGCAGAGGTGGGCACCTCAGCAGAGCCAGGATGAGCAGAGCTGCTCATCCCTTACCCTGGGCAGGACTTCAGGACCAGGGGCCAGAGGTCACCCTAAGGTGCCTATCCCTGAGCAGGGCACATGGATTGTGTGTGAGCCTGGCCTGAGTGGAACAAGCCAGCCTCCACTGTCTGCTGGGCTCTGCTGAGGTACCCACCTCTGCAAACGTTTCTGATGGGAGGCTAAATGGCGAGGGTCCAAGACACCCCGGGCCCTTTTACATCCAGTGTACAAGGCTAGGTGGCCACGTCTTTGGCCCCGCCTAGTACTGTCCTCACACCTTCCTAGACAGTGCCTCCCACCCTGTTCCCCCAACAGCAGAGGGAGACAATGGGCCCAAGCTGGAGGCAACCCAATCCCCAAGGAGCTCAGACCAAAAAGAGCCTCACCCAAGCACAAAGTCTTACCGGTACTCAAGCCACGGACAAAAATTCTCCCAAGTCATGGAAGCTATGGAGTAGAAGGAGGCAAGCTTCTGAGGAAGGGGCATGGGGTAAAGGAGGAAGAGAAAATATAAAAACTGGAGGCAGGCTGGGCACGGTGGCTCACGCCTGTAATCCCAGCACTTTGGGACGCCAAGGTGGGCGGATCACTTGAGGTCAGGAGTTCACCAACCTGGCTAACATGGTGAAACCCCGTCTTTACCAAAAAATACAAAAATTTGCTGCGCAAGGTGGCACGCTGCTGCATAGTCCCAGCTACTTGGGAGGCTGAGGTAGGAGAATTGCTCGAACCCAGGAGGCAGAGGTTGCAGTGAGCTGAGATCGCGCCACTGCCCTCCAGCCTGGGCAACAGAGCGAGACCGTGTTTCAAAACAAAACACCAAAATAAAATAAAAAATAAAAACGAGGTGTTTTAGGTGCATTTAGTATATACAATGCTCTTCCCAGGCTGAAAATCACCTTATCAATTTAGAACATGTTAATACACTAAGGCTTCACAGAAGATCACGTGAAACACACTTAGACCAGGATTTCTCAACGTCGGCACTACTGACATCGAAGATAATTCTTTGTCGTGGGGGCTGTCCTGTGCGTTGTAGGATGTTGAACAGCATCCCTCTCTTCTAGATGCCAAAATTAACACTGCCAACCCAGTCATGATAACCAAAAATGTCTCCCAACATTGCCAAATGACTCCTGAGAGACAAAACCCTTCCTTCCTCACTCCCTTCCCCTCCAGCTGAGATTCAACCATTGATTTAGATTTAGACTTACAAATGTTCAGAACCCAATATAATACAATCAAGTGAAAATTTGTTTTTCCATTTGTTCCGATTGTCCAGAAAAAAGGAGAGTCCTACCAAAGTGGATATTTTCTGAATAGTTTCAGGAGGTCTTTCTTTTCTTTTTCTTTCTTTTGTTCTTTCTTTCCCTCCCTCCCTCCCTCTCTCTCTCCCCGTGTCCCTCCCTCCCTCCCTCTCTTTCTCTTTCTTTCCTCCTTCCTTCCTTCCTTCCTCTCTCTCTCTCTCCTTCTTCCTTTCTTTCTCTCCCTTTCCTTTCTTTTTTTTCTTTTTTTTTTTTTTTCTGAGACAGAGTTTCGCTCTGTCACCCGGGCTGGAGTGCAGTGGCGCTATCTCAGCTCACTGCAAGCTCCATCTCCCGGATTCGCCCCATTCTCCTGCCTCAGCCTCCCAAGTAGGGACTACAGGCGTGTGCCACCACACCCGGCTAATTTTTTGTATGTTTAGTAGAGATGGGGTTTCACTGTGTTAGCCAGGATGGTCTCGATCTCCTGACCTCGTGATCTGCCCACCTTGGCCTCCCAAAGTGCTGGGATTACAGGCGTCAGCCACCGTGCCCGGCCCCCCCTCCCTTCCTCCCTCCCTTCCTTTCCTTCCTTCCTTCCTTCCTTCCTTCCTTCCTTCCTTCCTTCCTTCCTTCCTTCCTTCCTTCCTTCCTTCCTTCCTTCCTTCCTCTTTCTTTCTTTCTCTCTTTCTCTCTTTCTCTTTCTTTTTCTCTTTTCTTTTTCTTTCTTTCTCTCTTTCTCTTTCTCTCTCTTTCTCTTTCTCTCTTTTCCTTCCTTCCTTTTCTTCCTTCCTTCCTTCCTTCCCTTCTCCTTCCTTCCTTCCCTTCTTTTCTTCCTTCTGACAAGATCTCACTACATTGCGCAGGCTGGTCTTCAACTCCCAGCCTCCAGCAATCCTCCCTCCTCAGCCTCCTGTGCTGGGATTACAGGTGTGAGCCATTGTACCCAGCTAGGGGTTTTAAAATTTTTATTCTTATTAGAAGTGTATTTATTTATACGCCTTCCTTTTCCTAAAGTAGTTTAAGGGAGACTTGCAAGAATATATAGGACAAAACAAGAAACAATGAATCAAATGTAGAAGCAGAAGAAAGAGAAACAACAGTGGGGAGTTAAAGAGTCAGGAATTATACTGACATTTGATGACCCTGTGAACTTGCTACTGACAGGCGACACACTCAGCCTCATGCTTTCTAGCAGCTACTCATTTACATAATTGTCCAGAGAAAAAATGCAAACCAACTGTTCTTGGAGTTATGACAGACAAGAATGCCTCCCTGGGGACTTCACAAAGGAAACATTGTCCTCAACAACATCTTTGAGTAGACAGGACAACCAGTTGCACAGGATTGGGTCTAGTACTGACCCCTCAGTATGGATTCAACACAGCACAAAGCACAATTCGAAACCATTAGGGCAAGCTCCAAGTACTGCTGGGCTGCTCTGATCTAGAGGAAATTTTGGCTCTCTGGAGGCTCAAAATGCATTTCTCCCTATCCTTCTTATTGCTTCTCTCTGTTCAGTTTTTAATAATTTAATTTCTGGTTTGAATGGAGTATGTGTACATATATATGCATATGCATTGAGCTCAAAATTCAAAAAGTACAAAAGAATATACAGGCCAGGCATGGTAGCTCACACCTGTAATCCCAGCACTTCAGAAGGCTGATGCAGGCAGATCACTTGAGGTCAGGAGTTCGAGACCAGCCTGGCCAACACGGCCAAACCCCGTCTCCCCTAAAAATACAAAAATTAGCTGGGTGTGGTGGCATGCGCCTATAATCCCAGCTATTGGGGAGGCTGAGGCATGAGAATCACTTGAACCCAGCAGAGGTGGCAGTGAGCTGAGATTGTGCCACTGTACCCCAGCTTGGGAAACAGCAAAACACTCTTCAAAAAAAAAAAAAAAAAAAATTATATACATATGGCCAGGCGTGGTGGCTCGCGCCTGTAATCCCAGCACTTTGGGAGGCTGAGGCAGGTGGATTGCCTGAAGTCAGGAGTTCAAGACCAGCCTGGTCAACGTAGTAAAACCCTGTCTCTACTAAAAATACAAAAATTAGCCAGGTGTGGTGACACATGCCTGTAATCCCAGCTACTGAGAGGCTGAGGCAGGAGAATTGCTTGAGCCTGGGAGACGGAGTTTGCAGTGAGCTGAGATCTTGCCACTGCACTCCAGCCTGGCAGACAGAGTGAGACTCTATCTAAAAAAAAAAACAGAAGAAGAAGAAGAAGAGGGGCCGGGCGCTCAAGCCTGTAATCCCAGCACTTTGGGAGGCTGAGACGGGCGGATCATGAGGTCAGGAGATCGAGACCATCCTGGCTAACACGGTGAGACCCCGTCTCTACTAAAAAATACAAAAAACTAGCCGGGCGAGGTGGCGGGTGCCTGTAGTCCCAGCTACTCGGGAGGCTGAGGCAGGAGAATGGCGTGAACCCGGGAGGCGGAGCTTGCAGTGAGCCGAGATCTGGCCACTGCACTCCAGCCTGGGTGACAGAGCAAGACTCCGTCTCAAAAAAAAAAAAAAAAAAAAAAGAAGAAGAAGAAGAAGAAGAGGAATTCAGAGAAAAAGAAGTTTCTTTCCCACCCAGCCTCCCAACTACTCAGTTACCCTTCTCAGAGGCAACCAGTGGTAGCTTCTTGCTGTTCTTTATATATATAGGAAGTGACGGTGATTGAGATGATGTGTGTGACAATGTTGTCTGTTAAATACTGACCCATAAGGCTCTCCAGAGAAGTGATAAGGGAAGAACTGACATGCTCTTGTGAAAATGGGGACGCAGGATCTGCCTAAAAGTCATCCTCACACCTAGGAGGAGAGTGAGGAAGCTCCTGGAGGGAGGGCCAGGATTCTCCCTAAGAGACAAAGGAGCAACTGACGGCCTGAAGTCCCGCTGCATGGATGAAGGCCACAGTGATTTTAGCCTGGAAGCAAATTCAAGGTATGTGCCAGTGGATTTCCACCAGGGCCATGCTCCTCTCCGCCGACTCCACCATCTAGGAGGCTTTTGGAAGCATGCAGGGTGTTTCAGGGCTATCACAACAGTGGAGAAGGGATTACTGGTATTCAGTGGACAGGATGCAGCTCCAGATCAGCCACACAAAGAAGAATGATCCTGCCCCAAATTCCAACAGCACCTCTGAGAGAAGCACTGGCTAGGACCCAACCCTGGTCTCAGCTCTGAAACATCTTCAGCAAAGTCCCCCTAGGAGCCCTAGCTTTGAGCAACATCACTCTCTGGCACACTCACCAAGAGGAACAATTTAGGGAATGTGTGCTGAGGTAATGGAAGGACATGTTGCGTGCGCTTTTATTTATAAGTCAGTTTAAAGCTGGGGAACAGCGACCCAAAAAAGTCTCTTTGGTTTGAGAATAGATGAGCTGTTGCCTTCCTCTCTGGCTGGATTAGTTAGCTGAGCCAGTTGTCTGGCTCAGACACTTCGATGGAAATCGTGCAACTTTATCCCCTGAGTACAAAAGAATGCAGGCCAATGTATCCTCTAAAGTGAGGGCCATTCTTCCCACCTATCCAAGGGAGGGATTGGTTCAGTAGGAATCCTGCTTGAAAGGATGGAGTGTGGGATGGGCACAGTGGCTCACACCCGTAATCCTAGCTACTTGGGAGGCTGAGGTGGGAGAATCGCTTGAGCCCAGGAGGCAGAGGTTTCAGTGAGCTGAGATCGTGCCACTGCACTCCAGCCTGGGTGACAGAGTGAGACTCTTGTCTTAAAAAAAAAAAAAAAAAAGGATGGAGTGTGAAAGATTTCTCCAGGGTTACCATTTCTACTTCAAGCCAAGTGGTGAGGACTCATCTGCATATCTGTTGCCACTAGTGATTTTTTTGTGCACACTCCTAGAATTTTCTTTTTTCACTCATTCGTTCATTCCACGGACATGTGCTAAGTGATGACTGTGACAACAGTTGTGCTATGAGGATTAAGTGGGATTAATCTGGTAAAGTGCTTACACAAGGCTGGGCACACAGAAATGCCTGGGAATAGCCTGTATTGTCAGCAGTACTGCCAAGGATCAGACGTTGGGGGAGACCCAAAAGACCAATAAAACAGTATCTGCCCCCGTGGAGCTCTGAGCTCACAAAAGACCTCCCCTCCGGAAGTGAGCAAGAATCCAGGATGCGATGGATGTGTACAGGGATGGTGGAAGCACAAAAGACAGAGAGCCCAACCAAGCCCATCAGGGTCTCCTACGAGTCCCCAGTTTCTGAGGTGTGATCACCCCCCCTCACTCTCTTTGGGAACGTCCCAACCTAGACCACCCTTAGGCTGCCAGCAGCTCCTTCCTGGGCAGCTTCCCTGGGTAGGATGTTCAGGGCAGGCTACCGTGGGGGAGGGAGTGTGGGTATTGACAGGATATAGTCCCCATTTCTGGTTTTTTAGAAAGTCTGGGTAGCAGTGTGTACTGCATTTAAAACAGTCTTAGGATTCAGATAAATGTGAATAAGCTGAATTTAGGCAAGTTAAAGCATTCTGATAAACATGAAGTATACGCTGAATTCAGGCAGTTGTTTATCTTACACTGAGGTGATACTGCTCTCACAAGGTTGCTGGAAGGTTAAATAAGATCTGTAAAGCAGGGAGCACCCTGCCTGGCCCACAACAAGCATTAAATGACAGCTTTCCTACTATGTATTTCTCTCCCCCTCGTGTTGCCATCATAACCCGTTTCCTTTGACAGCGCTTTACAGTTCGCAAGGTGCTTTCATATACATTGTCTCATGCGATCCTCACCCTGTAAGGTAGACAGGGTAGGTGTTACCTTCCCCAACCAGCAGATGAAGACACTGAAGATTTTAGCAAACATCACCTAGTCAAGAGCAAGCTGGGACAATCTTCTGGGTCCTCACCTGGGAGTCTAATGGGTTTGGAGAATGCTTTTCTGGTGGTCTGATCATGAGGTAAGAAAGAAGAGTAGCTCTCAACTGAGTGCAAGAGACCCCAGATGGGCTCACCAGCCCTAAGGGTCCTCAGGGAAATAGTGGTTCCTGGAGCCTGGCTTCTTCCCCAGCAGGACCTCCATGAACTCTGCTTGGGAGTCCTGGCGGGGTAACTGGCAGGTCAGGGGGAAGAATGGACCCTGCCTGTAGGCCCAGGCAGAGGAGCATCTGTGTGGCTCCGCAACGAGCTAGGGAGGAGCAGGAGAGAACTCAGGAGCAACGCCTGCTGGAGCGCAGCCGCCTGGGCCTGGAGCCAGCCTGGAAGTGGGAGGAGAGAGGCTCGTTCTAAGAACTACAGACTGCTTCTGTGGCTGCTGCTGATGTGGCAGGGGGAGCACATCTGGTAAGAGCTAATTGCCTGTGGCTCGTTGGTCTAGGGGTATGATTCTCGCTTAGGGTGCGAGAGGTCCCGGGTTCAAATCCCGGACGAGCCCTGCTTTTTCTGTCCGTTCTCTGCTGCCACATACATATACACCGCCTACCCCTTCTAGGGTGGAAGCAAAGAGATAGCCTCCTGGTGTGTGGCTAAAGGACCCTGAGGACAAGCTGGCAGTCAGTCGCCCCATTGCCCTGACCTATACTTACCCCATTATTTCCACTGGGGCCAAACTGAGCAGGAGGGGACTGGCAGAGCATCTGGCTGGCCTGCATTTTATTTGGCAGAAAGACAGCCTGTCAGAGACATCAGGACAAGGAGCGGGCTGGGCCAGAGCTGGAGGTCAGGATCAGGCAAGCTCTCAACATAAAACCCAAGCTATGAAATGCACTGGACTCAAAGTCCAAAAGCTAGGATGACAGTTACAGTTCTGAGTCTCGAAACTTACTTCTCAGAGTTGTTGGGAGGATGAAATCAGAAACTGTAATGCACCCTAGAGATGTAGGGATTGCTAGGAATCATGTTACACACAAAGAGAATCTAAATGGGAACTTCTGGCAACATGAAAGACTGGACTAAGGTAGCTATCCCTTCATCCAGTGCCCCCAAACACACACAGGGATGTTGGATAAAATGGAATTCAAAAATTAAAATGGTACAATCCCAACTTTTTTTTAATAAAGGAAATTATCAGCTATCAGGATTAAAGAAGGAACATAAAAAACAAACAAAAAAAGCCAGGCCAGTGGCTCATGCCTATAATTCCAGCACTTTGGGAGGCCAAGGCAGGTGGATCACCTGAGGTCAGGAGTTCGAGACCAGCATGACCAACAAGGCGAAACCCAATCTCTACTAAAAATACAAAAATTAGCTGGGCATGGTGGTATGCACCTGTAATCCCAGCTACTTGGGAAGCTGAGGCAGGAGAATCGCTTGAACCCAGGAGGCGGAGGTTGCAGTGAGCCAAGATGGCACCACTGCACTCCAGCCTGGGCAACAGAGCAGGACTCCATCGAAAGGAAGAAAGAAAGAGAGAGAGAGAGGGAGGGAGGGAGGGAGGAAGGAAGGAAGGAAGGAAGGAAGGAAGGAAGGAAGGAAGGAAGGAAGGAACAAAGGAAGGAAGGAAGGAAGGAAGGGCGGGCAGGCCAAAAAAAAATGGGGGCCGGGGAGAAGGATGTCACAATGGCCTATTGTTGATGTCACACACAGATAAGATAGACACCCAAGATCTGGAGCTGTGTCTCAATGCTTCCAGCTGTAGGATACATGGCCTCACCTGCCAGAGGCAGGGAGCCAAAGCTGAAACCCCTTCATAAAGCTCAGAATATAAAAGATCCATCTTGTTCGTCAAAAGAAGATTAAAGGCTGAGCACAGTGGCTCACACCTGCTATCCCAACATTTTGGGAGGCTGAGGCGGGGTGCTCACTTGAGCCTACGAGTTTGATACCAGCCTGGGCAACACAGCAAAACCCCTTCTCTACAAAAAAATAAATTTAAAAAATTAGCCAGGTGTGGTGGTGTGCACTGCAGTCCCAGCTACTTCAGAGGCTGAGGTGGGAGCATCACTTGAACCTGGGAGGTTGAGGCCACAATAAGCCATGATCACATCACTGCACTCCAGCCTGGGCAACACAGCCAGACCCTGTCTCTGAAAAGAAAGAAAAAGAAAAGAAAAGTGGACTAAAACCCAGCAAGGAAGCAGAGAAAAGGGGTGGAAATACAAGTCAACCCTGAGAAATTGATGTTCTAAGTCTGACCAAGTATTGTATCTGGATTTCTGTTTTCATGGTGCTGAATCCAAGCGAGAAATTAAATATAAACTTGGTTTATGACGCTTGAAATCCTTAGGAATACCACACAGCCACACAGAAGCAAAAAGAGTTCTATAAGACTATTTTCATATAACAAGGGCATATAGGACTCCCACCAAAACCAGCCAACCAACCAACCCATCAAAATTACAAAAACCCAAAATGTGCTGAAGAAGAGCTCACAATAAAAATTATGGACTTGTATAATATTAAATATTACAAACTTTCCCTGCTTTTCCCTCTGTCCAGAGAGATACAGAATGCTTTAAGTGCTCTGTGACCCAGCCAGCTGAAATGTTTTTCGCTATAGGCTTGAACCCAAGCTAGGGCCTTGAACATTCACAGGCACTGATAAAGGTGTTTAGGTTGTTGCTGAAAACACTGAAGGACAAACCATGTTGCTAAACATATAGAAGCTAGCCCTGTCCCCAGTCAAATTCCTGAAACCCTCATTTAAACTTCATAACCCAGCTCCCTCATTGTGGACACACCTAGGTAGAACATCCCTTATCTTGCTCTCTGCCTTGAGGATCCACGGCAGCTCACTTTGTATGTACATTCCCCTAATAAATGCTTTGGACCAATCCCCTGATGTTTACCACTTGGTGTTTTTGGAATCTCAACCAGCCCCGTTTCAGAACAGTTTGGGGCACTCCCTTGTGGAATTACTGCTTTTGGGGTGATTCTAGCCACAGGTTCAGCTGAGAAGAAACAAAACTAGACAAGGAAGCAATTCATCATAAGGAAGGGTTGGTGGACACTGCAAACAGGAGAGCACTCCAAGAACTATACATGATAGAACAACATGAAAAACATTATATAATAAATATATGTAGAAGAATTCAAGACAAGAAAATAAACCATAGGAAAAAAAATCAAATACCACATGAAGAAATGAAAGACATAACCACTGAAACTAACGACTCTTAGCACCGGAAAATTATACTTAATAACAAAGAAGACATTAAAGACTCAGTGATGCATTAAACAGGAGATTATTAGACTCAGGCAAAGAGAGAATAAGTGAACTGGAAAAGAGAGCTGATGAAATCATTCAAAATCTGAAAAAGTCGGAAAGTGATAAGATAGAAAATATGAAAGAATAGCTAAAAAAACATGAGTGAAAGAATGAGACAGACTAACATATATCTAATAGGAAGGAGTTCCTGAATGTGACTGAGAGAATGGGGAAAATATAATATTCCAATAGATAATGGTTGAGAATTTTAATGGAAGAAAGACACAGTCCTCAGGTTGAAGAGTCCTGAGCTCTGAAACACACTGTGGAGAAACTGCAGGATATTGAAGAAAGAGAAAAGTCTTTTTTTTTTTTTTTTTGAGACAGGGTCTCACTCTATTGCCCAGGCTAGATTGTGGTAGTGTGATCATAGCTCACTGAAGCCTCAAACTCCCAGGCCCAAGCAATTCTTCCACCTCAGCCTCCTAAGCAGGTAGAACTACAAATGTGTGCCGTCACGTCTAGCTAATTATTTGTTTATTTATTTTGAGATGGAGTCTTGCTTTGTTGCCCAGGCTGGAGTTATTTTTTTATTTTTATAGAGACAGAGTCTTGCCATGTTGCCCAGGCTGATCTCAAACTCCTGGGCTCCAGCCATCTTCCCAAGGCACTAGGATTATAGGCATGAGCCACCATACCTGAGAAAAACCTTAAAACAACCGGAAAGAAAAATGCCTGTCTGCCTACAAAGATAACAATTATATTTGCAGCTCACTTCTAGCAACAGGATATTGATTATAGGGGGAAAAAAAATGGAAAACAAAATATTATAGAAAAGACTTATTTTTTCAACCAGGTATGGTGGCTCATGCCTGTAATCCCAGCACTTTGGGAGGCCAAGGTGGGTGGATCACCTGAGGTCATGAGTTCAAGACCAGACTGGCCAACATGGTGAAACCCTGTCTCTACTAAAAATACAAAAATTAGCCAGGTGTGGTGGCACCCACCTGTAATCCCAGCTGCTTGGGAGGCTGAGACTGAAGAATCGCTTGAACCCAGGAGGCAGAGGTTGCAGTGAGCTGAGATCACGCCACTGCACTCCAATCTGGGTGACAGAGCGAGACACCTCAAAAAAAAAAAAAAAAAAAAAAGAAAGAAAGAAAGAAAGAAAAGAAAAGACGTATTGTTTTTAATTATAGAGAAAAATTTTGTCACTTACTAGCAGCAAAAGATTATAGGGAAAAACATCTTCAAAAGGCTAAGAGAAAATAACTGTCACCTAGAATTTGATGCCTACCAAATTTCCATTAAAAGGGCATGAAATAAAGACATTTTAAGATATTAACTGGGAATGCTGACCCCTCAAAGACTACACTGAAATGTCACAAAGGGTAGATTTTATAAGAGGGAAATGGAAATAAGAAGGAACGGTGAGCAGAGAAATTTATAAATATGTTAGTAGATCTAATCAAGCCTTGAGACAGATGATGATGATAAAGATGGTGGTGGTGGTGATAATGGTGAGGAGGATGATTCCTGGGGTTAGAAAGAAGGGGAAACTAAAATACTAGATAGAAATATGGGAGATGGTGGGGAAAGAAGAACAGAGTTAACATGTTCTAAGATCTTTCTATTACTCAGAAAAGTATAGTGATATTGATTCACCGTAGACCTAAGTAAGAATGTTTAGAAATATATAAAGAGGTAATCACTAAAAGAGTAGAAATAGAATGTGTAACTTCCAAATAAGTGGGGGCCAGAGGATAAATAAAATAAAGCCACTGTTAGTGGTGTTTAAATTGGTCTAACTATATTATACAGCAATTTGGCAATGGCTAGTGAAATTTAAGATGCACCTACCTATGACCCAGAAATTCCACTTCTAGGTATCCATCCTAGGAGAACTCATGAAATTGTCAAGTGCAGCATTGTTTTTAATATGGAAAACTGGAAACAGTCAAAATGTCAATTAGCAGAAAAATGGATAAATTGCAGGGTATTCAAACAATGAAACAGTATTCAGTAGTTAAAATTCATAAACTGGAGCTATATGAAACAACATGGATAAATTTACAAAAAAAAAAAGAGTTTGCAGAAGAATGCGTACAATATAACACTATTTAGATAAATTCCTAAAACACACAAGTCACAATTATGTATTGTTGGTAGATACATTCGTAAAAGGTAAAACATACATACAGGTAAAACTGGAAAACCATAAATAGAGGGCTACCTCGAATCAAACATGGCAAGATCTGACTGGTTGTAGGATTTCAGCTCTGTGTGCATGGGTTATTTGTTACGTTATTCTGTTTACCATACTTTTTGCATGTTTCAAATACTCATATTTTTTTTCTTTTTAATGAAAGGATCTAGGCATTTAGAAATAAGGGTAAAGGGGGATAAATGGCTACATCAGTCCTCAAAGAGGATGATCCCCTGGGATGAGATTAGGAGGGAGGCTGAGCCCTGAGTCCAGGGATTACAGGGATTAATTCAGATCATCCCCCTAGGTTGATCACCTTGCTGACATGCCCACCACTCCTGGCCCCTCAGAGATGCATTTCTGGACCACAGCCCACCTCCCTCATAGCTCTTAAGCTCTTTTCTCCCGCCTTTTAACTGCCCCCCTCCCTCAACCCGGTACTGGTCTGGCCAGGGTTTGACCAAGTTTGGCTCCTGAAAATAGACTGGTTCAGGTCTCCCTTGAATGTTCTCCCAAATCAAGGGTGAAAGGTGACCTGCATGCCAGAAGCCAGGGAGAGATTAGTCTTAATACTCAGGATCAGAGCTCCCTGAGGAGAGCTTGAACCTTGGATGTCACCGTCGACAATTTCCCTGCTGTGCCTCCCTCCATTCACCAAGAGGTCAGCAGTCAAGGCCAACTGCTAACGTGACCCTGCTGGCGGAGGCAGAACCATGAGGAGCTGCGCTGGGCAGAAAGGACAGCCAGTAAGCTTCCAGAACTAGTCTTTGCCAGTTCCCGGAGCACTGCATCCCTCAAGCCCCCAGTGCAGCTCCTTTCTACCACCCCTGACAAATGCTCTGCTCCCCAAATCTGGACAGCCTTGGTGTCTGCATGCAGTAAACCCTCTGCAGAAGGGGTCTGGGTGGGCTTATTCAACTTTCCCCACAGCTGTGTCACCTTGGCCACAGGATCTGGAGTAGAATCCTGTCATCTGGGAAGCAAAGGAAACATCCTTGATCTCTGCTCATTGTCTCTCTGCTGAGACAATGAGAGAGGCAGAGGAAGAAAAAAGGAGCAAGGAGTGGGGGGAGGGAGAGAGACTTATAGACAACATCATCATGAATAGGCAACATTTAACACCACAAATATGAAATCATGTTAGATGATAAGATAGGGCATTAACTGGGTCTCTGGGAGATCGACCTTTAACTCATTTATCCTGTGTCAGAAACTCGGTCAGATGCTGGAGATACAAAGATAACTGAGATCCCCATAACATTCAAGAAACTGGGCAGAGCCTGGACAACCCAGAGGTCCTGGTGCTGTTACAGACAGACAGACAGGGACGAGCACCACAGAAGCGCCTAGTAGGGCAGGGATGGGGTACCAGTCAGAGAAGGCCACCTGGAGGTGACCCCCAGCTGAAAAGTAGGGGAAGTCCAAGCAAAAAAGGGCTTCCTTCCCGTGGAACAGGAATGGCTTGTGGACGTGGAAGCCTGTGGGATGTCAGAGGCATTTGAGCCAGAGCAACTCCATCTTGAATAGGAGCTGGGTAAAATGAGGCTGAGACCTACTGGGCTGCATTCCCAGACGTTTAAGGAATTCTAAGTCACAGGATGAGATAGGAGGTTGGCACAAGACACAGGCCATAAAGACCTTGATGATAAAACAGCTTGAAATAAAGAAGCCAGCCAAAATCCACCAAAACCAAGATGGCAGTGAGAGTGACCTCTGGTCATCCTCACTGCTACACTCCTACCAGTGCCATGACAGTTTACAAATGCCATGGCAACGGCAGGAAGTTACCCTACATTGTCTAAAAGGGGGCGGCATGAATAATCCACCCCTTGTTTAGCATATCATCAAGAAATAACCATAAAAATGGGCAAACAGCCGCCCTTGGGGCTGCTCTGTCTATGGAGTAGCCATTCTTTATTCCTTTGCTTTCCTAATAAACTTGCTTTTACCTTATTCTACGGACTTGCCCTGAATTCTTTCTTGCGTGAGATTCAAGAACCCTCTCCTGAGGTCTGGATCCGGACCCCTTTCCTGCAGCGGGGGGAACGCAGATAATGTGAGTGAATGTGCTAGAGAAGGGATCTGCGTGTGTCCCTGGCTTAGGAATCTCCCAGCCATTTCCTGGATGTGCTGGGGAGCCCCTGTTGCGAACTGTACCCACTTCTATCCTTGCTGAGACCTGCCGAGATGTGAGAACTGCCTCTTCAAAAGCCGGCACCCAGTGGACATAGCTTGAATAAAAGAATGGTGGAAGACGTGAAATAAGCCCCCCGGGCTTCCAAATCTCCCTTCCACGAGAGTGAACATCAGTCGTGCCCACTCTCGCGGGCTACAGTGGGGGCGTGGCTCACAGCCCACCTGGTGTGGGACCGGAAGGGAAGCCAGGGCGGAGGAGAGGGGGTCTTCGGGCCCTGAGGCTTGGTGGGGCCACCGGAGGGCCCCCCTAAGAGGGTCCCTGGCCCTGGTTCGGTAGGGGGTCGCGGAAAGCGGAAAGCTCAGGGCCCTGCCGTTCGCCCATCCGGGCCTCGACTTCCCTCCTCCAGCCCCCAGGCTGCCGAGGGGCCACCGGGCAGGGCTGAGCAGGGCCTGAGGCCGGAGTCCGCGCCGACTGCTTGGTGGGGGCGCCGGCTGGGCGGGGGAGGGAAGGAGGGAGGGGCGCGCGTGTCTGCGCGCTTGGAGGAAACAGTCCCACCTCGTCCTTTGCTGTCCCCATTGCTGAGCATGACTGGGCCCTGACACCTGGTGCAGAAGGGTCCCTGCGCACAGCAGACCCCGGGGGGATCCGCTGCCAGAACCAGGGGATCTCGCTCCTCCCTCTTGGGACAGCCTTAAGCCTAGGAGCTCCTGACACTGTCCGGGCCCCGCAGCTCCCCGCGCTCCCTCGGGGAGAGACTTGGGGCGTATCCGGGGTCGCGCTCACCCTCCCAAGCCGCCCCCTGCACCGGCTCGGAGTTCCCGAGTGCTGGGAGGGCTTCCGGGCGGCGGCGAGCGGCGGGGGGCGGTGTCAGGAGGCCCGGCCAGGCCCCGCCCCCTCTCCCGCCCCCCCCCTTCCTGCGCACCCGGCTCGGGTCCCCGGGCTCGCGGCTGCGGCTTCTGCTCGGGGAGGCGTAAGGCGGCGGCGGGAGCGGTCATGGAGGCGGGCGCCGGAGCCGGCGCGGGAGCCGCGGGCTGGAGCTGCCCGGGACCAGGTCAGAGCCGCCCCTCCCTCACCTCTCCACCGCCCCTCCTTTCTCTCCTCCATCCCTCCTCCCTCCAGACCCCCAGGTGCTCCTGGCCTCCGCGGCTCCCCCTTCTCCGCCCAGAGTCTTCCTCCCTCCATCCTGGCCTCCACCGGGGCCCGGTCTCCATCTTTCCGGCCTGGGGCTGGGGCTTCAGCGCACCGGCCGCATCCTGTCTGGTGGTCCCTCCCCAGCGCGTCTCTCCACTCCAGTCCGACGGTGCTTCCAGCCTTCGGGGCTCCAGACCCCGCACCTCCTGCAGCCCCGGAGATTCCTGAGCGCGGGGCGAGGGTGGGGTGGGCAAGGTCCAGCGAGAGAATGAGAGGGGAGGGGAGGGGAGCGGTCGCTGCCCTTCCCCTTCCCACACGCCCCCCACTCCTCCCTCCCTCCGTAGGCCACCTCACCCTTTCAGCCTCTTCTTCACTGGCTCCCGCCCTCTTTCTGTCTTGCCCCTCTCCTCCCTGTCTCCCTGGACTAAATACGCACACCCCCTCTTTCTGTGCAAGCAAGAGGGGCCTGGAACAGGGGATTCTGAGGAGGCTGGGCGTCAGGACTGGGGTCTCCGCAGGCAGAGCATGAGAGGTGGTGGAGAGAGAGAGGAGTCGCAGAGACGGGAGAGTGAGTCAGGCACCTCCACTGGGATTACAGATCCCAGAGCCCCGAGGAGCTGGAAGGCATGTCCCCTTCTTTGCACCCCAGCCCGCAGCCAGTCCCCCATCCCCCAGCCCTTCCTTTCTCCGTGCTCTCAGGACCCACAGTGACCACTCTAGGCTCCTATGAGGCCTCTGAGGGCTGTGAGAGGAAGAAGGGCCAACGCTGGGGCTCCCTGGAACGACGAGGGATGCAAGCTATGGAGGGTGAGTTTTCCCAAAAGGCTTCTTTCTTTCCCTTCCCCTCCTCCCTTAATTCCCTTTCTTCCTCCCTTTGACCCCCAGGCCTCTAAGCCGGGACACAGCCCTTCCCTCAGTTCATCTTAGCCCCTCTTCCTGCAGCTCAGAGCGCCAGCCCTTCCCAGGGCTCAGGCTTTGACGGAAGTTTAGGGTGCATCCCTTCGGGACCCCAGTCAACCCCCAGCTAACCAGGTTGTGTGTCCCAAGGGAGCTGCCAGACAGAGAAAGAGGCCTGGTTGGACAGAGCTTTGAAGCAGCCTTTCAGCAGGGGGTTTGTCCTCACTGCCTGCCGACCCAGATCCCAAGCTGTCTCTTATTATAAAAAGCCAGGAACTGGGCATGTGAATTGTCTTTCTGGGGCCACCACCATTAACTTCGAATGGAAGCCTGTGGCTTTGGTTCTCTAGGATACCTTACTGCCTGAAAGAGATTGCCTAGGAGGGGGCGCGTGAGGCCATCCTCCCAACACACGTGTATCCCCACCACACCCATGTGACTTGGCAGTTGCTGCCAACACCAGGCCCCTGGAAGGACGCTGGTCCATTTTCCAGGACTTCCTGTGAAGTATTGCACGTTGCACATTCAGTATGGGCAAACCTGCTCCCCCTAAGAGGGACAGATGGCACAAGGGGTCCCAGACGAACCTAGGGCTGCTGATGTTAGATAAAGTAAGACCAGAGATTCAGAATTTTAAAACAAAGCAAACAATCATCATCCAGACAACATTTTGCTATTTATAGGGACTGCATTGCAGTAAAGGAGCGGGTGCTCACAACCAGAGGCTGGGGGCCAGCACCAAACCCCAGTTTTTTTAATGCATTAAAATAGCAGGCTTTCTTTTACACACAAGTACAGCCTAAAACTTCCCCTGAAAGCTGCTTTGTGGTCAGCAGAGTAGGAGGGGCTTCATATGGCTCAGCTAGGGGAGAGGAGACTTTGTGACATGCAGCAGGGAAAAACAAGGTGGACCTTGTAGAAAATTTCAAACAGGTATTTAATAATATACATTTGAAAGGGCACCAGCGTTTATCCAATGAAACCTCTACAATCAGATATTTTCTTTCTCTACCTGCTGACGGGCAATGCTTTCTTATTACGGAAAGGCTGATTTTTCACAAGCCACCTGGATAGTGTTTTGTTTGGTTGTTTTTGTTTGTTTGTTTGTTTGAGATGGAGTCTCACTTTGTCGCCCAGGCTGGAGTGCAGTGGCTCGAACTCGCCTCCCTGCAACCTCCACTTGCCATTTTCAAATGATTCTCCTGCCTCAGCCTCCCAAGTAGCTGGGATTATAGGCATGTACTACCATGCCCAGGTAATTTTTTTGTATTTTTAGTAGAGATGGGGTTTCACCATGTTGACCAGGCTGGTTTGGAAGTCCTGGCCTCAAGTGATCCACCCACCTCAGCCTCCCAAAGTGCTAGGATTACAGGCATGAGCCAGCATTCCCGGCCAGTTTTGTTTTGTTTTGTTTTGTTTTTGTTTTTAACTTTTGAGAAATCTCCAAACTGTAACTGTTACCCCATTTGACCGAAAGATCCACTCACTGTCTCCTTTCTTGACTACTTGTCCTGCTACTCAGAGGCCAGCCTAGAAGAAGCAGGTAATCCTGTGCAAGTGTCTCATGCTGAGCGGGCACCAGCCTGCCTACAGGCAATGGTGGGAGGCTACCATGTGCAACATTGGTCCAGGAAGGGCCTGGGAGGTGGAGGGGCTGCCTCTCAACTTGACCCTCACACCTGAGGATTCATCTTGAGTATAGGTCTTGCCCAGAGGCACCTTGGGAGATACCAGGTGGCACTAGTATATTATCTCTGCCCTGGGATAGTGAGTTTGAGGGCCCTGGAAGGACTGCGGAAAGGAAGTTGGTGCTGACTCCCTGGTGGGATGGCTGTCTCTCCTAGGGGAGGTGTTACTCCCAGCTCTCTATGAAGAGGAAGAAGAAGAAGAAGAGGAGGAAGAAGAGGTGGAAGAAGAAGAAGAGCAAGTGCAGAAAGGTGGCAGTGTTGGCTCTCTGTCAGTCAACAAGCACCGGGGACTGAGCCTCACGGAGACAGAGCTGGAGGAGCTGCGGGCTCAGGTGCTGCAGCTGGTGGCAGAACTGGAGGAGACCCGGGAACTGGCAGGGCAGCATGAGGACGACTCCCTGGAGCTACAGGGTAAGTGCCTGGGCCAGGGCCCAGTGCCCGGGCCCAGAGGCTCTGCACTCCCCTGGATCCGAGCTTGACACTGGTGCCCCTCTCCCTGCAGGGCTCCTGGAGGATGAACGGCTAGCCAGCGCCCAGCAGGCAGAGGTGTTCACCAAGCAGATTCAGCAGCTCCAAGGTAATTCCCAGGGCTTGGACTGGAGGGAGGTGGCCATCCAAGTGGTCACCTAAGTACTTTTTTCCTGAGGGTTTGACTGAAGCATAGCAGATAAAAATAACCAAATTCAGTAATTTCACCTCATTTTCCTCTACTAGTCTCACGCTTTTCCGCTCCTTGTCTCTCCATCCTCCTCTGTCCCCAGTTTTCTTTCTTTAAACCTCCACCTGGCTCTTCTGTCCTCTCCTTCCATTTCTTGACCTCCTTGTCACCTCCTGTCTCTGGTGGGCTCTTTCCTCTTGCCCCTTCAGCCTCCTCCTTCATACTGCATCCCTGTGCCTTTGTTCTCCTGGTCAGTGCCAGGGGTGGGTGATCCAAGTTGAATTCCAAGCCAGATTCCTTTTTTGGTTCCTCCAAGGACAGCATGGGAAAGCATGAAGCCAATGAGACGTGACTGGTGGGGCCTCTCTGCACCTGTTAAGGGAGGCAGATGAGAGCACTTCTCTTGCTGCCTGGGACCTGAGCTTGTGGCCCCTAAATCCCTTTTTGCCAACACCCACGTCCCTTTGTCTCTGGAAAGCAGCAAGGCAGGTGTCCCACATTCCACCGCACCACCAAATAAAGAGGCAGCTTTTGTTACTTCTGTGGGCTTCCGGAAGGTTTAGGGGAGCTGCCCTAGAAAACGGCAGGGACTCTGGGGAGAACTGAGATCAAGCCAAAAGAAAAGTATAAATGGAGAAAAAAAAAGGAAGGCCGGGAAGCAGGCCTGGACAGTAGCAAGCAGAGGTGTGAGAGGGGGAGGAAAGGAGACGGGGACAGAAAATGTAAGCAAAGGTAGATACAGGAAGGGTGGTCAATGAAGGGGCTTGCAGAGGAGGAAAGTGGCAGGAAACGTGTCACACAGGGAAGAGTGTGGGCACTGGTCTGGGATGACCTAGATTCCTGGGCCCAGCTCTACCACTTACAAATTGTGTGATCTTGGGCAAGTCACTTATGTTTCTTTTTTTTTTTTTTGAGACGGAGTCTTGCTCTGTCACCCAGGCTGGAGTGCAGTGGCCGGATCTCAGCTCACTGCAAGCTCCGCCTCCCGGGTTTACGCCATTCTCCTGCCTCAGCCTCCCGAGTAGCTGGGACTACAGGCGCCCACCACCTCGCCCGGCTATTTTTTTGTATTTTTTAGTAGAGACGGGGTTTCACCGTGTTAGCCGGGATCGTCTCTCGATCTCCTGACCTCGTGATCCGCCCATCTCGGCCTCCCAAAGTGCTGGGATTACAGGCTTGAGCCACCGCGCCCGGCCGCAAGTCACTTATCTTTCTGAGATGTCATTTCTTATCTGTAAAATGGGACTAATTTATTTATCACCTACTTATGAGGTGCCTTTATACTTGGAGGACCAGCTATAAATGAGACAGACCACATCCCTGCCCTAATGAAGAGTACATTCTAATGGAGAGAGGCAGAAAATAAACAACACAAGTTCAGGTGGCAATAAATGCTATGAACACGACATAATAATATGATATAGAGAGAAGATGGGATGGGAGTTTATTTTATTTTATTTTGAGACATAGTCTCACTCCGTTGCCCAGGCTGGAGTACAATGGCACAATCTCGGCTCACTTCAACCTCCGCCTCCCGGGTTCAAGCGATTCTCGTGCCTCAGCCTCCCGAGTAGCTGAGATTACAGGCATGTGCCACCACACCTGGCTAATTATTGTATTTTCAGTAGAGATGGAGTTTCACCATGTTGGCCAGGCTGGTCTTGAAGGGAGTTTATTTTAGATATGGCAGTTAGGAAAGTCATCTTTGAGAAGTTGACATTTGAGCTAAGACCTGAATAATGAAAAGGATCCAGCCATCCAAGATCTGAGGGAGGAGCGTACCAGGCAGAAGCAACAGCAACTGCAGAGGCCCAGAGGTGAGAATGAGCTTCATTTGTTTGAGCGATAGAATAGAGGCCACTGTGTTTGCAGCAAAGTGCATGTGGAGGACCCTGGTAAGAGAATGTTCTGAGGCAGGCAGAGGCCAGATTACAATGGATCTTATAGGCCAGCCAAGAGGCTTGGCTTTCATGTAAGTGTGGTGGAAAGCCAGGAGAGGGTCTTAGCCAGGACTGGGATGATATGATCTGCTTTACATTTTTAAAAGAGAACTTGGCCACTAAGTGGAAACACTTAGGATGGAGGGAAGGGACTCAGAACAGTGAGTCCTGTTCTGAGCAAGTTACTCAGCAAGTTACTGCAATAGTCCAGTCAAGAGATGATGGTTGCTTGAGTTAGGGCTGTAGAAATGGAGATGATTCAGAATATATTTTGAAGGTGAAGCCCTCGGGATATGCTAATGAATTGGATCAGGGGACAACAGAGACATCAAAGATGACTTTGCCTTGAGAAAATTGATGGAAGGTGGTGATGTTTATTGAATTGGGAAAGACTTGGCAAGGGGTAAGTTTTGGGGGTAGGGGAGCCATTTAAGACATGTTTTCTACTGTTGAGTTTGAAGTAACTGTGGACATCCAAGTGAATATATTGAGGCAGTTGGATATATAAAGGCGGAACCAGGGAGAAAACAGGGCCGGAGATGTAAATTTGGAGTCATTAGCATATAATTGGCATTCGAATCCATGGGAAGTAATGGTGCAGTCACATGGAGAGACACCAGAAGAGGAGAAAGGGTCCAGTCCCAGAGACACTCCAGTATTTAGAGGTCCAATATAGGAAGACAAATGAACAAAAGAGTAAAGTGAGAGGAACTCCTGGAGCATGTCATGCCCTGGAAGCCAGAGCAGAAAGTGCTTCAAGGAGACAATGATCCACTGTGTCAGGTTGCTAAGTCAAGTGAGATGGTCTTGGATTTGGCAAGAGGGAGGACCCAGAGACATCTCAGTGCATGGAGGCACCGATTGGATTAGGTTTAGAGAGGACATGGGAGATGAAATGGAAAAGGTGAGTACCGGTAACTCCAGTAGTCATTTTGAAGAGAAGCAGAGAAGTAAGGGAAATAGGGTCGAAAGATTACTTCTTTTCTTTTTTCAAAGGTAGGAAATGCTAGATCATGTATAATGAAAGAAAAGATCCAGTACAAAAAAAGGCCTTTGCCTGGAGAAGGGACATTCCTCCATTCGAACGGGCGAAAAGTCAGGATTGAAGCACAGATGTAGCAGGAACTACCTGGGAAAATAGGGTTCTACAGCGCTTCCCTCCTCCGTAGGATGTTTCGTTTCTTTTGAGATGGAGTCTTGCTCTGTCACCCAGGCTGGGGTGCAGTGGTGAGATCTTGGCTCACTGCAACTTCCGCCTCCTGGGTTCAGGAGGCCTGGCTAATTTTTCGTATTTTTAGTAGAAATGGGGTTTCACCATCTTGGCCAGGCTGGTCTTGAACTTCTGACCTCGTGATCCGCCCCGCCTAGGCTTCCCAAAGTACTGGGATTACAGGCGTGAGCCACCACGCCCAGTCCTCAGTAGAGTGCTTTCTAGGGTGAGATCCCTCACGGCCCTGCGGGAGAGACCGAGGCTGCCCTCGCGCACGCGCGTCACCCGTTTCCGCCTGGCCGGGGCGCGCGCGGCCTTAGAGGCAGCTGCTGTTCGGAGGCGGTTCCGGCCGCCACAGCCCCTCCGGGGCCGGGACCGGCCAGCGGCTGGGTGGCCCCCCAGGGACACTGCTCTGGGGGGGCGGCGAGATGGAGGCTATAACCAGTGAGTGAGAATCCACTTTTCTGCCCGCAGCCCGACTCCTCGGCCCTTGACCTCTCCCCGACGGTCCCAGCCCCATACTCAACGGGCGCCAGCGCCTCGGAACCCGGGGAACCCTGGCTGGCCTCTTCAACTCCCGGGCGCTCCCGGAGTAGCTCTGCCCCCAGGCCTTGAGTCCTGCCCCGGGCGACTCTAGGTGACTCTGCACCTTCTGTTCCCAGTGGATCTGAGAATTTTTATTTTTATTTTTATTTTTATTTTGAGGCTGAGTTCCGCTCTGTGGCCCAGGCTGCACTGCAATGGTGTGATCTCGGCGCACTGCAACCTCCGCCTCCTGAGATGAAGTGATTCTGCTGCCTCAGCCTCGCCAGCAGCTGGGACTACAGATGCCCACCACCACACCCGGCTAATTTTTGTATATTTAGTAGAGACAGGGTGCCGCCATTTTGGCCAGGCTGGTCTCGACCTCCTGACCTCAAGTGATCCACCCACTTCAGCCTCCCAAAGTGCTGGGATTAAAGGTGTGAGCCACCGTGTTTGACCGAGAATGCCATTTTTTTTAGGGCCAGAAGCACCTAAGGGAGAGTTGAACCCTAACATCAAAAGCATATTAGGGAAGTGGAGGTTGGTCTGTTTCTCCAGAAGGCCCACCCCAGATTCTAGGGCCTTTATCCTAATGGCCAGTTTCCTTGTGTGTCTCCCTAGCTAGACCGACTTCACTGTGCTGCTCAGTAGTGGGGGTAGAGCTGACTGTTCTTCCAATAGGAAGTCAGAGAATCTAACAGGAGATTCTTGGCCTTGGCACGCAGTTAAGGATCAGTTAATAGTTGTTGAATAGATCAAGGAGATGTAACAGCTAGGATCATTCTAGAACTGGAAAGATTGGCAAAAGACATGCGCATAGTTCCACATGTGAGCTCAGGGGAGCAGGGTAGATCTTCCCCTGAGAAGCCCTCACCACTCAGCATCTATCTATGAAGCATGTCCAAATTTGTCTTCTTTGAAAGTCTAGACTCTATTCTAATTTTTAAAAAATACCCAAACAGGGTCAGGTGTGGTGGCTCATGCCTGTAATCTCAGCACTTTGGGAAGCCAGGATGGGAGGATCACCTGAGTCCAAGAGTTTGAGACCAGCCTGGGCAGCAGAAAGAGACCCCCATCTCTACATTAAAAAAAAAAAAAAAATTACCAGGGCAGGGTAGCCCATGCCTGTAGTCTCAGATATTAGAGGTGCTGAGGAGGGAGGGTTGCTTAAGCCCAGGAGATCAAGGCTGTAGTGAGCCATGATCATGCCACTCCACTCCAGCCTGGGCAACAGAACAAGATTGTGTCTCAAAAACAAAAAGGAAAACCCCCCAAATATTTAGTTCTGTACGCATAGGAGATACTTAGTAAAAGTTTGTTGAATAGATGAACTGTTGCCTTATTTATGCATGAATACATCAAATATCTATTGAGCTTCGTTTTCAGGCACAATACTAGATCCTAGAGCTGTAATGGTGAGCAAACCCGATATGCTCTCTGCCTTGATAAAGCTTATAACCAGGTGAAGGGGAGACTAAGTACACACACACACACACACACACACACACACACACACAGAGCAAAGTACAAGGTTTTATGAGACCATTTAATAGATGACTTCTCTTAGTTTTTTTGGAGGTACAAACTAGAAAAGTTGACATCTGAATGGTGAGTAGAATGAGCAGAAGTTGGGGGAAGGGGGTGAGAGAATGTGCCTTGCAAAGGATTTATGGGAAGATCCTGACCTTTCCAACCCAATCCTCATTAATTCTCTCATCCTGGCCCTCAAATCCTAAATTCACTGTTGTTATCAGTGGCTTTTACTCTCTCCACTTTTTGGTTCTGATCCCAGATGGGTGCATGTGTCTAGAAACTCTGAGATGCTCCATAGATACAGAGAACTCTTGACCCATTATTTTGTAAATTAAAAAATAGAAAATATAGGCTTCTTCTGAAAATCCAAACAGCACAGATGTATATGATATGTAAAGTAAAAACCTCATCACATGTTACCCCATACCTCAGAAACAACTGCTCATTATGGTTTGGGCATAGATCTTTCCAGGCCTTTTTCTATATGTTTGTCCATTTGTGTGTTATATACTATACATAAAATATTTTTTACAAAAATTAGATCATAGCATATATTTTACAGCTCTTTTCTTCAGTTAATATGGAAACTTCTTTGTTTTCACCATAGATCTGATACTTTCTTTTAAATGACTGCATGATATTCTATTTAACTATCATCAGTTTATTTTATTATTATTTTTTTTTTTTTTTGAGACCGAGTCTCACTCTGTTGCCCAGGCTGGAGTGCAGTGGTGCGATCTCGGCTCACAGCAACCTCTATCTCCCGGGCTCAAATAATTCTCCTGTCTCAGCCTCCCAAGTGGCTAGGATTACAGGGGCATGGCACCATGCCTGACTTTTTAATTTAATTTAATTTAATTTAATTTTTATTTTTAGTAAAGATTGGGTTTCACCATGTTGGCCAGGCTGGTCTTGAACTCCTGACCTCAAGTGATCCACCTGCCTTGGCCTCCCAAAGTGCTGGGATTATAGGCATAAGCTACTGCGCCCAGCCTAACTATCATCAGTTTAAACAATCCCTTATCGACTGACACTTAGATTATTATCCCGTGTTTGGTTATTATGCAGTGAACTTATATGTGAATTTGAGTTGTGCACATTGTTTTAGGTCCAGTACTTACCACAGGTAGGTCATGGGAACTTTGAGGCTCTGTAAAGCTCTCAGGATGAATAGGTGAAAATAGTCTGTATACATTTTTTGAGTCAGGGAATTTCTAGAAAGATTCAGGGCATCAAGAAAATACTATAAATGAAGTTAGGTCTTTAACAATCAGGTGATTCCTTAGAAGCATGTAATACTTCTTGTTTACAGTAGACTGATTGCTTTCGGTGCCAGGCCTCAAAATCTACTTTTCTTTTTTTTTTTTTTTTTTTTTTGAGACGGAGTCTCGCTCTGTCGCCCAGGCTGGAGTGCAGTGGCGCAATCTCGGCTCACTGCAAGCTCCGCCTCCCGGGTTCACGCCATTCTCCTGCCTCAGCCTCCCGAGTAGCTGGGACTACAGGCGCCCGCCCCTGCGCCCGGCTAATTTTTTCTATTTTTAGTAGAGACGGGGTTTCACCCTGGTCTCGATCTCCTGACCTTGTGATCCGCCCACCTCGGCCTCCCAAAGTGCTGGGATTACAGGCATGAGCCACCACGCCCGGCCCAAAATCTACTTTTCTATTGGACCTTACTACATAGAGTCACTCTCTTTTCCCTTCTTAGGTACTCCTTTTCGTCCATCCAGCATGATGCTATACTTCTCTGATGGGGTAGAGACGAGGTTTTCAGGACTTTGCAGACAAGAAATAAGTCTCCCTTTAATTTTGTGCCTCTAGAACATGGTAGATTAGTTCACCCGCCCTCTTGATCATCTCAACCTTTGGACTTTGCAGGTGAGCTGCGTTCTCTGCGTGAGGAGATTTCCCTGTTAGAGCATGAGAAAGAAAGCGAACTTAAGGAAATAGAACGGGAATTGCATTTGGCCCAGGCTGAGATCCAGAGTCTGCGGCAAGCAGCAGAGGATTCTGCAACTGAACATGAGAGTGACATAGCGTCCCTGCAGGAGGATCTCTGCAGGATGCAGAATGAACTTGAAGACATGGAACGCATTCGGGGAGATTACGAGATGGAGATTGCCTCCCTCCGTGCAGAAATGGAAATGAAGAGCTCTGAACCATCCAGTAGTTTAGGTCTCTCAGATTACTCTGGGTTGCAAGGTATGAGAGCCGTCAAGTGGGTCAGTAAAGTCAAGCAGAGGAAAGGAGATAATACATAGGAAAATGGTAGAAGATGGTGTTAGATCATGAATTAGGAATCTCTAGAAAAAACCTCCAGGTCGAATTCAAGACTGTAGGGGGCCAGGCATGATGGCTGATGCCTGTAATCCCAGAACTTTGGGAGGCCAAGATGGGAGGATCATTTGAGCCCAGGCGTTCATGACCAGCCTGGGCAACCAAGTGAGACCCTATCTCTTTCTAAAAGAAAATTTTAAATAAAAATTTTTAAAAAGACAGTAAGGGGGAAAAACCTACCCAGATATTACATAACCAGTCCATGGTGGTGTAAGAAATAGCACCATGGAGAGGTACCCTGGGAATTCTTCTTCAGAGAGTCATTGGGTCTTTGTTGATTTCACTATGGGAAAACCCTTTCTGGGAAAATTCCCAGCTCTAAGATGGGCAAAGAGGGACCTGTCACCTTGGGAAACTCTTCCTGCTGCCCAGGCATCATGGTGCTTTGCCTAAACTGCTTTATGGGGGACCTCTGGCCCTGCTTCCAGGTGCAGGGATGCTAATTCTTAGGTTCCATTAGCTCTCCCCAAAATAGAAGCTTTAGGGGGCAACAAATGAGAGCACAAGACAGCTAGAGAAGAAAAGTTATTCCAAGTAATACATGAGTTACCCAAAAGCCTAGAGCCCTGCTTTCAGACAGTGAGTCTCCCAGCTAGTTGCTAGGATTCATGACATCAGAGAGTTTGCCTTTATTCTGCGGCTAGATTTATGATCTGAGTATAATGGAAGTCCTATATTTGGCCAGGTCGAGCAGAGGCAATCAACAAGGAATCAAAGAACTGCAAGTTTTTCCAGCTGTATCAAGCGTCTCAGAAGAGCCTTTAGATTAAATGGTGCTGGGAGAGGAAGGTTGGCACAGTGGGAAGGCTTGGGCTGGAGTCAAACAGACCTGAGTTCAGTATCTCAGCTCCACTAATTAGCAGGAGGAACATAGGAGGTCTGGTTACGGTCTTTCTCTGAGCCTGTTTCTATATCCGGGATATTAAATCAAAATTGGTTAATAAAACCTAATAGCTAGATGGGATCCTGAAACAGGAAAAGGACGTTAGGGAAAATATAGAGAAATCCAAGTAAACTATGGAGTTTAGTTAATAGTAATGTATCAATATTCGATTCCTTAGTCATGACAGGTATACCATGGTAATGTAAGGTGTTAACAATTAGGGAAATTGGGTGAGAACCCTCCCAGGAAACTCCGTACTATCTTTGCAACTTTTTTGTAAATCTAAAACTAATCTAAAATTCAAAGTTTATTAAAAAAAAAAAAAACTTACAGAACTATTTTGGGAATTAAATGAAATGTGAAGCATGTCAAAATCACTTGCACACTTACCAAATCTGAGGCTGAAACTATCAAGTCTAATGCTTAGTGCATGATTAGTTTTCATTAAAGATTAGTTTCCGCCCTCCCTTTTATGGTAATCTGCAGTATTCTAAGGAATTCTGATTGGAATTAAGAGGAAGCATTCGAAGTTACTTTTAGGGTGTTGAATCTTCCAGCAGGTAAGATAGGTCTTGGGTTTAATTAGAGCAAGTTAGTGTTCTTTAAATATCAGTATAATTAGTGTTCTAAGAGACATAATTCTTTTTAAATTTTTTGCAAGTGGACACAGAGTCTTGCTCAAGACCCAGGCTGGTCTTGGACTCCTGAGCTCTAATGATCCTCCTACCTTGGCCATCCAAAATGTTGGGATCACAGGTGTAAACCACTGCACCCGGCCAACATAATTCTTAATCACGAAGAAACAAAACAGATACAGGTGTTTGTATCATCACAGCCTTAAAAGCGGGCATGGTGACTCAGGTGGATCACTTGAGCCCAGGAATTTGAAACCAGCCTGGGCAATATAGTGAAACCCCATCTTAACAAAAAAATTCAAAAATTAGCCGGGCTTGGTGGTGTGTGCCTATAGTCACAGGTACTCGGGAGGCTGAGGTGGGAGGATCACTTGAGTCCAGGGAGGTCAAGGATGCAGTGAGCCTTGACTGTGCCACTGCACTCTGGCCTGGATGACAGAGTAAGACTATCTCAAAACAAAACAAAACCAGAAAGGAAATAGTATAGGTATAGGTGACTGGTGCTTAGAGACATATACTGGGGTATTTCAGCTGGATCTCTTCTAATGCTTGAGGATGATATGTGAGTCTGGTTAGGATGGCTCTTTCTGTCAGCAGATAAAAGGCCATTAGAAATAATTCCTTTTTTTTTTTTTTTTTTTGAGACAGAGTCTCACAACCTTGGCTCACTGCAACCTCTGCCCCCCAGGTTTAAGCAATTCTTCTGCCTCAGTCTCCTGAGTAGCTGGGGCTACAGGCGTGTACCACCACACCTGGTTAACTTTTGTATTTTTAGTAGACACAGGGTTTTGCCATGTTGGCCAGGCTGGTCTCGAACTCCTGACTTCAAAGGATCTGCGCACCTCGGCCTCCCAAAGTGTTGGGATTACAGTCTTGAGCCACTATGCCTGGCAAGAATTCTTTACCACATCCAGACCGATGTATTTGGTGTGGGAATAAAGGACATACAAGGAAACTCAGAATGCCTGAAAGGCAGGTACTGGCAGTCACATCTGACAGTTCACATCTCTCAGCTTTTTGTACTAAGAGCATAATTGGAAGGTAATCATAAACAGTTGAATGGAAACTTTACATACAGTAAACCCCAAACTTAATTAAACCTTCAAAAATTCCTAAAAGTTCAAGAGTCTGCTTCGGTTGAGGCTTTGAAGATGAGCACACAGGGCAGATCTTCAGGGCAGATGAGAAGAAGGACAGCTATCGGGAAGAGGAGCAAGACTCACTGCACTGTGGAATTTCCTGGGCCCTGTCTTCTAAGCCTCTATCTCTCTTTTCTGTCTTTAGAAAAAGAGAAGCTCTTTAGCCTTCTGCTCTCATGTTTCAAAACAGGAAAACTGGGGGCTGGTCATCAGTGCTTTCCTTTCCTCCTGGTCTCATCTCTCTCTGCTTGTCCTCTGCAGAAGAACTGCAGGAGCTGCGGGAACGCTACCATTTCCTGAATGAGGAATACCGGGCCCTGCAGGAGAGCAACAGCAGCCTCACTGGGCAGCTTGCAGATCTGGAGAGTGAGAGGTACAGCTGTCTCTGGAGAGTGAGAGGTCATGGGGTTCCACAGGACTCTGTCTTGCCTTGGGCTTTCCCCTGAAGGCAGATGCCAGGGCAGTGAGCGTTCCTCTGCTCCTGGAGACCCAGTCCTTTCCATGGTTTCCAAAGAATACAGATACCATCTACAAGCAGACATGGGGATCCGACCCAGTTATCTCAAGACTAGAGGGAGTGAGTTCTGAAGTTTACTTTTGCTCTAGGCACTGGGTTCTGGTTTGCTCTGCCCTGAAGTAGATCAGAAGAGATTCGTTTATTGTCCGCATAGACTTGTTTCAGTCTAATGGCAGGCACAATGCTTCCAGATTGGAGTGGGCTTGACTAGGCCTAGCCTGAAAACTAACTGGACTGGCATTCTAAGGGTCTCCCAGAGTCAAACACACCTTTGCAGATTGAGGTGCTGGAGACTTTCCATAGTCTTCTAAGCATGTTTATCTGAGCGGTGAGTCACAATAGAAGGCCCCTTACTATCTTTGGCCTAAAATGAAGGCATCAGGACCAAGCATGCATGGCTGGTGTTGCCAGGCAGAACTCCCTTCAAGCACAGCTCTGGGGTTCTGGATTGCAGGACACAGAGAGCAACAGAGAGATGGCTGGAGTCCCAAACACTAAGTATGACGTCGGCAGAGTCTCAGACTTCGGAAATGGATTTCTTAGAGCCTGATCCTGAAATGCAGCTGTTACGGCAGCAGCTACGGGATGCTGAAGAGCAGATGCATGGCATGAAGAACAAGGTAGGGCACAGAGGGTGGGGAGGGCAGGCACGTTTCTTGTCTTTCTTTCACCTTCTCCCAGCCTGTGGTAGAAACATCTCCACAGGCATGCACTGTGACGGGAGACAGTATTCTGGGGTCTTGCTTGCCTGATGTAAATCTTCCAGTCAAAGAATGCCATACTTTCCCCAAGCTTGTTCTTGGAGCACATGTGGTATCTGTAGTAAACAAGCCTCCCTGTTCCATTTCCTGCATAGTGTCAGGAATTGTGTTGTGAGTTGGAAGAGCTACAGCATCATCGCCAGGTCAGTGAGGAGGAGCAGAGGCGGCTGCAGAGGGAGCTCAAGTGTGCTCAGAATGAGGTGCTTCGGTTTCAGACCTCCCACAGTGTCACTCAGGTAAAGACTGCCCAGGGAGTCATCTGGGGTGGGGGCAGAAGGGCCTCATGGAGGGGCTGCTTCAACCAGGGTGGGCACAGTGAGTATGGCTGTGCTCTGCTGACTCTTGCCCTGCAACTGGGCACAGTCTGCTGGAAACCAACTGTAGAAGTCATATAGCACTGCATTCTAGAAATGGTGGTCATTACTGAGTGTCTGTCTCACAGAAGAAACCAAACCCTAGACCTGTGGGAGCTCCTCAAGATGTCTGCATCTGAAAAGGAACCCAACTGATCCGTAAAAAGATCTGCTGTTTCTCCAGAGTAACTGTTCTACTCACATCCTCCCTACCACAGAATGAGGAGCTGAAGTCCAGACTCTGTACCCTGCAGAAAAAATATGATACTAGCCAGGATGAGCAGAACGAGCTCTTAAAGATGCAGCTGCAACTTCAGGCTGAGCTCCGGCAGCTCAAAGTCATGAAATCCACACTTGTAGAAAAGCAGAGTGAGAAGGTAACAGCAACCAGAGGTGAGGGGACAACTTAGGTGCTAAGGGCATCCTTCTGAGGTTTTGGGAAAGGTGGATCAGAGTAGTGAGTTAAAAATAATTCCAGCAACCACATAGACAGCACCACAGGTAAAGAACTCCAGCCCTGCTCGAGTACTACATTAGATATGAGGACATTAGGAAGTGAAGGGCAGGGAGAAGCACATCTTAGACTGTCGGTGTCTTCAAGTGACTCACACGGAAGAGTGAGTGGGTTAAGGAGCCCAGAGGCACTGCCCAAAGCCCCCTCTACCATAGGAGTTACTGTGCCGGCTGCAGAAGCTGCAGCTCCAGCACCAGAACGTCACATGTGAGAAGGAAAAGCTGCTGGAACGGCAGCAGCAGCTGCAGGAGGAGCTGCAGTGCCATGAGGCGGAGCTGCAGCACCTCAGGGATACGGTGGCCTCCTTCAAAGAGAGCAATGAGAAGGTAAAAGAAGCTCCTGGTGAGGGAGGATGTAGCCTCATCTTGTGTGGGGGTGAGAGTGCAGAGGAGGAGAGGGAATGGTAGGAGTGTGGAGGAGCTGGCAGTGAGGGGGCCAAAGAGGTGCTTAGGAGAAAGGTAACAGGGAGTCACAAGGCTCTCATCTTCCTTTGATTTTAAATCAGAAAAGCAGCATATAAAAAGGAAGTCCCTTTCCCTCCCTACCTCCCAAAAAAGGAAGCCCCAGAAGGTCTGTGTTTCTTTTTAAATTATTTTTATATTTATTTATTTATTTAACTGGAGAGGCTACACTGGGAAGGTCTGTGTTTCAAGCCTGTCAGGGACGGGTCCATCTTGGGTATATATCCCAGGCTGGGATGAAATTGGGGCTGAGAAGGACAAAGGAAGATGGGTCCCCTTAGTCCCTGCCTGGGAGGAGAGAGTTCAGCAGCAGGAGTGCCTGGGGTGATGGCCAGGCCTGCCTCCCCTGCCCAGAACACAGAGACGCACGCTCAGCTTCAGGAGATGAAGCAGCTGTACCAGGCCAGCAAGGACGAGCTGGAGCGGCAGAAGCACATGTATGACCAGCTGGAGCAGGACCTCCTGCTCTGCCAGCTGGAGCTGAAAGAGCTCAAGGCCTCCCAGCCCAGTCCGGAGGACAAAGGAAAGTGTGCTAACAAGGTAATTGTTGTTCAGAGAGGTGACAGCTCCTGGGCACTTGCTCCAGAGAGAGGAGGTACAGAGGCAAAAGATGAAGGCACCCAATCGAAGGGCTTGATGGGCTTCCTAGGCAGGAAGCAGAGGCAGGGCCACATGCTGCTAACTACAGAACAGTTTGCCCTGACCTTGACTTTGAGCCAGAGCCACAGCTCAGTAGGATCAATACCTTTGGATCCCAGTCTGAACCCCTGAAGGTTTTACACATGATTCCATGTATGTAGACAATGGAATATAGAGTGCTGACTAGGCAAGAGAAGGACCTAGGCTCTTTGAGGATTTATTCTGTGACTTTGAAGTAGTTAAATTCTTTGTTGTTGTTGTTGTTGTTGAAACAGAGTCTCACTCTGTCACCCAGGCTGGAGTGCAGTGACACGATCTCAGCTCACTGCAGCCTCTGCCTCCTGGTTTCAAGCGATTTTCCTGTCTCAGCCTCCCGAGTAACTGGGACTACAGGCACATGCCACCGCGCCTGGCTAATTTTTGTATTTTTAGTTGAGACGAGGTTTCACCATGTTGGTCAGGCTGGTCTCGAACTCCTGACCTCAGGTAATCCACCTGCCTCGGCCTCCCAAGCTTCGATGACAGGCATGAGCTGCCATGCCCTGCCAGTAATTAAATTGTTGAAGGTTGAATTGTGCCCTCTTTAAATGGAAGAGAATTCTACTCTTATCTCACTTCCTTTTAGTAGTAAATCCTGATAGTGATAAATAAGGGCTTATTCATTTTTTTTCTTTTCCATAGTGTATAAAATGCAAGCCGTTATCATTTATCCTGTTGAGCACTTTCAGCTCCTGATTACTGATGGGAAATGGAAAGGTGTTGAAGCATGTTGGAGAAAAGGCCCAAGAGTCTCTAAAGATGGTGGAGCTGGTCACATTCTGCCAGAAAACTCAGTAGTTCCTGTCCCTGGGGAAAGGCCTTCAGGAGACAGAGGACTGGGAAGGTTATTTGGGCTACCTCAACAGTCTCTTTGCCTTTCTATATCCAGGCTCACGTTTCCTCCTTTTTCCACTTCTACTCAATTTAGGAGCCCAGGGGATCCGTGACTTGCTCGTCACCTCTTCCCCTAATGGGAAAAACGATGGGAAAGGAGAAGCATGCTGGCAGACAGCACCTGTTTTTTTCTCTAGCCATAAAACAGCATTGAGATCTGTCTGATACTGGAAGATTTGGGTTTTTGGAAATGGGATGATTTAGACTTCTCAATCCAAATTCAGCAATAGCGCATTCTTTCTAAAGATATAAAGAGAGAATTAGGAAAGCAAAAATGGGAAAAATTAGGGTGAAATTAGGTCCTTATTGGTAAGGAGTGTAATTGCATTCAAAAACAACTGGGGTTAATGAGAATAACAGGAGCTAAGAGTTCCCAGCAGGGTGGGAATATGGTGTATACACCAAAGGAAAGGGCCAGAGAAGAGGAAAGGGGCATCGATAGCATTCGCCATCAAACTGCCCCCAGAAAGGAATGGTAGAAGTTTAGAGCAAGGCCAGCCACCAGTCTAGAGCAACCTGCTCTGAAAGAGCAGCCTGTGGGGGATCCCCAATCGGTATCTAAAACAGCCAGGGTGCATTGTGGCTTGGGGTGACCAGTCCAAAGTGACTGCACAGGGAGAGAATCACAAGAGGCAGGAGAGCGCAGAAGTGCTCTGTTAGCCACCCAGGAAGCTTACCTTACAGAGTAACCACCCCCTCCGCACCCGCCCCCACCCACAGTGTGACACACTGCTGTCCAGACTGACAGAATTGCAGGAAAAGTACAAGGCCAGCCAGAAGGAGATGGGGCAGCTGCAGATGGAGCAGTGTGAGCTCCTGGAGGACCAGAGGAGGATGCAGGAGGAGCAGGGCCAGCTGCAGGAAGAGCTGCACAGGCTCACACTGCCACTGCCCAAGAGTGGCCTCTTACTCAAGGTAACTCCGCCAGAGGCAGCTGCTAACTGTGGGGAAGCTGCTCTGAGAAGCTTCCCTGTGTGACTAGGGAAAAATAGAAGGGTGGAGGTTGAACTTTTTCTTCTTCTTACCAACGACTCCTTACTTTCTCACCACTCTCCCCAAACCAAAAAGCTCCATAGAGCCAATTAGAGTTTTTCTTATAAGGGCTTTAAATCTTAAAATACCTTTTATACTCTGGAATCTGTGCAGCAGTTTATATTTAGTTATTTAGTCCATCTGGAGAAAATGCACCTGAAACCACTTTGTAAACGACAAAATATATCCCAACGTAAGAAACCATTGCTACTTTTAGCTGGTCTCCATAGAAAGACTCCCCCTGTCCCCAGATGGGCTCTGTGAAGCCAGCCCTGAGATTCTTCAGGGAATTGTTCACAGCAGGGATGAGGCACCAAGGAGGCATCGGACTTTCTGTGTAACCACCACAATCCCTTGCCTCCTTCCTTCTACTCCGCCTCAGAGTCAGGAGCTACTCACCAAGTTAGAAGACCTGTGTGAGCTGCAGCTGCTCTACCAAGGCATGCAGGAGGAACAGAAGAAGCTGATACAGAACCAGGACTGTGTATTAAAAGAACAATTAGAGATCCACGAAGAGCTGCGACGTTTCAAAGAGTCTCATTTCCAGGAAGTGCTGGAGAATCCCGATGATTCCAAATTGGCTAAGTCCTCAAAATATAATCGAAACAAGGTAACCATAGCAAGAGGTAGGGAGACAGTTCTCCTGAGCACAGCAGCATGACAGGGAGAGTGGGCACTGCTGAAGGGTCAGAGTTGGGAAGGCCTGTTTGGCCAGGGGTGAGGATAAGGCTAAAGCCCTGCCCTTCACCACCTGTGACCTCTTTCAGGCTCCATTAAGAGGTGGCTTTTAGATACAGCCTGAGGACCTCACCTAGATGCCATTATCCTTTATCATATTGATATTCACAGTGCCCAGTTGAAGCACTGTGAGCACTCAGGGCAGAGCTGGGATGACCCAAAATCTGTCATCGGATCATTTGACTCATTCCTAGTAAGATGTATAGTATCAGTTTGGTGTGTGTTTGGATTCCTTTGGACTGACTCTAAACATGTCATCTTTTTCTTGAGTGGAAAAGTACGGTTCTCAGTTATCAAAATCGTTCACCTTTGGTGTTATCTGTGAGGCAAATTTGGGCCCTTTCATTTCTAAGAGAAGAATTCCTAGCACATGGGGTTCTTAGTACTGACCACACTATCTTCATTGGAACTTTGGTGGCAATAACAGAGAAAGGTCACAGGGGTTAGACCAGAAAATCAATGCCTCTCAAGTACCAGCAAGGGGTCATACCGATGAGGTGACACAGGTGGAGATCACCGTACAATTCTATTCAGGGTTGGGGGCTAAAGTTGTTCTGAGGTCTCAGCGTGGGTGAGGAAGGGCAGGTAGACAGTTTCGGTTTAGGCCGAATCTATTCATTCAGATCTTATTCTGAACAAGGAGAACCAGGGAGTAGCAGAAGTCAACACTGTGAGGCTGGATCATATTCCAGGGGCAGCAGATGTCCAGGCTGCAGGCCTGGGTAACACAGCTGGGAACCAGGTATAAAATATTTCCTTAACTGATCAGATCTCATCCTGGACATCAGCGCCAAGAAGCCAGGCCCAGAGAGCCTGGGAAACATGCCCAGAGGCCAGATTCAGAATTGGGGCAGGAGATACAGGAACTAATAGTGAGACTTTGATTCCAGTTCTTCATATTGCCGCGTTCAAGGCCGGGCTGATTTTACAACTAGGGGTGGGCAGGGAGACTGAGCCTGAAGGTCAGGATAACAGGTATACCTGACTGAGAAGAGGGTGTGATGGGGAGCCAAGGTGTTCTGGAAACCCACTCGGGACTGCTCCAAGGAGACAGGGATGTACCAAAGTGCAGAAACCAGCTGAAATGGGAGCCGGGAAATTATGGAGTATCTGCCCTGGGGATATTTTCCCAAATGAGCAAGAAACTGATACATGCCAGTTACCTGTAGTTTAAGTCAGAGACATAAGCCGGGGTGAGGTGGAAATGTAGGCATGCCATTCTCTAAGGTGTGCTTTCAGACATCTGTACCAGGAAAGGTGCAGCTGGAAGGACTGAAGTGTCACAATAATGATAATGTCTCCCCACCCCTGCCCCCAGCAATCCAAGCTGCTCATGGAGCAGATGCAGGCCCTGCAGGTGCTGTATGAGGCCAGTCAGGCGGAGCAGGAGCTCTTGCAGCAAGAGCAAGGGAGGCTCCTAGAGGAGCGGAAGAGACTGCAGGCAGACTTGCAGCTCTGCCTGGAAGAAATGCAGCTGCTTCAAGTCCAGTCCCCTTCTATAAAAATGAGCCTTGAGTCCTACGGGAAGAGCTATGGTAGCATGGCCCCCAGCAATGAGAACTGCCGTAAGACTTATGATACCACTGTGGATGACAATGAGAGCTATAACAAGAGTTACGCCAGCACCCAGACCAGCAGCGAGAGCTTTCTCAAGAGCTATGACAGCAGCACCAGTGCCAGTGAGGCCTATGGAAAGAGTTACTGCACTACTAGCGACAGCAGCATTACCTATAAGAAGAGTTATGGCAGCACCAGTAGCTCTGACACCTGCCAGAAGAGTTTTGTCAGCAGCTGCACTGACGAGGAACCTGCTGAGCCTGAAGACATGGAGGTAACGGTTGCCAGGTGACAGGTCAGGCAGGGGACGATGGACTCTTGTCTTTTTAAGAGATGCATCACCAGGGGAAGGGACAAGAAGTGTGGGAATGGGGTCAGAGCTGACCTGGGGAACTACTGAAAGTAAGTGAAGCCTTCTACCCATGGCAGCCTGGTCTCCCACTCAGCCCTCTTGTAGAGAGATGCCCCCGTCTGGACAGAGGCCCGTAAGATTCAGTCCATTTCCTCACCACAGCCATGGTGCTCTTTAATGGGGGTAAATATAGTATTCCCCCGCGGGCAGCTCTGGATCCTGGTGGCCATTGTTTGGTATCCAGGGAAGGGCCTAGCAGAGTGGGGCGGAGCTTAGGTGCTCCTCAGGGTGCTATTGTTGCTCCCCCACCCTCTGCAGCACTTTGAGGAAATGGTTGCGAAGGTGCTGATCAAGCTGCAGGCGGTGCAGGCCATGTACCAGATAAGCCAGGAGGAACACAGCCAGCTGCAAGAGCAGATGGAAAAGTTACTGGCCAAGCAGAAAGACCTGAAGGAAGAGCTGGATGCCTGTGAAAGGGAGTTCAAGGAGTGCATGGAATGCCTTGAAAAGCCCGTGGCCCCCCAGAACGACAAGAATGAGGTAACCACTGTCAGGGAGGCAGGGTTTCCTCTGGCAGCCCCTGGAGCCAGAGGGGTCATGGCCACTTCAGAGAGGCCAAAGAGAGAGGGACAAAGCAGGGACAGCATGCACCTCAGAGGCTGGGCAGTCTGCTGCATCCCTGATGACATTCCCAAGTGCCCGAGGAGCTGGGGTTTACTGGTCATCAGGATTCCACGCATCAAATGATTTCTTTTTCTCTCTTTGCCACTTCTGTTCTCTCTTTTGCTTTGTGTTCTAGACCACTTCTGTAGAACTGTATTTTTGCATTTGCCAATCTTCTTTCATCACTTTGTGTGCATTTGCCTTGTCTCCTGGTGTACCAACTGGGAGCAGCAACTAGATTGTAAGCAGCTCAAGGACAGGGACATGTCTCCTTTTGGATCTCTCACAATGCCAAGAAGAGTGCTCTGCACCCCCTAGGAATGGGACAGAAGTCTTGTGTCTGGCCAGGGGTTCACAGTCCAATGGGGGTCTCTTTGTATACACACGGGAGAGATTCAGAGAGCAGCGAACACATGGGTCCAGATTGGTTGGTATTGGTACCTACTGAGGGGATGGTCATGTTCTGCCATCAGCCAAGGAAGACAAAACCCGAGATCAGGGAGCAGAATGTGACTTGCCTCTGTTTCCAGGGTGAGGTGCAGGAGCCCAGTACACACTTCAGGAGTGTACAACACAGTTCTTTAAGTAATTGTTCCTGTTAGAGAGATGGGTTGGATGAAGTAGGAGTTCCCATAAAAAGAATTCTAGGCCAGGTGCGGTGGCTCGCCCCTGTAATCCCAGCACTTTGGGAGGCCAAGGTGGGTGGATCACCTGAGGTCAGGAGTTCGAGACCAGCTTGGCCAACATGGAGAAACCCCATCTCTACTAAAAATACACAAAATTAGCTGGACATGGTGGCGCATGCCTGTAATGCCAGGTACTCAGGAGGCTGAGGCAGGAGAACCGCTTGAACCCAGGAGGCGGAGTTTGCAGTGAGCCAAGACCACACCATTGCACTCCAGCCTGGGCAACAAGAGCAAAACTCCATCTCAAAAAAAAGAATTCTATCTAATAAATCCCCGAGGTTCAGAATTGATAGCAGCCCTGTTGTTATTCCCCAGTCACAGTAGAAAACACCATTTAAATCGTTTTGACCTTCTTTTTTTTTTTTTTTTTGAGACAGAGTCTCACTCTGTTGCCAGGCTGGAGTTCAGTGGCACGATCTCAGCTCACTGCAACCTCCACCTCCTGGGTTCAAGCGATTCTCCTGTCTCAGCCTCCCAAGTTTCTGGGACTACAGGTGCGCTCCACTAAGCCCAGCGAATGTTTGTATTTTTAGTAGACATGGGATTTCACCTTGTTGGCCAGGCTGGTCTCAAACTCCTGACCGCAAGTGATCCGCCCACCTCAGCCTCCCAAAGTGCTGGGATTACACTGGATGGCAAGTGAGCCACCACGCCCTGCCATTTTTTTCATCTTATTAGATGTACGTCATCAGGTGCCTCAAGTTAGGAGAAGCTATTTGTAAAACTATTTGAGAGGCTCATTTTTCACAGTTGAATATTTTCTCTTCCTGTGGGCTTTAGCAGGGAGATTTCTGAGACCCCCAAGCAGGGCTGAGGTTGGTTGCATGATCAGCCAGCTGGTTGCATAACCAGCCAACTCTGGGTAACTGGCCCTTCACTACCAACAGATCAAAGAACTGCAGACCAAGCTGCGAGAGCTGCAGCTGCAATACCAGGCTAGCATGGATGAGCAGGGGCGGCTTCTGGTAGTGCAAGAGCAGCTGGAGGGGCAGCTGCAGTGCTGCCAGGAGGAGCTCCGCCAGCTCAGGGAGAAGAGGCCCTCTGTTGTCAAAGAAGCCCGGGGGAAGAATGCTAATAAGAACATGAACAAGAACGCCAATGGGGTTAAAATGAAAAAGGTGATCAAGCCGCACTCGGATACTTCTGAGAGTGACTTTGAGACCAGAAAGGTGAGTAGTAACCTTGGTAGCCAGATAAGCAGAAAGGAGGAGGAGATCCTGGGAAGAAGCATTGTCTCCACCACCCTTTCAACCAGGCAAGGGATTTGTAGAGAAGCTTCTGGGATCTCTGAAGTGTCTACAGTGGTTCCCATCTTAATGGAAAGTGGGTGCTCCCTTTTCCTGTGAAGCTATGGGGAGAGTGGAACACAGACAACTCAGACAACTCACATTGAACACAGACAACTCACATTGGGAGGTACAGCCCTAAAGGACCACAGCCCCTAGGCTGGACAACTCCTTCAGTTCACCCAACCCCATTTGCTGGGGCCCCTGTTCTTCCTGGGTTGCATGCCCAAGAGAAGGACCAAATAGATGAAGAGGGAGGAATTTGTTCAAAGTAGTTGTGTACTAATAAGTGAAAGAGGATTGGGTAAAAGAAGAGTCACTGTAGGGGTGGGAAGCAACAATTTAGGTGCACACCCAAGACTCTTTAGTTCTGGCAGCTGTTTGAAATGGCTTATTGGCCAACAGACATAGTGGTCCTGAGAGGTGAGGTGTGATGCCCTCTACATATGCTCAGAGGATTGGCTCACAGTCCCGGAGCACCGGGCTGCACCCTTGCACTCTGACATGCTGGAAGTCATGTTTCCTGGAGCTAGTACAGCATTGTCATGAGAGTAGGAGCTTCACAGGTAACGCAGCCCTCATCCTGCCCTACTCCCACCCCACAGAGTCTGGAGGTGGTGCTCTACTACAAAGCCAGCCAGAGGAAATTAGATGGACTAGCAAAAGAGGAGGAAAAGAAAGAGGAGATGAAAGAGGAAAAAAAGGAGGAAGTGAAAGAGGAAGCAAAGGAGCAGTGTGGGGATGAGCTAGTTGCTGAGCCAGCAGATCCTGGGGAAGCTAAATCCACAGAAGATCAGGAGGAAAATGAAGAGGACAAAGAGCAAGAGGAGAAGGAAGAAGACAGTGAAGAGGAGGAAGATGACATTGACTCTTCCCTTGAAAGTCCCGAAGAAAACAACCCCCTCAGACTTTCCGAGAGTAAAAAGGTAACCAGAGCCAAAGGCTAGATCAAGTGGGAAGTGGGATCTTGGGCTCAGGTACCTCAGAGTTAATGGGTGGCCCTGCCAAGGATGGATATCTCTAGGAGTGGAGGCCTCTCACTGTAAGGCACGGCCCTTCTGGGAGGTGGAGATGCAGAAGGGGGAGGCGAGAGCAGTCTGTCTGCAGGAAATCACGGGCTCAGCCCCATTTGCTGTGGAACCACCTCACAATGACCACCTTTTCTGGGAACGAACGTGGGGTCCCTGGCGTCCTTTCATTTACATAGTAGCCTTTGTTACCTTCCTTATGTGGGGAGCGTTCCCTCATCCCTCTTTCGGCACTGCAGGAAGGACATTGACAGCGTGAAGTCTACTTCAGGCCATTTTTGTCAGCCTGGGCAAGTCACTCAGTCCGGTTTTCCTATGGTGCCCTGTTAGGTTTAACCTTTGTTGTCGCTGTTAGGGGTGTGTCAGGGGGATAATCTCTTCTTTGTAGGCTTGTGTCGCCCCCTGGATTCTGGGTATCACAGGACATGAAGGTGGGGCCTGGGAGTGATCAAGAGTGATAGTGAAAATATTTCACGTCTGTACAGTAGGAGCATAGACTAGTCCAAGGAGACCATCCCTAGCCCTACAGTTGCTAGATCACTGAGAGGTTGGGGTGGAGGTATCCTGGGATATATATGCTAGAATGCCAGGGGTAACTTACCAACAATATAGAAGTACTTCCATATTTTATTAACTGGTACATCTCTGCAGGTATGTAGCAACTGAATTCTTGCCCTGGGCTTAACTCAGGGCCAGAGTCTCTACAGAGTTAGAGTATTTCCTGTGTAAGTCCTCAGCTTACATTACAGGTTCTTTCTGTTCTAAAGAGAGGTAAAGAAAAAAGCCTCTTGTCCAGTCAACTCTGAGGATATCTGGAATTTCCGGCAATTGGGTCTTCAGCACTGGCTAAGGATCCAGTGTGCAGTGCTCTGCTTACCTTGTGCCAGGGGACCATTACCTAAGATGTGAAAAGTCGGAGCCACTGCAGCCCCTCCCACTATCATGTTTCCTTGAGCTCATCATATTCCACCATGTGCTGGTTCAGAGCCTTTACCTTCGGTGCCACATTTCTAAAGCTAGACCTGACTTTTCTACTTCAAATACATTCTATGTTTCTATATATGGAGAGATCCCTTTGCCCCGTGGGTCCTGCGTCTTTTGCAGGCAGCTCTAGGGCACGCGTATTACCACTTTGCAAAAGCAGTTTCTCTCCGGAAGACTGTTGCAGTGAAAGAACTAGCCCTTCTCCCTTGTCAGTTTGTTTTGGTGCATGTTGTTTTACAATGATATCATTAGATTCCTAGGCGATCAAAGGGACAAGAGCCCAAAATACTAAGAAACTTGATGGAAAGCAGGCTAGAACAAAGGGACAGGTGGCCTGGTAGAAGACTGGCTCTTCCTAGAGCAACCTAGGAAAAGTATCTGCACTACTCCACTAAGGAAGCTGTTTACTTTCTGCAGCATCACAAGAAAGGTCTAGGTGCAGATACGTCCTGCTTGACAAGATATGAGAGGTATATGATGAGACAGAAAGAAAACTGGACTCACCGCCTGACTTGGACCTAGCTGCTGCTTAACCCATTCAATTTTGCAATTCCTGCAGACTGCCGGTGGAAAGAACCAAGGCCCAGGCAGCAGAAAAGACATGCAACTGCTCTAGCTTACCTGTTTTTTAACCTCTTGATTCCTTTCTCTTTTCCCTTTGTTTTCTCATCTTCATTATCTGTTGGATCCATGTGTTTATGTCTCACATCTCCTGGTCTCTCCTCGTGCTTCTTTCTCATTTTGGTGTGTTGCAGTCATCCCCTACCCCCGATCCCCCCATCTTCTCCTTGCCTCTTGTAGGCCTGGTGGTCATCTCGGCTTTGCTCTGGTGCTGGTGGGCTGAGACGTCGTCCTAATGCAGGTACTGGTATTGCTTCCTCTCCTTCTGAGGGATAGAGGGAGGGTGCAGGTTGCCCTGGCCTCTCCTCTTTCCCTTTTCTCCCAGGTGCTTGCTTCTTGCTCGTACTATTTTACAACAGGTGATGCTCAGGTCTGAGTTTTAGTTCTGACTTTTCCTTGGGCTACTGCAAAGCCTGTGACATCTCTGAGCATGTCTTTGTAATGCATAGGAGGTTGGAATGCTTGCCAGAGACATGGTTTGAGTTTCAATCCTTGGCTGGGAAAAACTTGGCTAAGCCCAGCTCGGTTGCTACTGTCAAAGCTGCCTCACTACTTCTTTTTCCCCGCTCATCCTCTGTGTGATGGCTAGCCTGACCACTTCTGATGAGCTGATGTTTGTCTGCAAGGCTGGCCTGGACTCTCTTTGTCTTTAACTCCAGAGTCAAGTTCTCACTACTGTTGCTACCCAGGATGGCAAAATAAGGAATCCCTCTTCTGTTGGGGGAGAGAGGAGGTCTGAAGAGCTCTGATCCTCATGATCATCCCAGGGGCACTGGTAGGAGGGCAACCTAAGTTGGTCCGTCAAGCTTGGTGAAATGGAACTGAACCCTTACTGTATTCTGCTCTTTCTACTGAACAGTTCTCTGCTTCTGGACTTCCAGTCTCCAGAAAAGTCAGAACAGAATGCCGGGAAATTTTATTAGTTCTCTGTTTATCTCTTTTGTGGGTCAGATTCCATGTAATTGGCTTCCCAAGCTAGGTTTTCTGGAGGGAATGTGGTATTAGTGAAAAGTTTCTACTAGCCAGAGATCTGTGTTCTCAGGAAATTAAGACTGATTTATTCTGGCCACTTTCCAGTCAGCTCCCACACATGTAATCTAGGCTGTCAACAGGATACCAAATTCAGGAGGCAGAATGTGGTCTTATGGCCTAAGGTGGAAGACTGGGGTTCCACCTGCCTTCTGGAACCCATAAGGTATTCTCTCTAGTCCTGTGTTGCTTCTTTCTCATGCTCTCCCTGCCTCCCCCTCTACTCCCCTCTCTTCTCACATTCCTGTGAACAGAATGTAGCTTAATGCACAGGGTGGCAGCTGGAGCATTTGTTGGTGGCACTTCTCTCCATTTCCTTTTCTGTCCTTCCTCCTGCTCCCTCCCCAGCTTTCCTATTACTCATCTTCAAGCCTCCACCTTTCTTCTTAACTTTAGGTATTCCCTTTACTCCCTGGTCCACAATTGCTTTAGTGATGGAGCCCCTCTCTATGACTCTTTCTCCCCTGTGCCCCCCACCCCAGAAGTCTTAAGGCACTACAGGTGAGACCCAAAGCATTCAGCCACAGCCTTCCACCACCTCAGACTCAGCCTGGCCCAATCAAGGGGAGAGGAAGAACTGCTGGTGAAGGATTCTACTGGTGGGGCCTGTTATCCCCAAAGCTCTGGGAGGCCCCAACATGCAACTGTGCAGCCAGGACCTGAGGGAGCCCAGTGTGTAGAAAGCATGAGAACTCGGTTGAGTCTGCCTCTACTGACAGCTGTTGTCCCAGGGAGCAAAATGCACACTCTGAGCTCTAGCTTCTTCAAATGTAAACAAAGGATGATCAAACCTCTGCCCTCCTCACAGGTTTTTGTCAGGACCGGATGGATTAAAATAGATGAAAGTATTCTATAAATTATAAAATACCCCATCATTAATAAAAAGAGCACACACTTACAAAATGCAGTCTATGTGTTAGGCACTGTTCTAATCACTTAGGTATATTAACTGATTTAAGCCTTGCAACAACCCTGTGAAGAAGCTACTCCTATTATTACTTTATATATGATTAAACTAAGGCATAGAGAAGTTAAGTAAAACAGCCAGGAAGCTGCGAATCAGATTAAAAGGACTCAATATTAGCAACAGATAAGATTCCAATCTTGCTTCCCCTTATCATCTCTTCTCATTTTGAGCAGTTTCTCTTCATTGGTCCCAAGGAGGAAGACACCATACTTCTGTTTAGGCAACCTCAGATCACATTAGCTCTTTAGGTAACTAATATATTATTAATTTATTTCATGTGTTGTTTATAAGCCCCTCTGCAGATTGTGTATGCTAAGCGTCCTTTCCCCATTCTGTACCTGCATTTGATTTTGAGGCTTCAAAGGCAGAATTTTCCATTCTTCCCTATTATAGTTCATTGTTCTTACCTTATAAGGTTCTGTGTGTATGTGTTTTTAATCTTGACCCTGTGGTTTTAAAATACTTGCTTCCTCTGCCACCTTCACATCGTCTACAGGGGTGGCAAGCCCACCTTCCCTATCTTCATCTACAGAGGACAGAGTGAGGACAGAGCCTCTAGAGTGTCGTCTCGTGGGGTTCTTTTATTCAGCTCATTGGTCACTTACCTGTCATTCAACATACTGTACTGTCATCCTACCCTTATTTCTGCATATTATCTGCAAAGATCATAGAAAATCCTGTCAAACAACTCAACATCCAAAAACATGATTCCTGTGATTTGTCACTTAGCTCACCTAGTTTAAAAGGAGAGTTTGACACAACTTACCCCTTTGGGACACCCACACTGGCCCTTTCCCCATCCCATGCAGAAACTTGCCTTTGCCCAGTGTGAGGTGCACCAGTCACATTTAAGGATTTCAGCTCCTCCCTCCTTTAAGAACACCAGACTAACATTCTTAGCAATGCACTTTAGGATAGAAGCATCTGAGCATGTCAATTTTTTTTCTAGCTAGCTCCCTTCTTAGTTTTTGTTTTTGGTTTTAGAGACAGGGTCTCACTCTGTCACCAAGGCTACAGTGCAGTGGCATGATCATGGCTCACTGTAACTTTGAACTCCGGGTATCAAGCGATCCTCCTCCATCAGCCGATCTCTTGGTTTTCTTACATGAATTACTCTGTATATCCACCTCTAACGTTGCTTGGCTTTCCATTTCATATCTTCTGTTGTTCTTAGTAGCTATTTCTACAAGCTCGGGAGATTTTCTTTGCTCTTTAGCAGGCTTAAAATCCTCTTTTTAGATAAAGTATCATCTGAGAAAATGTGTTATTAGCATTAATGGGCTATATTCCATTTTTACTTGAAACCATCCTTCTCTTACCTATGCTATAGCTTATGACTCAAAATCCAAATTCTACCTTTCAGGTAGTAGAGCAAAAAAATAATAAAAATAAAACCTATTTCCCCAAGTATGTATTTTCTTGTCTAACATTTTCATATTCCCTAATGGATGCTTTTTGGATATCTTCTGATGGTGCCACTTGTCCCCTGAATCAGCAGGGTTCCCTAGTGGCCAGCAGTGTCTGGAAGCCTCAGCATACTCTAGCACATACGCCAGGAAGTCAGTCAACATACCTGGTGATTAGGAGTGTTTTAATGACTCAGGCCCAGTGACAGGTTTCCTTAAGTTTCCTTGAACCAGTGTCATTCTCTGTCAAAGTTTGTCTGCCTAAGAACCTCCTACTTACCTGCACTCCGTGGTGCACTTTCTTCATTTCCCCTCAGTCTTACTCCCCTTTCCCCATCCTCTTGACTCTGAGTTCACTTCACTGCAGTGAAACTAATGAGGTGCTGCTGCTTTTCCCAAAGCGCCAGGTTTAGCCTCCTCTTTATTTCCATGGCATTCAGTCCTTTCTCATTGCAACCACTTGGAAGTCTGGCCCCTGAGCCTGCGTCTTCACGTGGGAGCTAGTATTCTCAGCCCATGGGGAGAAACGGAGGCCTGAATACAGGCTGTCACCTAAGGTGGTGCGTACAGTGTTGGGCCACATGTCTAGTGGTGCCAGGACTGAGAGATCACTTGCCTCCACTGGTTACCCAGGAGGTAAGAGAGACCGATCCACAATGTTCCTGAGGTGTCTTGGGCACCCATAGGCAGGTGATTTCTGGCTTAGGGCAGGGTTCAGGAGGCTGGGCACTCACAGTTTCTCTTTGGTCCCACAGAACATGTTTGGGTTGTGGAAGCCTATGGTATTCTTGGCTATTGCAGCTGTGGCTCTATATGTGTTACCCAACATGCGACAGCAGGAGTCAGAGTTCTGCCTCATGGAGTGATGGCAGACCTTGGCCAGCGCGAGGGCAGATCCCCAGTGGCCACCACCCTCAGCTTTGGGCAGGACACACTGTGCCAGAACCCTCCCCATATGTTCCATGTGTCCCCGTCTCCTCAGCCTCAGTCACCCAGGCTGGAAAGGCTTGTGGGGAGCGGCTGACTCCCATCTCCTGCCTTGTGTAAGAACCTGAGTTCCTTGTAATTAAATATCAACTGAATTACATGAGACTGTGGATTTTTGTTTGCTAAATGCCTCACAACATAACCAGAACAGAGTGGTCCCCCTTTAAGCAAGTACCTCACATAAGAGTCTGACTCCTAAATATGGCTTCTCACCCTGCAGATGACCTCAGAAATGAGGCTGGCCCCTTCTGCTGACAACTGACTCACAGAGGGGTTGGTCTGTGCTTATTAACCCGTCCTGAGGTGCTCACCTGAGCATGGAGAAATGGAATGAACAGGGGCTGGGGAGACCTCCCCTTAGGTTCTGTGCGCACACCTACCTACATGAGAAGGCTGCCCTAAGAAGATCCACGTGTGTGCCTTTGTGACTTCTCAAGGGATTCACCCTCAGAGATGACTTTAATCAGCCAGAGTCCTGGCGGTAAACAGGTGGCACACTCAAAGCTTTACATGAAGAGAGTTTAATGAAGGGACTGTGTACAAAAGGCAGAGTTAGGAGAAGCAACAAAACATAGTGAAGTACCAGGCACTAGCAACAGTGTAAAGCATCCCAGGCTGAAGCAGGAAGGAAAGGAAGCAAGAGCTGGAGCTCTGAAAATGGGCCCCAGGCAGGAGTGGCAGCCACAGGGGGTGCAGCCTCCGCCAGAGCTGTGATGAAGTGGGATATGTATTCCCCTACCTTCTCCCACCTGCCAGTTTTCTACTGGTAGCTCATCAGCTGAACCCAATGGGAAGACAAAGCGCAGAGGTGCCCAGGTGATGTAATCTTTCAAGCTCAGCCTCTTGGAGCTTAGAGCAGGACAGAAGCCTGGGAATGGTTCTAATTGGGACAAGTAGAATGATGAGGGTAGTTTATGTGTGTTCCTGTTTACCTTCATTCCTGTGGAACCTTTGTGATTGGAGGTTATCATCATGAATGTTTCCATACGAAAGAAGACCCCAAGCGTATTCTTTTTCTTTCTTTTTCTTTTCTTTTTTTTTTTTTTTTTTGAGACAGGGTCTCACTCTGCCACCCAGGCTGGAGTGCAGTGGCACCATCTTGGCTCACTGCAACCTCCACCTCCTGAGCTCAAGCGCCTCCCACTTCAGTCTACCAAGTAGCTGGGACCACAGGCATGCACCACCATGCCCAGCTAAATTTTGTATTTTTTGTAGAGACAGGGTTTCACCATTTTGCCCAGGCTGGTCTCAAACTCCTGGGCTCAAGCAGTCCTCCTGCCTCAGCCTGCCAAAGTGCTGGGATTACAGGCATGAGGCATAGTGCCCAGCCCCAAGCATATTCTTAAGCCATAGTGGAAAGAATGACCCCATGACTCCTGGCTTTCTTTGGACCCCTCTTTTTTCCTCCCTCCCACCCGAAAGGACTTTGTTCCATTCAACCAAACGTCCAAAGAAACACATGTACAGAGTGTATACTGTAGTAGCACTGCCAAGCTAAATGAATTCATTCCTTCTCTAGCTCTTACCTACGGGGAGTAGCAAGGACATTTAGAATTAGGAGATTTTCAAGTTGTATTCAGCCCAGAGAAGTGACACGGCTGAATTGAAAGTCCATTTTAGCAGACATGGGGCCAGTGCTGAAATTGTGACTAGCCTCCTAGAAATGTGACTACAACTAGACAAATTGAAGACAGTGCCACATGCCTCTTTTGCCTTTGTCTAAATTAGCGGTCCCCAACCTTTTTGGCACCAGGGACCGTTTTCATGGAAGACAATTTTTCCACAGATGGAGGGGGGATGGGGATGGTTTCGGGATGAAACTGTCCCACCTCAGAGCATCAGGCATTAGCTAGATTCTCGTAAGGAGTGTGCGACCTAGATCCCTCACATGCGCGGTTCACAATAGGGTTCCTGCTCCTTATGAGAATCGAATGCTGCCACTGATCTGACAAGAGGCAGAGCTCAGGTGGTAATGCTTGCCTAGCCACCACTCACCTAATGCTGTGTGGCCCAGTTCCTGACAGTATTGGTCCATGGCCTGGGGGTTGGGCACCCCAGCTCTAAGTGACTCCTCTTTGAAGACAGTTCTGACCTAGGCTGGTCTAGCTCCTTGCTACTCCATGCGACCCATAGATCAGCAGCATCAGCATTGCCCAGGAGCTTATTTGAAAGGCAGATCTCAGGCCCCAACCCAGACCTGCTGATGCAGAATCTGCATTTCTAATGAGATGCCCAGTTAGTTTGTATGCACAGTAAGATTTGAGAGGCACCACCCTAGTCACTTACATTAGATTGTATGCTCTCAGTTGTAACCTAAAGAAACTATTTCACAACTGACCTGGTGCCACTGGCTGCTTGTTTTTGAGTGTAGTGAGACTGCTGTTTACCCACTTTACTGCCGCCACCAGTTGACTGAAGAACATGGGTATCAGTGGTGGAAAGGACTTACAGCCAAAAGCTATGGTCCGCATGTTTCTGCAAATTCATATGTTGAAATCTTAACCCCTAAGGTGATAATATTAGGAGGGAGGCTTTGGGAGGTGATTAGGTCATGAGACCAGAGCCCTCAGGAGTGGGATCAGAGCCCTTATTAAAGAGACTTCAGAGAGATCCCTCACCCTTTCTGCCATGTAAGTTTACACTAAGACTATAGCCAGGCCAGGCGCAGTGGCTCACGCCTGGAATCCTAGCACTTTGGGAGACCAAGGCAGGTGGATCACCTGAGGTCAGGAGTTCAAGACCAGCCTGACCAACATGGAGAAACCCCATCTCTACTAAAAATACAAAAAATTAGCCAGGCATGGTGGCACATGCCTGTAATCCCAGCTACTCGGGAGACTGAGGCAGGAGAATCGCTTGAACCCGGGAGGCAGAGGCTATGGTGAGCCGAGATCTTGCCATTGCACTCTAGCCTAGGCAACAAGAGTGAAACTCCGTCTCAAAAAAAAAAAAAAGACTACAGCCATCTATGAGGAAGCAGGTCCCTCGCCAGACATGGAATCTGCAGGCGTCTTGATCTCGAACTTCCCAGCCTCCAGAATTGTAAGAAATAAATTCTTGTTGTTTATAAACCACCCAGTCTATAGTATTTTGTTACAGCAGCCCAAATGGACTAAGATACTAAAGATCACTGATTTAACCTGGAATTACAAGCCAGGGTAGAGGTCAGGTTCTAGTAGGGTGGTCTCCAGCTAGGGGACCTGAACCTAGAGCCTGCCTAATGGCAGGAATGTGGGCCTGCTTTTCCCACCTTTTTGCTTAGAATACAAAACCCCTCCCTTTAGGACATATCCTTCTCTGTTCATTTCATTGATTGATTGATTGAGACAGGGTCTGACTCTGTTGCCCAGGCTGGAGTGCAGTGGTGCAATTTCAGCTCACTGCAACCTCCACCTTCCAGGCTCAAGCCATCCTCCCACCTCAGCTTCCAGAGTAGCTGGGACTACAGGCGCTCACCATCACGCACAGCTGATTTTTGTATTTTTTGCAGAGATGAGGTTTTGCCATGTTGCCCAGGCTGGTCTAAACTCCTGAGCTCAAGTGAATCGCCCGCCTCAGCCTCCCAAAGTGCTGGGATTACAGGTGGGAGCCACTGCACCTGACCCTCTGTTCATTTTAGAATCCCATTCTCTTCATTTGGTTTGGACTTTCTGTCTCCTTGTCTTAATAATACACTGTTACCCAGGTGTTTTGAAGAGGAATCTTTCCTGCTGAATGTGAAACATTCATTTAAGCTAGCTTAAAAAAACGCAGTAGGATGTTCTCACTTATAAGTGGAGTTAAGGTTGGGCGCGGTGGCTCACGCCTGTAATCCCAGCACTTTGAGAGGCCGAGGCGGGCGGATCACAAGGTCAGGAGTTCAAGACAAGCCTGGCCAACATGGGGAAATCCTGTCTCTACTAAAAATACAAAAATTAGCCGGGCATGGTGGCAGGCGCCTGTAATCCCAGCTACTCGGGAGGCTGAGGCAGGAGAATTGCTTGAACCTGGGAGGCGGAGGTTGCAGTGAGCCGAAATCACGCCACTGCACTCCAGCCTGGGTGACAGAGCAAGACTCCTTATTTAAAAAAGAAAAAAAAAAAAAAAGAGTTAAAAAATGTGTATAATGTGTACACAGGGACATAGAACGTGAACTGATGGACATTGGAGACTTTGAAGCAGTGGGGGTGGGGCGAGGGGAGGGATGAGAAATTACTTAATGGGTACAATGTACATGATTTGGGTGATGTTACACTAGAAGCCCAGACTTCACACTAAACAATATATCCATGTATCAAAACTGCACTTGTACCCTCTGAATTTATACCAAAAAAAAGAAAAAAAGGATTGATCTTAAGTCTGGAGGGGTATGCTTTGGAAACCACAGGCAGGCGTGCACCTGGGTCTAGGTGCGCTAGAACCAGGGACTCAAAGCACCTTCAGGAGCCTCCATCTCTCCCCACTGCTGCCCTCTGCATAACTGCCTCCTTTCTGCAAGCTGCCTGCAGCCCAGCCCTCTCTGGTTTCCCTTTCCAGGTCAAGAGGTAGAGTAGCCACCCGCTGCCACTCCTGTCAAGGATCAGCTGCTTTTGGGGCAGGGTGGGTGATTCTAAAGATGACAGGTACTGCCACTTCTGATTGTGGCAGAGGGAATATTGGGTTGCAGGGAAGGGGAGAGGGGAACAACCTGGAGATCCAGGCAGTGGTCCCCACAGGGATGTGGACACAGAGCTGCAGGGGAAGGCCTCTCTCACCAGAACCCCTTGGTCTCTAAGATAATCAGAGGAAGCAAACTAACTGTTTTGGATCACCTATTAGATGCCAGGCACCATGCTAACCATCTTTCTTGTGATTTCCTTCCATTTTCACACATTTAAAAAAAAAAAAAAAAGATGAGAAAACAGGCCCAAAAGAGTTACGTTACTTGCCCAAGGTTACAGAGCTAGAAGTAGAGAGTCTGGAATTCAGCCCATGGATCATTCCACTCTACCACACTGTCCCTGGCAACTGGGTCAGTGCCACAGTCAGTATCAGTATCACTGAAAGTGCCTGCTGTGACCTGGCCAGCCCAGTATCATCACAGGTGACTGTGGAAATATCCCTGGTTCCAGAAAAACAGTATTTTCAAACATGGCTCATTGTACCCGCTCACTTGGATTCAGCTCAGCCCAAGATAAATATGGCCAATATTGGTGGCTGATGAGCAGAGCCCCTCGATGGCAGAGGCAGGACCAGGTGAAGAGCCAGGCAACCTGGTCTCCTGAGATAGGTCAGCAGGTGGTGAGTCAGGGGGCTATAAACGGCCTGTGGCCCCAACCAGCACTGCCCAGATACTCAGCTGATGAAACCCCTTGTAAGCCCCTGTGTGCCCCTGCCTGGCTTAGGGAGGAGCATGTCAGCGCTCCTCGGGGAGGGGGCCCTACTTGGCAGGCCGGGGCCCAGCATTGTGCACGGTCTGTTCCAGCCTGGCTGGCCAGGCTGGGGGCCTGGGCTCATGGGCTATATTGAGGGCTGAGTCACCAGCCCCGCGCCTGGGTCAGGCTGATTGTCACTGGATGCTGGGGTCTGAGTCAGGCCCCGATTTATCCTGGAGAGCAACAGGCTCAGGTTTCTGAGGACAGTTGCGGGGGTTGGGGGGGGGTGACGGGAATCATCCCTTGGCACTCTGCACCCTCCTCTACCAACCATTCACTTGATCCCCTGGGGCCCGCACACTGACCTCCCCTGGAGCCCGCACACTGACCTCCCCTGGAGTGAGCTCATGAGTCAGAGGGAAAGCAAGGGAAGCTACAATGGGAGTTCCTTCTCCTCTCCCTGGCTTTCTCCAGCCTCTCCCACCTGAACAGAGGCGCTCAGTTGGCTGGGGGACCTCAGATAATGCCTGCAAAACAGGACTGTGGACTATTAGGGTCTGTAAAGGGGCTGTCAACTCCAAGCAAACTCACCTTAACCCTTTCTCCACCCCAGCAGCTCAAAGAGGAATGCATCCTTTCTCAGATCTGTGCCTCAGTTTACTCACCAGGGTTTCAGAGGCAGCACTGCTGAACCCTGAGCCCCTGGCACCTCAGGTTGGCTGTCAGAAGTCGGCCTTTGTATATACACAGTTCCCCTGTGAGGCCCAGCTGTGTGTCCTAGGAGCCGGGCCTCTCTCCACAGCAGAGCTCAGTCTCTCAAGTGTATGGACAGCACTGGTGCCTGACGGGTGGATTTAGCCAAGAGTTGAAGGTGGCTTGGGGAGAATGAGAGTTCTAGAGATAGAGAGAAGGGGTTGCCAACAGGAGAGTGGAATTCCTGAGCACCTCGTCACAGGCAGCCGACAGAACATGAGCCACAGGGCCCAGGCTATTTATACCTCGCCTGTCACTATCAGGGTCCCTAGAGCTCCCCCCACCCCCAGCCATGCACAGCAGGTCCTTTTGCTCTTTCTGGTCCCTTCTCTACTCCTCCCCCTCCCTACCTAAGGACCAGGCAATTTCATTCAATGAGAAGAGAAAGAAATTATTCATAGACCCCTGTCATCATAAGCATTGCCCCCCACAGAACCCTGAAACTTTCCTCAGCTCCATAACAGGGGGTGCCCTCATTGGCCCTTGGGGGAAAGAGCCCCCAAAGATGCTCACTATCTTGTCTTTTACGCCAGGTCTAGGGGTAGAAAAGGAATGAGATATAATGATTTACCTAAAAGGGCCCAGACCCTTCCCTGGCTTGAAGAAACTTCTCAGGCTCAGATATGGCCTCCTACCCAGCTCAACTCGACTAACTGGGTCTAGAAGGATGGGAAAGCTGAGGACACATGGCTTGAAAAAGGGGGAACTGGGAGATATGGCTGCATGTATGCTACAGAGTTGCAGAATGGATCTTCTCCTTATAGAAATATGTTCTCTAGACTGGGCATGGTGGCTCATGCCTGTAATCCCAGGACTTTGGGAGACTGAGGTGGGCGGATCACCTGAGGTTGCGAGTTTTAGACCAGCCTGACCAACATGGAGAAACTCCGTTTCTACTAAAGATACAAAATTAGTTGGGTGTGGTGGCGCATGCCTGTAATTCCAGCTACTCAGGAGGCTGAGGCAGGAGAATCGCTTGAACCTGGGAGGCAGAGGTTGTGGTGAGCAGAGATCATGCCATTGCACTCCAGCCTGGGTAACGAGAGCGAAACTCCATCTCAAAAAAAAAAAAGAAAGAAAAGAAAAGAAAAATAAATACCTTCTCTAGCTCTTTCTCCTCACCCCAGGCCAGAGGGTCTGTTTGGGTGCCTCAGTTTCCCTGCTGTTCTATTCCCCAGGCCTCCAGCTTTTGGCTTGCCCTGAGTACAGCTTTGCCTGGGCATCCCAGCTGGCTCCCTTGGGCTCTCCCTGACCACTCTGACCCTGGCCCTGCCCACCTGCCTGGTCACATTTCCCTCTGGCTGCTCTGGCTGGGGCTCTCCCTGTTTCAGCCTGGCTGACCCACCCTTTCCCTGGCAGGATCTGCCCCATGGCCCAAATGGGCACGTTGCCCAGGGGGCTCCCTGGCACTATGGGGGAAGAGTCTCTCCTTCCCCTCTTACCACCTCAGTTGAGTCAGACTTGGGGGAGGGGGACACACAGTGTGAGTCACTGTGTGCCCTTTTCCTGAGCTCAGCTTCATTCTGAGGTGATGAGGCCAAACGGGCTGCTGACCGGGACACTGAGTCAGGGGCAGGGGGCCCAGTTTTACTCCTGGAACTCTGGATTTGGGCCCCACATGAGGCTTTTCTATTTGTAAAGTCAAGTAATGGCTGGGAGGCACCCCCCCACCCCCCGGAGGATTCTCCTTCATTGGCCTGGGCAAGGTCCCTGCTTCCTCTCAGGCCCTCTCTGCACAAGCACACACACTTCCCTTCCCTGTCCACAGGTGGACAATGCCCTGGGCTAGGAGCCAGCCCTCGCAGGTCCCGTCAACAGCCTGCCACCAACTAGTCTAGAAAATTCTGTCAACACCAGATCAGTGGGTTTTGCCCTAATCGCTGGCCTCAGTTTCCCCATTTACCTCTTTGGCCCGTGCGAGGTGTGGAGGGAGCATATTTCATTCCTGACAGTTTGGTGTGTTGGGTGTGGATGGAGAACTGTCGGCCCTCCCCGCCACCTTCCAGCGCGGCGGCACCGGGGGCCCAGGGGGTGGGCACCCTCAACCCTGTCCCGCTGCTCGGGCGGCGCGGGGGAGGGGCGACGGGGGCGGGGCGTCCTGCGCGGCACGGCCCCCACCCGCTGGCCGGGCGGCATTCCTGGGAGGCCGGCGCTCTGACGTGGACCCGGGGGCCGCGGGCGCGGCGGGGGGGCGGCGGCCCGGGGGCTTCTTAAACCCCCCGCCCCGGCCCAGCCCGCACTTCCCGAGCACCGCTCCGCCCCCAGAGGGAGAGAGAGCCAGAGAGCGGCCGAGAACCTAGGAGGCCAGCTGAGCCCCGCCGAGCCCCGCCAGCCCCGGCGCGAGAGAAGTTGGAGAGGAGCGCAGCGCAGCGAGTTCCCTGGTCGCGCCCCGACAGCGCCCTACAGCCCCCGACAGCCCCAACCCCGGCCCTAGCCCCGGCCGCACCCCCAGCCCGCGCCAGCATGATGAACAACAGCGGCTACTCAGACGCCGGCCTCGGCCTGGGCGACGAGACGGACGAGATGCCGTCCACGGAGAAGGACCTGGCGGAGGACGCGCCGTGGAAGAAGATCCAGCAGAACACATTCACGCGCTGGTGCAATGAGCACCTCAAGTGCGTGGGCAAGCGCCTGACCGACCTGCAGCGCGACCTCAGCGACGGGCTCCGGCTCATCGCGCTGCTCGAGGTGCTCAGCCAGAAGCGCATGTACCGCAAGTTCCACCCGCGCCCCAACTTTCGCCAAATGAAGCTGGAGAACGTGTCCGTGGCCCTCGAGTTCCTGGAGCGTGAGCACATCAAGCTTGTGTCCATAGGTCAGTGCGGGGGGCGAGGGCACGGGCGCGTCAGGGATAGGGTCATCCCATGGGGCAGGGGACACAGGTGCGGGGTGGGCGCTCGAGGATCTGAGAGACAGGGCAGAGGGCACCCCCCTGGTACAGAGAGAAGACCCTGGCCCCGGCCCTCCCACCCACCGACGCGGGCCACGGGCACTGTCTGCACATCCCTCTGGGGACAGCGAGCACTCCCTGGGTGCCCCGGGGAGTCCAGGCCTTAGGGTTTGCGTGCCTTCCAGCTGCCGCCTCGCCATGCACACTCCTACCGCCCGTCTCCGCTCGCTGTCCCCTTTCCTTCCATCGGGCAACCCTAGCCCACACTTGGGAGGACAGAACTTGTGCCTGTCACTGATTACTGGGGGCCCCCAACAAAACAAGTGGCTCCCCAGCTTCACAGCCCCTCTGCGGGCCAGGAGAGAGGGCTGAAGACAGGTCCCAACAACTGCCCGCGTCTGCGGGCTCTGGGGCCGAGGGGAGCTGGCGCGGGAGGCCCTCTTCGTGCATGTGCTCAGCAGCTGGGTTCAGGCCCGGGGGCCAGGACAGGCAGGGCCCAGCCTCAGAAACCTAAAAAGGCACTGAGCGAGCGCGGGGAGACTTAACCCCTGACTGTCCTCCTCCTGCTTCAGCCTGCGGCGGAGGGGGCTTCCGCAAGTCCAGGCCCTGCCCCAGCCCACCCCCTACCCCGGGATTGGCTGCAGCTAACGGTCTGGGCTGCGGGAGAGGGAGGGAAGGCCTGTGGAAGGGAGGAAGTCATTGAGTGTAACCAGATTTGGAAGGTGTGTAGTGCAGGGTGGGGGTGGGGAGGCACTCCAGTCTTGGGAGCAAAGAGCCAAGGGTGGGCTTGGAGTGGCAGGAGGCTGTCCTGCCCTCAGAGTCCTGCAGTCATCCCTGAGGCTGGGGGGCCTGGGGAAGACCCCCCCCCCACCCCTGTGGAGAGCTCTTAAGAACCTTGCTGGGATTTGCAGGATGAGGTTCTTGGACGGTGCACCCCACGGCCCCACGAGAGGAGTTTCATGGCGGGCCAGGTGGGCCCCACACTGTATGTTCCCTGAGATTTCTCTGTCCGCCCCACTCTCCCTTGGGGCGATCTCTAGGCCTCCTGATATAGCAGCTGAGGTCAGCCCGGGGCCCTTTGCCCCATCCAGTCCCCTCCCTAGCCCTTACCCCCTCCTGCCCCTATACTGCCCCCCCACCCCACCCGCCTGGCCTGGCCTGGAAATAGCCCTGCCTCCGTGACACAGCAGATGTCTCTGAGCTTTCCAGAAGGACAAGGCTGAGGGCAGGGGGTGGGGGAGGGGGCCTGGAGTGTGTAGTGAGGCTGAGGGCTACGTGATGGAGGCTGAGGGGTCAAAGAGGAGTCAGTCCTGGGCCGGCATCCTCAGCAGACTGGGGTTTGAAAGGCAGGACTGACTGTCCCAGGTGGGGTCTCAGGGAAGAGCCGGAGGCCTCAGCAAGACATGTAGGAAACCGCTCAGCCTTCCCCTCCCTTCCAGTCTGCGGGGGCTCCCGGCCCCTCTCCAGGCCTCGTCCTTCTTGAGCACACCTCTCCCCTCCCCCGTGGCGGTGCCTGGCTCCAGCCCCCTTGGCTCTGCGGAGGAGGGGCCAGCTTAGAGCTGAGGGGAAGAAGCAAAAGCTGGTTTGAGGGTGGGAGGGAAGCTCCCTGGTTCCCGCTGGGAGGAAGGGGAGGCAGTCCTCATTTGGGCCAAGTGGCTCACTTGCGCTGATGAGATAAGCTGTCAGCAATTCAGCTGCCGGCCCCAGGCTGAGGCTGGAGGGGAGGGGACACTGGCAGTGACCGGCAGAGGTCCAAAGGGGCTGCCCATGAGGAGGGGGCATCCTGCTTCTGCTCGCTCCCCTACTCCATTTAGTGGTGGGAAGGGGCGATCCACGGGGCCTCCTTCTGAGTATTGTCTCAGCACTGAAATCGAGAGTCTGGGCACCTCAGGGGGCGTCAGAAAGACTCCCCACTTCTCTTTCTAGAAGGGAAGTCGGGGTCTGGAGTAGCAGTTGGGATCCAAGTCCACCTGAAGAAGGGGCACTGAGCCCAGGCTAAAGGAACTGTGCCCTTCATATCCCCACCACCTTGTCCTGGGCCCCCATCGCCCCTCATCCCCTAACAAAGAGGCCTATGAGGCAGCTCTGTCCCGCAGCTGTTCCCCAGTTGCTATTCCTTCTCCTGGAGCCAACAACCGAGGGAGGGGCTGGAGGGGGCAGCAGCTGTCCCAGCACCTCCCTAGGCCCAGCCCTCTCCTCCCCCTCCATTTGAGGCCTGGGGTGGCCTCGACTAGCTGTCTGGCTCCTCCCACTCCTTTGGGGGTATCCCTAGGCAGATGGAAAAGTGGTTTGGTGGGCCCTGGTGGCGCTGAGCTCCTTTCCTCTGCCTGGCCTCCGAGAGGGAGGAGGGAGAGGGAGGCCATTGCTTCCAGAGTGGGACTTGGGGCCCCACTGCCCTTCTCCTGCCCCAAGCCTGGACCACTCGCTGTCTGGCCCAGGGCCAGTTGCTGGGGAGAAACCTCCCTCTCCAGCAAGTATGAATGACCACCCTCCCCATATACACACCCCCTCCAGCCCCTGCAACCTCAAGGCTTCCTGCCCAGGGGTCTGGCTCCAGTTTGCAAGAAGTACTTCTGGGCATGTGAGCTTTGGAGTCTGTCGGGGTTGTGAGAGACTGGGGGCACTGGGGCATCCAGACTGTGTGAAAGTGTTGGAGCCTGTGTGTTTGAGAGAAAGCACCGGGAGGCAGGGAGTGAGTGTGTCATGGAATCTGAAAGCTGCCAAACCATTGTGCTGCAGTGGAGCCAGGGGAAGGGGGCGGGCTGGGGAGCTGCTGGGGAAGGAAGGATGAATCAGTGACAGGGTGGGGGAGCCCAGGAGGCCAGAGCCCCAGCCAGATGGACAGGGAGACTGAGGCACCCCTCCCATGGCAGGTGGGAGTGAGGCAGGGGATGCCCTGGATTTCCCAGGCTCTTGGTCTCCTAACACTCTCCCCAAGATGTGGGGAAGGGTGGAGGGGAGAAGATGTGTAAAGGGAAGCCTCCGCTCCACCCTCTCCCATCTCTCGGGCAACATCAGTAAACAAGACTGAGTCCTCCACCCGCTTCCAGCCTCCTGAAAGCAGTGCTTTGGGAAGCTGATAGATTTCAGAACTTCATTGCCCTTTACAAGTAAGCTGAATTCCAAAGATCTGTCTATGTGCTAGGCCGCCCCAGGCTTCTGGATATTTCTTTCTGATTGTTAAGTGGGATCTAGGCCCCCCCAAATCTTGAGGAACCAGTTCTGGCTCAAAGGAGGTGATGGGTGGAGTGTGTCAGCTCCTGAGGCTGGAGTCCCTCTGGCCCCTAGCCTTTGACAACATGACTTTCAAGACTTAACCAAGAATGTACTGGACCCCACCCACCCACCCCTGCCCCACTATCGGAACCCCTTGGTTTCTAAAGCCCTTTGTGGCATTCAGGGTAGAGTGTGAGTGGAAACTCGTCCTACTCCGCTCCAATTTCAGTTCTTAAAATATTCATTCATTCAACTATTATTTATTGAGACCTTACTATGTTTAAGACCTTCATTGTAGAAAGATAAAACCTAGTGTCTAGAATGAAAGAAACTAGACCCAAAAAAAAAGAGTATATACTGTGTGATGCCATTTATATAACACTCTAGGAAATACAGAGTAATCTATCGTGACAGAGAGCAGATCAGTTGTTGCTTGGAATGGAAGGACGAGGGTGGCAGGAGGGAGGGCTCACAAAGGGGTGTGTGCAAGGAAACTTTGGGGAGTGATGGATGGTACCTTTGTTATTCTCGATCTGTGGTGACGGCTTCGTGAGATATCAAAGCTAGTGTCAAAGCTTCTCAAACTTCATTATCTAGCATGTGCAGTTTGCTCTATGTCAATCATAGCTCAGTAGAACTGTTAACAAAACAAAAAGGCTCTGCCCTGGGAGCCTTACAATCCCACAAGGCCAGACAGAAACCAGGTAATTACATAAACAGGAGGCAGACTCACTGGCTGTAGCTGAGGTGAGGGTACCTTCCGGAACCACAGGAACACAGAGAAGCAGCCTTCTGACCAGAAGGGCCTCATAAAGGACTTGGCATCTGAGTGGGGCCTCGCAGGAGGGAGAGGGTCAGGTAGGCAGAGACTAGAGGCCTGACCCCAGGGCTCTGGCCCGAGGAGCTGCGCAGGTGAGGGAGGGTGCTCTGGGGCAGTGGAGGGTGGGGCCCCTGAGCCTGTCTGTGCCCTCCCCTCTGCAGACAGCAAGGCCATCGTGGATGGGAACCTGAAGCTGATCCTTGGCCTGATCTGGACGCTGATCCTGCACTACTCCATCTCCATGCCCATGTGGGAGGATGAAGATGATGAGGACGCCCGCAAACAGACACCCAAGCAGCGACTGCTCGGCTGGATCCAGAACAAGGTGCCCCAGCTGCCCATCACCAACTTCAACCGTGACTGGCAGGATGGCAAAGCTCTGGGTGCCCTGGTGGACAACTGTGCCCCTGGTGAGTGGGCCAGCAAGCACAGCATGGAGCCCTTAGCTCCCAAAGACAGAGGGGACAAGCTGGGGCTGCCAAGGCACATGGTTGTCAGAATGCACACCCTGGGGCCTGGGGGGCAGGATCCCCTGCAGGGTTTGTCCTCCTTCAGCTGAGACTGTCTGCTGGTTGGCAGCAGGCCCTACCTGATGAGTGTGCCAGATTCCACAGAGGCAGGGAGAGGTTTAAAACCCCTTATTTTACAGACAAGGACACCATGGCCCAGAGAGGGCTGGTGACTTATCCAAGATCACACAGCTTGTCCATGGCAGAACCACCTAGAGCCTAGGGCCTGGACTCCCTGCCCCACGAGGCACTATTCCTGCCGAGCTGAGAGAGAGGCAGTGTGGTGACCGGGACTTGTAGCAAGACCAGGAGTTAGATCCAGAGAAGGGTTTTCTCTGGGAGACCCTGGGATGGCTTTGAGAAGGGGTTGAGGCTCAGGATGATGTGGGATGAGGCCAGTGGGGCACTGCCTGGTGGCAGGTGACCCAGCCTTGCCCCTTCTCCATGTAGGTCCTGGCCTGGTCAAGTGGGGGCAGCTCAGGAGCCATGAAAAACTGAGGCATCACTGGCTAGAGCATACCCCATGGACAGCTCCCTTTCTGCCCCTCACCTCCTGAAAAGATAGGTTTTCTCCTGGAGTCACAGCCCCTTGGGAGAATCCTCCTCCACCCTGGGGTCAGCCGGGGAGCAGGGGGTGGGAGGCGGGGGCACAGCCTCCTGGGAAGCATTCCCAGCTGCTGAGCCATGGCCCATAACTGGTGTGGCTGCCAGCAGTGAGCTCAGCTGTTCCAGCCAGTCATGGATTCCAGCCTTGAGCCAGCCCCCTCCCCGAAACGGTGTGCCGTCCTCCTCCTCCAGTTCTGGCCTGAACCAAGTGCCCCCTCACCTCCAGCCTTCACAGGATTGATCTGGGGCTGCCTCAGCATCCTTCTTGTTAGGAGGGCGGGGCTCCTGAGGATGGCAGAGGAGAAGTCATTCTCTCCCCACAGGCCCTTTAATGCCTCAGTTTCCGCAAGTGAGCAGTTAGAAGGAATAGGGAGTCTTATCCCCTAAGACCGGTATGGAAAGTGTTTGGAGATCTAGGGCTTCAGGACAGCTGTGAGGAAGCCTTCTAGGAATGGGTCAGGGGCGTATGTGGGACAAGCACTCTGACCTCCTCTGCCCACCCCTGAGAAAGCTGAATGAGGCGAGAGGTATCTGAGAGGGGACACTCTCCCAGGGTTTGGGGCTCAAGGTCTGAGCTGGGGCCTGGGCAGGCAGGAGGCTGGCCAGCAGGGCTGGTGCCAGGCTGCGTCAGCGAGGGCAGAAAGGCCTCATTGTTGGTGGTGGGGAGGGCTGTCGTGCTCCTACATGGTGAGGGGCCTCGCAGCTGATGGGATCAACAGGAACCTGGCTGGTCAAGGCCTAGAGCTGGTGGGAAGGGGTGTGAAGCCACAGCCTCTGAGGGTGTTGGGTGAACAAATGCCCTGCATCCTGGCCAGCTGGCTGCCCCTCACCATTGTCTCCCTCCATCACCTCTCCAGGTCTCTGCCCCGACTGGGAGGCCTGGGATCCCAACCAGCCCGTGGAGAACGCCCGAGAGGCCATGCAGCAGGCCGACGACTGGCTTGGGGTGCCCCAGGTACCTGCACAGATGGGGCGGCAGGGGACAGGGGGCAGGGGCAGAGATTGGTTCTCTAAGTTTACCTGAGCAGGGTGCAGGGGGAGACTGGGGCTGCTGGGAAAAAGAGGACGCCATGTGACATCACTCCCTTCCATCGCAGGTCATTGCCCCTGAGGAGATCGTGGACCCCAACGTGGATGAGCATTCTGTTATGACATATCTGTCCCAGTTCCCCAAGGCCAAGCTCAAACCCGGCGCCCCTGTTCGATCCAAGCAGCTGAACCCCAAGAAAGCCATCGCCTATGGGCCTGGTACGTGTGAGCCCCTGGCAGCCCTCCTGGGCCGCTGGGCACATGTCGGCTCTCCCTCAGTAACCTGGGCTCTGCTCCTACCCCGCAGGCATCGAGCCACAGGGCAACACAGTGCTGCAGCCTGCCCACTTCACCGTGCAGACGGTGGACGCAGGCGTGGGCGAGGTGCTGGTCTACATCGAAGACCCCGAAGGCCACACCGAGGAGGTATGCAGAGGCCACTGGGGAAGAGGGATTCGCTTGGGATTGGAACCAGAGAGCGTGGGGCCAACAACAGGAATGGCCCGGAGGTGACTGCTAGAGCCACACACTGTGCTGTGCAGTCTGGGGAAGGTGTCACCGTGGAGGCTAAGTGGGGCTGGGGTGCATAAGGTGTTATGTGGTCAGGAGAGACTATGGTCATTGGAGAGGCTTCCAATCTTTTTCCTTCCCAATAGGCCAAGGTGGTTCCCAACAATGACAAAGACCGCACCTACGCTGTCTCCTATGTGCCCAAGGTCGCTGGGTTACACAAGGTATCTCCCTCTAGGCCCCCCTGCCTGCCCAGCTCTTCACATCCTTGGCTCTGGCTGCATGGACCCCTCTCTCAGCCTGCACTTCACCCCTGCCCAGAGCCCCAGCTGCCCTCTCACCCTCCTTGGTGTGGCTGTGCCCCTCTGCCCCCCTCAGGACTGCTCTCCCCTAGAAGCTAACCTTTGACCTCTGACCCCTAGGTGACCGTGCTCTTTGCTGGCCAGAACATTGAACGCAGTCCCTTTGAGGTGAACGTGGGCATGGCCCTGGGAGATGCCAACAAGGTGTCAGCCCGTGGTCCTGGCCTGGAACCTGTGGGCAATGTGGCCAACAAACCCACCTACTTTGACATCTACACTGCGGGTAGGACGGGCACCAGTGGGGTGCAGGCGGAAAGCCCCTGACCGTGTGGGGCTGTGGGAGGTGGGGCTGGGGCAGGGATGCCAGCCAGAGGGTGGGCAGCCTCAGGGTGAAGGCACTGGGGCAGCTGTGTGTCCAGAGTGGGTGCTGACAGCCTCTGTTTTCGGCAGGGGCCGGCACTGGCGATGTTGCTGTGGTGATCGTGGACCCACAGGGCCGGCGGGACACAGTGGAGGTCGCCCTGGAGGACAAGGGTGACAGCACGTTCCGCTGCACATACAGACCTGTCATGGAGGGGCCACACACCGTACATGTGGCCTTTGCGGGTGCCCCCATCACCCGCAGTCCCTTCCCTGTCCACGTGTCAGAAGGTAAGGGCCCTTCACCGCTCCCCACGGTAGCCCTCACCAAAGCCAGGATGCAGAGAATTGCCACCAAGTTCTAGTCCTGAGGACTGGGGGGACATGAAGCACTAACTCCATGGTGCAGAGGGGCACGGCTGGCTGAGGTTTGCAAGGGGCAAGAGGAAGAGCTGGGGCCGGGCTCTGCAGAGACCCCCTCCCTGAGTCCTCCGCCCCACCCCCAAGGTGGCTGGAGTCCCTGAGAGCAGGGCTGGGAGGCCACAGTGGAGGGTCCCAGAACACGTGCCACACTGGGAGGGCTGAGCGGAAGTGACGGGGCCGTACGGGTGGGGGCATATCTGGGGAGCACTGTCCTCACACCAGGCCCTCGGGTGGTGACTGCCCCACTTGTTCTCTCCCTACACTCAGTGCCCATCGTCCACCAGGCCAAGAGAGTGGTGCCACGTTAATGCTTTCCAGTGGAGGCGGGGCCAGGCATGGCCGTAGCTGACTGGCCTCACCTGCGCTGTGTGGCCTGGCCCGGGCAGTGTGGAATCGCCCCACTTCCATGGCATCCTGTGGCAGGCCCCAGGTCCCATGCCATTGTCTGTGTTCTGTGGCAGGTCTAGTGTCTTTGCCACTTGCCTGGTGATTTCTGTGATGAAATCTGGGCTCTGAGCTCTGCCTGTGTTCTGTGGTACCCCTTGGGCAGTGCCATTGCCTGTGGTCATGGTGGTCCTGGAATATGTGTCGTTGCCTGTAGCACCTGTGGGTTCCATGCCATTTTCTGGATTCTGTGGCAGGCTGAGATTCGTATTCCTTTGCCTGTGTTCCATGGCAAGGCCTGGGCTCATTGCCACTGGCCACAGTCTGTGGTAGGCTGATGTCCATAAGTTGCCTGTGTTCTATGGCAGGCTTCGAGTTCTATGAAGTAGCTCTTGTTCCGTGGCATTGCTGGATGTTTTGTGGCATGACTTAGATCCTAAGGTTGCTTTGGTGCTCTGAGAGGCCCAGAGGGCTCTAGATGGATGGCCTGGGGGTGGGTAAAGGGGACTTCCCTGTCTCTCTGAGCCCACCCTCAGCCCAGGCTCTGCCATGCATTTCCCCAGTGGCACTGGCTCGGAAGCTTTCTTGTAACCTGCCTGATCTGGGGCCTGTACCAGCTCCAGCCCAGCAGCCCCAGTTGTGTTGGGGGCACAAAGGGCTCCAGAGCAGCGCTGTGGGCCACTGCCTGTGCCTGGGAGGGGTTAGAAGCACTGTGCACAGGGAGGTGGGGGCTAGTAGTCCAAGGCTCCTCAGCACCCCCAACCTCCTTTCTGTTTCTTCTCTAGCCTGTAACCCCAATGCCTGCCGCGCCTCTGGGCGAGGCCTGCAGCCCAAGGGTGTTCGTGTGAAAGAGGTGGCTGACTTCAAGGTGTTTACCAAGGGTGCCGGCAGCGGGGAGCTCAAGGTCACAGTCAAGGGGCCAAGTGAGTGCCAGAGCCCAGGGTCGTGAGGGTGAGGCTGGGGGATCAGGAGGGAAGTATGGCCAGTGGTTCTGACTCCCAGAGGGCAGTGACAGCCCGCACCACAGCTCCACAGTGACCAGAGGCACCCCAGAATCTCAGGCACATTGTCTCCTCTCTGCCTCAGTTTCTTGGTCTCAAGCCAGGAATGATTCTCTCTACCCTAAGTGCTATATGGGGTGTTATGTACAGGGATGACAAGTGGTCCCTGCCCTGAGTTGCAGCACTGCTCACTAGAGCACTGCCCTCAGGCTGGGTCGGGGTCCCCATGGCTCCTTGAGGGGATTGAGGAGCTGGGACTTCAAGGCTATTGATCTGCCTTCTATCCCCACACCTTGCCTCCCTCTCCTCAGAGGGCACAGAGGAGCCAGTGAAGGTGCGGGAGGTTGGGGACGGTGTGTTCGAGTGCGAGTACTACCCGGTAGTGCCTGGGAAGTATGTGGTGACCATCACGTGGGGCGGCTATGCCATCCCCCGCAGGTAAGTACCTTGCGCCCCCCATGCTGTCCTGTCTAGGACATCACAGGGAGGGATGAAGGGCAGTGGGCTGCGGGGGAGTTTGAGGGGAGATGGAGGGGGACCTCGGGGGTCACTTCCTGGAGTAGACACCAGCTCCCTCTCTGCTCAGCCCCTTTGAGGTACAGGTGAGCCCAGAGGCAGGAGTGCAAAAGGTCCGGGCCTGGGGTCCTGGTTTGGAGACTGGCCAGGTGGGCAAGTCAGCTGACTTTGTGGTGGAAGCCATTGGCACCGAGGTGGGGACACTGGGTAAGTGGCTGAGGGGCAGGAGGAGGGAGTGCTGTGGGGGAGGGCAGCAGGGGGCACTGTGGGTAATGGGTGCAGTGAGCATGCTGGGGAGTGCTGGGGTGAGCAGGGAGATGGGACATGAGGCGGCCAGAGGGGAACTGGGGGATGGAAGGGTCTTGCCTGATGCTGGACCCTCTGACCCTCCCTGACCTCGCCCCAGGCTTCTCCATCGAGGGGCCCTCACAAGCCAAGATCGAATGTGATGACAAGGGGGATGGCTCCTGCGATGTGCGGTACTGGCCTACGGAGCCTGGGGAGTACGCTGTGCACGTCATCTGTGACGACGAGGACATCCGAGACTCACCCTTCATTGCCCACATCTTGCCCGCCCCACCTGACTGCTTCCCAGATAAGGTATGGTCCCAGATTCCACACACCTGCCCCCGGGGTGGGGCAAGCTGGTTCTCCTCCCGTCCCCAACCCAGCCTTCTTCCCTCCACACAGGTGAAGGCCTTTGGGCCTGGCCTGGAGCCTACAGGCTGCATCGTGGACAAGCCCGCTGAGTTCACCATTGATGCCCGTGCAGCTGGCAAGGGAGACCTGAAGCTCTATGCCCAGGTAGGTCATTATCCAGTCTCTGCTGCCCTTACTACCTATGGCAGGGACCCTGGAAGGCAGGGCCAGGCCAGAGGCAGAGACCTCCCGGCAGGAAATGACAACATCACAGAAGATCAGGCAGGACTGATACTCATGGGCCCATCAGTACCATGGAAAATTTTAAATTTTGTGTTTTCTTTTCTTTTTTTTTTTTTGAGATGGAGTCTTGCTCTGTTGCCCAGGAACAACACTCACTGCAAGCTCCGCCCCCTGGGTTCATGCCATTCTCCTGCCTCAGCCTCCCAAGTAGCTGGGATTACAGGTGCCCGCCACCACGCCTGGCTAATTTTTTGTGTGTTTTTTAGTAGAGACCAGGATGGTCTCGATCTCCTGACCTTATGATCCGCCTGCCTCGGCATCCCAGAGTGCTGGGATTACAGGCGTGAGCCATCACGGCGGGCCAAATTTTGTGTTTTCTTAATGATGATAACCTAAAAATGTATTTTACCAAAGAGTCATTTTTGTGCTAATTTGTAATTGAAAGATTGTTTCATTGAATAAGACAAGGTTTCTCAGACTGGTGTCCATTGACCCCTAGAAGTTAATGAACATAGTCTTGAGAATCTAAGAGGGTGATTCTTCTTTGAACGGCTCATGATTCAGTTTTAGGAACATAAATTTAGTCCACACTCTTCCTGTCCAACACATTTCAGAGTTGAGGAAACCTAGGCTGGGAGAGCAAGCCATACAGATGGCCTTGAGCCAGGCCTCCAGGCTCCAAGGGTGGGCTCTGGCCACCAGAGCATGTGGCCCTGGGCTCTGGTGGCCTCAGTGACTGGTGTGGGGGTGGGAGTGCCTGCGCGTTGGCAGTGGGAAAGGAGGCGCCGGGTTCACCTGTGGCCAGCAGAGGGCACTCTGCAGAGGCCACAGCTATGAACTTTGCTTGGGTGATGCCCACAGGACGCGGACGGCTGTCCCATCGACATCAAGGTGATCCCCAACGGCGATGGCACCTTCCGCTGCTCCTACGTGCCCACCAAGCCCATTAAGCACACCATCATCATCTCCTGGGGAGGCGTAAACGTGCCCAAGAGCCCCTTCCGGGTGCGTCCTCCCAGCCTGCCCCGTGCCCACCACCAGAGGTCCTTGAGGGAGGGTGGGCGCCTCGCTAGAGTCCCTGTTGTCCCTGGGCTCAGGCTGGGACTGAGGCTTGGGCTGGTGCCACTGAGGCTAGGCTGGGTGCGCTGGGCAGGAGGATGAGCCTTGAGGGAGGTCACCGCGCTGAGCTGTGACCCCTCCTGCAGGTGAACGTGGGCGAGGGCAGCCACCCCGAGCGGGTGAAAGTGTACGGCCCCGGCGTGGAGAAGACGGGCCTCAAGGCCAACGAGCCCACCTACTTCACCGTGGACTGCAGCGAGGCAGGGCAAGGTGCGCCCAGCCAGAAGGGGCGGGTCTGGGAGGGGGGCAGGGGTGAGTCGGGTTGGGGGGCTGAGCCTGACTCACAGCGGTGCCCGCCTCTCTGCAGGTGACGTGAGCATTGGCATCAAGTGCGCCCCCGGCGTGGTGGGCCCTGCAGAGGCTGACATCGACTTCGACATCATCAAGAATGACAATGACACCTTCACCGTCAAGTACACGCCACCGGGGGCGGGCCGCTACACCATCATGGTGCTGTTTGCCAACCAGGTACCCAAGCTCCTGGTACCTCCCAGCTCTAGAAGGCAGCTGGAGATGCTGTCACGGGACAGGGAGGGATGATTCCACAGACATGGTGGAGCGCTACCTGTGTGAGGCAGGGTGCCTCAGAGGAAGCAAAGGGGGCTCTTTTGGAGGCTGCCCCTGTCTATGCTGGGTCCCCTGGGTGTGTCCTGAGCCACATCTAGCCCAACAGCAGGGGTGTGTTCCCCTCGAGAGCCTTGACTGAGCCTCCTCCACATCCAGGAGATCCCCGCCAGCCCCTTCCACATCAAGGTGGACCCATCCCACGATGCCAGCAAAGTCAAGGCCGAGGGCCCTGGGCTGAATCGCACAGGTGAGTGTCTGGGCAGGGGCTGGGCCTGGCTCGAGGTTGGGGTTAAGTGGCTACCAGGCCCTCACCACATCTCTGGGTGGCTCCTCAGGTGTGGAAGTTGGGAAGCCCACCCACTTCACGGTGCTGACCAAGGGAGCCGGCAAGGCCAAGTTGGATGTGCAGTTTGCAGGGACAGCCAAGGGCGAGGCTGTGCGGGACTTTGAGATCATAGACAACCATGACTATTCCTACACTGTCAAGTACACCGCTGTCCAGCAGGTGCGCTCTGCCCCTCCCATGTCCCCGCCCGGCTGGACTGTCGGAGCTCTGGGTCTCCCTCCTCCAGTCCCATGGGACCAGTTCTGGATCCTCCATGCCTTCGCTGCCTCCTGCCCTCACTCTCGTGGTGGATCTGAGCTTCAGAGCCCATATTCACCACCAGGATGTTGCAGGACCGTGCCTTATACCCAGTTCTGACCTACCATTGTACCCAACAGGGCAACATGGCAGTGACAGTGACCTACGGCGGGGACCCTGTCCCCAAGAGCCCCTTTGTGGTGAATGTGGCACCCCCGCTGGACCTCAGCAAAATCAAAGTTCAGGGCCTCAATAGCAGTAAGTGGGGCAAGAGCCACCCTGGGAGTGAGGGGTGTTCGGGTGGGGTGGACCGGAGTCTCCTCATGGTGTCACTTGTCCTCCACGCAGAGGTGGCTGTGGGACAGGAACAAGCATTCTCTGTGAACACACGAGGGGCTGGCGGTCAAGGCCAACTGGATGTGCGGATGACTTCGCCCTCTCGCCGGCCCATCCCCTGCAAGCTGGAGCCAGGCGGCGGAGCGGAAGCCCAGGCTGTGCGCTACATGCCCCCGGAGGAGGGGCCCTACAAGGTGGACATCACCTACGATGGTCACCCAGTGCCTGGCAGCCCCTTTGCTGTGGAGGGTGTCCTGCCCCCTGATCCCTCCAAGGTGAGGAGATAGGAGCTGGTTGGGGCTGGGAGTTGGGGACTTGTCAGGAAGCTGGAAGAGTCATAGGGGGCAGAGGCCAGAGGGACTTATGTGCCTGGAGTGGGCACAGCCAAGAACGTGGGACTGAGACCAGCCGCACCCCACCACCTTCCTTGGAGACAACTTAGCTATTAAGAGCCTGGCCTTGGAGTCAGACCTGGGCTTGAATCCCAGGTCCACTACCGGGGAAATTGCTTCATCTCTCTGCCTCCATGTCATCACCTGGAATTGTTATAAGCACTCAGTCTGCAGTAGCAGCCACAGTTGGAGGTGATGAGTTGGGTGGGGGCCATGAAGGCTGGGATGGGAAGGCCGGGTGCAGGGAACCCACACACCTGCCTCTTCCCCTAGGTCTGTGCTTACGGCCCCGGTCTCAAGGGTGGACTGGTAGGCACCCCCGCACCATTCTCCATCGACACCAAGGGGGCTGGCACAGGTGGCCTGGGGCTGACCGTGGAGGGCCCCTGCGAGGCCAAGATCGAGTGCCAGGACAATGGTGATGGCTCATGTGCTGTCAGCTACCTGCCCACGGAGCCTGGCGAGTACACCATCAACATCCTGTTTGCCGAAGCCCACATCCCTGGCTCGCCCTTCAAAGCTACCATCCGGCCCGTGTTTGACCCAAGCAAGGTGCGGGCCAGTGGGCCGGGCCTGGAGCGCGGCAAGGCCGGTGAGGCAGCCACCTTCACTGTGGACTGCTCAGAGGCAGGCGAGGCAGAGCTGACCATTGAGATCCTGTCGGATGCCGGGGTCAAGGCCGAGGTGCTGATTCACAATAATGCGGATGGCACCTACCACATCACCTACAGCCCTGCCTTCCCCGGCACCTACACCATTACCATCAAATATGGCGGGCATCCGGTGCCCAAATTCCCCACCCGCGTCCATGTGCAGCCTGCGGTCGATACCAGTGGCGTCAAGGTCTCAGGGCCTGGTGTTGAGCCACATGGTGAGTGGTCAGGAGGAGCCAAGTGAGGTCAAGTGGCAGGTGCAGGAGCCGGATAGTCAGTGGGAGGGAGGGAAGCAGAGCTGAGGGCTGGGGGAGCCACCTGGCATGAAGGGAGGGCTCTCAGGGCAGCCCTAAAGTCCCTACTGGCCCAGAAGCCCCAGAGAAAGAGTGGAGGGGAAGACTGGGAGTGGAGACTGGCCTCCGCTCTTGTGGCAAAACTGCACCTGCCTCTGGGCGTTTTTCTGGAGAGGTCTCTTCTTTCATGTGCTTAAGGGGTACTCTGATGCAAAAAGCTACAACTCTGCTCTGGAGGGGGCAGGGGAAAGCTCTGGGGTAGAGGATGACAAGAGTCAGGAGACAGTAAGTGGGAATGGGCCATCTGCCGGGGCCAGACCCTGGCTAGGCATGGGGCACGGCAGAGGGATGCAAGACCCAGGCCCACAGCCTGGTGGGTGACTCATGTGAACAGAGAATGTCACTACATGGAGAAGGGAGTGAAGGCAGAGGCTGGAGCTCACGGAGGTGCAGGGGAGGGTAGGGGGCCCAGCCTCTGATCAGAGGAGCAGCCTGGGAGTTGGGGAGTGGGAGAGGAGGGGGGAGGAGGGGAAGAGGAGAAGGAGAGGAGAGGGAGAGGAGGGGGAGAGGAGGGGGAGAGGAGAGGGAGCATCTGTGTGAAGGCTGCCCCCACCCCTGCTGAGCATGCCACCCCTGGGCTCCAGGTGTCCTGCGGGAGGTGACCACTGAGTTCACTGTGGATGCAAGATCCTTAACAGCCACAGGCGGCAACCACGTGACGGCTCGCGTGCTCAACCCCTCGGGGGCCAAGACAGACACTTATGTGACAGACAATGGGGACGGCACCTACCGAGTACAGTACACCGCCTACGAGGAGGGTGAGGGCCGGTGGAGGGCCGGGCGAGCGGGCAGGGCCGGCCTCTGATGATATTGCGCTTGGGGCAGGAGGGGTGGTGGGGGTGCACACTCCCTGATTGATGCCCCTGTGGCTGGCTTCCAGGCGTGCATTTGGTGGAGGTCCTGTATGATGAGGTCGCTGTGCCCAAGAGCCCCTTCCGAGTGGGTGTCACCGAGGGCTGTGATCCCACCCGCGTCCGGGCCTTCGGGCCAGGCCTGGAGGGTGGCTTGGTTAACAAGGCCAACCGCTTCACTGTGGAGACCAGGTATCCTCCCCATTTGCTAGCCTAAACCTGTGACCACCCTTTCCCAGACCCTGGCCCTCCTTGCTCGTCCCTCTGTCTGTACCTCAGCCCCACCCCATCCTCTCTCTGGGGTGAGGCAGGAGCAGACCCCCCGACAGGACTCCAGATCAGCCCCTGGCTCATTTCTCCTCAGCTGGGTCCCCAGCAGCCTGCCCTCTTTCCTCCCTGTCCCCCCATTCAGCTACTCCCTCATCTTCACTCACTGGTCTTATGAAGCTGATGGGGGGGTGTCATCTCTCAGGGGAGCCGGCACCGGGGGCCTTGGCCTAGCCATCGAGGGTCCCTCGGAAGCCAAGATGTCCTGCAAGGACAACAAGGATGGTAGCTGCACTGTGGAGTACATCCCCTTCACCCCTGGAGACTATGACGTCAACATCACCTTCGGGGGGCGGCCCATCCCAGGTGTGCAGAGAGAGTGGTCGGGGCCTCAGGGAAGACAAGGGAGGATGCAGGATGCTCACCCCACAAGGGGGAAACTGGAAGGAAGTTAGATGAGAACATTCATAGAGAGGATAGCTGAGAGCAGGTCGGGGCTGGAGCCCAGCCAGAGGGAGGACGTGGAGGAGGCAGGCAGTGAGGGTTGATGCGACAGCCCCCCAGTCAATCCCAGGAACACGCTCTGGCCTCCTAGCCCCTTGCCTGGAGCTCGAGACGTCGGCTGTGCAGGTCCACTGCTCAGTGTGTGTCTGGAAACTCAGACACCGCCCACTCCTCTTGGTGGCTCAGGCCAGCCTTGGGCCTTCTTGCCCGCATCGCCTGCAGAATTCCCCTTGCCTTCTGCAGGCCCAGCTGCCCGGACAGGTTATGTCTTCAAATATTGCATGACTTGGGACTGCTGAAATTGGAAGTATTTTCCCTTATCTAATTTCCCATCTTTTTATTATTTCAGACACAGTGTCAGAAATACATTTCATTTTTAAAAACATTTTATTTTCAGTTTATTAATTTAGGAAGGCCTTCTCTTCCAGGCCTGGGACCCACGTGAGTGAGGTTTGCCCAGCCTCAGTCAAGTTCATTTATTCTTGTGTGTGTTTTCTTAGCAAGTTCCTAGGCATTTTCCCATGTTGGTCTGGCTTCCCTATGGGCATTTCAAAGGCAGGGAAGGCCTCCTCCTCCAAGGCTCCTCAGCATCAGGGGGACCCATCAGGGCTGGTGGCAGGGTCTGATGTCCTTCTCCTCACAGGGAGCCCATTCCGGGTGCCGGTGAAGGATGTGGTGGACCCTGGGAAGGTGAAGTGCTCGGGGCCAGGGCTGGGGGCTGGTGTCAGGGCCCGGGTCCCCCAGACCTTCACAGTGGACTGCAGTCAAGCTGGCCGGGCACCCCTGCAGGTGGCTGTGCTGGGCCCCACAGGTATAGAATGGCTGGGGCAGGGAGGAAGGAGGTGGGGCAGGATGCCCGGAGGCTCTGCTGACCCTGCGCACCTTGCCCAGGTGTGGCCGAGCCTGTGGAGGTGCGGGACAATGGAGATGGCACCCACACTGTCCACTACACCCCAGCCACTGATGGGCCCTACACGGTAGCTGTCAAGTATGCAGACCAGGAGGTGCCACGCAGGTGAGGACCAGCACTGGGCTCCTGTGCTATGACTGAGCTCTGGGGGTGCTCCTGCTAGGGCGGCACTGCAGGGTCACTGCTGGGGTCCCCGGGAGAGCCCCTCCCAGCTGTCAGCCTCGTCCAGTCTCACTGCCCCATCCTGCTGTTCCCCAGGGCTCTCTGCCCTGAGGCTATCCTGCCCCAGGAGCTTTTACAGCAAAACTAGCACCTTAGGAAAAGTGCAGGAGGCCTGGGCCAGGGCCTCCTCCTGGACCCTCCTACAGCACCTTCCTGGGGAATGGAGAAGTGCCCTGGGTCTGTCAAGGGAGTCCCAGAGTGCCCCCGCCCCCAGACTCGGAATGTCATCGGCTTCTGGGAACTGGCCTCTCCTGCCTGCCCCACAGTCCCCCTTCCTGTATGTCTATGGGGAGGACTCTGGCTGAAGATGAGATCACCCCTCCGCCCCGTCCATGCCCCCCAGCCAACTGTTTATCTCTTCTGCTCCTCAAGCCCTTTCAAGATCAAGGTCCTTCCAGCTCATGATGCCAGCAAGGTGCGAGCCAGCGGCCCAGGCCTCAATGCCTCTGGGATCCCTGCCAGTCTGCCTGTGGAGTTCACCATCGACGCAAGGGACGCGGGCGAGGGGTTGCTCACGGTCCAGATCCTGGTGAGTCTCTGCACAGCCCACCCCCCAGGTCATGCTCCAGGCACAGGCGGGCCTTGACCTCTGCTTCTCCCTCAGGACCCCGAGGGTAAACCCAAGAAGGCCAACATCCGGGACAATGGGGATGGCACGTACACTGTGTCCTACCTGCCAGACATGAGCGGCCGGTACACCATCACCATCAAGTATGGCGGCGATGAGATCCCCTACTCACCCTTCCGCATCCATGCTCTGCCCACCGGGGACGCCAGCAAGTGCCTCGTCACAGGTGGATGCCCACCCGCTGCCTGTGCCCTGCTCACCACCCAGCCCCTCAAAGCCCCTCCACAGCCCTGGCCTGGTCCCCAGGGTTCCGCTGGTCAGAGAGCACACATGCCCTAGCCCTGGCCCCTCCCTCATCCCTGCCCAATGCCCCAGCCCACGCTGGGCACCGCCTGGCCTCACTCTGTTCTCTCTTTCCAGTGTCCATTGGAGGCCACGGCCTGGGTGAGTGCCCTTTCTCTCCTCTTCTTGCTGTGGGCCAGGGTGGTTGGAGGTAGGGGGTGGGCAGTGGGAACAGAGAGGGCTGGCTCCAGCCCTCCAGCGCCCTGAGCAGGATCTCCCACATGGCAGGTGCCTGCCTGGGCCCCCGAATCCAGATTGGGCAGGAGACGGTGATCACAGTGGATGCCAAGGCAGCCGGCGAGGGGAAGGTGACATGCACGGTGTCCACGCCGGATGGGGCAGAGCTCGATGTGGACGTGGTTGAGAACCACGATGGTACCTTTGACATCTACTACACAGCGCCCGAGCCGGGCAAGTACGTCATCACCATCCGCTTCGGGGGCGAGCACATCCCGAACAGCCCCTTCCACGTACTGGTAAGTTCTGTAGCCACAGCAAGACTAGATGGCTGGGGAGGGCGGCCTGGCCCTTTTAGCAGCAGCAGGGATCCCCAATAACTGTCCCCAAGGAATCCCACTTCTCTGAGGGCTCCTGGGGCCAGAGTGCTCCTGGATGGAGCCTTAGCTTTCCCCACAGCCCTCCGAAATGGGAGGAGAGCATGGTCCTGCCCTCTGCCCAGTGCTATCAGCTCTCTGTGGAGGAACCCACTGTGTTCTCCACCATCCCCAGCTCCATCTCCCCAGAGGCTTCCCTGCAGGAAGATGAAGCCCTCCGAGGGGCGAGCACCCAATATATCAGCCAGCATTTCAGGTTCCTGGACCATTCTCTGAGTCAGCCCCTAGGCCTGTGAGGCTGCCACACCCTGTGCCCCCATGCCTTGCCTCCCCAGGCGTGTGACCCCCTGCCGCATGAGGAGGAGCCCTCTGAAGTGCCACAGCTGCGCCAGTCCTACGCTCCTCCCCGGCCTGGCGCCCGCCCCACACACTGGGTACTGCGCCTCCCACCAGGCGATGTCCTCCTTCTCCTCTTCCCCTTCCTTCATTTCTTCTCTCTACTCCTCTGCAGCCAGGGCAGGGACATGGTCTGGGGGCCTCTTGGGGAGCAGGCAGGAGTCAGGCTGGGCAGATGGAACCCCACTTGGGCACAGCACTCCTTCTCTTGCAGCTGATGCACCTCTCCTGCCACACTGGTTTCACCATTAACTACCTTGTTCTTTCCTCACTCTCCAGCTTCAGTCATGGCATGAGCCAAACTCCCGAGCCTTCCCCAGTCACTGACTCTTCCCTCTCACCTGCTGCAGGCCACAGAGGAGCCAGTGGTGCCTGTGGAGCCAATGGAATCCATGCTGAGGCCCTTCAACCTGGTCATCCCCTTTGCGGTGCAGAAAGGGGAGCTCACAGGTACTGCCCTGTGGCCCCCAGGCATGAGGGCTGAGGGGAGATACCCTCTTCCAGGTCCAGCCCCGTGTCTTAGAGATAAAAACCAAGGCCCAGAGAGAGGAAGTGAGCTCTATCCAGGGTCACACAACAAGTTGGGCAGAGCCAGAACTCAGGTGCAAGCCATCTGTCCCCAGTTCAGGGCTCAGGCCACTGCCACAGGCTGTCTCCTGGTGCGTGGCCTCTCAGGTGGCAGCAGAAGCACTCAGGACCAGGCCTGGGACAGCAGGGAGGTTGCAGTGGGGGAAATCAGGGTCCCCATGTAACTGTGTCTGCCCTGCAGGAGAGGTGCGGATGCCCTCAGGGAAGACGGCGCGGCCCAACATCACCGACAACAAGGACGGCACCATCACGGTGAGGTACGCACCCACCGAGAAAGGCCTGCACCAGATGGGGATCAAGTATGACGGCAACCACATCCCTGGTGAGTTGAGGGCTGGGCTGGGCTGGGGCTTGGGTGAGAGGAGCAGGCAGCAGCTGCAGTCCTGCCTTCCTGCTTTCAACAAATATTTATTGAGCACCTGCTGTGTGCAGACACCAGGCGAGGTCCCAGGGAGGCTTATACCCTGGTGAGAAGCAGACCTCCATGAGCCGGGTCCCTACGGCACAGACGGAGGGGGTTGGCAGGGAGGCTGCTGGAAGGTGCTGGGGCCAAGGTGGGCTCAGACAATCCCTGACGCTGACCCAGCCTCCTTTTTCCCTGTTCCCCCAGGGAGCCCCTTGCAGTTCTATGTAGATGCCATCAACAGCCGCCATGTCAGTGCCTATGGGCCAGGCCTGAGCCATGGCATGGTCAACAAGCCAGCCACCTTCACCATTGTCACCAAAGATGCTGGAGAAGGTGAGGGAGCTGCAGGCTGGGGGCTGGGGTGGGGACTTGCCAGGGGCAGGGGTGAGGGCAGGACCTCTGATTTGGGCCACACCTCCACCTACAGGGGGTCTGTCGCTGGCCGTGGAGGGCCCATCCAAGGCAGAGATCACCTGTAAGGACAACAAGGATGGCACCTGCACCGTGTCCTACCTGCCGACCGCACCTGGAGACTACAGCATCATCGTGCGCTTCGATGACAAGCACATCCCGGGGAGCCCCTTCACCGCCAAGATCACAGGTGAGGCGGGTGTATGGGGACGTGCAGCCCATGAGACATACACACCACATACACTGCACAGGTGTGCAAGCCCAGCCTGTTCAAGTCACTCATGACATTAAGGCAGAGGCCCTTCAAGTTGTAAGGGGTCATATTTTGAAAAATGTAAAAACACTGTGTTCTCCACGGCAGCTAAGAAGCAGTCAGCCACTCCTGTGCCTGAGAACACATTGCCTCATTTAGTCTTTGAAGTCACCTTTTGTTGTTGTTGTTTTTGTTTTTTGAGATGGAGTCTCGCTCTGTCACCCAGATTGGAGTGCAGTGGCACAATCTCGGCTCACTGCAACCTCCGCCTGCCGGGTTCATGCCATTCTCCTGCCTCAGCCTCCCGAGTAGCTGGGACTACAGGTGCCTACCACCACGCCCGGCTAATTTTTTGTATTTTTAGTGGCGACGGGGTTTCACTGTGTTAGCCAGGATGGTCTCGATCTCCTGACCTCGTGATCCGCCCGCTTTGGCCTCCCAAAGTGCTGGGATTACAGGCGTGAGTCACCGCGCCCAGCCTGAAGTCACTCTTAAGAAGTTAGGGCATGGATAATTCTTTTGATGGATAAGGAACCCCTGTCCCAGAGAGGCCAAGCAACGTGATTACAGTCACACAGCGAGGAAGGGGTCTGTGCGGTCCAGTCTAGTGTTTTGTTATCACACCATGTGACTCAGGGTTAAAACGCAGCAGGCTTTCTTTAGGGATTTAGTCCACAAGGACTGAGGCACCCACAGTGGAATTGGGGTACAGGCCCCTCTTAGTCTCTGGCAGCTCACATGTGAGTGCAGACTGGGCTTTCCAGGCCTTGGGCCTCTGTGCACCTGGGAGTGGCCCCCCATGTCTGTTGAGTCCAGCAGGGTCTGCCCAGGAGGATTCCTGAGCCCTTTGAGGGCAGGGCCTGTCTGGAGTCACAGCAGTCTGATGCCCCAACTCCCCCACCAGGCGATGACTCCATGAGGACCTCACAGCTGAACGTGGGTACCTCCACGGATGTGTCGCTGAAGATCACCGAGAGTGATCTGAGCCAGCTAACCGCCAGCATCCGTGCCCCCTCGGGCAACGAGGAGCCCTGTCTGCTGAAGCGCCTGCCCAACCGGCACATCGGTGAGCGTGGGGCCTCACGGAGACCTCAGGGGTGGGGGCCCACAGGATGCTCTGCCTAACACTTCCTTTCCACAGGGATCTCCTTCACTCCCAAGGAGGTGGGGGAGCATGTGGTGAGCGTGCGCAAGAGTGGCAAGCACGTCACCAACAGCCCCTTCAAGATCCTGGTGGGGCCATCTGAGATCGGGGACGCCAGCAAGGTGCGGGTCTGGGGCAAGGGCCTTTCTGAGGGACACACGTTCCAGGTGGCAGAGTTCATCGTGGATACTCGCAATGCAGGTACCTCCTGCCCCAGAGACCCCCATTCCAGCGGGTGCCTCCCACAGGCACTTGTCCTTCTGTCCTGCCCAGCACCCCCTTGGCTGCACTCTCCTCTCGAAAACTTCCTGGCCAGTCTGTGTCAGGATTCGCATTCTGCGGCCCATTGGGGGAAGTAAATGGCCCCGCATCAGTTCTCTCTCTTTGAAGAGAAAGGTTAGCTGTCCTGAGTTTCTGTCCCTCTCTTGCTCACTGGAATCCAAGAGGCTTACCTTAGGGAAATTTCCAGACCGCCTGGCCCGTGGCACCGCCTCTCCTCCCGCTGAGCCACTTTTGTTAGTGATCACTACACACATCCGGGCCCATTCTGGGTGCAGCCAGCAGTCGGGGGAGAGGAGAGCACTGTGGCTTGGCCAGCCTAGGACTGAGGGAGATGTGTTCCTTGCTTTCCCCCAGGGTATGGGGGCTTGGGGCTGAGTATTGAAGGCCCAAGCAAGGTGGACATCAACTGTGAGGACATGGAGGACGGGACATGCAAAGTCACCTACTGCCCCACCGAGCCCGGCACCTATATCATCAACATCAAGTTTGCTGACAAGCACGTGCCTGGTAAGGCTCTGGGCAGAGGTCGGGTGGCGAGAGACAGGGAGACCAGGAGGCCGGGGGTCTGAGGTTCCTGACCCACCCTTTGTCCCCCCACTTCAGGAAGCCCCTTCACTGTGAAGGTGACCGGCGAGGGCCGCATGAAGGAAAGCATTACCCGGCGGAGACAGGCGCCTTCCATTGCCACCATTGGCAGCACCTGTGACCTCAACCTCAAGATCCCAGGTAGAAGCCTGGAGGAGCCTGGGTGGGGCAAGTGGTGGGAGAGGACTGGCCTGGGCCAGAGACCACCTGTCGGGTCTCCACGCTGCTTCCTTACCCCTCGCTTCCCTCCCTCACCCTGGCTCCCTTAACCACACAGGGAACTGGTTCCAGATGGTGTCTGCCCAGGAGCGCCTGACGCGCACCTTCACACGCAGCAGCCACACCTACACCCGCACGGAGCGCACGGAAATCAGCAAGACGCGGGGCGGGGAGACAAAGCGCGAGGTGCGGGTGGAGGAGTCCACCCAGGTCGGCGGGGACCCCTTCCCTGCTGTGTTTGGGGACTTCCTGGGCCGGGAGCGCCTGGGCTCCTTCGGCAGCATCACCCGGCAGCAGGAGGGTGAGCACCGTGCACTGGGCCGGCTGGGTCTTAACAGTGGGATGGGAGGGTGCTGCTGACCAGGCTTGGTGCTGGCAGATTGGTCCCGAAGGCCAGGCGGGTCTGAGCAGAGGAGGTTTAACTGATGGGGAGGGAAGGGCCAGAGCTAGGAGGAATCCCAGTGTTGCCCTGACATCCCCCAAACCCTGCAGGCGAGGCCAGCTCTCAGGACATGACTGCACAGGTGACCAGCCCATCGGGCAAGATGGAAGCCGCGGAGATCGTCGAGGGCGAGGACAGCGCCTACAGTGTGCGCTTTGTGCCCCAGGAGATGGGGCCCCATACGGTCGCTGTCAAGTACCGTGGCCAGCACGTGCCCGGCAGCCCCTTTCAGTTCACTGTGGGGCCGCTAGGTGAAGGCGGGGCCCACAAGGTGCGGGCCGGAGGCACAGGGCTGGAGCGAGGTGTGGCCGGCGTGCCAGGTAAGGGGCAGATGGCCAGGAGTGGGGATGAAGTCAGGACAGCCAATGTGAGGGGCACTGATGCTGAAGTCCCCTACCTTGCCTGTCCCCAGCCGAGTTCAGCATCTGGACCCGGGAGGCCGGTGCTGGGGGCCTGTCCATTGCTGTGGAGGGTCCTAGCAAGGCGGAGATTGCATTTGAGGATCGCAAAGATGGCTCCTGCGGCGTCTCCTATGTTGTCCAGGAACCAGGTGGGCGTCCACACTGGCAGTGGGGCTGGGCCTGCCTGACCTTCCAGACTGGGTTTCTGCTCACTGGAGAGGCAGGAGATGCTTGGGGCCACAGAACTCCCCTCCCCGGGGCCCCCATCTCCCTCTACCCCACACCCTCGGAAACATGTGTCTGTCTCCAGGTCTGAGTGCTGACCACGGAGTCTATCCTGGGATAAAGCCAGAGTGGGGAGGCTCCCACCCTGCCAACCTCCATCCCGGAACCTATGCTGACTGGTCTCTCTCCCCAGGTGACTATGAGGTCTCCATCAAGTTCAATGATGAGCACATCCCGGACAGTCCCTTTGTGGTGCCTGTGGCCTCCCTCTCGGATGACGCTCGCCGTCTCACCGTCACCAGCCTCCAGGTTTGTGCCCAGGGTGGGGGTGGAGGGTTTCTGCTATCTGAGAGATGGGTAAGAGTTGGGGACAGCAGGTCCATGGGGCCAGGGATTTAGCAGTGACCTTGGAAGGGCCAGTTAGAAGTCCCTTCCCGTAAGGCACAAGGCAGGGCCCTTGGGGACGGTGGGCTCCGACCCTGTGGGCTAGCCTCTACACTCAGGCATGCCACGCCTCATTCTGCTTTTCTCAGGGTGGGTTTGCCTGTCCTACTGCCACCTGCCATTTCTTGTTAGTTTGTTCCACCTTCTCCTGTTCTAAGAATGCTAGATGCCAACATTTATAAGAATGAGAGTATAAAATCTATACAAACTAAGAGTAAACCAGTTTGCAGAGAGGGTGTGAGAGGCTCCTCTAAAGGGAATGCCTATGGCCTGCAGAGCCTGGGCTGCGTCCTCTCCAGGCCGATGGGAGCCTGGCTTGCTTTCTCTTGCTGCTGACTTCTAGAGATGTGGTGTCTTCCTTTCCTTCTGTCATAGCGGACATGTGCAAGGAAGGCTTTCAGCAAGTCACACTGAAACAGGCAAACCAGGGGGCCAGGTGTCCAGGGGACACACTGTAAAGGAGCTTGTGCATAAGGGGCATAGAATAGGCCTCACCCCAGCTCCTTATCCCGCGCGCCTCCTGGCTGCCCCTCAGGGTGGTCACATTAACCCATCCAGGGTCCTTGTGCATCTCCTCCTTCCACTCCTGAACCGGGTTCCCCAATGCAGGCTCCAATCCCTCCCCCAGAGCCCTTCTGTGCTTCTTCTGGGTCCTCCCTGTTGGTCCACCTCCTCCAGGAAGCTTTCCCAGGCCAGTCCAGCCAAACTCAGCTTCCTACCTCAGAGCTCTCTGGCACCGCCAGCCCACACAGCCCATCAGGCACTTGCTCTCTGCTCTCGGCCTGCTTCACACAGAGTGGGGCCCTTCCTTCCTCAGCCAGGACAGGGTACATCATCTCTCATCGCCCACACACCAAGCACAGCTAGGATAGCAGGTGCACGTATAGGGTTGCATACCAGACCCTGGCTCCTCCTACTCCCAGGCTGGTCTGGCAGGCAGGGGCCAGGCTGGGCGTAGGGTGGTGGCAGCCTTTGGGCTGGGCTTACGGTGAGCACCATGTGGGGCTTCAGAGAAGAGTGCTCCAGCCCTGGTCTCCCAGCAGTCTGAGCATCCTCCTTGGCCTTTGCAGGAGACAGGGCTCAAGGTGAACCAGCCGGCGTCCTTTGCTGTGCAGCTGAACGGCGCACGGGGCGTGATTGATGCCCGGGTGCACACACCCTCGGGGGCTGTGGAGGAGTGCTACGTCTCTGAGCTAGACAGTGGTGAGCTGGCCCTGCCCCTGCCAACCCCCTGCTGGGCTGGGGCCTTCTAAGAAGGGGAGGGGAAGGATGGAGGGTAAGCCACCAACCCTCTACCCACAGACAAGCATACCATCCGCTTCATCCCCCACGAGAATGGCGTCCACTCCATCGATGTCAAGTTCAATGGTGCCCACATCCCTGGAAGTCCCTTCAAGATCCGCGTTGGGGAGCAGAGCCAGGCTGGGGACCCAGGCTTGGTGTCAGCCTATGGTCCTGGGCTCGAGGGAGGCACTACTGGTGAGTGCCTGGAGCTAGGGAACAGGGTGACTTCTAGGGGTGCTTGGCCACTAGTCTGGTGCTGCCTTGCTCCAGAGGCAGGAGCCCTGCTTCCTGAGCCAGGAGTCCCCACAGAGGCTGCCCAGGGAACTGGAGCCCAGCCCCTCTTGGGCCACAAGCCCTTCCTGCCCTCAGCCTTGCTACCTCTGGCCTCTAGGTGTGTCATCAGAGTTCATCGTGAACACCCTGAACGCCGGCTCGGGGGCCTTGTCTGTCACCATTGATGGCCCCTCCAAGGTGCAGCTGGACTGTCGGGAGTGTCCTGAGGGCCACGTGGTCACTTACACTCCCATGGCCCCTGGCAACTACCTCATTGCCATCAAGTACGGTGGCCCCCAGCACATCGTGGGCAGCCCTTTCAAGGCCAAGGTCACTGGTGAGTGCTGGCTTCAGGGAGGTCCATCCAACCTGCAGCCCAGCCCAGCCTGGAGGGCTCCGGTGGCCACGCACATCCAGACCATAGTCTGACCCCAGACACCATGGTCAGTTTACCAGGGCTAGAGGTGGGCCTGGCTCTACACAGCACACATTCTGTGGAGTCAGGCATGATGGTGTAAAAGTCCCATTCTTCCTCTCCATCGCGGCCCCTCACTCCTTCAGCTCTGGCCTGCGCTGGCTCCTCAGGCTCTAGCATCACTTTCTTCCCTCCTGGCTTCCCATATTCCTCGGCTCCAAGAAGACACAGTCAGTATTGAGCAAGCTCCCCTCTTGAGGCTGTCTGTAGGATGCGTTGGGTGGGTGTTCCTTTGTAAAGTGACTCTTACCCTGTGAGTTAGCCTGAGTTCCCAAAGCCTGCAAGGGTGAGGGTCACAGCATCTGAGGCCCCAGCCCTGGGGTGGAGCACCAGTTGGAGCTGGCAGCTCAGGGCCCTGGCTGGGAATGGGGCTGTGCTCCTAGAGTGGCCCTTGGAGGAATTTGAGGGGAGCCGCGAATGCAGGCAGTGAGTCCCACAGGGTGGCAATGCTGACCGAAGGTCCCCTGCCTGGGGAAGAACAGGAAGCCCTCCTGACCAGGTTTGTGCCCCCTCCACCCGCCCCTCAGGTCCGAGGCTGTCCGGAGGCCACAGCCTTCACGAAACATCCACCGTTCTGGTGGAGACTGTGACCAAGTCTTCCTCAAGCCGGGGCTCCAGCTACAGCTCCATCCCCAAGTTCTCCTCAGATGCCAGCAAGGTGGTGACTCGGGGCCCTGGGCTGTCCCAGGCCTTCGTGGGCCAGAAGAACTCCTTCACCGTGGACTGCAGCAAAGCAGGCAGGTGGCGGGGGGAGGGTGTCTCCCAGGGTGTGAGCAAGAGGCCGTCAGGGAGCAGGGTGTGGGTCACAGTAGGGGACTCCCTGGTGTGAGCCTGTCCCTCTGCCTCCCTCTCCAGGCACCAACATGATGATGGTGGGCGTGCACGGCCCCAAGACCCCCTGTGAGGAGGTGTACGTGAAGCACATGGGGAACCGGGTGTACAATGTCACCTACACTGTCAAGGAGAAAGGGGACTACATCCTCATCGTCAAGTGGGGTGACGAAAGTGTCCCTGGAAGCCCCTTCAAAGTCAAGGTCCCTTGAATGCCAAAAGTGCCTCCCCAGCCTCAGCCCCCACCTCCAGCCAAACACATATTACACACACACACACGTGCCACACCCAGACACACGCACAGAATCAGACACTACAAACACCTGCCTTGGGGGTGAAGTGAAGGCACAGCCTCCTCACCCCACTGCGCCCCGGGGGTTGGAGGACCTTGTCTGTGTTAGGACAGTGTCCCTCCCTGGGAATGTGACATGCTAACTCACAGACTGGGGCCAGGCTCAGGGGCAGAGGCTGGGACATGAGGGGCTGACAAGTGGGCTTCGAGGCCAGGGAAGCCCTGAGTTTTCTGGCAGGGCTGAGCAGTGGGAGGGCATTGTGTTGTGGGTGTCTGTGTGTGAGGTCACCCTCAATCTGCACCGCCGGCCAGCCACCCCCCTGTCCCTGAGGACTTGGTCTGGTCCCTCTGGTAGCTTCAACCCCAGACTTTTAAGGACTTGGAAAGGAAAGCACAATCAGAGAAGAAAACAGCCCCTGAATCAGCAGGAGTGGCCTGGCACATGGACCGGCCTGAGCGATGTGCATTCTGCCCAAGCCAGCCTCCCAGGGGGCCGGATTTCTCTCTCACTGTCTCTTTTTTTAAAATGGTTGCACGGCTCTGCCCCATGGGGGGCCTTTTTTACACACTGCGAGGCCCAGCTTTCTAGGGGACTTTGCACATGTCATGCAGCTCAGCTGGGAGCTGCTTAGGTGGAAAACTCCAAATAAAGTGCGGCTGTCGCAGAGGCTTGGCTGTTCCTTGCGGGTGTGCTCTCTGTGGCTGGCTGCCCTCTGGCCTGCCACACGAGAAACTGGGCCCTGGGGAGGCAGAGGCAGCCTGGCTGTCCCCTGGAAGATTGACTCAGGTCGAGGGGAAGGTCCTGGGGCAGAAGTGAGGTCTGGGATGTTGGCAGAGTGCCTGAAAGAACTGGGGGGGGGGCTTGGGGATGTGGGAAGGGGTCCCAGCGGGAGGGTTCGTGGACAGTACAGGGTGTGGATACTGTGTTCTACAGTACTGCCCCAGGACCCCTGGGAGGCCAATTTCAGTTCAGCCTGACCTCAAGGATGTTTTTCAAATTAAGACTTTAAAACAGTGAGCACTGACTCAAACAGGAATATTCCTCAACCAGCAGGCAGACAGAACCACCTGCAGACTCAGCACCTTCCTCCGAGTCTGGCACTGAATCAACTTGGCCTGTTTCATGCCCGTTTCCAGCACTGAGCTTGCACAGGGCTTCCCTCCTGAACTCCTGCCCCAGCCCTGCCCTGGTCAGCTCCCTCCAACCTCCTCTCCATGCTGCAGCTTGAGGGGGGTCACTTTAAAGAGAGTATACCCCTCTCTGGTTTAGGGCCCTCCGTGACTCCCTCCTGCTCCAGAGTAAAGTTTCTTCCTCACAAGGTCTCCAAGGCCCCCCAGGTTCAGACAGCAGCCTCCCCAGCCGTATGAGTTGGGCAGCAAGCCCACTCCCCATTGTACCCTCCACCTCCAACCTCCCTTCACCACTAGTTAACTGGGCACCCATGCTGAATTTGGGCCCCTTCCCGGAAACACCCTTGCCTCCCCACCCTCTTCATCTTCCTGGCCAACAGGAAGTTTCCTGGACCCCTCCCTACCCCTCCTGGATCAGTGCCCCCAGCTCCCAAACTGCCCTGGGACACATCTCTAGCTGCAGTTACCACCCTGAGCTGTGGCCATGTATCCACGGCCCCCCACCAGATGGAGCTCCCTGGCCCTGGGTGTGAATGAGTGAGTGAATGGGTATGAGTGAATAAATGAGCAGCTGAGTAGCTGGAGCAGGGAAAACGCCTTTCATTCACCTGATCCCACAATCTAGACCCACCTGGGCATTTCAGCACACGGTGGTGGGCCTGGCAGAAAAACCCACGAGGCCCCAACTCCTAATCCCTGACCTCCCCACCTCTCTTACCTCTCACCAGCCTCTGTGCTTCCTCCCTCTTCCCACACACCCCTCCTCACTCTCTGCCCCCCTCACTCTCACCCCTAGATGTGCTAATTTCCCCCTCAGCTTCAGCTGCCTCCACCTGTGTGTGGCTGATAAGCTCACAGACCTCCAGCCTGCCCACTTCCAGCCAGCCACAGTGTGGCCCTGGGTGCTAAGCCTTAAAGGCCCTCCCTCATTAATCCTCATAACGGCCCTATGAGGTGGGGCTACTACCATCTGAAGAAACCAAGGCCCTGGGAATTTCAGTGATGAGTCTGAAACCATACCTCTAAGTAGTGGGGTACAGATTGAAACCCAGGCGTGCCCAAATCCCAAGCTTATCACACAAACAATTGCCAGACCAGACCACTTGCACTCCAAACTCACAAGCACTCCAAACTCACAAACCCCATGCCAGACACCAGGAGTGCTGGTTTATTAAAAGGGAGGAGGAAAGAGCGGCCCCTTCCCCTTCAGCCTGCTCATCTCACAGAGGTCACTTTCCCGGGAGTGTTACTCCCGTTCATGTGCTGTACAGGCCAGAAACCTGGAAGTCACCCAGGTCTCTCTTACCTCACTCCCCAAACACGCCACTCTGAAATCAGTTTTGTCCTAAATATCTAAATATCTCTCGGCTCTACCTACTTCTCTGTGTTTCCCATTTATCACCACCTGAGTTCTGGCCACCATTATCTCTCACAATGGCCTCCCAATCTGGTTTTTCCTCCCTCAATTTCGCCTCCGCTCACAGCACAGTCACAGTGAGTGACAGCTCTAAAACGTAAGTTTGGTGATAGCACTCTCTTACTTGAAAACCCTCAGCGGCTTCAGGATAACTCTGTCCTCAGGATAACTTCCAGATCCTTTTTTTTTTTTTTTAAACAGAGTCTCGCTCTGTCACCCAGGCTGGAGTGCAGTGGCGCCATCTCAGCTCACCACAACCTCCCTTGCCCGGGTTCAAGCAATTGTCCTGCCTCAGCCTCCCAAGTACCTGGGACTGTAGGCACACACCACCTCATTGGGCTAATGTTTTTTGTACTTTTAGTGGAGACAGGATTTCACCATGTTGGCCAGACTGGTCTCAAACTCCTGACCTCAGGTGATCCATCTGCCTCGGCCTCCCAAAGTGCTGGGATTACAGGCGTGAGTCACCGTACCTGGCCTGCAGATCCCTTTTTTTTTTTTTTTTTTTTTTCAGACAGGGTCTCGTTCTGCTGCTCAGGCTCAAGTGCAGTGCCCTGATCATAGCTCACTGTAACCTTGAACTCCTGAGCAAGCCCTGCTGCCTTAGCCTCTCGAGTACCTGGAACTATAAGTGTGCGCCACCACACCTGGCTAATTTTTCTTTTTTTTTTTGAGACAGAGTCTCGCTCTGTCGCCCAGGTTGGAGTGCAATGGCACAATCTCGGCTCACTGCAGTCTCCACTTCCCAGGTTCAAGCAATTCTCCTGCCTCAGCCTCTCGAGTAGCTGGGACTACAGGTGCCCACAACCATGCCCAACTAATTTTTTGTATTTTTAATAGAGACAGGTTTTTGCCATGTTGGCCAGGCTGGTCTCAAACTCCTGACCTCAGGTGATCCACCTGCCTTGGCCTCCCAAAGTGCTGGGATTACAGGAGTGAGCCACTGCACCTGGCCTACCTGGCTAATTTTTAAAATTTTTTGCAGAGACAGGGTCTCACTGTGTTGCCCAGGCTGGTCTCCAACTCCTGAGCTCAAGCAATCCTCCTCCATCAGGGAAGCACTCCCAAAGTGCTGGGATTATAGGCGTGGCATGAGCCACCATGCCTGGCCTTACCAATTCTTTAACTTTCCTTGAAGGCCCTACGCTCTCTAGTCAGTACGCCTTTGCATATGCTCTTCCTCTGCCTAGAACACCGTCTTGTCCTCACTTCTATCCCCTTCATCCTGCAGGTCCTTCAGGTCTCAGCTTAGATCTGAAGCAAGTTTCTTGGGGAAGGGTTCTTTGGATACCCCCTCTCTCCATGGGTTAGTTACCATGGATGTGTGCTTCCATATACTTTTCACATCCTAACCATTAACACACAGCTCTGTAGTCGCCTATTCCCTTGACTTTCCATCTCACTAGACAGTATCATCACTAACTTCTGCATTCCTTTAATTGAACAAATGCGTATTACTTGTTAAATATGTGTCATAGGTACACACATACACGATAAAGACCCAGACCCTGCCGATGAGATCAGTAACTGCGTCTCTTCTCTGGGATCTCGGCGTTTAAACAGCGCCAGGTTCAAATCGCTTGTTGAACGAATGAACCAAGGAAAGAGTGAATGAACGAATGAATGCCCGCGAAGGAGGTGGTGCCGCGCAGCCTTCTGGGAATCGTAGTCCCCTGCTTCGGGCCTGTCTTTATGGCGCAGGCGTATTCACATGGAGGCCGTGTTGCTGTTCATGCGCATGTCCCGGAATGCGGCTCGGAGAACTGCGCATGCCCGAAGGGGGGTGGGGCCGACGGGGAGCCGTACGGCGGAGGCGGGGCTTCGGCGGCTTTTGGTGCTCTCGGGTGAGCTCTGTCCGGCAGCGGGGATGGCGGGGAGGGGGAAGCTCATCGCAGTCATCGGAGACGAGGACACGGTGACTGGTTTCCTGCTGGGCGGCATAGGGGAGCTTAACAAGAACCGCCACCCCAATTTCCTGGTGGTGGAGAAGGATACAACAATCAATGAAATCGAAGACACTTTCCGGTACGGTAGCGCGCGAGGCCTGAACGGGCCCTTCTGCTGCCTGGTGGAGTGCGGGGCGAGGGTGGAGGCGGCCCGGGGACCGAGGCGTGAGGCCCGGACGGGGGTTAGGGGATGGTCGTGAAAGTCCGCCCGCCCGCCGCCGCGCCCCAAGTTCCCGTTTGGGGCTGGGTGGCACCGACGCTGTATCAGGTCCACGAGCTCCCCACCTCACATGATCGTGTGTCAGGAAAGAAGGGGAACAGAGCTCGTGACGGGCTAGGCAGTGGGCTCGGACTTTGTTCTGCTTTCCCCTCCTTTACAGGCTCACCGTCGTCCTGTAAGGTAGGGGTGATTTTGTCCTACTTACAGGTGAGAAAACTAAAGCTTGGAGAGGTTAAGGCACACACTAAAGTTACAAGTGGGCAGAGGCAGACCTGGAATTTGAACCTAATCCTAACCCTTTCTGCCTTTGGTAAGCCAGGTACACACTCTGTACAGCTCTCCTCAGTCGGCCTCGGAATTTCCCTTTGCTCTTGAGCACAGTAGGCAGAAAATGTCAGGACTGTGAGAGCCTTCTGCTAAGACCTTGCACTCAAGCCCTCACTCCCTGCCTTAGGTCAGAGGGTGGGCGCAGACATGCCTTTAATCCACCAGGGGTCCTGGTGACCTGAATTGAGGATAACAGCCTCCTATTCTATTCTATCCCTCACCCCTTCTTCAGGTTCGCTGTACTAAGTCTCAGGAATAAACCACTCACCTGTTTCCCCCCAAACAGTCCAGCCCAGGGCTGCCGGCTGAGACTGGTTCCTGCTGCCTGGTGTATTAGGTAGTTCCTGACCTGGTAGGCTGTTACCTGCCGATCTCTAAGCTGTCTGGTAAAGTTACCCAAGTTACCATGGGAGAAGGACAAATTTTACTTCAAGAATTTTTTATGTTTCCAATCAAAAGGGACCTCAGAGATCAAATCTAACCCAGTGACTGGCGGGGGGTGGGTGCTCAGTAAATAATTTTTAACCAGTAAATAAATGAATGAGTCTGGGCGCGGTGGCTCACGCCTGTGATCCCAACACTTCTGGAGGCCGAGGCGGGTGGATCACCTGAGTTCCACCCGCCAGGCTGGTTGGAGTTCGAAACCAGCCTGACCAATATGGTGAAACCCCATTTCTACTAAAAATACAAAAATTAGCCAGGCGTCGTGGAGGGTGCCTGTAATCCCAGCAAATCAGGAGGCTGAAGAAGGAGAACTGCTTGAACCTGGGAGGCGGAAGTTGCAGTGAGCCGAGATCCGCCGCTGCACTCCAGCCTGGGTGACAGAGGGAGACCCTGTCTCAAAAAAATAAAATAAACGAATGAATGGGTGGGTGATCACAGGAGAGGAGGATCACGAGGCCAGGTTCTTTTTGGGCAGAAAGTATGATTCCTTCATCAGAGTGTCCTCTTCCTAGCTTGTGATCTTGGTTCATGCCAGACTTTCCCTCTGACCCCTCCACCACCCTCATCAGCATAGACCTTGAGGCCTTCAGTGGTCTCATCAGCCCTATTTTTAAATTGTTTTCTTTCTAAAAGTTAATGTGTCCTTTTTTTTTTTTTTTTTTTTCTGAGACAGGGTCTCACTCCTGTCACCCAGGCTGGAGTGCAGTGGCGTGATCACAGCTCACTGTGGCCTCGACTTCCCAGGCTCAAGTGATTCTCCCACCTCAGCCTCCCAAGTAGCTGGGACTACAGTTTCCCAAGCAGCTGGTACATGCCGCCACATCGAGCCAATTTTTTGTATATATGTACACATTTTTTTTTCTTTTTTTTTGTAGAGATGGGAGTCTCACTATGTGGCCCATTCTGGTCTCAAACTGCAGGGTTCAAGCGATCCACCCGCCTCGGTTTCCCAAAGTGCTGGGATTACAGGCATGAGCCATTGCACCCGGCCTTCAGTATCTGCGCATAAAAAAGGATCTGTATACATATAATCTTATCCTTCCCCTTTCTGACACCATCACTGCATATTGAATACACCAGTGTGCACCCTAATTTTCATTACCAGTTCACTTGGAAGCGTTTCAGGCAGCGTTGCAGAAGCCAACCCTAGTCAGCATGACCCTCCGCTTTGGGATGAAATTGATTCTTGGTAGAGTTGACATAGGGTTGAGCGTGGCCGCCTTTCTCCTTGTCCTCTGTGCCCTCTGGGTCACACTCATTCTCCTCCACTGCCCAGCCCAACAACTTGGAGGCAGGAGAGAAGGCAGCCCCCAGAGCTGCCCTAGACTCCCGTCTCATCTCTCCCCACAGGCAGTTTCTAAACCGGGATGACATTGGCATCATCCTCATCAACCAGTACATCGCAGAGATGGTGCGGCATGCCCTGGACGCCCACCAGCACTCCATCCCCGCTGTCCTGGAGATCCCCTCCAAGGAGCACCCATATGACGCCGCCAAGGACTCCATTCTGCGCAGGGCCAGGGGCATGTTCACTGCTGAAGACCTGCGCTAGGGGACTCCTCACAGCCCTCAGCCCTTCCCTCGTTTCCAGGCCTCTCCCCAGGCTTGCCATCAGCCTTCTTTACTTTTTGAGCCTCTGATTTCCAATTCCCTGCCCATTCCCACTCCATTAAGAGGCTAGGTGAGGCACTTCTAGGTGGCTGGGGCTCTGCTGTTAAAGCTGGTTAAGGAACAGGAAGCCTGACCATCTCCCTCCACTACCTGTTCCCTGTGCTGTTACACAGTGTCATTGTTGATGTTAAATTAAAGTCATATTCTTGCTTCTCTCCAAACGGGCTGGGTGCTGGAAAGTACATGTGTGGGGTGAGGCCATGGGGCAGATTCAATTGGCAAGGATGGAAAAAGGTGCTGCCAAAGACAGGCATAGAAGAGCTGGCCCAGGAGGATCGTGCTGGGAGGCAGAACTCAAGGACTGGTCCTTGGATCAGAGAAGACCAGCTCTGGTCTGGGAAGGATTGGGAGGAAGCTTGAGCCCAGCCCCCACCTCCCCCACCTTGCTCAGCATTGGGCTGGGAAGGGGGCCAGACCCAAAGGACAGACGCAGAAAGCACACAAAACCTGGAAGCCTCTGATGCCAGATCCCGCGTGGGCCCTGCGGGAGGTTTGGGGAGCAGGGCTCTTAGCCAGTGGGCCCTGGCCCCAGGCTGCCTCAGGAAGCCGGGTTCATGGGGTCTGCTGGGGGCACAGCAAGTAGAACCCTGGCCCTGTGTGAGGTGAGGCATGGTTGCTAGGTGACTGCCAGGGCAGCCACTCGCCATCAGAAGCACTCTGCTTGCTGTGCTCACCCCTCAGCTGCATCCACCCTGGTGCCACTCCTTCCCTGGCCACCATGTCACGGCAGCTCAACATAGACACGTTACGGCAGAACTTCTGGAAGGAGGAATATCTGAGGGAAAAGATGTTGCGCTGTGAATGGTACCGCAAGTATGGGTCGATGGTGAAGGCCAAGCAGAAGGCTAAGGCTGCAGCCCGCCTGCCCCTCAAACTGCCCACCCTGCACCCCAAAGCCCCACTCTCACCCCCACCCGCCCCCAAGTCAGCCCCTTCCAAGGCGCCCAGCCCTGTCCCAGAGGCTCCTTTTCAGTCAGAAATGTACCCAGTACCACCTGTCACCCGAGCCCTGCTGTATGAAGGCATCTCCCACGACTTCCAGGGGCGCTACCGCTACCTCAACACTCGAAAACTGGACATGCCAGAGACGCGATACCTCTTCCCCGTCACCACCAGCTTCACATACGGCTGGCAGCTGGGTGAGCCCAACCTCTTGGAAATCACCTCAAAGACAGAGCACCTGCCATGTCCTAGGGAGTGGGCATCCTAGTGAAGGGTCCAGACCATAAACAGAGCAAGGAGATGACCAAGAAGTGTCAACATGTGCCACAGAACTAGGGAGTGGTGGTGGGCGGGGAGGCAGCGGCCATGTGCTGCTATTTATTGGATTTTCAGGAAAGGCCTTTCTGAGGACCTGAGGCCAACAGCCAGATGATAAGGATGGGTTTGGATTTTATTTGGTGTGCAGGGAAGCTGATGGAGGGTTCTAAGCAGGTTTCAAGAGTGACACTGATGAACCTTTTAAAAAGTCACCCTGGGCCGGGCGCGGTGGCTCACGCCTGTAATCCCAACACTTTGGGAGGCTGAGGCATGCGGATCACGAGGTCAGGAGATCGAGACCATCCTGGCTAACATGGTGAAACCCCATCTCTACTAAAAATGCAAAAAATTTGCTGGGCGTGGTGGCGGGTGCCTGTAATCCCAGCTACTCAGGAGGCTGAGGCAGGGGAATGGTGTGAACCCGGGAGGCGGAGCTTGCAGTGAACCGAGATCATGCCACTGCACTCCAGCCTGGGCGACAGAGCAAGACTCCGTCTCAAAAAAAAAGTCACTCTGACCTGTATGTAGGCAGTGGCTTTTTCAGGGGAAATGGTAGAATCTGGCACGTGAGTTGGGCATCTATTTTGTTACCCTGTGGCAGTGGCCTGAGGAATCAGCAATAGAGCTGAAATCAATTCAGGATGTTTTGGGGGAAGACTCAGTGGAACTCACCCATGGATAGAATGTGAGAATAAGGGGAAGAGAGAACAATCACCCAGGTGTTTAGCTAAAGCCGCAGTGACAGGGAAGACTGGGAGAGGTCAGGGCTGGAGTGTGCATGAACAGGTCCTATTTAGTCATGTGTGTTTGCCTATGTTATGCTTGAAGTGTCTGTAGGGTGACTGTTCTATAAGTCTGGATTGAAGTCAGAGCTGAAGATGCAAATTCGGAGGTCATTTGAATATAGGTGCTTTTTTTTTTTTTTTTCTTTTTGAAGCAGAGTCTCACTCTGTCACCCAGGCTGGAGTGCAGTGGCATGATCTCGGCTCACTGCAACCTCTGCCTCCCAGGTTCAAGAGATTCTTCTGCCTCAGCCTCCCAAGTAGCTGGGACTACACAGGCACGTGTCACCATGCCTGGCTAATTTTTGTATTTTTAGTAGAGACAGGGTTTCACCATATTGGCCAGGCTGTTCTCCAACTGCTGAGCTCGTAATCTGCCCACCTCGGCCTGCCAAAGTGCTGGGATTACAGGTGTGAGCCACTGCCCGGCCTATAGGTGCTATTTAAATCCGTGAGATCACCTAGGGAGCTCAAGTTGCTGGAATCTGATGGGAGTGGGGGCAGGAGGGCTGAGCCAGAGGCTGGTAGGGGATGGCGTAGGCAGGAAGGCTGTCCATCTGGGCTGAGTCTTTTTTCTGTGAGGTTGAGTCAAGGCCATCAGTGGGGAGGGAGCCGAGCTCAGGCAGTGGAGTAGCAGAGATGAAGAGGAAAGGTGTGGAACAGGCATGTGCCAGAGAGGGCTGCTGGGCGATGTTGCTGCACGTCCCATTGCTGTCTGTGCTCATGAATGTCAAGTGAGACTCCTCGGCCCTGTGTCCTTCTCCAGCTGCTTAAGTGTCTTGCAGAAAAGGTGGATGGTTGGGGATTGACTCAGTTGAGATTTTGCCCCCAAACATCCCTTTCCCCCAGGCCCCTAAAGGGAAAGTCAGGGAAATAACTTTCTAACAAAAGCAGGAGGCAAGCCCTAGAAGGGGAGAGCAGGAGACAGAAGGAAGTCCCATCTCTTCACAGTCTGTCCCTGTGACAAGCAGGCTAGGGTGGCTCCCCTCCTGGCAGGTAGAGGATCCTGAAGCTGGGGTAATGATGGCAGATGGCTGCTGTATGTATCCTGGCCTCCAACCAGCTCCCAGTATTTGCAGGTAGCTCCCATGCCTCCAAAGCATTTTCCGCTTCTTCCCACAAAGTGGCTACTCCACTGACGGATTCCTAGGGCTGTGCAGACAGACAGGGCTCCCATGCTCTGTGTGTCCTTCCCTCAGGAACCCATGCTTGGCCTCTAACATCTTTTCCCAGGCCCCCCAGTGAAGCAAGAACTGGTCTCCTGCAAGATGTGCCGCATTGAGTCATTCTTCCGCAAGAACGGGGCCTTCGCACTGCTTGATCCCCGAGACCTGGCCCTCTGACGGTGGGCCAGGTGTGGGCTTAGGGGAGGGAAGAAGAAATAACAGGCCTCCTGGTGGGGCAAAGCTGTTGTGTGTGTCTGTGCCCCTCTGCGCTCCCTGGCCCTGAGGCTGCATTCAGGCCTTTCTGAAACTATCTGACCTGCAAAAGTTGCCCTCTTGCTTTTTCCGTAACCCTCATCTCTTTAATCATCCCTTTGAGTACCCAGCAATGACCAGAGAGGACTGGGAAGGGCGAGCACTACTCTGCAGGCACGGGATCCGCAGCACCAGGGGAACACAGTAGTTCCAGAAGTTCTGAGTGTTCCTGCGGGGAGAGCGGCCTGTCATCTCGGAGGCCAGGGAAAGGGGACTCCTGCCACCGCCACGCGCCTCCTTGCCCGCCCCTCACCTGGCCCCGAGGGCCCGCAGCCGCCCGGTCCTCTCCCGATGCATCTGTTCCAGCTGCTCCCGCAGGGCGCGCCGCCGCCCAGTCGCGTCCTCCTGGCGGTGCAGATCGCTGAGCATCCGCGGCTCAGTGGGGCGGGCGGGGCAGCACCTGGCACACCCGCCCCTCGCGCCCCGCCCGCCCGAGTCGCTGCCAGAGTGCAGTGCGCTCACTTCAAAGGGACCCGGGCGCACCAAGCTCGGCCCCTGCCCCGTGCAGGTTCCTTGTGGCCCCACCGCCTTCTGGGGGTCTTGCCTGTGGCGGGAGTTGAGCCGGGCAGGGCGGGAGCCCCACGGGGTGAACCCGGCAGTGGCGGTTCCTGGCGATGTGGAGGCGTTCCAGGACCTGCAGAGGGGCAGTCAGCGTCCGGCCGCCCCTCGGTGCCCCGCCCGCCCCAGGCAGGCCCCAATACCGGCGTGGGGACGCACCCGGAGCCGCTGCTGCTCACGGTCCCGCCGGCGCCGCCACCTGGCTGCGCTGTGCAGCTCCAGCAGCCTCTGCAGAGCCGTCTCCTGCTGCGCCGCGCTCAAGCCCGCAGGCGCCTTGGCCCTGCCTAGGGGCGCCGGCCACGCGGCCTTCGAGGCCTTGGGACGCTCAGGACCGCCCCCCCGACCCCGGAGGGCACCCGGAAGCCGAGCCTGGCCCACCTCCTGCTCTCCCGGGCCGGGGCCCACTCCAGGGCCCTGCAGCCCGTGCGGATTGCGCTCCGGGTCTGGAGGCCCCCGGAGACCCCGGGGAGCCCCTGCTGCCCGGATCCCTTGGCGCGCAGGGTCGCTGGCATCACAGCTCCGGCTCCGCGACCTGGAAGCAGCTGCCGGGCCGGGGGCTTCGGGGTGGGAAGCGCAGCCCACGCCCCCTCCTGGGCGACTCCTAGCTTTGCCACCGCCGGTGCCGACTTTTGTGTCTCGCCTCTGATCCTGCCCTGCATCATCGCGGTAGTCCTTCTCCGGAGGTCTGAGCTCTCCCTGCCCACAGGCTTTGGAGTCTGTGCTTTCAGGGACCCGCAGGAGTCCCTCTGATGGCTCCGGGAGCCGCCTTCCTCTGGGAGCTGTACAGTGGCCTCCCCGGGAGCCACCTCCCAGGCTTGTGAGATATTGCCTTCCCAAGACCGCAGCATCTTCCCCAGACTCTGGGGACTCGCCTTTCCCTGGCACTTAGGACTAAATTCTCTTCGACTCTGAGGAACGCCCGTGTTCTCACCCAGGGGGGCCTCCTCCCTCTGACCCTGAGGAGCCCTTGGGCTCTGGCCCCTCTGTGTCTTCACCCTCTGACGCTGAGGAGCATCTTTGATCTCGCCCCGGGAGGCCTCCCCTCTCTTATGCTGAGGGGTCTCTGCTTTCTGATCCTGAGGGTCCTCCTCTCTCAGACTCTGAGGGGTGTCCATCCTTGGCGGTCTTTGAAGTTCTGCTCTCTCCTGGCCCAGGTGCGGGTCCCAGCCCAGTTCTTCAAGGGCATCTTGGGAAGGCAGGTTTTGGGAGGGCAGGTCCCCTGGCCCAGGGGTCCTGGGAGTGAGCTTTCTTTCCTGGGTCTCAGGTTCTGCCTCACTCCTCTCTTCCCTCTGGGCCAGGTCCTGGAAAGGAAGAGCACTTTGGGCCCAGGCTTGACAGGGAACCTGCAGACCCGACCCCAGGGGCCAGCCCTTGCCTGATTCCTGAATTTGTCAAAGCCATTTAATGTAGTGTGGAAGGTGCTTCACTGAAAAGCCTCCCCCTCACCCCAGCAGCCTCCTCCCACGCAGACCCACCCCTGCCCTCCCCAACCTGAGACGCTTGACCTTTTCACCTTGTACTCTGAGCTGCCTGGCACCCCAAAGCTCCTCCTGGTAGTGGGGTTCAGCTCTTGTAAGGAGCCTGAGGAAGAAAGACCGGTGTTGGGAGCTCATGTCCCCTCATGCACAGTCCACCTAGACTAGAGCCAGGAAGTTTAGGGAGTCCCAGCACATGGCTAGGGGTGCCCTGAGGGCGCTGTCTGAACCTCAGGCTGTCACAGTTCATCAGCCAGCCACGCACTTATTTGTCATGTGTGCCTGCCAACAGCCCACCCCATCTTTCTCATCCTCCCAGCCAAGGCAGACCACTCCAGAGGGACCTGCACAGCCTCCTCCTCAAGACCACCATGGGAGGCCTGGGAGTGAGAAGGGTCACGGTGCTGGGCGCCTGGGTCCCTCAGCACCAGCTACTCCCGCTTTGTCCTGGTATGCCCATCAGGCCCAGAGAAGAAACCCGCTCTGGGCATCTTACTTTTTACTCTTACTTAGAAGAAACCTCCCTTAGCCTTTTCTTTGTTTCTGACAGCAAAATCAAAGGAAATTCAAGTGAAATTTTAGGCCAGAGGCTGGCCTAAAAACTGCAAGTGTTCATAATTAACAAAAGAAATCTAAAAACAGAGATGATGTATTGCCGCTCCCCTGCAGCTGTGGAAGAAGGAGCGCTGTTCTGCATCCATAAAACTGGTTAAAAGGGATTTCATAAGGTCTGAAATTGAGATCTTTCCCAAGAATACTGCATCTTGTTCTCTTGTGCAATATCAGACGTGTGAATATTCATAACAGTAACCAAATGGGTGCACTCTCTGTGACAACACATCTTTCAAAGAGTTGTTTGAACAAAGGAGTCTTATAAGACTCCTGGGCCTTTAGAAATAATTGCCACAAACTGCAAAAACAACCTCCAACCTCCCACCTCTAATTCTCATCGGTTGTCTTACTAGAAAATTTATTTCTCTGGTAATGTTATAATTGATAGCCCTGTCTTCTCAAGATATATATCCCTGTCTTCTCAAAATACTTGTAAAAACTTCTCTGTCAATCAGAAAATAATTATTGGCAGTTTTCTTCTCTCTCATGTGCGTGGTGGAACAATAAAAAGCTTGTGGCTTTGCTACATCTATTATTTAACAATTTGAGAGTCTGTTTCATTTAAATTAATAGGCTCAAGGCTCATAGTATCCATTCCACTGCCTGTTTATTGTCATGCTGTTTCTAGCCTGTGATCTAAAGACAGGCACCCAGTCTCCTTGATCTCTGTATATCTCCAGTGCCCAGCTGAAGGGTGGCAAAGAGGTGGCCTGTGCCTGGCTGAAGGGTGGCAAAGAGGTGGCCTGTGCTTGGCTGAAGGGTGGCAAAGAGGTGGCCTGTGCCTGGCTGAAGGGTGGCAAAGAGGTGGCCTGTGCCTGGCTGAAGGGTGGCAAGTAGGCGGCCTGGAGTTGGTATTGTGTTCCCTCGTCCCTGGGCAGCCAGTGATGCTCATTCCTGAACTTTCTCCCCTGAACCCCAGTTTAGCATCAGAATCCTACTGGACGCACTGCCTGAGACAGCTGGTACCAACCAGGTGGAATTGGCACATCAAATAAAACCTACTTGCCATCGCTGGGTGTCCTGGCACTCCATCAGGAAGTGTGAGATGAAGAATGAGTGAAGAATGAAGTCCTGGGACTTGGGCAGAGGACTTTCCTGCCTCATCCCAATCCAGTCTGGCTGCCCCTGCCCTCCCAGTTGTCTGACAACGTACCGCGTGTGGGCTCTGCAGGTCCTCCAGGGCTCTCCCACCCTTGGCCTGCACCACTCCCGGCTTCACCCAGATCTGGGGCCAATGATGGGTCTCCCGCCTGCCCCCTGCAGGAGTTCAAGGGCTGCCTCTGATGCACCTCTCTGGGCCCATGGGCTCTGGAATGGGAGGGAGTCTGCCTGCCAGTCTCCAGAGACCCCCACCCCAGCATGCAAACACTTGAGGCCCCCAGTGCCCTCCCTCCTCCCCCATCACCAGATCCTGGGAGCTGGAATTTGGAGATTAACCTTTCCAGGGGCCGTGGGGCAACCATGGGTGCAACTAAGAGCCCAGGAGGCATAACGAAGGGCACTGGCAGGACTGCAGAAGGTGACAGAGAAAGAGCCCAGTTCACAGAGGGAAAGGCAGGATTCCCCAGGGAGACTCACCCTTCCAGGAGCTGATGGTTCTGGCTCAGGGAGTCCCTGTCCTGGGGTAGAAGGTGCAGCCTAGAATTCTGGAAGGGTTGGGGGCAACCTAGTCCACATGGCTCCATCCCCCAGTGTGGCAGCCAGGCTTTAAGATGGCCCCTAAATGATCCCTGCCTCCTGGAATTCATACCCTCTGTGCCCGCCACTTCCCCTCCACGCAAAGGGGCTTGGAAACGGATCCCTCCTCCCAGTTGAGTCTCAGATGAGACCATAGTTCTTGCCAGCAATGTAGGCTGAACCCTTCCTAAGTTGCACCACGAACACCCGCTCCTGCTACAGCTGAGGGTGCCTTGGCCCAGAGAGGGCTACTAACCTGCCCAAAGTGACTCAGACAGCTGCTGGCTGAGCCAGGACTGGGACCCACATTCCCAGTTCCCCACTCTGTTCTGGGCCCAGTCACCACAGCACCCCCTCCTGGAGTCTCAGCCCAGCTGCAGCCCTGGAGGGAGAGGCCAGCGGCTGGGGCTGTCGGCGCCTGTGTCTCAGCGGCACACTTCATTGCCTTTGCTCTCTGGGGCCCTGCCAGGCTGCTTTCCTCCCACGTGGCGGTCACATGGAAAGGCTTCCAGGTATCACCACACAGGTGATTTGACCAAGACAGTCGTTAGCTGTGGAATGAGAATAACGGCCTGCCTGGAAGAGCAGGCCCTGTGTGCCAGGCGTAGTCCACTGTTCCTCCTGACAGCCCTTGGAGAAAGATCTCTTCTTGTGGGTGTTTTCTTTTTTTTTTTTTGGCGGGGGAGTTGGGGGTAAACGGAGTTTGGCTCTTGTTGCCTAGACTGGAGTGCAATGGTGCAATCTCAGCTCACTGCAACCTTCACCTCCCAGGTTCAAGCGATTCTCCTGCCTCAGCCTCCCAAGTAGCTGGGATTACAGGTACAGGCATGTGCTATCATGCCCGGCTAATTTTTGTATTTTCAGTAAAGACGGGGTTTCTCCATGTTGGTCAGACCGGTCTCAAACTCCCAACCTCAGGTGATCCGCCCGCCTCAGCCTCCCAAAGTGTTGGGATTACAGACGTGAGCCACCGTGCCCGGCCTCATGGGCATTTTCTAGCTGAGGAAAGGTAGACTCAGAGCCCACAGGGGGTTCAGCATGGAGATTCGAACCCAGCCCTGTCTCCAAAACCGTGCCCCTTCTACTTGCCCTCACCACAGCAGGGCCCCAGTGTCCCCAGAACCTCTGTCCCCGCCGTGCCCCCTCACCCACTCACCAGCTGCTCGGGGTCCCCACCCGTGCTACCACCTGGCTGACAGTGCTGGCTCCATGCATGCTGGGCCTGGCCCCTCGGACTGAAAAACTGGGCCTGGGGTGGCCAGAAGAGGCCCAGCTCCACACCAGTCAGCAGCTCCAAGTCCCACAGGAGCTGCAGGAAGATGGGGTGCCAAGGCGTGAGGGGGCACCCACCCTGGCCTCAGCCACACCCCCAGCCAGCCCCTACCTGCTCCTGGGCCCGCCGGCTCCGCTCCATCTGCAGCAGCACAAGGGGCAGCTCCAGCCCCGGGGGACACCCGCAGCCCTTTTGCACCTGGAGGGGCAAGGTGATGTCAGGTCCCCAGCTGTCTCCTTCCTTCTAAGGCAGTGCCCCTCCCTCACCTGCCAAAGTGCAGCCCGGAGCTGGCCTGGACCTGCAGGGCACCGGAAGAGATACTGGTACAAAGCCAAGGCCTGCCTGGGGCTACAGGGGATCCCTGAGCCCCCCCGGAGTGGCTGCCTGCGCCATGCAAAGCCTGGAGGGAAACGGAGGACAGGCAACCAAGAGCCAGGAGCAAGGAGGGACAAAGGCTCTGATCTCAATAATGCAGGGCTTGACATCTGAGCCCCGGCTGGACCGCAGCCAAGCCTCATAGACTCTGGCCTGCCTCAGGAGACGGTTTTTGTGGCCCTAGGGGTGGCAGCATGGAGTGAGCAGTGTGACCCTGAGAGAGGGAGGTGTACGCATATGCTTGTTTACAGCCCCCAGCGAGCATTTGTTTGACATATACTGTACACGCGTACATCTGAACATCAGCTTCACAGCTGCATTATTTGGTCACACAATATGCCCAATATGGGTAGCAATAGCAGCTGCTACCAAAGTTTAGCTTGTGCCAGGATGAAGATGCTTCATACATATAATCCTTTCTTGCAGCAACTCTATGAAGTAAGCTCTATTATTATCCCTAATTTATAGGTAAGAAGACTGACTCAGAAAGCAACTTCTCCTAGGCCAAGTGTGGTGGTTCACATCTGCAGTTCCACCACTTTAGGAGGATGAAGTGGGAGGATGGCTTGAGCCCAGGAATTTGAGACCAGCCTGGATGACATAGCAAGACCTCATCTCAAAAAAAAAAAAAAAAAAGTTAGCGAGGCGTGGTAGCACATGCCTGTAGTTACAGCTACTTGGGAGGCTGAGATGGGAGGATTGATTGAGCCTGGGAGGTCAAGGCTGCAGTGAGCTGTGATCATGCCACTGTATTCCAGCCTGAGTGACAGAGCAAGACCTTGTGTCTTTAGAAAAAAAAAAAAAAAAAAAGAATAGCTTGTCTTAACATGCAGCAGCATTTTTTTCATCTGGAGATGGATGGATGTGATACCCTCTGGGAAGACATGGTCCTGGGAGCCCAGGCCATCCATCAGCAAGAGGCGAGTGGTAAGAGGCCCTGCCCCGGCAAGCACTGCCCACATGCTTGTCCATGCTGTCCACCTAGTAAGTGCTGTCCATGGGTCACTGTTCATTCCCTGACACTTATTATTATCATCCTCACCTCACAGATGAATAGACAGGTCATATAAGTTATCTAATCAGAAGAGAGGCTGAGTGCAGGAGCTCTGCCATCTTTACATCCTGCCCTGTTGTGAGCAGATTGGCCTGCTGGCTACTTTGTCCCCATTCCATGAGACAACGGAGCAGACCCTCCTCTTGGCTGGAAGAGAGAACAGCCTCAATGAAAGAGCAAGCAGGCTGAGTGGCCTCTAATTCAACCCGGCACTCTCCTGCATCCCTGCCTGAGCACAAAGCCCTTCACTCCCTGTTGGAATATCAGGGAGCAATGAGGATGGAGTCCCCTGACCTCATGGCCAAGGTCCCTAAAACACCAAGGTCACAGAGTAGGCGGCAAAGAAAACTTGAATTCTGGACTTTTTCTATCTCAAAACCCATGTTCCCTCCCTACAGTGACGTCTTCACACGCTGCCAGTGTCTACTGCCCACACATCTGCCTGGGGTGGGTGTGGTTGTGAAGGCAGGCAGGTATGCATTGCATGTGTTTATCTGGGCTTCTGAGGGATGTATGTTTCTGTGTGTGTTTCTGTGTGCACACGCAGGCACATGTCCATATTGCATTGTGGTCTGTTGCTTCTCCTGTTTCTCACCCCAGGCATTGTGTCACTAGCCCTCGGAGTGGCCCAGAAGGTGCTTGCACATTCAGTATCCCCCAGCCACAAGGAAGGGGGAGGCCATTCTCTGATGCAGCCCCTTCTCCATGGTTCCTCAGCCCCTGCAGGATCCCACATGGATCCACAGAAGGTACCACATGGGGTCATGCATCATGCCTGCTACACAGAATGAGCACAGGGCTAAGACCAGGGCACCAGGGTCCTCCTCCTACCACTGCAGGGTTTCCCAGACAGCACCAGGGAGTGGCTGGGTGGGGCAGCCCAGGCATGCAGGTGCAAGGAGGGTGCATGGTGCTGTGATTCTGGGGCCATTGATCACCAGACCCCATGTTCCTGGCAGCCCAGCCTCTGTCCCAGCACCAGGAGGAAATACACACACACACAAGGAAGCCTTCGGGCAGGCCTAGAGTTTACTGCTTGTGACTCAACACAGCAGGGGTCTTTGCAGGGCAGGGGCCCAGGCTCCACTGTCCAGGCAGGGCATTCTCTCCACAGCCCTGACCAGGGTGGGAACTGCTTGCCAAGGGGAGACTCCTGGCCTGATGAACCCTGGTCAGGCACTGTCCTGGCTCAGGGTGTCTCCTGGGGCTCCCGGCTGGGGCTGGGCGGAGCACCGAGTGGCTGGTCTCCAGTGAGCAGGACTTGGGGACAGGCCTCGGGTGGGATGCAGTGGGCCTCGTGCTCCACCAGGCCTGCAGGGCACTGGCAGCCGGGCATGCAGGGCCTCACGCAGTGGGCTGCCAGCTCCCCCAGGGGGATATGCTGATTGAAGCAGGTGCGGGGACAGGGCGGGCCGCACTCATCGAACACGAAGCCATGCTCCAGGGGGCAGCCTACCACTGTGGGGGGTGGGGGGAGTGGGAGGCGGGGTTACCGAGGCACCTGAAACTGCCCCAGTAGCTGTGCGTACCACTGCGAGACTCGTCACACCCACCGTGGACCCGCCCTGAGCCCTCCGGGCTACCCTTCTTCTCTGTGCTGACCCTCCCCCAGCCTGCAGTGGGCATCACCCCCTCACCGCACAGTGTGGGGCCTCGCCAGGTAGGTGTCACTCCTGCCTGGCGACAGTGACTGGCATAGGCTTCCAGGGCGTCACAGAGGCAGGCATCAGTGGAGGAGCCAGGGCCACAGGCACACAGGTCATACACACAGGCGGCAAAGAAGGGCTCTGGTGGCACCACAGCATGGCAGCGACTGAATGGGGAGGACTTCAACACCCCACACCGGGCATTGGCCTCACGCCTGGCACGGTAACCTGCTGCCCGGCACGGATCCATCTCTCGGCCTGCAGAACAGGGCCGGCCAGGCCCCAGCCCCTCTGGGACCTGGGTGGGGAGAGCAGCCCTGATGTGACAGCACCACTGGCAGCTGGCCTCTGCATGCCATGCTCTTCAAAGCACTTCCCACCCAGTCATTTGCTTTAGTCCCCAAAACCTCCCTAAAAGAACGCAAAGGAAGTACTGTCTACCTTCTTTTTGTCCCCATTTTACAGATGGACAGACCAAGGCCAGAGTAGGTCAGCACTTGTTCAAGGTCACACAGCCAGTGAGTGGCAAAGCAAGGCTTGGGGGTTCAGGTGACGAGACCTCTTTTTTTTTTTTTGAGACAGAGTTTTGCTCTTGTTGCCCAGGCTGGAGTACAGTGGTGCGATCTCGGCTCACTGCAACCTCCGCCTCCTGGGTTCAAGCGATTCTCCTGCCTCAGCCTCCTGAGTAGCTGGGATTACAGGCATATGCACCACCAGGCCCAGTTAATTTTGTATTTTTAGTAGAGATGGGGTTTCCCCACATTGGTCAGGCTGGTCTCAAACTCCCGACCTCAGGTGATCCACCCACCTCAGCCTCCCAAAGTGCTGGGATTACAGGCATGAGCCACTGCGCCTGGCCAACGAGGCCTCTTTTAACAAGCCACCCCTCAAGCCTGTAATCCCAGCACTTTGGGAGGCCGAGACGGGCGGATCACGAGGTCAGGAGATCGAGACCATCCTGGCTAACACGGTGAAACCCCGTCTCTACTAAAAATACAAAAAAAAACTAGCCGGGCGAGGTGGCGGGCGCCTGTAGTCCCAGCTACTCAGGAGGCTGAGGCAGGAGAATGGCGTAAACCTGGGAGGTGGAGCTTGCAGTGAGCTGAGATCCGGCCACTGCACTCCAACCTGGGCGACAGAGCGAGACTCCGTCTCAAAAAAAAAAAAAAAAAAAAACAACAAGTCACCCTACCTCTCCAGCACCAAGACAGTCAAGAAGCCTACACACCTCCCTGAAAGCCCAAAAGCCTATCTTGTGTGACTTCACTCCCTTTCCCCGCTTTCCATGCCAGAGGGTTGCTCTGAGACTCATGCTCAGCTGCGTCTTCCCTAACCCCCATCTCCGGTTCCTGTGCCACTCACCTGCCAGCTATTCCCAAACGCAGCCTCTGTGGGCAGGAGCAGCCCCTCAGGGCCCTGCAGATCATCCTGGGCAAAGCCGTTGAAGTTCCCACAGAGCCCACAAGTCCGGCCCTGGTAGGAGCCAGGCACGCTCACCTCCACCTGGGACTGCCCGTCCCACAGCACCTGTGTGAAGAGGCCTGGGACTGGGGAGCAGGTAAGGACAGGGGCCTGAAGGAGCTCAGGGTCCATTATGGCCCCAGGCACTGTGTTCAGCGCGGCCAGTGCTGCAGGGGAGGAGAATGGACAGATGGAGGCCCCCCTTGGAAGAAACACAGCCCTAGCCAAGGCCAAGTGGATACATTCTGTGCCAGCCCTGGGCAAAGACAGATGACAGGAGGAGCTGCCCACAGCTCCTGCATGAGGGCACCTTCTCCTGCCGCCATCCCTCAACTGGGCCCCACGTGAAATGCAACCCCCTTCCAGGGATTCACTTTCTCATGGGCATTCCGGCCTTGCAGAGGACAAAGCACAATTAGGGTTCAGATTAGAAGTGTGTACCCTTATTCTATGAATTTACAAGTTGTGTTTCTTGCTGGGCGCAGGGGGCAAATTACTCCTTCCACATGAGGGTTGGAAGGAACCAGAGACACCCGCCAGGAGACTTTAGCTGACATCCTCCCCACTGCCACTGACCCTTCCCATTCCCCACTTTACAGATGAGAAATCTGAGGCCCAGGGGAGGCTGTTGGTGACTTAAGAGGCTGAGTCAAGATGAGAAATCAGTCTCAGAACTCAGAACTCCTCTGACTGCCCGGGGAGATCTCTGACCCTGATCCACCTCCCCTCACAGCCCTGCACCCCACTCCTGGCCTCTTTTGGCCAGGAGGTAGCTGGCATCCCCACCCCCCTATAGATACAGAGGCCTAAACAGGACTGAAGTTCCCAGCAGGCAGCCCACCCAGACTCGCCCTGGAGCCGCACCTGGAGCCCGGGCTGGGTATGCAGGATCACAGTGTGTCCTCGCAGCTCCACATACAGCAGTGGCTCCTGCAGGAAGGGCAAGGCCACTGGGCGCCCATCCACCTGGAGGATAAAGGAGGTGGGAGGAGGGGCGATGTCGAGGCACATGGGTGGACAGCATGGAATCCACCTTCCTCTGCTCATCGGCTTTGCTCACAGTGACTGCTCCGCCCTGCAGCAGCCGCACGGCCACATCTCCCAGCAGCACCGCCACCTCCTGGGTCCAGGCCACGCCGCTCCGGCCCCGGTCATCATTGGTCACGTGCACACTGTGGGCGGGAAAGTCCCAGGTGCCAATGGTCAGCAGGGCTGGGTGTAGGGGTTGGGGAGAAGAGAGACGGGGGATGCACACCTGAAGTCCCCGCTGTGGCAGTCCTTGGCCAGCACATAGCTGCAACTGCCCTGGAAGTGCAGCAGGCGGCCGTCGAAGGTGCGGTAATGGGGGTCTCCGAAGGCCATGCAGGAAGCTGGCCGGGGCAGGCAGCGGGGGCAGCAGCTGCTGGGACTCAGGGCAGGGGCCTTGTCCTGCATTCAGCCCCAGACACTGTCAGACACGCCACCCTCCCGGCCATGCCTCTCGCAGACCCTCCCAGAAAACCAAGCATCTCCCAGGAGTCTCCAGGGATCTCCAGGACTCCAGCGCCCGGGCTCCCTGCGAGCAAGGTCAGGGCACCACTTTGTGGTCGCACTGGGAACAGCACTGTCGCCAGCTCCCAGCTGGCTGCAGGAGCCCAGCCTCCCTCTCGGATGCCTGATCACACCAGGATGGTGGTACCATGTGCCCCCACCCTGACCCTCCCCACCTCCTTAGATTGCGGTACTCACGGGGCCACACGAGAGCGGTGAGCAGCGCCGGCTCTGGCAACGCACGGTGCCCGCCATGCAGGAGCAGCTGGTGCAGGCGTCCACAGTCCAGCGCTCTCCAGAGGCCACCTCACGGCCCTGGTGCACGCAGGACTGGGTGGGAGCTGAAGGGATAGGAGCTGGGAGGTCAGCTGCCCCTCCCACATGCCCAGAAGGTCTGACTTACCCCCTCCCCCATCATCCTGGCTGCACACCTTGGCATCGCTCACAGCAGCTGTCGGCCTGGGGCACCTTTGCCCAGCCATGGGGGCAGGAGAGGGCCTGGCACTCCTCGAGGTGGCACTCCACATGGCCCCGCTGAGGACAGACATCATTGTTCTGGGGTTTTCTGCAGGGCCGGAGTCCCTGGCCTCATGCTTCTGGGGGCATCTGGGCATGGACTTCTGCCTGCCCCTCCCACAATACACTCTTCACAGTTCAAGTGGAGAATGAAATCCAACCTTCGGCTCCGTGCCCTGGTGCAGGGATGCTCTTGCCCCTTAAAGACCCCGTATTTGCTGGTGGAGTGTTGGACACTCCTCCCTTTATCCATCTGTGAGATCCTCTACCCTCCCAGACCCACCCCAGCTCACACGACAGATGCAGGTGATGCACGCATTGCTGGGGTCCCTCCAGCTCTCTCCATCTGCCACTCTCCGGCCCTCAGCCTCCACCACACATTCTGAGGAGGAAGACATGGGATGGGCAGGCACTGTCCCTCCAGCTGTATCCTCCCTCCTCGGAGCTTACCCCGCATTTCATGGCAGGAAAGCACCCACTCAATTTCCCTACCACCCTGATGGTGTTGATTTCTTCAACCAATATCCACAGGGCCCATTAGACATCAGGCCTCGCATCAGTGCTGGGGATGTCTCTAGGGTCCTAGGAGCCCAAAGGGCCAGAGGCTGGAACCCCACTCTGGGCCGGCTGCCCACTCAGTAGTGCAATGCCCTCTTCATGGGCCTGGAGATCCCAAGCCTCCTGAGAGGCATCAGGCCAGACCTTGAGAATCTAGGTTTCATCCCAGCTTCCCCCTGCCTCATGGGTCTCTTCCCCACCTCAAGAACAGCCCCCCTCCATTTCTAGAAAAGAATGAACCCTGTATTCTTTTCTAAAAACCGAGTACAAACCCTGGACTGCCCACTTGGCCCATGAATGTCTCCCCTTCCTGTCTTCCCCCTGGGCTCCTCTCTGAGGGTGGAGGCCAGGGCTGGGCACTTACCCTGGCACACGGGGCAGCAGCTCCCAGGGGGAGTGTGGCGCTCTGAGAGGGGACAGCTGAGCTCAGGACAGGTTTGGTGGATGCAGAGCCATGTCAGGTCCTACCCATGTGAACACAAGAGGTAGAGAATGGCGGATCTCAGGGAGCTGGTGGAGGAGTAAGGCGTAGTCATGATGTGACAGTCAGGACAAGTGGGCAAATGTCAGGGTGAGTGGAGAGCCCCGGAGCTGCTGCGGGAGAGGAGGGGCAGCCACAGCCCACAGAGAAGGAAGAAGAGGGGCTCTGTGAGTCCCCAAGGCAGGAGGGCTCACCTGGCACTGGCATGTGTAGCAGGGGTCCAGTGGGGCTAGCTCAGATCCCAGCAGGCCCTCTGAACAGTTACTCAAAGCCTCTGTGAAGACAAGAACCCAGAGTGGGGGACAGAAAAAGGGGCTCAGGGCTGGAAATCCCAGCTGTCCCCACGCACCGTGTCCCCAGATTTCTAACTTGAACTCCTGGGCATACCCGCATCCCAGCACCTTGACTCCGGGGAGGACAAGTTCTCTTTCTCTTTAATTCAGTCACGTTCACACGTTTGCAAAGAAACTTTGCTAGGTTGTTATGTGGGGCCGGGTAGGGGTGCAAGGTGACTAGAAACAGACCAAGAATGGCTTCCTTAGCCTGAGGTCACTAAGAATGGCCAGCTTGTGGCCTGCTCTCCCTCCTGCTATCTGTAATACAGTGTGGCTACAACAGCGCAGGGAAGCACACAGCCAGGCAGCCCGAGTTCGAATCCTGATGCCAGCACTCAGTGCCTGTGCTCATTAGGTTAGATTAATCCATCTCTCTGAGCCTCAGTTTCTTAATCTGTAAAAAGAGATTAATACTTCCCTCACTGGGTAACTGTGAAAACAAAGCGAGAGACTTTATTAAGAGCACCAGGTACAGTGTGTGGCATGCAGTAGGTGCTTAATAAATGTTGGTCTTCCTCCCTTCCCCTGAAGAACCCCCAAGCAAGTGTTGACCTCCCTGCTGGATGGCAGGGATGGCTGCACAGCATTATGAACATATTTAATACCACAAACTGTACACTTAAAAAATGGTTAGGATCGTACATTTTAGTGTCTTACACCATAAAAATAAATAAATAAAAAATAAAAAATAAAAAAACAGAAAAACCAGCGTGGTGGCTCACACCTGTAATCCAGCACTTTGGGAGGCCGAGGCAGGAGGATCACCTGAGCTCAGGAGTTCGAGACCAGCCTGGACAACATGGTAAAACCCCATCTCTACTAAAAACACAAAAAATTAGCCAGGCGTGGTGGTGCATGCCTATAATCCCAGCTACTTGGGAGGCTGAGGCAGGAGAATTCCTTGAACCCAGAGGTTGCAGTGAACTGAGATTATGCCACTGCACTCCAGCCTGGGTGACAAAGCGAAACTCTGTCTCAAAAAACCCAAAACCCAAATCAAAAAACCAAACTGGAGAAAACAGGAGGATTATCATTTTAAAAGAGTATGTTTCTTCTTTTTTGAGACAGAATCTCACTCTGCCACCAAGCTGGAGTGCAGTGGCGCAATCTCGGCTCACTGCAACCTCTGCCTCCCGGGTTCAAGCTATTCTCCTGCCTCAGCCTCCCGAGTTGCTGGGATTACAGGCATGCGCCACCACGCCTGGCTAATTTTTGTATCTTTAGTAGAGACAGGGTTTCACCATGTTGGCCAGGATGGTCTCGATCTCTTTACCTTGTGATCCTCCCGCCTCGGCCTCCCAAAGTGCTGGGATTACAGACGTGAGCTACTGGCCCTGGTCTGTTTTTTCTATGTAAGGATAACTAACGTTCACCTGTATTGCAAAGGTAGGTTATCATTTCAGTGCTGGTATAGAACCAGAAACAGAAAAAATTTCCCTTCACAACAAATATAAAATGGCTGTGTTGAGTAAACCACAAGTGTTAAATCCAGGAGACAGAAATTGGCCATCTTTCTATATTTGTAATAAAAATAAAACTGTTTCTTTACTTACTTTTCCCCCCAATCTTAATAAATCTTTACTCTAAAAAAAAAAAAAAAAAATGCTCGCCCACCCCTGTGACTGGGCCACCCACTGCCTGTCTTGTCCTCACGTCTCAGCACAACTGTCGCCTTGCAGCGCCACCTGCTGGCCAGATGCTCCACAAACTGCACTCAGCTGCGGAGAGGCAAAGGGTCCCTGCCAGCTTCCCCAGTTCCCCTAGGGATGGTGCAGCCCTCACCGGCCTGGCATGGGGTTCCAGAACAGTCCACTGGAGTCAGGAAAAATCTGGGGCTGGTGGAGGGGTGGCATAATACATAACTCATATCTCATCTACCTCCCCCTGACCCCAGGGAGCGGGGTGTGCACAAGGACGGAGGCCACTTCTCCAACTGCCTGTCTCTGCCACCCGGCCCAGCAGAGACAAGCAGGTGTGGGCCCAGGGCCTCCTCCCCGCATTTCCCCTCCTGCCCCAGGCTTCCAGTACCAGGCTCATCCCTGTACTCACGGGCACAGGTCGGACAGCAGTGCTGGGGCCCAGGGGGCAGGAGCTGGCTGGGGGGGCAGCCCACCAGGCTGGGACACTGCCGCCGGTGACAGCGAAGGCTGGGAGGCCCCTCAGGCTGTGGCTACAAGAATGAGTGAGCAGCGGTGGGTCCCGGGCCACAAAAACCCAGAGCTGCCCTTGGCGAGGACTTCCGGCCCCTCCCTCTGCCTGCTGCAACCTCTTCCGGGACGCATCTTGGGCCCTGAACTCCAGGCTGAAGAGAGACTCAGAGTCTTCTAGACATGCTCCTCACCCCATGCCCTAGTCTCCGAGACGATGTCTCCTTCTCCTTTCAGTCACTTGGGCCTGAGCCCTCATGTGACCTTTGATCCTCCAGCAGGCTCATGCCATCCTCCTCCCCAGGCCCATGGCTTAGTCCCCTGGCCTGTGATGTCATTTGCCTGCTCCAAGCCCTTCCAGGGCCTTGCAAATAGAATCTCCACAACCCTAGCCACGTCCCAGGTGGCTCTCCGGCCATACACACTCACCCTGCACTGCAGCAGGGGGACCACCCATGGCCTCCTGCACACTTGGAACGTGGGCTCCTTGTCTAAACCCAGGCCTCCAGGCCTTGTTGGTCCCAGCCCTGCCTTGTCTCCTGGCCACAGGGATACACTCGTCTGGCCCCCAGAGTGCCCGCTCCATGAAGTGACCAGCTTGGCTGGGCCTCATCCCATGCTGCCCACTCCCCACCCCTCGAGGTGCCCTAGCCCCTCCACTGAGCCCTCACCTACCTGGCAGATGCACACTTCACAGGGGTCTGCCCCAGGCTGGAAGCTTTCCCCGGGCTCGTACTTCCGGCCCTCATGCTCACAGTCTTTGGGGTGAGAGCAGAACGGAATCAGGGGGCCTTCAGGTTGGCAGCGAGGCCGGGGTAGAGTCCTCTGTCCCCAGCCTCCCCCTGACCCCAGGGAGTGGAGTGTGCACAAAGATGGAGACCACTTCTCCAACTACCTGTCTGCCACCCAGCCCAGCACAGGCAGGGAGGTGTGGGCCCAGGGCTCCCTCCTTGCCTTTTCCCTCCCGTCCCAGGCTTCCAGTACCAGAGCATCGAGGACAGCAGTCATGGGGCCCCTGGTGGGGCTGGGCGCAAGAGCTGATGCACTGGACGCGTGCACAGGTGATGACACCCTCATGACACACGCAGGAGGAGCAGGCACTGTCGGGGGGCACCCAGCTACTGCCTTCAGGGTGCTCTTCCCCATGAGCCAGGCAGCCTGTGGTGCAAGGTGGGCAGGGACGAGCTTGGAGGTTGAGATCTGGACGTCTGCCCCTAGCCCCCCACCCTCAGTGGTCAGCTAGGCACGTGGCGCCAGGAGTAGTGGGTTTGCAGGGATTTGGCAGGAAGAAAGGATGGGGCAGAACTCCTGTCTGTTGTGGAGGGGAAATGCACTGGGTGGGGTTCAGAACACCTGGGTTCTAATCCTGTTCTGTTCCTGCCTGCTCTGAAGACCAAGCTCCAGGCAGCGGGCACTGCCCAGTGCAGCCCGCATCGGTCACAGTACCTGGCATGTAGCAGCTGTGTCATGAATGCATGTGGACCAGGTGAATGGCTCCATTGCTAACTGTGTGCCCAAGATAACTCAATCTCTCTGAGCCTCAGTCTCCTCATCTGTTAAATGGGGATTTCCTCTGTCCTGCCTCCCTCACAGAGCAAGTGAAATGCTATGACAGTTCTGTGGTTCTGTAGAAACAACACCAGGCTGGGCAGTGTGTGGGGTGAGGGGCAGTGGGCAGGCTCAGAAAGGCTCAAGTTCAGAGCCAGATGGCCCAAGTGCCCATCTTGGCTCTGCCACCTTCTCTACCTCTCTGTACCTCCACTTTCTCATCTGTAAAATAGGAGGAATAAGAGTACTTATCTGGTAAGGTTGTTGTGCTGATTAAATGAGATAATACACGTAAAGTGCTCAGGGCCTGGCACATGCTACCTGTTCAGTGAATGTCAGGTATCTTGATGATGATGATGATGATGAATGGGGTGTGATTAGAAAGAGGGGCAGCTTTTTATTTTATTTTTGAGACAGAGTCTTCTTTGTTGCCCAAGCTGGAGCGCAGTGGTGCAAATGCAGCTCACTGCAGCCTCAAACTCCTGGGTTCAAGTGATCCTCCCGCCTTGGCCTCCCAAAGTGCTGGGATTTCAAGTGTGAGCTGCTGCACCCAAACCAAGAGAGGCAGCTTTGAGGGAACTCTAACCAGCACCTGGAAGAGGGATGGTCTGGGCAGTCCAGGACAGGGAGAGGTAGGAGAAGCTGAAGGTGGCAAGGGTGTATGCAAGCGCCAATTGTGGGGGCAGGGAGGTGGGAGAAGAGCTGGCTGAGGGGAGGGAGGTGGGGTGGACAGAGGGACATAGGGCCAAGGGGCTGAAGCAAGGGGTAGGGCTGGGGGCAGCCATACCTCTGCAGCGAGGGCAGCAGCTCCCCGGCTCGGTGACCTGGAGCTGGCAGGGAAGGGGTGGGCACTGCAGCCGCACACAGCTGACCTGGCCAGCCTGTAGGAGATGCAGAGATACTGACTTGCTGCCTAGGCTGGGCCCCAGAGGTGCTATGGTCCAGCCGTCACTCCATGCCTCCCACCTCCTGCTATACCTGACAGCGACACCATTCACAGCTGCCTGCTGCTCCCTCAAACTCCTCCCCGTCCTGGTGCTCCTGGCCCTGAGAGACGCAGCCTGTGGGGGACATACCTCCTGGGTGGAGGGCCTGTACCACCCTGCCCTGCTCAGCCCAACCTTAGGCCTGGCAGGAAGGGAAGGGGGAGGCAGAGGTGGGGAAGGGCGTGGGGGCCGGGCATGAGGAAGGCAGCTCACTGTGGCAAACAGGGCAGAAGCAGGGGCCTGGAGAGGGGTGGGGGCAGAGAGCTGGGGGACATGGCTTCTTCTGGCAGCGCATGGAACCTTCCTAGGGGAGAGAGGCCCATCACACCCTCAACTGGGCTGCACATTTCCCCAGGGCTGGGGACCCTACTGAGCCTGCAGGGGCCCAAACACCCTCCCTTGGCCCGGGAGACCTGAGCCCAGTCCTGTCCCATGAGATGTCAAGGGCAGAGTGTAGCCCTTGCCACCTGAGTGGAGGAGACAGCCTCTTCCTGGCCGGAGAAGAGGATCAAGGGAGGAAAGATGACCAAAGTCCCAAAGGGGCTGCCTCACCTGGCAGGTGCAGAGGGAACAGGCAGGGTCAAGTGGGTCAGGAAGGGTCTCTCCGGAGGCAGCAGTGACGCCATGGTAGTGGCATCCTGGCAGAGTGGGGAGTCCAACAGAAGAGCTGCCATCAACAGAGCCTCCACTGTCACACACACACACAGCTCCTCCCCACACACACATACACACACAGCAGCGGGGAGTGCACCAGAAGAGCTGCCATCAACAGAACTGCCACAGTCACACACACACAGCCCCTTCCCCCTCCACGCATATGAACACAGCCACACCCACACCCACAGCCACACACACACATACACATACCCACATACATACACATACCCAGATACACACACAGCCACACCCACAACCACAGCCACACACACACACCCAAATACACACACAGCCACACCCACAACCACATGCACACACACATATGCAGACACACACACACACACATACACACAGCAGGGGGGAGTGCAACAGAAGAGTTGCCATCAACGGAACCGCCACTATCACACACACATGCGTGCAGCCCCTCCCCCTCCACACATACACACACAGCCACACACACACATACACACACCCACATACACAGCCACACCCACAACCACATACACACACACATACGCAGACACACACACACATACACACATACACACAGCAGGGGGGAGTGCAACAGAAGAGTTGCCATCAACGGAACTGCCACTGTCACACACACGCGCACAGCCCCTCCCCCTCCACACATACGCACACAGCCACACACACACATACACCCACCCACATACACACATATACCCATATACACACAGACACATACACATACACACACACACACACATCCAGATACACACAGGCACACATACACTTACACACAGAGCCACACACACACAGACACATACACATACAACCACACACACATGGCCACACACACCCCCCCATACACACACAGATGTGCACACACCCACACACATACAGAGATGGCCCCCCCACATACACACACCCACACACAAGCACACACACACCCACACACACACATACACACACAGCCCCCCCACACACACAAACATAGACACAAATACAGACACACACACACACCCACATACACAGCTACAGCCATATACACACACACACAGGGCCACACACATACACAGCCACACAAACACACATATACACACAGTCATACATACACAAACACACACATAGCCACACACACAGACACACATACAGCCACACACATACATATACACAGACACACACACACGGTCACACACACAGAGCAACACACACACATACACAGATACACCCACACAGAGCAACACACACACACACATACACACACACCCAAACACACAGGGCAACACATACACAGCCACACACAGATACACACATACACACACACAGTGACACATACATACACACACACAGCCACACACACATAGAGAAACACACACAGCCACACTCACAGCCACACATGGCCACACACATACACACAGAGCCACACACACACAGAGCCACACTCGCAGAGCCACACACACAGCCAGACGCACACACACATACAGACACACACAAACACACACACACAGCCACACATACACACAAACACACAGCCCTGCTTGGGACCTCTATCAAAGATGAGGGAGTCGGAGAGTGAGAGGAAAGTATGGTGGAGAGACAGGCAGTGGGAGGGCTGGGAAGAAAGCGGAATCGGTGAGAGAGGCACTCCTGGGAACCCCAGCAGGGGCAATGGAAGGGCAGGTGTGGCCCTACCCTGGCAGGTCGGGCAGCAGTGCCCAGAGGGGATGAGTGGGTGGCTGCAGCCCGGGGGTTCACAGGGCCGGCGGCCGCAGGTCACGAAGCCTCCAAGGCAGGTACACAGGTTGCAGGGTTCTCGGGGATCTGGGAACTCCTGGTTACTCAGGTAGGACTCCCCCAGGTACTCACAGCCTTTCAGAGAAGAGACAGAGAGGCTGAGGGGAGGGACAGAAAGGGATCAGAGCACAGCAGTTGTAGGCTCTGAGCTTGGGCCTGTTATGCGTCCAAGATCTCAAAGATCTAGAGTAGCGGGTGGGGGTCACAGTCCAAGCCCAAGGAGTAAAGCAGTCGTGAGGGATGCGGGGTTTGGATTGGCCAAACGGCAAACTTTCTCCCCTTTGTCCTGCAAAAAACTTTCCTATTTAACTTGTAGAAAAACACCCACAAGGAATCTGCTGCCCCAGGGTTAAATACTCAGCAGGCTACTGCCAGAGGCACCAGTTTTCCAACCCGGAGAGCTGGGAGTAGCCCCAGCTCACTCAGGTGGTGCGAACCCAAGGTAGCACCTTTCCCACGCTCTTCCAAGCCCACTGATGAATCCAGGAGGGGGTGGGGTCCCAGGGTGGTGGCAGCCTGCCTTTGGCACCTCTGCCATTTGCTCACCTCCCTTTTTAAAAAAGAGAGGGTGAATTTCAGGCTCAAAGCCTTGGTGGGCAAAAGTATCTGACTAGGATTTAACAACATGATCATTTTAATTGTATTCATTTTTATGGTAATGTGGTCCTGGCAAGTCTACTTTTCCACTTACAGTATGATATAAAACTCCTTTCTAAATCAATTTAAATTAATAAGTGAGTTAATCGGAAGGCAAGTAGTAAACAAAATTGCAGTTGGTAGAGGGCGACTGGCCCAAACTGCCAAGATTGCACAAGAGTGAGGGAGGACAGGAGGACTGGGGGACTGGGTCTTTTTACAAGAGCCAAATTTAGGCCCAGAGGTTATGTAACTTGCCTAAGACCACGCACCAAATAGTAACAGAGGCAGGAGAAGATCCAGGCTTTTGTCTCAGGCTTTTTTTTTTTTTTTTTTGGCCAAGGTCTCACTCTGTCACCCAGCCTGGAGTGCAGTGGCGAAAACATGGCTCACTGTAGCCTCAAACCCCTGGGCAATCCTCCCACCTCAGCCTCCCAAGTAGTACCAGAGCCACCGCAACCAACTGATTTAAAATTTTTTGTGTAGAGACAAGATCTCTCTATGTTGCCAAGGTGGTCTTGAACTTCTGGGCTCAAGCGATCCTCCTGCCTCAGCCTCCCAAATTGTTGGGGTCACAGGCTCGAGCTAGGCTCCCAGCCTCAGGGCTTTTTCTTACTGTAATAAATATTTTAGATCCACCCTGGGGCAGTAAAGATTATGCTGACCCAGCCCTCTGGTCCCCCCATCCCACCCCCGCAGTTCCCTATCCCCTGACCCTCACCATCACAGTCAGGGCAGCAGTCGCCCCTGGCAGGGAAGGGGCACAGTGCAGGGGCACATGCCTTGGGCTCGCAGCTCACGCTGCCCTCCCAGCAAAGGCAGAGGTGGCAGGCGGCAGTGGTCGATGGGAAGCGCTCCCCGCTGGCAAACTCCTTCCCCTGGTACAGGCAGCCTGGGGAGAAGGGCAGGGGCTGGGGGCCGTGTGGGCTGGGGGTCGTTGGGGCTGGGGGCCGTGCGGGCTGGCTCCCAGGCCTTGCTGACCGGACATTACATTCCTAACGAGGGCGGAGAGGGCCTGGAGGAGGTGGACTGGGCAGGGCGCTCCGAGGCGGGGAGGGCCGGGGCGGGCCGGGATGGGGCTGCAGGACGCTGGTGGCCTGGAGGGGCGCCGCCAGGGCGTTACCGTCGCAGGAGGCGCAGCAAGGACCCTGGCGCGGGTGCGCGCAGGGCGCGGGCGGGCAAGGCAGCCGATGGCAGGACACGGAGCCGTCGAGGCAGAGGCAGCGGCGGCAGGGATCGCCAGGCGGGGAGAAGTACTCCTGGTGGCGGGCGAGGGCCGCGCCGGGCCGTGGGCAGCCGGCGGGGGCCGGGGAGGCTGCGGCGAGAGCGCGCGTCAAAGGGGCCCAGGAACAGACCTCCGAGGGGACCTCGGGGGAGGAGCAGCCGAGGGATGCGGCCCCTACCCGGGCACAGCGGGCAGCAGTCTCCCGGCAGCAGGACAGGCTCTGGACAGGGCAGCGGCGAGCAGCGGCGGGTCAGGCACTGCACGTTGCCGCTCTACGGACCGACAGACGCACCACGGGTCGGTGGGTTAGTTGGGGGAGGCCGAGGAGACCCCTCCCATCCAGTTGCCACCAGGTGCCACCAGGTCCCACCCCTCCCACCTGGGCGGGCCTCTCCTGGCCTCCGCAAGTCCCGCCTCCACTCCCCTAGGTTCCTCCCACCCAGATGCAGACTCACCAGACAGCGACACAGACGGCAGGGGTCAGAGGGGTGGGGGAAGTCCGCTCCGCTGGCATACTCTTTACCGCCAAAGGCACAGCCTGTGGGAGGGAGCGGCTATAGCCTGGGAGACGGCGACTCCCCCAGGGCTTGCTGCCTTCCCAGGGCCACGTCATCCCAGAAGGTCGCCCCGACTCGCTCAGCTCACCGCTGCAGTCGTTCGGGCAGCAGGTCCCAGGCAGCGGGTGGGCACAGGGGGCCCTGAGGCAGGCGCGAGGCTGGCAGCGGGCATGGCCTTCCTGGCATCGGCACTCCTGGCAGGGGTCTCGGGGGTGGGAGAAGCTCTCACCATCCACAAACACCTCTTCTTCCAGGATGCAGTCTAGGCGGTGGACAGTGGGGCAGGTATGAGGGCAAAGCCTGACAGCCCCTCCAGCCCTGGAGTCCAGAGCCGCTGCCCAAGTGCCCACTTGGAAGCTGACTCGATAGGGAAGAGGAGGAAGTGGCCATGTGCACATGTGTGCAGGCGTGTGTATCATTCTGAGCACACACGTGTGTGTGCATGTGCACTGGGGATCATTCACCTGCAGGCAGATGTGTGTCTCTGAGGGGAAGAAGGGGAGTGCTTACACATGTGTGTACCTGTGTTTGACACACGCCCTCACACAGACTCTATGCGGGCAGGGACATGTCCCATGCATCCCAGCACCCGGCCTCCTATGTGGCAGGCTCAAGTGTCTGCTCATGAACCTGTGTTATCCAGGTAGATACCTGAGGGGTGGGGGATGGGGGCTCTAGAGTGGTGGTGGGGGACAGTAGTTACTAAAAGAGGAAATGCAGCATGGGAGGGGAGGGTGGTGTAGGTACAGGCAGGAATAAACAAATCTCTACTCTCCCTCCCACCCACACACACCCCCTGAGTTCCAGAGAGTTCTAAGCTCTGAAACAGGACTGAAACAATTCAGAAGGCCAATGCTTTCTAAGGTATCTGTTGGGTCCATGGGGCTGTGGGACAGCAGCCTCTGGGGCCCTGATCCCCTCAGGCACAGAGAGTGCCCACATACCTGGGCACCTGGGGCAACACTGGCCCGGTCCACTCTGGGGCCTGGCACAGGTCGTGAGAGGGCAGTCAACCAAGGAGCATGTCACAGTTCCATCCTGGGAGACAGCAGGGGAGAGAGCAATGGGGGCACGCCCAGGAGGGGCTCAGTAGGGCAGCAGCAAGGCTGGGCAGCTACCTGGCAGCGGCAGACATGGCAAGGGCTGTCTGCGTCCGTGAAGTTCTGCCCATTGGCATACACTTGGCCATGGTAGGTGCAGCTGTCACAGCTGGGGCAGCAGGCACCTGGGTGGGGCAGGCTGGTCAGGGTGAGCTGGGTAATGCAGGGGAAGAAAGCCAGGATCAGCCCAGGCACTCACCAGGGGGCTGGGTGGGGTGCTGGCAGGGGGCTGGGGGGCAGAGCGCAGCCCCGCACTTGGGTACCCCATCTTGACAGATGCAGGTGGTGCAGGGCCGACCATCAGGCTCCCACTGGACTCCCTCAGCAAACTCCTCTCCATCCAGCACACAGGCTGTAGTAAGGGGGCTGTCACATGGCAGCTTGCACACCTCCCACTCATCCCTGTCCTTCCCAGGACACAGGGACCCCAGCTTCACCATCCCCACTGACACTGTAGAATGGCTAGTGGATGTAGCAACCCGTACGCCATCCAGGGAAGGAGCGCCCTCCATTTGCAGCCCCCGGAGGCAGCGCCTGTAGCAGCTGCTCCTCCCCTTCTCACACACACCTGGGCAGAGCTGGCGACCAGAGGCAGGCAGGGCACAGGGAGTGACTGGGCACTCCTGCTCCTCACAGGAGACCTCGCCAGCCTAGGAGGGAAGCAGGTGAGACACCCTGAAGGAATGAGGCAGATCTGGGTGTGAGCGGAGGAACCGCCTACCTGGCAGGAGCAGCGGACACAGAGGCCCCGCTCGTGGAGTCTGAAGGTCTCCTGGCTCTGATACTGGTGTCCCTGGTACTCACAGCCTGGATGGGATGACAGGGGCGTGGGGTAATAGGACTGGAAGCAGACGGGAAGCTTCACATCACCCCAAGACGTCCAACCCCCACCCAGACAAAGAAGACCCAGCAGAGTTCTCCAGGGTGCCCTGCCAGCAGCCCCCCGCCCCCCACAGCTATGCCACAGAAGCGCAGGCCCCAGCACGGTGCCAGTTTGTCATGAGAAGGTGTGGTGAGGACTCACTTTGGGAACAGGGTAACAGGGGCTTAGGTACAAGAGAAGCAAATCCCCCACACCTGGAGCCTCTCTGTGGCCAAGGCTGCCCCTCCCGCAGTGACTCCGGCCCCCACTCACCATCGCAGACAGGGCAGCACTGCCCAGGGATCTTGCCTGGGTGTCTGCAGGGCACTGGCGGGCAGGGCAGAGGCTCACACTGGACACTCCCATTCTGCCAACAGGGCCTGGTCAGGACACCAGAGGCAGGCCCGGGAGCCAGGCCCTCCCTGCCAGGCAGCCACACTCACAGCGCAGCGGCAGTGCGAGCAGGGGTCCCCTGAGCCCACGGGCTCCCCGCTGCGGTGCTCCCGCCCGTTTAGGAAACAGCCTGTTGGGAAGGGGGGCCTTAGATGTTCCTCCGGGACCCCTCCCTGCCCTCTCCTGGCCTCCATGGGCTTCCGAGCAGGGCCACCCATCAGCTTTCTCCAGGTTGCCCCCCGTGGTCAGGTCCCTGCCCTACCCACCGACTCACCATCACACACAGGGCAGCAGGTGCCTGGGAGGGGCCGGGCTGGGTACGGACACAGGCTGGCACATTCTCGCTGGCGGCACTGGATGTGACCCTCCTGGTGGGGAGAATGAATAGGGGAAGGGGCTGTCAGGGCTCAACTGAGAGGAGGAAATGGCATTAGAATCCCCGCTATCCACTTATTAGATGTTATGGATTGAATTGTGTGGCCCCATCCCCAAATCCATATGTTGAACTCCTCACCCCAGTACCTCAGCCTGTTACATTATTTGGAAACAGGGTCATTGCAGACGTAATTAGTTAAGATGAGGTCATACTGGATCAGGGTTGGTCTCTAATCCAATATAACTAGTATCTTTTTTTTTTTTTTTTTTTTTGAGATGGTGAAAAAGACCTTGCTGATAAAACAAGTTGCAGGTTTACAGGTTGTAAGTTGAGACAGAGTTTCACTCTTGTTGCCCAGGATGGAATGCAGTGGTGTGATCTGAGCTCACTGCAACCTCTACCCCCTGAGTTCAAGCGATTCTTCTGCCTCAGCCTCCCGGGTAGCTGGGATTACAGGCACGCACCCCCATGCCCTGCTAATTTTTTATACTTTTAGCACAGACGGGGTTTCACCATGTTAGCCAGGCTGGTCTCAAACTCCTGGCCTCAGGTGATCCACATGCCTTGGTCTTCCAAAGTGCTGGGTTTACAGGCGTGAGTCACTGTGCCAGGCAGTATCCCTCTAAAAAGGGGAAATTTACACACAGACACATACACACACATACACACACAGGGAGAACGATATGGAAAAGAGAAGGCAGAGGTTCAGGTGCTGCAGAAGCCAAGGAATGCCAGTGATCTCCAGTGAACCACCAGAAGCGAGGACAGAGGCTGAAGCAGATTCCTCCTCACAGTCCCAGAAGGAACCAACCCTCCCACACCTTGGTCTCACACTTCTGGCCTCCAGAACTGAGAGACAATATATTTACATTGTTCAAGACACCTAGTAAGTGGCACTTTGTTACAGCAGCCCAAGAAACTCATACGGATACACAAACTGGCATGTCACTTAAGCTCTCTGTGACTCAGTTTACTCATCTGAAAAAAAATGGACAATAATAGTCCTGTTCTCATAGGCTTGTTGTGGGATCAAAGGAAACAAGGGATCTGGTGTGGCGCCTACCTCTAGAAGCTGGTACTTAGCATGGTGACTGCTGCCACTCCCCAACGGCCTGACTCCAAAAGACCCCATGCCTTGAATTCACACCCACATCCCTGGGCCCACTGCCTCCAGCTCCGTCTGGGTCTGAGCAGCCAATGACTTCTCATGGGTGGGGAGAGGGAGGATATGGTTGTGTCAAAGGAGTTTGAACCACAGCAACTCCATCTTGAATAGGGGCTAGGTGAAATGAGGCTGAGACCTAGTGGGCTGCATTCCCAGATGGTTAGGCATTCTAAGTCACAGGATGACATAGGAGGACGGCACAAACTACAGATCATAAAGACCTTGCTGATAAAACAGGTTGCAGCCAAAACCCACCAAAACCAAGATGGCAATGAGAGTGACCTCTGGTCGTCCTCACTGCTACACTCCCGTCGGCGCCATGACAGTTTACAAATGCCATGGCAATGGCAGGAAGTTACCCTACATGGTCTAGAAGGGGGCGTCATGAATAATCCACCCCCTGCTAAGCATATCATCAAGAAATAACTATAAAAATGGGCAACCAGCAGCCCTCAGGGCTGCTCTGTCTATGGAGTAGCATTCTTTTACTCCTTTACTTTCCTAATAAACTTGCTTTCACTTTACTCTATAGACTTGCCCTGAATTTTTTCTTGTGCAAGATCCAAGAACCCTCTCTTGGGGTCTGGATCAGGACCCCTTTCCTGTAACATCTTTCTGGCGACCACTGAAGGGATGATAGTGCAGTTACCCCCGACCCACAGGCTAATTTTGGTAAGTGATGGGGTCTGGTAACATCTTTCTGATGAGCCATGGAAGGAACAATACTGAAGAAATCCCCCGACCTTCTAAATAGGCTGCACCAGTGGGGTGCATATACCCAGGGAAAGAATGGGATTGGGTCAGAGGCCCCACTTAGGGGAGTTAGAGGCCTCTCTTAATAAAAGGCATGGACACTTGATGGGCCTTGGGATAGAGGCCCAACTCAGGAGGGTTAGAGTCTGTTCTAAGATTTAAACGATTAGAGGCCCCTCTGGGTAAAGTCTCTCCCAGTTAAGAATGGGTTTGGCACTACAGGATGTTAACTGCTATTCTCTTGGGATTAATCTGTCTTGTACTCACAGCTGACGGCTGTGGGTGACAGGATTAGGCAAATACAGGATCGTGGGACATGAGGAGTTTTTTCCTCGCTAAAAGGGAAAACTTAAGAGCTGATAGGACTGCCGAAAAAGCTCCCTTCGTGGCTGGGCGCAGTGGCTCACGCCTGTAATCCCAGCACTTTGGGAGGCCAAGGAGGGCAGATCATGAGGTCAAGAGACTGAGACCATCCTGGCCAACATGGTGAAACTGTTTCTACTAAAAATACAGAAATTGGCCGGGCGCGGTGGCTCATGCCTGTAATCCCAGCACTTTGGGAGGCTGAAGTGGGAGGATCATGAGGTCAGGAGATTGAGACCAGCCTGGCCAACATAGTGGAACTCCGTCTCTACTAAAAATACAAAAAATTAGCTGGGCGTGGTGGCAGGTGCCTGTAATCCCAGCTACTTGGGAGGCTGAGGCAGGAGAGTCACTTAAAGCCGGAAGGCAGAGGTTGCAGTGAGCCACAATTGCGCCACTGCACTCCAGCCCGACGGACAGTACGAGACTCCATCTGACCAAAAAAAAAAAAAAAAAAAAAAAAAATTAGCTGGGCGTGGTGGCACACGCCTGTAGTCCCAGCTACTCGGGAGACTGAGGCAGGAGAATCACTTGAAACCAGGAGGCAGAAGTTGCAGTGAGCTGAGATCATGCCATTTCACTCCAGCCTGGTGACAGAGCAAGACTCCATCTCAAAAAAAAAGAAAAAAAAAAAATCCCTTCACTACTGATACGCGGCCACCCAAACTTTTGAGCAACAGGTGGGTCTTTCTCTGGCCTCCCTGAGCACTTCACCTTTCCCACTCTGCCTCAGGCAATGCTTCCCCCTTTGCCCTCCACTGCAAGTTGGTTGAATGAATGGTAAAAATCATCGTTTATTTCCTCTGCAAAGTTTTGATTAATGGAAAAAAAGAATGTGTGAGCTAGTCTTAAGCTATAGTGAATCTGGTGTGCTTTGTGTGTCTTTCTGTGTTGTTCTGTCATAAAGAAAGGTACCTTAGAATAGAACACAGGCTTAGGACACCTGTAAGCCTGCTTTTCAAGACAACCCAGCAAACTGGTCAGTTACAAACTTTGCTGCAGGTCCCTGAAAAAAAACTGGATAAGGTTTCCCTCTTGTCTGGTATGTCCTTGGGAGCTTGACCTTGTAACCACATGGCAGTACTCTCTCTTGGTCTCTGCCATCACAATGGTGACTTGGGTTCAGGGTTCAATTCACAACTTAGAGGATGAGCCCTTTATCTTCTTTTTTTTTTTTTTTTTTTTTTTGAGACGGAGTCTCGCTCTGTCGCCCAGGCTGGAGTGCAGTGGCCGGATCTCAGCTCACTGCAAGCTCCGCCTCCCGGGTTTACGCCATTCTCCTGCCTCAGCCTCCCGAGTAGCTGGGACTACAGGCGCCCGCCACCTCGCCTGGCTAGTTTTTTGTATTTTTTAGTAGAGACGGGGTTTCACCGTGCTAGCCAGGATGGTCTCGATCTCCTGACCTCGTGATCCGCCCGTCTCGGCCTCCCAAAGTGCTGGGATTACAGGCTTGAGCCACCGCGCCCGGCCCTTTATCTTCTTTTGTCTGTGTATTTATATGTGTGGTGTGTGTGATGTTTATATAGAAAAGAGCTTTAACTAATTGGTTTAATAATAATAAGAGCTTAAATATTTTGTCAGAAAAGTAAAAAGTCTAATGCCTTTTAGTTCATGTGACTTAAGTAATCTTTGGGAAATAAGCACAGTCTTAAAGATTATTGATAAAATAAAAATATCTTCAAATATTTAAACATTTGGTCTAAATTATGCAGGTCAGATATTAGATTTGCTAAATGCTTTAAGGTCATAAACTGCTTCTTTGACTTTTGAAAATTATCCAATTTAGGCCGGGCGCGGTGGCTCAAGCCTGTAATCCCAGCACTTTGGGAGGCCGAGGCGGGCGGATCACAAGGTCAGGAGATCGAGACCACAGTGAAACCCCGTCTCTACTAAAAATACAAAAAATTAGCCGGGTGCGGTGGCGGGCGCCTGTAGTCCCAGCTACTCAGGAGGCTGAGGCAGGAGAATGGCGGGAACCCGGGAGGCGGAGCTTGCAGTGAGCCGAGATCGCGCCACTGCACTCCAGCCTGGGCAACAGCGTGAGACTCCGTCTCAAAAAAAAAAGAAAAAGAAAAAAAAGAAAATTATCCAATTTATTTTGGAGCTTTAGATTCTAGATAAGGCCTGGGGACATGTGGAATTAGCCATGTCTCCTAGCTATGCAAAAAAGGTTATAAAGCAAACAGATTTTATATAAGAAAGGATCTTGTATGGTAAACTCGTGTTCTAAAGTAAAATGACTGGTTGTTTAAAGAGAGGAATGCTTAAGACAAGTCAGAAAGTTCCAAGCATATTATAGATTGTCTGTGTAAGTCATGAAAGAATTCGTGAAAGGGAATTTATGCAATAAATGTTGTACAATTTAAAGGGTGTTAGGCCTCCTAAAAGTTTCATAAAATGCCGCTATGACTCTTTTTTTTTCTTTCTGGTTTTTTTTTGAGACAGTCTCACTCTGTCACCCAGGCTAGAGTGCAATGGTGCGATCTTGGCTCACTGCAACCTCCACTTCCTGGGCTCAAGCCAGTCTCCTGCCTCAGTTCCTGAGTAGGTGGAATTATAGGCATGCACCAGCATGCCCAGCTAATTTTTGTATTTTTAGTAGAGATGGGGTTTCACCATGTTGCCCAGGCTGGTCTCAAACCACTGACCTCAAGTGATCTGCCCACTGTGGCCTCCCAAAGTGCAGGGATTACAGGTGTAAGCCACAGCACCCAGCCACACTATGACTCTTAACTATACAACTTGCCTGCTTTACAGTTAGGTAAGTCCTGGGACATGTGGAGTTTGCCACATCCCCTAGCTATGCTGGAAAAAGTCATACCTTATCTACACTTCTGCCTGGTGTGTCCTAGGCTAGGTTCCACACCTAGTACATAGTTAAAATCCTGAATTTACCAAGGTTTTCACCAAAAGTAAAAGTTGCTAAGGGTTACCATTGTAACATGTGATTGAGACTACTGAAAAAATAGTTCTACATGCAAGGTATATAAGAAAAGTAGAATGTACTTTTGGTAAAGGATTATAAAAGGTCATGGGAATATGGATTTATTGCCTAAATTTAGAGGGTTAAAAGATTGTTTTAAGTTAGACAGAATAAAGCTGAAGGTTTGAGCAAGTTGTGGAAGGTTTGTGAAAAATTAATCTTGTAAAATAAATTGTGTGTGAACATATTGGTTAAGGTTAAAGGGGTATTATCCAGTTTTTCTGTAAATTGAGCATTGGAATAAAAGTGCAACAGGTTTTTCTTAAAGCAAAACCTGCTTGTAATCTGCTCTTTAACAAAAATTTGTAAAGGGTTATAAAACATTTATGAAAATCTTACCTTATAGTCAAACTGATTAAGAAATATTTGTCTATAAGGTTTTATTAAGAATTGAGTTTGACAGCAATAATGCACCCATGCAACAGCGACATTTGGCTTATTTGGTATAAAAGTCATATAGGAAGTACTGTCAAATATGAAATGGTATTTGGTTTTCTTATGGCTGTGCTTATATAAATGTGTTATATGTTCCAAAATTATAAGAAACTCCTATAATGCTGATATGACAGTGTATGTTATTAATAATTATAATTGTTATGTGAAATTATTATATGCCACAAGAGTAACCAATTTTTCTTTTTATTATATGCCACAAGAGTAACCAAATTTTCTTATCAATTGTAGCTTTTATAGTGGCTGTCCTAAAACTTTTTACCATGCACAAACAATTGTTATCTTGTTTTAACCCTCTTTAAAAGGTGGTTTTATAATCAACTATAGAACTTCAACAGGTGCACTTAGATGCAGGCTTTCTGATAACTTTGGAGACTGTGATATCAGAATAGATGAAAAAACTTTCAGAACTCTCATAGAGAGCTGAAATGTTCATGAATGTCAAACAGAAGTTAACTGCATGGACTCTGACATAATCTATTTGACTTTTTGTTCAAAACATTGCTGATCCTTTGTTTTATTTTTCATAGTAAAAAAAAACTTTTTTTGAGCTATTTACAGCTTTTGGCAATTGAGTAAAGTATACTCCTGTGAACAAAATTTGAAGCATATTTCTTTCTTTCTACCTAATTTATCCAGAATTTGGAAACTATTTGTGAGTATTCTTAATTTATGGCAATATAGCTATTTGCATGTGTGCAACAAAAATCTGTTTTCTTTTGTAACAGGACACAATTGGAGAAACTGGCTATTTTACCAAGGCTTTGACTGGAATGGCATACTTTCCCTTAAGGAATCAAACTTGAGTTGTAGAGCCCATAAACGCCCCTTGGGGAAACTGGCCTCATACCTTGCCTACACAGTGCCTGTACAGGGTTTCTGACCTGTGGTAAGTAAAGAATGTCACTTTCTAACAGGCCCAGGAGCCCCAAGTTATCTTGGAACCTCAAGAGGAGAGGAATTTACTCAACTCATAGGTATTTGAGGGTACAAACCCATGGCAAGGCTTGGCTCAAAAAAAAATCCTATCTGAGATTCTTTATGGAACAGAGTTCCATTAAAGCCAATTTCAAAGAGCTTATATAAAAAATAATTATTCTTGCCACACTTTATACAAATAATCAGGCCAAATATAATAAGGCAAATCAGTGTTACCATGATTAGTCTTTAGTAAAAATGGGAAACTGGAGAGAGAAATATTATATTTCAAGAACTATGGTATACTTGTTATTAAATTCTAGTCTTGGCAGTTGTTTTTAAGTTTGTTTTTGCAATTTAGACTGACTGCTTGTTCCTGTGACCCAACCAGAGATCTCTGGCTGCTGCAGAAAAGAAACAAAAAGGATGGGTTATGTAAAAATCTGGAGTCAATATTCTAATTCTAGGCATGTACTGGAATCATCTAGCAATCCCATATCAGCTTGGTTCCAACAGTTGTCCAGTTCATGGAAAACCTTCTAATTTAGTTTACTTGAGATAATTTCACTGATTTTGCTTTACTCTTGTGGAATATGTTTCTGTTGTACTCTTTGGGTAGGAATAAGGATAAGCTTACTCAACATTTTCTTAAATTGAACATTTATTAATCTTCCAGATATCAACTTTTGTCAGAACTCGGAGTTATGAATGGCCCTTGCCATACTGATGCTTTCTGATTAAGCACCTCTCTACCCTGAACACAAGAGAGAGAGACCCTAATAGTTAGGCAGGAATGTCATTGCCCCTATTCAGCCTGAAGAAATTACAGATGGATCTTTGTCCCTTTGCACCCCTTAGGATTAAGGGTTCTCTTATAAAAGGGAGGGGGAAAATGTCAGAGGCATGTGAACCAGAGCAACTCCATCTTAAATAGGAGCTGGGTAAAATGAGGCTGAGGCCTACTGGGCTGCATTCACAGATGGTTAGGCATTCTAAGTTACAGGATGAGATAGGAGGTCGGCACAAAATATAGGTCATAAAGACCTGCTGATAAGACAGGTTGTAGTAAAGAAGTCAGCCAAAACCCACCAAAACCAAGATGGCGACCAGAGTGACCTCTGGTCGTCCTCACTGCTATACTCCCACCAGCGCCATGATAGTTTACAAATGCCATGGCAATGTCAGGAAGTTACCCTACATGGTCTAAAAAGGGGAGGCATGAATAATCCCTTCTTGTTTAGCATATCATCAAGAAATAACCATAAAAATGGGCAACCAGCAGCCCTCAGGGCTGCTCTGTCTATGGAGTAGCCGTTCTTTTATTCCTCTACTTTCTTAATAAACTTGCTTTCACCTTACTCTGTAGACTTGCCCAGAATTCTTTCTTGCGCGAGTTTCAAGAACCCTCTTTTGGGGTCTCGACTGGGACCCCTTTCCTGTAACAATTGCATTGGGGTTGGGTGCCCTGTAGCCTTCGCACAGAGTCCTTAGTACTTAGCAGGCTGTCAGGAAGCTCCCATGAAACACAGCCCTCCTCAGGTGCCCACCTGGCCATCACGGCTTACATGTTCCTACCTCCCCTAGGCTATTCCTTATATCTGGGGTACCTTCCCCTCATTTTCCCTGCTCAAACCCTACTTGCCCTTTGAGGCATAAGTAAACACTGCCCCCACCAGGAAGACAAAACAGATGAAATTAAGTTTTAAAAACATATTTCATTTGACCCAATATATCCAAACTGTGATTTCAACATGTAATCAACATATAATAGATTACTATTTTACATCCCTCTATTTCATAGGAGGTCTTTGAAATCCGGCATATATTTTACACTTATGGCACATCTCATTTTGGACCTGGCCACACGTCAAGGGCTGGGTAGCCACATGTAGTAGTGGCTGTAAATTGGACAGCACAGTTCTAGATGTCTCAAGTCAAACTGTGATTCTCCCGCCCTGGAGCTTTTGCTGCCTGCCATATGCTGCCCAGTCTCCTCCTCCAGCCTTTGAGCTCCTTGAGTTCATTCACTAACCCAGGCTGAGCACCTATTGGGCTCAGAGCTGAGCACGCAGATGAGCTCTGCCCAGCCCCCAGCAGACAGTGCCTAGGTCTTCTCCATTGGGTTCTCTTTCAACACCTCTGCGAAGTATTCCATGGCATGAGGGAAAGAATACAGTGGGCCTGAGGGCAGGGAAGGGGACAGACCAGGAGCAGCCTCAGGACTCACCAGGCACTGGCAGATTCGGCAGGGGTCCCCCGGTGTGGTCCACTCTTGGCCGTGTTCCCAGTGAGAGCCACCTTCTGTGCAGCCTAGGGTTGAGGGGGTGAGCAGAGGGAGGTCTGGTAGGAGCTGGCCTAGACCCCAGCCTCAGCCTGCCCGCCCTCCTTGTCTACATGCCGTCTGAGGGCTCTCTCCTGAGCCAAGACTAGATGGGGTCAGATCTCTGCCTAGATTCCCCAGTGGCTCCCAGTGCCCCAGGCAGGGTGAGGCCTCAGCTCCTTAGCCCACCCTTTCTGGTCTTCCCTGGACAGAGCATGGCCACACCCATGTGCCCCACCTATCTCCGGCCCCTCGTCACCTCTCGCACCTTCCCAGCCAACATCACACACCCACCCTGAGTGTCAGGGCCACACCTGTGCTTGATTTCTCCCCACTTCCTGGGAGGTTCACTGCCTTCGTCAGCCCTTCACCAAGCTAACTGCTCTCTATCCTTAAGGGCCACCTGGGGACCAGCTGCCTCCAGGCCGCTTTCCCTCCTGTGCCCAGGCTGGATAGGGTCTCCTTCCTCTGAATCCGCACAGTGGCTGGTACCTGCTTCTATTCCTGCCCTTGACTGGTACAGGATTTTGCATTAGTGTTTGACTCAGTGTCACACTCTAGTGGTCATCCCTGAGGGCTGACCCCATGTCTAATGATTGGGGAGCACAAAGTAGAAAGCAAGCATTTATTAAGCAGCACAATGAGGTATGGAATATCATTATCTGCACCTTACACATGGGGAACTTGTGGTAGAGAGTCACACAAGCCCTAGATGGCAATGGCAGAATTTGAGCTCAGGCATTCCAGCTCCCCCATGGACCAAACCCACCGGAGGCCAGTAAGGTGGGTTCTGGAATTCAAGAAATGGCACGATAGCCTACCTGTGGCTCTACCAGGGAAGGGCCAGGGGCTCTCACCTTGGCAGGTCGGGCAGCAGTGCCCAGGCCTCAGGACTGGCTGTGGGCAGGGGCTGGGCGGGCACTTCAGGGACATGCAGCGAGCTCGGCTCCTCTGTAATGCACCAGTGGCTGTGAGGCTTCTGATCTGGCTCCCGCAGAGGGCAGGGTGGGTGGGTGCTGGGCACCCTCAGAGAAGGGGGACACAGGGCAGAGATGGAGGGAGAGCCTAGCTGGCTCCAGCTCTTGCGAGGCATGTGAGGGGGCTGGAGGAGTGGCAGGGCAGGTATCCAGGGAGGAGCAGGGCCTAGGCTGAGGGGACAGGTGGACTCACCAGGCAGGTGCACTGCAGACAAGGGTTGGAACTGGATAGGAAGGTGCTCCCCTCCTCATAAAGCTGCCCCTCATACTCACAGCCTGTGAAGGTTGGCAGGATGACAAGTGGGTTACCAGGGAGCAGGGTGGGTGAACATCACTTGAGGGAAGGCGTGACCCCAAGTAGGTACTGGACCCTTGGGGTTGAAGGGATGGCAGGGCAGGGCAGGGCAGGACAGGGCAGGTCACCGGGCCGGCAGATGGGGCAGCACTCCCCAAGTGGGGTGCAGCTCTCCAAGCAGTTGAGCTCTGAACATGAGAACCACTGGCACTGCACAGCCCCTGCCTGCAGGGCAGATACTGAGCCAGCCCTCCCTCCCCACACCATCCTCCCTCTTTCTGTCTATTCCACTCTCCCTCCTCATCCCTTCCTGCTCCGTCCCTCTCCATTGCCAGAGCTGGCTTACTCTGCAGGCTTGGCAGGCTTCAGCCCTGATGCCTGGGCAGCGTCAGTAGCAGCCCTGCCTAGCCCCCATATTTGGGCTTGGTATGGCCAGGCCGGCAGTCTGCCCAGCAGCAGGGATATGGGTGGTGGCTGATTCCTTTACCTGGCAGGTGTGGATGACACAGGGCTCTGGATGCCATGCTTCCCCAGCCCCGTGGCCCCAGGGCAGCCTGGATAACCAGGCCCTGGCCCACAAGTAAGAGACCCAAAGGACTGGGTGCCACATTAAAGGGACACCATTCACGTGACGGACATCAGCGATTTTAATATTTACTACACCTTTCCAGCAGATGGCAGTAAAGTGTCAGACAGGCACATCATCGGCACAGTTCCATTATTTTACAACAGATGGAAGTAGTGTCTTGAGGAAAGGATGCCTTTTAAAATTTCACCAAAGACATTATATAGGCTAGCGGTGGCCCTGAGGCACCACGTGCCCTGAAGAGAGAGAGTGTGTGTGTGTCTTTTCTTTGTGTGTCTTTTCTTTGAGATTCATAAACCCTCAAGATTTTAGTCCTCTTCTCCAGCCAACACCCCAGGCTGCATTTCCAGACCCAACTGGTCTGAGTCCCTGTCCCACCTTTCTAACTACTAGCTGAGACTCCTCTCTTGGTGGGGCTGCCAGACAAAATACAGGATGCCCAGTAAAATTTGAATTTCAGATTAATAAAACATCATTTTCAGTATAAGAATATCCCAAATATTGAATAGGATATACCTGTACTAAAAACTGACATGCTGTTTATTGAAATTCAGATATAACAAAGCATTCTAGACTTTCATTTGCTAAATCTGGCAACCGTATCCCCCTATGAGCCAGTAACACCCCCCTGCGTAGCCATGACCTCCTCTTCCTCCCAGCTCTCTTCACGTCCCCGGCACCACTGCTATCCTAGTGTCCCAAACTCAGCCTCCACTATTCCAGGGGACACAGCCAGTCACAGACTCCTGCCCGTCCTTTAGAAACACCCCCCTTTCTCCAGCCCACGGGACCCCTGGCTCCATGCCTAGATAACTGCTGTCACAGCCCTGATGCCTCTGTCTGCATCCAGCCCCCACCAAGTGAATATTCCTCAACCACCCCCTTGACCATGCCACACGCTGCTTCAGCCGTCAGTGCCCCCCACTGCCCATAGAAGAAAGTCCTAATTGCAAGGCTTCCAGCAGCCTGTTCCCATGGCCTTCCCACATGGCCTCCTGCAACCCACCTCTCTCCACCCTGTCCTTGTGCAGGGAGGACCCTCACATACTCCCTCTCCTTCAGGTGGAAACCCACTTTCCCATGAAGACCCAGCTCAAAGGACTCATTGTCTGGAAAGGTCCCCTGACTGCCCAGCCTGGACGGGCTTCTGCTGCCTCCTGTGCCCTTCTCTGGCAAAGCACACACTGCAGCCTTCTACACCTCCTCTTAATCTGCTCATTGGGTCTTACATCTTGTGGTAGCTTGGCTATGAGCTTATCTTCTCAACTAGATTGGAGGCTCCCTGAGGGCAGGAAAAAGATTTTGTGCCTGTTTTCCTATGGTCTCTGGCTCAGTCCCAGGCCAGAGCCAGTATTTGCTGACTTGTGCACGGGTTCTGCACTCCCCTGGCTACTGTCACAGTGAGAGGACAGGCACCCCTGGGCATGTCCCAGACTCGTTGACCCTCAGGTGGCAGGTTGTGGCTGTGGGCCACAGAAGGCATGCAGGAGGTGGAGCTGAGGCTGGCAGGAGGCTGACCTGGCTCACAGTGCGGGCAGCACGCTCCTGGCTCAGGGCAGGGTCCTCTTGGACATGGCTTCGGGGTGCAGCTGATGGTCCCTTCCTGTGGGAGCAGACTGAGGTGGCTGCACAGGCCTCAGAAGCCCAGAGCACAGGGCCTCTGGAAGCAAAACCTCAGCCCAGGCTGGGACATGTCAGAGGGGCAACAGGATGAGTCGGCTCTGAGGATGTGAGCTACCCTCTGTGTAAAGGCAGAAAAGAGACATCCCGCCCCCACTCCCATCGTCTCCTGATGCTCTTAACCCTGGGGAACCATCTGTTCCAGGTGCCAGCAAATTCCCCAGAGAGGGGAGATCCTAGGAAGAAGACGAAAGACTTTCTCAGTGGAGGAAAGAGGAAGGAAAGACTGGGGGAAGGTGGATGCAGAGCCTGGTGAGGGAGAACAGGCAGGAGAGGGGGTTCCGAGGTAGAAGATGGGCAGTGGAAGAGTGGGAGGTGACATAGGAGGACAAGCAACTATTAACTTGGTGCAAAAGTAATTGCGGTTTTTTGGCCATTAAAAGTCATGTCAAAAACCGCAATTACTTTTACACCAACCTAATACATTCTCTGCCCTCCACGCCACTGTTGGCCAGGTCTGAATTGAGTGGCTTGAGGGCCCCCCAGTGTCCATGGGTGTTGAGCTCCTTTTCCTACTTGAAATCAACTGAAAGCCACCGTGGCAATGTGTGGGAGTGGCAGGCAGAGCCCATTATGCGACATCTGGAGTGCCACATTGTGGTGACAGGTAGCTGAAGAGAGGCAGAAAGGTGAGGGACATCCCAGGTGGGTCCTGGGAGCTCACCAGACAGCGGCAGGTGGTGCAGGCGTCTGGGGAGAAGGTCTCCCTGTTGTCGTAGGTCCGGCCATTCTGGCTGCAGCCTGAGGAGACAGCAGTGTCACTCAAGCACCCCATGCCATCTGCAGGCCGTTAGGTGGCCCCGGTGGGCGGATAGGGTGGCACTTACCCCCGCAATGGGGCAGGTGGGCTTGGGGGCCACAGTGAGCGGTCCCATCCTGGCAGACGCAGGCTGTGCAGGGGTCAGGCTCCCAGCGCGCCCCCTCGGGCCAGGCACGCCCCAGCCCCCAGCACTGGGGAGATGCAGGGTGGCACTCACAGGACTCCAGCCGCCTCACCCTCATCTGCAGGTCCTTATTCTGGAGGAAGGAGATGGAATAGCAGGCACTGGCTCAGTGTCCCCACCATCTCCAGCAGAGATGAGGGGTGTGAAAATGAGGCGGGATGAGAAAGAAGTTTGCCAGTTCCAGAGCAGAGATGGGTCCCCCTCAGTCAGCATCCAGCTCAAATGATCACCGTTCTCAGGGGAGCATGAGCTCCATTCTCTTCTTTGGACAAAATCGGGACCCAACCCTTGCCCCAAGAATTAAAGACATCTTTACCCATCCAAAATATTTCTTGATGATGCCTTATGCAAAGCACATTCCATGACATTTCCCAAATACATGCAACAGCATGAAACATGAACTGACAAAACAAATAGCCTGCAGGTTCTTCACTTGTATGAAAGAATAAATGTTAAGAACTGTTCAGGCCGGGCATGGTGGCTCACACCTATAATCCCAGCACTTGGGGAGGTTGAGGCAGGCAGATCACCTGAGGCCAGGAGTTCGAGACCAGCCTGGCCAACATGGTGAAATCCTATCTCTACTAAAAATATAAAAATTAGCCGGCATGGTGGTGCACACTAGTAGTCCCAACTACTCAGGAGGCTGAAGCACAAAAATCACTAGAACCCAGGAGGCAGAAGTTGCAGGGAGCTGAGATCGTGCCACTGCACTCCAGCCTGGGTGACAGATGGCGACTCCATCTCGCAAAAAAGAAAGAAGAAAGAAAGAAAGAAAGAAAGAAAGAAAGAAAGAAAGAAAGAAAGAAAGAAAGAAAGAAAGAAAGAAAGAAAGAAAGAAAGAAAGAAAGAAAGAAAGAAAGAAAGAAAGAAAGGGAAAGAGAGAGAGAGAGAGGGAGGGAGGGAGGAAGGAAGGAAGGAGAAAAGAAAAGAAGGAAGGAAATTGTTCAGATAAGAGCCTTTCCTTTCCATGTGCAATGAAAGAAAGCTCTATTTTAGGAACCCCCCTCCAAGGTGAACTTTTCCCTCCTTCCCATTATGAGAAGCCCTCCCCATTCAATGCACACCAGCCCTGTCTCCATGGTACCTGTTCTCTGAGCTCCACCACTGCAGCCTCCAGCAGCCCCAGCCACTCTCGCAGGGGGAGCCACTGCTCCTGGGGGTCCCCAGAAGGGGCTGAGGAGTGGACAGGTGTCTGCTGCCCAGGGGGCTCCTTGGGGACAGTCCCACCTGAAGGGCACAAGAATCCCATGTGGGCCTGAGGGTGAGGGGCTGGCCTGGCCACATTTCCTGGGTTCTGTCTTCAGACCCACAGGGGAAGGGGGTCATCCTGTGCACCCCACCCTGTCCACTTGCCCGCCCACCATCCAGGGAAGGAGATGTGGTCTGTGAGGGTTGGGGAGTGAAAGCTGGAGGCGAGGGCATGGAAGAAGGGGAAGGAAGTTCTGAGTGGACAAATGTGGCCCAGACCAGCTTCTCCCGCTTGTCTGGGTGAGCCACAGGCCCCCCGGCCCACCAGGGGACACGGAGCAGTCTCTGGAGCAGGGCTGCTCTGCAGCCTGCCCCGGCTGATGTTCCCAGCCATGGTGAGCATGTCAGGATCATCCCGCCTCTCTTGGGCCAGGGGCTTGGCCAGGGATGGTTGGGAAGCTGACATGTCATGCTGGGAGGGCCTGGAAGCCAGCACAGGCTGAAACACAGGGGAAGGCCACAGACATGCGCCAGGTGGAGCTGCTTTCAGGGGCCTGGGGTCTGGCTGGGAGTCTTTTCAGGGAGAACACGAGCAGCTCCCATCCCCTGACTCTCTGTCTACACCTGTCAGAAAAGCCATCACTTTTGGAGAAAGTGCTGAGAGAAGGACAACTGCTCCCCCTGCTCCTGCTCTCAACCCTGAGCACAGTTTTCCAGGCTTATGACAGGGGGTCCTGGGGGCCCCCACATTGGGTGTGGTGGGCTCCAAAAGTGGGACTTGGCTGCATTTCCTGAAGGGTTTGAGAAAGGTGCTGGCAAGGCCTCCACTAGCTTTGAACACAACAGATCCAGTGAAGGCAGCCTGTCCCTGATTCTAGAAGACACTATGTCCAGGAAAGGGGGACAGGGCACCTCTGAGCTCTGGCCTGGGGTTGGGGATGGTCACTTTCACCTTTTCACTTTGATCCTTCTCCTGCAGCCAGGAAAGTAAAGGCAGGAGGGGAGGAGGCAGACATGGGTCCCTCCTCCAGGCAGGGATCGGCAGGGAAGTGGAGGGTCTGGAGCGGGATGCAACAGGAACAGAGAGAGGAGGAGGGAGAGGGCTGGGTCTTTCCCACCATGGCAGCTCATTAGTGAGGCCAGGCCTGGAGTGGCTTAAAAGGGTTTCTCACAGACACTAGGCCTGTGAGATAGGGGAACAATGTCACTCACTGTCACCACCAAAGGCGGAGGGGATTCTAGGTTAAAATTGAACTTGCTTTGCCCCAAGTTCCCTGGCTTGGTTAATGCCATCCCACTTACTCAGTTACTTAAGCCAGAAAGCTGGGACTCAGCTCCCCTATTTTATTGTCTGAGTTGTCCCCTAATCCATCCCCCTTTTCTCCTCTCTCCACCTTCTCCATTCAGAAGGCAAAGCCCTGTCCCTGCCTCCATCTGCGTTCCTTCTCTCCACTCGACCTTTCTGAATCACACAGAAGTCTCCCAGGAGTAAGTCCCGCTGGAACGGATCACAAGCACCGCCCACCTTTCCAGCCCCGCTACTGCCCGCTCATATCAGGGATTCTAACTCCGACCCCGCACCATGGGCAGATGCTGGCCCCCAAACCCCAGGTACCCTTTCCCATCTCCATCCCTGTACTGGGCACCCTGTCACCCGGAATGGCACTCGGTCTCAGTCCTTCCCAAGCACACAGGGGGCGGCCACGAAGGGCGTGTCAGCATCTGAAACCTTCTACCCAATCTGGACTCCCGTGGGACCTCACCCTGCTGCCCAGGGCCCCTCCTCCCAGGCCCCTCTTCCAGTACTGCTTAAGCAGGCAGGCAGAAGGAGTCCGGGAGAAGCTGGATCCTCTGGTACCCCTAGGTGAAGCTAGGGTCAGCCTTGCCTGGAGAGACCTGCAGAAAGAGCTCCGAGTGGCAAAAACCTGACTGGTCCCCCAGGAACTGTACCGGGCTCCCCTCTCAGCCTCCCCTGGCCCCCTGCCGGCACCGAGCCCTCCATTCCCGCTTGTCCCGCTCCAGGGAGGGCCAGACACAGACTCAAAGTCAGCTTCCACAGCGGGCCTGCTTTCTCCCCCTCCTTCGTCAAGACAAATAATTAACTTCAGACTCCCAGATGCCAGGGCAGCCGCGCCCTCTCCCGCCGCCGGCTGCAGGAACCCCCCCGCTCCTGAACCCCCTGCTTTGGCCGCGGTCTTCCCAACCCTGCTCGCTCCTCCGACGGGGAGGACCGGGCTGGCCAGGGAGGCGTGTGAACTTCAGGCAGGGCTAAGAGAAGCAGCCCCCGGCCCCGCTCGGCCCCCTCAGGCCGGGCTGATAGGAGGCAGGGGGCGCACCTGGCCGGACCCCAGGTCTCCCGCGCCTGGACTCACCTCCCGCGCCCGCGCCCACGGCCAGCGCCAGGCCCCCGAGCTGCAGGAGAAGGGACAGCGCAGCGGCCCCTGCCCCGGCCATGCTAGCTCCGCCTCGCTTGCCGTCGTCTGTCGTCGCGGCTCAGCAGGCGCTGGGGGAGGCGGGGTGGGGACACACAGGCCGCTCCCACCCAGGCTTTGTTCAAGGAGGGCTCAAACCCCCACCGCGCGCGCCTTTCCCATGGATACCTCCACCCTCCCCGGCCCCCGGCCGGTCCTGACCCCAGAGAGCAGCTCCAGCTCGCAGGAAGCCCAACGTGGGTACAGGCCCTGTCTCCGCTTAAGATCCAGGAGGAGACTCCGAAAAGAAAATAAACCCAAGTCCACCCCTCTGGGGCTCCTGGACAGTCTCCCTGCCCCTTTAAGTTACTCCATCGCCTGGAGTTTCCAGATGGATTTTTCCTCTCTCTCACAGGTTTACAGAAGAAGCAGACTGAGCTGGGTTTAAATCCCTGCTCAGCCAATTCCACGTGGCTTTAGACCACCAACTTCTCTGCGCCTCAATTTCCCTATCTGTAAACTGGGCATCACCACATCTACTTTATAGACTTGAGTAAGCATTAAGTGAGATTATATAAGAATTTAGAGTTGGTAGACACAAGGTAAATGCTCAGTAAATAACAAATAATAAGTAGTCCTCATCTCTGAAATCATGGACATGACCAGTGTATTCCTCTCTCCACCTATAAGTTTCTTTCCTGGACTCCACTCAACACCCCTTCCCACTCCAGTAGTCTCAGGCTTGGCCCCAAATGCCAAGGCCACCCTTCACTGGCTGGTTTCAGCCCCATTCCCACACCTGAGCTCAGGCCTGGCTGTGGGGTGAGCCTGGGTAGGGGGCAGGGCTGGGCTCTGGGCTCAGCAGGCAGAGGGGGCCAAAGGGAGGAAGTGAGGACAGCCGTCCCTGTGGGCCCACAGGGCTGGGAAACTCCTCCTTGCAGCTGGGAAGCAGAGGGTTGGGTCTCGCAGGCGAAGCTCACAGGCAAAAAGGGACATTGAGGGCGGAGCTGTGAACCCTTCCAAAGCTCTCCCTCCCTGCCATAAAGACCAGAAGTCAGAAGCTACCCCTCCCCCTAGCCTAGGAAGGGACTGAGGTCTCCCCAGCCCACTCTCCACAGAGCTTAAAGCTTCAGTAAGGAGAGGGCAGCTTCTCTGCCCCAGGGTCTGGGCCCCTAGTGGGCCTGAGCCTTTGCCACAGGCGGCGGGGAGGCTGTAACGCCACTGTAAGACCTGGCCTCAGTGCCTGGATCTGGGGTCACAGAGGAAAGCCAGGGCCAGCCAGCCAGAAGAGGAACAAGGAAGCGGCAGCGCTATTCCTGGCAGGTTTAAGGAAAGTGGCTTTGTTGACTGGGTGCCTCTGGAAGGCAAGTCCTGCAGGGGGCTAGGTAGTGGGACGGTTCAGAGCACAGACTCCGGCAGGGTTGCCACAGCACATCCTGGAGCTCACGCTTTCTGCTCTGGGGCCTCTGGCAGGTCACTTCACTTTTGGTGGCTGATTTTTCTGAGCTGTGACTGGAGCTCTAACAGCACCCACTTCATGGAGCGTTTGTAAGGGTTAGTACCACATGGTGCCTGGCACAGAGGTATGAGCACTTATTACTTCCCTTATGAAGAATGGGGGCACCTCCATCCCCATTTTACAGAATCAGGGAGAATCAGGGTGAGCAGCTCTAAACCACACTGGGAAGACGTACAAGGCTTCCCTGGTCCCACAGCCCCCTTCCAGTCCCTCATGTCCCAGCCTCTGCCCCTGAGCCTGGCCCCAGTCTGCCCTCATGTCACATTCCCGGGGAGGGACACTGTCCTGACACAGACAAGGTCCTCCAACCCCAGGGGCACAGTGGGGTGAGGAGGCTGTGACTTTACTTCACCCCCAAGGCAGGTGTTTGTAGTGTCTGATTCTGTGCGTGTGTCTGGGTGTGGCACGTGTGTGTGTGTGTGTGTGTGTAATGTGTGTTTGGCTGGAGGTGGGGGCTGAGGCTGGGGAAGTACTTTTTTGGCATTCAAGGGACCTTAACTTTGAAGGGGCTTCCAGGGACACTTTCATCACCCCACTTGACGATGAGGATGTAGTCCCCTTTCTCCTTGACGGTGTAGGTGACATTGTACACCCGGTTCCCTATCTGCTTCACGTACACCTCCTCACAGGGGGTCTTGGGGCTGTGCACACCCACCATCATCATGTTGGTGCCTGGAGAGGGAGGCAGAGGGATGGGCTCACACCAGGGAGTCCCCTACTGTGACCCACACCCTGCTCCCTGACGGCCTCTTGCTCACACCCTGGGAGACACCCTCCCCCCACCACCTGCCTGCTTTGCTGCAGTCCACGGTGAAGGAGTTCTTCTGGCCCACAAAGGCCTGGGACAGCCCAGGGCCCCGAGTCACCACCTTGCTGGCATCCGAGGAGAACTTGGGGATGGAGCTGTAGCTGGAGCCCCGGCTTGAGGAAGACTTGGTCACAGTCTCCACCAGAACGGTGGATGTTTCGTGAAGGCTGTGGCCTCCGGACAGCCTCGGACCTGAGGGGCGGGTGGAGGGGGCACAAACCTGGTCAGAAGGGCTTCCTGTTCTTCCCCAGGCAGGGGACCTTCGGTCAGCATTGCCACCCTGTGGGACTCACTGCCTGCATTCGCGGCTCCCCCCAAATTCCTCCAAGGGCCACTCTAGGAGCACAGCCCCATTCCCAGCCAGGGCCCTGAGCTGCCAGCTCCAACTGGTGCTCCACCCCAGGGCTGGGGCCTCAGATGCTGTGACCCTCACCCTTGCAGGCTTTGGGAACTCAGGCTAACTCACAGGGTAAGAGTCACTTTACAAAGGAACACCCACCCAACGCATCCTACAGACAGCCTCAAGAGGGGAGCTTGCTCAATACTGACTGTGTCTTCTTGGAGCCAAGGAATATGGGAAGCCAGGAGGGGAGAAAGTGATGCTAGAGCCTGAGGAGCCAGCGCAGGCCAGAGCTGAAGGAGTGAGGGGCCGCGATGGAGAGGAAGAATGGGACTTTTACACCATCATGCCTGACTCCACAGAATGTGTGCTGTGTAGAGCCAGGCCCACCTCTAGCCCTGGTAAACTGACCATGGTGTCTGGGGTCAGACTATGGTCTGGATGTGCGTGGCCACCGGAGCCCTCCAGGCTGGGCTGGGCTGCAGGTTGGATGGGCCTCCCCGAAGCCAGCACTCACCAGTGACCTTGGCCTTGAAAGGGCTGCCCACGATGTGCTGGGGGCCACCGTACTTGATGGCAATGAGGTAGTTGCCAGGGGCCATGGGAGTGTAAGTGACCACGTGGCCCTCAGGACACTTCCGACAGTCCAGCTGCACCTTGGAGGGGCCATCAATGGTGACAGACAAGGCCTCCGAGCCGGCGTTCAGGGTGTTCACGATGAACTCTGATGACACACCTAGAGGCCAGAAGTAGCAAGGCTGAGGGCAGGAAGGGCTTGTGGCCCAAGAGGGGCTAGGCTCCAGTTCCCTCGGCAGCCTCTGTGGGAAGCTGCCACCTCCCCATGCCCAGCCTGGCCCCTGCCTGCCAGCCCAGCCTGGGGACAGGAGGAACCAGGGTCCAGTGTGCAATCCTCGGTGCATACCTGCTCTGAGGGGCACTAGCCTAGCTGTGCTGGGTACCAGGAAAATGAGAGATGATGTGCCCTGTCCTGGCTGAGGAAGGCAGAGCCCCACACTGTGTGAAGCAGGCTGAGAGCACAAGGCAAGTGCCTGATGGGCTGTGTCAGCTGTGGGTGCATGAGCACTCAAATGTGGGAAGCTGAGTGTGGCTGGACTAACCTGGGAGGGCTTTGGGGAGGAGGTGGGTCAACAGGGAGGACTGGAGGGGCTCCAGGGAAAAAGCAGATAAACTTGTTGGGAGAGCCCCAGATCTGGAATATGAGGAGGGGATGCACAAGTGCTCCTGATGGGCTGGTAAAATCTCACAGCCAACCCCAGGGCCCCAGTGGAGTCCCAGGAGACAGTCCCGTCACTCCAGGAGCTGCAAGGCTTGGGTAGCAGGGGACCACTAGGGGAGGAAGTGCCACAGCAGTCTTAGTAAGAGTAGCCAGACAGCAGGCGCCCTGCTGTGTCCAGGGTTGGTCTGGGTCACATGTCTCCTTGCAAACCCACACCCAGCTCAGGCAGAGGACAAAGGTTTCACTGCATTGGGCCTGATCCTAAATCCCACCCCTCCGGGTGAGCTGCCCACACCCCCGGCCCTGCCGCCCGCCTGGTCCAGACAGGCTGAGGCTCTGGGGCAACAGGTGCCCAGGAAGACGTTTCTTTCAGCTTCCTCCCAGGGGCAGGGTGGGGGAAGACCAGGGTACAGGGGGAAAACCCCCAAGCAGGGCCTTTAGGTAAAAAGGGGTGATTACCCAGTGCCTCCCTAAACTCTTGGAGCCCCTCAGCCCCAGCCCCAGGCCCCACAGCTATGGGGTAGGGGGAGGGTGGAGGCAGGGGGAGGGGAGGTCTTGCCAGTTTTTTTTATGGACACAGCCGGTGCACTTTCGGGCCCTGGTGACTGGGTCCGCGGAGGCCCAGGCCCACCTCAGTCCTCTGCCCCTGCTCCCCACTTCCCCTCCGCTCCTCCTCCCCCCTTCCCTCTGCCCCCACACCTCTCGCTGTCTCCCCTGGGGCACACCCCTTGGGCCAGCCCCGCGGAGCCACCCCCACCCCCACCCCCAGGGATGGCCTCTGGACCATTCCTCTTGCTGCTGGAGGAGCAGCACCCTGGTCCTCACCCTGCTGTGCCCAGCGTGGCTGCGAGGCTGGGAAAGTCCCCCACTCCCGCCTCTGCTCCCGGGTACCCACTCCGCCCCTCCCAGGTCCGGAGACAACTGCGCGAGGCCAGCGCTGGTCCTTGCCATCTCCCCCAGCATCCCGGCCACACTAGTCTCACTTTTCCTCCACATTTAGCCTCTTCATTGTTGTCTTCTTAAGTTCTGGGACAGGACCTACAGAAACCAGCCCAGGAACTATTGCGCCCCATCCTTCTCCGCTGCTTGGGGGGCCGACGTCTACCATTCCCGGCCGCGAGCCCAGGGACAGATGGAGCCTCTACCTGACACCGTCTTCCCGCAAACTCTTGCACAGTTCCTGCCATTGGCCTGAACATCCCGGCGAGGGGGGCGGGGATGAAAGCTTTAAATCTCAACCTTTTTTTTTTTTCCCCGAAAGGGTGAGGGTGGCCCGATAAGAGCGTGGGTGAGTGCATGGAAAGTAAGGATCGGGCCTCGCTCCTCAGTGGCCCAAGCCAGCCTCCAGCGGGATGCCCGGGAGCCCCCATCCTGGGCGATGGCGAGGGGAGAGCAGCAGAGACTGCACCCCCCACCGACTCCGCCGCCTGGGCCTTGGGGCTCGTCGGGCGCCAGCACCCCAAACTGATGGGGCGTGAGGGGAGCCTGGGAAGTCCCAGGTCGGCGGGGCGCACCCTGCTGTAGGCACCCACCAGAGCTCGGTCTCCAGGCACAGCTGGACGCGGAACCCGCCGTACTCCAGTCTTCATCCCTCCGCCCGCAGGTGCCTGAGGGGCGCGGTCCCTGGTGGAGCCCTAGACTTGGGGTTGGGCAGCAGCGGGTACCGCTCCCCCTACCTTCGGGGCGCACCGGACTGGGACGCGGAGAGGAGCGCGCGGCTGAGGGTACCCACCTGTCTGCGGTGCGCTTGCGTGGCTGCGCCCTGGAGCACCGGTCCGGACGGCGGGGCAAAGCTGGCTCTGCCCGGACTGCGCTGGGTTCTTCTGCATCGCGCAGGTCCCGCCCGGGGAGACCACCCAAGGCGGCCGGCACTTACCGGCGGTGACTACGTACCTGGACTGAGCACTGGGCCAGACAGCGCGGTGGCCTAGACCACCACTGGGCTGCTTCGGCAGTCTGGAACAGGGAAATAGTAATTCCTCAACCCCAAATTCCCCCCGCGCCCCGCCCCCGATTCCTCCCAGCTCTGAAGGGTCCTCAGGTCTTCCCTAGCCCACGCTCTCGGTGGGACTGGCACCTGAAAGAGATGCTTTCCCGGGTCAAGAGCGTTAGGATGCCAGGTGGTGGCTTGCGCCTGTAATCCCAGGGCTTCGGAAAGACCAGGCAAGAGGATCGCTTGAGTCCAGAAGCTGGCCAGCACGGGCAACATAAGGAGACCCAGTCTCTACAAAGTAATAAAAAGAAATTAACCGGGCATGACGGTGAGCGCCTGTAGTCCCAAGGTACTCTGGAGGCTGAGGCGGGAGGATCACTTGACATGGGGAGGTGGAGACTGCAGTCAGCCATGATGAAGCCACTGTATTCTAGGCTGGGCAATACATTACGAACCTGTCTCAAACAAAACAAAACAAAACAAAAAATCAAGAGACGACTCGAGTTGGGGCAGGATGTCTCTTTTCTGCTTTCACACAGAGGGTAGCCCACACCCTCAGAGCCCACTCATCCTGTTGCCCCTCTGACATGTCCCAGCCTTGGCTGAGGCCCTGCCCTCTGGGGTTCTGAGGCCTGTGCAGCCACCTCAGTCTGCTCCCACAGGAAGGGACCATCACCTGCACCCCGAAGCCATGCCCAAAAGGACCCTGCCCTAAGCCAGGAGCATGCTGCCTGCACTGTGAGCCAGGTCAGCCATGTGCCAGCCTCAACACCACCTCCTGCATGCCTTCTGTGGCCCACAGCCACAACCTGCCACCTGAGGGTCAACGAGTCTGGGACATGCCCAGGGGTGCCTGTCCTCTCACTCTGACAGTGGCCAGGGGAGTGCAGAACCCATGCACAAGTCAGCAAATACTGGCTCTGGCCTGGAACTGAGCCAGAGACCATAGGGAAACAGGCACAAAATCTTTTTCCTGCCCTCAGGGAGCCTCCAATCTAGTTGAGAAGATAAGCTCATAGCCAAGCTACCGCAAGATGTAAGAACCATTGGGCAAATTAAGAGGAGGTGTGGAAGACTGCAGTGTGTGCTTTGCCAGAGGAGGGCACAGGAGGCAGCAGAAGCCCGTCCAGGCTGGGCAGTCAGGGGACCTTTCCAGACAATGAGTCCTTTGAGCTGGGTCTTCATGGGAAAGTGGGTTTCCACCTGAAGGAGAGGGAGTATGTGAGGGTCCTCCCTGCACAAGGACAGGGTGGAGAGAGGTGGGTTGCAGAAGGTCCATGTGGGAAGGCCATGGGAACAGGCTGCTGGAAGCCTTGCAATTAGGACTTTCTTCTATGGGCAGTGGGGGGCATTGAAGGCTGAAGCAGCGTGTGGCATGGTCAAGGGGGCGCTTGAGGAATATTCACCTGGTGGGGGCTGGATGCAGACAGAGGCATCGGGGCTGTGACAGCAGTTGTCTAGGCATGGAGCCAGGGGTCCAGTGGGCTGGAGAAAGGGGGGTGTTTCTAAAGGACGGGCAGGAGTCTGTGACTGGCTGGGTCCCCTGGAATAGTGTAGGCCGAGTTTGGGACACTAGGATAGCAGTGGTGCTGGGGACGTGAAGAGAGCTGGGAGGAAGAGGAGGTCATGGCTACGCAGGGGGGTGTTACTGGTTTACAGGGGAATAGTGTTGCCAGATTTCACAAATAAAAATGCAGAACGTCCTGTTAAATTTGAATTTCAAATAAACAGCACAATTTTTTAGCATAAGCTCAGAGTCACAGTGGGAATAAGTTGTAGAGAATGGAATCAATTTGAGGTCCTTAGGATCCTGGGGGCTGGCCAGGCCTGTCCACACTGACCTCCAGCCAAGTAGCGTGGACCTATCCTTGGCACGACCTACTAGGCCTTCTCCCTGGAAAAGTTATTGTCATGAGAAGTCCAAGCCTCCTCGCCCTCCCTGGTCACTGTGACTCTCAGCTGCTTCCTGCCCAGCTCACCCCCTGCTCTGCCCAGTCCCACACCCCAGCACCCCCACCTGCCCTCTTCATGCCTCTATCAGAGCCCCTGAGTGTTGCTGGACAGCATCTCATCACTCCATTGCTTCCATTAAGATTCGTGGCCACAAACCTCAACGAGCACCGGACGCTGCCAGAAATCCTCCTACAATCTCTTGGCAAATCATTCTCCCCGTCCCTGAGAGGAGCATTTTTTTTTTTTTTTTTTTTAACTTCCAGTGGTTCTGCCCTTTACTTGCCATGTGATCTTGGCAAGTTATTGAACCTCAGTCTCAGGTCCTCCCCTATGAAACAGGGGTAATAAGAGCACCTCTGTCATTGCTGTCGTTAAGGATTGTCTTAGGCTGGGCACGGTGGCTCACACCTGTAATCCCAGCACTTTGGGAGGCTGAGGTGGGTGGATCACCTGAGGTCAGGAGTTCAAGACCAGCCTGGCCAACATGGTGAAACTCCATGTCTACTAAAAATACAAACATTAGCTGGGTGTGGTGGCGCCTGTAATCCCAGTTACTCAGGAGGCTGAGGCAGGAGAATCACTTGAACCTGGGAAGTGGAGGTTGAAGTGAGCCGAGATCCGTGCCACTGCACTCCAGCCTGGGTGACAGAGCAAGACTGTCTCAAAAACAAAATAAAACAAACAACAACAAACAGACAAACAAAAAACGATTGTCTTAGCCTGAGTTCCTGGAAATCAGAGCCTGAGATAAATAAAGGCTTGTATGCAGGCTGATTTTGGAATATGATCCCCAGGAGAAGGAGGGAGGATGGGAAGTGTGAAACTGGGAAGGATGGAGAGCCAATACAAGGGTGCATTATGCAATGGCGCCGACCACTGTGGTGGGCATCAGCGTCCAGTCCTGCAGGTCTGGGGGAGCCATATGAAAGGGAGGCAGGCAGTAGAAGCTATTGGCACCGGGAGGCCCCCAGGGCGTTGACTGCTCCCAGTTATGCATGAGCCAGTGCTCACGTGGTTTCCCGAGTGTATCCAATGCTGTGCATCAGAGAAATTCCAACATGAGAGAGGTAGATTTGCAGCCAGGACCTGAGGAGAAACGCTGTCAGGATGCACTGTGTGGAGCTGCTTGCAAGTTGCGTACGACTGGAATGAGATACGACTGGAATGAGGTACGACTGAGAGGACTTGCTTAAGAGGTGGCCAGCACAGGTGTTAAGTGGGATAATACGCACAGAAAACTTTTTACAACGCCCAGCACATTTTAAGCACCGCAATCTGTTATTATTTTTATTGTCATAATCATCATCTCCCTCTAAGGTCCAAACTGAAACGTCAATATTAACATTTTTAAAAAATCTGCAACAGAAGGTAAAGAAGCTTCTGGAAAACTCACCCTATGAAGTGAAAGCCCAGGGCCCCGAGGAAAGGGTGTTATTTGCAAGGCACTTGAGTTCCACAGTTGAGTATGATCACTGAGTGCCTCTCTGTTGGGTACCAGGCACTGTGCTCGATGCAGGGATACAGTGGCGAATGAGACAGGCTCCTGCCCTGAACCTTCCGGGAAACAAGACTCCTGGTAAAGGGAACAGCATGAGCACCAGACTCAGGTCCACACAAATGTCAGTCTTGGAATAAGCATCTGGTCTGTTTTTCTCTGCTAGGCGGTGGGGGGCCCTGGTGCAGCCTTTCTGACCAGAAACAGCTCTTTCTTTAGAAGAAGGGGATTTGGCTAGAGAAGGAAGGAGGGAACGGCTTGGGTCCAGGCTTGAGTTCTCGCTTGACCTGGAAGCCCCTCTGTGGGGACACTGCTGGTTCCCTTACCGTGATGCATGAACCCCTGGGAGGCATATGGCCGCAGTAGCAGCATACGATGCTCAGTCGGGTGGAGTTCAGAGTCAGTGAGTTCCGAATTCAACTCCTGTGCTACCACTTACTAACTGCGCTGAGTGTCCTCTCATTATCCCTCCTCTCCTCCTCTGCCATTTATTCCCTGTCCCTCTTGGTCTCCTACAGAAGGCATCACTCTGTGCTTTCATGCCTTCCGGTTTCCTGTTGGTTCCGCAAATGACAGGCCCCAACAGGGGATGAGCGGGCAGGAGGGAGAATGGTTGGCGTATTTCTTCCCCACCCTCCTCCTGCTCTGCCTGGGCTCCCGAGGTTACACTATTCCTTCCCCTTTGTCCCCTCAGCCCGGGAGGTGACAGTGGTTTCCTGCTACTGTTAGTCCCTGGGGGGCCTCAACATTCCTTGCTCGTCCTTATAACCATGTCTGCACATCTGTGAACAGCTCCTTCTTCACATTCTCTTTAGCTAAATTGTTTTTGGGGGAATTCTGTTTCCTCCTGGGTCCTCAACTGATATGCTAACCTTACCCACTTGCTCCACCCAGTTACTTAACCACCCCTAAGCCCAAACCCTTCATCTGTAAAATGAAGTAATACTCCCTACCTGAAGCTGGGAGGATTCAACTGGGCAAACCTAATATGCTGGTTCGCTCCTGTGCGTGTGGTGCCTGGCACACAGGAGCCCCAGCATAAGTGACTCCCATTCTTACTGCCTTTGGGGTGCACCGCTCACGTAGCAGGTTGGTTTTTTCTCTGAGTTTGGTGGCTGGAAGCAAAAGGTCACTGTGGGGAGGGAGGCAGAGAAGGGATTAGTAAATGATTAGATTTTTGTGCTTCATTTGATATCTTTTAAATCACGACAGTTGTGACAAATGAAATCAGCTAACGGGCCAGCTGAGCAACCACAGTGGGCGGGAGGATGTGCTTTTTATCAGAGATCTGAGATTCTAATGCCACAACTCATATCTCACAGCCCGGCGACATCTTTCGTAAATTCAGACTAGGTAGCCCACCAGTCCCCTCCCGGGAGGGATTTCGTTTGCCCGTCCTTAAAATGCCCCACAGGTCCACCTCACTGCATTCCAGGCACGGTGCCAAGCTGCAGTGTTGCCCACTCAAGTACAAAATGTCGATCCACACGCCCGGCCGGCCTGCCGGGTCATACGCAGGGTTGGGACCCAATACTTCCTTGCTGGATGGAACCTGCTGGGATTTGAGGAGTGTGTGTGAGTGTGAGTTTTTTGTTTTGTTTCCAGTATAGAAAGACCAAGGCACTCAGACTGCTATATATATATATATATATATATAAAATGTATTGCACTATATATAAATATATATAAAATAAAGATATATATCTTTATATATGTAATACATATAAAATAAAGTTTACTAAACCTTTATACACACACACACACACACACACACACACATTAATTTAATTTTTGGGAGGATCTTGCTCTGTCACCCAGGCTGGAGTGCAGTGGTGCAATCACAGCTCATCTCAGCCTTAACCGCCTGGGCTCAAGCAATCCTCCCACCTCAGCCTCCCAAGTTGCTGGGACTACAGGTGTGTGTCATCATGCCTGGCCAGTTTTTTTATTTTTTATTTTTGTAGAGACAGGGTCTCCTCCTATGTTGTCCAGGCCAGTCTCGAACTCCTGGACTCAGGCTATCCTCCCACCTCAGCCTCCCAAAGTGCTGGGATTAGAGGTGCGAGCCACTGCACCCAGTCACATTGCATATCTGAACCCCATGCCACAGCCTGCCCCTGGGGGCTGGGCAGGAGGTTTCCAGACACTCACACAGTGACCCCCCCAAGCCTGGAGGTTCTGCAGCTGGAGGAAAACTTGCCAGTAGAGCCTCGTGCCTCTTCTCACCTGGGGCTTCTTTAATCCCTTTTGACTTCTCAAAGGCTGACCACTGGGGATCCCATTAGGGTTTGGAGAAGCTAAGAGGTTTGGGGAAGTGTGCCCCCCACCTGGCATTCTCTCTTCTTCCCACCTCAGCTCTTCCTGTCCTTCCTGGCCTTACTCTCAAGCTTCCACAGTGCCTCCTCTCACAGTCCAGTAGGACTGTCTGCAATGATGGACGTGTTCTAGATCTGTGCTGTCCAATGTAATGGCCACATAAAGCTATTGGCACCTGAGCAACTGAGTGTCTGAATTTTTCATTTTAATTAATTTCATTACTTTAATGTAACTAGCCATGTGTAGCTAGTGACTTACCGTACTGGGCAGCACATATTTAGACCTCGAAGACTCCAATTCTCGAGACAATTTACTCCCACAGGCTAAGACAGTTTTGTAACAGATCCACAACGGCTATGATGTGAATAAGGCCCCCTAGAGTTGTAAGGCACAAAGCTCCCCCTGTGGCAGCCCCGGCTTCAGGAGCCCCCCCTGAACCCGATAGGGCAGTGATAATGACTCCTGGGCCGAGTGCTCAAGGGGTGCCAGGCCCATGCCAGGTGGGCTACACAGATGATGGTGATTTGTGCTCACAGCTGCTCTAGGAGGTAGGTGCTACGATGGTCCCCAGGAAACTCCAAACCCAGGACTTGGAGAATTTAAGAGGCTCAGGCAGAGGAGAGGAGCTGGTTCTCCATCCCAACTCTGGTGGGCCCCAGACTCTCCACCACAACGCAGACCTCTGCTTGCCCCCCTCAGCCCCTGCACCTGCCCCACACCCTCCAAGTGGCTTCTCTGCACACTGAGAAGTTCAGCTTCTCCATGGTTTCCACAGCACTGCGTCTTGCCTCTGCTACGGCATCCAGGCTTATCTCCTGGGGCGCCAGGCTAGGAGTGCCCTGGGAGCTGGGCTTTACCATCTCTGCACTCCCTTGCTTTTTTAGAGAGAGGAATGGCCCTGAGGGTTATTTGGATGGGCACACACAGAGGTCTCTCCTCCAACTGCCTCAAACCACATGCAGTGCCCAGGAATTGGGTTGGGGGGTGGTCCTGAGACTTGGAAGCCACTTTGGCCCCTGCTCTGTGATCCTGATTTGTGGCTGCAGAATTCAGATCTCCAACAGACAATGCCTGTTGGGGCTGAGCAGCCTGGGGGCTGGGTGAGGAGGGGCATAGCCCACACCTGCCAAGGGCCCTATGCTTTGGGGCAGCTCAGCACCTCTCAGCTATTCTCTTGACTCCCTTAGCAGTCAGGCCCTGAGTTGCCAATGTTTGCCTTCCCCGGTTGGTTGGCCAGAGGAGACATTATCTCTCAGGAACTTGGGTCAAGACTAGCCAAGAGGCCTCTGGACAACAGCCTGGCCTCACCCACAAGTCCCACCCCACTGTTTGGAGGCAAGCAGGACCTTAGACAGGGGCCGAGGCCGTGGGAATGGTGGCTGCTGCTGCTAAGTAATGGGAAGTAGGAGCGTCCAATGCAAGCGGCTAGTTAGAGGCCAGTGGATCTGCAGCTGGGGCCCTCTCAGGGCACCGGGTGTCCTGGCACCCAGTGGTGATCTCAGGCCACTCCCCTTTTTTGGTAACAACTTTATTGAGATATAAGTCACATAGCATACAATTTACCCATCTAAAGTGTACAATTCAATAGTTTAGGCCGGGCACAGTGGCTCATGCCTGTAATCCCAGCACTTCGGGAGGCTGAGGCGGGAGGACTGCTTAAATCCAGGAGTTCGAGATCAGCCTGGGCAACATAACAAGACCCTGTCTCTACAAAAAAGATAAATAAAACATTAGCCAGGCATAGTGGCACATGCCTGTATTCCCAGCTACTTGGGAGGCTGAGGTAGGAGGATTGCTTGAGCCTGGGAGGTCGAGGCTGCAGTGAGCCATGATTGTACCACTGCACTCCAGCCTGGGGGGACAAAGCGAGTCCCTGACTCAAAAAAAAAAAAAAAAAATTTCAATATAATCACAGAGTTGTACAACCATCACCACAACCAATTTTGGAACATTTCATCATCCCAAAAAGAAATCTTGTACCCTATCCTGTCCCAAAGCAAACCACAAATCTACATTTTTTTCTCTGTGGATTTGCCTGTTCTGAACATTGTATTTAAACAGAATCACACAATATGTGGTCTTTCGTATCTGACTTCTTTCACGTAGCATGTTTTAAAAGCTCATCCATGTTGTAGCATGTAGCAGTACTTGGTTCCTTTTTACTGACAAATAATATTTCATTGCATTTATATACCACATTTTATTTATCCATTCATCAGGTGACAGACATTTGGGTTGTTTCTACTTTCTGCCTGTTATGAAGAATATTGCTTAAACATTCATATACAAAGTTTGTGTGGACATGAGCTTTCATTTGTAATGAGGAAGAGAATTGTGGCATTATATGGTACTTCTATGCTTAAGCTTTTTTTTTTTTTAAACAGAGTGTTGCTCCGTCACCCAGGCTGGAGTGCAGTGGCACGATGTCAGCTCACTGCATTCTCCACCTCCCGGATTCAAACAATTCTCCTGCCTCAGTCTCCCAAGTAGCTGGGATTACAGGTGTGTGTCACCACACCTGGCTAATTTTTGTATTTTTAGTAAAGACGGGCTTTCACCATGTTGGCCAGGCTGGTCTCGAACTACTGACCTTAAGTGATCCACCCACCTCAGCCTCCCAAAGTGCTGGGATTACAGGCAGAAGCCACCACGCCCGACCTCTATGTTTAAGCTTTTGAGCAACTGCCAGACTGTTTTCCTAAGTGGCTGCACTGTTGTACATTTCACATACAACAGCAGTATGCGAGGGTTCCAATTTCTCCACATTCTTGACAATACTTCTTATTATCTGTCTTTTTTATTATAGCCATCCTGTAAGTGTGAGTGGTATTTTATTGTGGTTTTGATTTACATTTTCCTAATGAATAATGATGTTGAGCATCTTTTCACGTACACACTAGACATTTATATATTTTAATCGGAGAAGTGTCTATTCAAATCCTTTGCCCACTTTTAAACTGGGCTATTTGTCTTCTTATTATTCAATTGTAAGAGTTATTTACATATTCTAGATACAAGTCACTTATCAGGCATATGGTTAGCAAATATTTTCTCCCATTCTGTGGGTTGTCTTTTCTCTTTTTTGATGGTGTCCTTTGCAGCACAAAAGTTTTTAATTTTGATGAAATCCAATTTATGTTTTATTCTTTTGTTGCTTGTGCTTTTGGTGTCATTTTAAAGGAATCATTATCTAATCTAAGGTTAGGAAGATTTATCCCTATATTTATTTATAGGAGTTTTATAGCGTTAGCTCTTCTATATAGGTCTTCGATCCATTTTAGTTAATTTTTATATATTGTGTGAAGTATGGTTCTGATGTTAGTTGCATGTATGTTTATAATTATCATATCTTCCTGATGGATTACACTTTTATCATTATAAAATGTCCCTCTTTATCTTTAGTAATTAAAAAAAATTTAAATCTACTCTGTATGATAGTTTTCTTATGGTTGCTGTTTGCTCTCTCTATATATATAGGAAATCATATATATACACACATATATGTGTATATATATGAAACACATTGGAAATCAAACCAGAGTAAATAACATTTTTTAAAGTGGATAATGATAAATCAACATTGTATATTTTAAAAAGCAAATCATTCAAGAACTTTGGTGGTTTATTGCTGTAAGAAATTCCTTGCAACACATTTCAGAACTGATCAGGACAAACCTCTGGGTATCAGCATAGTCACTGGGAACTACTAGTTTAGGGTAGAGTTTCTGGCTCTGCTCTACTCATCTGCTTGGAAGTTTGACTAATAAACTTCTGAGCCCCTTCATCATCATCACATATATGTACATATATATATATATAATATTTTAAAGAATTTTAATTTTTTATTCCTCTTACATTTCCCCTTGTTTATTCACAAGAATTATATATAATTAACATGTTTGTCTAAATAAATTCAAAAGACCATTTAAAAAGAAAAGCTAAAACACAGATAAAAATACTGTATTGGCTTATTTGGCAGTTTTTTTTTTCTTAGTGGTACATAAATATTTGCATAATTACAATTGGTGACATGACAAAACATGATACAATAAATTTAAATTAATATGAAATAGTATGATACAACATTAGGACAACAGATGCCATATGACTCTGATAATACCTCCACTTACTTTCCTAAAGTTTTGCAAACATTTCACTCTTGGTTATCACTTCAAAAGAATGGGCAATATCTTGATGCACGGCTTCCTACCACAGCACATCTTCCTGACTCTTGGTATCTAACTCCTTGGGGACCAGTTTTGGGGCTTCACTCCTCACTCTCCAGGGATCTTTTACTTCCTTGTTAGTGCTCCTGATCAGTGTGCTGGCTCTCTCGCTCCAAAATCTATTGATCAATTGCAGGTCATTCAAGGGCTGTTCAAAGTGAAGGGGAAATATTACTTTTCAGCTAGAGTTTCGGATGCATATTTGGTTTTCATTTTGTTTTGTTTTGTTTTGTTTTTGACAGAGTCTTACTCTGTCACCCAGGCTGGAGTGCAGTGGCGTGATCTCAGCCTCCTGGGTTCAAGCAATTCTCGTGCCTCAGTCTCCTGAGTAACTGGGATTACAGGTGTGCGTCACCATGATGGTAGGTATCAATTTTTTCTACCCTCTTATTAAATCTATTTATATCTTTAAATCTAAAGTGTGCCTCCTGTAAATAGCATGTTGTTGGATTTTGTTTTTAATTTGTATGTTTTTAAATTAATTTATTTTTATTTTATTTTTATTTTTTGGAGACAGGGTCTTTCTTTGTTGTCCAGGCTGGAGTACTGTGGTTCATCACAGTTAGCTGTAACCTTGAACTCCTGGGCTCAAGCGACCCTCCCACTACAGGCTCCTGAGAAGCTAGGACTTACAGGTGTGTGCCACCATGCCAGGCTAATTTCTATTTCATTTTATTTTTTGTAGAGTCGAGGTCTCTCTATGTGGCCCAGGCTGAAACTCCTGGCCTCAAGCAATCATCCTGCTTTGGACTCCCAAAATATTGGGATTACAGGCACGAGCCACCGCAACTGGACAGATCTTATTTTAAAATTGGGTCTGACTATCTCTGCCTTTTGGTTGAATTGTTTAATCTAGCAGTGCTCAACCTTTTTGGCATCAGGGACCGGTTTCGTGGAAGACAATTTTTCCACAGACAGTGGAGGGTGGTGGTGGTGGGTGGTTTGGGGGGCAGGCTGGTTTCGGGATGAAACTGTTCCACTTCAGATCATCAGGCATTAGATTCTCATAAGCAGTGTGCAACCCAGATCCCTCTCATGTGCAGTTCTCAATATGGTTTGAGCTCCTATGAGAATCATTTTTTTTTTCTTTTTTTTTTTTTTTTTGAGACGGAGTCTCACTTTATTACCCAGGTTGGAGTGCAGTGGCAAGATCTTGGCTCATTACAAGCTCTGCCTCCTGGGTTCAAGCGATTCTCCTGCCTCAGCCTCCCAAATAGCTGGGACTACAGGTGCCCACCATCACGCCTGGCTAATTTTTATATTTTTAGTAGAGATGGGGTTGTGCCATATTGGCTAGGCTGGTCCCGAACTCCTGACCTCAGGTGATCTGCCTGCCTTGGCCTCCCAAAGTGCTGGGATTACAGGTTAAGCCACTGTGCCTGGCCTCCTATAATAGTCTAATGCCACCGCAATCTGACAGGAGGTGGAGCTCAGGCAGTAATGCTCATTGCTTGCCTGCTGCTCACTTCCTGCCGTGAGGCCCAGTTCCTAAGAGACCAGAGACTACTACCAATCCACGGTGTAGGGGTTGGGGACCCCTGGTTTAATCCATTCACATTATCAATATACATAGTTGAATTTCCATCTGCTATTTTTAAACATTTCATGTCTTTTTTTGCTCCTCTATTTCTCCTTCACTGCTTTTTTTTTTTTTACATTAAGTGAATACTTCTAGTAGGACATTTTAAATCCTTTAGTGATTTTTTAACTACATTTTTGAGTGATTTTCGTCATGTTTGGTCTAGGGCTTACCTGTGGGCAGCATACTATACTGTCTTCCTGTCCCGTCCAGGTAAGCTGCACACAGCAAAGGTCCTGGGCGGAGGCAACGGCAGGAAAGTTGCCTGAAGAGGGATGCACCGCCTGGGACAAGGGAGCCCCAAGGAGGAGAACTGGGGCCTTGAGATGGCCACAGGGTGGCCCCAGTGAGCAAAACAGCGGCTGTGGTTTTGATGGGCATGTGTTTGGGCTGCACGGCCCTGGTGATCACCTCGGATTTATGAGTCAAAATAGATGTCCTGGCCCTAGGACAGGGGCCAGGGGTGAGCATTAAAGGGTATGTCCTAGGGTCTGGGCACCACTGCTGTCAGGCTGCCTTGGCAGCTTCCTCTGCCACCCCCGTCCCACACCTTGACTGCCTCCCATCATGAAGCCCTGAACTGTCCACACTCCCCTCTGCCCCAGGGGCCAATAAAAGCGGGGCAGGGCTCAGTGGGAATGGCAGCTGCCTCACCCTTCCCTTGCACATCCTAAAATGTGTCAAGGCCTGAGCTGGGACTGGCTAGAGGACAGAGAGGGGATGAAGGGCAGAGCGGGGCATCTGATGTGGGGAGGCATCGGGAGTGGAGGCCGCTGAAATGCTCTCCCTTCTCTGGTCAGCCGAAGCCCTGCTGAGAAAGTACCAGGTCCCTATTGGAACCCACTCTCCGCACATCTGGAAATCTTTGGAAACAGACCAGAGACCACGGCACACCTGTGCCATGGGTGAAGACCCAGGGTCACCTACACACCGGAGTCCACCTAGTAGGACAGGGTGCCCTGCCACTCACTCAGACTTCCACAGGGGCCTGACTGAGGGCTTGAGGGAACAGAGTTCAGCTCTTGGTTGGGGCTGGGGTGCATAACAGGAGGGAAGCACTGCCCTTTCATCTTCACTGCAGGCCCCTGCCCCTCATCCCAGTGATGCTCAGCTTCCTGGCATCCACCACACAGTAGTGCAGGGTGCTGCCTGCCAAGCTCTGGTCCAAGGTAGAGGTAGGGGTACAGTGTCTGAAGACCCACGTGGGAGACGGCAGAGGAGAGGGCCTGCCCTAGGCCTCTGACCTCCCACCCTGGCCCTCACCCCCAATCCCAGTGCTGGCTCCTGGAACCCAAAGACTAAGAGCCCCTTGCAAGGTCTTCCCCATGAGATCCGGGCCTCACTGCTTCTCCGCCCCTGCACCCTTGGACAGTCAAGGCTGGTGGGCCCATGTGGCCTCCACCAAACCCCTGACTCTCCTGGGAGATGCACCTGGAGCAAGAGGGGTGATTAACAAGCATACCATGACTTGCAGTGGGATATGCAGGTCAGAGAATGCACATGCACAGGTGTGCAGGTGCCCAGCTCAGTGTCAGTTCCCTCCCAGCCCTGCCAGGGGCCAAGAGGAAAGCACTCCCTCCCCTCATTAGCTGCCACCAGTCCTGCTTTCCAGGGTACTCGGAATATGCATGGCCCCCGGGCCAGCTCTCCCCCTCCCACCAGGAGGTATGGGCAAGAGACAGGAGGCCAAGAGAATGGGACAAAAGGGATTTCTTCCCTCTGCCTGCAATCTTCCCCTGGCAAAGGTCCCAAAGGACGGCCCCTCTGAGGGTGGAGGTGGTTCCCAGCTGATGCTAGGCCCTGGATGCCTGGAAGTTCCACAGTAGCTTTCAGAACCCTGTCTACACCTTTGCAAGTGTCCACTTCACTCAACTCTCCTCTGCCCAATATCACCTGTCTCCTGCCAGGACCCTCACCTGAAGCCACCCACATGGAGGGTGGACTCTTGGCCTGGGTCCGTGGGGCAGTCAGGGAGCCTGATAGACATAACCAAATCCCTGGAGACAGTGCTCAGTCTCCCAAGAGCTTGGAGGGAAGCAGAAGAGGGACTGGCAGGACAACTCGGCCACGGCCCAGAACAGCCAGACTGGAGGGACGGAGTGCGGAGAGAAGACGGCACCACCTTGCCTCTTTGTGAAGGATGCCTCTCGGATCTGTTATTTTTCTTTCTTTTTCCTCTTTAAAAAAATTACTTAGGGCTGGGTTTGGTGGCTCATGCCTGTAATCCCAGCACTTTGGGAGGCCAGGAGATCAAGACCATCCTGGCCAACATGGTGAAACCCTGTCTCTACTATAAATACAAACATTAGGTGGGCATCATGGTGGGTGCCTGTAGTCCCAGCTACTTGGGAGGCTGAGGCAGGAGAATTGCTTGAACCAGGGAGTCGGAGGTTGCAGTGAGCGAGATCGTGCCACTGCACTCCAGCCTGGGTGACAGAGCGAGACTCCATCTCAAAAAAAAAAAAAAAAAAAAGAAAATTACTTAGAATTTTTATTTTAAACATACTTGAAAGACTTATTTAAGACATAGTTACATATAAGTCTTTTTTTTAGGTATGAAGGAAAATATAAACCATATAAATTAGTTAAGCTTTTCCTAAAAACTCCTTTTTTTTTTTTTTGAATACAGGTTCAAGTGATTCTCCTGCCTCAGCCTTCTAAGTTAGATGGACTACAGGCATGTGCCACTGTGCCTGAGTAGTTTTTTGTATTTTTAGTAAAGACAGGGTTTCACCACGTTGGCCAGGCTGGTCTCAAACTCCTGACCTCAGGTGATCTGCCCACTTCAGCCTCCCAAAGTGCTGGGATTACATTCATGACCCACCGTGCCCAGCCAAAACTTCTTGACATTTGGAGTTTGAATCTTCTGAATCATGAAACATTTAAAAAATTTTTACATTTACATACAGTAAAATTCACTCTTTTTAGCGTACGGTTCTAGGAGTTTTGGCAAAGGTGGAGAGTTGTGTAAACACTGACACAGTCAAGAGACAGAACTGTTCCCATCACTTCATGCCGTCCCTTCGTGGTCGACCCTTCCCCACATCCCATCCCCTAATTCGTTCTCCGTTTCTTGATTTTTCTTAGGCCTGTTCCTATAGTAAGGCAGCCTGTGTAGGGGGTGGCAGGCAGGCTCTTTGGGGGTCCATGATCATTCTTTCGGTACATGGGCCTCCTTCTCTACATAGAGAACACTCCAGGGCCAGGGTGAGGAAGGAGGCCGCCAGCAGCCAGCTGCTTTCCACCCTTCCCCTACCATGTCAGGCCCAGTGGAGGGAGAGGGGAAAAGGAGGGTGTGGCCCAGGGGCAGTCTAGGGATCTCTGAGTTGAGGGAGAGTGGGGACCTGCATGCCTCCCGGCTCTGCCTGCTCCAGGGAATCAGGCAGGACAGCTGGTCATGGTGAGGCAGTCGCCCAGAACCGCCGGAGCACCGGACATGTTCTATGGAGCAGCTACTGCTATGTTTAGTAGAATCATTTCCACTGTGTGTCCAGCGCTGGGCTGGGCCTGATCCTCACCGTGGAACAGCAGTTCTTTGTTGCTGACGGTGTATCATTAGTTCCATTTCACAGTGAGGACACCCAGACTTGAGAGGTTGAACAACTTGCTGAGCTCATCCAGCTATGACCTGAACCCAAGTCTGTCTGGTTCCCAAAGGATAAAATGTCACTGATGGTTTAGTCTGGTTCAAGTGCCAGTGCCTCATGTGACTAGCTGCTGTGTGCCTTTGGGTAAACTGCCCCACCCTTCTGAGCTCGGCTGTCTGGCCCCTGGCACAGTCCTCTTGGGCTCTCCTATGGTCTGCTACTGCAAAGCAGAGCCTCCTTAGAGCCAGTGAAGAGGCCCCATAAGCTCTTTCCTGCCTGAGCAGGTGCCCCTTTCTTCTTCCTAACTTCTCCTGCACCCCCGCTCCCTAGCAATGGCCCCTGGACAGGTTATCAGGGTATGTCAGTATCCCCATGGCTTTGGAGGTGCTGCTCCAGGAGAGAAAGGAGGAGGACGGACTGGAAGACACAGAGGAGACCTGACCCTCGAGACAGGCACGGGTTGGCGGAGACGCTCCTGAATCCACAGGTCCACTGGCGCGCTCAGGGGTCCAGTCTGCCCGGCACGGGGGTCTGGGTGGGCCTCAGGCTTCAGTTGGCTCCTGGCTTGGAGAACTGCAAAGCATCAAGGCTCCAGGACACTGGCCTGGTAAGAACCTGCCCCCAGAACTCCCTCCAATGAGGCCTGACACCCTTTTCTTCCCTGAAAGGGCTCAAGACAGGAGAGGGGGCCCTGGCCCATGGCCCCCACAGGGTTCTTCAGCCCCTAGGCTCTCCGCTTTCTTGACTTTCTGCCCCCAGAATCAGAGGCTACAGGAACAGGAGAGACTCCTAGAAGGTGCCCCACCCAGAGCCCCCAAGGCCTGACCCACAGGGTCATAGTGTTGGCCCGGGGAGCAGCTGGCAAGAGCCAAACACCAGGCCCTGCAACTCCATTCAGCTGCCAGCCCCCAAGTGCTCCCTCTCCTCCCTGCCTCACACCTGAAATGCTCAACTCGCAACCCACCCCCACACCCCACCCCTCAGGGGCCAGAGAGGGACCGCTGGGACGTGCCTCCTCATGGTTGAGTGTCGAGAGGCCACACAAGAGGAATGTCATACCCCACACCCCTCCCATGACCTCACACATCAGTGACTGCAGGCCAGAGAGTATCGGGGTCAGCCCTGGAGAGGTCCCTCGCAGAGGGGTGGCTCTGTCACCTCCCCACCACTCTGAGGAGAGCACCCCATGCCCTTGGGCTGGCCCTGCCATCCTGGAGAGAATTGCGTCTCTCCCCCTTTCCCGTCTGAGCCCACCTGGGAGGGACCACCATCCTACCCAGGAGCAGTCCTAGCCTTGGTTCTAAGCTGCAAGGGCTTGAGATGGATCTGGTTCAGAAATGTTTTGGAGTCTGAGGCCGGGGGCCCCCTGCACTGCACATCAAAGATAGGTGGACCTCGTGGGCCTGGTGGGGACACCTGCAGATGCTGAGCTCCAACCAGGCTCATTCTGGGACAAAAGAGCGTACCAGAGGTCTTCAGCTGGTGCCTGTGGGGCTGGGTTGGCATCTGTCCCCACAAAGCAAGGGCCCCAGAAGGCTGGGGTCTCTAGCTAGACTTTGTCCTTTTCCCTTTCCTCCTTGTCCAGGTGCCTCGTGCTCCACAGCGAGCCCTCGAGACATGCAGGAAGGACGGACATCCCACCCCGTCCGTGACAGAGCCCAGGAGCCAGGAGGGAAGTGGTTTGAGCACAGTGCTGAGCTAAGCAAGTTTTAGAAACACTGAATCAGACCACGTGCAGCCAGTAGGGGAGGAGAGAACCTCTGGGCTGGTGTCCTGGAGGCCCGCAGTAGGCGGCAGGGGGGCAGGGGCGCAGACTCAGGGAGCTGAGCTGGGAGAGGAATCCCAGAGGGAAGTGAGAGGGCTTCAGCACATTTATTTAAAGGGAATGGTGAGAAATCTAGGAAAGAGTGAAACCCCAAGATCTGAGGGTTTAAGTGAGAAAGACAGGTAGCTACAGGAGGCCAGCAGAGACCGGAGTTGTCAGGGAGTTCTGGTGGGTTTCAGGGCTTGCTTGAGCTGTGGATCCAAGGCCTGGAGGACGGTGTGAGGCCAGAACAGATTCCACGGACAAGGACAAGAGCCAGGTTGCAGGCATCAGAGAGGACAGGTGACCTGTCAGGGCCTGGAGCAAGGGCCCGGGCAGCTTCCTTCACAGGCCATGTGAAGACAGAGCCATGGATTGGGAAAGGTGGGGACTCCAAGTGTAGAAGTGTTCATGTGACAGGCTGGCTGAATGGGGGACTTCCAGGTCACACCCCAAAAAGCTCCGAGCCGGTGTTAGTTAGTAAGAAATGGGGGGGAAGGCCCAGCCGTGGCGTCCTGGGTATTAATCCTAAAAAAGATACCACTTCTATGTGCCAGAAACTTCAAAGCAAGTGAGCACTTCAAATACAAGAACCAGAGGTGTTTTTTTTTCTTTTTTGTTTTGAGACGGAGTCTCGCTCCGTCACCCAGGCTGGAGTGCAATGGTGCGATCTCGGCTCACTACAACCTCCGCCTTCTGGGTTCAAGCAATTTTCCTGCCTCAGCCTCCTGAGTAGCTGGGATTACAAGCATGAACCACCACGCCTGGCTAATTTTTGTATTTTTTTTAGTAGAGACAGGGTTTCCCCATGTTGGCCAGGCTGGTCTTGAACTGCTGACCTCAAGTGATCCACCTGCCTCGGCCTCCCACACTGCTGGGATTATAGGTGTGAGTCATCGCACCCGGCCAAGAGGTGTTAAAACCTAAATCAGACTGTGTCATGCCTCAGGTCTGAACCTTCCAGTGACTGTCCCTAGCAAAGCCATAGCCTGTGAGGTACCCCTGAAGGCCTCACCCAGTTTCATTACTTGAGGATTTATTGTCTATCTTACTCTGCAGAATGGAAGCTCTAGGAGGGCAGGGATTTTTAGACAAAGTAGAAATTGTCCACCACTTTATCCTGGCGGGTACAACATGCCTGAGAAGCACTGTTGAATGTAGACTCACAGCCTATCTGTGACACTGGGGTCACCATTCTCCTTTACGGATGGGAAATGGGGTTTCTGGGGGAGTGAATGGCTTGCTCAGGTCACGCAATTCTAGATTGCAGAGTAAGGATTTGACTCAGACCTGTTGGCCTCAGAGCCTGATGTCCAGCCAACAGGTTCTCAGAAACTTGGGGTTTCTGAGAAATAGGACGGCCATCCTACGGACTCCTGAGAGCCCAGGCTAAGGGGATGGGTTTCCTGGGGTGGTTTTGAGAGGCAAAGGCAGTTATCATCCACCCAGGCTGCACTGAAGGGGGCTGTTCCAGAGCCAGGGTGTATTGTTCAGCTGCCCAATGGGCCTCTGGGTTTCTTTCAGTTCCCTTTGGTGACACGGCTTCCCTCCTCCCCCCGCCGTCCCCCACCCCTGCCACCCCACTCTACTCTCACTCACACAGAGTAGCTTCTACTTGAGTCAGGGGAGGGTGCCTCCTACCACACCCTCAGTCTGTGATACTCCAGCCAGGGGAAATGGGGGAAGGGGCCCTCTCACCGTGGGGAGTGGGGGGCCTGGACAGACCTCCCTGTCCCCACCGCCTCCTGCCCCATCAAGGGGGAACTGGGAGCGCTCACACAGGGGCCGGGTGTGGCTTCACTTCCCGTCTACTTGCTCTTCCACCCCCAGGATGGCACTGGGAGGCCAGGGGATCCCGGATCCTGGAAGCACTGGAGTGCTGCTCTCTGTCCTTCCTTCCTCCCAGGCCATGTCTCTGGCCCCAGGTGATTCTTGGCTCAGGTTCTTTCAGTTGAGGGAAGGCAGGACCAGAGCCAAGCTGAGCCCCTGAACAGCCTCTATCCCAGGAGCCCCATATCAATGCTGTCGGCTCAGTAACATGATCCCCCTTTTAGAGACGAAATGAGATTTGAGGACCTGCCTAAGGCCACTTGGCTGGAACACAGCAGAGCCAGGTGCCAGCCCCTTCTCTACACGCAGTCCGTGCTGCTTCTTGAGGTTCAGAGGCTCTAAGGAAGGGGCCTCACCTGAGCAAGATGGACAGTGGGAAGGGGGCAGACGGCAGAATTCTAGGGTCTCACAGTCCCTCAGAGTGGGTGAGGAGCATTTGATAATAAAAGAAGGTTCTTCTTAGCTATTGCTCCAGATACATTTTCTGGACCAGCATAGAATATTTTTCTATGAAGCATAACTGACCTCTAGGGGAAAAGGTTCCCATTTTGTGAGGAGCCACTTTCAATGAAACAGCAATTTCATTTTATTATTATTATTTTGAGATAAAGTCTCACTTCTACATCCAGGCTGGAGTGCAGTGGTGTGCCTCCTGGGTTCAAGCAATTCTCCCACCTCAGCCTCCCAAGTAGGTGGGATTATAGGTACGTGTCACCACGCCAGGCTAATTTTTGTATTTTTTGTAGAGACAAGGTTTTGCCATATTGCCCAGGTTGGTGGACTCAAGTGGTCTGTCTGCCTTAGCCTCTTAAAGTGTTGGGATTACGAACGTGAGCCACCGTGCCTGGTCTAGCAATTTCATTTTTAAAGAAAGAAATAGAAAACGATCTACCCATTCACATTTCCCCCATCCATACTTTAAATTTTAAAAATATGAAATAATGAAATACTCAGCAGACACAAATAATAAAATACATATATATAAAATGATATTTCCACTTCATATTAGGGCTACAAAGGTCAGGAAAGAGGGAAAGATACAGAAGAGAAAAAAAAAAAACACACAACACGTGAGTGTCTTTTTTTAACTTGTTAAAGGTAAAGTTCAACCCAGGAGAAGGGAGGGGAGGGAAGGTCAAAGTTCTGATTCATCAACAAATACTACTTTATTTGTTAAAAAACACAAGGCTCGGCTTGGCACGATGGCTCCCGCCTGTAATCCCAGCACTTTGGGAGGCCAAGGCGGGTGGATCACCTGAGGTCAGGAGTTCGAGACCAGCCTGGCCAACATGGTGAAACCCCATCTCTACTTCGGAGGCTGAGGCAGGAGAATCGCTTGAACCGGGGATGCAGAGGTTGCAGTGAGCTGAGATCGCACTACTGCACTCCAGCCCAGGTGACAGAGCAAGACTCCATATCAAAAAGAAAAGAAAAGAAAAGAAAAGAAAAGAAAAGAAAAGAAAAGAAAAGAAAAGAAAAGAAAAGGAACAATGAAAAGACAGGAGGGGGGTTCCTGAGTAAGCTGATTCGAGTGGAAATCAGACATCTAAATTGAAACCCGCCCAATTTTCCAAAAAGCCAGATGCTCATAGAACTGAAGCTTGAGACACTTACATTAGTACTCCTGCTGCCTGTTGACCAATTCCTCTTCCTTATCCCTCTTGTTTTCCTTCGCTGCTATAAAGCCCCTAACTTTAGTCAAGGGGAGGGATAAATTGAAGGTTTGTCTTCCCTCTCACCAGCTCACCGACCGATGTCACCAGAATAAAGCCTTCTTCCCCGGCAATAAAGCTGTCTCAGTGATAGGCTTTCTGTGCGGTGAGCGGCCAGACCTAGACCAAACCCCTGGCTATCCATAGCAAAATCATAAGCAAAATTAACCAGGAAGCTTTTTGCACCCTGGAACCCCACGCGGGAGGGGAAGTCAAGGCAGACTTTCCAGAGAAGGTGATGCTGAAACAAATTTTGAAGAGAAGGAACAGGAGGTGTGAATGTGGAGGTCCTGGGACGAGGTTCTTTATGGAATCGAAAACGGTTCAGAACCACAGATGGACGGTCAAGGTAGCAGTGAGAGGAGGTGGGACAGGAGGTGGGACAGGCGACCACGCCACTGCCCCGGGATGATTGGAAGGCGACTTAGGAGGGGAGCTGGGGCGAGACAGGTACAGGGGTTGAGGATGAGAAAGGCACAGAGTGACTAGAGGATTCCGCCTGCAAGCACGTCTGGAAGGGGTGTCTGGATCCTGGGGGCAGTGACTGTGCTCTAGGGGCGACAGCCGCCCTCGCCAGGGGTACAGACAGGCGACAGGAGGGCTTAGGGCTGTGGGTTGGCCACACTACGCCCTCATTTGTGTGCAGCCCCGGAGGACCAGCGTGGGGAAGCACCCCCACCCTCTCCCAGGGCCCAACCGAGCACTGCAGCGGGAGGCACGGGGTTGTCAAATGACAGTTTTACGGTTCCAGATTGCCAAAAGAGCCAGTGGCCAGTCTAGCGCACCGCGCCGACTGGCATCTCTCTGGAGGCCCTGGGCCTGGCCCGAGGCTCAGCCCGGATCTGCAGTTGCCAGGTCAGTGCGGGGCCCTGAGTGGATTCGCGGGGCGGGGCGGGGCACTGCCCGCGCCCGGAGCTCGGCAGCAGCTGCCCAGGGGCGGGGGCGGTGAGACACGGAAGTGCCCGGCTGGTTGGCGGACCGGCGGGAGGCGCAGCCTGGGCAGAGCCCAGCTTGGTCCCGCCGCCCGGCCGGTGTTCCCCAGCGCAGCCACGCAGGCGCACCGCAGACAGGTGGGTCCAGTCCGCCGCGCTCTTCTCTCTGCGTCCCCGCCTGGCGCGCCCTGAGGGTGGCGGGAGCGGTGCCGGCTACTGCCCCCAAGTCTAGGCCTAGACTGGGGCCCGCGCCCTCCAGGCACCCGCGGGCGGCGGGATGGGGACTGGAGTAGGGCGGGGTCCGCGTCCAGCTGCGCCTGAGGACCGAGAACGGGTGGGTGCCTACAGCAGGGTGCGCCCCACCGGCCTGGGACTTCCAAGGCGTGGTTTGGGGTGCTGGCGCCCGGGGAGCCCCGTGACCCAGGCGGCGCAGTCGGCACCGCTACAGGGAGCGGGGGGCGCCGGCTCTGCTGTTCTCCCTCTCCCTCGCCATCGCCCAGAATGGGGGCTCCCGGGCACCCCGCTGGAGGCTGGCTTGGGCCCCTGAGGAGCGAGGCCCGATCCTTACTTTCGATGCACTCGCCCTCGCTCTTACCGGGCCACCCTCACCCTTTTGGAAAAGAGGATGAGGTTAAATCGTTCATCCCTCGGGATCTTCAGGCCAATGGCAGGAACTGCGCAAGAGTTTGGGGGAAGATGGTGTTAGGTAGAGGCTCCGTCTGTCCCTGGGCTTGCGGCCGGGAATGGTAGACTCTGGTCTCCCGAGCAGCGGAGAAGGATGGGGTGCAATAGTTCCTGGGCTGAAGGATGGGGTGCAATAGTTCCTGGGCTGGTTTCCGTAGGTCCTGTCCCAGAACTCAAGGCGGCAACAATGAAGAGGCTAAACGTTGAAAAAAAGTGAGGCTAGCGTGGCCGGGATGCGTGGGGAGATGGTTGTCTCCGGACCCCGGGAGGGGCGGGAGCGGGTACCCGGGAGCAGAGGCGGGAGTAGGGGACTTTCCCAGTCTCGCAGCCACTCTGGGCACAGCAGGGCGAGGACGGGGTGCTGCTCCTCCAGCAGCAGGAGGAGAGGTCCAGAGGCCGACCCTGGAGGTGGGGGTGGCTCCGCGGGCTGGCCCAAGGGGTGTGCCCCAGCGGAGCCCGCGAGAGGAGTGGGGGCGGAGGGGAGGGGGGAGCAGGGGCGGAGGACTGGGCTGGGCCTGGGCTCCTCGAGGGCCCCGAATGAGGATAAGTGGCCAGGATCAGAAAGGGCTCGGCTGTATCGATGTAGGAAACTGTAGGCCCTCAGAAGGCCCCCTGGCATGACCTCGCCTTCCTGTCCCCACCCCCAGTAGTTATGGGGCCTGGGGTGCTGGGGCTGAGGGGCTCCGAGAGTCTAGGGAAGCACTGGGAAATCACCCCTTTTTATCTAAAGGCCCTACTTTGCGGTTTTCCCCCTGTACCCTGGTCTTCCCCTACCCTGACCCTGGGAGGAAGCTTCTTCCTGGGCGCCCTTTGCCCAGAGCCTCAGCCTGTCGGACCAGGTGGGCAGCAGGGCCCAGGGTGTGGGAAGCTCACCCGGAGGGGTGGGATTTGGGGTCAGGGCCTGTACAGGGAACCCCTTGTCCTCTCCCTGAGCTGGGTGTGGGTTTGCAAGGAGACATGTGACCCAGACCAACCCTGGGAGCAGCAGGGCTCCTGCTGTCTGGCCACTCTTACTAGGACTGCTGTGGCACTTCCTCCCCTAGTGGCCCCCCGGTGCCCACGAATTGCAGATCCTGGGTGGTGGGGGCACTGTCTCCTGGGACTCCAGCAGGGTTCTGGGGTGAGCTGTGGGCTCGCCCCACCTCAGCAGGTCCTCTAGGACTGCCCACTGGATGCTTCGCTCCCTCACACACTTGTAGGGGCTTCCTCAGGCCCTCAGCTGTTGGATTTCCCCACTTTCTGGGGCTCAGGTCCATTGACTTAGGTCTAGGGCTGCATGCATTTCACCCAGAGCCTCCGGAGCCCTACGATGGCAGACCTGTTCTGACACCAAACTTCCAAAGTCATGGGCCTTGATTAGGGTGGTCTAAATCAGACCTAGCCCTTTTCTGGGCAGGAGGGAGCTTCTGGGAGGATGGATGCTGCTTGGGTTAGAGCTTGTGTAGACCTGGCTGCAGGCAAAAGCCTTGAGGCTGAGTCCCTTCTGTGGCATGGTGGACAGACCCTCGCTCATCACAGATGCGCTTGTCGCGGGAGCTCCTTCTCCACACCCCTCCCTAAGCTCCTTGTATGGACGCAGCCCTCTGACACTGAGGCCGGAGTTGTCATTTCAAAACCTTGCTCCGTATTAAACAGCCGTGTTGGGCAGGGCCAGACTGCTGGACTGACAGCAGGGGGCAGGCAGCTGGACCCTCTGATCTCCCCAGTGGCACCAGCACCTCCCGGCCTCGGCCCAGGGGGTCATCAGGGAAGCTCTCCCCGATTCTGCACAGACAGAGCTTCCTCTGTCCACCCTCACTCGGCCAGAATTGTGTGCTGCTGGTGACTGGCACCCCTCTATTCTAGGGTCAAGGCCTCTCAGGGATCTACAAATACAAATATGGGTGGGCGCACGCCCATGCTACAAACCACACCAAATGCACAAAGACTGCCTGCAGGTGTGGGGTGTGGGGAACAGCTCTGGGTGGGAGGTTGGAAATTTGGTCTGGGGGACCCACTCGACTCCCTCTGTCAGCCCACAGTCAGTTTGGTTTCTGAGTTGTCCCAGTCCAGCCACTTTCGTTTCCCCTGGGGCTGGGTGGAGGCTGGGGCAGAAAGCGGAACTGAGCCCCCATGTTCTGAGGTCGGGGCAGGGCTGGAGCGTTCTGAACACCTCCCAGTCCCAGCCCCTGGGCCAGGCAAGGCCGGCCGGCCTTACGTCTCCTGGGTTGGTGGCAGCCGAGCTGGGCTCTGAGGGAGGCCTACAATGTGAGACACTAGCAGCTCAGAGGCAGCACGAGGCAGGTGCAAACCCAAAAGGTACTGGGCAGGGAATTTCAGAGGAAACTGAGGTTCCGTGCTGCAAGGCCCAAGCAGGCCCAGAAAGACAGAGGGAGTTCAGCTCGAACCTTTGCTCCTTACTTGCTGAGCGACACGTTCACTTCTGATGGGCTGTGCTGTATATTGGCCCAGTCCTTTCTGTCTTCCACACAGGGGTCTCAAGTGAAGGGCCAAGGGCATGGGTAAGGGGAGGAGAGAGAGAGAGGAGGGGGCTCAGGACTGTGAAGAGTTTCCGGTTCTGGGCTGGAGAGGGAGTTTGGCGGGTGGAGGGGAGGAGGCAGGGTCCCTCTGGCCTGACTCCAGGGAGGCAGCGAAGCTGTGGCCTGAGAGGTGGGGATCGTGCCCCTGGGTAGGTAGTGGTTAGAGCTGTGGTTTCTGTTTCCTGCAGACTTCCTAACAGGCTCCGGCAGGCGTTAGGGCCTTCCTAAGGGCTACACCAATGCGTGTCCAGTGGGAGGAGAAGGGGGAGGACCAAGAATCTAGATGAATGGCCCTAGAGAAGTAACGTCTAAGTTTGGTGGCCGCTGTCGTTGGAGGTGGTTGAGTTGGTTGATGGGATTTATCTAAAGACGTTGAGGTTGGGGAACTTCCTCCCGGAGGGAAACTGAGGAAGAAAGGTAGCTCTGAGAGTTGGGTGAAGAAACCCACCCTCCATTCACATGTTCTGCTTTCCTCTGAGGGCAGGTGTCCTTGAGAGCTCGAGATGAGATTCTTGTTGAGGGCATCTCCGGAGGGGACTCTCAGGGGACAGGGGGTGAGAAAACTTGGGCAGAGAAGAATTGAACCAGGGGTGTGGACTGAGCGGGAGGTTGCCTTCAGGCTGATCCCACGGAGCACTCGCTGCCCCAAGTAGCCCAGCTTGAGACAAGATAGCCAGGCTTTTGTCCCTTGTGTCAGGCAGTCTGGCTGTGGGTTGCCCCCCCAAGAGCGAGGGGTGGGCCTAACCTGTGGGGTGAGTAGTGGAAGGCAGTTCTCTGGCCAATGGGCTGCTCGCTACTGTCAGCAGTTGGAGAATAGATGCCTCCGCCCGGTAAAGGGCGTCTGGGGTTGTGCCCGCAGCATTCACTAACTCGTAACTCTCTTTCCCTTCACCCAAACACAAAATTCCATGACACTAGACAAGAAAGTTGATGCTTGGAAAAGACAATTGGCCTTAAATACCTAGATGGACTGGAGAGACCATCCCTTGTGGCCCACAGCTTGACCTCTGAGCACCCTGTCCCCGTCCACCTGCGGACCTGCTGAGGCTCCCCCTGGCTTTCTCCTGCAGACCCTTCTGCCATGAACCAGTCCATCCCAGGTGCTCCCACCCCGCCCCGCCGCGTGCGGCTGAAGCCCTGGCTGGTGGCCCAGGTGAACAGCTGCCAGTACCCAGGGCTTCAATGGGTCAACGGGGAAAAGAAATTATTCTACATCCCCTGGAGGCATGCCACGAGGCATGGTCCCAGCCAGGACGGAGATAACACCATCTTCAAGGTAAGCCCCGGCGAGGAGGTTGGCTGGACCTCCAGAGCACCCTGTCCCCAGAAGAGGATCGCATATAACACACACAGGCAGCTCCTCAAGACTGGCCACCCACCCAGCTAGCACGCTGCCGCTGATGCCGGGCCCGGACTAAGGGGATGCAGACGTAGCCACAGGGCACACCTTTTTCCTTTTTTTTTTCTTTTTTTTTTTTGAGACAGAGTCTCGCTCTGTAGCCCAGGCTGGAGTGCAGTGGCACAATCTCAGCTCACTGCAACCTCTGCCTCCTGGGTTCAAGCGATTCTCCTGCCTCAGCCTCCTGAGTAGCTGGGATTACAGGCATGAGCTGCCGCGCCCGGCCTAGGGCACACCTTTTCTAACCTTCACCCTAGAGCAGTGTGGGAACTGAGGGTCCCCAGAAGGCCTTCCCATAATTTGTCCTACTCACCCTTTGCTCTTGTCTCACTGCTATTACTCATGAGGACTTGTTCAGTGCACACATATGCTAAAGGAAGCCAACAATCACCCATCATCTTTCTTTTTTTGAGATGGAGTCTCGTTTTGTTGCCCAGGCTGAAGTGCAGTGGCACGATCTCAGCTCACTGCAAGCTCTGCCTCCCAGGTTCCTGCCATTCTCCTGCCTCAGCCTCCCAAGTAGTTGGGACTACAGGTGCCCGCCACCACACCCGGCTAATTTTTTTGTATTTTTAGTAGAGACGGGGTTTCACCATGTTATCCAGGATGGTCTCGATCTCCTGACCTCATAATCTGCCTGCCTCAGCCTCCCAAAATGTTGGGATGACAGGTGTGAGCCACTGTGCCCGGCCCACCCATCATCTTTCTAAAAATTTTATTTTTAAATTAATATACCCCCATAAATATATGGGGTACACAGTGATGATTTGATAAGTACAGTGATCAGATCAGGTACTTAGCATATCCATAATCTCAAACATTTGTCATTTCTTTGTGTTGGGAACAAACTATTTTTAATATAAGATTCAGATATATCATCAATCTTTTAATTTTTTGATTTTCTAATTTTTTTAGAGGCAGGGCCTAACTCTGTTGACCAGCTCCATTTTTTTTTTTTTTTTTTTGAGACAGGGTCTCACTCTGTCACCCAGGCTGGAGTGCAGTGGCGCAGTCTTGGCTCACTGCAGCCTCTACCTCCCAGGCTCAGGTGAGTCTCCCATCTCAGCCTCCTGAGTAGCTGGGATTACAGGTGCCTGCCACCACACCTGGCTAATTTTTTGTACTTTTAGTAGAGACTTTGCCATGTTGCCCAGGCTGGTCTCCAACTCCTGGACTCAAGCAGTCCGCCCACCTCAGCCTCCCAGAGTGCTGGAATTACAGGTGTGAGCCACTGTGCCTGGCCCAATCTTTTTTTTTTTAACTGACATATTACAACTGTACATATATACTCCCCCCCCTCCTTTTTTTTTTTTGAGATGAGGTGTTGCTCTGTTGCCTAGTGTTGCACCACTGGTGAGCAGTGGTGCAGTCATAGCTCACTGCAGCCTCCAACTCAGCTCAGGTGATCCTCCAGTCTCAGCTCCCTGAGTAGCTGTGACTACAGTTACATGCCACCATGCCCAGCTAACTCTTTTTTTTTTTTTTTTTTTTTTTTGAGATGGAGTCTTGCTCTGTCACCCTGGCTGCAGTGGCGCAATCTCAGCTCACTGCAACTTCTGCCACCTGGGTTCAAGCAATTCTCCTGCTTCAGCCTCCCGAGTAGCTAGGATTAAAACCCCCATTGTCATGCAGGCTGTCTTAATGTTTCCCTTTTTTTCAACCTCAATTATGAATTTTTTTTTTTCTGTCTTTGAAGTAAAGACAGGATTTCACCATCTTGGGCAGGCTGGTCTTGAACTCCTGACCTCGTGATCCACCTGCCTCGGCAAAGTGCTGGGATTACAGGCGTGAGCCACCGTGCCCAGCCTAATTTTTTGATTTTGATTTTTGTAAAGATGAGTTCTCACTTTGTTGCCCAGGCTGGTCTCAAGCTCGGGGGCTCAAGTGATCCTCCCACCTCAGCCTCCTGAGTAGCTGGTATTACAGGCGCAAGCCACTGTGCTCTCTCCAGTAATCTTAATGCTAGGACGTACCTAGCATAACAGTTTTTGCTTACATTTTTAGTTTTTTTGCACGTGTGTGTATATAGAATGCAAAATTGGAATCAAGTGATATATCTTGATTTGTAACCTGGATGTTTTTCACCCTATATCAGGATCAGCTTTCCTTTCCAACATACGTCCACATCACTTTTCGTGACTGTAGAATTTCCACTGGAATGGCTTAGCACAATTTGCTCACCGGGTCTGGGTTTTTGGATACTTGAGGTTGCTTTTAAAACCTGAACTTGAAACCCCCATTGTCATGCAGGCTGTCTTAATGTTTCCCTTTTTTTCAACCTCAATTATTTTGAGGGTTGATTTCCTAGACTTAAAAATTGCTGGGTCAAAGGCAATGCTTATTTTTTAAAACTTTGGATACATATTTTCTTAGTTTTTGGACTTGATCCTTACCTTTCCAAAATTCTTTTGCTAATCCATTTTTTATTTTTGTATAGGTAATACAGTCACAAAATTCAACATTAAAAGGCATAGAATGGTTTAGAGCAAAAAGTCTCCCTCCTTCCCTGGCTCACCACCACCCACTCCCCTCCCTAACCTTTCCCTAGAGGCAGCCGTGTTATCATTTTCTTGTTTAGTCTTCCTGAGAGATTTTTATGCACATATAAGCAAATATGCACTATCCTTTCCTCTATTTTCATAAGAAATGCTAGATATCTGCATTTTTTCTATACTTCATACTTCTTGATGATTGCTACATGTCAGTATGTAAACAGTTTCCTGCTTTTTCTTTTTTTGTGCCGCCCAGTATTTCATTCAATGGGTTGGCCATGGGCCGGGCGCGGTGGCTCAAGCCTGTAATCCCAGCACTTTGGGAGGCCGAGACGGGCGGATCACTAGGTCAGGAGATCGAGACCATCCTGGCTAACACGGCGAAACCCCGTCTCTACTAAAAACACAAAAAATTAGCCGGGCGAGGTGGCGGCGCCTGTGGTCCCAGCTACTCGGGAGGCTGAGGCAGGAGAATGGCGGGAACCCGGGAGGCGGAGCTTGCAGTGAGCCGAGATCTGGCCACTGCACTCCAGCCTGGGTGACAGAGCGAGACTCCGTCTCAAAAAAAAAAAAAAAAAAAAAAAAAAAAAAAAAAAAAAAATGGGTTGGCCATAATTTCACCAGCCCCTCATTGATGGATGTTGCATTGGGTATTTTCAGTCATCTTTTACACACAGTGCTGCTGCAAATAACCTTGTTTGTGCAATATTTTGTGTGAATGCAGCTATGATATTTAGGATGAATCCCTAGAAATCAAAGAGCTGGGTTAAAGGGTAGAAATAAACATTGGTAGTCCTCACCTCGCCTAATTGCCATTCAAAATAATACCAGCAGCTCCAGTGTCTCAAGCCCGTCCTATGTGCGGGCATAGCTCTGAGTGCTTTACGGACATCAACCCCCCTCATTTTTTTTTTTTTTTGAGATAGGGTATCACTCTGTTGCCCAGGCTGCAGTGCAGAGCATGACTGATCATGGCTCACTGCAGCCTCGAACTTCCTGGCTCAAGCAATCCTCCCACCTCAGCCTCCTGAGTAGCTGGGACCACAGGCACCCACCACTATGCCCAGCTAATTTTTGTAGAGACAGGAGTCTTGTTATGTTGCCTAGGCTGGTCTCCAACTCCTGGGCTCAAGCGATCCTCCCACCTTGGCCTCCCAAAATGTTGGGATGACAGGTGTGAGCCACTGTGCCCAGTCGACATCAACCCCTTGAGTCTTTACTGCCACTCCATGAGGTGAGCACTGTGAGGAGATCAAGACAAAGGGAGGCAGTGACGTGGCCTGGCACACAGCTGGCAGGGGGCACATTCCAGATTGAAACCCAGCCTGGCTCCAGAGTGCTCATCCTTATCCCCCACGCTGTCCTCCTTAGAGATCACACTGATTCACCCTCCTAGGAGCAGGGACTACAGATGCATCTCATAGCCCTAGATTTCATGGAGCTTGCTGGCAGCCTTAGGGCTGGGGCAGGACTGTGGCAGACTTCCACGTTGCAAACCAGGTCTGGGGCTCAGCGAGGCTCAGCTTGTGGCCGAAGTTCTCCCCACACAGTGGGGTCTCCTACGGAATGGTAGGCAGACTGGGGTTGTGGTGGAGACGAGGTTCTCTGTGGTGGCTGTCTCTTCCTGCCCCAGGCCTGGGCCAAGGAGACTGGGAAATACACTGAAGGCGTGGATGAAGCTGATCCGGCCAAATGGAAGGCCAACTTGCGCTGTGCCCTTAACAAGAGCCGGGACTTCCGCCTCTTCTACGACGGGCCCCGGGACATGCCACCTCAGCCCTACAAGATCTACGAGGTCTGCTCCAATGGCCCTGCTCCCACAGGTATCAGGCCTAGCCCTCTGTGGGCCACCTGGGAGGCTGTGCAATGTCCCGGCCCCCAGTCTTGAGCTCTTGGGTGCAGGCAGGCCCAGGGCCCCTCTAGTGGGCAGTGGTCCAGGACACAATGCGGGGGCTCCTGCTAGGTCATGACACCCAGGGTTCCCAGGAGTGGCTGGGATGGGTCACTGGCAGATTAGGAATGGCTTGGCGTGCAGTCAGGGACCTGAGTGCTTCTTCCTTACCATTGCTCTCGTTTTGGCTTCTGGCTCCAGCCGCGGTCTCATGGCCCATGGAGTTGGGGAGGTCCTTCCCAATCCTGGTGGCTGTACTCTCCACTGCGCCCTGTGTTGGGGAAGCTTTGGGGAGGGCAGAAGCTGCACAGGAGCTACAGGCAGCCTCTCAGGGGATCTTGCTTCTCCTGACGTTGACTCCCTTACTGCCCTGCTTTTCTCTCCCTGCTGTGCAGACTCCCAGCCCCCTGAGGATTACTCCTTTGGTGCAGGAGAGGAGGAGGAGGAGGAAGAGGAAGAGGTGAGTGTGGGAGGGGGAGGCAGGTGGAGCCCTGGACGGGCTCTCTGCTGTCCCCACTGGCCTTAGGTTTCCGCAGCCCCGCTCCCCTGGAGCCCCATGGCCCTCTCAATGGCTCTTCACCTTGTTTCTTCTCCTGGAATTCTGAATGATAGGAGCACAGTCCCCACCTGCTCCTTCCTGGGGCGTTGTCGTTACCCCGCATGTGTGACCCACACAGCAGTTAGGGCTTGGTAGGTCTGACTCCCCGTAGAAGGCAAATGAGGAAAGTGAGGCACAGGGCTTTTCTGACCTGCCTGGGATGGACAAGCTGGGACCGGAGGCAGGGTCTTGCCTGAGCTAAGCTGAGGCTAGGACAGTTGCCTCGTGGTTCTTGCATGTTACTTCCCCAGCCCCAGGTCAGTGGAATGACTTGTCCTCCCTTCTCTCCCATCTCTTCCCTCCCTTGCCGGTGGTGTCCCTTCAGCTGCAGAGGATGTTGCCAAGCCTGAGCCTCACAGGTGGGGCCGGGAGGTGGTGGTTGGGGGTCTAGTATACAGAGAAGCTACAGGTACCATAGGTACCTGGGAGGGGGCTAATGGGAGGCTGGGGTGGCCCAGGGCTGGGAGTAGGTGGGCCCGGGAGGCAGTTCTTGGAGGTGGCACTGACAGCCGTCCACATGCACTTTCTGTAGATGCAGTGCAGTCTGGCCCCCACATGGCACCCTATTCTTTACTCAAAGATGATGTCAAGTGGCCGCCCACTCTGCAGCCGCCCGTGGTGCTGGGTCCCCCTGCTCCAGACCCCAGACCCCTGGCTCCTCCTCCTGGCAACCCTGCTGGCTTCAGGGAGCTTTTCCCTGAGGTCCTGGAGCCTGGGCCCCTGGCTGCCAGCCTGCCCCCTGCAAGCGAACAGCTCCTGCCTGACCTGCTGATCAGCCCCCACATGCTGCCTCGTAAGGACCCGCGGCTGGGCACGGGGAAGCAGTGCTGGGGGATTGGGGTAGGATTGGCAAGGAGGGTGGAGGGTGCTGCAGCTCCTTGGGAGGGGAAAGTGGGAGAGCGGATGGGGCTGGGCCTGGACACTGGGCTGCAGAACGGGGAGGCACGGGGCTCAAGGACGGGATGGGCCTGCCTTCTGCCCCACAGTGACTGACCTGGAGATCAAGTTTCAGTACCGGGGGCGGCCACCCCGGGCCCTCACTATCAGCAACCCCCATGGCTGCCGGCTCTTCTACAGCCAGCTGGAGGCCACCCAGGAGCAGGTGGAACTCTTTGGCCCCATAAGCCTGGAGCAAGTGCGCTTCCCCAGCCCTGAGGACATCCCCAGCGACAAGCAGCGCTTCTACACGAACCAGCTGCTGGATGTCCTGGACCGCGGGCTCATCCTCCAGTTACAGGGCCAGGACCTGTATGCCATCCGCCTGTGTCAGTGCAAGGTGTTCTGGAGTGGGCCTTGTGCTTCAGCCCATGACTCATGCCCCAACCCCATCCAGCGGGAGGTCAAGACCAAGCTCTTCAGCCTGGAGCATTTTCTCAATGGTGAGGGCCCGAAGCCGTGGTCCTCCTGGCCACCTCTTGCCCAGGGGTGTGGTTCCAGCCTCTGACTAGGGACCTTGATTTTGATGCAGAGCTCATCCTGTTCCAGAAGGGCCAGACCAACGCCCCACCACCCTTCGAGATCTTCTTCTGCTTCGGGGAAGAATGGCCTGACCGCAAACCCCGAGAGAAGAAGCTCATTACTGTACAGGTACGTCTCCTCTGCCCCAAAGTCGGCCTTGGCTTGAAAACTGGGGAATCCTGGGGCCAGGCCCTTGCCCCAGGCTGGAGGCTCAGGGCTCCCTGAGCAGCGTGAACTTGGCTGCCAGAGACCATCAAGGCTCAGGGCCAGAGAATGCAGTCTATTACTCACCCCTGATGGCTGCCCTCATGCACAGCTGGATCTGGCAGCCCTGTCATGGGTCTCCCTGTCTCATCTCCTCTTTGCCTCCCAGGTAGTGCCTGTAGCAGCTCGATTGCTGCTGGAGATGTTCTCAGGGGAGCTATCTTGGTCAGCTGATAGTATCCGGCTACAGATCTCAAACCCAGACCTCAAAGACCACATGGTGGAGCAGTTCAAGGAGCTCCATCACATCTGGCAGTCCCAGCAGCGGTTGCAGCCTGTGGCCCAGGCCCCTCCTGGGGCAGGCCTCGGTGCTGGCCAGGGGCCCTGGCCCATGCACCCAGCTGGCATGCAGTAACAGGCTGCAGATGGTGACTGGCCCTGGCTTCCTGGGTGGCTGTGTGGACTGATGTGGAGGTGTGACAGCCCCAGTGAGCACCTGGTTGGCTGCAGGGTCCTACCTCTGGGTTTCCTGGAAGTGGATGTGGGCCAGGAAGAAGAGGGAGAAAGGCCCGAGCCCCTGCCTTCCCAGGCCTATCTGTCCTTGTCTCAATTGTTTCTGGTCTGGTCAGTCTGGCTCTCGAGAAACTCGGCCATGAGCAGGGAAGGAACTCCCTCAACCTTGGTGCCTAGTTGTATAGGAGGAATTGCCTAAGGGTGGCCCACTCTTGTGATTGCCCCATTTCCTCTGGCAGGAAAAGCCAGAGTGTTGTGGGCCAAGTCCCCCGCACAGGGCCTCTGCAGGGCATGGCCCTGATTTCCCTGGTTTGAGCCTCACTTCCTCATCTCCCTCTCCTCTGAGATAATATGAGTGAGCACTTAGGTATCACATCAGATGCTCAAGGCTGGCAGCTACCCCCCTTCTTGAGAGCCCAAGAACCTGAGTAGAAAGAATTTTTATGTATTTTTGGATTAATAAATGTTAAAAACAGACTCAGCTGTTTCTTTCCTTTTTCTACTACCAGTTGCTCCCATGCTGCTCCACCAGGCCCTGTTTCGGATGCCTGCTGGCCCACTCCCCAAGCACCTGCCCCCAGCTTGCAACCACTGGCACTGGGAGGGCCTGGATTCTGGGCTGATGAGTCAGTTGGGCCTTCATAAACACTCACCTGGCTGGCTTTCCTTTCCAGGAGGAAGCTGGCTGAAGCAAGGGTGTGGATTTTTAAATGTGTGCACAGTCTGGAAAACTGTCAGAATCAGTTTTCCCATAAGAAATGGTGAAAAAGGGCAGGCTAGCATTGCAGCTGCATTTGGGACCATTCAAATCTGTCACTCTTTCGTGTACATTCCTGTGCTATTAAATATATCAGGGCAATGCAAGCAAATCATCCTGATATATTTAATATATTTATTACATTGTCCCCCGAGGTGGGGGCAGTGAGTTCTCACTCTTAGTCCCCTCAGAGCTGGTTGCTAAACAACCTGGCACCTACCCCCTCTCATTTCCTCTGTGTCATCTCTGCACACTCCAGCCCCCTTTCTGCCTTCAGTCATTGAGTGGAAGCTGCCCCAGGCCCTTACCAGGTGCAGATGCCCCATCTTGAGGCCCAGCCATCAGAACTGTGAGCCAAATAAACCTTTTTCTGTGTAAATAACCCAGAAAGGTCTTCGTTTACAGCAACACAAAATGGATTAAACCCCCACAAATGTTCAAGGATACCTGGCCCCACAGCCTCATCCACAGAATATATATATTATCACTGTTTGGATTTTTGTCAACCTGACAGGTGAGATATTATCTCAGTGCCACTTCTTGTTATTAGCAAGGCCGAGTAGCTTTTCACATGGTTAAGTGACCCGTACAGATTTTTTTAAATAAACAATTTTAGAATGGTTTTAGATTTATGGAAAAGTTCCTAATAGAGTTCCCAAGGACCCACAGTTTCTCCAATTGTTAACATCTTACATTACTATGGCACACTTGTGACAATAATGAAACCATGTGGACAATTACTATGAACTCAACTTCTTTATTTGGATTTCACAAGGTTTTCGGATATCCTTTTTCGGTTCTAGGATCCTATCCAAGGTATCACATTACATTCACTTGTCACATTCACTTGTCATTACTTGACGTGACATAGACCAGACTCCTCTGGTCTATGACAGTTTCTTAGACTTTTCTTGTTTTTGGTCTTGATGGTTTTGAGGAATACCGGCCATTTTTTAAAGCATGTCCCCCAGTTTGGGCTTATCTGATGTATTTCTCATTTGTTTTTAGAGATAGGGTCTTTGCTCTGTTGCCCAGGCTGGAGTGCCATGGCACAACCTTGAACTCCTGAGCGCAGGAGTTCCTCCCACATAGCTGGGGCTACAGGTGCACACCACTACACCTGCCTTTTTTTTTTTTTTTTTTAAGAGACCTCATCTCAATATATTGCCCAGGCTGGTCTCAAACTCCTGGCCTCAAGTGATCTTCCCACTGTGGCCTCCCAAACAGCTGAAATTACAGGTATGAACCACTGTGTTCCACCTGTTTCTCATGGTTTTTGTATGGAAGACCACAGAGGTGAAGCATCATTCCCACTACATCATGTTAAGGGTGCATACTATTAACCTTATTTATTACTGTTTCTGACTGAGGTAGTGATAGGTTCCTCTATCATAAAGTTACTCTTCATCCTACCCGATGTTCTATATGTACACAGGTACAGTGATTTTAGAATTGTTCACCTGCATCCTCTTAAACTTCACCAACTAGAGTACAGTGATTACGTAGCGCTCCTTTTGTCTGTACTCTTAGTTTTCAATCATTTACAAAGGTGTGCACCTCTTTTCCGCACAGGCCTGTGCAGTTCTATTCCCTCTTGAAATTTTCAATGTTTTGAGATTAGGAGATGGGAGATGTCACATACCTGGTTTCCAGCTTCTTCCAAAACACTGGCAAATACGAAAACACTGTCACACATTCCTCAAAGGCAATAATCAGCTGGAACTCTGGGTGGGGAATATTCTCCCAGTTCAATATGGTCCTCTCCTGGCCTGCTTCCTTTCACTGCTCTCCGTGTCCCTAAGGGCATTTGAGTTTGCAACCCTTGATGAATGGTGGAGCAGGGAGACTGAGTGTAGACGAACTGGGGAGGCTTGGAAGGGCCAGGTGCCCCTCGCAACCAGAGTGGGCTGACTTCCCCAGTGCTGCTAGCAGTTGAGTAACTGCCAACAATCTTCCCTGAATTTCTATTTATTGGTTTCTTAAAAATAAAATGAAAACAACAATAAAAAACCTGGCTGTCACTTATAAGATCTCTGTGTTGTAGTAGCCAGTTGTGGATGAACATTACCCAGAAGTGACGGATGTAACAAACTCCAGAGGTAAGGGCAGGCCACTGTGGTACAATTCACTGCTCCGAAGCCAGGCTAGGGCTCCTCTTGGTAGTACCTTTTGACTGCTCTGGTGGCCTGTGCTGGAGCTTACGTTGGAACCCACAGGACCTTGATGCCCACAGCCCTGGGGATGAACGCAGCCCTTTAGCCCCAGCAGTTTCTCTCCCTTCTTTCAAGCTCCTTGTCCCCACCAAGTTCATCCTTATAACCAACTAAATATACCCTTTTGACTCTCAGCTTTTCTTTGACATAAAGAATCTACCCTGGCTGGGTGCGGTGGCTCACCCCTTAGTCCCAGCACTTTGGGAGGCCAAGGTAGGCAGATCACAAGGTCAGGAGTTCGAGACCAGCCTGGCCAACATGGTGAAACCCCATCTCTACTAAAAATACAAATATTAGCTGGGTGTGGTGTTGGGTGCCCGTAATCCTAGTTGCTCGGGAGGCGGAGGCAGGAGAATCACTTGACCCCAGGAGGCAGAAGTTGCAGTGAGCTGAGATGCCGCCATTGCACTCCAGCCTGGGCGACACAGCAAGACTCCATCTCAAAAAAAAAAAAAAAAAAAAAAAGAAGAAAAAACCTACCCTTTCCAGTCTCTGTAGAGTAGAAGATATCAACGGCTTTTCCCATTTTTGCTGAAGGAGCATTCTTGGAAGGCAATATTCTCATTTGCTGGTAATCTATCCCAAAGAATCAGGCACATCTGGTTGCAAAATCTTGAACCTTTAAGGTCTCTTGGTTGTGGCTTTCATCTGATGATTCACTTAAATCAGGGCCACACAAGGTAGACATTTACATAAACTCATGAATGTTGATGCCATTCAAAAGCACAATTTCCTTTATGTCTTAGGCATGCATTCTCAGTTACTGTTCTTTATAACAATTCCCTTCAGATACATAAGGATTACAAGTTACTGTGTTTTAGTACAGTCTTGCTGGAAATAGCCCCAATGGATGATCCGTGTTCCACATAATCTTGACCAACATTTCACGGCTAATCCTATCATGGGAAGACAATTCTGTGGGGAGATGACTTAGGCAAGTTCAGATGCAGTTAGCTGACCTGCCCATGTGGACGGAAGATACTCATCCTATTTCTACTAGACAATGCCATACAGAAACACAGCATCTCCATTAGGTGAGCTGATCCTGAACAGTTCCTTTTTAAATTAAAATCTAGATGGGCATCCTTGCTCTGCCAAAAGCTTCAGAGCAGCCCTTTCAAATAATCTGTAAGGCTTAAGTAAGCAGTGAGGTTCTGACACCATTAATAACACAGGGCTGTTTGCAAAGCTATAGCTTTAGATATGCATTCCACAGGATGTTTTTCAGTGGCTTGGGAGGGTTGCATTAAGTCTTCCACACGTTTTTTTCAGTTCCCCACATAATAACCTGTGAAAACAGCCAAATTCCTTAAACAGAGCAAAATCAACTGGTTATTTCAAGGACCTATGGTTGGACAACACTTAAAGGTTTTATTATTTAGCCAGAGCATGAGAGGGATGGCTGGGGCAATGTGCTAATCCTTGGAATCTGATTATCACTCTAGACACTCAAGTTTTTTTCTCTCCTTCTATTATTGCCTCTTTAGAGATTAAAACCCTGTGTACCACTGATGTTATGCTGGAAGATTTGTTTCACCAATTCCTACTGTTCTGTAGCTTGAGGATTTATGCCCAGGAGTGAAAAAGTTAAAAGTGACAGGCAAAGAAAAGGCAGAGAAGTGTCAGTATATCAACAACACTGCCAGATGTATCACATTAGAATACAGCTCCGCCGTTATTAGCTCAAAGCCCCACTGCCATAACAGACTGTTAGGATTCCATTTATTAAAAACTCAGGAAAATGCAAACTAATCTACAGTGACAGAAAACCAGTGGTTACGTGGAAATGGGGATAGATGGGAAGAGGCAGGAAGGAGGGATTACCTAGGGGTTCAAGGAAACTTTTGGCAATAAAGAGTATGTTCACTACCACCCAGGAGGCGGAGCTTGCAGTGAGCCGAGATTGCACCACTGCACTCCAGCCTGGGTGACAGAGCGAGACTCTTGTCTCAAAAAAAAAAAAAAAAAGTGTGTTCACTACCCTGACTGTGATAGCGGTTTCATGGATGTATCTTATGTCAAAGCTTATCAAAGTGCATACCTTAAACACATGCAGATTATGTTAATGATACTTCAATAAAGTTTTTTTTTTTTTTTAAAGATCAATAAATCTGTAGGTCAGGAAACTATTTGTGTGGCCACAATAGAAAAACCATACCACACTGTTTAACATGAAAGAGTAACCCAACTCCCTTTCCCATGGAGCTACACGAAAGAGTAAAATGTAAGCGTCATGAGTTTTGGTGTGAATTAGGAGAATAAAAGGTGCAGAATGAGCCACTTCCCTGAAGTCTGAAGGGTCTGTGGCATCAGGGCAGGGGCCTGCCCTTTCAACTCCATCCCCAGATGTCTATCAGGTACCAAAGGCTGACTCCATAGCTAGTCTAGCTGAACCATTTCTGAGCTACAAGGCAGTGAATGAAAGTAAAAACAAAGAAACACTGGTTAAATTTTAAAAATTTATTCTTTTTCTTTTGTTGCTGTTGATTTGTTCTTGAGATGGCTACAACACCAGACAGAACAGTGCCCTCATATCTGATGGCTGTGCAGGGCTGCACTCCTTTGAAACATTAAGATCTGTTTTGGGCTTCCCTCTTTGGCCTCACCCTCCCCTTGAAATCAAGTCATTTCCACACTTTTTAGTAAAATACTAAATGACACATCATCCCTTGTTAGCCCTGTAAACATTTTTTCTCCACACACCCTCCCTCTTTTTTTTCTCTCATGTCTGTGGGTGAATAATTCACTAAGAAAAAAAACCTTAAAAAACAAAAACTTACACATTTATATCCTGCACCCCCCACCCCACCCCAGTTTTGGCTCTTCTCTCCAAGGCAGACAACAACCTGATGTGGATTGGAAGTGGACTGAGATATGGTTATGGATGTATGGTTCAGATATCCATAAATTCTGACCCTGGCAGGTCCTGAGCATCACCAATGTGACCACAATAGAAAGCAGAATAGGCTCCTTGCTTACTCCTCCTTGTCTAAACAACTCTAAAGGTGGGAAGAAACAGCTGGGGAAGGTAGAAGAAATTTCTACTCATTTGCATTTAAAAGGAGGGGAGAGAGAAAGAGAAGGAAGGGGAGAAGAGGAAACAGAGGACAAAACAATAGAAAACCTGAACAAATGACCCTGACCCTCTTCTTCCAATTGCAGCTATTTAATTCATGTGAATCCCCACATTATCCCCAAGTAAATTTTTTGTTTCACAGAAAGCTTGTCCTTTTGTTTTTCCATGTGCACGTGCGCACTGGCGCTTGTGCGTGTATGTGTGTGCGTGCATGTGTCATTTGCTACCAGGTGAATGTTTCAGTTCTGGTTTCTGTTTGGTTTTCCTTTTTTTTCTTTTTTCTTTACTTAAAATTATTTTTCCTTTTAGAAAGTTCACCAGGAAACCAGCTCCCCTCCCACCACGCCGGGCAGGCCACAGCCATCTTTTTAAAAACCGCGCTGATTTTCCCTCACACCCCCAAACAGGAACTCCTCAGGATGGCCTCAGAAGGCTGGAGTCTCTCCCTGTCTGGCGGGACACCCTGGTGGCGGTGAAGGCCCCTCTGCCACAACGGAGGTTTCTGATTGTGGGACACAGTCTGGTTTTTGTTTTCTTCCTGTCTTCTAATTAAAAAAGACATTCCTGACAAAAGAGATAAGATAGTCAATAACTGCACCAGAAAACAGAGCATTTAGTAAAATCAACCTTAAGGCAGAGGTTTCTGTATTTCCTCAGGTACCTCATTCTGAAGTTTGCCATAAGAACTCAGAAAAAAAAAAAAATAAAAGTCTGGAGTTTTAACTTGTGGGTTCAAGGGAGCTACTGCATTAATGAGACACCATCTGCAGCGTGTTTCCAATGCTGAGTGTGCTGTGGAAACAAGGGATGATGTGTCAGGAGGGCAAAGAGCCAACAGGTCCAGGTCTCCCATTCAAAGCAACCAGGGAAGTTCCACCTCAGTCTGCTAAATCCCACAGGCTTCATGTCGATTTTATTTTGAAACAAAGCTTTGCCTACCAACCAGTTAAAAATAAAACACCAATTTAGATACTATCGAAAGGATACTGTATTAAGTGGAGTGGTTCAAAGTGAGGACTCTGGTACCAGAATATCTACATGTGAACTCTGGCTCCACCAATAACTGTCAGGCAAATTGTTAAACATTGTTGAACCTCAATTTCCTCATTTGTAAAGTAGGAAAAATAGTAACAAATCCAGAAAAGCAGATGAGGATTACCTAATACATCTAAAACATTTAAAACAGTGCCCTGACACACAGTAAGAGCACACAATAAAAGTTAACCACGAACACCGACAGCTGTCCATGAGCAACCTTATGAGGTGTATCAGTGTCAGCTAACCCAGACGCCACGCAAAATCTGGGGATCCCAAATGATATTATTACTCATTAAAACAATCAAAGTTGAGAAATGATTTCGGGTGTGGCAAGGCACTGCTGAATATCACCTTTACCTATGAATGCATTTATCACAGAAACTACCAGTGAGTGCTACACATTCATCAAGAATTGCCTCCTGGGAGAAGAAACTCGCCTTGAGACATCAAAGAGTGGGCTTAAAGGAGAGTTGGTTTTCTTCTCTCCGTCAAGAAATTGGCATCCAAATTCTACTACCCACTCCTTTCTGCTAAGCTTCTTGCTTTGCTTCAGAATCAGGAGATGGAAAGCACGTGGAGAAAAGTGCTCATCGGGAGCCAAAGATGCTCCTCCTTTCCTGTGAAGGCCAAGCGTCCCTAACCTGAATAGCCAAAATTCTTCAACAGCTGACACTTTTTGAACGCTGATATGATCCTCAAGGGAATGCGCATTGATGCATTTTGGATTTTTGGATTAGGAATGCCCAACTGGTATGCATTCTGCAAATATTCCAAAATCCCAAAAAATCAAAAATCCGAAAAACACTTCTGAAAGTGTTTTTTCCTCCGAAATCCCAAGCATTTCGGATAAGGGCTATTCAGCTCGTACCTCCTGCCCTGGTCAAAACCAGGCACTTCAGCATTCAGGTCATAAAAGTGATAAGAATAAGCTCTCTGCTCATTACATCTGGAGGGTCAGTTTTAGGAGACTGGCAATACATGTAACAGTCTATTTGAGGTTGCTTTTGCCAAAGTAGCCAGGTTAAAAATACTTGTTTGTTGCCATGTACACTTACCATCTTAGAAGTGTCTGTAAGGGGAAGGGGGAAGAAAATTTTTCAATGCACTTTGCAACAGTTACTTTTTTATGGAGGTAAAAATGGTCCCCCAAAGACACTGACTATTATCTGGCTGCCCAGGCCCAGGAAAATCTGGGCCCCGTATATTCCAGCTGTTCACCACAGTTAAACTGCTGAGTCCTTCCCTGACTCCAGCTATAAGACCGGTCCCTTGATAGGCATTAAAACCTATGCCCATTCCCAGGCATCCCTGACAGTCCGGAGAAAAGCTGGGAACTATGTATCCTCACCTGGGTGACAGGCACAGTGCACGAGTGTGAGCTATCGAAACAACCTGGTGAAGTCTCGCAAGGCCCAGCAAACTTGCTTACATTCCTCAGCACTAGAAAAGAAAAGGTAGGTTGGTCCTTGACTGAGGAGAAAAGACAGAATATGCTGAAAAACCACCACAACATTGGGGCACACTGAGAACCGTCCCAACTCTGCTAGGAGCTCTCTCCATCGTTTCCTGAGCGACCCTGGCTTCAGATCTTTCTGTAATTCAGGGCAAAAATTAACTATTATATATGAGAAAAGTTATAAGCTTGGTAGTCTTCAAAGAGTGGACTCTAGACACAAACTGCCCGAGTTTGAATCTTGGCTCCATTGTGCCCTTCAACAAGTTACCAATCTTTGTCTCAGTTTCCTCATCTGTTAATATTATCTACTTCATAACACTGTTTAGAGGATTAAAATCATCCATATACAGAGTGCTTATGATAATAGAGCAGTGAACAAAATAGTATTCAATACATGTAGGCTGCTACAACAACACTTGGTTGCTAAGGCTCTCATAAGTTTCCTCATTCTCTTCCAAAGATAGATTTTGTTTACAAAGGCTGGTCTAGCAACTAAGTCTCCATCAGTCATTGATTTTCTAGTTGAACAGGCTGCTCAGGATTTCCTCCTGTGGGAGGAGGAGGAGGGAGAGAGGAAAGAGTTAAAACATGTAGAAAGAGAGACGAAGCAGGAGATGCCTATGCGATATGAATAGCCCAATATTCATCCGACCCTGTTTTTTCAAAAGTCCCCCGACCTCCCTTTGTCCAAAACTGTCACCAAGAAACCAGCTGATGCCAGGTTCATTCTACTGTATCTGTCTTCGTAACAGTTTTTGCTAAATGGACATGAGGCTAAGCTAAAGCAGTGGAAAAGGAAGCATCTCTTTTTTTGTTTTTGAGATGGAGTCTTGTTCTTGTCATCTAGGCTGCAGTGCAATGGCACGATCTCAGCTCACTGAAACTTTCGCCCCCCAGGTTCAAGCGATTCTCCTGCCTCAGCCTCCCCAGTAGCTGGGATCACAGATGCCCACCACCACACCCGGCTAATTTTTTATATTTTTAGTAGAGATGTGGTTTCGCCATGTTGGCCAGGCTGGTCTCGAACTCCTGACCTTGTGATTCGCCCGCCTCGGCCTCCCAAAGTGCTGGGATTACAGGCATGAGCCACCGCGCCCAGCCAGGAAGCAATTCTTAATATGCTTGCCTTCCTGTGGCCCTCTCCCTGGCTCAACTAACTCAGATACCAGTGCCTACAGCCTAGGATTCAATGCAGATGAAAACACACTTTCCATCTCATAATGATTAAACACCAGGGGAGGGAGCTGCTCTAAGTGATCTAACAGAAAAGATGAAAATACAGCTATCCACTTAGGTTCCTACATCCAGATTTCCCTACCCATTATAAGTTCTGAAACATCATTAAGAACCTTGACTTAGATCCCATGACTTGATTCAACAGAACATTCTAGAAAGTTTCTTCTAGTCGCTCCATCCTAAAAATGTAATGAAAATAAGGCAGGTGGCCAGGCACAGTGGCTCATGCTTGTAATTCCAACACTTTGGGGCAACACAAGGAGACCCCATCTCTACAAATAATTTAAAACTTAGCTGGGTGTGGTGGTGCACACCGTGGTCCTGGCTACTCACGAGGCTAAGGCAGGAGGATAACCTGAGCTGGGGAGGTTGAGGTTGCAGTGAGCCGTGATTGTGCCACTGCATTCCAGGCTGGGCAACAGAGTAAGACCCTGTCTCAGAAAAAAAGAAAAAAGAAAGAAAATGAGAAAGGTCTTTTGGCTTTATTGGAATTGCCATTACCTCTGTGGATTTAATAAGCTTCAATTAAAGTGTTACATTTCTTATTTTACTTCCAAATTAATATTGATTGTTAAGGAGGCAGCCAGGGTATGTGAGCCCATACCACTCATGCTCCCAATGTCAGGAAGGAGGAAGATTTGTAACCCAAGAGAAGTTGCTATGTGGTGTGTTATTACAAGGGACTAGGATAATAGAAACCCTGAAACTTAGGACAGTGCTGGAGACTGAGATTTTTTTGCTATCCTAATGTCTTACATGTTTTAAATTTTACCCTTCTTCAAGAGACTTCCGTTTTGTTTTGTTTTCAAAACAGATAGAAACAGGGTCTCACTGTGTTGCCCAGGCTGCTGGAACTTCTGGGCTCAAGCTATTGTCCTGCCTCAGCCTCCAAAAGTGCTGGGATTATAGGCGTGAGTCACTGTGCCCAGCAGAGACTTTGGAAGAGAAATAACTTCACAGCCTCCTTTGTGGTGCATGAGAGAAAGTATTGAAACCAAAATGCAAGTATGGGAGAACTGCAGTGAGATAGGATGAAATGAGGGACAGGCTACGTTGTCAACTCGGCTTCTGCCCCAATCCTATCTGCAAGTGCTTTGGTGTCAAACACTTCAGCCAAATGTTTAACTTAAGTGTCCTTGGTGGGCAGCCCAATGAAATGGATCAAAAAGCTCGAGGCCGGGCGCTGTGGCTCACACCTGTAATCGCAGCACTTCAGGAGGTCAAGGCGGGTAGATCACCTGAGGTCAGCAGTTTGAGACAAGCCTGGCCAACATGGTGAAACCCATCTCCACTAAAAATACAAAAATTAGCCGGACATGGTGGTGGGTACCTGCGATCCCAGCTACTCGGGAGGCTGAGGCCGGAGAATCGCTTGAACCAGGAGGCGGAGGTTGCAGTGAGCTGAGATCACACCACTGCACTTCAGCCTGGACGACAGAGCAAGACTCCATCTCAAAAAAAAAAAGCTCCATGAATGTTAGAACTATAGTCATGTGCTACAGTGATGTTTTGGTCAACGATGGACTGCATATATGACAGTGGTCCTACGAGTATAATAGAGATGAACAACTGCATGTTGCATTACTCACATGCTTGTGATGATGCTGGTATAAAAAAACCTACTGCACTGCCAGTCGTATAAAACAATGCATACAATTATCTACAGTACACAATACTTGATCATAAACAACTATATTACTGGGTTATGTATTTACTATACTATATTTTTTATCATTAGAATGTATTCCTTCTACTTACAAAAAAAAAAAACTGTAAAACAGCCTCAGGCAGGTCCTTCAGGAGGGATTCCAGAAGAAATTGTTATCCTAGGAGACGGCAGCCCCATGTGTGTTATTGCCCCTTGAAGACCTTCTAAGTGGGACAAGATGTAAAGGTGGAAGACAGTGATATTGATGATCCTGACCCTATGTAGGTCTAGGCTAATATGTGTTTGTGTCTTAGCTTTTAACAAAAAAGTTTAAAAGCTTTAAAAAATAAAAAATAAGAAAAAAGTAATTTTAAGAATAGAAAAAAGCTTATAAAGATACAAAGAAAAAAATTTTTTATGAGCTGTACAATTTGTGTTTTAAGCTACGTGTTATTACAAAGGAGTCCAAGAGTTTTTTTAAAAATTCAGTTTATAAAGTAAAAAAGTTACAGTAAGCAAGGGTTAATTTTTTATTATTATTTTTATTTTGAGACAGAGTCTCACTCTGTCGCCCAGGCTGGAGTGTGGTGGCACGATCTCGGCCCACTGCAACTTCTGCCTCCCAGGTTCAAGTGTTTCTCCAGCCTCAGCCTCCCGAGTAGCTGGGATTACAGGTGCCCACCACTAAGGCTGGCTAATCTTTAAAATTTTTAGGAGAGATGGGGTTTCACCATGTTGGCCAGGCTGGTCTCAAACTCCTGATCTCAAGTGATCTGTCTGTCTCGGCCTCCCAAAGTGCTGGGATTACAGACATGAGCCACTGCGCCTGGCCAAGGGTTAATTTTTATTGATGAAAAAATTTTTTTGGAAACTTAGTGTAGCCAAAGTATATAGTATCTATAAAAAGTCTACAGTAGTGTATGGTAATGTCCTAGGCCTTCTATTTACTCACCACTCACTCATTCACTCACCTAGAGCAACTTCCAGTCCTGCAAGTTCCATTCATGGTAAGTGCCCTCATACAGGCGTACCTTTTTTTTCCTCTCTTTTATACTGTATTTTTACTGTACCTTTCCTATGTTTAGATATGTTTGGATACACGAATTCTTACCATTGTGTTACAATTGCCTACAGTATTCAGTACAGTAACCTGCTGTATAGGTTTGCAGCCTAGGAGCAATAGGCTACACTATATAGACCAGATGTCCGGTAGGCTATACCGTCTAGGTTTGTAGAAGTATATTCTATGATGTTTGCACAACAACTAAACCACCTAATGACACATTTCTTGGAACATATCCCCATCAGTAAGTAACACATGACTGTATTTTCTGTCTCAGTCCTTCTGACATTTGATATTTCTTAGCTTTTTATTTTATTTATTTACTTTTTCAACTGCCAGTATTTTTTTAGATTCTATTTTCTGGCTTCTAGTCCCCAAGTTCCTATCTTTCCACCACATTTCTGAATTATGGTCGCTATTTTTCGAGCCCCATAAGATTACTAGGGGAGTGCTGAGAAATGAGATCCTTTTGATCCGATGACCTGGTAGGTAATAGAAAATAATGAAACTCTGGTGACTTGACTAGGGATTCAACCCCTTTCTGGCCTCTAATTCCAGTATCAATGCTTCCCATGTTCAACATCTTTTGGCTTTGAAGCTCCCCAGGCAAGTGACAAGCAGTCACAGAATAAACACCAAGATAGAGAAATGGAAATGATGGCAGGGTTTCTTCTGGTCCCAATTGGTCTTAGTTAATGATGGGCTCATTTGGCATTTGGAAAGCAAGAATGTTATTTTAGAATGAAAAGTCCCAGCTTTCTTCAAGTTGACCAACTAAAAAAGCTAGGGAATTAATTACTAGTACCACGTGAAAAGCAGGCTTGGGCTTGCTGAAATGAAACTGAACCAGTTCACCCTCTCTGCCAGAATAGCAAACAAAGTAGCATGTTGAGGCAGGTGTTACAGGACCTTAAAATCAAAAGGGAGACTGAGTCATGAATGGGACAGAAAGTTCAAGGGCTTTCTGTCCTTTCTACTACAGGCAATCTAGAGGAAGAGAATTACTAAGAGGAGATGAGCAATCTCAAGTCCTTTCTCTAGCACCTCAACATTAGCTCTCACTTCTGTTCATTTCCCACCACTATGTTACATATGTTACAGCCTGCTATAGGAAGAGCTGCAAAACTTGTTTAGCAATGAAAGATCAGGTAGGTCAGGATGGTGGTGTACCTTATTTTCCCATATCACAGGACAAAGATCACAGATTTTTCCCCCCACAGCACTGCTTTACTTAGGTCTCTTTTCCTTGCCCCCAGAATTATCATAAATTAGGAAAGGATATCTATGACCTTGAATTCAGACTAAGCATATTATTTTATCTGTCATATATTAGTCCCACTGAGGGAATGAGGGCTTGACAGAGACTTATTCCAGAATGTGTGGGTGGCTGCCTTAGAGTCAACAGGAAACATGCCCCAGCTAGTCTTGCAAGTACATAATGACATTCTAGCAGTTTCTCCTCTGAGGAGAAGGGAGTTAACATTCACTGATCACATACTATGTACAAGATCTTCTTTAGATTTCCATTTGGTATCTCATAATAACCTTATGAGACTGGTAGTACTAACCCTATTTCACTTGATAAATAAACTGAAGATCAAAGTAATAGGGTATGTGGCAAGATTCAAACAAATATACTTGACTCCAAACCCCATCTTTGGAGGGCTTCCCCTAGGTTCCCATTTGCTTTAAGAAAATTAGAGCCAATACGATCCTTCCCTTATACTGTAACCAGCACTGAATGGAATAATGCAAAACAGAAGCAGAGAGAAGCAACTACTACACTTCTTTCCCCTCAGACAGCTTGTAGATAGAATACTACTTCTACTGAGAAGATTCACAGTAAAAGCAATCAAATAATTTTTAAGGTCACCCCAGTCAATATATATCTACCCAGTGGAGGGAAAATCCCCACTTCTGGCAAAATGTGTCATGAAGGGTCACATGCTGTTTTTCAGTCATGCATGTCACTTGATCTATGGCTAAAAGTGAGTTATTTCTGGGGCATACTGGGCTTACTACTTAAGCTACTTAGTAAACTATAAAATAATAGCATTCCATGGTTTGGGATTTTAACATTAACAACATTGTTGGAAACATTCCAGAAGATGAGAAAGTAAACTATTTTGGAAAGTGACATTAAGAAATCAATTCTGAGAAAAGACAACTAGCTCTTGTACCACTGCTTAAAGTTCATTTTCTTTCCCTTCTGAGTCTGATTTTACCCATAAAAGTGTAATTTATGCTCATAAAAAAGTGCACATAGTACAGAAAGTTATGAAATGAAAAGTAAAAGCCTCCCTCCCCTCCTAGTCTCACTTATATATCTTTCCAAAAACTTACTGTGCATAAAGTAGCCTGTGTGTGTGTATAATTTATAATAAAACAGCTCTTTAAAGTACAAGTTGGTTAATTTACAATAGCATAAAAAAATACTTATGAAAAAATTTAACCAAGGAGGTGAAAAACTTATTCACTGAAAACTACAAAATGTAGCTGAAAGAAATTAAAGACACCAATAAATGGAACAATATACTGTATTTGTCGATTTGGAAATTTAATATTGTTAAGATTTCAATACTACTCCAAGCAATCTATAGATTCAATACAATCCCCATCAAAATCCCAACAATCTCTTGTACAGAAAAATCTACCCTAAAATTCATATGGAATTTCAAGGGTCCCCAAGTGGCAAAACAATCCTTTTTTTTTTTTTTTAAATTTTTGAGACGGAGTCTCACTCTGTGGCCCAGGCTGGAGTGCAGTGGCCAATCTCGGCTCACTGCAAGCTCCACCTCCTAGGTTCACGCCATTCTCCTGCCTCAGCCTCCTGAGTAGCTGGGACTACAGGTGCCCACCACCACGTCCGGCTAATTTTTTGTATTTTTAGTAGAGACAGGGGTTTCACTGTGTTAGCCAGGATGGTCTCGATCTCCTGAACTTGTGATCTGCCCACCTCGACCTCCCAAAGTGCTGGGATTACAGGCGTGAGCCACCGCGCCTTGCCGCCAAAACAATCTTTAAAGAGAACACTACAGGCCTCATATTCCTGATTCTAAAATTTATTACAAAGCCACAATAATCAAAACAGCATGGTACTGACATAAAGAAATACATCATAGACCAATGGAATAGAATAGGGAGTCCATTAATAAATTCTCCTGTATATGGTCAAATGATTTTCAACAAGGATGTCAGTGCAGAAAGCGCAGTCTTTTCAATAAATGGTGCTGGGAAAACTGGACATCCACAAGCAAAAGAAAGAGGCTGGACCCTTACCTAATACCACATATAAAAATTAACTCAAAAAGGATCAAAGACCTGACATAAGACCTAAAACTGTAAAACTCTTAGAAGAAAATCTAGGCGAAAAACTTCATGACATTAAATCTGGCAATGATTTCCTAGATATGACACCAAACAGACAACGAAACTAAAACAGATAAACTAGGCTATATCAAAATTAAAAACTTCTGTGCATCAAGGGACACAATCAACAGAATGAAAAGGCAACCTAAAGAATGGAAGAAAATGTTTGCAAATCATGTACCTGATAAGGAATTAATATCCCAAATATAAAAGGAACTCCTGCAACTCAACAACAAAAGAAACCCAATTTTTAAACAGGCAAAGCACTTGAACAGACATTTCTCCAAGAAGATAAACAAATGGCCAACAAGCATATGAAAAGATGCTCAACATCATTAACCATTATGGAAATGCAAATGAAAACCGCAATGAGATATCACTTCACACTTGGTGTGAAATGCTAAGACGGCTACTCTCAAAAAACCGAGAAAATAACAAGTGTTGGTGAGGATGTGGAGAAATTGGAACTTTGTGCACTGCTAGTGGGAATGTAAAATGGTGCAGCTGCTATGGAAAACAGTATGATGGTTCTTCAAAAAATTAAAAGAAGATTAAATAAAATCACCATATGATCCAGCAATTCCACCTCTGGGTATCCAAAAAATTGAAAGCAGGGGCTGAAAGAGATATTTGTACACCTGGGTTTATAGGAGCCTTACTCACAACAGCTAAGAGGTAGAAGCAATCCAAATGGCCATCAACAGATGGAAGGATAAATAAAATGTGGTATACGCATACAATGGACTATTATTTAGCCTTTAAATGGAAGAAAATTCTGGCACACGGTACAACATAGATGAATCCTGAGGACATTATGCTAAGTGAGGTAAGCTAGCCACAAAAATACAAATCTGTATGATCTCACTTATATGAGGTATCTATAGTAGTCAGACTCAAACATTAAGTAGGAAGGTAATTGCCAGGAGATGGGGAGAGGGGAGAATGGAGAATTGTTGCTTAATGGGTATAGTTTCAGTTTTACAAGATGGAAAAGTTCTTGATATTGGTAATGCAACAACATGAATATATACTTAACCCTACTGAACTATGCATTTATAAAAATGGTTAATACTGTAAATTTCATGTTATGTGTATTTTTATAACAATTAAAAAATTTTAAAATTATTTTAAAAGCTCAAGTTAGGTTATATAATACTGTTATTTTAACCTTTACAATTTATCTTGTATATTCTTCCATATTATCACGTATTTCTTCTTTCTGGTTCATCTTTGGGACTATTTACCAGTATAAGCACACTGTTAATTATTTAACTTTTCTCTATTGATGGGCAAGTAGAATATTTCCAATTTTTTCACTATTACCAACCTTGCTATAACATTCCTTCTTTGACCTATATATCTTTCCACACTGTATGATTATAAGTTATTGCCTAAAATTTAGTCAAAACTCTAAAGACTCCAAATATAAAAAGAGTATGAGGGCAAGGGAACATGTAGCTATAAAATCCAACTTAAGTTGCTGTCACTAATATTAAGACCATAAGTCTCATAACCTTTGATTCGGTGATTAAATTTTAACGGAAAATATTCAAAAGAAGGAAAAGGTTCTATTTTTGACATTATCTGTAATACTAAAAAACGGAAAAATGATCTAAATGTCTACTAATAGAGGCATTATAAGGAAATCAAGTAACACCTTTATAGCTATAAAACAATAGGAAGACTATGTAACTGTATTAAAAATATTTTTATGTTCACAGTAAAAAAACACACCCACTTTACATTTTAGGCTGTAATCCAGAGATTGTAAGTGCCTCATGGGCCTAATGTATCCCAGGCAGATATTCTGTTTGGACTACACAACTTCTTTGAAATTAGAATTTGACTCTCTTTAGGCATGGTGAATATTATCCAATTCACTGTCGTCTACATCACTTTCTAATGTTTTATAACCAATGCTTTGCCCTACTCAGGTACCTACATTCTTGACCCCCGAATGTAGATGAAAACTCAGAAGGACTTAGAAAAATATAGACAGATCTCCTGACGGGGAGTGAGCTGCTCAGTGCACTTTCCTTTGGGAGAAATAGTGCCTCCACTTACCGTTAAAAATCTTACACCAGTTAGCACATATGTTAAATATATGTACATACATACACAGCATGGTGATGTTTTCCCGCTAGATTGGCTTCCAATGCCAATTTGTGCAATTCAAGGTTAAACAGAATATAAATTGTCCATTTCCAAGGACACATAAGAAATAAAGATATGTTTCTTCCCACACCCCACACCTCCTTTTTAAGAACCCCCAGTATCACTCACCTAGTGACTTGCTTGTGGAAGTCTGTAAGTTGTTTGTGTGTCACTGTGACGGCTCCCACAGTTGTTTCCTTTGGCAAACCTTTTAAGGAATTTTCTAACCAACGACAAAAAGTCTGTATAGGGAAAAAGGGTAAGAGTTTTAAAAGGAAGCATGGCTTACTCACCTGAGACACTATAGATACTAACAAAACCCCACAAATTTTCCTCAGTAGCATTTACTTCCCTACACTTGGGAGCAAGTAAAGGAATCAATAAAAGTGCTCTCATTAGCCCTTCGAACCCTTTGGGTTGATGGCAGTCTGAACATGCATGCCTAGACTTCCCTTCAAAGGGGCAGCAGGCATCATTTCAGAAAAGGACCTTCTACACCTTAGAAGTGAAGTTTCTTCTGGATGAGGCTATTGTTCTTTTCCTGTCATAACGTATATGACAAATTACATATGCATGCATGCAAACATGGACACAGACACGGACACGGACACATGGACACACACACACACACACACACTCGCTCTCTTTTTTGAGATAGGGTCTCGCTCTGTTGCCCAGGCTGGCGGGCAGTGCACTGCAGCTTTGACCTTCCAGGCTTAAGTGATCCTCCCACCTCAGCTTCCCAGGTAGCTCGGACTACGGAAGTCCATCAACATGCCTGGCTAATTAAAAATAATTTTTTTTAAGAGATGAGGAGTCTTTCTATATTGCCCAGACTGGTCTCAAACTTCTGGGCTCAAGAGATCCTCCCAAAGTGCTGGGACTACAGGTGTAAGCACTTGACCAATATACTTTTAAAATTAAACAGATTTCCAAAAACTCTTGAGCTTAAAGATCAAAAGCGATCCAAAGTAAAGGTTCAGATACCTGAAAGAGGAGGGGCAAAAAGCCACCATGTCAGAAAGTATACATATGAGTCCAGAATCTTAAGGATTTTAAGGCCATCTCTCTCAGAATAAGTCCTATCCATTCAGTTCCTTTGGGATATCTGCCTGCTCTTTGTGTTAAAAAACCTAACTCTTGTTGCTCATATCTGAGCATTCTCTTTATGCCCTTCCTATGCACAAGAATTGTCTCTACTCCCTTTACTTCCTTCCTTTCAAAAATAAAAATTCTAGAGACTTCCTCTGGGTTCTTATTTTCAGTTTAATTGTTGTCCTTTGGGTCAGCTCTAATATTTCTTCATCCCTTTCTTAAGTGGAATGTATACTTCAGTCAGTTTTGGGCTGTAAAATTACTCTTTTATATCTAATTTTTTTTACATTATATATTTTCCCATCATATTCATTTATGACCATAATAGGCCAGAGCGAAAGTATTATAAATGCTCAGGAAGTACTAAGCATTTCTTAATTATGGATACAAAACAGTTCCTTAATTCTTAAAAATACATAATAGTTGTTATATAGCAAACTTTTTTTTTTTTTTTTTTGAGACAGGGTCTTGCTATGCAGCTCAGACTAGAGTGCAGTGGCATGATCATAGCTCACTGCAGGCTGGAACTCCTGGGCTCAAGCAATCCTCCTGCCTCACCCTCCTGAGTAGCTGGGACTATAGATGTATGCCACCACACCCAACTAATTAAAAAGAAATTTTTATTTTTTGTAGGGATGGGGTCTAAGTTGCCCAGGCTGGTCTCCCAACTCCTGGCGTCAAGTGATCCTCCTGCGTTGGTATCTCAAAGTATTGGAAGACAAGCGTGAACCACTGTGCCCAGCTGATATACAGTACACCCCGTTGAGTACATGGCTACCTGGTTTCTATTCCTGTCCAAACTTCTCGTTCTCATTTTTTGTTGTTGTTGTTAGCACTTAACAATATGTTTACAATCAAGAATGTTTTTATAAAGTTAGATTTACATAAGTTTTCTGTTACTTGGGAACCAAGTGTATTTGTATAAAAGTTTAAGCAGAGTATGAAGACTTTTTCCCTCAGGTCGACTTCTGAATTAAATTTGCTGATTCCTGGAGGTTCAAAAAGTACTTTTCTTTGGAAAAACAAATATGCTACTCTATCAGGTTGAAATGGAACATGTGTATTGAACCAGCGAGGAATAGGTACTATCTATTATATATTATTATTATCCATTTTATATTCTGCAGTTCCGTAAGACAGTTCACTTTAACTAGGTCCCATTGAGTACTTTCCTGAACTGCTTTTATAGTAATACTAAAAATTATAAATTCCATTTTAAAAACAATTTCAGGTTATATTATACTTTACCATTCTACTCAACTTTCACACAGTACACACAACCTGAGTTATGGTCATGTGGCCCAGTACTGAAATTACTTGGGCATTATCAGATAGCTTTAAAAAAACAACTCCATCCTTAGGTGGGTGATAAAGGATCTGGTTCAAAGAAATCCAGAGGGGAAATATATCCAACTGTACATTGTGGGTTACTTTCACAATTATGTGCTTCCAAATGTTCTGGTTAGATGTATCACCAAGAAATAATATAGTGCTATAGAATAAGTCTCAAAGGATTAAATACTTCCTGAGTAATATGCAACTAATAAAACTGACATTTGGACATCTCTCACAAGTGAACAAATTTCACACTGGAAAGTCACACGACTGAATTCAATGCTTGATACTTACTTCTGGTAATATAGCCCCTATGATAGTGACATAGAAACATGCTTTAAATAACTCAATATAAATTACTGACCTTTACGGGCCTCTTCATCTACCAATCTAACTTGGCAATATGTCTAAATTTGGTTCCATGGACAGTAAACAGGGCTAGTTGCAAAATTAGGGTTGGTCTTAAGGAACCAAAGCCTGTGAGATAAATTCCTTATGAAAACAATCTTACCGGTCTGTCAACCTGCATGATCTCCCAGAGCACTTCAGCCACATCTGGTAGGGTATAGGGGGGGAGGCAAAAGCAGCAGGTGTGCAGCAGCTGGCTGACAAGCTGCTGTCCAAGCTGGTTCATCACCTGTCCAATCAGTTCTTTCCGTAATTCAAAGTCTTCTTCATGCTGTATGTAGGAAAGCAGGAACATCAGATAAATTCTAGTCTCAATTTCCCAAAGACCAGGCACTCCTTCCTCTTTAGCAATTTCTCTTTAATAGGTCGGAAAGTGTGTATGTCTGTGTGTGCGGGTGTGTGTGTGTGTGTATGCAGGTGTGTATAAAGTAACAGCTGGATACACAAAGTCCAGAAAATGTTTTGTCTTTGGAAAGAAAATGAAGGAGTTCATTAGTATCCAGGGAATGAACATGGGTTTCAACAGAGATTAATGCTTAGATTTTTCATGATTTGAAGGCAGAAAACATGGTTAATAATTAAAGTTAGCAATTTTAAAAATTTTTTTCTCATCTTCTATGTGATGGTATTAATTTTTCTTTAATGTGAAAAATAACTTGTGTTCCTATTTCCTTTTTAAAAAATCAAGTCAGCCTGGCACGGCAGCACACACCAGAGTCCCAGCCACTCCAAAGGCTTAGGGGAACAGCTTAAACCCAGGTGTTCTGGGCTGGAGCATGCTATACCAATTGGGTGCCTGTGCTAAGCTCAGCATCAATGTGGTGACCTCCTAGGAGCGGGAAACCACTCCTGGGTTGCCTAAAGAGGGAGGGGTGAACAGCCCAAGTCAGAAACAGAGTGGGTCAAAATTCCATTCTGATCTGCAGTGGGATCTCACCTGTGAATGGCCACGAGTCTGGGTAACACAGCCAGACCCCCACGTTACAACAAAACAAAACAAAACCAACTGAAATAAGAATTGAAGACATCTATCAGAGATCTAATTTTTTCTATCAAAAAAACCCTTATTTTTTTTCTCCTTGTGGTCTTTTTTTTTTTTTTTTCTTTTCTGAGACAGAGTCTTGCTCTGTCGCCCAGGCTAGAGTGCGGTGGCCCGATCTCGGCTAACTGAAACCTCCATCCCCTGGGTTCAAGCAATTCTCCTGCCTCAGCCTCCCTAGTAGCTGGGATTACAGGCATCCACTACCATGGTTGGCTAATTTTTGTACTTTTAGTAGAGACAGGGTTTCACCATGTTGGCCAGGCTGGTCTTGAACTCCTGACCTCAAGTGATCTGCCCGCCTTGGCCTCCCAAAGTGCTGGGATTACAGGCGTGAGCCACTGCGCCCAACCCTTCTTGTGGTCTTTAAAAACACATATATTTCTAATATCTTGAGAAAAATATTTTTTAAATTGCCTTTCCCTTCTAGTTATTTTCTTCTCTCTTTTACTGCCAAACTTCTTAAATGAATAGCCTGAATAGAATGCAGAAGTAAATACATACTTCTTCACTGCTCTCCCCTGTCTACAATTCTACTCCACTTCTAATCAAACCTAACTTCAAAACTCCTGTGAACCACATTACTGCTCCCACTGCTTAGTTGTCTACTAACAAACTTAGCACTATTCTGACGTGCTCTGATCTTGATTTAGAGGCAGTATGACTATCTGCCTCTCTAATCCATCACAATTCTACCTCTATTTCATGGCTCCATTTAAATCCCTCCCTTTCCAGAAAGTTATTCCAACTCTTTTTGGTCTAGAGCTTTCCCTCGTCTGACCTCATACCAATCAATGACTTTTATCACTCATCTGACAATCAAATATTGGAGGCCAAGGTGGGAGGATCACTTGAGGCCAGGGGTTCAAGACCAACCTGGGCAACATGGTGAAACCCCATCTCTATAAAAAATATAAAAACTAGCCAGCATGGTGTTGGATGCCTGTAGTCCTGGCTACTCAGTAGGCTGAGGATCCCTTGAGATTCACATCACTGTACTCCAGCCTAGGTGACAGAGCAAGACCCTATTTCAAAAACAAATGAAAAACACCAAATATTGGCTTCTTGTTGTTACTTAACTCTTTAAACTTGTTTCTCTCTTCAACTAGACACCAAATGGTTTAGGAGCATGAACAGTTTTAGACTGCTTTATATAGCCTAAAGCACCCAGCACAAGTGTCTTAGTTGATATTTTGACTAGTGAATGATCCACTATGATATATGTCTACCAATACAGATCAAGTAAGGAAATACTGAGATGCTGGTTTTCCCCTAAGGAATGACAAAGAGATAGGAGATAAAAACTGTTAAGCAGAAATGGTATCATTTTTATACTTACATCATTGGCTACCCCTGTATGAATGAGGTCTCGTAGGAACCTCATGACACTACAATTGGCATCCCGGTGGTCCAGGGTAGTAGAGGCAATGGCCCACTGTAAGATAGGGATGACTACTTGGCTCCGCAGCAAGGTGACAGGGCTACGCTGAATAAACCTGGTGTGGAAAGTGAGACTAGGTATAAATGACAAGTTTAGGCTATAAAAGCAGCCAGGGTAAAAGGGCAGAACTATGAAGACAGTAAAAAAGATCAGTGGTTGGTGGGGGTTTCAGGGAAGAAGGGATGAATAGACAGAACATAGAGGATTTTTATGGCAGTGTAAGTATTCTGTATGATACTGTAACAGTGGATACATGTCATTACACATTTGTCAAAACCCACAGAATGTACATCAAGAGTGAAGCCTAATGTAAACTATGGACTTTGGGTGATAATGATGTGTTAATATAGGGTCACTGTTTGTACCACTCTGGTGGGGAATGCTAATAGAGGGGAAAGCTGTATGTGTTAGGAGGGAGGGGTATATGGGAGTAACTTTTCACTCAAATTTGCAGTGAACCTAAAGTTGCTCTTAAAAAAAAAAAAGAGACCACATCTTAGATTAGTATATTAAAAGACATGTCACCACACCTAATTTCCAACTAAGATTTTATAAATCAAGAAAGACCAGTCAAAAGGACTTACAAGTAGAAACTCTCCTAGGTTAAAAAGTCCTAAAGATGCTAGAACAGCATTTCCCAAACTAAAGTTCACAGAATTCCAGTTCCCAGGATGTCAACAGGAATCTCTCAAAGAAAACGTTGTGTGTTAAGTAAGCTTGGGAAATGCTGCTGGATTTTTAAAGTGGTTTTGCTTGTTTATTTTTTGTTTTAAACTACTATCGGGTTTCCAAGTTCCTTTAATATACAGGGAGAATCTCTTCAAAAAAAGATACAGTATATTCCAAACTTGTTTCATCATTTGTACAAAGAACATTTCTAGGGACTAGTTTTCCAAGGAATGCATACCCTAAGAAAACAGAGGGTGACAGCCCATCCAACAATTCTATCAACTAAAAAGAGAAAAAAACAGTTTTTCTAACCTATCCAAAAACTAACAAAAAAAGTGTTCAATATTCAATCCTGCCGGTTATGGTGGCTCATGCCTGTAATCCCAGCACTTTGGGAGGCCGAGGTGGGCGGATCACCTGAGGTCTGGAGTTTGAGACCAGCCTGACCAACATAGCAAAGCCCCGTCTCTACTAAAAATACAAAAATTAGCTGGGCATGGTGGTGGGCCCCTGTAATCCCAACTACTCAGGAGGTTGAGGCAGGAGAATCACCTGAACCCAGGAGGCAGAGGTTGCAGTGAGCCGAGATCATGTCATTGCACTCCAGCCTGGGCAACAGAGCAAGACTCCATCTCAAAAAAGAAAAAAGAAAAAAAAAAAATCAATCCTAAGATGAAACAATCAAGTCAATATTATTTAGCATTTGTAAATGAAATAACAGTTGGGCTTTTGTTGTTTTGAAAATAATGATTTTTCTTTTTTTTTTTTTTTTTAAAATGCTGATATGGTAACAGGTTTGGTTCAAATTCCTTAGTTAGGGACTAAGGAATTCAATCAGAAGTTTGGCAATCATATTATCAAACTTGATAAAGTAGGCTGTGGGTAGAGCTGAGAAATACAGTATAAGGCAGGTGCTAAGGCATCTTAAAATCCTAGACATTCTTTATTCTGAAACTGATTATATCTAAAGGACGCTAAGCTTCTCAAAGAGAAGGCTGAGGTGAAACATGAAATCACAACAGCACAAACAGTCAAAAACTACAGAGGACTGTAGAAATGATCTAGTCAAGTGTTTTGCCAGGCACACTGCATTGTCTTGTGTGTGTGCCCTCCTTCCTGGCAGGAACTCAGCTGCTTTATCCCTTGCTTCCTGCCATTCTCTGCGTCATTGCTGGGGATATATCAGCTTGCAATTTACCTTTGGGTTATGAATCATTAATCTACTTACTCCAGTGACTTCATTTTACAATAAAACAACCAAGGGTCAGATGGCAAGACTAAGCAGTGACAGGATGAGCAATTAAGAAATGGGCTCTTCAGAAGGATTTACCTGGTAGCTAGCCGGAACAGGTCATCTACAGTGTCAGGGTGATTCTGGAGACCATTCTGCTGTTCTAGGAGCTGAAAGGTGGGGATGCACAGTGCCTAAAACAGAACACTGATTTTAAAAGAAATCCTTTTTCAGAAATGCCACAGCATTCAGACTTGCCAAATATTACAATAAGTACAAAAGGAACAAAGAAGAAAAGCACAGTTGGGAGAAGAAAAAGACTGTAATGAGAATCTGATCAGGAAAAGAAAGACATAAATCCTTCCCAGTTGACATAAACAGTTTTCACCTATGAAGTCCACATTTAAGAAAGGGTTGAGGATACAGATTTTAGTTGATAAAACTCAACAGATGTCATCTCAAAGTTTTAGAAATTTCTGAAAGCAGACTCTATTTAGGTACTAGATATGGTTTAGTCCACTGAGGGAGTGGAAATTTTTATAATAATTATGAAATATCAATTTTAAATGAAAAGACATCTTGGGAAAAGAAATAGCATTCTTAAACTCAATATTCCCCCTCTGTGGCTGGAAGGGAAGGAAAAGCAGTATCTGAGGAGCTGTTTCCAATGCTATTATTAACTCTAAAACCCTCCCTGCTGCTAAGAAAACTAGTCAGTTGGCTGTTCCAGGCAAGAAGTTAAAAATACAATAATGCTTGAGCTTAGAGATTCATTTTGCTCACCTCCTCCCCCCTTCCAAACACCCTATCTCTGGAAGAGCATAAACCAGGCAGTAACATCTGTAATAATCATTACACTCATGTGGTCAGTCTCTCATTCTCTCAAACAGGCCTGTTCAGAGAACAACTAGGAAGCTTCTACCTCCCTGTTACTAGGAAATCAACATGCCTGCGAGAAAACATAAAGAAGCAACAGAATTAAAGACATGGTAAAGAATACGCTGGTAGGCCTTCAGACCCTCTAGGCCTGATGCATCTATATTCCTCATGGAAAAGATACCTGGAGCATGTCTAGTAGTCCCTGCCGACAGCCTTCTTCCATGCCATATTCATCCACGAGGATACTGCCAAGGTACAGGAAGCAGGAATGCTGATGTACGTGGTACACATTCACCATCTGTTGAGGGAAAAAACAATTAGTTCAATGCTTCGCCCTTCAAAAACTACCAACTTATGAAGCTGTCTCCAGGAAGAAATTCAGAGATAGATTGACTTCTTCTCTTTAAGGCAACACAGTAAAGCTTGTTAGCACTATTTTTTGAAACAAAGGGCTCAATATCTCAATGATTTTCAGGTTCTCTATTCTTCCAACCCTTTGAGCTTTCATCTTCCCAAGACAATGCTGTGTAAGAGTTGTCTAATACTTAAAGCTGGAAGCTATCAGGGAGCTCATGGATTATTTGCAAAACCCCAGCACAGAATATTTCATCCAGTACGTAAAGGTTGCTCTCATTTGCACTGTAGATAAATCATATTTTTAAATAGTATATATAGCCATAGTTGGGAAAACAATATCAAACACTTTCATCTTGGAGAAGACAGTGAAAGCATTGTTTAAATTTTGAGTTGCTCCTAAACCTATTTTATCTTTTAAGTAAAAAATAGCGTTTTCTATGAAGCTATTTGGATTTCAGCAGAAAAAAATTTGAGTACAATATGCACATTATTATTATTACTATTATTTTTAAGAGACAGGGTTTCGCTCTGTTGCCCAGGCTGGAGTGCAGTGGTGAGATCTTGGCTCACTGTGGCCTCAAACTACCAGGCTCAAGGGATCCTCCCACCTCAGCCTCCCGAGCAGCTGAGACTATCGGTGCGTACCACCATGCCCGGCCACAATATGCGCTTAAATAATTTGTTTAGAATTTTTACTCCACTATCCTCCCAGAATTAAGAAGCAATTGTACACTCACCTATTTAAAACGCCACCACAGTACATATGTATTGATCTTATTACATAAATTCAACTCTATGAACTTGGTGGGGACTGAAAGGATACAGTAACTAATTCTTCTATTGGCCTATGCCATGGAATGAGCATGAGATAGGAGCTATGAATCCATTCCATGATGTAAACTCAAAATTATATGCTCTACTAAGGAATGATTAAGTCAAGGATTGCCAAACATTTTCTTAAAGGGCTACTTTGTAAAAAGTACAGATCTTGTCCACCATTCAGTCTTCTGCCCACTCAAGTTTGCCAGTGTAGCACAAAAATGACCAATAGATAATACTTAATTATGGCTATAGCTCAGTAAAACATTAAAAAAAAAAATATGTGGCAAGGCCACTGACTGTAGATTGCTGGCTCCTGAGTTAACGGATTTTTTTTTTAAGGATAATTTTCATTTTTGTCACATGTACTGACTCTAGAACACACTTCCTATATAATAGTGCCACCTACTCTATTGGTCATATATAACTGTTGGTCATATATGAGTTATATATGAGTTGGTTATATATGAGTTATATATGAGTTGGTCATATATAACTGGCAGGAATTAAAAAACAGTATCAAAATCATGAGGGTATCCTCTAATAGCAAAGGGGCATTCTATCAAGTTGTGGTAGACCCAGAATATATTGCACTGAAGGGGACACTTGACCAGAGGTAGCAATTGCCTAAATGCAAACATACATTACGGTGCTCAGCATAAAGTGAAAGTAGAGAAAATCACTAAAAATCAAAATTCTGTTGAAATATTTACCTGTACAACCTTTAATCAAATCTACAATTTAGAGAGGCAAGGTTATCCAAGTACCACCACTGCACCAGCATGCCTGTGCCTGTGGTTGAGGGCACCTATGATGCAGAATTTAAGGGGGAACTCACTCTTAAGGCCAAGATCTCCTTAAAATCTGCACCCTAGGTGCCCTCCCTAGGTGGAGCATGGTCACTTCAGGTTGGGCGGGGTAGGGCTCTAGCCTGGAGCTCTGTGACTATTTTCCTCACAGCATGGGTACAAAACTTCAGAACACACCTCAGAGTCCTGCAAATACAGGACTGGCACTTTGCGTTGCATCCCTAAATCTTGTGTCCTAGGCACTGGCATCCTGGCCCTGCTCTAAGGTTAACATCAACATAAATGACTTAGTGACTTAAGCATAGGCACCTCATATAGTTCTAGACGAGAATATGATTTTAGAGAACATCATTTAGTGAGTCATACCATCATAATTACATATCAATCTTAATGACTAAAAGAGTCAAATTTTTTGACAAATAAGAGACTTCTGTGGACAACTAACTGTGGCCAAGATTGAAGAAAATCCCTTTGGGCCAAGAAACAGCAAAGAAACTTGATACATTTTTTTCCCAAGGATCTCAATATAAAAATGCTTGCCATTAGTATACAAGGACTGAGCACGAGTCATTTGCTTCACAGAATTTCACACTGGGCTGTGTTTCTACTTAGAATACTGCTATAGCTACTATACAGAAGAGCTTTTAGGCTGTTTCCCTTATAGACAATGTACCTATCACAGGCATTAATCTCTTTCAAGTTTTTTTTTAGTTTGTTCATAAATACAAAAGTGTTTCATTTCTTCAGCAAAGTTTTTGTCCTAAAGGCTCCTATTTCAAATTCTTTTTTTGAGATGGAGTCTTGCTCTGTCACCCAGGCTGGGAGACAAGCAATTCTCCTGCCTTAGCCTCCCGAGTAGCTAAGGATTACAGGTGTGCGCCACCATGCCTGGCTAATTTTTGTATTTTTAGTAGAGACAGGGTTTCACCATGTTGGCCAGGCTGGTCTTGAACCCCTGACCTCAGGTGATCCACCTGCACAGCCCTCCCAAAGTGCTGGGATTACAAATGTGAGCCACCATGCCTAGCCTATTTCAAATCCTGTACATGGAACATGTCCCTCACCACCGCCCCCCACCCGCCCCAGATAACTTTACCTGTGTGACTAGTGGCTGCAGCAGTGCTGCAGATCCTTTGCCTACACAGCGAACAGCAAAGCGCAGGCACCTGCAACAACGCTCTACAATCCGATTATCAGCCCGGTGCTTATTTAGAGTCTCGGATAAAACTGGCCATATCTGGGTCAAAAGTAAAAGAGCACAAAAAAGAAAATTATCAACAACTAGGACCTGAAAAACTGCTAAGTTGGTAACACCTCATTTAGCTTTTAAATAACTGGGACAAAACTTTCTGTATAGGAACACACATGGCCAGCATGCACAGGTTCAATAGACTACCCACCACAAAACCCTACCACTCAACAAGAGAAAACAGTGCCTCTTTAGAACTGGAAGAAGAGCATGTCTAACTTTGCTAAAAGGCAGAGATACACAATTTCTAAACTTCAGACTTCCTGAAAGGCGATGAAAAGAATGAGTATGAGCTATACAGGAAGAGATGTTTAAAGACAGTTCCTGGAAGGTGGAAGAATTTGAACAAAAGGACTAGAGTTAAGGAAATGGCATCATCTGAGACCACTGGACACTTAAAAATATTTAGTGTTGATGTCATTTGTCCTCTGAAGTCTCAAAAGCAATTCTTAAAACATGACTTTTGATCCTCACATAACCTTCAGTGAAAAAAGTAGAGGGGAAATATGTCATCACTGAGGAAACTGAAGTCACCAGCTTTGTCAAAAATATTCTGCTGGTACTGATCAGGCCTCCCAGCAACTCTATGAGTTACACAGTGGATCTCTTTCTACCACTTCTCTGGCCTTTCAATGCATTCCCTTGTAGCCTGTTTTGTTATCAAATCTAAAATAAAAGATATTTGGATGGCTCTGTCCCTCATTTCATTGAAACAAATATCAACAAACTGAATCTCCCTATGAACTTGGAACACAGTATCTCCTCAGGTGAGTTACCCAAAGCCCTGTAAGGAAAAAAGAAGCAAGCCTTGATTCCACAAGCATCCATTAGCACTTACTTCCTGTATGACTTTCTGGCACGGATGAGTCTGTCCATTTTCCACAATGGGATTGGTATGCCTGGGAAAAGACAACAGCCCAAAATAGTGAATGAAGACCAATTTCACTGAGGACCCAGAGCCCTGATCCCTGCTTGCTTACTTAGTATCATTTTCACCAAATAAAGAAAACCAGATGATAAAGTCATTTACTTACATCACCCTTATAAGCACATATTTTAAATCATCCTATCATTTTTTGGCCATCTTTAAGTCACTTCCAATAGAACATGCAAATTCAACCCAACTTTGGATACATGGGCTGTGAGGCGCTACAGCTATCTTTTCCATTTTTTCCCCCTTATAAACCCAAATATGGGCTGGGTGTGGTGGCTCACGCCTGTAATCCCAGCACTTTGGGAGGCCGAAGCGGGTGGATCACCTGAGTCCAGGAGTTTAAGACCAGCCTGACCAACATGGTAAAACCCTGTCTACTAAAAATACAAAAACTAGCTGGGCGTGGTGGCGCATGCCTGTAATCCCAGACACTTGGGAGGCTGCTGGTGGCGCTACTTGGGAGGCTGAGGCAGGAGAATCGCTTGAACCTGGGAGGCGGTGGTTGCAGTGAGCTGAGATCACACCATTGTACTCCGACCTGGACAAGAAGTGGATGAAGTAAAACTCCATCTCAAAACAAACAAACAAACAAACAAAAACCCAAAAACCTGAATATGTAGTTTCTTTCAAATTAACAAAAAAATACACACAAGTTGTCTAAATCCACTACTAGAAACCAAGTATTGCTTCATTCCTTGCATTAAAGGACTAAAAGCTATAGGAACTGTAGTCCAAAGATGCTGCAGTTCTAGTCTGAATCCAATGTACTATCCACAATCAGCCAAATACAACTCCTCTAATTCGAGAGCCCACTAATTTGAAGAAAAGAAGGAAACAAACAAACAAATACATAATTAACTACCAATTACTTTAAAGGAAAGCTACCCTTTAGTTTTAAAAAGCCCAACAGCAACTTTGATAAAAATTTAACTTTAATTCAAGTATTTACAACTATTACAGATTTTCTTTCACTTACTGTGAAATAAGGGTTACTGTTAATAGGTTCTCAGAATGGCATGTTAATAAGGCTCTCCTAATTATAAAAGGAAAACATTGCACCAACTCAGAGAAAGGTATCTGTTGACAATAACTAGTAACACATTACCTTTTTAAATATTTATCCCACATAGGCTTCTATGCAACGATTACTATAACATTCCAGTTATACACTGATCCCACAAATTATAAATTATGTTACTCAGTAAGAATCACCCTTTGAAAACTGTCACTCAAATGCCTTTTTAATCATTAGGCTCCTCCTCTTGACTTCAAAGATGCATTAATTTCCCCTGATCACTGAAGAAACTTCATTATATTTTTGTACCCATACACTATATAGAGAGATGTTCTCAAAGTATGGTCTCTGGAATAGCAAGCAGAATCATCAGTATCACCTGGGAATTATCAGAAATGCAAATTTTCAGGTCCTACCCATGATCCAATGAATCAGACACTGAGGGGATGGGAACTAGCAATCTGTGTTTTGATAAGCCCAGGTGATTCTGATGCATGTGGAATGATGATATATGTGAAAGTTTGGTCTTTTGGTGTCCACAGAACTGGAGACCAAAATAATTCCATTTTTAGAGAGTCTTTTTTTTTTTTCCTTTTTTTTTGAGATGGGGTTCTCACTCTGTCATCCAGGCTGCAGTGCAGTGGCACAATCTCAGCTCACTGCGACCTCTGCTTCCCAGGCTCAAGTGATCCTCCCACCTCAGCCTCCCAAGTAGCTGGGACCACAGGCCCATGCCACCATACCCAGCTAATTTTTTATATTTTTGGTAGAGACAGGATTTTGCCATGCTGCCCAGGCTGGTCTCGAACTCCTAGGCTCAAGCAATCTGTCTGCTTTGGCCTCCCAAGTGCTGGGATTACAGGTATGAGCCATCGCGCCCAGCCATCCACTTTTAAAGAGTATTTTAACATAAAGATCTACCAGGAATGAATTCTTAGAATTTGTCTTTGCCCCAGAACTTCAGGTAACAGCTGGTTTAATTAGTCTCCAAACCACAGGGAGATACTTGGAAGTATGAGAAAAAAATACTTGCTTACTTCAATACACAATGGTTTCATTTGAGCCTTTAACCCAAGTAAGGCATCCAGTGTCTCCCTTCTTACCTAAATATCACTGCAAGGCGATCTAAGAACACTGTGGGATCTGAGGATATGCCATTGCTGGGCTCTTGAGACAACAGCTGAAGAGACAAAAGGACATTAACACCCAATTGTCACATGTACAAATGTATAGCCAACACTGCAACATACATCAACTTTTGTCTCAATCTCTATTTCCTTATAATAAAGCCCTAAAAGTATATAAAGTCCTAAAAGTTACTCAAATGGTGCAAATTTTAATTTAAACTGTCAAACCACTTTCCTCCATCTTATTGCATCCTGGCCAAGACTACATATTACTACATTTTACTGTCTGATTACTGAGAAATAGAAAATAGTATCATTTGATTTTTTTCTCATTTGCTTTACTTATTATTATATATATTATATAATTATATAATAGATTGTATATATGTTATGTTACACAGTACGTAAAAGATTATATATTTAGCTTTATATTATAAAGCTTTACAATTATTATAGCTTTATAATATATTTTAAGCGAATTGTCTCTTACTCTTCTTTCCTAAAATTTCTTAGATATTCCCATAAGTAAATCATCAGAGATGAACTACAGAATTATTTTATCGAGTTCTAAAAATCCCACTGGTATGCCTACAATTGTTGTACTATAACTATAACTGGAGAAGAGTTGACATCTTTAAAATATCTTTTAAGGAAACATGGTAGGTTCTGACGTTGATTGCTAACTTGAATGAATTCTTTTCCCATTACATTTTCTAACTGATGATTACCAGTGTAAACTAAAAATAAAATCCTAAGTCTCCCACCAACCGAACAGGCCCTTCCTGTTACCATGGGGACTCCAGAGAAACCTTAAAAATGGAGCTCTCAGCCATGATGGGACGGGAGGTCAGATAGGTTTTTGTTATACTCCCTATCTTTTGGAGTTTAGGAACAAGTGGCCAGCATTAATGTTAAATGGAGATCATAAGACTGATCAAAGACCTTTTTTATTTGAGATGGATTCTTGCTCTGCCACCCAGGTTGGAGTACAATGGCACGATTTCGGTTCACTGCAACTTCCACTTCCCAGGTTCAAGAGATTCTCCTGCCTCAGCCTCCCAAGTAGCTGAGATTACAAGTGTGCATTACCACACCTGGCTAATTTTTTGTATTTTTAGTAGAGACCAGGGTTTCAGCATGTTGGTCAGGCTTATCTTCAACTCCTGACCTCAAATGATCCACCTGCCTCGGCCTCCAAAGTGCTGGGATTACAGGCATGAGCCACCACGCCCGGCTGATCAAAGACTCCTTGTGGCAATAAGACAGTAAATTACAAACAAGATCTGAGGCCACACAAGGCAAGAGTTAAGTCACATCTATAGCCCATCAATCTTATTAAACTGTCAAAGTTATAGTTGACTCTGACACAGCACCCTTAACTTAAACATTCCTTTCTGCTAGCCCCAAGCTTTTTGTTCCTTTAACCAACTGCAGATTAAAGAATCTCTGAATCCACTTATGACTTGTAAGCCCCCACTTCAAGACAGCCCATCTTTTTAGACCAAACCAATGTATACCTTCCGTATTTTGATTTATGTATTTGCCTGTAACTCCTGCATCCCTGAAATACATAAAACCAAACCACAATCCCACCACCTCAAGCACACTTTCCCAGAACTCCTCAAGACTGGGTTTTCCTGGGCTGTGGTCACTCATACTGGCTCAGGACAAACCTCTTTAAAACATTTTATAAAATTTAGTTTTTGCGTTAACACTGATATAGTGAGAATCTATTAATTCTGAAATACTTATTTCTTGTATGCAGTTACTTTGATAGCATTATTAATTTTAATAAATTCTTAGTGCATTTTCTTGGGTTTTCTAGATAGATAAAAGATCTGTAAATAAGTAATTTTGTCTTTTCATTTTTAACATGTAAACACCTTATATTTGTTTCACACCTTCCTTAACTGGACTTACCTTTTTCAATGCCATAACCTGAACAGAACATAGTTCACTAAGACATTCAGTAATCTTATCCAAAGGTAATCGGGCTAGGACAAGTGCCGTCCCTGAAAAACAAAGGAAGATACAAATGAAAAATAAACGCTGAATTGAGGTAACTCAACCGGTCTACATCATATCAATGAACAGAAAAAGCGAACTGGTTTGGTTCCATTCTTTTAAAAAGATCAGCATTGTTTTTTAAAATTATAACACTTTGTTATTTACAGTTGTTTTTTCTTTATTTGGCTCAGAAGGCTAAGACTGACTAACACTTACAACTGAAGTTAATATTTGTCAAAGACTTTTAAAATCTCCTTCACAAAGCCAAGGGCAAAGCTATTTTAAAATGTATAACCACAGTGTAATATTTCTCAGACTTCCCAGAGATGCTGATTTAGTGGGTCAAAGAGAGTCTTTATTTTTGATAAGTACTTCCGGCAATTCTTATCATAAGAGAAATTCTGACATAATGCTTTTAGAAGAATGGGCTGAAATTAGAGATTTCACTCTTACACCATAACACTCTCTGTGAGGTTGTAAGAGACATTTTCTCTGGGCTTCAGTTTCTTTATGAAATAAGTGACTTGAACAGCGAAGTAACAGTTAAATTTGCCTTTCTTTTTTTAAAAAAAAAAAGTTACAAAAGCCTCCTGCCCCCTTCTTTTTCCCTCCTAAATAAATCTTGACTTAGAACTACCTAAAACAAAAATCAACAGAGGCAGTTAGGTTCAAGTGGAGACAGAAGGTCCAGACCCTTCCCACTCAGCCTCCCTCTTGCTGCAATCCCCATTCTATCCCAACCAACTGCTGAAACACCTTCCCCAAATCCAAAGGATTACATATTGTAGCCTAGGTCCCTTCTAGGTCAAGAGACACCTTGAATATAATTTTTTTTTTCCCCTAAGTTTCATTCAACAGAACAGTAATTTATCCCTCTACCTTCAAATTTGAATAAAAAAACCAGAGTGAATCTTCCTGGCCTTCTATAAGCCATAAATGAGTTAGACTTTCTTTTTTTTTTTTTTTTGAGATGGAGTCTTGCTCTGTTGCCCAGGCTGGAGTGCAGTGGCATGATCAGGCTCACTGCAAGCTCCACGACTTTTCTTTAAAACTAGGAGGGAAAAGCCTAATTTCAGCATGATTTTCCTTTTAATTAATTCCTATAGAAAAGTATGTTACTTTAAAAAGTTGCCAGGCATGGTGGCTCATGCCTGGTATCTCAGCACTTTGTGGGGTCAAGGCAGGAGGATCACTTGAAGCCAGGAGTTCAAGACCAGCCTGGGCTATATAGCAAGACCCTGTCTCTATTAAAAATTTAAAAGATTAGCTGAGCATAGTGGTGTGCACCTGTAGTCCTTGCCACTTGGGAAGCTGAGACAGGAGGATCACTTGAGTCTAGGGGTTCAAAGTTATAGTGAGCTATGATCTGCTACTGCATCCCAGCCTGGCAACAAGGAAGACCCTGTCTCTAAAATAAATAAATAAATAAATAAATAAAATTGAAAACCATTTTCTACATCTATTAGATACCACTGAAATTTGGGAGGCCACGTTGCACTATAGGTAAGACATCACTTCAATATCAAGGTTAAATTCCACTAGAAAATGACAAGAATATTTGACTCTGATTTACCTGTGCCTATGAAGGGAAACAACAAAAACCCAAGGCACAAAAAGAAAATCTGATATAAAAAAGCACAGTCACACTAGCTGGTAAGGAATCTGGTCATATGAATGACAAAGGACAGAATTCACAAATAAGGCCATCTAATCTTGCCAAGGCTAATTGTTTAACAAGTCACAGAGGCTTAGAAGATACTACACAGGTTATTTTACCCAATCCTTTAATATACCTCAATCCTCTCTAATTTACCAGTGATAAGAATTTCGGCCGGGCGCGGTGGCTCAAGCCTGTAATCCCAGCACTTTGGGAGGCCGAGATGGGCGGATCACGAGGTCAGGAGATCCAGAGACGATCCCGGCTAACACGGTGAAACCCCGTCTCTACTAAAAAATACAAAAAAATAGCCGGGCGAGGTGGCGGGCGCCTGTAGTCCCAGCTACTCGGGAGGCTGAGGCAGGAGAATGGCGTAAACCCGGGAGGCGGAGCTTGCAGTGAGCTGAGATCCGGCCACTGCACTCCAGCCTGGGTGACAGAGCAAGACTCCGTCTCAAAAAAAGAATTTCATTACCTTACAAGGCACTCCAATCTGTGTTCGGAAAGTATGGTTAGAAAGTGTTTTCTTCCTAGAGCCAGTATATGCTTCCGTATAAATGGCTGACAAGTGACTACTCATAAAATAAATATGATCCTTCTTTTATAAGACCATCTTCCAAATATTTAAAAATAGCCACCATGCTTAAAGGCTGGTCTAAGTCTTTTCCCCTAGCCTTAATAGCTCTATTTCTTCTATTAAGTCTGAGCCTTATCACAATGGCTGCTCTGGATAGAGAATCACTGAGCTGATCAGTAATGGTTAAAGGCTGCTAAGAGACCAGCACCCCTGACTTCTACTCATGGCACTGATCCATGTATACTACCTTTCAACTCCCACTTACCTCTTTGGTATGGCAATGCCTCTTTGGTCTCCCTTTTTATTCTTCCAACTTAAAAAGCAGCCATGTTTAGTTTGAATATGTTGTCTCTACCCAAATCTAGGTCTGTGCTATACATACTACAAGTAGTATTAATTAATCATATTGCCTTAAGATAGTCCAAGAAAAGAATGCATGTACATATAGTCAACACTATCCCCTCTAGTGGAAAAGCCACCTTCCCCATCTCATAAATTCTTATCACTAAGCCCATTGCAACTGAAAAAATTGGAATATGACAGATGTAAGATTACCCCAAGTAGTGGCTTTGAGGTGACTATTAGTGGTTAACATCAAGTAAATACCTTTTAGCAAGCCCACAGCAGCTTCTGGAGACAACAGGAAGGAATCAAGGGAACGGGCAATCTCCAGGAGTCCATTAAAGTGCTGAGCCATGTGATCTCGGCAGACAGAGCAAATGTTATGAATGGCTTTGGCTGCAGCAGAAGCCAGGGGCTTTTCACACAGGCCTTTCATCAAATAGCCCAACACAGGGTCTAAGAAGAAAAGCCAAGTAGAGATTATATATCTGAAACTAAAGGAAAACTTCTAGTTTGTTAGAACAGAGGTATACTTGCTTTTCTTTTTTCAAAGCAAAAGAACCCTTTTAAAAAGTGAAATGTGTTCAGAACCACAATAAATAAAACACATAAAAATGGAGCTGATCTCACTTACATATTATCAACAGGCCCTGAGCCCCAGCTATTTCGTCTTCCATTTCTTCCCTCATGGCAGTCAACATAACTCCCAGGGATTCACAGAGCAGTTTGTAAACCACTGACTTAAGAGCATATATGGCAATCCAGGTATTAAGAATATGGTGATGTAAGAAAGAATGCAAAGCTCAGGGAGTTACAATTATACCGAGAGATGAATTACTTGGTAAAACAGTCTATACGAATCAGGACAAGGATAGCTGTCTAAAGCTGAAACTTTTATACTTGCTTCTTTCTAGTTACAAAAGGCCTTAAAAATAGGCAGATGAATCTTTAGCACTTCTAGATGAATTAATTCACTATGTTTTAATTTTGCCAAATATAAGTGTTCCAAGAAAGTTTATTATAAAGTTGAATTTCTATAGAGCTAATTCTACTCATCTTTTTACCTTCTTTTATAAAAAATCAGAATGTTTTTCTATAGGGGAAAAAAACCTTAGAAAAGCCATATATTATTTTTGGGGACAGAGCCTCAGTCTGTCCCACAGGCTGGAGTACAGTGACGCGATCTCAGCTCACTGCAACCTCCATCTCGCGGGTTCAAGCAATTATCCTGCCTCAGCCTCCTGAGTAGCTGGGACTACAGGCATGCGTCAAGCCCGGTTAATTTTTGTATTTTTAGTAGAGATGATTGTTTCACCACGTTGGCCAGGCTGGTCTCAAACTCCTGGCCTCAAGTGATTCGCCTGCCTCAGTCTCCCAAAGTGCTGGGATTACCACTGAAAGCCACCACGCCTGAGCAAAAAACCATATATTTTTAAAGGTCATTGTGAGTACTTTATATTGACCTTGTAGGAAACTGTGAAAAATTGGAAAGAATCAAAAGAATAACATCTATTTTTTTTCTTTTTTTTTTTGAGATGAGTCTCGCTCAGTCACCCAGGCTGGAGTGCAGTGGCGCAGTCTTGGCTCACTGCAACCTCCCGCTCCTGGGTTCAAGCAATTCTCCCTGCCTCAGCCTCCTGACTAGCTGGGATTACAGGCATGTGCCACCAAGCCTGGCTAATTTTCTTGTATTTTGAGTAGAGACAGGGTTTCGCCTGTTGGCCAGGTTGGTCTCGAACTCCTGAACTCAGATGATCCTCTCGCCTCAGCCTCCCAAAATGCTGGGATTACAGGCATGAGCCACTGTGCCTGACCAAGAATAATGTCTTAAAGCCCATTTAAAACCATTATGTCCATTTCTAGTCTAATGATCAATACGATGTCCAAACTCAGCACAATCTGCCTACCTTTACCAAAAAGAAAAAAACAAAACCAAAACCTCACTCTGTTTAGTCTAGGAATCAAAAGACCTAGAATCTAGAAGCTACCCCAAGCAACTCTAATACTGTAGACTTCTGTGACTCCCAAATTGGGTATTTGTAGTTTTGACTATTCGGAATATGAACATAGAGCAATTTGTCTACTGCTGAGGCACAAATCTGAATGAGATACTGGAAGGTGGCACTGAATGATAAATCTTTTGATAAGAGTCTGCAAGTCAACCTAGATTTGCTGCTTTCTGGACATTAACTGAAGTATTAAAACAAACAAACAAATCTACTGTTCCTTGGTGGAAAAATGGTTCAGAAAAGAAAGCCAAATGTTGAGCCAGATAAAGTGCAGAAATCTAAGAACTAAAAAACAGTCATTTTGAAATCACTTGGAAATAGTACGCTGGGCCAGGTGTGGTGGCTCACGCCTATAATCCTAGCACTTTGGGAGGCTGAGGCGGGCAGATTACTTGTGGTCAGGAGTTTGAGATCAGCTTGGTCAATATAGTGAAACCCTGTCACCACTAAAAATACAAAAATTAGCAGGCATGGTGGCACACACTTGTAATCCCAGCTACTTGGGAGGCTGAGGCAAGAGAATCACTTGAACCTGGGAGGTGGAGGTTGCAGCGAGCCAAGATCGGGCCACTGCATTCCAGCCTAGGCAACACAGCAAGACTCCGTCTCAAAACAAAAAAAGAAACAAAAACAAACAAAAAGAAACAGTACGTTGAACTTAGAAAGCAGCTCAATGTATAGAAACAAAGAACACATTCACTCTTTTAAGCATGTGTTTCAGTCACTAAAAACAGATACGTAAAATAAAATCAAGTAAAAAGGCAATAATAAAGATATACATAGGAAACATATCAACCTGAATGATTTAATACTAATCACAAATTTTGGCATTCCTAAAATTCTCAGAATGTATCCCTCTTAAATGTCAGGGCTTGATATATATTACCCTGGATAAGTTATTTCGTCTCTTTGGGCCTCAGTTTCCTTGTCTGTAAAATGAGGTTAGAATAAATGATTTCCAACTTTACCTTCAATTCTAAAGTTGTTACTTATGATCTTTAGTTATTTTTTCAAGTCAATAAGGACAGCCAAACCAAACACCGCATGTTCTCACTCATAGGTGGGAACTGAACAATGAGATCACTTGGACTCGGGAAGGGGAACATCACACACCGGGGCCTATCATGGGGAGGGGGTAGGGGGGAGGGATTGCATTGGGAGTTATACCTGATGTAAATGATGAGTTGATGGGTGCTGACGAGTTGATGGGTGCAGCACACCAACATGGCACAAGTATACATATGTAACAAACCTGCACGTTATGCACATGTACCCTAGAACTTAAAGTATAATAATAATAATTAAAAAAAAAAAAAAAAAAAAGGACAGCCAGAGGCTATACAACAGTCTTCATTTTAATTTGCAGTTATTTAGTTTGGAATAATAATTCTTGGTTTTTAAATGAAGCATGTATTACAAGTGAAAAATTACCTCCTTTGCTTTGGTCCTTTAGTAGCTTCTAGTATGTTAAAACTATAAGAGAGTCTGATTAGCATAAGCCAAAGACTAACAGAGACAGAAATGTTCATGCTTAAACAGAGTACTAGAAGCAAACTGTTCAGTGTTTCCCTATCTGTAGATCTAATCTTTCAAAGGTCTTTCTCCCAGATCAGATTATAAGTGTTACATCAACTAAGCACTAACTTACAACATATTGTTTACTCTCAGTTTCTATAAACACTCTCGTGTTAAAAAAACAGAAAGGAAAACTCAAGCAAAAGTAAGAGATGAGAAGAAAAATCAGAAAAATGACAAGTTAAGAAGTGGCAGACGAGAGAGATTACACATACCAAGGAACTGAGGATTTCGATCAACGACTTCACTCATCTCTCCAACCAATTCAATGCTGGTGTATCGCACAGCCGTATGTACAGTCTCTGGGAGGCGGACAACTCCTTCTAGGACTTCCACAAGTGTTGGATTGTTCTCCCTGAGTATAGGTGGTAAGTACTCACAGTTACTGATTTCAGAGGTTATATTCTGGCCAAATAACAGGCTGTGATGACACACAGCATTGCTAAAGAGCTTCTTTCTAAATAACTATTAAAATAAAAGTACTTGGTATTTGTTATGGAAGATTTTCAAATCCTCAAAAAAGAGGAAAAGATAGAAATGAAAGATATTGTTTCAGGAAAAGCATACTGCTCCTTAATATTCTGAACGCCAGTAAAGTGTCTAAAGACACATCAAGCTGGAGAGGCAGACATTTACTGTGGATGAATGTCTTCTTTTAAAGAATCTATTTTATTTCATCCTATAGCTGCAGCACCTAGAACAGTGCCTGGCACATAGTGGGCACTCAATAAATATTGCTGAATGGCTAAACAGATGAATGAATAATTCTGATAGACCACTCTTTGTTGTTATTCTCCAAAGATTTCCTACACCTGGATATTGGAAACTTTAAGAACAGGTAAGTATGGGTAGCCAGCTCACTAACTGAAAGAACAAGAAAACAAGCTGCAGGAATAGATTAAGTTGCCCCAATTTGGAACATGAGGGAAAACTAAAGTTAACCAAACACTTTCCACAGCTCCATGAGTTTATCTGTTCCCTCTCCTTCTCCCTCTGCCCCCGACAAAATATACTGGCTAAACGCTTTTGAGTAGAGTGGAGGATGCCCCCAAAGTGGCAGAACTTAATCCAGAAATGAAAGATGTTTAAAATGTAAATAATATCCTGGATTAGAGCAAGACCACCCTCTGCTGATAAGCTAGACTATTAAGTCCTTTTATATGCACTAAAAAATTATAATCATGCAGTTGGCTTGAAATGCAGATAAACAAAAAAATATATCGAATCTCTCATTTATACCTTATGTTTCCTAGGGACACTAAATCAATTAATGAAGACTATCTAGGCATCATTTTTCAAACCAAGACATATTAGTTAGAATATTAATGATTTTAATAAGCTTCAGACTTGTCACAGAAGGTTCAAAATGACACCAAAATGGGTTTAAGAGTAAATAGTGTGGTATATAATTAAGGACCAGGACTTCTTAATAGAGAAAAATAAATCTATTCAACCTCCTTGAATATTTACTGGATTAGAAACAATATCCCATTGACGAGGCCCTGAAAGGCAGCTAAGAAAGAAGCACTGTGCTTTTTATAAATACCTGCCTTAACCATCTCTCCAATCAAGACTGAATATAGAGCTTGACTGCAGGTATCACGTCACAATTCAGCGTGGCAGATATTAACATCGATTTATATACTCATGGCACAAAGTAAATTCTGTCTCTAGGGCTTCATACCATAAATAGAATTTCTATGCAATTAGAAGTAAAATTTGAATAATCTGAAATTTTTCTTTTTTTTTTTTTTTTTTGAGACGGAGTCTCGCTCTGTCGCCCAGGCTGGAGTGCAGTGGCGCAATCTCGGCTCACTGCAAGCTCCGCCTCCCGGGTTCACGCCATTCTCCTGCCTCAGCCTCCCGAGTAGCTGGGACTACAGGCGCCCGCCCCTGCGCCCGGCTAATTTTTTCTATTTTTAGTAGAGACAGGGTTTCACCATGGTCTCGATCTCCTGACCTTGTGATCCGCCCACCTCGGCCTCCCAAAGTGCTGGGATTTAATCTGAAATTTTTCAATGGCAATAACAAAAACGGTAACTGCCCTTTAGATCTGGCTCTTTCAGGTGGAAAGGTGCCTAGGCCTTGCCTCTCTGAAACTCAAAACAATGTAATTAATTTTGTAAGGATAACTTACCCAAGGTCACAAAAGCAGAAAACCCAAATTAGTGTCTATTCAATTGCTTTTAAGCAAATACCAACAATTAAACAGTCTAACAAATTCTTTACCATACCAACTTTCACAAGGGAGCCTCAGTTGGAAAAATAAATCAGCATTCTATTCCTAGCATCAAGAATAAAATAATTTCAACTCTAGGAAATGTTGTTAAAACATGGTATCAGCAATTCAGGCGACCCTGGACTAGACTCTAGAAGTCAGAAGACTAGACAGCACAACAGAAGTAAGAAGTTCGAAAAGTCTCAGGTATATACCATATAAGGAAAAAAAATAGTGTAATTTTCCTTCCTCTTGATATTTAGAGTTCCCAGCAAAAGACTTATGAGACACTCACGGATCAACACTCTTTGCTATAGCAGCCATGATAAAGAGAACCGCTTCTGTCACCTCCCAGGGTGGGTTGCCTTCTTTCAGAGTAGAATATAACTAGAGAAGAAGAGGTGGATTATGGATCCATTAAAAGGAAAACAGAATGCCAAAACAAACAAAACAAAAAATCCAGTTAAAGTAAATCCTGCTCCTTGTTTCTAAATCTAATTATCTCTCAAGCCAGATGAGAATATTATTTTCATTTTTTTTACATCATTACTAACTAGGAATAACTATTTTAATATTTGAAATAAACCCATTTAGACTCCCAAGAGTTTATCAAAATTATCATCTGCCCCCAGAAAACGACTACTATGAGAAAAACAAAACACTGTACATGAGTGTCTTTTCCTGGTCCTGATAATAACTGATAAATACATAAACACACTTAAAATAGAGATACAATGTAAATCCTCTATATATGTATTGGCTTTACATTTCTATTGTTTTAACTACTTGTCTGCATCAGCACTGGTAGTACTGACTGAATTCCTAAAAAGCAGCTGTTTAGAAGCACCTATCACAATACTGTATCCAAGCAGAATTAATTTTTTTAAAAAAGGTACACCTAGCAGAATACTCTGAGATGTTCTGGTCCAGAATTTCCCAGATTATATCCACCTACAGAACGTGACTAACTAATATTTTACAGTCAAATAACAGACACTGCTAGGGAAGGCAAAATTAAACAGCTCTCTTGTTATACAACTTCATAGAGCCTTTAATATACTATTTATACCATTTCCTAATTTTAATTAATGATATAACTTTTTTTGGCAAAAAAACATCTCATGGGGTGGTGTTCCACAGACTGTATCTTGAACAGCATTGATAATTTACATAAATTTGTAAATTAAGTCAAAGGATTGAGAAGATCAAAGGATTTCTCAAAGCCATAGAGCTAAAGAGAGAAGAGCTGAAATCTGAGCACAGGTCATCTGTCTAAGATCCAGGGATCTCATTTAAGTGGCTTTCTAAGAATCCCCAGCTCTTCACAGATGGGTCAGTAAGCATGCTTTGCTTAATATAATGAAAACAGTTATACTGTTATTAACATTTTTTAGATTGTATGACTCCCAAATATACAACAAATGACTGAATTACCAAAAAAAAAAAAAAAAAAATTTAGGTTACTTCAGTATTGCTATGATAAAGCTTCCAAAGTAGTATTTCAGAGCTCATTAGAGTATAATCCAGCAATATGAAAACTGCCTGAAATTATACTAATGTTAAGTGATATGGAATGACGATGACTGTAACCTTATAAGGTAAAATGTTACTCACTGATTGTCAGGAAAACCTCTGGACTATGAATCTTCTACTCTAGCATAGTCACCTCTGGGATGAAACTGCACAGGAATCTAACCATAAGTGTGGACAAAGATAATGCCAAATAACTAAAAGAGTTACCAGGAGTTGGTATGTAATTACTAAAGTAGAAACACTTGCCTATTGTTCCTGGCTAGGTCCAGATTCCCTATAAGTATCCTAGAGGCTTTAATGCTTATCTATGATCTTCTATTCCAGCTGTACAAGTGGAACAGCAATCATTGCAAGCATAGAGAGTAAACCATAACCAAATCATCCATAAACTGCAACTGACTTGTAAAATGTTAAATAAACATAGCTACTATATGCCAGGCAGTGTGCTAGGCACTTGCATATCTATTATCTCATTCAGCCACTAAGATTGAAGAAATAAGATGGAACATTCACAGAAGACACAGAAGTGAACACAATTAAGGTGACCAGTAAAACTGGAAACAATCTCCAAATAGGCTTACCTGAGCAAAACACTCCATAGACCCTATCAAGAAAATCAAGTCCTTTACCAGGTCTGATACCCTCATCCGAAACTCCCCGAAGTCATCAGTCTCCTCAGGCACCCCCTCCTAAAATTTCAAATCAGATAACATTTGTTTTAAACTCACTGCAGCTTTCAATGACCTCTATAAAATTAAGAAGAAAAAAACCATTAAGCAGTCAAGTTTCAATGAACAGAAGTTGCCTAAATCATGAGGGTATTTTATTTTAGATAGAGGGTTTCCCAAACTGTGAGGTATGCCAAGTCAACACAACCTATTCTCTGCCTTTACCACGAGAAACTATTTGGTCTGTGTGTGTGTTTTGTATTTTATTTTTATTTTTTTTGAGACAGCGCCTCACTCTGTCACCCAGTCTGGAGTGCAGTGGTGCGATCTCTGCTCACTACAACCTCCACCTCCCAGGTTCCAGTGTTTCTCCTGCCTCAGCCTCCCAGGTAACTGGAATTACAGGCACACACCACAACGCCTGGCTAATTTTTCTATTTTTAGTAGAGACAGGGTTTCACCATGTTGGCCAGGCTGGTCTTGATGTCCTGACCTCAAGTAAGCTGCCCACGTCAGCCTCCCAAAGTGTTAGCCACCATGAGCCAGCGTGCCCGGCTGTGTTTTGTATTTCTAAGCTACAGCTTGTTCTGTTGTTGGAAAAATGTGGCTTGGTGAGAGTGAGAAGTGACCTGGAAGTAGTAAATTAACTGATAAGCCTATCTAGAGAAGGTCAGCTCTTTAGTGCCAAACAAACCTCCGAAGATTTATGTTTCAAGATCTACCAAAATCAACCACTGTCACAATAACTTCACACAGAAAATATAATTTTATTTTCATTTTTGAGACAAGGCCTCACTCTGTCGCCCAGGCTGGAGTGCAGTGACTTGATCTTGGCTCCCTGCAGCCTTGACCTCCTAGGCTCAAGCAATCCTCCCACCTCAGCCCCCGAGCAGCTGGGACTATAGGTATGTACCACCACGCCTGCCTAATTTTTATATTTTTTGTAGAGTTGGGGTTTTGCCATGTTGCCCAGGCTGGTCTCGAACTCCTGAGCTCAAGGAATCTGCCCGCCTTGCCTCCCAAAGTACTGGGATTACAGGAATGACCCACACGCCTGGCCTCAATTAATTTTTAAAATTTTCTGTAGAGATAAGGTCTCACTATATTGTCCAGGCTGGTCTCAAACTCCCAGGTTCAAGTGATCCTCCCGCCTGGGCCTTCCAAAGTGCTGGGATTACAGATGTGAGCCATCATGAACAGCCCAGAATTTTAAACTTAAAAAAAAATTTCATGTAGGTGGACAGATACATAAAACTAGCATAGTAAAATATGAATAGTGGAATTTAGGTGGTAGGTATACAGATGTTCTCTATGACATTATTTCATGTTTGCTGTGCATTTGAAATTTGTCATTAAAAAATTTAAACATCATTTATATTCCATGGTTTCCTATTACAAACACTTCTGTATCTTTTCTATTCTGACACACTTCTGTAAGTAAACAAAGAGTTAGCAATTATAAGATGGTTAAAGGCATGTATGAGAATCTTGGGCCCAAATACCTGGGAAAAGCCCTTAGTACTGTTGAGAATTGCTAATCTAGTTCAACCTCCTTGCTTTAAGATGAAGAAATTAAGGTCAAGAAATGAGGAGGAAATATGATGGCTATCTCAGATGAGATAATGGCTAACATTATAAAGCGCTATACAAATTATAAAGCACTATACACTTACAAATGTAAGAAATTACCCGCAAGGGAAATGGTGCCACAGATTCAGCGAAGGCAAAAAAGGGATCAAGCACAAAGCCATTTAAACAAAAGGGGCCCTGCTTTATAAATCAGGCTTCCAAATAAAATGTAGCTGAAGACAGGAGTCGTCACTTTATTTTATTTTTTTGAGACTGAGTCTGGCTCTATTGCCCAGGCTGGAGTGCAGTAGCACAATCTCGGCTCACTGCAACCTCCACCTCCTGGGATCAAGTGATTCTCCTGCCTCAGTCTCCTGTGTAGCTGGGATTACAGGCACCCGGCGCCATGCCCGGCTAATTTTTCTATTTTTAGTAGAGACAGGGTTTTGCCATGTTGGCCAGGCTGGTCTCAAACTCCTGACCTCAAGTGATCCACCCACCTCGGCCTCCGAGTGGTGGGTGCAGTCTGAAAACCACTAGACTAGATCATGACTAAGGTTGTGTGGAGATACAAAATACCATGACTCAAACAAAATACTAACATTAAAATTAAGAGAATAGCACGTGGGATTTAATTGTAAGCAATAAAACTTACTGCAGGTCCTAAATTAAAGGACGGATTCAACCAACCAACAGGATGAAATAAATGTGGCAAAATTTGAAGAGATTAAGCATGATGTTTGAAGAGTTTTCTAATAAACTAATAATATTTCTAGTATTTTTTTCTAAACAAATAGATTTCTATATTCTTTTAAACTATAAAATGAGTATAAATAAGATTTTTAAAATGTGTATGTTCGTGGGGCAAAATCATACACACAAATATTTCACTTTTGTATTAGTTTTCATCTAACCACTTACTTTCTACTATTAATAAGAGTCAAAATTTTGGTTGGGCGTGGTGGCTCACGCCTGTAATCCCAGCACTTTGGGAGGCCATGGTGGGTGGATCACAAGGTCAGGAGATTGAGACCACCCTGGCTAACATGGTGAAACTCCGTCTCTACTAAATATACAAAAAATTAGCTGGGCGTGGTGGCGGGCACCTATAGTCCCAGCTACTCAAGAGGCTGAGACAGGAGAATGGCGTGAACCTGGGAGGTAGAGTTTGCAGTGAGCCGAGATGGCGCCACTGTACTCCAGCCTGGGCGACAGAGCAAGACTCCATCTCAAAAAAAAAAGAGTACAAAATTTTACATTCTGATTTTTCTCTTACCATACCATCATTTCACTACCTTTTAATTGCTCCATCAAGTTGCTAAATCATAACTCTTCTTATATAGTTCATATAACTCTTATTATACTGCTGTATATGGGTTTATAATTTTTACTTTTATAGATAACATTTTGTATATAAAATAGCTGTTTTTTCTTCTGCAGATTTAAGATAAATTCCTAGGAAAAGAATTACTGGTTTAGCTGGAGTGTTTTTTGTTTGTTTTTGTTTTTTCCTAAACAGGCCTAACAGATTATACTGGTACTGACTTCTTCAGTATAAGCTGTAGAGTGACAAAACCTGCCAATCCTCCCACCTCAGCCTCCTGAGTAGCTAGGACTACAGGCGTGTGCCACTAGGCCCAGCTAATTTTTTTTAATTTCTTTTTGTAGAGACAGGGGTCTCTCTATGTTGCCCGGGCTGGTCTTGAACTCCTGGCCTCTAGCAATCCATCCACCTTGGCCTCCCAAAGTGCTGGGACTACAGACATGAGCCAGGGTACCCAGCCAGGTTTATTATCTATCTTCTCAGTTCCTTTTAAAGTTGGCACTGACAAGAGGAAGAAATTAAGATTTGAAGAGGTAGAGAAGGGAACTTACATGGTCTGGTTCCAGCTGGCAGTGTCGAGCCAAGGCATGAAGCAGCCTCTGAATGTAAGCTTTGAAGATGCCATGAATAACTTCATCATTAGTTTTGTACAAATGCTCCCCGAGTCGGTACCAAAAGTTAAATGAAATTTCTACTACCTGTTAGGTTAACAGAGATGATTTATTTGAATGGGAAAGGAATAGAATAAGAAGACATTTTATTATCACCATGACCATATAGGAAGAAAGATATATTTTTAAATAATATGAGTGGAGTCAGTTAAGAAGTCACCTTTTCTCTAGCAGATTTACTATTTATCTCCCCCAAATTGTCTTCCCATGTTAGGCCCAAATCTCCATTTAGAATGACTGGTTTTACATTCCATTTAGTCCTGAGGTAATGCCTCCAAAAGTACACTGAATTTTGAATTTAGAGAAAACGATAACAGACATGGAAGTCTTTATTTTTATTTATTTTTTAGAGACAGAGTTTCATTCTGTTGCCCCAGGTAGAGTGCAGTGGCACAAGCACATCTCACTGCTGCCTCTAACTCCTGGGCTCAAGCAATCCTCTTGCCTCAGCCTCCCAAGTAGCTGGGACTACAGGTACACACTACCAAGCTCAGCTAATTTTTTTTTTTTTAGTAGAAACAGGGTCTCGCCATCTTGCCCAGGATGGTTTTGAATTCCTGCCCTCAAGTAATCCTCCCACCTAGGTCTCCCAAAGTGCTGGGACTACAGGCATGAGCCACCGCTTCCAATTTTATTTTACTTAAAACAAATTTCAGCCAGGTGCAAAACACCATCTCTACAAAAAATACAAAAATTAGCCAGGCATGTAGGTGGCGCATGCCTGTATTCTCAGCTACTCAGGAGGCTGAGGTTGGAGGATCACCTGGGCCCAGGAGGCTGAGGCTACAGTGAGCTGTGATCGCACCACAGCATTACAGCCTGGGCAACAGAGTGAGACCCTGTCTCAAAAGATATATATTTTTTCTTTAGAGACAGGGTCACCTAGGCTGGAGTGCAGTGGGGCACAATCATAGCTCACTGCAGCCTTGAACTTCTGGGCTCAAGCGATTCTTCCACACAGCCTCCTGAGTAGCTAGGAGGACTACAGGCACTTGCCACCATGTCTGGCTAATTTTAAAAATTTTTCTGCAGAGACAGGGTCTTGCTCTGCCATCTAGGCTGGAGTGCAGTGGTGTAATCATGGCTCACTGCAGCCTCGAACTCCTGGGCTCAAGCGATCCTCCCATTCAGCCTCCTGAGTAGCTGGGATGAGAGGTGTGCGCCAGCACACCCAGCTAATTTTTGAAATTTTCTGTAGAGACAAGGTCTTCCAATGTTGCCCAGGCTGGTCTCGAACTCCTGGGCTCAAGCAATCCTCCCGCCTCAGCCGCCAAAAGTGTTAAAGAGGTATGAACCTCATTAGAGGTATGAACCACTATGCCCAGCCAGAAGTCTTTTTTATTCATTTATTTATTTATTTTGAGATGGAGTCTTGCTCCATCGCCCAGGCTGGAGTACAGTGGCGCGATCTTGGCTCACTGCAACCTCCACCTCCTGGGTTCAAGTGATTCTCCTGCCTCAGCCTCCTGAGTAGCTGGATTACAGGCCCGTGCCATCACCCCAGCTAATTTTTGTATTTTTAGTAGAGACGGGGTTTCACCATGTTGGTCAGGCTGGCCTCAAACTGCTGACCTTATGATCTGCCTGCCTCGGCCTCCCAAGGTGCTGACAGGCGTGAGTCACCATGCCTGGCCAGAAGTCTTTTTTAAAGTATTTTTCTGAAACTTCTGAAATCACTGCATTGAATGTTTTAGATTCAAAATCATCTGTAACTCCTGAACATAACTGATTCAGCTTCATGTCACTTTTATTCACCTGTTTTCTTGAGTGTGAGAGAAAGGGAGAAAAGGCCTGGGATTTTACTCGTAGCCTCTTTTCCATATGGCACTGTTTAAAGGAGTGATAATTGTGTGGGGTTACATTCTTCCAGAAATGTTTTGGGTTCCACTCAAATCTAGGTATCCTCATGACATTACGTAAAACAAATAAACCTTGTCTTGCATGTGATAACAGAAAACGGGTCGAGAGTCACAGGACCACTGTGCCTAAGGCACAGTAAGAGGGTCCCTACCATCCATTTCCCATCAAGGATCCAAAACAGAGCTATTTAAAACAATGTCCAACTTGGGAGCACTTCTTTCTCACTTTTTTTTTTTTTTTTTGAGATGGAGTTTTGCTCTTGTCGCCCAGGCTGGAGTACAGTGGCCTGATCTCAGCTCACTGCAACCTCTACCTCCTGGTTCAAGCAATTCTCCTGCCTCAGCCTCCCAAGTAGCTGGGTTATTATAGGTATGAGTCACCTCGCCCAACTAATATGTATTTTTAGTGGAGACAGGGTTTCACCATGTTGGCCAGGCTGGTCTCAAACTCCTGACCTCAGGTGATCTGCCTGCCTTGACCTCCCAAAGTGCTGGGATTACAGGCGTAAGCCACCAAGGCCAACCCTTTCTCATTTCTTATACTATAAAACTTCTCAAATAAATTAGATTTAAAAAAATCTAGCAAACCTCGGTAGGTAGGGTGTCAAGGATTTTGAATGACAGAGACCCTTAAGTCTTTTCAATCCCTTTGTCATTCTCATCCATCATTTGGAGAAAAATTGGGGATGTTAAGACTTGTGGAGGTATAGTTAGAATTTGGTGTTTTTTAGCTATAAAGCTCTAGAGAATAAGTCAAGCTAGACAAGGGGTTCGCTGGAAAGGCTTGCTTTCTAACGAGTTCCTTGAGGGGTCTACCACAGTCAGCCCAGCCAACCAGGTAAGAAAATAGAGATGGACACAATGCAGAAACCCAAATATAATTTTTTTTAAATTCCAAAACAGAGGAAATCACATTAATTAAAAACAAGACTATAATTTCTCAACAATAAAAGCTGGGCATGAGGTAATGAAATATAGATAATATGCAGCACACAACTTGGAGAATAATAGCCTTAGAATAGCATAAACACTACCTCATATTGAGGATGTCCTGCACAGATAAGAAGCAGCTCCAGAGTTCGGAGGTCCCCAAGACCTTGGCCTGGAGTACAAACAATTTTTTCAAGAAAAGTTTCACATAGTTCAGTGAAAATACGGCAGTAATTCAGAACTCTGTAGAAGACAGGCGAATGAGAACAATGAGTCAGAAATCTGGATATTATAAGTATATACAGGCACAGTTAATCAAATAAATAAAAGGTTCCTCAGTCTAAGGGACATCTAGTGATTATTTACTATGTTGTATCACAATCCCCATGACAGACACCTTTACCTAGATCATATACTCCTACACATGTGATTTGTCAGTTCAAATTCTCAATTATTAAAACATTTGAATAAAAATTCCCATCAAATCACACTTGATATTTTACAATTTGTCTCTAATTTTTAAAGCCTTAGCATTTCTATGGTAATTCTACAAACCCCACATCCAATTTGCCACTCTCGGTTCAGAGGAGCGTAGTAGAGTGTCTTTAGGAAGCAACTATCTGTACATTTACAGAATCACCGAGAATCACAAATGACAGATAAATAATAAAAAGTGACTTAAAAGAATGACCAGACTGTAGGTAAACCCAGGGCTCCAGACTTAAACAATTACTCACTTGTCTAAATCTTCACGCGCCACAGCCATATGATAGGCAGTCTCCAACGTCAGCACTCCCTGAAAAAGTTGCATAGCTAATGGCAAGTTAGTCTCCACATTCTCAATGGCATAGAGAGCTGAGCATACACAGTCTGAAGCAGCTTCATGTAGGTTAGATGAGGTCTTATCCTGTTGCTGGGGAGGTAGCAGGAATAGGGAAGCAAGAAGTATGATCACTAAGGAGTGATCTACAGTTGGCCCTGCATACCCTAGGGTTCAACCAAGCATCGATAGAAAATATTCAAAATATAAGCAAATAATAATACAATGAAAAACACAAATTTAAAAATTACCCTATAACAACTATTTACATAGCATTTACATTGTATTTGGTATTATAAGTAATTTAGAGGTTATTTAGAGTATATGGGAAGATGTGGGTAGGTTATATGCAAATACTGCACCATTTTATATAAAGGACTAGGGCATCTGTGTATTTTGGAAACTGTGCACAGAGGGGCAGGGGCAGTGGGTGGTCCTGGAACCAATCCTTTGAGGACAGTGATGGATAAGTATAATAGGAAAACAATTAGAGCCTCTTTCTTTCTTTCAATTACAGCCTCTTTCTGAACATGTACTTTAAATGTGTAACAGTCAAGTCATAGGCTTCCATGAGAAAACATCCATCAATCTTCCCAATCCTATTTCTGTTTCCTTATACGTCAAGCAAATCAGTCTTTCTGTCCCTAAGTCATGGTCATATCATTTGTAATCTCCATGTTCTTGTTCACACCAGCCCCTCCAAATGGAATGCCATGTGTTTCCTACCCTATTCTAGTGTGTGAAAATCTTTTCCATCCTTTTTCTGATATTCAAGTGCTACCTAAAATGAAAGGGCTCAACAAGTATCAAAGACACATACCTAAACACATCATTGTGAAATTTCAGAATACCAAAGTTAAACAAAGGTCCAAATGGAATGCCATGTGTTCCCTACCCTATTCTAGTATGTGAAAATCTTTTCCATCCTTTTTCTGATATTCAAGCACTGCCTAAAATGAAAGGGCTCAACAAGTATCAAAGACACATACCTAAACACATCACTGTGAAATTTCAGAATACCAAAGTTAAACAAAGGTCTGTAAAATTTCTGGGGAAGAGAGAAGGAGGTAATAATAGCGAGCAGAAGTCAGAGTTCTCCAACATTTCATTAACAATGATGCACGCTAGTAAAGGAGAACAGGGCCTCTGAACTTTTGAAGGAAAATAATATTCAACCTACAACTTCATAACTAACTGAGCCATCAATCAAGATTGAAAGCAAAATAAAAATAGTTCTCAGGCATGCAAAAATTCCAAGTTTACTTTCCATTATATCTTTCCTGAAGATGTTATCTGAGGGGGTTTGAAAGAAACAGCTAACTTTTTAATCCAGAAAGCACAGTAAAGGCAAGTCCCAAGATGGCGGGGAGTATATCTAAAGAACTGATGCAAATCAGAGCAGACCAAAAGGGCCAAGAAGGGAATCCTCCCGGGTTTCTAGTGAAGAGAGTACAGTTGAGAGGTTAAATGCACTTAGTAAGGGCATATTAGTCTTCCTTGAAAAATTTTTTTAAAAGGATATTTAAAATCTCCAGTGGGACAAAAAGCTATACAAGCAGGTTTGGGAGAGCACAAAGATGCAAATTATTCATTAGGTTATTCTTAGATTGAATAGTGGGTTCAAAGATTCTCATTATATTATCAAGTTATTAAAAGGTAAGTGTTTGAGCTGGGCGTGGTAGCACACACTTGTAATCCCAGCACTTTGGAAGGTGGGCAGATCACAAGGTCAGGAGATCGAGACCATCCTGGCTAACACAGTGAAACCTTGTCTCTACTAAAAATACAAAAAATTAGCCAGGCATGGTGGCATACACCTGTAGTCCCAGCTACTCAGGAGGCTGAGGCAGGAGAATCATTTGAACCCAGAGGGCAAAAGTTGCCGTGAGCTGAGATTGCGCCACTGCACTCCAGCCTGGGCGACAGAGCGAGACTCTGTCTCAAAAATAAATAAATAAATAGTAAGTGTTCATACTTATTCTTTTGTATATATCAAGTATTTTAATTTTTAAGTTTTTTTAAAAAGCTATTGGGGGAAAGTTGTACAAGAAAGTCATGGTCCAAACATAAAGCAAATTAAAATATGACATGGGCCAGGTGTGGTGGCTCACATCTGTAATCTCAGTATTTTTGGGAGGCTGAGGTGGAAGAATCGCTTGAGGCCGGTTCGAGACTAGCCTGGGCAACAAAGAGAGACCCTGTCTCTAAAAAAAATTAAAAATTAGCCAGGCATGGTGGCACATGCCTATATCCCAGCTACTTGGGAGGCTGAGGCAGGAAGATTGCTTGAAGCCAGGAGTTTGAGACTACAGTGAGCTACGATCATGCCAATGGAGCTACTCCAGTCTGCACAACAGAGAGACACCCTAACTCCCTGTGACACTCCCCCCCAAAAGAAAAAAAGCATGATTTTAAACCACTGAATGAATGTAAAAATGAGAATACATTTTACCCTGACTCTAGATAAACACTCTTACTAGTGACAGAGAGGTCCTGACACTGGATCAGTAGAGGAGATAATATAATCCTGGCATACTACTTAACTGCTTCCTTACTCCAATCCCAATTCCCAGAAATTACCACTGTTAAGTTTGAAGTATATTCTAGACTGTCCTCCATTTATATGTAATCACATGTAAATTTTTTAAACAAAAGTGGGACATGACTTTATTTACAGTGATTACTCTTCATACTATTTGTTGAGGTGGTAATAAATATTATCATTATTGAGGAAGGATACCAACATACATGGAGACAGACAATGGCAAGCAAAACAATGACTAGCATCCTAATTTTCCTGAGACTTAGCTTCTGATGCAAAAATGACAGCAGAAATACACTACCACTGACAAGCCAAATGTCTCCTTGAAGAACGTCTGTCTTTTCTTTAATTGACAGTGGCATCAATCTAGCATCATGGTACTATCTTCTAAGTAATAGTGCATCCGCATACATTCAGAATACATGCAGCTTCCATACTAATACATCTTCATTGAAGGAAACCCACCAGCAGAAAAAGACAAAGTTTTTCACCTCTCCAAACACCCCTTCAATAATATTTATGCTTAAGATAATGTTATGTTTCTTGTTCTAAAATGTAATCGTATTCTAATGACTCCCTACCTCCTATCTACCAAGACTATATTACTAGGCACTGCTACTTTCAAAGCTTAAAGAAGAAATACACAAGTATATAAAAATACATTAGTACTTACTCTACTAATCTCAAAAACCCAAATCCATTTTGCACATACAATGATGTTTAACTAATCTCAACTACAAAGACAGTATCTTCATCTATAATTGTCTCTGGGTGCACTAAACATAATTTTTAATTCTTTCTTTTCTGTTTTTTCCTAAACTTGTGATGCACATATAATTATATCATGGAAATGTCTAGGATTCAATGACCATTATTGAAATACAGAATTTATATTTTTAAAACGAGGAAAAAGATACCAATGGTTATTTGAATTTTAATATGTAAATCATGTATCAGCATATAAGATTGTTTTCTTCTTAAGCATAACTATATCCTATTTTGAGTATTAAAACTGATACTTTTAATTTGGTACCTGGTAGCAAGGAACATTGCTATGTTCTTAATACATGCTTTCCAGTTACTGTGCAAAAATTTGAAAACACTGTTATGTCCCAGCAGGTTAGTTACGAAGTGATTGGCAGAAATACTTTGATAAATAAAGTCATTACTTACCAAAACCTCAAAAAGGAGTGCTAGTAATTTATTGTTAGCCATGAAGTTACTGTCCAAAACTCCCAAGTTAAACCAGCTTCCCAAACAGCGAAAAACCTTCATAAGCATTTTCTCATCTGTTCCTGCTTTTTCTACACAGGTCATCTGAATAGGGAAAAAAACTTAAAATGAATAATGTTAATCTATATATTTAAACCATTATTACAATCACCTTACAAGTATAATAATGAGAAGGATGGCAATAAAACAGCTAATAGTTAAAAGTGCTATTTAAGTGTCACTGTCTTTTTTTTTCCTTTTAAGAGAGAGGGTCTTGCTACATCGCCCAGACAGGACTACAGGCATGTGCCACTGCATCCAGCTAGGCACCACTGTTCTAAATACCACTAATCTACTTAATCCCAAAATGGTTTGGTTCTATGTCCTCACCCAAATCTCGTATCAAATTGTAATCCCCAGTGTTGGAGAAGAGGCCTGGTAGGAGGTGACTGAATCATGGGAATGAACATCCCCCTTGCTGTTCTTTTGATAGTTCTCACGAGATTTGGTTGTTTCAAAGTGTGTAGCACCTCCCCCTCCTCCCTCTCTCTCCTACCAGCCATGTGAAGATGTGTCTGCTTCCCCTTCACCTTCCACCATGATTGTTAAGTTTCCTAAGGCCTCCCTAGAAGCAGAAGCCTGTACAGCCCACAGAACCATGAGCTGATTAAACCTCTTTTCTTTATAAATTACCTTGTTTCAGGTATTTTTTCTTTCTTTCTTTTTTTTTTGAGATGGAGTCTTGCTGTGTTGCCCAGGCTGGAGTGCAGTGCCACGATCTCTGCTCACTGTAACGTCCACCTCCCTGGTTCAAGCAATTCCCCTACCTCGGCCTCCCAAGTAGTTGGGATTAGATGCACATCACTACACCCAGCTAACTTTTTTGTATTTTTAGTAGAGACAGGGTTTCACCATGTTGGCCAGACTGGTCTCGAACTCCTGACCTCAGGCAATCTGCCTCGGCCTCCCAAGGTGCTGGGATTACAGGCGTGAGCCACTGCACCCAGTCTCAGGTATTTCTTTATAGCAGCATGAGACTGCACTAACACAATCCCCAAATACAACTTTATAGGTAGCTACTATTATGGTCTCTACCTTCTCAATGGGAAAACTGAGGTACAGAGAGGTTACAGACTTACCCAAGTTGTTTCAGAAATAACTTACTAATTTCTTAGTTCCCACTTCTGCATTAAGGTTGTATTATCCAAAAAATTATTTTACAAATAGTTTACTTATTTATATACCTGGTTGTCATAGAATAGATACCTAGAGTAAGCTAGGCATACTACTGTATATTTCCACAAGAAAAGCTTATGTTTCAGCTTTGGCAATAGAATAATAAACATGTCATCCCACAGAAAGTGATACTACTATAAATACTATAAAAGAGATAAAACAGAATTAGACTAAAACTCATTGTTTCTCCTTGCAGACTGTTTTTGTGATATATATTTTTTCCAAAGTAAAATGTAATGCATCTTTTTCTAGACAAAGAATGTTTTAAAATAGCTCTTGCAAGCAATGAGTTAGAAATATAATTTTCATGGGGTTCAGGAGGCATGAGAGTGGGGGTGAAATCCCATAATGTATTATTAAATCAGATCTAAATATTGATATTTGTGGTTACAATGCAGATATAAAACACACAGGAAAATTCTCCAAGTTCAAAGCTTCATCTACTACATAAATCTACATTGAAGATGACTGTCTTTATTATTGTGCTCCAAAGAATGCTAGGTTGCTAAGATGAAGAGAAGTGAGGGGTATGCCAGCTCATTCCCACAGAGGGCTATATAAGATATTCAGGTCTGGGCCAGGCGCTGTGGCTCATGCCTGTAATCCCAGCACTTTGGGAGACCAAGGCGGGCGGATCACGAGGTCAGGAGATGGAGACCATCCTGGCGAACATGGTGAAACCCCGTCTCTACTAAAAAAGACAAAAAAATTAGCCAGGTGTGGTGGCGGGCGCCTGTAGTCCCAGCTACTCGGGAGGCTGAGGCAAGAGAATGGTGTGAACCCGGGAGGCCGAGCTTGCAGTGAGCCAAGATCGCGCCACTGCACTCCAGCCTGGGCGACAGAGCGAGACTCCGTCTCAAAAAACAAAAAAAAAACAAAAAAACACACAAAAAAACAAAAAAAACCAAACAAACAAAAAAAACAAAACAAAACAAACAACCTTTCCTTCTCAGAAGACAGAAGAAAGGAAGTCCAAGTACATTAATATACCTGATTCCTTCTATTTCTTCTCTCTCTTCCAGGCCATTATATTTCAGGGAGAGGAAGAAAAGTACATGACAAATAAGCTGACCAGTCAGTCATTTTAACACTTACTGAGCCCTTTCTGTGCAACAGGCACTGTTTTAAGAGCTTTATATGTACTAACTCATTTAATCCCCACTATATGAAACAGATACTATTATCCCTATTATACTGATGAGAAAACTGAGGCAGACAGTCAAGTAACTTGCCCAATATGGCACAGGTAGGAAATAGCATAGCCAGGACTTAAACTTAAGAAGTCTGGCTTCAAAGTCTATGATCTTAACCACTACACCATAGCTACCTCCCAAATTTCTCTATTTGCTTATATATACAGAACAAAGATATGATTACTATCAAGGACTTCCTCTACTTCAAAAGCCTCTAAAGCTAGGCAGATTGCAACAATAATCTTACTAATATTATACATCATCATCAGTATAACTAGCTATATACTAATTTACCTGGATGATAATTAGTGTATTACCAAAGAAAGCCAGGAAATATTAACAGCATGGGGAAACAGAATCATCTATCACACATGAACCAACTATTTTACTAGTTTTAAGCATGTCAGCTTGAAGTACACATCATTTGTAACGAATAACATCAGAACTTGACGGTTAACTAAATGCAGACTCACTCATTTTCATTTATTGTGCATATTGCATTATATATGCTTGTTGAAAAAAGGTGGAGTTGCAGCTAACTTGCAGAGAAATTAACCACATAACCATGAGTATACACATAAGTTTATGTCTAGGATATAAACGACTTCTGAGACATCTGTTACTATCTAAAGCCACAAGAGGCACAGAGTAAATATCCAAGTATTTATAGAAGGAAGAATGGCAGGGGCTGGGTGCGGTGGCTCACTCCTGTAATCCCAGCACTTTGGGAGGCTGAGGTGGGTGGATCACAAGGTCAGGAGTTTGAGACCAGCCTAACCAACATGGTGAAACCCCGCCTCTACTAAAAATACAAAAATCAGCCGGGCATGGGGGCACACCCTGTAATCCTAGCTACTTAGGAGGCTGGGGCAGGAGAATTGCTTGAATATGGATGCAGAGGTTGCAGTGAGCCGAGATTGCGCCACGGCACTCCAGCCTGAGCGACAGAGTGAGACTCTGTCTGAGAAAAAAAAAAAAAAAGAAGGAAGAATGGCAGGAAAGGAAAGAACTGAGAGCTCTTGCTTTAGAGGGGAAAGTACTCGTAAAAAGTCATCAGAGGCTGCGTGCAGGGGTTCACACCTCTAATCCCAGCACTTTGGGAGGCTGAGGTGGGAGGATTGCTTGAGCCCAGGAGTTCTAGACTAAACTGAGCAACAAAGTAAGACCCTGTCTCTACAGATTAAAAAATAAAATAACACTTTAAAAGTCACCAGAAAACACACTAGATGAGATGAGAAAATGTCGCAAATATGGTTCTGGCCCCATTAAGTTCTTCTAGTTATTTTTTACCTCAAGACTTTCTTTGTTCCCCTGAAACTCAGAGAAAATATTCACGGATGCCAGGCAGTTGCCTAGAATCACTAAAATGGCCAGAATTTTTAGAAAAGAGTATGACACTAATATATGCAATATATTTAAATATGTGATACATAAATAAAGGCACAGGAGCACTTAATTTCAAGGCTGAAAGTAGAGTAACTAAGTTCCCTTAACATGAACTGGAGCCACTGAGAGATTTCTCTTTAAGAGCTGATACTCATTCTCTCTCCCTCTCAACCTGTCTCAAACTCTCAATTGAATCTTTGATGCTGTTGATATAAACTCACCTTTTTCCAACTCTACCTTTTTCCAACAAGCATATATAATTACATAATCACTTGGCCTTTATACTTCTTGAATGACATTTCAATTTTAATAAGACATGATATATACAAGTGGAAGGATTTGCTTGTACATTCTAACTACAGACTCAAACTGAAGGACCAAATTCTGAAAAAACCTGTTTCTAAAACTAATCTCTTTGAAAAGATGAAATTCTGCAAATTAAATCAAACATACATTCTAAAGCATCAGAACTAAGAGTTATCTTCTGTTCCTCTTTGAGAGCTATGCTATGTTAAAAATCTGTCTCTTAAAGTAAGTCCTCAAAAGCTTCAAGATAAATGCCAGAGTCCAGAAGAGCTCACCAGTAAAAAGATAGCAGGGATAAACAAGAATTGAGATCTTAGATTAACAAAATAGAAAGTGGAGAGACAAAAATATTAGAAGCACAGGTTCAGTTTAGCTATGATAGCATGCAGAAACACATTTAAAACTTCAAAAAGTTCAACACCATGTTTAGGAATGGGTCCATTAGGAGAGACCACAAAAGTATAATACTAACAAGAAATAGGATAGAATGTAACCATTAAAGGAGAGCATGCAGGAAACTAAACGAGAAAAGGTCTTAAGAGGAGTTTGGAACCCGGCATTACAGCCACATGCCTATTTTTTTCTTGGCCATTTTGGACTAATTTCATCCCCTGGGTTTTATAACATGACAAGCTACATGACAAAATTAGAGACATTTTTAAGCACCACAGGAAATATATTTTTCAGACTGCATCACAATTAGGAAAATATCACCTGTGATTGACTGTCATGATGTGCTAAGTCAAGCACGTGCCTTGAATGCCCAAGTGGCTGCTGTAGTTGACTTCTGTGGCAGTAATCATGACACAAAATACATGTGGACTGGATTATTTTAAGTTCACAAGTGCTTACAAAAAGAAAATGACAAATTCCAGTCCATTAATTCTCAACTCAAGCCATAGTGTGAGCACCAGAGCTTTCATGCCAAGTCTAAAAGCAGCTCTTATTTTTTGTGGCCACAAAGTTAGCACTGCTGAAACTCATATACAAAACTTAGTTGTATGACTTGCTGAATTACAAACAACAGTTGAATTTACAGTCTCTCCACACTTCTCATGTGAAAGTCAGGAAACTGACTGGTAAAGAATGGGATTCTGAAACTTGGAAAGGAAACATCTGGTTAGACCTAATGAACATGAGTCCATCATACTTCAAAAAGACAAAAACAGAAAAAGAAAAAAAAATTAACATTCAAGGCAGCTTTAAAATAAACCCTCATTTTGAAAAGAATTAAGATTTATCCTACCCTTCTAGTAGGAGCCCATAAGAATGCCAACTTATATGTACAAGGAATGACAGAAATAGTCAAATATCATTTTGTAAGCCATTGCAAAATGAAAGTATTATTATTTTTAGAGACAGAGTCTTGTTCTGTTGTCCAGACTGGAGTACACTGGCACAACCATGGCTCACTGCCACCTTGAACTCCTGGGGTCAAGTGATCCTTCTTGCCTCAGCCTCTTGAGTAGCTGGGACTACAGGTGTATGCCACCATGCTTGGTTAATTCTTTTTTTTTTTTTTTTGAGACAGGGTCTTGCTATGTTGCCCAGGCTGGTCTTGAACACCTGGCCTCAAGCAACCCTCCCACCTCAGCCTTCCAACATGCTGCAATTATAGGCAAAAACCACATTGCCTGGCCCATAATGAAATTATTGATTAAAGTAAGGATTATCTACTGGAATGTAAAATAATTAGGCTAAAGTCTGACAGGGAATTGAACATTCATAAAATAACAAGCTTCCATCACACAAACTACATTATATTACAAAGGAGGAAGGTGACTTTTAAAAATAGAAGGATCAGACTTTCATCCTAATCCAGTGGTCAATCCTAGCATCACTACCGAATGCTGTATATACACTAAGACATAGCATCATGTACCTATGATATATTCTATCCCAAAATGTTTAACTTTTAAAAACTAATCATCCAAGCCTCTCAGTTTTTCTCAATCAGGATCCTAGGAAAGAATTAAATCCTATAGGTTAAGTGTGGTGGTTCACATTTGTAATCTCATCATTAGGGGAGGCCAAGGAGGGAGGATCATTTAAGACCAGGTTTGAGACCAGTCTGGGCAACATAGAGAGGCTCTATAGCTACAAAAAAGTTTATTGTATAAGAATTAAGTCCTTCAGAAAATTATCTGAGTGCTTATCTTCTTAATTATCCTAAGGGTGGTATATAGCTAGAACCATTATTAATGTAGAGGAAAGAATTCATTACATATAATGAAAGCTTTAGGTTTAATTCTCTTGAGGAACCCCTACTGAGAAGGGCTGTGTTGGATACAACTTCCAATTAGAGGAAATACAGAGAAAAGAAAAACAAGCTAAATGAAACAAAGGAGAGGCAATCAGAAAATCATAAAGGTTAAGATAATTCTATAAAACGACTGGTACAATCTCTTCAACAAGTCATGTCATTTTAAAGAAGGAACAGGATGTGGGGCTGTGACTAAGAACCTGATACAAGGCATAGTTATAGATTGGATATTCTTTGTAAAAAGTATCTTTTTTTTCTTTCTCTCTCTTTTTGTTGAGACGGAGTCTCACTCTGTCACCCAGGCTGGAGTGCGGTGGTACAATCACGGCTCACTGCAACCTCTGCCTCCTGGGTTCAAGCAATTCTCCTGCCTCAGCCTCCCAAGTAGCTAGGACTACAGGTGCATGCCACCACACCCAGCTAATTTTTGTATTTTTAGTAGAGACAGGGTTTTACCATGTTGACAGGATGGTCTCGAGCTCCTGACCTTGTGATCTGCCAGCCTTGGCCTCCCAAAGTGCTGGGATTACAGGCATGAGCCACCAGGCCCGGCCTGTAAAGAGTATCTTAGGACTAACTGGTGAAATGTGAATATGGTCTGGGTTTATCAGATGATATGAAAACTTACTAACATGAAAAGATAAGCAGATGACTGAAAAAGCAAGATGCAGAAGAGTAAGTAAAGTATAATCGCATTTGGGCTTAAAATATCTGTATATATGTCCATAAAGAAGTATGTTCATAGAGGAAAGGGTTAACTGTATGATCTCCAGATGGTTTGAATGTAATTTGCTGTCCATATTTTCTAATTTTCCATAAAACGATTTCTTTAAAATAAATGGCTAAGTGAGAAACATATATTTAACTTAAAAGAATTATTTTAATTAATTTATTTATTTATTTTGAGATGGAGTCTCCCTCTGTCGCCCAGACTGAAGTGCAGTGGCGCAATCTCGGCTCACTGCAACCTCCGCTTCCCAGGTTCAAGTGATTCTCCTGCCTCAGCCTCCCGACTAGCTGGGACTACAGGAGTGTGCCACCACACCTGGCTAATTTTTGTATTTTTAGTAGAGATGGGGTTTCACCATGTTGGCCAGGCTGGTCTCAAACTCCTGACCTCAAGTAATCTGCCCGCCTCAGCCTCCCAAAGTGCTGGGATTACAGGGGTCAGCCACCGCACCCAGCCCTCCAATGAATTTCTAATACAAAACTGAACACAATTTTTAACAGAATTTTAATTTTTTTCAAACAAAAAGATCTATGATCTTGCTGTACTGAAACACATCTCTGAAAAATAATTTACTATAGGTGAAGTATCCCTAATCCAAACTCCAAAATGCTCCAAAATCCAAAAGTTTTTCAGTGCCAACATAACGTTCAAATGAAATGCTCACTGGAGCATTTCAGATTAGGAATGCTGAACCAGTAAATATAATGAAAATATTCCAAAATTTTAAAAACTCAGAAATCCCAAATACTACTTTTTTTGCCCTCCCCTAAACACTTCTGGTCCCAAGCCTTTCAGATAAGGGATATTCAAGCTGTATAACCACATTATTGAGAAAATTAAGCTGGACTATAAAGACCTATAAATGAGATATGGGCTAATCAATTTATTACCATGTACTTTAGGAACCAGTAAACATTTTCTATAAAGCACCAGATAAGGCTGGGGGCAGAGGTTCAAGCCTGTAATCCCAGCACTTTGGGAGGCTGAGATGGGCGGATCATGAGGTCAGGAGATCGAGACCATCCTGGCTAACATGGTGAAACCCCGTCTCTACTAAAAAATACAAAAAACTAGCCAGGCAAGGTGGCGGGTGCCTGTAGTCCCAGCTACTCAGGAGGCTGAGGCAAGAGAATGGCGTAAACCCGGGAGGCGGAGCTTGCAGTGAGCTGAGATCCGGCCACTGTGCTCCAGCCTGGGCAACAGAGCGAGAGCGAGACTCCGTCTCAAAAAAAAAAAAAAAAAAAAAAAAAAAGAACCAGATAAATATTTTACACTTTGCAGGCCATATGGTGTCTGTGAAAAATACCCAATTATGCTGATATAGTCCAAAATAATAGACAGACAAAATATAACCAAATGGGCATAACTGTGTTCCAACAAAGCTTTATTTACAAAAAGAGGCAGCCAACCCATAAACTATAGATTTACCCACTCCTGCTCTAGCGTATTAAAAATGTCGACTAACTAAAAGGAGCCTAATCACATCTAATTCTTTTAAAAATGTGTATTAGCTCATCCATAATGGGATACTACTACTCAAAAGGTCAAGTAAAATCTTCTATCACCTCCCTCTCAAAATTTCAGTTCATCTTTAAGAGAGGATCCTTTCTTTTCTCTCTCACAATATACAAAAATCAAATCAAAATGGATTAAAGACTTAAATGCAAGATGTGAACTATAAAACTACTACAAGAAAACATTAGGGAAATGCTGCAGGACATTGATCTGGGCAAAGATCTCTCTTAAGACAGACCTAAAAATCAAAGGTAACCAAAGCAAAAAAAGTCAACAAAGGGATTACATCAAGCTACAACGCTTCTGCACAGCAAAAGAAACAATCAACCAAGTGAAGAGACAACCTACAGAATGGGAGGAAATATTTGCAAACTACCCATCCAATAAGAGATTAATAACGACAATATATAAGGAACCCAAAAACTCAATAGCAAAAAAAAAAAAAAAAGATTAAAAAAATGGGCAAAAGATCAATAGCAAATGCTGGCAAGGATGCAGAGAAAGGGGAACGCTCTGGAATGTAAAGTAGTACAGTCATGAAAAACAGTATTGAAGTTTCTTAGAAGACTGAAAATAGTACTACCATATGATCTAGCAATCCCACTGCTGGATAAATACCCAGAAAAGAAACCAGTATATCAAGAAGATGTCTACAATCCCATGTTTACTACAACACTATTCACAATAGCCAAGATATGGAATCAACCTAAGTACCTATCAATGGCTGAATGGATAAAGAAAAAATGGTATAGGTGCACAGTGAAATATTCATTAGCCACAAAAAGAATAAAATCCTGTCATTTGCAGCAACATGGATGGAACTGTTAGACATTAGGTTAAGTGAAATAAGCCAGGCACAGAAAGACAAATATCGCATGCTTTCACTGCTATGTTGGAGTGAAAAAAAAAACAGGATCTCATAGAGGTAAAGAGTAGAATGATGGTGATCAGAGAGGCTAGGAAGGGTAATGGGGAGGGGAGGATGAAGAAAGGTTGATTAATGGGTACACAAATACAGCTGAATAGAAAGGATAAGTTATAGTGTTACATAGCACAAAAAAGTGACTATAGTTAATAATTTATTGAGTACTTCAAAATAGCTGAAAGAGAAGATTTAGAATGTTCCCTACACAAAGAAATGATAAAGGTTTGAGGTGATGAATATCTCAATTTGATCATCACCTGATTTGATCTGATCATCACATATTATATACTTGGATAAAAATAATACATGTGGCTGGGCACAGTGGCTCACGCCTGTAATCCCAGAGCTTTGGGAGGCCGAGGCAGGCGGATCACTTGAGGTCAGGAGTTCAAGGCCAGCCTAGGCAACATGAAGTGACACCATCTCTACAAAAAAAAAAAAAACAACACAAACTTAGCTGGGCATGGTGGCGCACACCTGTAGTCCCAGTTACTCAAGAGGCTGAGGTGAGAGGTTCACTTGAGCCCAGGAGGGGAGGGTGCAGTGAGCTGAGATCATGCCACTGTACTACAGCCTGGGAGACAGAGACCCTGTTTCAAAAAATAAAAGTAACACATGTAACCCCACAAATATGTACCACTCTCATGTATCAATTAGAAAAAAAAAAAGGAAGGATCCTTTCTTAGTAAAGTAGGTTTATACACACTTCCCTTTGCATGATCCTTTATTAACAGTCAACAGTTTGGAGCATTAAGCAGTAGAAGAGCACAAGATATACAATGAGATGGCCTTAGTTCAAATTCTGAATTAACAGTTGTATAACTCTAAAGTCCATTTTTCATTCATAAAAGAGATAACGTCACCTTTAGAGGATTATACAGAAACTTAAAAAGCATAGTTTCTGAAAGTATGTTGTAATGGTAAGGTGTTACATAAATGCCAAAGCATCATCATTAAATTTTGCAAAGAAAGCTATTTCACAATAATGCAATTGGATTACAAAATAACCATCATGGTTTTCTGACTTTATGCAGCAACTTAGTATTTCAAACTTACTCACCAATAGAGACACTACTGTACTAGAGTAGAAGGCCAGATCTTCTATAATTTCTGTGCGTCGATTAGCTCCAATTCGTAAGGAACGACTATGTACTTCTTCAGGTAACACTGTAAGGATCTCCAGCAAAAAAGGCAAAGAAGTAACATCATTGCTGTATCTGCAAAAGAAAAAAGGGGAGATATGTTATTTATAGACAGAAAATACACAATCACGTAAGATAACAGCCATCAGAGTAACTCACAACAAAAGCAGCATTCCCACCACTATTAAGGGAGAGAAAAAAGATATAAACATAAATGTCCTCCACAATTAGTTAAGATTTAAAAAAGGACAGTTTTTCAATGAAACATAGCCATTATAATGAACGTGATATCTATATGTCCTAACATGAAAAAATGTCCACAATGTAGTAAGTGAAAAACATGTATGAAACATATTGAATATGGGTGAACAAATATATAGGTATTTGTACATTAAAATATATATGCACTTATTTATTTTAAAATGCATAAAGGAAACTCTACATAGCCAATTGTTAATAGTGGTTGCTTGTAAAATACAGGGTTAAGGGCCAGGTGTGCTGGCTCATGCTTATGATCCCAGCACTTTGGGAGGCCAAGGCAGGAGGATCACCTGAGCCCACAAGTTCAAGACCAGCCTGGGTATCACAGGGAGACCGTCCCTACATTAAAAATTTTTTAATTAGCCAGGCACGGTGGTGTGCATCTGTAATCCCAGCTACTTAGGAGACTGAGGCAGAAGGATCTCATGAGCCCAAGAGTTGCAGGTTCCAGTGAACCATGATCACACCACTGCACTTCAGCCTGGGTGACAGAGCGAGACCCTGTTTCAAAAACAATATATAAGGATAGGGAGAGAGGATGGGGTTCGCTTCCATACTGTTAGAATTTTTTCAAGGAGCATGTGTCAATTTCCCCAATAAAATTTTTCTTTAAAAAATAAGCTATCCATTCAGGAGGCTGAGGTGAGAGGATCACTTGAGCCCGGTAGGTTGAGGCTGAGGTTGTAGTGAGCCATGACTGTGCCACTGCACTCCAGCCTGGGTGACATAGCAAGACTGTGTCTCAAAAAAAATAAAAATAATTTTTTAAAAAGTTATACAGGCTGGGTGAGGTGGCTCACACTTGTAATCCCAGCACTTTGGGAGGCCTACGTGGGCAGATTACTTGAGGTCAGGAGTTCGAGACCAGCCTGGCCAAATCCCGCCTCTACTGAAAACATAAAAATTAGCTGGGCGTGGTGGCACGTGCCTGTAATCTCAGCTACTTGGGATGCTGAGACAGGAGAATCACTTGAACCTGGGAGGCGGAGGTTGCAGTGAGCCGAGATCACACCACTGAACTCCAGCCTGGGCAACAAGAGTGAAACTCCAGCTCAAAATAAAATAAAATAAATAAAAAGTTATCCATAAAAGGCTGTAATGACACACTACATTGTAAGTAAAAAGTACATCTAGACTTTGTTCAAAAATAACTTCCCAATCAAATGCAAGCAAATATCAAGATTATCTTGCCAGGACCCAGAAGGAACGCTTGTTTCAAAGTAGCAAGTTCTGTGTGTCTAAAAAGAATACTGTCCCTCTGATAAACGTGAAACAAACCCCAATTAGTAAGAACATATATTCATAACAACTTCTCATTTAATATACTCTTAAATTCTATATTTTTACGAAACGGCTGTCATGCCAGTTAGTGAGAGTGATCCACAAGGCAATAAAAGACTTTGCTGCAATTAATTCAAGAAGTGTGTGTTACATAAATTACTAGTCTTTTACAACCCACACAATATATTTCAGTGGTATTTAAAATTTTAGATAAGTTTCACTTAATCTAACAAAGGTTAATAACATAATTCTATGTTAAGAGTTCAGGTAAATAGTCAAATATCTAGCTATTGCCAACAAATTTCTCTGTGTAGGTTAATGGCAATTCCAAATGCTAATATACAGTCAATATAAATTACTTACTTTTCCACCAGTGTTTGCACACATCCCTTCCAGGAAGGCATCTGTAGGGCAAGATCTGCTATTGCTAAAGCCAGCTGAATAAGAGAGAATAAATGAAGACAGATGAACAGAAATAGGGTTACAATAAATATTAATTGGGAAGCAAAGAAATTACATTTCTTCCAAACAATATAACAACTAGACTAACCTCCCCTCCCCCATTTCTCCCAACCTTCAGTTATATGTATCTGATATAAACTCTTCTGGGTTAGCTATAAATTGCTGAAATTTAAGAGTTAACTTTTAAAAATTAAAGAAAAAAAAACAGAAAAGAAGTCAAACAACAGAATATGGACATTCCTCAAAATATATCAATATTTACTTTTATTTGGCAATACCACAGAACTTCACAGACATATAAATTATACTATGCCAAAGGTCAAAGCTACTAACAAAGTCAGACCTTTGACTCAGTTCTCAAATAATGGATTGCCATTTCCCTTCTCTTTCCATTTCTCATCTTGAAGACTTAAGCAAAAGCCTCCTCTTCAAGGACACTTCTATGCCAGGCAGAGGACACATGTGAGTATGTACTCACAGAAGCTTCCGGTTTTCCTATCTAATGTATTTCCCTGTCCAAGGGGGAAAAGGACAGATACTCTAGTTCAACCTTTCATTCATGAGACCTTTACTAAAGCCAATCAGCCCAGAAAGGATTTCTTAAAAGGCAACTACCTAAACCTCTGACCTAGCATGCCTGTGAAAACACATACTCACCTTAACCACTTCTGGTATTAAGTTAGTTCAAAACCAAATGCACTCTAAGATTAATACAAAAGATTAAAAATTTCATTTTCTATCCACTTAAAAGAATACAGCAGTATATCTGTAATGAAGTTAACATTACCTCACATGGCCTAGCAATACCAATTAAAATAATCCTGATAAATTCAAATGGCCATACAAATTTCTCTAATGAGAAGCACAGGATTTACCTGCGTTACAATGACAGGTGACAAGTCTTTCAAGTTCTGGATATGGGTTAGCAATGAGTCCCGTAAAGAGGCATGAGAGTCTGTGGGGAGCTCATAAAATGAGGTCTGAATCTTCATTTTCATGGTCTGTGCAGCAAAATAGCATGATTCCACATCCTGTCGGATCTGTAACAACTGGTCTGAGATCTCCCATGCATGAACCTGAAAGCGTATTAGACAAAGATGTCTTAAAGAAGACTACTTTTCTAATGTTAATGCCACAATCTCAATACTTATATAAACATATTTAGACCAACGTATAAAGAAAAATCTGACAAGCTAAATCACCTAGTAATTCAGCCAACAGTTCAAAATACATTGTTATACGCTCTGTTCAACAAAGTAATTACCTAAAATCTGACTAATTCTAGGAAAGCATGAGAGCTATCAGTTAAATTAATAGATACAATCTTGTTGATTTGAATGACTGTGTAGGTGTCAAGAATATGAAGAAAAATGTCCCAAAAGTCTCCACTAAATAATTTCCACTGTATAATTTCCAGTCCTAATCTATGGTTGGATGTTTCTTCTCTTTTCTTGCTTAAAATAAAGCTTTGTTCACTCTAAGAATTGAATCCAGAAGCTGTTTTAATATATCTATAAATATAAGAATATATTTTATATTGGTCTCAGTAGCCCTACATTTCAATTATTAGTTCCTGACAAAACAGAAGAAAAGCTATCTTGGCTCAAGTAAATATTTCACATCCTTCAATTATTTTCTTTCTTTTTTTGGAGACAGAGTCCCGCTCTGTCACCCAGGCTGGAGTGCAGTGGCACAATCTAGGCTCACTTGCAACCCCTGCCTCCCAGGTTCAAGTGATTCTCCTGCCTCAGCTTTCCGACTAGCTGGGATTACAGATGTGCACCACCACACCCAGCTAATATTTGTATTTTTAGTAGAGGCGAGGTTTCACCATGTTGGCCAGGCTGATCTTGAACTCCTGACCTCAGGTGATCCTCCTGCCTCGGCCTCCCAAAGTGCTGGGATTACAGGCATGAGCCACCGTGCCTGGTCCCTTCAATTATTTTCTGATGAATTACGACTTGACAAAGTGCTACATATGCTACTGAAATCACTTTCAACGGAAAAATAAACTTATCTACAGACATAATAAAAAGAACCAAAGTATAAAATCTGGTCTCTAGTAGCTAGTCACAATTATAAAGGGGAGTCATATTTTGAAGACAACTTTGTAAACAAAATCATGCAGTAGATTGTAGACAACTAGTTAATTAGTTTAATTCTAATCCAATTCTATGCTAAACAGCCTCTGGAAGACGACTAACATGGACTGGCAATAATGGACTGAAAAAAATTTCAACCTCAATTCAGGAACAGTGTATATTGTAAAGAGAAGGGGTCAATTTCTTATGAAGACAGAGCTCTTCACAAGTAATACATAATCCCTTGTGTATCCTTCAAGATCTTCCCAAAGATAGATATGAAGCAAGTTAAGATATAGAAACAGGTAGAATAAACGGCTTGTACAAGTTCCTAAAGTAAATGGAAAATAAAGACCCTGAATTTCCTAATTACAGATTTACTGACATAAAACTTAGCTTTAGGCTGGGCGTGTGGCTCATGCCTATAATCACAGCACTTTGGGAGACCAAAGGGGGAGGATTGTTTGAGCCCAGAAGTTTTGACACTGGCCCGGGCAACATGACAAGACCCCCGTGCCTCTACAAAAAATTTAAAAAATTAGCTGGGGCCCGGCACAGTGGCTCATGCCTGTAATCTCACCACTTTGGGAGGCAGAGGCAAGCAGATCACCTGAGGTCAGGAGTTCAAGACCAGCCTGGCCAACATGGTGAAACCCTGTCTGTACTAAAAATACAAAAAAATTAGTCGAGTGTGGTGGCACTCTCCTGTAATCCTAGCTACTCAAGAGGCTGAGGCAGGAAAATAGCTTGAACTCAGGAGGCAGAGGTTGCAGTGAGCCGAGATTGCACCACTGTATTCCAGCCTGGGTGACAGAGTGAGACCCTGTCTAAAAAAACTAAAAAATAAAAAATTAGCTGCACATGGTGGCATGCACCTGTAGTTCCAGCTACTTGGGATGCTGAGGCAAGAGCATTGCTTGAGCCCAGGCAACAGGCACCCTGTTTTTAAAAAAAACACCCCTCCCACCCCCCACCAAAAAACACCAACATAGCTTTCGATGAAATAAGGGGTACAAAGTAAGCATGAGGTGTTAACTTCTTTACAGATGTAGTATATTTTACTAATTTTTGTACTTTTTAGTCCAAGCATCGCGTCTCAAACGTATTCAACAAATGTTTAATGAATTAATGTAGTACTAATAGCACCAATTTTCCTTTCTCAAGTAAAAAATCTTCCAAAGTTTTTAGCCATTGATTAACCAGTAATCCAAGCACGCCTATGATTTAATATACCATCAGAATATCTTTACTTTGCTCACATTAATATCTTTTTATTTTTTGAGACAGGGTCTCACTCTGTCACCCAGGCTGGAGTGCAGTGGCACGATCTCAGCTCACTGCAGCCTCGACCTCCTGGGCTCAAGAGATAATCTTGCCTCAGCCCCCTAGTAGTTGGAACTACAGGTGTCTGCTACCACACCCGGCTAATTTTTGTATTTTTTGTACAGATGGGGTTTTACCATGTTGCCCAGGCTGGTCTTGAACTCCTAAACTCAAGCAATCCTCCTGCCTTGGCCTCCCAAAGTGCTGGGATTCCAGGCGTGAGCTACCATGCCTAGCTGATATATTTTTAAATAGCAAAAAGATTCTATGAAGCTTTATACAATCTCCACAAATCCCTCATAAAAACAGAGCATTAGACAGCAACAAAACTAGGTGTTGTCTAGTTATCTCCAAGGGTATCTACAAGAACCCCAAAATATAAGTGGAAAGAGACAAGCCAGTGACATCTGTAAGACCTGTGTAGTTTTAGTCTCAGTAAATGTGGAAGCAGAGGCAAACAACATGGTATCTAATGGACCTAAGAACAGAGAAACACCAAGAACCAACAGAGATTCACTGGAAAGTACAAGGAGCCAATCTGAGGATGGCAGTTGAAAATGGAGAAGGTTGGGCCGGGCGCAGTGGCTCATGCCTGTAATCCCAGCACTTTGGGAGGCCGAGGCACACAGATCACCTGAGGTCAGGAGTTCAAGACCAGTCTGGCCAACTTGGTGAAACCCCGTCTCTACTAAAATACAAAAATTAGCTGGGCATGGTGGCGGGTGCCTGTAATCCCAGCTATTCTGGAGGCTGAGACAGGAGAATCACTTGAACCCGGGAGACGGTGGTTGCAGTGAGCCGAGATCACACCACTGCACTCAGCCTGGGCGGCTGAGTGAGACTCTGTCTCAAAAAAAAAAGAAAATGGAGGAGGTTTTACCCAATCCAATAGCCAGTGAGTATAAGTGTGAAGGGGATGCCAATAGTTTAGCCTTTATAAAACCTTGAAACCAAACAATGAGGAAAAGACCCCAATTGAGGAAAAACTGCTGTGAAAAAAACTCAAAATAATATAGGACAAGTATAATAGAAATGAAGGAAGAAAAGGTTGAAAGTATTATCCTTAATCAAACCTTCTTCTAGAAATTCAGAAAAACTAATTTCACAGAAAATAAGCAACTGAGGTCAAATGTCATACATGGCTGAAAGAGAAAATAAGCAGAGTAACACCTTATGAGGAAAGAAGACCAGAAAAACAGGTTTAAAAACCTAGCCTATTATTTCAAAATGAGCTAAACAACGTTAAGAAAATGATACAAGATACGGAAGAACAGAATTGGGAAGGAAAATTTCAGAAATGCGGTAAAAATCTCAGGAAAAAAACAAATTAAAGAAGAAAATCCCTTCAGAGATGAAGACTAGGAGGAATTTCACTGTGACTAAACACATCAGATAATGTCTTAAGAGAAACACATGGAGTTTTTAAAATAAAAAAAAAATTTTAAAGATTCAAGAGGAAATGACAAATATTGAACAGAGACAAAGATCTAACATCTAGACAACAGAGATCTCTGAAGAAGAAAATCAAAACAAGGAAACGGAACAATTATCAAAAACTGTAATTCAAGAAAATGTTCCTAGTTGGGCAAGGCAGTTTACGCCTATAATCCCAGCATTTTAGGAGGCGGAGGTGGGAGGCTTGACGCCAGGAGTTTGGGACCAGCCTGAGCAACATAGCAAGATACTGCCTCTACAAAAATTTAAAAAATTAGCTGGGTGTGGTGGTGTGTGCCTGTAGTCCTAATTACTAAGGAGGCTGAGGAGGAAGAATCATTTGAGCCCAGGAGTTTGAGGTTACAGTGCGCTATGATCCTGCTACTAATTTTTTTTTAATTTAAAAAATTTGGTATCAAAGTTATCAAAAGAGGAAGGGTAAATAAATGAATATAATCCCATCACTACACTCCAGCCTGGGTGACAGCGCGAGACTCCGTCTCAAAAAAAAAAAAAAAAAAAACAGAAAAGGTTTCTGAAATGTTGGGTGGTAAGAGAGAAAGACATAGAACTATACATTGAAAGAGTATATCATATACCTAAAAATACCAACCCAGAATAACCAATACTGAGACATAATCTGGTAAAATTAATATACTTAAAGAAAAAGAATAAAATAATTTGGACATCTATATAAAAACAGCAAATGATTTACAAGGGAAAAAATTAGATTATCATCTACTTTGACTTGAACACTTCATGGCAGAAGAAAATGAAAGAACATGGTAAAGATATGCTAAGAAAGAAAATGTGACAAAGATTTTATGTCAAGTCAAACTGATTTTCAATTATAAAGGCCAGAAACTGTTACTTGCAAGAATGTAGATATTATTCCTAAAAGCCCTTCCTAAACAATCTGCTTTTAAAAAAAAAAGAGCTTTGGACAATCAAACTGATTAGAGAGAACAAGGCATCAATGTAAGGACTGGGGGTGAATATTAACCATAGTTTATTACAACAATTACGAATAAATGAAGGTCAAAAGAGAAATGGTATGTAATGATTACAAGCTATGTATAGACACAGTGTGGAAGAAAGGGGAGAACACATGCAAAACTACGCTTGTTTTCAGTGTACATATTGATGGTAGTAGTGTTAGCATTGTTAGTCTAAGGCTACTGACTAGGCTAATGTGGGACAGAGCTACTGAGTAATTATGAGATATTCTATCACCGTCTGTGTCCCTCACAACCTGGATTCTCAGTATGGAAGAAAAGAAGTGCAGACAAAAAGGCTTAAGTTAAAAACTTTATAATGCTGTAGTTGAAAAGGCAATATAAATTCATGAGGTATTTTACCTTTAAGTACTTATACCCACTATTTATATACCTACTTTTCTACATATGTATACACACACATAGATAATTTATATATCCTATATAGATATATAAAATATATACAATTCCCTAGCTCTATCCACTGAAAGCCCTAAACATACTGTCCAACTCAGTAACAAGTTGCATCCCTAGCGCCTACATTGTAGCCTTTAAATTCAATTTCCCACTAAAAGATACCAATATTAAATATACAAGATAGGCCCATGATACATCTTGTCATACTAGAAAGGACAGAAGACAATAAGACTACTAGAGTCATTTCAAAAGTACTGAGGAGCCAAGGAGGCAACCAGCTGGCCAGAGATAGGACAATTTCGGATTCAGCAAGGGATACAAGGAAAAAACAAACTGTCCACCACAGGCCATTTTTGGTAACAATTACAAGCAGATATAAACTCATTATCTTACAAGGGAAAAAAATCATGTATTTATCTTGGTTTTCCTATATAAACTGTACTCCTAAGTAACCTAACAGATGAGAAGAGTCTCTTTATAGAAGTATTACAATGGCAAAAACCACAATTACTTTGGCACTAACCTAACAGCATGTAAGTAAAGTAATAACAGATTTAGAATATTAACACTTCACAACCCACAATTAATGGATTAAGCACTGAACAATAACAGCTAGTTACATCACACACAAAAAAGAATAAGGTGGATTAAAGATAGCTGTGAATATAATGCTAATCCTACACTGAAAGGTAGAATCTACATGCCTTTGAATCTGCACTGGCCTTGATACCTTGCATAACTGACAGAATATGGCAGGAAGTGACATTCTGGAACTTTCAAGGTTAAGTCAAAGGAATCTTTGGAGCTTCTGCCTTGGTATCCTGAACACTACTCTGAGGAAAGCCACTGCCTGTAAAAACTTAAGACTACTCTGCTGGAGAGAACGTGGTAGAGCCCTGAGACTACATGGAAAGCTAGAGGGGCCCAACTGAATCCAGGCTTCCAGTCATTCCCACCAGACTGTCAGGCATGTAAATGAAGCCATCTTAGAACCTCCAGACCAGCTCAGCCACCAAATGGATGAAACCCGAAGGAGCACAATCAGGATCCCGGATGCTGATTTGAGCCCGCTCAAATTCCTGATCAACAAAGTTATGAGATACAATAAAATGGTTTTTATTTCAAATCACTTAAGTTTTGGGGTAATCTGCTTCATCGTGGTAAACAATCAGAACCACCAGAAAACCAAACACTATGTGCCTCTTGATGAAAGGAGATACCAAAATAACAAGGGAATCAAATCTGTGCCTCATTGAGCCTCTAGATCCAGCAGCTAATTTGCAGGAAAAACAAAGGAGAGTAGAACTGAATCATGACAATAAAATCAGCAAAATCCACTGTGGGAAACTCTACAGGTCAAATGGCCCTGATAGTTCAACAGATAAATAATCTACAGAGGCCAGGTGTTGTGGCTCACGCCTGTAGCCCCAGCACTCTGTGAGGCCAAAGCAGGCGGATCGCTTGAGGCCAGGAGTTTGAGACCAGCCTGGGTAACAAGCAAGACCCTGTCTCTAGGAAAAATTTTTGAAAAATTTGCCATGTGTGGTGGCATGCCCCTTAGTCCCAGCTACTCGGGAGGCTGAGGGGAAGGATCCCTTGAGCCCAGGAGTTTAAGGCTGCAGTGAGCATTGATCACACTTCGCACTCCAGCCTGGGCTACAGAGCAAGACTCTGTCTTAAAAAAAAAAAAAAAAAAAAAAATTAACAGAGAGAGAACCTGCAGATTAAGACACTCAGAAAACATATTAAAAAACAGGCCGGGCACGGTGGCTCACACCTGTAATCCCTGCACTTTGGGAGGCCAAGGCGGGTGGATCACCTGAGGTCAGAAATTCGAGACCTGCCTGGCCAACACGATGAAACCCCATCTCTACTAAATATACAAAAAATTAGCTGGGCATGGTGGCAGGTGCCTGTAATCCCAGTTACTCAGGAGGCTGAGGCAGGAGAACTGCTTGAACCCAGGAGGCGGAGATTGCAGTAAGCCAAGATTGCACCACTGCACTCCAGCCTGGGCAACAACAGCAAAACTCCGGCTCAAAAAAAAAAAAAAAAAAAAAAAAAAAAAAAAAAACAAGAAGAACCAGCTGGACCCACTAAGCCACTAAGTATAAAACCATAAAGAAACACAGAAGATTATTATAAAAGGACAGTGGTTACCTCTATGGGGAGGAAAGTAGTTATGTCAAATGGTACAAGAATAGCTTCTGGAGTGGAATGGCCAGTAAAGTTCTATTTCTTTTCTTTTCTTTTTTTATAAAAATGGGACAGGGTCTCGCTATGTTATCCAGGCTGGTCTCAAACTTCTGGGTTCAAGCAATCTTCTTGCCTCGGTCTCCCAAAGTGCCAGGATTACAGGTTTGAACCACTGTGCTCAAAGTTCTATTTCTTGACTTAGGTGGTGGTTACAAGGACATCCGTATATAGTAATTCACTAAGCTACACATTTGCATTGTGTTTCTGTGTTTACATTTAGAAAACAAAACAGAACAACAATAAAAACCCCAATGTAGGCTGGGCGCAGTGGCTCACACCTGTAATCCCAGCAGTTTGGGAGACCGAGACTGGTGTATCACCTGAGGTCAGGAGTTCTAGACCAGCCTGGCCAACATGGTGAAACCCCATCTCTGCTAAAAATACAAAAATTAGCCAGGCATGGTGGTGTGTGCCTGTAGTCCCAGCCACCCAGGAGGCTGAGGCAGGAGAATTGCTTGAACCCGGGAGGCGGAGGTTGCAGTGAGCCGAGATTGCACCATTGCACTCCAGCGTGGGCAGCAGAGTGAGACTCTGTCTCAAAACAAACAAACAAACAAACAAAAAAATCTTTTTCCCAAATGAAATCCACCTGTCAACCCACCAGGGTCAAGACCCTTGGGGAAAAAATTGCTTGTGCAGTGCCACATTGTGCAGAAACTAAACGATAGAAACTAGCAGAAAACACCAACCGTATCATCCTCAATTATCTGTACTTCTGACTTTAAACATTTCTATCTCCTTAAAAGTAGAGACCTCAAAAATGAAGGGCAGAAGCAAAACAAAACAAAACAAAACAATTACTTACCCCCGGGCAAACCAGTAATCTTAGAGGTAGAGATGCAAAACTGGTTAACTTGGAGGGTAGGGATGCACAGGAAATTTATTTTTCAAGCACCTTTGATGATGATTGAATTTTTTTTTTTTTTTTTTTTTGAGAAGGAATTTCGCTCTTGTTGGCCAAGCTGGAGTACAATGGCACAATCTCGGCTCACTGCAACCTCTGCCTCTCAGGTTCAAGAGATTCTCCTGCCTCAGCCTCCCAAGTAGCTGGGATTACAGGCATGTGCCACCACACCCAGCTAATTTTTGTATTTATAGTAGAGACGGGGTTTCACCATGTTGGCCAGGCTGGTCTCAAACTCCTGACTTCAGGTGATCTGCCTGCTTTGGTCTCCCAAAGTTCTGGGATTACAGGCATGAGCCACTGCACCCGGCTGTTTGATTATTTTTAAAATGTCTTTTGTAATTACCTTTTTATTAAAAATAACTTGTACTTTATATTCAATTTTTTTTAAAGTGATACAGATCTTGTAAATTTTTTTTGACAGGGCCTCTCTCTGTCACTCAGGCTGGAGGGCAGTGGCACCATCACAGCTCACTGTAGCCTCAAATTCTTGGGCTCAAGTGATCTGCCTACCTTAGCCTCCTGCATAGCTGGGACTACAGGCATACATCACGGCACCCAGCTAATTTTTTTTTTTTTATTTTTGTAGAGCCAGGTCTTGCTATAATGTCTAAGTTGGTCTCAAACTCCTGGGCTTGCCTGCCTCAGCCTCCCAAAGTGCTAGGATTACTGGCATGAACAATCACATCTGGCCTGTAAGACTTTTTTCTATAAAATTTGTTTAGAAAAGGTAGCAAAGCTTTTTAACAACACATAGGAGTTAGTTTCATGTCCATATGCTCCCTAAACAATAATGCTACCTCTCTCATAACATTTATCGGGTGTTTCAACTTTGGTTATAACAGACCATCTGGTATTATTACACCAATTCATAAACCACCAGAAAAGATTCACTAAGACCAGGCGCAGTGGCTCAAGCCTGCAATCCCAGCACTTTGGGAGGCCGAGGCAGGCAGATCACTTGAGGTCAGGAGTTCGAGACTAACCCGGCTAATATGGTGAAACCCCATTTCTACTAAAACTACAAAAATTAGCCTGGTGTGATGGCACGCACCTGTAATCCCAGCTACTCAGGAGGCTGAGGCAGGAGAATCGCTTGAACCCAGGAGGTGGATGTTGCAGTGAGCCAAGAACATGCTACTGCACTTCAACCTGGGCAACAGAGCAAGACTTGGTCTCAAAAAAAAAAAAAAAAAGAAAAGAAAAAAAAATTCACTAAATACTCCCAACAAAGAACGTTTTTAAAGACACCAACGCTAAAATATGAGGCCACAGATCCCAGAGAGAAGGGAATGGAAGAGCATAGAGTTCAGTTCACTCTTCGGCTCCACTTTTCCCCTCATGGCATTTGCCAATTTGAAAGTGGAAGACACGAGGCTAAGAAGCTGAAGATCTCTGGACATTCTCACAAGACTGGGGAAATCAAAACTGGAATTCAGAGATATCGAAGAGGAGCCCTGGTAAATACTCCAAACTCTCGAGTTGGGACCCAGTGACAGAAACAAGAAATATACCACTCCTTAAAAAGACTGATACGTTAGGCCACAAAGTAAGTCTTAATAAATTTTCAAAGACTGAAATCATACAAAATATCTTTTCTGATCACAATTAAATAAAACTAGGAGTCAACAGCAAAAGGGAAACTAGAAATTTCCCAAATATGTGGAAATTGAACAACATACTCTTAAAAAAACCAATGGGTCAAGGAAGGGAAATCAGAAAACATCTTCAGACAAATGAAGATGTTTCTTGACTTGGGTGGTGGCTAAAAGGACATCCGCATATAGTAACTCACTAAGTTATACATTTGTATTGTGTTTCTGTGTTTATGTTTAGAAAATAAAACAGAACAAAAACCCCAATGTTGCATATTAAACTGAACTAGTATAAGATCTAGTATAAAACTGAACTAAACTGAACTAGCATAAAAAACACAACATACCAAAATGTATGGGATGCAACAAAAACTGTGCTGAGAAATAAAATGTATAACTGTATATGCTTACATTAAAAAAGAAAAAGGACTCAAGTCAACAACCTAATTTTATACCTTAAGGAACCAGAAAAAGAACAAACTAAATCCAAAGCTAGCAGAAAGAAGGAAATAATAAAGATTTATGGCAAAGATTAACAAAAGAGAGGATAGGAAAATCAAGGGGATGCTACAAAAAGATCAACAAGGTCAGTCCCGGCAGCCGCAGTCACTGGCCGCCCCTCTGCCAACAGCTCCAGCGCTACATTGGGCCAGCATCTCTGGCGAGCAGAAGCAAGGCACTGACAGGCACAGCAGAGAGGTCCTGTAGCTCTGGCTCAGAGAGCAGCATCTTCACTTTCCGTGGTACCCAGGTGTTCTGAGAATGTTTCCACTGCTGCTCTGAGGGCACAAGAGGCAGGATTTGGAATTCCTGGAGAACTGTCTTTGTGAGAATCTGGAAATATTTCTTTCAATTCCATCTCTTAGTTTTCCATTTTGTTGTGTTTCAGAGGAACATCAAGAAACCATGAAAAGTTTAGTAATGAAGAGTTTCACTGCCACTCGCTTCCTTGATGAAGGTTTTACTGCCAAGGACATTCTGGACCAAAAATTTAATGAATTTTCTTCTGATGATGATTAGGATGGCTTCTATGTCATGGACCTTAGAGACATTCTAAAGATATATCTAAGATGGTTAAAAACTCTTCCTCATGTCACCCCCTTTCATGGAGTCAAACATAATGATAGCAGAGCCATCATGAAGACTCTCACTGCCATTGGGACAGGATTTGACTGTGCTAGCAAGGCTGAAATACAATTGGTGCAGATTCTGGGGATGCCCCCAAAAGAGGTTTATCTATGCAAATTCTTGTAAACAAATGTCTCAAATTAAGTACACTGCCGATAATGGAGTCCAGATGATGATTTTCGGTAATAAGGTCAAGTTGATGTCAGTTGCCAGAACACACTCAAAGCAGAGTTGGTTTTTAAGATTGCAAATGATGATTCCAAAGCAGTCCGTCACCTCAGTGTTAAATCTGGTGCCAAGCTCAAAGCCAGCAGGCTTCTTCTGGAATGGGCAAAAGAGCTAAATATTGATGTCACTGGTGTCAGCTTCCATGTAGGAAGTAGCTGTACCAATCCTGAGACCTTTATGCAGGTAGCCTCCAATGTCCACTGTGTCTTTGACACAGGAGTTGAGTTTGGTTTCAGTATGTAACTGCTTGATACTAGCAGTTGCTTTCCTGGATCTGAGGATGTGAGGCTTAAATCTGAAGTATTACCAGTGTAATCAACCCAGCATAGGACAAGTATTTTCCACCAGACTCTAGAGTGAGAGTCACAGCTAAGCCAGGCAGATAGTTCATGTGGCATCAGCTTCATTGCCAAAAATATCATATTAAAAGAACAGACAGGGCCAGGCACGGTGGCTCACGCCTGTAATCCCAGTACTTTGGGAGGCCGAGGTGGGCAGATCATGAGGTCAGATCGAGACCATCCTGGAGGCGGGCAGATCACGAGGTCAGGAGATCGACACCATCCTGGCTAACACGGTGAAACCCCATCTCTACTAAAAAAAAATACAAAAAATTAGCCGGGTGTGGTGGCGGGCACCTTAGTCCCAGCTACTTGGGAGATTGAGGCAGAAGAATGGCGTGAACCCAGGAGGCAGAGCTTACAGTGAGCCAAGATCACGCCACTGCACTCCAGCCTGGGTGACAGAGCGAGACTCTGTCTCAAAAAGAAAAAAAAAAAAAAGGACAGGCTCTGATAAGGAAGATGAGTCAAGTGAACAGACCTTTAGGTATTATATGAATGATGAAGTATATGGATCATTTCATCAATCATTTATGATCATGCACATGTAAAGCCCCTGCTGCAAAAGAGACCGACATCAGTGAGAAGTATTATTCATCCAGCATACGGGAAGAACATGTGATGGCCTTGATCAGATTGTTGAGCAGTGTGATCTGCCCAAAATACATGTAGGTAATTGGATGCTCTTTAAAAACATGGGCACTGACGCTGTTGCTGCTACTTCTACTTTCACTGGATTCCAGAGGCCAACAATCTACATGTGATGTCAGGACCAGCATCGAAACTCATGCAGCAAATCTAGAACCACGACCTCCCACCCCAGATAGAGGAACAGGACATTAGCACCCTGCCTGTGACTTGTGCTTGGGCAAATGGAATGAAACATCACTCAGCAACCTGTGCTTCCACTAGTATTAATATGTAGATATCACTCTCGTTGTTGTTAACTATGAGTCCTGCTTGAATTAAGGGATTTCAAAAGAGTTGGGTTCACATGGATGGGGCAAGATGGAAGACCAGTATATGGGTCACACATTATTTGTGTTCCTATGGGAACTATTTAAATATTTGTTTTATATGGATTTTTATTCACTTTTCGTAACAGTTGGGTTCGCATGGATGTGACAATATGGAAGACTAGGATATAGTTCACACATTATTTATGTTCCTATGGAAACTATTTAAATATTTGTTTTATAAGGATTTTTATTCACTTTTCAGATATGGTACTCAAGAGTGCCCCTCGGCTGCTAAGCAAGCATCTGTAGCTTGTACAATGGAATGGGCCATAGTGTTGTGACTTGTTTTTAAAGTATTTCAAAACTAACAACAACAAAAAAATTGACAAAGCTTAAGCTAGATTAAGAAATAAGAGAGAGCTGGGCGCAGTGGCTCATGCCTGTTAATCCCAGCTCTTTGGGAGGCCAAGGCGGGCAGATCACTTCAGATCAGGAGTTCAAGACCAGCCTGGTGAAATCCTGTCTCTACTAAAAATACACACACACACACACTCACACACATACACACACACAAAATCAGCCAGGCCTGATAGCAGCTGCCTGTAGTCCCAGCTACTTGGGAGGCTAAGGCATGAGAATCGCTTGAACCCGGGAGGCAGAGGTTGCAGTGAGCCGAGATCATGCCACGGCACTCTAGCCTGGGCGACAGAGTGAGGTTCTATGTCAAAAAAAAAGAAAGAAAGAAAGAAATAAGAGAGAGGATTTAAATAATCAGAAATGAAAGTCAGGAGATTACTACCAATTTTACAGAAATAAAAAGGGTTATAAAAAGTATTATGAACTGCAAGTGAACATATTGAATAACTTACATGAAATAAACAATTCCTAGAAACATAACCTACCAAGACTAAATCATGAAGAAATAGAAAATCTGAATAGACCTATAACTTGTAAAGAGATTAAATTAGTAATGAAAAACTTCCCAATGAAGAAAAGCCCAGGAACAAATGGCTTTACTGGTGAATTCTACAAAACATGTAAAGAAATATCATTAATCCTTTTCAAACTCTTTCCAAAAACTGAAAAGAACACTTCCTACTCATTCTATGAAACCAGCATTATTCTGACACCGAAGCTAGAAGAAGAAACAAGAAAATTACAGACTAATAACATCTGTTATGAATAGTAATGCAAAAACCCTTAATAAAATACTAACAAATGGAACTCAATAGCATATTTTTTTCTCAATTTTTAAATTTTTATTTTCAAAATTTCATATTTAGAGATGGGTGTTGCTATGTTGCCCAGATGGGTTTCGAGCTCCTGGCCTTAAGCAATCCTCCTGCCTCAACCTCCCAAATAGGTCAGAGTACAGGCATGAGCCATCATGCCTGGCTTTTCAACAGCATATTGAAGGGATTATACATCATCATCAAGTGGGATTTATACCTGGAATGCAAGGATGGTTCAACATATGAAAATCAAAGTAATCCACCACATTAACAGAATGAAGGTCATCTCAATTTATGCAAAAAAAGCATCTGACAGACTTTGACACCCTTTCATGACAAAGACACTCAACAAACCAGGAAGGAAACAACTTCAACATAATAAAGGCCATATATGCAAAAATCAACAGCTAACATCATACAACAGTGAAGACAAAAAGCTTTTCTAACAGGAACAAGACTAGGATGTCTACTGTTGCCACTTCTATTCAACATAGTGTTCGAAGTTCTAGCCAGAGCAATTAGGCAAGAAAAACAAAAGGCATCTAAATTGAAAGGAAGAAATAAAATAATCTCTGGTCACGTATAATGTAAGAGCATTCTACATGATCTTACATGTAGAAAACCCAAAAGATTCCATAAGAAGACTGTTAGACTTAATAAATGAATTTGGCAAAGTTGCAGATCACAAAATTAACAGATTAAAATTAGTTGCTTCTACATACTCACAATGAAAAATCTGAAAAGAAACAATTCCATTTACAACAGAATAAAAAAGAATAAAATACTCAGGAATAAGCTTAGCCAAGGAGACAAAAGACTTGTATACTGAAAATTACAAAACATTGCTGAAAGAAATTAAAGATGACACCAATAAATGAAAGACATCTCATGTTCATGGACTGGAAGACTTAATATTGTTAAGATTTCAGTACTACCCAATGCAATCTACAGATTCAATGTAACATTCACCAAAATCTCAGTGACGTTTTCTGCAGAAAATGGAATTGTTTCCTTCATATGGAATCTCAAGAGACCCCAAAGAGCCAAAAAAATCTTAAAAAAGAATAATATTGGAGGTCTCATACTTCTAATTTCAACATTTATTACAAAGCCATAGTAATCAAAACAGTATGATACTAGCATAAAGACAGACACACAGACCAATATAATGGAATAGACCCAGAAATAAACTCTCCTGTAAAGGATTCAAATGATCTTTGACAAGGGTGCCAAGACTACACAATGGTGCTAGGAAAACTGAATATTCACATGAAAAAGAACAAAGTTAGTCCCTTACATCACATATAAAAGTTAACTCAAAAAGGACTAAAGACCTAAACGTAAGACCTGAAACTATAAAACTCTTAGAAGAAAGCCTAGGGGAAAAGTTTCATAATCATTGCAATTGACAATGATTTCTTGGATGGCATTTCTGGAATAAATATTTCTCCCAAGAAGATACACAAATGGTTAACAGGCATATGAAAAGATGCTCAACATCACCAACCATAGAGAAAGGCAAATCAAAGCCACAACGAAATATTACCTCACACCCAACAGAATGACCACTATCCAAAAAAACAAAGCAAAAAACCTCAGAAAATAATAAGTGTTAACAAGGATGTGGAAAAATTGGAACCTTTGCATCACTGGTGGGAATGGGGATGGAGGCTCCCAAAAAATTAAAAATAGAACTACCATATGTTCCAAAAATCCCAGTTCTATCTATATATCTAAAAGAACTGAATATAAAATCTCAAACAGGGCCAGGCACAGTGGCTCACACCTGTAATCCCAGCACTTTGGGAGGCGGGTGATCACTTGAGGCCAGGAGTTCAAGACCAGCCTGTCCAACATGGCAAAACCCCATCTCTACCAAAAATACAAAAATTAGCCAGACATGGTGGCACACAACTGTTAATTCCAGCTACTTGGGAGGCTGAGGCATGAGAATCACTTGAACTCAGGAGGCAGAGATTATAGTGAACCATGATCATGCCACTGCACTCCAGCCTGGGCAACAGAGCTAAACTCAAAAAAAAAAAAAAAAAAGATCTCCAATAGATAAGATATTTGCACACCCATGTCCAACTGCAGCCAAATGCAGCATTATTCACAATAACCAAGAGACAGAAGCAACCTAAATGCCCATCTATGGATAAATGGATAAACAAATGTATATATATGCAGTGGAATGTTACTAAGCCTTCAAAAGAAGGAAATTCTGACACACACTACAACATGGATGAACCTCAAGGACATTACACTAAGTGAAAATACATTTATCACTAAAAGATAAATACTGAATGATTCTAACTTACATAAGATATCTAAAGTAGCAAGACTCATAGAAACAGAAAGTAGGCCAGGCCCAGGGGCTCATGCCTGTAATCCCAACACTTTGGGAAACTGAGGCAGGAAGACTGCTTGAGCCCTAGGAGTTCAGGACCAGTCTGGGCAACAAGGTGAAATTAGCTTGGCATGATGGCGTGTCTGTAGTCCCAGCTACTGGGGGGTGTGGGCAGGAATGCTGAGGTGGGAGTATCGCTTGAGCCCAGGATGCAGAGGTTGCGGTGAGCCATGATCACGCCACTGCAATCCAGCCTGGACGACAGAGCAAGACCCTGTCTAGGAAAACAAAACAAAAAAAAGGTTGAAACACAGTTTAGAATCTGCTCAATTCCTTTTTGAATTTCAAAGAGATCTGTTCCTGTCATAAAGACCTGCCAGATGCAAAAGAAAATCATTTCAGGAAGAAAACATCATTTATCTCTTCAACTTTTCTTAAACAACATATCAAGCATCTGTCAAACAAAAGCAAAGCCAGGCCAGGAACACTAGCTCACACCTATAACCCTAGCGCTTTGGGAAGCTGAGGTGGAAGGATCACTTGAAGCCAGGAGCTTAAGACCAACCTGGGCAACAAAGTGAGACCTCATCTCCACACAAAAAAGCAAGAAAAAAATAAATTAACCAGATATGGTGGTACATGCTTGTAATACCAGCTACTTCGGAGGCTGTGGTGGAAGTTCCATTTATTTGAGCCCAGGAGGTCAAGGCTGCAGTGAGCTGTGATCACACCACTGCACTCTAGCCTAGGTGACAGAGCGAGACCACGTCTGCGGGGGAGAAAACAAAACCAAGTGACAACAACTAGAAAGAAACAGACAATAGAAAGTAACCATTATCTAGATAATGAACTATCAAAGACTAAAATAACTGATGTCTTAACCAAAGTAATAAAACATCACCAATAGCTTTTATGTGACTCCTGATGTGATTCAGTAAAAATGACAAATTATCGTCTATGCAGTATTCTTCCAAAAAAGGTTTGACCTAAATGCAATCATAAGAAAAGAACCAGACAAATCTAAATAGCGAGGCATACGAAAAACTAAGACAAAATGGCCCACTCTGGATTTGTGTGGGGTGTGTGTGTTTTTTCTTCTTCTTCTTTTTTTTTTTTTTTTTTTTTGAGATGGAATCTCACTCTGTCACCTATGCTGGAATGCAGTGGTGTGATCTCGGCTCGCTGCAACCACTGCCTCCCAGGTTCAAGCGATTCTCCTGCCTCAGCCTCCCGAGTAGCTGGGACTCCAGGCGTCTGCCACCACACCCGGCTAATTTTGTATTTTTAAGAGAGACGGGGGTTTCACCATATTGGCCAGGCTGGTCTTGAACTCCTGACCTCATGATCTGCCCGCCTCAGCCTCCCAAAGCGCTGGGATTACAGGCGTGAGCCATTGCACCCAGCCGTGTGTGTATGTTTTAAAGGGACAGGGTCTTGACACAGTTGCTCAGTCTGGCTTCCTGGGCTCAAGCAACCCTTCCACCTCAGCCTCCTGTGTAGCTGGGGCTACAAGTGTGCACCACCACACCTGTCTTGGATTTGTGTTTTAATATCATTATCATAAAAGAAAAAAAAATACCCAGGTAATTAAAGAGACACAACAACCAAAAGAAAAGCATTACCCATGAAGGATCCTAGATTAGGGAAAATAAAATTTTAGAAAGTTAGAAATCTGTAACTAGAGCAATTAGGAAAATTTGAATACAGACTGATAATACCATCATATCAATGTTAAACTTCTTGAGAGTGACAACAGTTTTAGTTTATTTTAGAAAAATATCCTTGTTCTTACAAGATACAAGTGGAAATGTTTAAGGAGTAGGGCATTATAAGGTTTACTTCTAAAAGGTTAAAAGAAACAGTTGGAAAAAATGAATAGCTGATTAATATATGCAAAGACTTAGAAGACAAAACTGGAGAATTTCCATTAATAAATGGAATATATTAAAAAGAATTAAAAGGAAATTCTAGAAGTAAAAAATACGGTAACTGAAATTAAGAACCATTAGAAAGAGCCTGAAATTAAGAACCATTAGAAAGGGCCAAACAGCAAATCAGACAACTGAAGAATTATAGATTACTATGCTTGATAACAGGTCAATAAAAAACAGAAAGACTGAAGCACAAAGTCAAAAAAAGGATAGAAGGTAAACAATGAGAAGAATGCAAGCGACATGTGGGACACAGTGAAAAAGGCTAAGACACATATAACTGAAATCCTAGTAGGAAAAAAGAAAACGGAAATCAGGAACAAATGAAGAATAATGAAAAAGCTGTTAAATATATGCGTAAATCCAATTTAACACTGATTATATAAAGCAATAATATCTTGTGGGATTTAAAATATATGAAGAATAAAAATGCCTCAGAAGAGTTCCACATCCACCTAAGATATATAACGACAGAAACAATACTGCTTTCCACAAGTTAACAATACACAAAAGCAAATAAACTATAAAATAACCTTGCTTAAATGTATCAGAAAGCTGAGGTCTTAGGGCAACCAAGTTGACTGAAATCTAAGGACAGACCTCTAACAAGGAAAACGAAGGCAAGCACTGGCTCATCTATGACAGGACAGAGGAAGAAACTAACAGCACCTGGCAACCAGCTCATAAAAATTCAGCTAACACTTCTAACAAATTGAGAAAGGCTGCATGTGGGCTAGCATGAGCATATAGAACCCCCGGGACTCAGACACAAGGGGAACTCAGTCACCCAGCAGGATCACCTCCGCAGACCAGATACTCAAGAGAAAGATTGGGGGTAGGGCAGAAGACCAGCTCCTTTGGTGGTGCAGTCCTGGAGGAGGGGAACAGCCTCTGTTGCGGAAAAGCACAAAAATCTCTGACTGAACGCTTCTTCTCTGAACAAAAGCCTTAGGCTATGGGGAAGGGGCAGCAAAGCATGTCACCCCTCAAAGCACAGGTTAAGACTCACTGCAGTTGCACTAAGCATAAAAGAAAAACATCTACCCCTAGGGGATAGGCATAAAACAGTCTTGAGCCTATAATAATACTACCAACACCACGAGAGGTCTCCTACCACTGAAAGAAGGGAAAAAAAACTATTTTGCACAATACCTGCCGGATGCAAGGCAAAGAATAAATGCCACAAGAAAAACTAGGATCATTGAGGCCGCCCTACCAGTGAGAATGGCAGACAACGGAAATGCTAAACACTAGGTTAGACCAGGGCAACAGAGAACGTTACTGTTCCCTCCTCCCGCAAATAAGCGAACAAATTCTAAATATATCATACTCAAACTCCTGAAAACCAGAGATAAAGAGAAATACTGAAGGTAAGCAGAGAAAAAGGACACATTAAATACAGAGGAACAAAAGTAAAAAGCTAGAGCAGACTTCTTGTCAAGAATGAGGATGCCGGAAGACATGGAGAGGTAGATTTAAAAAATGGGAAGAAAAAAAGGAAAGAATTCCAAAGTCAATGAAACCGTATTTCTAAAATGGAAGCATTCAACACAAAGAACCCAATTTAAAAATGGACAAAGCAAAAAATAACAGATGCTGGTGAGGTTGCAGAGAGAAAGAAATGCTTACACACTGTTGGTGGGAGTGTAAATTCGTTCAACCATTGTGGAAAGCAATGTGGTGATTCCTTGAAGAGCTAAAAACAGAACTACCATTTGACCCAGCAATCCCACTACTGGGTGTATACCCAAAGGAATATAAATTGTTCCATGCATGCAAATGTTCACTGCAGCACTATTCACAATAGCAAAGACATGGAATCAACTTAAATGTCTAACAACGGTGGACTGGATAAAGAAAATGTGGTAGATATGCACCATGGAATACTATGCAGCCATAAAAAGAATGAAATAATGTCCTCTACAGGAACATGGATGGAGCTGAAGGCCATTATCCTTAGCAAACTAACACAGGATCAGAAAACCAAATACCACATGTTCTTGTTTATAAGTGGGAGTTAAATGATGAGAATACATGAACACAAAGAAGAACAACACACACTGGGACTAACTGGAGGTAAGAGGTTGAGAGGAGGGAAAGGATCAGAAAAAATAATTAATGGGTCCTGGGCTTAACACCTGGATGACAAAATAATCTGTACAATAAACCCCTATGACACAGGTTTACCTATACAACAAACCTGCATGTGTATCCCTGAACCTAAAAGTTTTTTTAAAAATGGACAAAGAACTTGAATAGACATTTCTCCAAAGATACATGAATGGTCAAAAAGCATATGAAAAGATGCTCAACATGATTAGCCATTAGTGCAAATCAAAACCACAATGAGCTATCACTTCATACCCACCAGGACGGCTATAATCAAAAAGACAACATGAAGTGTTAGTGAATATGTGGAAAAACAGGAACCTTTATACCCTGCTGGTAGGAGTGTAAAATGGTAGGTACAGCCATTTTGAAAACAGGATGCCATTCCTTGAAAGGTTAAAAATAGAGTGTTATCAGCCAGGCACAGTGGCTCATACCTATAATCCCAGCACTTTGGGAGGCCAAGACGGGAGGATCACTTGAGCCCAAGAGTTTGAAACCAGCCTGGGCAACATGGTGAAACCCCATCTCTAGAAAAAATACAAAAATTAGCTGGGCACGGTGGTGTGCACCTGTAGTCCCAGCTACTCAGAAGACTAAGGCGGGAGGATTGCTTGAGCTGGAGAGGCAGAGGTTGCAGTGAGCAGAAATCATACCCCTGCACTCCATCCTGGGTGACAGAGCAAGATTCTGTCTAAAAAAAAAAAAAAAAAAATAGAGTTATCATATAATCCAAAAATTTCAACAGCCCTTGTATATGAATGCCTTATAGCACTATTCACAAACGATAGCCAAAAAGTGGAAAGAGTCCCAATGTCCACTGCCCAATGAATGGGTAAGATGTGGTATATATGTTGAATGGAATACTGCTCGGCCATAAAAAGGAATGAATAATATGTACTATAACATGGATGAACCTTGAAAACATCATACTAACTGAAAGAAGACTAGTCACAAAGGATCATGAACTATATGATTCCATTTATATGAAATATCCAGAATAGGCAAATCTCTAGAGACAGAAAGTAGATTAGTAGTTGCCTAGGAATGAGGTAGGAGGTGGCAGGCCAAGGGGTACAAGTCTCTTTTTGGTATGATGAAAATGTCTAGCTGGGCACGGTGGCTCTCGCCTGTAATCCCAGCACTTTGGGAGGCCAAGGCAGGTGCATCACTTGAGGTCAGGAGTTCAAGACCAGCCTGCCCAAGATGGCGAAACCCCATCTCCACTAAAAATACAAAAATTAGCCAGGCATGGTGGTACACACCTGTAATCCCAGCTACTCGGGAGGCTGAGGCAGGAGAATTGCTTGAACCTGGGAGGCAGAGGTTGCAGTGAGCCAAGGTCATACCACTGCACTTCAGCCTAGGCAACAGAGCGAGACTCCATCTCAAAAAATTAAAAAAAAGAAAATGTCCAAAACTTGATAAAGAAATCTCTATATTAAAAACCATTAAACAGTATACTTTAAATGAGCGAAATGTAGTTGTGTGAATTATATTTCACTAAAGCTATTTTTTTAAAAACAGGCAAAACAAATCCGTGGTGATGTAAGTCAGAACAGTGGTTATGGGAGGGGAATGATTTACTGGGAAGAGGCATTCAGGTATCTGCTAGAGTAATAGAATGTGCTATGCCTTGAAGTTATTTGTGATTACTTAAAATGTACATATAAGAAAAAAACATTGAGTTATACACTTAAGATGATACACTTTATGTAAGAAAATTACCTCTCCTTAAAAAAATTATTTTTCTGTGGCCGGGCACAGTGGCTCACGCCTGTAATCCCAGAACTTTGGGAGGCCGAGGCGGGCGGATCACAAGGTCAGGAGATCGAGACCATCCTGGCTAACATGGCGAAACCCCATCTTTACTAAAAATACAAAAAATTAGCCAGGCGTGTGGCAGGCACCTGTAGTCCCAGCTACTTGGGAAGCTGAGACAGGAGAATGGTGTGAACCCAGGAGGCAGAGTTTACAGTGAGCCGAGTTTGCGCCACTGCACTCCAGCCTGAGCGACAAAGTGATACTCGGTCTAAAAAAAAAAAATTATTTTTCTGCAAGTTGAAAATTGCACCTTTTTTTTTTCTTTTTTTTGAGACGGAGTCTTGCTCTGTCGCCCAGGCTGGAGTGCAGTGGCCGGATCTCAGCTCACTGCAAGCTCCGCCTCCCGGGTTTACGCCATTCTCCTGCCTCAGCCTCCCGAGTAGCTGGGACTACAGGCGCCCGCCACTTCGCCCGGCTAGTTTTTTGTATTTTTTAGTAGAGACGGGGTTTCACTGTGTTAGCCAGGATGGTCTCGATCTCCTGACCTCGTGATCTGCCCGTCTCGGCCTCCCAAAGTGCTGGGATTACAGGCTTGAGCCACCGCGCCCGGCCTGAAAATTGCACCTTTTAATGCTCATTATGTTATTTTCTAGTTTGGGGTTTTTTTAAACTAAACTATGGATGGCAGCTATATGAATTTCCCAGGACAATGCTATGGGAAGTTAGAAAATCACTGACTTACTCTTGTGCAAATGTATCAAGTAGAAGCAAAAGGAAAGCACTATCTTCTAAATTCAAGCACCCTTATTTACTTTGATACTGTCTTACCCTCTGGTCAAATGTACTTCTCCTTTCAAATACTGTATTGGTTTTTTTCAGAATAATAACTAAATATGAAAGTGACTCCTAAAGAATCACTTGGCAAACTTGGGTATCAAGGCTACTAAGTACATTGCCAATCAAAAATCACCCATGATGACACTGCCCATACTAAATGTTAAGGGTCATAATTATCACTTTATTTTGAATTCCAGGAGAGTTTAACAATTGTTGACATCCAGCCAGGCATGGTGGCTCACACCTGTAATCCCAGAGCTTTCGGAGGCCTAGGCGGGAGGCTTGCTTAAGGCCAGGTGTTAGAAACCAGCAAGATCCTGTCTCTACAAAAAAAATTTAAAAATCAGCTAGGCATGGAGTATTTGTAGCCCAAGCTACTCAGGAGGCTGAGGCAGGAGGATTGGTTGAGCCCAATAGCTGGAGGCAGCAGCGAGCTACGATCACACCACTACCCCCGAGCCTAGGTGACAGAGTGAGATGCTGTCTCAAAAAAGAAAACAAAATGAAACCTCGTTTTGGCCACTGAGTCATAAAGAAAATTCAACCAAATCCTGATACCCTACACACTACAGTACATTGCTCATTGTTCTTCCCCTCTGCTAAACAGCAGAAAAAAGGAAGGGAAGGAAGAGAATCAATGAAGGAAAAGGGATTCTTTATAAGGAGAGAAGAAAGCACTTACACTTCATAGGACTTTCTAGCCACAGATGCCAGGTGCTACCCACTGAAATCCAGGCTTGGACTAAGCTCCACATTTCTGAAAGGACCATCTCAACTGAAGCCTGGGGCTCAGAGTCAGCAGGAGGAAGCTGCAGCTCCCACTAGCAGCACATTTCAAAGAGGCTGCAACAAGAGAACATTTTCTATTTAAGCATCTAATTCCAATCTTCCATTTCACAAAGCAGTAGCAGAACAGGCCTTTATATCAGTCTTTTCAAAAGATATTTCCATGACTATGTGATGAATATGAGGCAGGCTGTGGCCCAGCAATCCTTTCACTAACATGCTCTAAGCCCTTCATTATACTTCACAGCAGATCCTAAAGTACTTGCTCCCTTTTTTCTTTAATGGTGCACTGTTGCTCCAAGACTCACTTCTAAACTAACATTTCTAAAACTGCCGAATCAACCAATATCACTGAGCAGGCCGTCAACAATGCAAGCACACACCCAGACAGACGCCTAAGGACTCATTAGCTGCCAAGAATTAGAAGCAGATTACAGCTGCTAGTTAATTCCACACAAAAACTCCTCAAATTAAGCAGAATTACCTAAAATACTTCACTGAGTACCAAAGAGCTCTGGCAAATAGAAAATAAAGCTCTGGAAATACAGATAATTCAATAAGACTTGAGAAGTAACATAAGTGTCAGGTTGCTGCATTTTTTAAGCATTTCAATGAGTGAACGATATTATTTATTAAATGAAGATTTTCAAAGATTTATAGTATATTGGGGAAAGTTCTGGGAAGGAAGACTACATCAGAACACAGAGTAAAAAGGACTCAAAAAGAAAACCATAAATCAGTCAAACAAAACAATATTTTAGATATATGCCCTGCAACCATGTGGTATAGCGCTAGAAAAGTCAGAATTTCCCAAATCAAGAAAAAGTCATTTTCATGAGACAGGTAAAGAAAGAACAAGTCTAATTTACCTGAAACAGAAAAAGTAATTTTTTAAGTCATCAACTACCTTAAGTTCTTTTACATAATCCTTTATGAGAATTTTACAAAACGAGATAAATTGCTAGATTTGTTACAACAAATTACTTCCTGATAATTTTCTCGGACAGTGGGAAGAAAACTGGTTTGAAGGGATACCAATTAAGAAAAAGTAAACTGAGGGGCACATAAGATAACCATCACTATCTAAAAATATTTTTCAATATAACTTCTTTTGCAAGATGGCCTGCAACACAGAAACCAAGATGAAATCAAACTTAACTAATATCTTTACCAAAGCAGTGATAAAGCAACTCCCATCCTCCAAAAAAAAGTTGTAAAAGTAATCATAAATCCCCTAGCAAGCTCCCAGATTCACAAAATACACTTGGGTATACATAAACACATTTTCTAGAAGCAAAAAAGTACCCTTACAGAGGTAAGTTCAGTCAGCTTACATTTTCACAGCCATCTCCATAAGAGCTAAATATATAATCAAAAGGAAAAAAAGTATTTTCCTCAGGAGGAAAGATATTCGTAGCTAAAAACAATTACTTAAAAGGAAGGGCCAGGTGCAGTGGCTCACACCTGTCATCTAAGCACTTTGGGAGAATCACCTGAGACCAGAAATTCTACACCAACCTGGGTAACATAGCAAGACCCAGTCTTTAAAGAAAAAAAAAAAAAAAATTAGCAGGATGTGATGGTGCGCACCTTTGGGCCCAGCTTCTGGGGGTGGGGGTAGGGGACTGAGGTGGGAAGATCACTGAAGGCCTAGTTACAGTGAACTGTGATCCTGCCCCTGCACTCCAGGCTGAGTGACAGAGTGAAACCCTATCTCTAAAATAAATTGAAATTTAATCAAAATAAAAGAAAGGAATCAATGAGGCCAATGACAGCACTGCACAGTGTGGTGTTCCCAGATTCTCCCGAAATCCCAGAAGTTCTGAGACAAGCACTTTCAAATGATCCTATATCATAATGACCTTTGACAAAGGAATTTTGGCTGAACTATGTAGTTGTTGGTCACACATAAGATGATACTAAGATATCTTGCCCCAATTTTTTCATGACAAGAATCCCTACCCAAAATAATAATCCTCAATTACCTATGAATGTGGGTATTAATCTCAAGAATGGCCCTGAAAAAGATAAATAAATTTAGATCCATAAAGCTAACTTCAGTTGGGAATGACCAAGGCAAGCATTACTCGATAATCTTTTCCCTGTGGGCCTTATTTATACTAGGCAGTCTTGCTTTAAAAATAGAAAATGCCAAGCTTGAAACCATTTCATTTGAAACAAATGGTTAGCCCATGCAAGGGCTTCCTGAAAGGCAAAATACAGAAAATTTATCTTCTTTCAACACTGGTCTCTATTTCTGCCTACCTGTTCAGTTTTATAGTAACTCACATAAACCAGATGAGAATTCTATCGTACATACAAAGCATATGTTAAGAGTGCTTAAGGCTCAAATTTTTCAAACTTAATATAAATGTAAGACGTCTAACTTAAAGTATTGTAATAATATATTAAAGTGGTTTTTAAATCTCTGAATGCTTATTTATATAAAAGCATGTATATTTTCTTGAACTCCTGACCTCAAGTGATCTGCCTGCCTTGGCCTCCCAAAGTGCTGGTATTACAGGCATGAGCCACCACGCCTGGCCTTTTTTAATTTTTTTGTTTTTGAGATGGAGTCTTGCTCAAAAATCTATGTTTTCATGTCTAGTTCCAAATATATTCTCTTGCTTTGAAGATAACTGTTAAAACATTACACTATGACTGAGACAGAAAATACAACAAGGAAGCAATGAATACAAAATAGAAAAAAGAATTGTGCTGTGGGCTTGAGAAAAAAATAAGTAAAAACCGTTATGCAAACTCTGTCAACAGAAAACCCAACAAAAGGAAAAATACTTGTTTTCTAATTTCATTTTGGAGACTCTACCAGAAGAGGAAAATTAAATTAGTACTTTTAAGAGTATGTACATACCCAACACTACAAAACTATCCCCTGTAGCAATACTGTTAACTTCCAATAAAGAGAAATAAGGTTTATCTTAGAGGCTTCACCTGCACAGCTGGAAAAATACTCTCTGATAATATTTCAGCACCATGGTACAAGCGAGGGAAATACAGGACAGGTAGTCTGAGTAATCTCAACTTCCTATGAAATAAATTTGTTTTTAAGTTCAACAGAGCTTAAAAATCTGGGAAACAGTATGACAGTTCCCCGAATAAGTAAGTAAATAAATATAGAATTACCACATGATCCAGCAATTCCACTTCTGGGTATACCGTATATTCAAAATAACTGAAAGCAGGTACTCCCACAAGTATGTGTACACCCATGTTCATAGCAGCATTATTCACAAAGGTGCAAGCAAGTGTCCATTGATGGATGAATGGATAAGCCAAATGTGGTATATATACATACAATGGAATATTATTCAGTCTTAAAAAGGAAGGAACTTCTGACACGTGCTACGCACATGAATGAACCCTGAAGATATTATGCTAAGTGAGAACAGCCCATCACAAAAAGGCTACATACTGTATGATTCCACTTACATGAGGTACCAAGAACAGTCACATTCATAGAGACAGAAAATAGAATGGTGGTTGCCAGGGACTAGGGGGAGGGGCAAATGGGCACCTATTGTGTTTAGTGGGCATAGATTTAGTTTTACAAGATGAAAAAGTTTTGAAAATGGATGATGGTGATGGTTGCACAACAATGTGAATGTATGTAATACCACTGAACTGCACACTTAAAAATGGTTAAAATGCCTGGGCACGGTAGCTTATGCCTGTAAGCCTAGCTACGTGGGAGGCTGAGGTGGCAAGATAGCTTGAGCCTGGGAGTTTAAGGCTGTAGTGAGCTATGATCACACCACTGCACTCCAGCCTGGGCAACAGAATGAGACCCTGTCTCAAAAAAAAAAAAAAAAAAAAAAAGTTAAAATGGTAAATTTATGTTTTCAATGTTTTATCACAAAAAAAAAAATCTATAAAACCTACTTTCCATTTCCTCTATAAACATCAGTGCAATCACTATAAAAGAATGCTGAAGAAATATCTGAAAAGCTGGAAAAACTATTGTAATTAGAAAATACAGCAGTACACTGATAATTTTACATCCTAAATCAAACAATCAACTTTGGGCCAAGGCCTGACAAGATGAGAAACTAATCAAAATATGGAGAAATGCCACCACATAACAGACTACCATGGCAACAGAAATACTGTCACAAAATCACAAACATAGACTCCAATACTTCAAAGACATGAAATGTTCTATATTTGCACTGTACAGCACTTGGAATTTGGGTACGTGCAAATAAGAAACTGATTTTAGGCTGGGTGCAGTGGCTCATGCCTGTAATCCCAGCACTTTGGGAGGCTGAGGTGGGTGGATCACGAGATTAGGAGATCGAGACCACCCTGGCCAACACAGTGAAACCCCATCTCTACTAACAGTACAAAAAATTAACTGGGCATGGTGGCATGCGCCTGTAATCCCAGCTACTTGGGAGCCTGAGGCAGAATTGCTTGAACCCAGCAGGCGAAGGTTGTAGTGAGCCGAGATCGCGCCACTGCACTCCAGTCCGGGCAATAGAGCAAGACTCTGTCTCAAAAAAAAAAAAAAGAAAAGAAACTGATTTTAACTTTTACTTAAGTTTAAATACTCACACTGGACTGGTGGCTGCTACACTGGATGACACAGCTACACTGGTAAACTCTCTGGGAGAAAGATCTTTGGTTTTCATTATTTACATACTCCTAGTTTCTACCAGTGGGAGGCATAGAGTATTCCTAGACTGAACTCATCTACTGAAGTTGTATAGGAACATTATCTACTTTCTAGAAGGCTTTCCTTTCAAAACCATGTTTTGACTGGAAGGTGTGAGCATAAGCAAACATAAAAAAATGCCTAAACTTTCAAGATAAATCAGTAACGACCAGAGAAAAGCCAAAAACCCTACGTTTTATAACTAGGGTAAAGAATCAATAAATTCCAAAAGGGAAAAGTACTAGGAAAGAAGTTTGAAGCTGACATTCCACAACCCACGTATTAATCGGTTCTCACGCTGCTAATAAATACATACCCAAGCCTAGGTAATTTATAAAGGAAAGGGGTTTAACTGACTCAGTTTCACACGGCTGGGGAGGCCTCACATTCATGGCGGAAGAGGAACGAAGAGCAAAGCGATGTCCTACATGGCGGCAGGCAAGAGAGAGCTTGTGGAGGGGAACTCCCATTTATAAATCCATCAGAACTTGTGGGACTTATTCACTACCACAAGAACAGATGGGGGGAACCCCCCATCATGATTCAATTACTTCCATCTGGCCCCACCCTGACACAAGTGGGGGGGTATTATTACAGCTCAAGGTGAGATGTGGGTGGGGACATAGCCAAACCATATCAACCCATGACGTTTCTGATATCATATCTAAGAAGAAAATTCCTATGGACATGTGATAAACCAAACATGACAATGCCAACTTGGTCTATCAAAGCATGGTTTACTTCATCTGCTTTATGCTTTTGATGCTTTTCATCAAAAAGCTGCAAATACCCATGCTGAAGCATGCCTTTTCAGTTTCCAGACTGAACTACAACACTTTTGAGGTAACATCTAACCCAAAGATTGTCTCTGTAAAAGTTATCTCCTACTTACAACTTAAATTACAAACTTATAACTGAATAGCTTAAGTAATTGGCCCTATGAAGAGATGGTCTTTCCTTCAATAGCTCTCTACAACTTCTACTAATTTTGGTTACCAGGGGTGGACAAATGAAACTACTAAATGTACAGGACAGGCTACTAAGATTCCTTTAAGATGTGCCTCCAAATACTCTGTCTTTTAGAACACTTTGAAGTTATCAGTGATATTTACCCATCACATAAAACATAACCATGGCTGTACATCTCCAAGAATTTTGGTGGAAAAGGTTTAGAGCAATGAATACAGACTCAGAAAATGACTGTTTTATACAAATATTAGAGAAAGAGAAAAGATGCTAACTCACAGCACAGGCTAAAGCCTATTCAAATTATACCTCTATAGCAAGTCTACTGTCACCAGGTCATTAGAACTATACTAAATTACTCTCAGATTAATTAGTTGGGGTGGTGGGGAGGAATAAGGATAACAGTTTCACAAATACATATTCTTGAAAGTAGTTTTTTAGCTAACTACACAAATTCTATGCCTTACCAATTTCAAATGGATGTTAAAATGCTATACTTATTACTACAGTTAAAATGCGCTTTTGTTTCAGTAGACAAAATTTTCTGGAAAGAAAAAAACCACCACACACATTACTTTTGATTACAAATGCCACTCAGTGACCACTTAAAGAGAGCCTTGGCCAGGCACAGTGGCTCATGTCTGTAATCCCAGCACTTTCGGAGGCTGAGGTGAGAGAAGTGCTTGAGCCCAGGGGTTCGAGACCAGCCTGGGAACCAGGCTCAGGTGAGCAAGGCTGCAGTGAGCAATAATCACACCCCTGCACTCCACAGCCTGGGCAACAGAGTGAGACCCTGTCTCAAAAAACTAAATAAATAGGCCAGCTGCAGTGGCTCACACCTGTAATCCCAGCACTTTGGGAGGCCAAGGCGGCCAGATCACTTAAGGCTAGAGTTTGAGACAAACCTGGCCAATATGGCGAAACCCCATCTCTACTAAAACACAAAAATTAGCCAGGCCTAGTGGCATATGCCTGTAGTCCCAGCTACTTGGGAGGCTGGGGCAAGAGAATTGCTTGAACCCAGGAGGCGGAGGTTGCAGTGAGCCAAGGTGGTGCCACTGCACTCCCACCTGGGCAACAGAGTGAGACTCTGTCTCAAAAAATAAGAGAGCCTTATTGAGTCCAAAAGTTCCTCTCCCTTTCTGCACCTGAATATCTGCAAGTATAAAATGAGGGCAACATACATATCTCATAAAGGTTTTAAAAAAAAAAAAAAAAAAGAAAGAAAGAAAAAAAAGACTGGAAAGACTGAAGAGCATTAAAGGAGCTGAATATTGTTTATTTTTAACCGTGTATACGGTTAAGAGTGACAGCAAAAATAAAACTCGCAGATAAAGAAAAATGTGAGTTATCCAACTGAGTATCTGCATGTATGCACTGTGACAATCAACATTTTTAAGAACCTGTGTGTGAAGCATCTTGATTGTTTATCTTAATAACCATGGTTTATTTCTTCAACTATGGGTATTGGACTACATAAACAAATGTGACAAGAATCCCAGTCTAGTAGGGGAGGCAAAACACTTATTTTCAAAGGTTTATAAAAAGGCAAACACAATGAAATAAAGTTCTCTAGGCATTCAATGGGGGCTGAAATCACTTTTGGCTGAAGAGAAGCAGGTAAGCCTTCAAGGAGAAAGTAGAATTTAGTTTGGGCTTTCAAAAGGTGAGTTAGTTTCTGCATTTGAAGACAGGGTTGGGAAAGAGTAAAAGCAGAGAAGAAAGTAAAGTTGGGCAAAGGCAGCATCCATTCTACCACAAAATATTTGTGTACTATGAGAAATATTTCAGCTATTTGGATGCTGATGGGAAAGACTCAGTAAAGGAGTCTAAAGATGCAGACAAGATATAGGATAAACCAAAAGATTAAGGTCCCAGAGATTTCAGAAGATTGAGAGATGCAAAGCACCTAGATCTGACAAGAGGAGAAGCAGCTGCATACAACCATGCTGAAGTTTGACCAAATTAGAGGGGAAAGGTGATGGTATATTTATAAAATAACTAGAAAGATAGATCTTGGAATCCACATTTGATAAGGAGAGAAATAAAGACAGGAAGACCTAATAAAGAAAAAGGAAGGGACAGTCAATGAACTGAGGTTTTGATAAAATTCAAGAACTAATGCAGGGACTTCTGTTTAAAATGACTTAACTAACTGATTGAACACAGCTGTTTGCTCTCAGATCCTTCCAAAAATCCACTAAACATCAGAGTAAAAATTTTTTTTAAAAAGGCAAAAACACATAAAGACAAAGAAAATGGAAACAGATGACAGATATCAACACAACTGTGGAAACTGGAAAGCTGAAGGACAGTGTTAACTGTCCTAGCAGATCCGAAAAGGCTGAAATTTGCCTTGGGGGTGGGGAGGGAGGATGAGATGAGAATGGGGAAAGCAAGGGACAAACTACTCATGCTGCAAAACCCAGGAAGACTGGGGAATTGGAAGCACAGGTACATCTGAAGGCAGATGCGCAGGCAGAACAAAAAACAAAAGAGTGGAGCTGGGTGTGGTGGTGTGCACCTGTAATTTCAGCTACGCAGGAGGCTGAGGAGACAGGATTGCCTGAGACCAAGAGTCTGGGTCCAACCTGGGCAATATAGCGAGACCCCATCTTTTCTTTTCTTTCTTTTTTTTTTTTTTTTTTAAAGGGTGGGGTGGGCCGAGCGTGGTGGCTCACGCCTGTAATCCCAGCACTTTGGGAGGCCAAGGAGGGTGGATCACGAGGTCAAGAGATTGAGACCATCCTGGCTAACATGGTGAAACCCTGTCTCTACTAAAAAATACAAAAAATTAGCGAGGCGTGGTGGCGGGCGCCTGCAGTCCCAGCTACTCAGGAGGCTGAGGCAAGAGAATGGCGTGAACCCGGGAGGCAGAGCTTGCAGTGAGCTGAGATCGCGCCACTGCACTCCAGCCTGGGAGACAGTGAGTGTCTCAAGAAAAAAAAAAAAAAAAAAGGGTGGGGTGGGGGAGAAATCTGCCAGTAATGCAGCATTAAAAGAAAAAAGTTCTTTGGGAGGCCGAGACGGGTGGATCACGAGGTCAGGAGATCGAGACCATCCTGGCTAACACGGTGAAACCCCGTCTCTACTAAAAAAAAAAAAATACAAAAAACTAGCCTGGCGTGGTGGCGGGCGCCTGTAGTCCCAGCTACTCAGGAGGCTGAGGCAGGAGAACGGCGTAAACCCGGGAGGCGGAGCTTGCAGTGAGCTGAGATCCGGCCACTGCACTCCAGCCTGGGCGATAGAGCGAGACTCCGTCTCAAAAAAAAAAAAAAAAGAAAAGAAAAAAGAAAAAAGTTTAAATAAAAAAAAGGGTCAAAATCTGTGTAAGAAGCAGTAGACTCCTAAATTTCCTCTCTGACTCTGAGCAACCAGGCTACTACTCTCCCACCATAACGGAAGACTCAAGGTTTACTTTGGAAAGATTGAAGTTGAAGTAGGTGGTCTCTGGACTCTTAGACAATAGACTCAGCTAAAGACAGGAGTATCATGCTGAAAACAAGAGATTAAATTAAAACCTACATACTCAGTTGTGAGATCCATCCCCTAGCTTCATTCCCTGACCTGGCTTTAGAACACTGGCAGTCTAGCTTACAACCTCCCGGCTGACTAGAGAACTCAAGGTAAAAGCAACCCAAGAGAAACAGACCAACAGAAAAGCAATGAGAGAAAGGATGAAGGTTCCCTTCTCGATGATCCATTAAATGGAAGAGTAACCCAAGAAAACATCATGGAATCCAAGAATCAGTGGATTCAGCACAACAAAGAGGCAAAGGGAATTCCCTAGGACAGTGTTTATGGAATCCCATAACGATAATTATCAACAGACCTAGCGAACCAGGCCAGACTGGAGCAGGGAAATGGAGGGTTCTTGGGATAGATATTTCCTTCAGCCAAAAAAGAAAACAAATCACCAGTCTGAACAAAGAGGATACTTACATTACTGAGATTTGGGGATGACTTATTGTGGATATACAGAAAACAAAATTAAAAAAAAAAAAAAGAGGTATTTGATTACCAACAGGAAAAAAGAGGTTCCACAGAATTTTGTTTTAAAAATAAAACTTAAATATTAGTAAAATTACATAAAGATTTCAAAAAACTGGGTGACGTTATTTGAGATTTTTGAGCCAGCAAACTGGAAAACAGTGAGTTATTATCAAAGCAGAATGTCTGAATTAGCTATTTTGAGATGTGGTGACTTTTTTTTTTTTTTTTTTTTTTACCATCTTGCTGTCTCCCAGGCTGGAGTGCAGCAGCGAAATCATAGCTCACTCACTCTTGAACTCCTGGGCTCAAGGGATCTTCCCGAGTAGCTGGGACCATAGGCGAATGTCACTATACCCGACTAATTTTCCTTTTTTTGTGTGGAAATGAAGTCTCATTATGTTGCCCAGGCTGGTCCTGAACTCCTGGGCTCAAGGGATCCTTCACCTTGGCCTCCCAAAGTGCTAGGATTACAGGCGTGAGCCAATGGGCCTGGCTGGTAACTTGTTTTTTTGAGATGGAGTCGGGCTCTGTCACCCAGGCTGGAGTGCAGTGGCACAGTCTCAGCTCACTGCAACCTCCACCTCCTGGGTTCAAGAGATTCTCCTGCCTCAGCCTCCTGAGTAGCTGAGACTACAGGTGCGCACCACCACGCCCAGCTAATTTTTGTATTTTTAGTAGATACGGGTTTTCACCATATTGGCCAGGCTGGTCTTGAACTCCTGACCTCAAGCGATCTGCCTGCCTCAGCCTCCCAAAGTGTTGGGATTACAGTCATGACAGCCTGGGTGGTGGCTTTTTAGTAAAGACAAGATCCAGGGTGTGATTGTGTGACCAGGTGACTGAAGAGAATGAAGAGGTAAAGGAATCAAAAGGCCAAAATGTTAGCTGAACTGTCAATCCAGATGCTGAAGTTGCCTAAACATGATGTGTGACTGCTGGATATTTTCCAGATCCACTTTTCCACCCTCTTCTGTCATGTTTTCTGCTCCAATAGGCTGACCTGTATAGACTTTACCAACAGGTCACTGTGTCGCCTGGCTTCCGGCTGGGTTTGGCCAATGGGAAATCCCATCTGTGAAGATGATGTAAGGTTGTAATAGAGTAGTGGAAAGTAAGGAGAGAAAAGTGACTAATATTTAAATAACAATTGCTAACATTTTAATCTCTATGTTCCAAGAACTTTTCTAAGCTCTTCGTAGAATATTAACTCATTTAATCACAACCACCTTCTGTGATAAGCAGAGATTTTTTTCTAGTTCATTTCCAAATCCAAACACCCAGCATAGTTGCTGGCACATGGTAAGCACTCAAATATTGATTTAAAATACACACAACAAGCAGGTTTAATTAGAAAGATATGACTTTTGCAGTGAAGTGTAGCATTTCTCCTATTTATACTTTAGAAAACTATACGAAGATCAGGGAATTGTGACTCTCCAGAGATCACAGAAACACTAAATGAGACCATATGTGAATGATTTTCTTGTGTAGCCTACAGTGAGTCATATTCCTTTATTTTCTGACGAGGACTTGGGCACCAATTTTTTAAGTTTAATATTCAAAGTCAAAGTTGCAGCCAGGCGCGGTGGCTCACACCTCTAGTGCCAGCACTTTGGGAGGCCGAGGTGGACAGATCACCTGAGGTCAGGAGTTCGAGGCCAGCCTGGCCAACATGGTGAAACCCTGTCTCTACTAAAAAATACAAAAATTAGCTGGGCGTGGTGGCGTGCGCCTGTAATTCCAACTACTCGGGAGGCTGAGACAGGAGAATCACCTGAATCTGGGAGGAGGAGGTTGCAGTGAGCCGAGATCACACCACTGCACTCCAGCCTGGGTGACAAAGCCAGACTCTGTCTCAAAAAAAAAAAAAAAATTAGTCGGGCATCGTGGCGGGCACCTGTAATCCCAGCTACTCGGGAGGCTGAAGTAGGAGAATCGCTTGAACCCAGGAGGAGAAGGTTGCAGTGAGCTGAGATCGCACCACTGCACTCCAGTCTGGGCGACAGAGCGAGACTCTGTCTCAAAAAAAAAAAAAAAAAAAAAAAAGGCAAAGTTGCTCCATACCAAGACCAGATTTTTAAAAAGTCAAAGTTGCAAATTTTTAAATATCATGAACTTGCAGTCTAGGAGCTGATTTAATAAGGCAGAGCACCTTTAAGTATCAGTTATGAGTTAAAGGGAAGAGGGGCAAAAAAATATGCTTGTTAGTATAAAATGCAAAAATAAAGGCAAAGGTGAGTATTTTGTCAGCCTGTAAAAAAGCTTCTTTAGTTGTTTTCAAAGTACTTAATTTTTAAAGTGCATACTACATTAGGACCTAAGTCAGCCAGATCACCAAGAATACACACTCACACAGAAATGAAGCACAGCAAAGGTGTGAAAATTAGGGAAGGAAGCATAAAACATGAATCAACGAATGCAGAAATACAATAGATATAAGCTACAATTAAATATCTCACTGGATGCACATACAGTTTTATATGGAATAATCAAAGCAGCAGTGATACCCATTTTATAAATAAAAAAATCTAAAAGCCAGAGAAATAACAAGGTTAGAGGATTAATATGAAATAAAATTAGAACTCCAAAGATTTTCTGAAAGCAGAATTAATATTTTTTCTTCATATTATGTTGCCATTCCAAAGCAAGGGGAAAACTCGCACGAGTAAGAATCTAGAAACCTGAGAAGTTTCGAGAAGAACAGACTCAAACTGGAGTGAAAACAGGCAAAAAGAGTGAGGCATAAGGCTACGACTGGGAGGAAATTGCCGGATGCAAGTCTTGGACACGGAGAGGAGACCAATAAACCATTCTTAAGCGGAAGGTGGAGAAACACTGGGGTTGGATTTGGTGGGAGGAAGACAAAACGGAAAAGCACGGCCCAAGAAGCAACGGCAAAGACAGAACTTAAACAAGACTAGATCGATGCCACAATCGAAAAGTATAAGACCTACAAATCAGATTCCACCGGGTGGGGAAAGGGCCAGTTCGCGACCGATCAGGTGCGACTAGTTTCCCAAAAGCGGCAAAGATGTAGCTTCGCAGCCCCACCCCACGACAGCAGCTCCTCCCCAAGGAGGACCTCACGAGGTCAACCGCCGGGCTCAGGTTCTCCCCTGGAGCCTAGGTTCCACCCCGCCCCGGCCCCGCGGCACAGAACTGCCTCTCTGGGCCCCTCACCGAACGCTGCAGCTCCCCAAGCCAAAACGAGGCGCGCTCCTTTCCGCTGGGATCTGGGTCGTGGTAAAGCGCCTGCACTGCCTGGTACACGAGCTGCAATGTCGGCTTTGCTCCCTCCATGGTGGTGGCGGCAGTGGCGGTAACGACGGCTCTGATTCTTCTCCCGAGGCTTCCACGGTTGCTCCGCCTTCGCGCTTCCTCACTGTCTGGGCCACGGCCGCTCCCTGACTGGCGCCATCTCCTCCTCTTTGGCCGTTACCAGGGCAGAAGGTTCCCCGTGGAAGTTGCCCCCTCGGAAACAGCTATTAGGTCGTATTCAGGTTCCTGGCCTTTTTTCCGGTTTTTCCACTAGACCCCAGACTTCTGAGTCCACAGATTCTGGCGCTCCCGTCTTCACTCGCTGACTTGCCTTCAGACGCCTATCTTCGCACGCCACACACCAGCGTGTACCTAAGGTGCGTTTACCCGGACCGGAAGCGACAGCACCGATACCTTTGGCACACTTCCGCCTGGTACACTACAAACGGCCTCCTTCCCGGCACGCCTCCTCTTGTCTCCCCGCCCCCTCCCGGAAGTGGCCCTACCGGGGCAGGAGCCGGGAAGAAGAGCCGGTGTTGTTCTCTCGGTTTCTCGCTTCCAGCTTGGGTCTTTAGCACCGAGATGTGTCCCATATCTAAGCTGCCTTCAGCTCCTTGGAAATGGATCCAGGTTTTTCCTCCCCCTTCCGACTTCCCTATCCCTCTCCAGAGAATCCTTTTCTGCCCTGGTGATCAAGGCGCGTCAATTCAACTCTCCCTGTAGTGGCCACAGTACTGGAGATCCAAAATGACTTAAGACATGGTGCCTACGCTGGCTCTAGTGGAGGAGACAGACACGTAGTCAACTGAACTATTTTACAAACCTGAAATATGTGCCACATTGAGATAAATCCAAAATGCCTAGAATCTCTGTCAGCTCCCCTTTATTTAGTTCTTAAGCCCAAAAGAGGTCTTTCATTCCGCTTACAGCTCCTGGTGCTCTAACTCCAGAGTGTTTTGCATACATCTTTAGGATTATTCTCACATTGAACCGTATTTTTGTGAATGCCTTTCTGTCCGAATCCAATACCAGTGGTCTAACAGTTCACAAAAGAAAACAGAAATCTTGGAAACTGTACTCTGGAGAAATTGGGGACAAAAGGTTAACAGTATATTAATATGAACATTGCTGCTAGTCCTTTGCACTAGTAAATAACTGCTATTTGATAAATGCTCACAATGTGTAAAACACTGTAGTTACAAGAGCTCATTTAATCCGCCTAACAACCTTGCCAAGTATTATTAAAACCCGTTTTAGGCGCTGACACTGACCTACGGCACCTCAGCTCCGGCGCCATGGCGCCCTCCAGGAAGTTCTTCGTGGAGAGGAACTGGAAGATAACGGGCGGAAGAAGTGTCTGGGGGAGCTCATTGGCACTCAGAACGCGGCGACTGTGCCTGCCCATACCGAAGTGATTTGTGCTCTCCCCACTGCCTGTATCGATTTGGCCCGGCAGACGCTAGATCCCAAGATTGCTGTGGCTGCGCAGAACTGCTGCAAAGTGGCTAATGGGGCCTTTACTGGGGAAATCAGCCCTGGCATGGTCAAAGACTTAGGAGTCACATAGGTGGTGTGGTCCTGGGGCACTCAGAAGGCATGTCTTTGGGGAGTCAGATGAGCTGATTGGGCAGAAAGTGGCCCATGTTCTGGCAGAGGGACTCGGAGTAATCACCTGCACTGGGGAGAAGCTAGGTGAAAGGGAAGCTGGCATCCGTGAGAAGGTTGTTTTTGAACAGACAAAGGTCATTGCAGATAATGTGAAGGACTGGAGCAAGGTCACCTTGGCCTATGAGCCCGTGTGGGCCACTGGTACCGGCAAGACTGCAACACCCCAACAGGCCCAGGAGGTACACAAGAAGCTCCGAGGATGGCTTAAGTCCAATGTCTCTGATGCAGTGGCTCAGAGCACTGGTATCATTTATGGAGGCTCTGTGACCAGGGCAACCTGCAAGGAGCTGGCCAGGCAGCCTCACATGGGTGGCTTCCTCATGAGTGGTGTTTCCCTCAAGCCCGAATTCGTGGACATCATCAATGCCAAACAATGAGCCCCATCCGTCTTCCCTACTCTTCCTGCCAATCTGGGAACTAAGCAGCCCAGAAGCCGAGTGACTGCCCCTCCCCTGCATATGCTTCTGATGGTGTCATCTGCCCCCTATTGTGGCCTCATCCAAACTGTATCTTCCTTTACTATGTATACCTTCACCCTGTAATGGTTGAAAGACCAGGCCAATCCCTTCTCCACTTACTGTGATGGTTGGAACTAAATGTCACCAAGGTGGCTTCTCCTTGGTTGAGAGGTGAAAGTCGTGGAATTTGCTCCTGGTTTCCCTAGGCCCTAGTGAGGGGAGGAGAGAGAAACCGTCCTCTCCCTTTTTACACTGTGAGGCCAAGATCCTCCCCTCAGAAGCCAGGGGTGCTGCCCTCTCCCACGGGGCCAACGCCTGTGTGTGTTGTATATGTGAGCCACCCCACATGTGAGGGAAATAAACACCTGGCACTTAAAAAAACAAACAAAAAAAAACATTTTAAAGAAAGAGAAATAGTAATGTAATTTGCCCAGGGATACAGTTCTTAAAGTTAGGATTTGAATCCAGATCAGTGTTGCTCCAAAACCTGTTAAATCACACAATCCCTATCATCTCGTGTGTTCGTTTGCTGTTTGCTTCTGATTTGTTCCTCAAGGAATTTTTAACTGCCAGCAACATGATGAAAACACTGTTACTGCACAGAGTTGATATAATTTTAGATAGAGAAAAGAAACTTGATATTTTAGTTACCCAATCCATTCATTCATTAAAAAAAGATTCAGTGCTGGGCTTGGTGGCTCACAACTGTAATCCCAGCATTTTGGGAGGCCGAGGCAAGAGGATTACTTGAGGCCAAGAGTTCAAGACCAGTCTGGGTAATGAAATGAGACTCTGTCTCAACAAAAAAATACAAAAAAATTAGCGGGGCATGGTGGTGGGTGCCTCTAATCCCAGCTACTCAAGAGGCTGAGGTGGGAGTATTGGTTTAGCCCAGGAGGTGGGGGTTGTAGTGAGCAGAGATTGTGCCACTGCACTCCAGCCTGGGAAACAGTGAGACCATATCTCAAAACAAATTTTTTTGTGTTTATCAAAGGATACTATCAAGAAAGTGAAGTGACAGTCCACAACACAGAAGGGAATGTGCAAATCACGTATCTGATAACTGATTAGTATCCAGAGTATATAAAAACTCTTACAATTCAGCAATGAAAAGACAACTCAGTTTTTGGGGTTTTGTGTGTGTGTGTGTGTTTTGCTTTTTTGTTTTGAGATGGAGTCTCGCTCTGTTGCCCAGGCTAGAGTACAATGGCACAATCTCAGCTCACTGAAACCTCCACCTCCTGGGTTCAAGCGATTCTCGTGCCTCAGCCTACCATGTAGCTGGGATTACAGGTGCCCACAACCATGCCCAGCTGATTTTTGTGTTTTTAGTAGAGACAGGGCTTCATCATGTTGGCCAGGCTGGTCTTGAACTCCTGACCTCGAGTGATCCACCCGCCTCAGCCTTCCAAAGTGCTGGGATTACAGGCATGAGCCACCACGCCTGGCCTCAGACAGCTCAGTTCTTTAAATGGGCAATTAATTTGAATAGACATTTCTTCAAAGAAGATACACAAATGCACATGAAAAAATGCTCATCATTAGCCATCAGGGAAATACAAATCAAAACTGCAATGAGATACAACTTCACACCCACTAGAACAACTAAAACAAAAAAATGTTAAGTGCTGGTGAGAATGTGGAAAAATCAGAACTCTCATACACTATTCATGGGATTGTATCATGGTGCAGCCATGTTGAAAAACAGTTTGGCAGCTCTTCAAAAAATGTTAAACATAGAATTATCATATGAACCAGCAGTTCTACACTTAGGTATATACTCAAGAGAAATGAAAACGTGTGTGCATATAAACACTTCCACATGCATATTCATAGCAGCATTATTCATAATAGACAGCAGAAACAGCCCCAATATCTGTCATTTGATACATGGATAAACAAAGTGTGCTATATCCATACAATGAAATGTTATTTGACCCTTAAAAGGAATGAAGTACTGATAGATGCTACAATGGAGATAAACTTGAAATATTATGCTAAGTGAAAGTGGCCAGACACAAAAAGCACATTAATTACATGATTCCACTGACATAAAATGTTCAGAGTAAGTAAAGTTCTAAATATAGAAAGTAGATTGGTCGTTTCCATGAGAAGGATGAGTAGGGAGAGACTGCTGATCCTTAGGGTTGGTTTTCTGTTTTGGGTGTTTTGGTTTTTTTTTTTTTTTTGGTATTGATGGAGATAAATACTCTGGAATTAGTGGTGATGTTCAGAAAAACCACATGAATATACTAAAAACCATTGACTTATATGTTTTAAAAGCATGAATTTTATGGCAATGTGAACTATATTTCAATAAAACTTATTTTTAAAAGTTCTATGGTTAGGAATTATTAAAACACCACATGGATATTTAGCTAACAGTTGGAGAAAAGAGTAAAAAAATAGAAGTGATACCTAACCCAGAGTAGTGAGATTGGGAACACCATCTGGAGAAAGTATGTCTAAACTGAGACCAGACTGATAGATAAATAGGAAGCAATTAGGCAAAGGGTTTAGTATTGTAGGCAGAGGCAACAGTGTGAAAGCCTGGAGGCAAGGGAAAAAATTATGTTCTGAAGACTGAAACTAGCTGAAGGATAGAGTTGGCGTTGGGTAGGAGTAAGAAATGAAGCTAAACAGTGTTTAACCCAGCTTGATGACCTCATGCCATTACCTGATACATAGTGGGTGCTTAGCAAATGTCTTAAGTGGTGTGTTTCTTAGTTCCTTAGTCTTAAGAAAAACACACACACAGTCTAGTTTAACATGAAATGGCTTGGTCAGGGAAGGTGGCAAGAACAGAAATAAGAAATTATTGTAATAATCTTGGTAAGGAGTGATGGTAGCCTGGAGTAAAGTGTTGGCAGTGGGCATGGAGATAGAGAGGTATTTAGGAACTTAGGAGGAAGAATCTTGATATGGTGATTATTTGAGCTGCAAGGTGTGACAAGAGGGAAGAGAACCCAGGCTTTTGAGATATGGAACCTAAAGGAAGAAATGGTTTTTATGGAAACAGAAAAGGATATGAGGATGCAGATGAGTTTAATCTTAGCCATGTTGAATATTGAGGCACTTAACAGACAGCCAAGACCAGCAGGCTGTAGCGTGTGTGGGACTGAAGCCCAGGGGGTGGGTTGAAAATCCAGATTTGAAAGTTGTCAGTTTCTAATTCGTGGCTAAAGACAAAGGAGTGATTGAGATGAGCATCTTTAAGCACCAAATAAATGCACCAGAGATGTCAAATATTGTTAGAATAATATATTTGAAATAAAATATTAGAAATACATGGAATATTTAAAATACCAAAAGCCCTATAACTTTTGTCATTAGGCACAATGGTAACCCTAGGAAAACTGGACTCTAATGCAAAGTTTAATGAGACCAAACCCACTCCTTCCTTCTGCAAGCAAGCTAAATATGGATTCTCTGAAGGAAAGAAGGAAAGATGTAATGACTGTTTCTTTTACTGACTCGGGGTGAGATTATCCAAAGATTGAGGGCTGTACCTCAAGCACTCCAGTTCTCTACAGGCAATACCATGAAGCCTTCCGTGAAAGCTTTGATCTGGCCAGGCACAGTAGCTCACGCCTGTAATCCCAGCACTTTGGGAGGCTGAGGTGAGTGGATCACCTGAGGTCAGGAGTTCAAGAGCAGCCTGGTCAACATGGCAAAACCCCATCTCTACTAAAAATACAAAAATTAGCCAGGCATGGTGGCGTGCACCCATAATCCCAGTTACTCAGGAGGCTGAGGCAGGAGAATCACTTGAACCCGGGAGGCGGAGGTTGCAGTGAGCCAAGATCATACCACTATACTCCAGACTGGGCAACAGAGCAAGATTCTGTACCCCCTACCCCCCCACCAAAAAAAAAGCTTTGATCTGCCATGAGACGGCACCCATGATTTGTGGTGAACCTCAGGTTACAATAATAAGCATAGGTTGTGGCCCCACAGAGGCCTCCTTAATTCTTTTCTAGCCTCTTGACACCCACCCCACCCCTCTCCCCCCATCACTCTCCAACCTCAGGGTAAAGTGAGCCACACTGCACTTTGGGGAGAAATTGCAAAGGCAGTGTGGCAGAGGCCAGTGGTTTTGCTCTAATACCCATTGTTTTCTTTCCTAGAGTTCTTTGAAGAAATATTCTTTTTTTCCTAAGCTAATTCAAATTAAGTTTCTGTCACTTCCACCAAGAATTTTGAAGTCAAACTTAATCAAAATCTTAGCTCGACCTACCATAACAAAACACCAGCTTGAAGAAGGGATATTTATTTTCTCACAGTTTTGGAAGCTGGAAGGTCGAGATCAGGGTACCAGCCTGATCAGGTTCTGGAGAGGGCCCTCTTTTTTTTGAGGCGGAGTCTCGCTCTGTCGCCCAGGCTGGAGTGCAGTGGCCTGATCTCAGCTCACTGCAAGCTCCGCCTCCCGGGTTCACGCCGTTCTCCTGCCTCAGCCTCCGGAGTAGCTGGGACTACAGGCGCCCGCCACCTCGCGGGGCTAGTTTTTTGTATTTCTTAGTAGAGACGGGGTTTCACCGGGTTAGCCAGGATGGTCTCGATCTCCTGACCTCGTGATCTGCCTGTCTCGGCCTCCCAAAGTGCTGGGATTACAGGCTTGAGCCACCGCGCCCAGCCTCTTGCTCCTCTTCTTGTAAGGCCACAGCCCTCTCGGATTAGGGCTCTACCTTATGACCTCATGTGACCTTAATTACCTCCTAAAGACACTATGTCTGGATACAGTCACATTGGGGGCTAGGGCATCAACATGAATTTTGGGGGGACACAACTCAGTACATAGCATCTGTCATTATGCCCACTTGCCTTGGAGAGTTAGTAGAAGACCCTCATCCTTGCCCAAAAGAATACGATAACATCAGATTTCTTTGGTACACAGATTATAGCAAAAGTTCAGGCAAAGCCATGCTGACTGCACCAGGGACAGGGATATGCTGTGCTTCACTGAAAGACAATACCTTGATTCTTTTGTAGTTGATAAGCATGATGATTGGAGTTTCACGTGCATGTGTGAGATGTACCTCCCTCCAACCTTGTTACCACATCTGCACATTACCTGCCTGATGTGAAAAAAAAGAGAAGAAAAAAAAATTTTTTTTAAACAATGCCTTTGAATTGGATTTCACAGCTCCCTGCCAGGAAAACAAGCAGTCACAATTTTCTCAGGTAGTAACACGGGATACTTACAGGATAAAAAGATGTATGCATAAGAATGTTCATCCTAGTGTGGTTTCCCCTAATGAAAAAGTAGAAATATCCTCAATGTCCATCAATAGGCATCTTGATGCCCATCAAGAACTTTAGGATATATGCATGCATTGGATAGTAGGCAGCCATTGAAAATCAAGCAGAAAGAACTCTCATTAACTTTGTTACATATGGTAATGACATTGTGGCTATAAAGGAAAATGTCCTTACTTATTTAGAGGTGCAGACAGTCCCTGACACGATTTTTTGACTTTACAGTGGTGCAAAAGTGATATATATACAGTACAGCTGCTTGTGGGGGCTGAGGCAGAAGAATCACTTGAGCTAGGGAGGTCGAGGCTGCAGTGAGTCGAGATCGCACCACTGCACTCCAGGAGACCCCATCTGTAAAAGAAAGAAAGAAAAAGAGAGAGAGAGAAAAAGAAAAAAAGAGGAAAATGCACTTTGTATGTGAGATACGGTCTCACTCTGTCACCCAGCCTGGAGTAAAGGAGCGCCATCTCAGCTCACTGCAGCCTCGACCTCCCAGGCTCAAGTGATTCTCCTGCCTCAGCCCCTCAAGTGGCTGGGACCACAGGCATGCACCACCACATCCAGCTAATTTCTTTTTACTTTTGGTAGAGACGAGGTTTCATCATGTCACCCAGGCTGGTCTCAAACTCCTGGGCTCAAGCAATCCACCTGCTTTGGCCTCCCAATGTGCTGGGATTACAGATGTGAGCCACTGCACCTGGTCTGCACTTTTGACTTACAATACCTTCAATGTACTATGGGTTTGCATATACTAAAGTATTTAGGCACAACGTAGTACAATAAAGAATATATCAAGTCTTCATCCCCCATTCCTGTCACAGTGCTTCAAATGCTCTTGGAATTTTCCAAGTGATCACAATGCCTTCATTACAGTAATGAAGTGACTGTGCAGACCCCTAGATAACTTCAGGATGGGGTTTGGTGACCAGAAAGACCAACCATGTGTTTAGAAGGTTGGAACTCTGGTAGGAACTCCAGGAGAGAGAGGAGCTTAAGATGAGTTCAATTTTATCGCCAATTGTTTAACCAATCATGCCTACACCTTGAAACCCCAGCAAAAACTTTGAACACCAAAGTTCAGCGGCTCTTCCTACTTTAGCACATTGGTGTGCTGAAAGGGTGATGCCCCGTGATTCCAGGAGAGGGCATGGAAACTCTGTCTTCCTCCCGGGCCTCTAACAATGTGTTGTTGTTGTTGTTGTTGTTGTTGTTGTTGTTTGAGATGGAGTCTTTCTCCATCACCCAGGCTGGAGTGCAGTGGCATGATCTTGGCTCACTGCAACCTCCGCCTCCTGGGTTCAAGCAATTCTCCTGCTTCAGCCTCTCAAGTGGCTGGGATTACAGCTACACACCAACACACTCAGCTAATTTTTTTGTATTTTTAGTAGAGACAGGGTTTCACCATGTTAGTCAAGCTAGTTTCCAACTCCGGACCTCAAGTGATCCACCCACCTCTGCCTCTCAAAGTGCTACGATTACAGGCATGAACCACTGCTCCTGGCCTTGTTTTATAATAAAACTTTAATCATAAGTATTATGCTTTCCTGAGTTCTGTGAGTTGTTCTAGCAAATTATCAAGCATGTGGGGACTGTGGGAACCCTTGAGGTTACAGCCAGTTGGTCAAAAGTGCAAGGGCTTAGGGACATCCCAAAGTGAGGCTGATATCTGAAATGAGAGCATCCTATAAAAGACTGAGCCCTTAGCCCTGTGGAGTCTGACACTAACTCTGGGTAAATAACCTCAGAATTGGGCCAGGCATGGTGGCACATGCTTATAATCCCAGCACTTTGGAAGGCCTAGACAGGTGGATCATTTGAGCTCAGGAGTTTGAGACCAGCCTGGGCAACATGGCAAAACCCATCTCTACAAAAAAAATAAAAAATAAAAAAATAAAAAAATTATCCAGGTGTGGTGATGAGCACCTGTGGTCCCAACTACTGGTGAGGCTGAGGTGGGAGGTCACTTGAGCCTGGGAGGCAGAGGTTGCAATGAGCCAAGATCGTGCCACTGCACTCCAGCCTGAACAAGAGTGAGACCCTGTCTCAAAAAAAAAAAAAAAAAGTTGTTTTTAAAAAACCAACAGCCCTTTGAATTGAATTATAGCTCACCCAGTTGGGGTGGAAACAGAACAGGTAAGCTGTTCATCATGTCTATAATTGAGTTTAACATATATAAACAAAAAAAAGGTAAAGTAAATATGCAAAATAATAATTGTTATAGGAGATAAATGTGTTTACCATTCTCTCTACTTTTCTATATGTCTAAAGTTTTCTGTATTAAAAAATTGCTTGATGACTCATGATATAGAAAAAAATCAAAGCTAGAAATAAAATCATATCAGTTTTTGTTTATTGACATAAAAAGATATCTCAGAAATATTACTGGAAACAGGTTATGAATCAGCCTGTAAAAATGCTTGTTGATACAAAAACATATTTGTATATTGGCAAAGAGAGGTGTTTGGAAGAATAGACAACGAGATGCTTACGATGATTATCTCTGGTGATGAGATTTTGAGTGGTTTATATTTTCTTTTTTTTTTTTTTTAAGACAGAGTCTCCTTCTGTCACCCAGGCTGGAGTGCAGTGGCACCATCTTGGCTCACTGCCATCTCCACCTTAGAGGTTCAAGCAATTCTCCTGCCTCAGCCTCCCAAGCTGGGGTTACAGGTGCCCACCACCACACCTGGCTAATTTTGTATTTTTAGTAGAGATGGGGTTTCACTATGTTGGCCAGGCTGGTCTCAGTCTCCTGACCTTGAGTGATCCACCCACCTTGGCCTCCCAGAGTGCTGGGATTACAGGCATGAGCCACTGCGCCCAGACGGTTTATATTTTCTTTTTTGTGTTTTTCTTCATAGCACTATCACCACTTGACACATTCCATATTTCTGTTGTTTTTAGCTACTCCCTTCATTAAAGTGTAAGTTCCCTGAAGAGAAAAGAAAATAGCTTTTATCTGAGGAATGAGAGTTCTTTTAAATTATCGGGCCCAGAGAGGCATGAAAATGAGAAAACAATCATACCCACTCCCCCACTTTTGAACTATGTATTCGTCTCTTGAAACTGCTTGCTATTGCCACAGGTAGCTAAAAATTAACTAAAATTAACCTAATAATGCCATACCAGACACCATAATCCACATTCTGTAGCTTAACAGTGTATGGCAATCAATAATCAATGTTATTTCTATAAACCAATTAGAATTTTTGACAGATAACTTCGTATCAGTCTACTAGCTTTCCCCCTTTTTTGACTTTAAAAACCTGCTATAATAAAGGCCAAATGAAGCTCATATCCAAGGATACTGGGGTCTGAGTCTTCTGGGCAGCTGTTCTCACTTTGGCACAAATAAATTCTTTTTGAGACAGGGTCTTTCTCTGTCACCCAGGCTACAGTGCAGCGGTGCAGTCATGGCTCACTGCAGCCTCAAACTCCTGGACTCAAGTAATACTCCTGCTGAGTAGCTCCCACAAAGTAGCTGGGACTGCAGTTGTGCACCACCATGCCCAGCTAATTTTTAAATTTGTTGTTGTCATTGTTGTTGAGATGCAATATTGTTTTGTTGCCAGGGTTGGTCTTGAATTTCTCACCTCAAGCGATCCTCCCACTTCAGCCTCCCAAAGCTCTGGGATTATAGGCCTGAGCCACTTTGCCTGGCCTCTAGTAAACTCTTCAAATTGTATTTTGTGTCTCTGCCTCTTTCATTTAGGTCAACAATGCTAACGGAAACTCTGTGTTGATCACTGCCATATCCCCAATGCTTTGAACAGTGGCTGGCATATGGTAGACAGAAAATAAGTAGTTGTTGAATGCATTAATAAGGCTCACATCATCTGAATCTTTTTTTATAGACAGGTTTTGCTCTGTTGCCCAGGCTGGAGTGCAGTGGTGGGATCATAGCTCACTACAGCCTCAAACTTCTGGATTCAAGTGATCCTCCCACCTCAGCCTCCCAAGTAGCTGGAACTACAGGCCTATGCCTTCATGCTAATTTTTAAATTTTTTTGTAGAGATGAGATCTCACTATGTTGTCCAGGCTAGTCTCAAACTCCTGGCCTCAAGTGATCCGCCTGCCTCAGCCTCCCAAAATTCTAGGATTACAGGCGTGAGCCATTGTGCCCAGCCTGAATTTTTTCTTTATAGTGATTGTTTACATTTATTATAGTTTTTTAAATTAATTTTTTAAATTCCAGCACCCATTTTAGAAGGGTCCCTGTACATCCCTGTCATCACATACATGATAGACTGGCCGATAGTAATGATCATGCGAAGCAACTTTTGGGCTTCATTGAAAAGAGCTTGGTCTTTTGGGGTGCCACCAACGTCAGTTATCTTGGCGCCAAACAAAAGTTGCATTATAAGGCCAGACGTGACAATGGGACAGATCCCCAGCTCCATCAAGGTGCCTCTCTGTTAGAGGCTAGAATCACTCTCATCCAATAGAAAGGGTCAACTGAATCTGAAGACATAATACCAAATAGGGGAATCCGGCAGCACACTAAGAAGATAAAGAGGGTGACGCGGTCCACAGCACTTTCTCCTTAAACTGAATCCTCCTCTCCGGCTTCTGAATTTCCAGCAGGATGACACAGAAGGGCTTGATGACTTCCAGAAATTTGATCACCATGGCGGCAACTGCTCAGGCTCTGGGTGCCACTTGGGTTCAGCTCTGCTCCCAGTGAGGCGACGCCTGCAGCTGAGCCTGTTCCACTGCACAGCTAAAGATAGAGTCCGGCTATGTTGCCCAGGCTAGCCTTGAATGCCTGAGCTGGAGCGATCCTCCTGCCTCAGCCTCTCAAGTAGCTGGGACTACAGGCACAGGCCACCACGTTCAGTGATTACTTACATTCTTAACAAGCATATTTTAGCAAAAACAACACAGCTGGAGTTCCCCTGCCCCCCCCCAAACAAGGACACTATAAACTTGAAGTTGTAATTGTCAGGGGCCAGTGTTGGCTGAATCTTGGTGGCTGTTTGCAGAGAAAAGGCCACATGGCACCATCCTCTCCTAACTCAACTTCTCCTGACTTATCAGCCCTCAGGGCACATATTCTAGACCAAATTCCTGCAGCTGCACAACCTGAGACAGCCACAAACCCAGCACCAAACACATTTCTTTTCCCTCAATTAAACCCAATTCAGGGTTTGCATGCTGAGGACAGCATCTGCCTTTGTCTGGCTCTGCAGCTCAGAACCACCCTGAGTCATAGCCAGCATTTCACTGGATTTCAACTGCAAAGCAAATGCAAACTGGTGGGAGGGGCTGGAAGTGGAGGATGCTGAACCGAGATCTCGAACTTCCATGAATCATGATGTCGCAGGATTTTTAAGGAATCAGAGAGCGTTCAGAAGGATATTTATTATTTAGGTGCACCGGCTCAGTTGGATTAACATCCAAAGGATTGAGCCCTGAAGAAAGAGTTAAGTTACCTTTTAAGCATTTCATGGGGCAGGGGAAAGCATATTACAGAAGTGAGAAACAAAGACAGTTATTCAATTGAGACATGCATTACATCATTTCTTACTTTTCAAGGAAAAACATGTTTTACGACTTGAGTTTATCTGTCTAGTGACCTTGCAGCTGCACAGCTAGGGAAACAGAGTCTTCACAATGCCAGGGAAAGGAGGAGAGATAAGGCTTAATAGCCACAGAAAAATAGGCAGTTAATTTTTAAAGGACTCCAGCTCTTTTTCTTTCTCAGGGGGAACTGGGTTTTCTTACATACAGCTGAGTTTCTGCTTCCACACTCTTTAATTTCTTTTAATTCCCGTTTCAATGAGAGCACAAATTAACTGCCTACAGCCACAAGGAGCCTTACTCAAAGATTTTCTGAGGGACAGTTGTGACATGCTGGAGTGAGAAAGTACTAAGTAAGTCTGCATTTTTCTGAACACAAACAGAGTGAAATTCATTTCAAAAAAGGAAATATAGTACAGAGAACCCCGGGGAAAGAGAATAGAAAAAAAAAAAACCCTAATTCAGTAAAAGGAGCACCAAACTACCCCGACCCCATCTCCCTTATCACACTCAAAGTCTTTCCTCAATGGTTTTCTCTTTGGAATCCAGATGTAGAGGAGGGGGAAAAGCAGCTTTCAACCAAAAAGATTAATTTGTATAATTCATATTATATCCAGTTTACTGATACCCAGCCCTGAAGTATACTTCAGGGTGGTGAGCAATGCACTGGTGCTGGTGTGATCTGGCTGAACTGCTGGACAACTAGGCTGATGGATGAATGCTTTTCTCCCACAAATACAAAAAGCTCCACTGACTGTAAGGGGAAAAGTAACTCTCTCGTACAGCACTAGGAAGAGAGCCGTCCTAAAAACCAGACTCCTTAGTGCCAATCCCAACACCACTTCTTTCCAGCCAGGTGACTTGAGCCAAATAACTACCTTCCTAAGCTGGATTCCCCTACAAAAAGGGGAACCAGACACAGTGACTCATACTTATAATCCCTGCACTTGGGGAAGCCAAGGCAGGAGGATGGCTTGAGCCCAAGACTTGAAGACCAGCCTGGTCAACATGGTGAGACCCCATCCCTGAAAAAATAAAAAAAATTAGCCAGGCGATATGGCACGAGCCTGTAGTCCCAGCTACTCTGGAGGCTGAGGTGGGAGGATCCTTGAGCCTGGGAGGTCAAGGCTTCAGTGAGCTGAGCTGTGATCGTGCCACTGCACTCCAGCCTGGGTGACAGAGTTAGATGCCCCTCCAAAAAAAAAAAAGTGGGGTGTCGGGGCACGGGTGCTTATAATACCTACCCATCCGACACACAGGAGAACCAGATAATGTGAAAGCGCCTTGGAATTGGTTCACTGTAAACAACCATAAAATGATTAAACACCATTTTACAAATACGTGGAGTCAGTTTCTGGTCTTAGAAATAATATTTAAAAATAATTCACAGAAACTGAGCACCATGGCTCACGCCTGCAATCCCAGCACTTTGGGAGGCCAAGGCAGGAGGATCACTTGAGGCCAGGAGTTTGAGGCCAGCCTGGCCAACACGGTGAAACCCCATCTCTACTAAAAATACAAAAATTAGTCAGGCATGGTGGCAGATGCCTGTAATCCCAGCTACTAGGGAGGCTAAGGCTGGAGAATTGCTTGAACCTGGGAGGCAGAAGTTGCAGTGAGCCAAGATGGCACCACTGAACACCAGCCTGAGGGACAAGAGCAAAACTCAGTCTCAAAAAAAAAAAAAGGAAATAATTTACAGATTTTTTTACCAAAAACCCAATAGCCCTTTGAAACACTGGAGGAATCGTGTATTTAATGAGTTACCAAGTGAGGAAACAAGACAAAGTCTTGGCTACCCCACGAGCCAAGCACCCTAGACCACTGTCACATTACCACACTGCCTGCAGCTTCCTGCTTCCTGGGACCAAACGGCTTGCCAGCCAGTTCTTGCTTCCTGAAGAATTTAGATATTTATATCCACTCATAATTCTCCCCTTCCCTGTCACTCTGCTTAGCGGGTACTGAGTACGTACCTGCTCTGGTTCCACACCGGGGCATTTAGACCCCAGAGGCTCTTTCCCTAAACAAACTCAAAGCCCTCATCGTTGTCCTCCAGCGTTCAAGATCTCTCTGCAGCCTCTGGAGTTCCAATTGCCCTCTTTCTCCAATGCCCAAATCCTTTACCTTCCAGGACTCCAACTTCCAGGACTCATTCCTCTCTGGTTGTCGCTCTGATTCTTAATCACGGCTATCAACCCATTGCACATGAAATCACCTGGAGGACTTTTAAAAAGACCAATGCCTGGGTGCCTTCCTAGAACAATCAAATTGGAAACTCTGGGGCTAGGTCTGGAGTGCCAATCTAGGGCTTTTAAAGCTCCCAGGTGATTCTAATGTGCAATTGTGTTGATAGAAATGCCTTCATTTTGTTACAGAAGAGTTTATCAGTGGGAGAGCCACTGGCATTCGGGGGAATTCTTCCTTGTGCAAGGAAGCACTACAGCCTGTCACTAACACTTTCCAGTAATGGTGGTAGCCAAAAATACATTAAACATCTCCACATGTCCTTGCTGAGAATCTCATCAACTCTTCTTCCTTTTGTGTGCTTCCTAAGAGTCAAAGCATACATACCCCCACGACTCTTCAGGTATTTGGTTGCTTTTTTGAGACAGGGTCTTGCTCTGTCACCCAAGCTGGACAGTGGTAAGCTCTCAGCTCACTGAAGCTTCAACCTTCTGGGTTCAAGCAATCCTCCACCTCAGCCTCCCAAGTAGCTGGGACCACAGGTGCATGCCCCTATGCCTGGCTTATGTTTCAATTTTTTGCAGAGACAAGATCTTCCTATGTTACCCAGGCTGGTCTTGAACTGAACTCAAGCGATCCTCCCACCTCAACCTCCCAGAGTACTGGGAGTACAGGCAGGAGGCACCATGCCCAGCTGGCTCTTCAGTTCTTTTTTTCTTTTTTCTTTTTTTTTTTTTTTTTTGAGATGGAGTCTTGCCCTTGTCACCCCAGGCTGGAGTGCAATGGCGTGATCTTAGCTCATTGCAATCTCTGCCTCCTGAGTTCAAGCAATTCTCCTGCCTTAGCCTCTAGAGCAGCTGAGACTATAGGTGCCCACCACCACACCCAGCTACTTTTTGTATTTTTAGTAGAGATGGGGTTTCATCATGTTGGCCAGGCTGGTGTCGAACTCCTGACCTCAAGTGATCCACCCACCTCAGCCTCTCAAAGTGCTGGGATTACAGGCGTGAGCCACCACACCCATCCAGCTTTTCAGTTCTTGTGTGACCAACTGTTATTTGCTTAGGACTGAGGGGTTTCCCAGGACATGAGATTTTCAGTGCCAAATGCAGGAAAGTCCCAGGCAAACACAGGTGATTGCTCACTCTAGATTTTCTCCTATTGTCTTCCCTAAGAGACACCAATTTTTTTTTCTTTTCTTTTCTTTTTTTTTTTTTTTTCTGTTTCCCTCATGCCTTTTCTGGGAACTAGACCTTCCGAGCCCAGCCTTCCTCCATTTAGGGATATACTGGGAAAAGCCTGGAGGAAGTTGCTGATGCAAGCCGGATCACCTGAGTTCCTCCCTGTGAATTTGCAACTGGAACTGGATGCCCGTCTCAGGTTGGCTTGTGCTCCAAAAGAGATTTTTGATTTTTTATTTTTTTTCAGATGGAGTCTTGCTCTGTCACCCAGGCTGGAGTACAGTGGTGAGATCTCGGCTCACCACAGCCTCCGTCTCCCAGGTTCAAGTGATTCTCTGCCTCAGCCTCTTGAGTAGCTGGAATTACAGGTATCTGCCACCACGCCCAGCTAATTTTTATATTTTTAGTAGACAGGGGGTTTCACCTTGTTGGCCAGGCTGGTCTCAAACTCCTGGCCTCAAGTGAGCCATCTGCTTCGGCCTCCCAAAGTGCTGGGATTACAGGTGTGAGCCACTGTGCCTGGCCCCAAAAGAGATTTCAACTTAGGAATTGTCGGTGGTCATTTTCTACCATGAAGACTTTTGCAGGGATGTGGAGGTGAATGGTCAGTGGGAGAGGAAACGCACATGCGGAGCAGAGGCGAGATGGAAACTTTCCCCGCTTTCCCGCAGTGGTCTAGGCCAGGAATTCTCAAATGTGAGCCTCTGTCACCAGCACCTAGAGAGTTTGTCAAAACACGGATTGCTAAACCGGGCACAATGGCTCAGCCCTGTAATCCTAGCACTTTAAGAGGCTGAGGTGGGTGTATCACCTAAGGTCAGGCGTTTGAGACCAGCCTGGTCAACATGGCGAAACCCCATCTCTACTAAACAAAAATTGGCTGGGCATGGTGGTGGGCACCTGTAATCCCAGCTACTTGGGAGGCTGAGGCAGGAGAATCGCTTAAACCTGGGAGGCGGAGGAGGTCGCAGTGAGCTGAGATTGCACCACTGCACTCCAGCCTGGGCAACAGAGTGAGACACTGTCAGAAAGGAAAGAAAGAGAGAGAGAAAAAAGGAAGAAAAGAAAAGAGAATCCACAGTCTGCTGAGTCCCGCTGCTAGAATTTTTGAGTCATGAGGTGTGACCCAAGGATCTGCTTTTCTAAGGAATTTCCAGGTGGTGCCGACGCTACAGGTTAGGGGCTTGACTCACGGTGAGGACCCCTGCTCTGGGCCAGAGGGCTGAACCAGAGGGCTTAGTTCAGTATCCTCCCGAGTCCCAAGCCTGTGAGCATCCAACAGGCCCAGTCCCTGTCTTTGGGTTACATGAGCCTGTATCCTTCTAACAAATTCCCCCTTTTTCCCCCTAAACAGCTTAATTGTGGTATAATTCACATACCATACAATTCACCCACTTAAAGTATTACAATTCAGTGGTTTCTAGTATATTCACAGAAATGTGCAACCATCACCACAGTCCATTTAAAAAGGAAGGAAATGTTGACACATGTAACAACATGGATGAACCAAGAGGACATTATACTAGTGAAATAAACCAGTTGCAAAAAGACAAATATTATTTGGTTCCACTCATACGAGGTATCTAGAGCAGCCAAATTCACAAAAACAAAGTAGAATGGCAGTTGCCAGGGGCCACAGGGAGGGAAAATGGAGAGTTGTTTGATGGGCACAGAGTTTGAGTTTTGCAAGATGAGGAAGTTCTGGGGACTGGCTGCACAGCAATCTTGTAACCACATTACACCAATCTGGTTCAACTTTTATGTAGCAAAGTTGTGAGCTGTTTTTCAGTGGTCATGGCCCTGCAGGTTGGAGGGGGCAATGCCCGAATGAATGTTGTGTGAAACCACGAATGGGAACTAAGTGCTTGGACCAAGGAACCGGGCTAAATTAAGAAGCAGACATGAGGCTGGCACTGGTGGTACACGTCAGTAACCCCAGCAGTTTGGGAGACTGAGGCAGAAGGATTGCTTGAGCCCAGGAGTTCGAGACCAGCCTGGGCAACATGGTGAGATCCCATCTCTAAAATAAAAAATAAAAATAAAAATAAAAGCAGACACCATGGCAGGACCCACAGTCCAATCAGATTGAGCTCTGGGGTGATCATAACGGCAGGATCTAGTCAGATCACACCTCATTACCCTATGCTAATAAAACCCAACCCAGCCTCCAGCTCCAGGAGACAGATTTGACCATTTCTTCCTATTTGTCTGTCAATTCACAAACGTTTCTCACTGCAAAAACTGTGTATTTTGGTGTTTGGCTTTCTGTTGCATGCTGGCAAATGGACCCAGTTTTGGTTCGGTGACAATGTGAATATACTTAACACTGAACTGTACACTTAGAAATTGTGAAGATAGTGAATTTTATATTATACCTTTTTTTTTTTAACCACAATAAAAAGTAATTCCCTCTCTCTCTCTTTTCTTTTAAAGACATATGGTCTCTGTCACCCAGGCTGGAGTGTGTCATAGCTCACAGTGCAGTCATAGCTCACAGCAGCCTTGAATGCCTGGGCTCAAGCCATCCTCCCACCTCAGCTTGCCAAGTAGCTGGGATTACAGGCATGAGCCACTGTGCCTGGCAAAAGTTATTTAAATTTTTTTTAATGTCTTTTAAAAGGAGACCTTCTGATGTGGTCAAAGGAAGCAGTTGGTATCCAGATTCAGCTGAACTTAATATACCTCCTTGGTTTAATTTATGGAAATATTTATATAGTTCCCATTTAATCATCCTCCAAGGACTTGTCTGCTCAGAGGATCATCCTAGTTCTCCGGCCAACAATAAACAGGAACTGAGACAGAGTGATGGACGGTATGACTCTCAGTGTTTCTGTCATGGCACATTGGCCTTTATGGGTCATTGCCCATGTGTTCCAGGATTTAGAATGAATTTTAATATGTCACTCTGCGTGGGCTAAGGATTGGGTTTCATTAGGGAAAGGCTGGGTCAACAAGCAAAGGGGAAGCAGGAGTCTCCCACTCTTCTGTCATCCCATAGAGAAGTATGCGAAGGTCAGGGTCTCGGTTGGATCTGCAGGATAGGTCCATGACCTGCTGTACTTGTTAGGCAGTAAATGTAAGAAACCAGTCTGTGAGTGGGGAACAATGAGTTGTTTGGGTACTGGGCAGCTTGCATGGAGGGTGCCAGGGGTTCAGAGGAGACGGCGGGAACTCCAGCTTCCCAGTATTTGGAGACCTTGTGCCTGTGGGAAGGTGCAGTCACCCTGTGTGAGAAAGAAGTCTGCCCATGCTGTGGAGGCTGAGTTTGGGACAGTTCCTCCCACCAGGAATAGGCCTACTTGCAGTTCCAACTGGCTGGCCCAGGTAACCTTGAAAGAGCTTCCAGAGCAGCTTCCAGGCAATTCTGCTCATTTCACCACAGTTTCTGAATTCAAAAATAAATGAAAAACATATTTGTCCTATCTGGTGTTCTTTGTTTTCTATGATTCTGCTACTTTCCTCTAGAAGAATCACGAATTTGCCTACTATAATTGCCTATGTGTGGTCTCCTTTTCAAGAAGCAGCTCTAGGATTGCTTGAGCCTGGGAGATCCGGGCTACAGTGAGCTGTGATTGCACCACTGCATTCCAGCCTGGGTGACAGAGCAAGATCCTGTGTCAATAAATACATAGATGAGTGAAAAGCAGCTCTTATGAGAGATCTGAACAGGGAAACACAAAAGGCTAATAGATACATGAAAATATATTAAGCCTCACCAGTAGTCAACGAAATGCAAGTAAAGAGCAATAAGGTAGCACTTTTCAATTACCATATTGGAAACAGTTTACATATTGAAAACTATTTATCACTGTTATCAAGGTTCTGGGGGAAAGGGTGTCATCTTGGAGTGCTGAGGGGCATTCTAGCAATCTATGCCAAAATGTTGAATATCTGCAACCTCTGACCCACAAAACTACATTCCTAGGAATTTATTCTAACTAGGTAATCTGACAAGTGAGCAATGATAGATGTACAAGATTATTTGACAATGTATTGCCTACAAAGTAAAAAATGGAAACACTATATACACCTATGGACAGGTAGTTAAATTCTGAAACATCCACAGAGTGAAATACTAGGCAGTCACGACAAAGAATGATGCATACTACCATATGCCACCAATTCTGAAATGATTATTTTATGCATTTTCACAGTTATTACAGTCCATGGAATATCACAGTTTAATTGGCAGCATTTTTTTTTCTTTCTTAATGGCACCTAAACTTACAGGGCATTTAACAGGTGATAGTATATTATGTTTGATGAAATATTGTATATTCACTGACATATGGTTGAGTGGAAAATGGGCTATCTAACCACATGTAATGTGGTTGCAATTACATGTAAATTTTAAGATATGTTTATATTGCCCAGGTGCGGTGGCTCACGCCTGTAATCCCAACACTTTGGGAATCTGGAGGCGGGGGCTGGATCACGAGGTCAGGAGTTCGAGACCAGCCTGGCCAATATGGTAAAACCCCATCTCTACTAAAAATACAAAAATTAGCCAGGCGTGGTGGCTCGCACCTGTAGTCCCAGCTACTCGAGAGGCTGAGGCAGGAGGATCACTTGAACCCAGAAGGCAGAGGTTGCAGTGAGCCGAGATCGTGCCACTGCACTGCACTGCACTGCAGCCTGGGTGACAGAGTGAGACTCTGTCTCAGAAAAAAAAAAAAAAAAGATATTTTTATATTTATACATGCATGCACATACCAGAAGTTAGCAGAGACCCCATCCCCACCCCTTCCCTGCCTCATTTCTTGGGATTCCTGGCAGAGTTTACATAAATTCCCTGCTAAGGCCACAGGCTATTGAAATCCAAAACTATCCCTGTAGATTTCTGCCAGCTCCAGCGCTCCTTTTCCCATGGTCTCCCCTCCTGCCATCAGAGCTGCTTGCAAGGAATTCCATCTAGAACTCCCTATCATGTAGATGGAGCCACTCAGAGCATTCATGAGTTATTTCTGGAAATGCTTGGTGACCATTTGGAGATGGCAGGGAATGGTCACACGGGCAGGTCACAGCTTTTCTGTTCCTATTAGCTTCCTCTTTCCTTCTTTCACCCCTTTCTAGAAGGAGTAAAAGAATTTCTTCTCTTCATCTTGTGTGTAGAATTCAGGATGGAAGCCCGGCTTAAGGGATATTTGCTCCTTTTTGGCACAGTCTCCGAAAATGTCAACGTTTCACAGTGTTTGAAGGCAATACATTGACAGAATGGTTGTTGAGACTGCGAGAAAGAATATTTGAGAAAGCAGCGTGTCTTAGTCCATTTGGGCTACGATACCACAGACTGGGTGGCTGATACACAACAGAAATTGATTTCTCACCGTTCTAGAAGCTGGGAAGTCCAAGATCAAGGCACAGGCAGATGCAGTGTCTGGTGAGGGCCCATTTCTTGGTTCATAGACTGCAGCATCTTGCTGTGTCTTCACATGGTGGAAGTGGCTGTGTGGTTCTCTGGGGCCTCTTTTACAAAGTTACTAATTTTATTGATTAAGTCTCTGCTCTCATGACCTCATCTCTTAAAACTCCAATTTGCTCATGTCATCATATTGGAGATGAGGTTTCAATGTATCAATTTTGGGGGGACGCAAACATTCAAACCATAACACAGTGTGAAAGTAACACAGTGAGAAAGCTAGAGAAGTGCTCAAAAACGGGTGTTTATAGGTGCCTGCCAGCTACCATCACCAAACAGTGCAGAGAGGCTCTTTCCTTTCTTGGGTATTCTACTGACCATTAATTTTTACCTCTAACCCAAACGTTTATTAAAATATTTTCTTCCAGTTTTCATCAAACTTAAACTGTTGCTCTGTAAAAGACTGTTAAGAGAATGAAATAATAAACTACAGATGAGGCATAATATTGCAAATCACACACATGGCAAAGAATTTGCATCTGAAATATATAAAGAACTCTCAAAATTCAGTAGTAAGAAATGCACAAACAACCCAATTTAAAAATGGGCAAAAAACTTGAACAGACAATTCACCAAAGAAAATATATAGAAGACAAATAAGTACATGAAAAGATTTTCAACATCATTAGCCATCAGGGAAATACAAATTGAGATATCACTACACACTTAATAGAATAATAAAAATAAAAAATAACAGGCCAGGCATGGCAGCTCCCATCTGTAATCCCGGCACTTTTGGAGGCTGAGGTGGGCAGATCACTTGAGGTCAGGAGTTCAAGACCAACCTGGCCAACATGGTGAAACCCCTCTCTACTAAAAATACAAAAATTAGCTGGGCCTCATAGTACACACCTGTAATCCCAGCTACTCAGGTGGCTGAGGCATAAGAATCACTTCAGGCCGGGCGCGGTGGCTCAAGCCTGTAATCCCAGCACTTTGGGAGGCCGAGACGGGCGGATCACGAGGTCAGGAGATCGAGACCATCCTGGCTAACACGGTGAAACCCCGTCTCTACTAAAAAATACAAAAAACTAGCCGGGCGAGGTGGCGGGCGCCTGTAGTCCCAGCTACTCGGGAGGCTGAGGCAGGAGAATGGTCTAAACCCGGGAGGCGGAGCTTGCAGTGCTGAGATCCGGCCACTGCACCCCAGCCTGGGCGACAGAGCAAGACTCTGTCTCAAAAAAAAAAAAAAAAAAAAAAAAAGAATCACTTCAGGCCGGGTGCGGTGGCTCACGCCTGTAATCCCAGCACTTTGGGAGGCCAAGGCAGGTGGATCATGAGGTCGAGATCGATACCATCCTGGCTAACACGGGGAAACCCCGACTCTACTAAAAATACAAAAAACTTAGCCGGGCATGGTGGCGGGTGCCTGTAGTCCCAGCTACTCAGGAGGCTGAGGCAGGAGAATGGTGAACCCAGGAGGCGGAGCTTGCAGTGAGCCGAGATCATGCCACTGTACTCTAGCCTGGGTGACAGCGCAAGACTCCATCTCAAAAAAACAGCAAAAAAATCATTTGAACCTGGGAAGTGGAGGTTGCAGTGAGCCAAGATTGCACCACTGCACTCCAGCTAGGGCAACAGGACAAGACTCTGTCTCAAAAGAAAAAAAAGAAAGATACTAGGAACACCTAGTGCTGACGAGAATGTGAAACAACTTCAACTCTCACACATTTCTCATAGGAATGCAAAATGGTACAGCCACTTGGAAAACAGTTGGGCAACTTATAAAGTTAGACATATACCTACCACATGACCCAGCAACCCCACTGTTAGGTATTTACAGAAATGAAAATATATGTGCACACAAAATTCTGCATGTGAATGTTTATAGCAGCACTGTTCATAGTTGCCCCCAACTAGAAATTATCCAGATGCTCTTCAGTAGCTGAAACTATAAAGAAACTTTTTTTTTTTTTTTTTTTGAGATGGAGTCTCATTCTGTGGCCCAGGCTGGAGTGCAGTGGCATGATCTCGGCTCACTGCAAGCTCTGCCTCCCAGTTCAAATGATTCTCCTGCCTCAGCCTCGAGAGTAGCTGGGATTACAGGCGTGTGCCACCACACCTGGTTAATTTTTACATTTTTTGTAGAGATGCGGTTTCACCATGTGGGTCAGGCTGGTCTCAAACTCCTGATCTCGTAAGCTGCCTGCCTCAGCCTCTCAAAGTGCTGGGATTACAGGTGTAAGCCACCGTGCCCGGCCAAGAAACTTTTTTCATCGGTACATTCATACAATGAGATACCAGTCAACAATGGAAAGAAACACATTATTGACACTGGTAACAACTGGGATGATCCTCAGAGGCATTACAGTGAGTGTGAGAAGCCAGTCTCAAGACTTACATATTGACTGGATGCAGTGGCTGACACCTGTAATCCCAGCACTTTGGGAGGCCAAGGCAGGAGGATCGCTTGAGACCAGGAGTTTGAACCAGCCTGGGCAACAGAGTGGGGCACCATCTCTACAAAATATGCAAAAATTAGCCAGATGTGGTGGTACATGTCTATAGTCCCAACCACTCTGGAGGTTAAGGTGAAAGGATCACTTGAGGCCAGGAAGTCGAAGCTGCAGTGAGCCATGTTTGTGCCAATGCACTCCAGCTTGGTCAACAGAGCAAGATCATGTCTCAAAAAAAAAAAAGTTACATACTGTATGATTTTATTATATGACATTCTCAAAAAGACGAAACTATAGTGTTGAAGGACATATTAGTGATTTCGAGGGATGTGGAATTGAGGGGTGGATATAATTACAGAAAGATAGCATAAAGCCAAGCACAAAGCTCACACCTGTAATCCTAGCACTTTTGGAGGCCAAGATGGGAGGACTGATTGAGTTCAAGGAGTTCAAGACAAGCCTGGGCAACATGAGACCCTGACTCCGCAAAAACCTTAAAAAATTAGCTGTGTGTGGTGGTGTGCACCTGTAGTCCTAGCTCCTTGGAAGACTGAAGTGGGAGGATCACCTGAGTCCAGGGAGGTCAAGGCTGCAGTGAACCATGATTATGCCACTCCAGCCTGAGTGACAGAATGAGACCTTGTCTCCAAAGAAGACAGCCTAAGAGAGTTTAGAGGGGTGATGAAGCCATTCTGTATCTTGATTGCGGAGGTGGTTAAAAGAATCTGCACGTATTAAAACTTGTAGTACTTTCAAAAGAGGGTCAATATTGCTATATGTTAATTTCTTTGTTAATTAAAAAATTTTTTTTTATTTTACTTTTTGGACACAGAGTCTTGCTTTGTCACCTAAGCTGGAGTGCAGAGGCGTGTGATCACAGCTCACTGGCAGCCTTGACCTCCTGGGCTCAAGCAATCCCCTCACCTCAATTCTCCGAGTAGCTGGGACTACAGGCATGCACCACCATGCCCAGCTAATTTTTGTATTTTTAGTAGAAACAGGGTTTCACCATGTTGGCCAGGCTGGTCTCAAACTCCTGACCTCAAGTGATCTGCCTGCCTTGGCATCTCAAGTACTGGGATGACAGGCGTGAACCATCACCCCCAGACTTCTTTGTTAATTTTTTAATAGAAATAGGATCTTGCTATGTTGCCCAGGCTCATCTCAAACTCCTGGCCTCAAGCAATCCTCCCAAATCCTCGGCCTCCCAAAGCACTGGAATTACAAGTGTGAGCCACCTTGCCTGTTCTGTGTGTTAATTTACAAGACAAAAAGTTTAAAACTTCATCCAAAGGAATGCAGAGCTAAGCAAAGAATTCTCAAAAAAGAAACACAAGATAGTGGTAACAAGTTTCCTCTGGGGAAGGATGCTGTAAATCAAGGAAAGAAGAAAGACATCCTTTTACAGGATTATACACTGTTTAACTCTTTGAATCATATATCATGCATGAATGTTACCTTTTCCTTCTGCAAAAAAAAAAAAAAAATCATATTGAAACATGTCCCCTTTTACATTCTGGTGATTACAATTTCCCCCTCTAATTACATTTATACACATCTATAAATGAGACTAGCTAGGGAGAGCACCAAAATGTGTAGTGACTGGCCGGGCGTGGTGGCTCATGCCTGTAATCCCAGTACTTTGGCTGAGGTGAGCAGATCACCTGAGTTCAGGAGTTTGAGACCAGTCTGGCCAACATCATGAAACCCTGTCTCTACTAAAAATACAAAAATTAGCCAAGCGTGGTGGCGCAAGCCTGTAGTCCCAGATACTCAGGAGGCGGAGGCTGGAGAATTGCTTGAACCTGGGAGGCAGAGGTTGCAGCAAACCGAGGTGGCGCCATTGCACTCCAGCCTGGATGACAAGAGCAAAGATCTGTCTCAAAAAAAACCAAACAAACAAAATTTGCAGTGATTACCTCTGAGCAATGGGATTGAAGGAGTTTGTTTTGTTTGAGACAGGGTCTCACTCTGTCATCCAGGTTGGAGTGGAGTGGCGCAATCACAGATCACTGCAGCCTCCGCCTCCCTAGCTCAGGTGATACACCCACCTCAGCATCCCAAGTAGCTGGAACAACAGGCAAGCACCACCTGTAGCCAAGGCCAATTGTTGTATTTTTTGTAGAAGCAGGGTCTCACTATGTTAATTTATAAGACAAACATTATGTTGCCCAGGCTGGTCTGGAACTCCTAGGCTCAAGCAATCCTCCTGCCTCAGCCTCCCAAAATGCTGGGATTACAGGTGTGAGTCATTATGCCCAGCCTTAAGGAGATTTTTATTTTCTTCTTATACTTTTCTCTGCCAGAATACATGATATTTACAATTTTTAAAAGCTATTTTCATTTTGGAAAAAAAAGAGAACATATTAGAGGAAAAACCATAAGCTCACAGAGGATGAAAACCATGTTTGAGTGCCTTTAGGTACTGTAAACTCTCGGACATGGTACAGGTGCTGAGTATTCTACCAAGTAAGACATTTTGCTTGAAAGTTATAGACAAGGTGTAACTATAATGGATATCGATTGTATTTCTTTATATTAAACTCTGAATACCACAGGTGTTCATAGAATAATAATCTACCTTAGAAAGGAGTTTTACTATTTGCATTAAAAGTTTTAAGGCAAGCAAGACAGCTATGAGTTTGCCCCACTTTACAAATGAATGAGGAAACTGAGGTTTAGAGAGGTAGTTACTGAAAATGACAGAATTTAGACCAGTCTCTTGATACCAAACCTAGTATATATTCCAGGACACTCCCACTATCTATTCCCAGTTCTCAAAGAACTATACTAAGATGAAAATAGCTAACTCTGACACTCTTTTCAACATATTATTTGAACCAGCAGACAGCTGATTGATGTCATCTAAGAGAAGTGGTTTGGAGCTGGGAAAGATTCCTTCAGGGCAATCACTTTTTTTTTTTTTTTTTTTTTGAGATGGAGTCTGCTCTGTTGCCCAGGCTGGAGTGCAATAGCGCTATCTCAGCTCACTGCAACCTCTGCCTCCCGGATTCAAGCGATTCTCCTGCCTCAGCCTCCTAAGTAGCTGGGATTACAGGTGTGCACCAACACACCCAGCTAATTTTTGTATTTTTAGTAGAGATGGAGTTTCACCATGTTGGTCAGCTGGTCTTGAACTCCTGACCTCGTGATCCATTCGCCTCGGCCTCCCAAAGTGTTGGGATTACAGGCGTGAGCCACCATGCCTGGCTCTTCTTCTTCTTCATCTTCTTCTTCCTCCTCATCTTCTTCTTCTTTATATTCTTCTTTTTTGAGATTCTTCTCCTTCATTGTCTTCATCTTCTTTTTTAAGACAGAATCTTGCTCTGTTGCCCAGGCTACAGTGTAGTGGCAACATCTCAGCTCACTGCAGCCTCAATCTTCCACCTCAGCCTCCTGAGTAGCTGGGACTACAGGCACATGCCGCCATGCCCAGCTAATTTTTAAATTTTTTGTAGAGACAGAGTCTCATTTTGTTGCCCAGGCTAGGCTCACACTCTTGGGCTCAAGTGATCCTCCCACCTTTGCCTCCCAAAGTGCTGGGATTACAGGCATGAGCCACTGCTCCTGGCCAATCCCTCCTTCTAACACAGTAACAGAGCTGTTAGCTGGCATATTACCAAGAATAAAAACTACATTTTCCAGCCTCCTTTGCAGCTAGCTATGGTGACAGGGACTAAGTTCTAGCCAAGGGATGTAAGTGAAAGTGTTCTGCAGCAGCTTCTAGAAACCTTCTTTAAAAGACACCTGGCATGGTTCATCCCTTTCCCTTCTTCATCCCTTCTTCCATCTTGCTCCCTGGAAAGCAGATATAATGGCCACCACCTTAGACAATGAGTTGACTTTAGGAATGGAGGGATGCAAGACAGAACAGTGATTTAGAACAGGGATTCTACACCTGGAGTCCATGGATAGAATAAAGAGATCTGTGAACTTGCGTGGGATTACTTTCACTAACCTCTAATGGAAATTTACCATGTCCTTCAGTCATGAATGTAGTCAAAAGATCATAGTGTATTACCAGTACATTTGATGTGTTCATATTACAGTATAATTGTGGGTATCGTGATGTATCATTATGCTCGTCACCACTTGAAAGTTATGGTAGTTATTAGATCTGCCACTAGAACTTGTTTAATGTATTAACATAGAAGCATATATATTAACTGTATCAAAATTTAAAAATATACTTTAATAACTATATTTTGAAATAATTGGCTTTCGTTACAGTCTTATGTGTTTTAGTCTATTTGCTTTAAATCATTACTCTGAGAAAGGGTCTATAGGTTCACCAGATTGCCAAAGGGGTCTATGGCACCAACAAGATTATGGCCTCTGCTCTTCACGCAGCCTGGGTGCCTGACACTGTGCAGTGCTCACTAACCCTGGACCACCTACCTCTGGAATTTTACAAGAGAAAGCAATACACTTTGTTGAAAGGGAGTCTCCCTCTGTCGCTAGGCTGGAGTGCAGTGGTGCAATCTCAGCTCACTGCAACCTCCGCCTCCTGAGTTCAAGCGATTCCCCCGCCTCAGCCTCCTGAGTAGCTGAGACTACAGGCCTGCGCCACCATGCCCGGCTAACTTTTTTTGTAATTTAATAGAGATGGGGTTTTACCATGTGTGCCAGGATGGTGTCAATCTCCTGACCTCGTGATGTGCCCGCTTTGGCCTCCCAAAGTGCTGGGATTGTAGCCATGAGCTACCACGCCCAGCTAGTGTTTTAGGTTTTTTTCTATTATTAGCAAATTGAATTCTAACAAATATTCATGATAATTTTATTCCTCTTACTTTTAAGTTCCTGCAGTCCCAAAGTACAATAGTAAATTTAAGATTCTGGGCTGGGTGTGGTGGCTCACGCCTGTAGTCTTAGCACTTTGGGAAGCCAAGGTGGGAGGATCGCTTCAGCCCAGGAGTTTGAGACCAGCCTGGGTAACACAGGGAGACCTCATTTCTATTAAAAAAAAAAAAAAGAAAGAAAGAAAAAAGAAAAAAAAGAAAGATTCTGGAATGCTTCAGACTCCATGTTATACAAGCTTTCTGACAGTGTGATGAATCAGGGAGGAGTGAGTTAACAAATTTCTGACCAGACAACTGACTGGAAAAAACAGCTTGTGGAGTGCTCAGTATATCATTTCATTCCTCAGGTTCACGTAACAAAGGTTCAAAAGCTCAAAGCATATTTCATTTCATGCGATTAATCTTACCCTGGCACCACTTTTGTATCTCTCCTCAGTAACTGTATGGGCATAATCCTCATACAGTTGGTGCGATGATTAAATGAGTTAATAATATATGTAAATGAGTGAATGGAAAAACCGGGAGAGTCAAAACTGAGCAGAGGCTCTTCATTTCTACTTTTGTCACAAACCACATTAAATTGTAAATAAGGCCCTTCTCTACTTGACTTGAGGCAGCAGATTGTCTAGAAGCCTACGGACAGCAATTTCTCTGACAAGACAAAGTAGATATTTTATACCAGGGGTGGCAAACGATTGTCCACAGGCCAAATTTGGCCCAGTCTGTTTTTGTATGGTGCAAACTAAAAATGATTTTTAAATTTTTAAAGAGTTATAAAAGAAAAAATAACCCAACCCTCAATGTCTACAGGAGCCACGGAAAGAAACACAGAACGAAGACAAATCACCCACCAGAACTGTGAGCAAGAGAAGCACTGGCAGCAATAGGTCCGCTTACAAAGAAGAAACTTAGAATGAAGCTTTTCCCAAACAGCCTGAAAGTTCTTTTATCCTCCATAAGAAGCTGCTCACCCAATTTTTGGCAAATCCTCATTTTGCTTCAAAAATAACAGCGAACCCTTACCTATGTTTATCATGTGCCAGGAACTGATCTAATCATCTTACATATATTATTATTTTTAATAGCAATTTAAATAAGGTTTTTTTTTAAAGGTGGTTATTTTTATTTTTTGCAATGCCATGGTTGTAGGAGTGTGTGAAGAGGTAACACATCTCCTTCTCCTTGAACATGCTTTTTTTTTTTTTAACCTTCTACACAAAGGTAAAATTTTTTGTTAATCCCATAGTTAACGGTATAAAACACAGGTCATGGCTGGGTGCAGTGGCTCACGCCTGTAACCCCAGCACTTTGGGAGGCTGAGGCGGGTGGATCACGAGGTCAGGAATTCAAGACCGGCCTGGCCAAGATGGTGAAACCCTGTCTCTACTAAAAACTACAAAAAAAATTAGCTGGGCACAGTGGCAGGCACCTGTAATCCCAGCTACTCGGGAGGCTGAGGCAGGAGAATCACTTGAACCCGGGCAGCAGAGATTGCAGTGAGCCGAGATCACGCCATTGCACTCCAGCCTGGGCGACAGAGTAAGACTCCGTCTCGAAAAGAAAAAAAAAAAAAAAAAGCCAAAGTTCAGCAAACTTTTCCTCCAACAGGCCAGGTAGTAAATATTTTAGGTTTTACAGACCACATCTTTTTTCTTTTATAACTCTTTAAAAATTTAAAAATCATTTTTAGTTTGCACCATACAAAAACAGACTGGGCCAAATTTGGCCTGTGGACAATCGTTTGCCACCCCCTGGTATAAAATATCTACTTTGTCTTGTCAGAGAAATTATTCTCCATAGGCTTCTAGACAATCTGCTGCCTCAAGTCAAGTAGAGAAGGGCCTTATTTACAATTTAATGTGGTTTGTGACAAAAGTAGAAATGAAGAGCCTCTGCTCAGTTTTGACTCTCCCGGTTTTTCCATTCACTCATTTACATATATTATTAACTCATTTAATCATTGCACCAACTGTATGAGGATTATGCCCATTTTCTAGATGAGGAAAGTGAGGCATAAAAAGGATAATGAACTTGCTTAAGGTCAGAACAGAAAAACCAGGATTGGAACCCAAGCAGCCAACTCCAGAGTTTGTGCTTGAACCCAGGAAGCCTGGCGACCCAGGAAGCTGAGGAATAGGAACACCAATGAATGTGGCTGGAAATAGGGGATGCCTTGGAATGGAGCCATGTGGCACGGGAGAAGTTGGAGGACACTGGTGAGGGTAGAAAGCAAAATAAATTTTAGGGAGTATGGTTTGGAGGGAGCTTTCAGGGTAAAAGTATAGGGACATGACAAAGGAGAGGTAACAGAATGTTGTAGTCCTTTGTATTCTTTCAAAATAGCTTTATTGGGGTATAATTGACATACAATAAACTACATGTTTATAGTGTAATTGGATAAGATTTGACATACATAAAAACCCGTGAAACCATACCCACAGTCAAGATAATGAAAATAGGCCAGGCACAGTGGTGCATGGGAATCATTTGAACCTGGCAGGTGGATGTTGCAGTGAACTGAGATCATGCCACTGCACTCTAGCCTGGGCAATAGGGTGAGACTCTGTCTCAAAAAAAAGAAAAGAAAAGAAAGATAATGAAAATAAATATCAGCTCCCAAAAGTTTCCTTGTGTCCTCCTGTGATCCCTTCTTCCCGGAAACTTCCCCCAAACTCTCTCCCCAACCCCCCATTGTCCCTTATCTGTTTTCTGTAATTATGGATTGGTTTATATTTTCTAGAATTTTATAGGAATACAATCGTACAATATTTATTCTTTTATTTCCAGTTAAAATAGCTTTTATTCAAAAGTTCATACTCTTTTCTTGTCTGGTTTATTTTACTTGGTCTAATTATTTTAAGATCTATCCACATTACTGCATGTACTTTAAGCGGGCGAGTCATACGCTATTTGAATTATCTCTCAATAAAGCTGTTACTAAAAACAAACCACAATGAAATGCCACTGCACACCCATTCAGATGACAAAAATTTAAAAAAACAGACAAAAGCAAGTGTTAGTGAGGAGAGGGAGAAATTGGAACTCTCATACCCTGCTGGTGAGTGGATTGTATAATGATGCGGCCACTTTGGAAAACAGTCTGGCAGTTTCTCAAACATTTAAACATAGAGGTACCCTTTGACCCCAAAATTTCACTCCTAAGTATATATACCCAAGAGAAATGAGAACATGTGTCTACACAAAAGCCAGTATATGAATGTTCATAGCAGCATTATTTATTATTTATTATTATACATTTTTTAGGTGGAGTTTTGCTATGTTGCCAGGCTGGAGTTCAGTGGTGTGATCTTCGCTCACTGCAACCTCCACCTCCTGGGTTCAAGCGATACCCCTGCCTCAGCCTCCCAAGTAGCTGGGACTACAGGCGCCCGCCACCACACCTGGCTAATTTTTTATATTTTAGTAGAGATGGTGTTTCACCATGCTGGCCAGGATGGTCTCCATCTCTCGACCTCGTGATGCACCCACCTCAGCCTACCAAAGTGCTGGGATTACAGGCGTGAGCCACTGCGCCTGGCCTATTATTATTATTTTTTGAGACAGAGTCTCACTCTGTCACCCAGGCTGGAGTGCAGTGGCACGATCTCTGCTCACTGCAACCTCTGCCTCTGGGTTCAAGCAATTCTCCTGCCTCAGCCTCTGGAGTAGCTAGGATAACAGGTGCCCACCAGCATGCCCAGCTAATTTTTGTATTTTTTTTTTTTATTAGAGATGGGGTTTTACCATGTTGGCCAGGCTGGTCGCAAACTTCTGCCCTCAAATGATCTTCCTGCCTTGGCCTCCCAAAGTGCTGGGATTACAGGTGTGAGGCACCACTGCTGGCCAATGGCAGCATTATTTATAATAGTCAACATGTGAAAAGAACTCCAATGTCCATCAACTGAGGAATGGGTAAACAAAATATGGTCTATCCATACAGTGAAATATTATTCAGGCATAAAAGCGAATGAAACACTGATATGTGCCACAACAGAGATTAACCTTGAAAACATTCAGCTAAGTGAAAGAAGCCAAACACACACATACAAACCCCACATATTGTATGATTCCATTTTTATTTATTTTTATTTTCATTTTTTATTTTTTGAGACAGGATCTCACCTGTCTTCTAGGCTGAAGTGCAGTGGCACAATCTCGGCTCACTGCAACCTCCACCTCCTGGTTTCAAGCGATCCTTTGCCTCAGCTTCCCAAATAGTTGGGATCACAGGTGTGCGCTACCACGCCCAGCTAATTTTTGTATTTTTAGTGGAAATGGGGTTTTGCCATGTTGGCCAGGCTGGGCTTGAACTCCTAGCCTCAAGTGATCCGCCCACTTTGGCCTCCCAAAGTGCTGGGATTGTAGGCGTGAGCCGCCATGCCTAGCTTGATTCCATTTTTATATGAAATGTCCAGAACTGGCAAATAGAGACAGAAAGTGGATTAGTGGTTGCCCAGGTCAGAGTGAGGGTGGTTGGGGGCAATGAAGATGACTGCTAAAGGGTACAGAATTTCTTTGTGAGGTAATACAAATATTCTTAAATTGATTGTGATGATGGTTGCACAACCCCGTACATATACTAAAAACTATAAAATTACATTTTTAAATGGCTAATTTTTACATATGTGAGTTATATCTCAATAAAGCTGTTACTGAAAAAATGTTCACTTACTGAGGTCATTCCATTATGTGAATATACTTTGGTTTGTCTAGCCATTCACTTATTGATAGTCATTGGATTGGTTCCTGATTTTGGCTACTAAAAATAAAGCTGCAGATCAGTGAGGTGCTCACACCTGTAATCCCAGCACTTTGGGAGGCCAATGTGGGAAGATGGCTTGAGGCCAGAAATTCAAGACCAGCCTGGGCAATATAGCAAGACCCCATCTCTTCAAAAAATTAAAAAATTAGCCCAGCATGGTGGCTTGCACCTGTAATCCTAGCTACACAGGAGGCTGAGGTGGGAAGATCACTTAAGCCCAGGAGTTTGAGGCTGCAGTGAGCTATGATCATGCCACTGTACTCCAACCTAAGCAACAGAGCAAGACTCTATCTCTAAAAAATAAAATTCAGGCTGGGTGTGGTGGCTCACACCTGTAATCTCAGCACTTTGGGAGGCCGAGGCAGGTGGATCACGAGGTCAGGAGATCGAGACCATCCTGGTTAACACAGTGAAACCCCGTCTCTACTAAAAATTACAAAAAATTAGCTGGGCATAGTGGTGGGCACCTGTAGTCCCAGTTACTTGGGAGGCTGAGGCAGGAGAATGGCATGAACCCGGGAGGCGGAGCTTGCAGTGAGCCGAGATCATGCCACTGCACTTCAGCCTGGGCGACAGAGTGAGACTCCATCTCAAAAATAAAATAAAATAAAATAAAATACAATTAAAAAATAAAGCTTCAAGCCAGGTGTGGTGGCACCTGCCTGCCTGTAATCCCAATTACTTGAGAGGTTGGGGCAGGAGGATCACTAGAGTCCTGGAGTCCAGCCTGGGCAACAATACAAGACCCTATCTCTTAAAAAAAAAAATAGCTGCTATGATTTTTTATTTGTCACTCATGCCTCAATAAAACTGAGGAAAAAAACAATAAAGCTACTATGAATATTTGTGTACAAGTCTTTATATGAACATGTGCTTTTTACTGGGTAAATACACAGAGGTAGAAAGGCTAGATCATATGGTAAGTATGTTTAACTTTTTAAAAAACAGATCAGCTGTTTTCCAAAGTGGTTTTATCATTTTACATTCCCATCAACAGTGTATGAGAGTTCTAGTTCCTCCACACTCTTATCAACACATGGTATGATCAATCTTTTTAATTAAATATCTAATAGGTATGCAGTAGTTTCTGATTGTGATTTTAATTTATATTTCCTTAATGTGTAATAATGTTGAACTCTTTTCATGTGCTTATTTGCCATCCATTTTTTTTGATGAAATATCTGTTTAGATCTGTCACCTACTTTTTGAAAAAAATTGAATTGTTTGCTCTTATTTGATTTCCAAAGTTCTTTATATATTCTGGATACAAGTCCTTTATCGGATATGGGCTTTGCAGATATTTTCTTCCAGTCAGTGGCTGGTCTTTTCATTCTTCTCATAGTGTCTTTTCAGGAAAAGAAGTTTTAATTTTGATGAAGTCCAGTTTATCACATGTATTTCCTATTGACTGTGCTTTTAGTGTAGTATCCAAGACATATTATCTAATTCAAGGTCACAAAGATTTTACTTCTATGTTTTCTAGAAATTTTGTAGTTTTAGATTTGACACTTAGGTGCATAATTGATTTTGGCTTAATTTTTATAACATGGTATGAAGTATGAATTGAAGTTCTTTTTTTCACACAGAGCTATCCAATTGTTCTAGCCCAACTCACTGAAGCTATTCATTAGAAATTATCGTTTCTAATTGCATTAGGGTATTTGTAAAAATCAATTGTGTATGTGTGTGTATGTGTGTCTGAACTTTCTATTCTGTTCCATCGATCTGTCTATCATGATGTTAATAGCACCTCATCTTGATGACTATTATTTTATATGAAGCCTTGAAATCAGGTGGTGTTAGCCCTCCAACTTTGTTATTCTCTTTCAAGGATGTTTTGGCTAATCTAGATCCTTTGCATTTTCATGGGAATTTTTAGACAGCTTGTCACTTTCTAGAATTTTTTTTTTTTTTCCTGTAAAGCTGAGACAGAAACCCAGGGCTCTGAGGTCAGTTGGCCTAGATTCAAGTTTCATCTTTACCTCTTCATAACTGTCTGACTTTGGCCAAGTTACCTAACTTCTCTGCAATTCCATTTCTCGTTCATAAAGCTGAAATAATAATATTATCATTCTCATGGGGCTGTAAAAGGGCTTAGATGAAGTAATGCAGATAAGGCTGAGAGACTGAAAATACAAACAGACAATGGCCAGATCATATATGACAATAGAACTCTGGCCCACAACCTCTGCAGCAACCCGTCCAGGAAGCCAAACCACAGCCTCTGCAGCAATCAGGCCAGAACAGTCAGAACTTGACCAAGTCAGTAAGTGCAGCTGTCCTAACTTCTGCCCCTACTTCCAACTCAGGACCAAGCACAGAAAGTCAAATATGGTCCCCAATCCAATCACACTGGATGCTCCATTTCTAGTCAGTCTACCCCTAGCTTTCCCATGCCAACAAGTTCCAAGCAAGGCATAGCTGAAGACTTCCATGTTTCACTATAAAACTTTGCACAGCCCTGCCTGCCTGAGTCTCTGACAAATGCGAGTAATGGTGGCTGAGTCCCTGGCTAAAGCAAGCTCTGAATAAACAGCTTCTGTTTCTTCTCACTTGGGCGGTTTTTTATTTCCACAGTGCTTAACACTGTGCTTTCAGACTTAGTGATTGCCCAATACATTTTATATAGAGCAGTAGAATTGTTTTGTCAAATGAAACTTTAAACAGAATTCCAATAGATAAAACAAATAAAAGTGGCATTTCAATCGTTTATTTTATCTAAGTCAGTCAATAATAAAGGTAGGACTTTTGCAGTGATCTCAATAACATTAAATGAACATGATGGCTGATCCTTGCAACCACAAGATTTTTTAAAATCCTGATTCACATCATAAGAAGTTGCAAATGCCAAATTTCTGTTTTCTTTTAAACAGGTCACTTTGCAATTAAATATCTGTGGAACCTCTGAAGCACCTCTTGAAAACTCTAGGGCTCTCAGAAACATGGAGTAAAAACTTACCTTGATGTGAAGTCAGGGTACAGGGTCTTGATTTCAGTCCTAGTGATGCTGCCAATCTGCTGGGTAACCTTAGGCATGACCCTTGACCTCTGAGATTTATTTCTCCCTTGTACATGGAAAGAGCTGAACTAAAGAACTTCTCAAAATTTAGTGTGCATGGATAATCACATGTATATACTGGAGGAGGGGGTGTGCTCACTTAAAATGTAGGTTTCTGACCCACCCAGTGGCTTCTGAGTCAGGGCCCTGGAATATGCATTTTAATAAGCACAGCTGATTCTGGTGCTGGTGACAATTGGGCATAATTTGAGCAGCACAGGAGCAAATGGTCTTTTAGGTCCCTTCTTGCTCTGATGTGTGTGATTCAGGTGGGATTGTTGAAGAGAAGTCACTGGGCTGCAACACTGGGAGAGGAAAAGTGAAAGAGAAAACCATTCAACAGTGGGGAAAAGGTTTGTTTGTTTGTTTGTTTGTTTTTAAGCCTACTGTGTCAATATTCTACTTTATTTCTTTTTTCTTTTCTTTTCTTTTTTCTTTTTTCTTTTTTTGAGATGCAGTCTCGCTCTGTCGCCCAGGCTGGAGTGCAGTGGTGCGATCTTTGCTCACTGCAATCTCTGCCTCCCGGGTTCAAGCGATTCTCCTGCCTCAGCCTCCCGAGTAAGTGGGATTACAGGTGTCCACCACCACACCTGGTCAATTTTTGTATTTTTAGTAGACACAGGGTTTCCCCATGTTCGCCAGGCTGGTCTTGAACTCCCGACGTCAAGTGATCGGCCCACCTGGACCTCCCAAAGTGCTGGGATTACAGGTGTGAGCCACCACTCCCGGCCAACATTCCACTTTTGAAAGCCCCCATGACCCTGGTCCAGAAGGACTTGGATTCCTGGCCCTGATCTTCAAGCCCTTTGTAGAGGCAATTCACATTTTATTCTCCGTGAGACCATAGGAAAAAAAAAAAAAAGCACCCTCAAATTTCCCAACACCATGCCCTAAATTTCAATGCGCCAGAGATGAAATGCAGCTTGCGAAATGCCTCCCTGCTCTTCTGCTCCACAGTTTCTCCATAGCTTGGCTTGGGGCAAGAGGGGACAGAGGAGGGTTTGGCCAGTCCGGGATCTAGCCCTCCAAGCCGGATTAAACCCAGGCCACAGCTCATGCACTCCGACTCCTCTTGAGTCTGCAACTGGGTCCCAGCTCAGTGTGGCCATATCGCCCTCTTGGGGTAGGGAGCGGGACTCCGCCTGGCGAGGGGAACAGACGCCAGGGGCTGACTGTAGCAAAGAAGCTCTTCTTGGATCCCAGGCAGGCGCGAGGAGGGAAAAAAGGTATTACCAGACAGACGCTCTTCATTATGACTTTTTCTATTTTTTCCTCTCCCTTTCTGCTTCCCAAACCCGGTTCTCCCACTTATCCTTGCCCGCTATTAAAAACTGTTTTGTCATGAGAAAACCTGCAGTTTACAAGGTGTTTTCACAAACTTCGTCTCCTGTGAGACACTCTCACTGCCTTTTCTCGCTTCTCTTCCTCTTCCAGAATGAGAAGGAAAAAACAAAAAACAAACAAACAAAAAAAAAACTGAAAAAAATTTACAAATGCCTTTCTAGTATTTTGCATAAGGGTAGGCTCGCCCACACCCTTGGTTTAGGTTCTAGGACCAGTTATCTTGGAGCTGAGATCATAACCTTCACCCCTGTAAAGACCCCTTGGCTTTGTGGTCACAAATAGAGTCTTAAACTTGCCAGGGCTTGGTCAAAAGAAGAGAGAGCAAAGCATATGACCAAAGCGGCACAAGGCCGCTAAACAATTGTTTTTTGTTTCATCAACTTTTTTTTTTTTTTTTTTTAAGAGGCAGGGGTCTCAGTGTGTTGCCCAGGCTGGACTTGAACTCCTGGGCTCAAGCAGTCGTCCCACCTCGGCCTCCCAAGTAGCTAGGATTACAGGTACACACTGGTGTACCTAGTGTACACTAGTGTAACTAGTCTGGCTAATTAACTTTTAATTTAATTTAATTTTGAGATGGAGTCTCCCTCTGTCGCTCAGGCAGTGGCTCCATCTCGGTTCACTACAACATCCGCCTCCTGGGTTCAAGCGATTCTCCTGCCTCAGCCTACCGAATAGGTGAGACTACAGGCGAGTGCCACTACGCCCAGCTAATTTTTGTATTTTTAGTAGAGACAGGGTTTCACCGTGCTAGCCAGGATGGTCTTGATCTCCTGACCTCGTGATCCACCCGCCTCGGCCTCCCAAAGTGCTGGGATTACAGGCATGAGCCACTGTGCCAGGCCTATTTTTTTGAGATAGTCTCACTCTGTCACCCAGGCTGGAGTGCAGTGGTACTGATCTTGGCTCACTGCAACCACTACCTCCAAGGTTCAAGCGATTCTCTTGCCTCAGCCTCCCGAATAGCTGGGATTACAGGCATGTACCACCACACCCAGCTAGTTAATTAACTTTAAAAAATAATAATCAAATTATGGGCCAGGTGTGGTGGCTCATGTCTGTAGTCCCAGCACTTTGGGAGGCTGAGGCAAGTGGATCACTTGAGGTCAGGAGTCCCAGACCAGCCCGGCCAACATGGTGAAACCCCATCTCCATTGCAAACACAAAAATTAGCTGGGTATGGTGGCATGCACCTGTAGTCCCAGCTACTCAAGAGGCTGAGGCAGGAGAATCACTTAAACCCAGGAGGCGGAGGTTGCACCGGGCAGAGATTGCGCCACTGCACTCCAGACTGAGTGACAGAGCAAGACTCCATCTCAAAAAAAAAAAAAAAAAATTTTTTAATCAAACTATAACAAAATCAGAAAAATGTGAAAATCATAAATGTACCATTCAAATAATTTTCACAGAATACACTTGTGTAACTAAGCCTCCAGATCAAAAAAGAGAACATTACCAGCATTCCCTAATGCCCCCCTTCATTTTCCTTCCAGTCACAAATCACCCCCACCATAACTCCTATTATGAGTTTTAACATCATAGATTAATTTTATCTGCTTTTGAATTTCATATAGAAGGAATCACACAATATGTACTCACATATATGCCTTTTGCTGAACACTGTGAATTAATCTATGTTGTTGTACACCATTCTTTCCTATTGTGCTAGTATGCCATTGTAGAAATATACCACAATGTATCCATTTTATACATGGTAGACATTTCAGGTATTTATAGTTTAGGCCTATTATAAGAGTGCTTCTTTGAACACTCTTGTATTCATGAAAAAACAGCATTTTCTAGAGTGATCAAAGGGATTAATGGGACATTTATGTACCTAGAAACATGATTTATATATATGGATATAAGAAAACTACAGGCATTATGAATCCTATTTATTTATTGAATTTCCATGTTTATTGCAGCACTATTGACAATAGCCAAGATATAAAATCAACCTACAAGTGTCCATAATCAAATGAACGGGTAAAGAAAATGTGGTATATATCACAATGTAGTATTATTCAGTCATAAGAAAAGAAAATCTTGTCATTTTCAATCATGTGGACGAACCTGGAGTACATTATGTTCATTGAAATAAGCAGACACAGAAAAACAAATACCTCATAATCTCACTCATATGTGGAATCTAAACAAGTTGACCTCATTGAATCAGAGAGCAGAATGGTGGTTACCAGAGGCTGGGGTTTTGCGGGGAGAAGGTTTGGGGAGATGTCTGTCAAAGCACACCTAATTACAGTTAGATAGGAGGAATAAGCTCAAGAGATCTGTCACACAGCATGATGACCGTAGTTAATGATGATATATTCCATCTTTGAGGAATGTTAAGTGCTCTCACTACAAAAATGATACCTCTGTGAGGTAAAGTACTTAATTGGCTAAGATTAAGCATTCAACAATGTATATATACTTCAAAACATCATGTTATAAATGATAAATGCATAAAATTTTATCTGACAATTTAAAAATTAAATAAATTATATATCAATATCTATATCGATCTACCTATATATATCTATCTACACATATATATATGTGTGTGTGTATATATATATATGTATATATTTTTTTCCCCTGAGTCAGGGTCTCACTCTGTCACCCAGGTTGGAGTGCAGTGGTGAAATTATGGCTCACTGAAGTCTCTACCTCCCGTGCTCAAGTGATCCTCCCACCTCAGCCTCCCACCTAGGTGGAACTAGAGGTGTGCACCATCATGCCTGGCTGTTTGGAGGGTGTGTGTAGAGACAGAGTCTCACTATGTTGTACTGGCTGGGTCTTGAATTCCTGGGCTCAAGCATTCCCCTCGCCTCGGCCTCCCAAAGTGCTGGGATTAGAGGCTTGAGCCACTATGCCTGGCCAAAAAAACTAAATAAAATTTTAGAACACGTTATGAAAGGACAGCAGTAGGCTGGGCACAGTTGGCTCACGCCTGTAATCCCAGCACTTTGGGAGGCCGAGGTGGGTGGATCACCTGAGGTCAGGAGTTCGAGACCAGCCTGGCCAACATGGGGAAACCCTGTCTCTACCAAAAGGACAAAAATTAGCCAGGCGTAGTGGCACATGCCTGTTATCCCAGCTGCTCGGGAGGCTGAGGCAGGAGAATCACTTGAACCCCGCAGGCGGAGGTTGCAGTGAGCCGAGATCATGCGCCATTGCTCTCTAGCCTGGGCAACAGAGCGAGTCTCAGAAAAAAAAAAAAAAAAAAAGGAAGAAAGGATAGCCATATTCCAAATACTGAGTCTGTGTCTTTGTCATAACCTTAGCTGAAATTATCAAAAATATATAGTTCTTGTGGTGTTTTTGTTGTTCCACTACTTCGTCCTAAGCATACAAACTCTGATGATTACCAGCGTGTTTAACACACAGCACACAACACGGAAGCCACTGAAGTACTTTAGGACTTTGACTTTAACCTCGTGCACCTGGAGTTTCTAGTGCTGATAGTGATGGCGTGGAAGACACTGCAGAGGCAGGAAGTGGTAACAGTTCCATTTCTGGCCACTCCGAACACAGAATAAAGTTTGTAACCAAAATCACTGAAGAAATGTTTCAAACCACAAGCTTCCGCAGGCCAGGCACAGTGACTCACACCTGTAATCTCAGCATTTTGGGCGGCTGAGGTGGGAGGATGGCTCAAGCACAGGAGTTTGAGACCAGCCTGGGCAACATAGTGAGACCCCATCGCTACAAAACAAACAAAACAAAACAAAAACAAAAGCTTCCACAGTCTCTGAGAATTTCCTAGAATGACCAAGGACTTGGTTATAGTTAGGTAACTAAGAATAAAAACTGTGGACTGTGAACTGCACCCATTAAAATAAAGGAAGACATCATATATGAAAGTGAGAAATAGGCCAGGTGCAGTGGCTAATGCCTGAAATCCCAACACTATGGGAAGCCAAGTCAGGAGGATCACTTGAGACCAGGAGTTCAAGACCAGCCTAGGCAACATTGTAAAACCCTGTCTCTCATGGATCACTTACAAAACTTATAAGTAAACCACAAATGGCCTGTCCACTTATATTTTCTTCATGCCTCTTACATTTCAGAGTTCTTAATCTTCCATAGAAAAGTGTATATGAATGATGTCCTCCCAAACTTTTCCTGTCTTTCCTTAAATGTAAATTCTCAAGGCTACAGCTTCCATATCTTCCCAGTATCATTTTTTGGAATGAATCTTTTTTTTTTTTTTTCCCAAGATGGAGTCTTGCTGTGTCGCCCAGGCTGAAGTGTAGTGGTGCAATCTCCACTCACTGCAACCTCCGTCTCCCAGGTTGAAGCAATTCTCCTGCTTCAGTCTCCTGAGTAGTGGAATTACAGGTGCGCACCACCATGCCCAGCTAATTTTTGTGTTTTTAATAGAGATTTTCACCATGTTGGCCAGACTGGTCTTGAACTGGCTGGTCTCAAACTCCTGACCTCATGATCTACCCACCTTAGCCTCCCAAAGTGCTGGGATTACAGGTGTGAGCTACCGCACCCGGCCTGGAATGAATCTTTTATGCCCTGCTCTGGCAAAAGGCCTTGTGTGAAATGAGAAGACATAACTGGTGTTTGGCTTCTGTCTCCTGTCTCTTCATATTCCAGGGCTCTTTCCTTTGCTCCAGGCAGGTGATCATGTCTGGCTTAGATATAGCAAAACCCAGGGAGGCCAGGTTTCTGTAGTTGTTTAACATCACATCCCTATACAAATTCTGCTGTGCAGGGTCCAGGCATCCCCACTCCTCTGGAGAGAATACAGCCACATCCCTGAATGTCAACAGACTCACTTGCCAGCTTCTAGGGTGTCCTGGTGTTCTCCCTATGGATCTCTGAGTACCTGCAGATCACAGGTCTGCCGATCACAGCCCATTCTTGTGTTAGTTTTTGGGAAATATATGCACACTTTTCTGTTGGCTTCATAACTAGGAGTGAAATTGCTGGGTCATAGGATTGCTTTCACTGATACCTCCAGCTTTCCAAAGTGGTGTATTAATTTACACTCCCATCAGCATTATATAAGAGTTTCATGTTCTTTACAACAATTGGTATGTTATTTTTCATTTAGTTATCCTGGTATGGGGGTAATGGTATTTATTGCCTTGTTCTTTTAATTTACATTTCCTTAATGACTAAAGTACGTTTTCAGGAACTTATCAGCCATTTGGTTTGGATATCTTCTTTTGTCAAGTGCCTATTTAAGGCTTTTAGGCAAACAATTTAAAGTCTGAATTTATCCACCATGAATGTGATAAGAGCATTGTTAAGAACTCAATTTAATCCCAAACAAGCAAGTTCTATTCATGAGTGACATCTAGAGAGAATCCTTACACCTGTATGGTATTTGCATTATCTCATTTGGCTAATACAGCAAGTACTCTGGAAAGTAGAAGGCTGAGGTTATGTTTTACCTGGAAGGAAGCTGTCTTGGAGGGGTTGTGACATGCTCAAAATAAGTGGCAGAACCAAGATTCTCAAGGTTTTGCAACTTCCTGACCAAATACTCATTTCACCATGGTAGTTCTTAACTCCATTTAATTCCTTTATAATAAATATTTTATATCATCCCCTTTACTACAATGAAATTAAATGTATACTTTCAAAAGATAATCAAGCCAAACACGGTGGTGCCCACCTGTAGTCCCAGATACTCAGGAGGCTGAGGCAAGAGGATCTGCTTGAGTCCCTGGAGTCTGAGGCTGTAACATGCCATGCTCATACTGGTGAATAACCACTGCCCTCCAGCCTGGGCAACAGAGTGAGACCCTATCTCAAAAAAAAAAAATGATAATCAATATATTGCCTCTATGTTATAAAGGAGAAATAAAAGGGTAGTACTTTATAATAAATAATTACTGGCCTGGCACAGTAACTCATGCCTGTAATCCCAGAACTTCGGGAGGCCAAGGTGGGAAGATCGCTTGAACCCGGGAGTTCAAGAACAGCCTGAGCAACACGGGGAGATCCTCTCTACAAAAATTTTTTAAAAAATAGCCAGGTGTGGTGGAACATGCCTGTGGTGCCAGTGACTTGGGAGGCTGAAGTGGGAGGATCATTCAGGATTGCTTAGGCCTGGGAGGTGGAGGCTGCATTGAGCCGTGATCACACTATTGCACTCCAGCCTGGGCAACAGAGAGAGACTCTGTCTAAAAATAAAATAATAATTACAATGATTACAAATAGAATAATTAATAACTAAATAATTATAAAGAAAATAATAAATTCTGGGCACAGCTGTATTAGAACATGTAATGGAATGATAGATAGTTTCCTCTACACACAGACTGTCTCTGCTGTCCCTGACATAATTTTCCACATTGGTGAACAGCTCTAGGTAAAACTGTGAACAAAACAAAGTACAATAATCTTTTATATGGTAGTTGTATTCCAGAGAAATTAACTGTGTTAATTTTTGATGTTTTTAAAATCATTTTCTGAGTTTTAGGCTCAGATAATTATGGACAGTTTTTCACCTACATGAATATCTGAGGATACATTCGAAAGCTGGACAAGTCTTTATTTTACAGGATTGTCGCATTCATTGCAGAACAACATAGCAGCCCTGGCCCCATGCGCCCTAAATGGCGGTAGGGTCCTGCAATCATTGTGACAACCTGCAGCTCCTTGGGGCGGTACTTCTCCTACTGACAACACTACACTACATGCACTGTCCAGCAAATGTCCAGCCTGAAATAGGCAATGTAACCAAAAAACCAAGGTTTGGCTGAGAAAGACCTGGGTTTGGCACTCAGTCATTCACTCTCAGTGAGACCCCGAGTAAGCCGCTTCACATCTCTGAGCCTTGGTGTCCCAACTATGAGGCTGGCCTCTGCATTTTGTAGCAGCGGCAGCATTCACTGTGTCTCACTGCACCTGCTGCAAGCTGCTTGGAGCAAGTCTCTGTCCTTCCCACTCCATCGCTTAGCTACTCAATCAACTACCTAGCCCTGCCCCACATTGGCAGCGATTTGCAAAGTTGACCAGTTAGTTACTCACGCACATAGTGCTTTTGATCTTCCCACTCCCTGTTGATAAATATGTTCAGCAGTAACATGGTAGATATTAGTATGAACTATCACCATCAGGAAAAAGGTGTTAAAATGTATATCTATTGGCTCAGTAGAAAATACTCCTTAAGGCTTTAGCTGTTGAAAAAATATACTGTTTGACACTTTCTCAAGTCCAAATGCAGTAGCTCATCGTAACCAAAATCTTGGTAAATATAACACCTTCCCATTGGGATTCCAACTGCAGGCCTTGCTAGCACATGCCTTCTTGAAATGTGTGATAATTAACTGCTTGAAAAAACAGAAATCAAATTAGTGACTGACGTCACAGTGGATTCAAAAGTATGACTACAGCTTAAATTCAAAGGCACAGGAGTGCAGAATATGAACATATCATTGTTAAAGTACAGTTTTTTTAAAAAGTTGATAACATGAACGTATACAAATATCAAATTAACATGCATCAAACATTTTATTCAACTCAATTAATAAAGGAACCAATAAGATGTTGCAACAAATTTGAATGAGAATTTTACCTACAGAGGTTTATATTCTCCACTGGGCAAGGTATGTTTGTTTGTTTGTTTGTTTTTTGAGACAAGCTCTCGCTCTGTCACCCAGGCTAGAGTGCAGTGGCCTGATCTCGGCTCACTGCAGCTCGACCTCCCGAGTTGAAGCAATCCTCCTGCCTCAGTGTCTTGAGTAGCTGGGATTACAAACATGCGCCACCATGCCGGGCTAATTTTTTTGTATTTCTTGTAGACATGGGGTTTCACCATGTTGCTCAGGCTGATCTCAAACTCCTGAGCTCAAGCGATCTGCCTGCCTCGGCCTCCCAAAGTGCTGGGATTATAGGCATGAACCACTGCGCCCGGCTAGACAAAGTATTTTTAAAGTTCCATGAACAGGAATCATTTGCATTACTATGGACAAGAAGCATTTGTATTGCTGCCAATTTCTACAACTTAACTTCTACCCTAAAGGCTGTAAAACAATCTGGCCTCCTATTGCTGCTGTAGCATATTACCCATAAACTCCATAGCTTAAAGCAACACAAATTTATCTTACAATTCAGTTGGAGTATCTGACAGTTGGAGGACAGAAGCCCTAAATGGGTTTACTTGGCTGAAATCAAGGTGTTGGTGGGGCTGTGTTCCTTCCAGAGGCTCTAGGGGAAACCTGTTTCTTCACTTTTTCTACCTTTTTTTTTTTTTTTTTTTTTGAGAGGGAGTCTCTCTCTGTCACCCAGGCTGGAGTGCAGACTACACCCTACAATCCACTGAAAGGACACCCAATAATCTCTTTTGTACTTTTCCTAGTCTTTAACAGTTTTTCCTGGCAATGTCAAGGCTCATAGCAAGGGCGATTTTGCAAAACACAAGATCACACAGCCCTGGGCCCATGGTCCCTGTGAACAACCAACCACCTGAGCAGGGGAGCAGCTGCCACTTTCACCAGGACATGGTCACTTTGTTCCTACCCAGCCAACTTGGCTTGTTTCCCTGGGTCTCTGCAAGGGTTAGAGTTTTTCACCCCTGGTTACTGATTAATCACATTATATTCCCTTCCCTCCATCCTGGAAGGAGACAACGAGGGAAAAGAGACATACAAATATTAATAGGACACGGACAAAGCCAAACCTTATCCGCTTCATAATTTTGTGTAGATCTGACGTTGTTCCAGGGCTGGGGCAGCAAGTAGAGGCAACAGAGAGTGGGGTGGAGATGTCTCTCCACACTGACCTCTTTCCCGAACCCATTTGGCTCTTGTGGAATAAGGGGGAGCCAGGACATCCCCTATAACAAATCCAAGATGGCTTCACCCTGTTAACTGTGTGGACATGGTGAAACAGAAGTAACTAGTCACTCTTGATTAAGCCAACAATTTTCAAACTACTCCTGCTCAAAGCTCCATTTAACACTGACTTTTCCCGCTGGTTAGTTACTCATCTCCTCCTTGCTGAGCAAATCCTCCTAAACAAATGGCAATTAACTAAGACATAATGAGGAGCTGCCTGATGGAGGCCAGAACATAGTTTCAGTCAAAGCCAGAGTAATTCATTCCTTCCCTGAACAAACACCAACTGAGCCTCTGCTGAGTGCTAGGCACCAGACTGACTCCATGGGAAATAAAAAGAAGCCCACAGTCCTGCCTTCAAGGAGCTCCCAGTCCAGTGGGTGGAGAGGTGAGGGTGAAATTGCATGTCCAAAAGCAAAGAGAGGGAAGCAGAGAATTTCAGAATGTTGGGAGAGCAGTAGAGAAAGCACGAAGATGTAGACACAAAGGGCTGTGTTCTTGGCTGGGAACTTCAGGTAGAAAGAAGTGGCTGGAGCTAAGAGTGAATGGGAGGTGAGACTGCAGAAGGAGAGGAGGGCCAGGCTAATGTAAGCATGCCTTGAAACTGGGGTTCAACAAGTCCTTCATTTGCTAGGTGTTTGTTGAGTACTTCCTATGCACCCAATACTGAGTCAAGCCCTGCTAACATAAATACAACTGAATACGAAATGGCTCTACCCTCAATAAATCACAAGCTAGTGAAGAGAAAGAGCTATGGAAATGCTCTCAGTAGAGCAAGTTAAGTGAAAAAATAGATGTGCTTAAGTGCTAAGCAAACTCTGCCCACAGGAATAGGGAGAGGAAGGCAGGCCCCTTGGGAGGTTTTGCAAAGGAGCCATATAATTAGTAACATGCCTCTTGGCATGTTAGAAGTAGAAGACAAGAGGAATTAGGGGATGACAACTCATGATCTACTCCAAGGGTCTATGTTTATAGATACTCTAAAGGCACAAAACTCATCACGTCCAGCTCAGTTGGGTAGTTGATGGCTCAGTACCCACTGCATCAAGACAATCTGAGGGCAGATTTCTTTTTTTTTCTTTTTTTCTTTTTTTTTTTTTTTTTTTTTTTTGAGATGGAGTTTCACTCTTGTTACCCAGGCTGGAGTACAATGGCACTATCTCGGCTCACTGCAATTTCCACTTCCTGGGTTCAAGTGATTCTCCTGCTTCAGCTTCCTGAGTTAGCTGGGATTACAGGCATGCGCCACCACACCCAGCTAATTTTGTATTTTTAGTAGAGACGGGGTTTCTCCATGTTGGTCAGGATGGTCTCGAATTCCCCGCCTCAGGTGATCTGCCTGCCTTGGCCTCTCAAAGTGCTGGGATTACAGGTGTGAGCCATTGTGCCTGACCTGAGGGCAGATTTCAATCCTGCACGCATTCCTTTCTTCCCTTCTGCTGCATGTACTTCCTCCTGCATTACGTGCATTGGACTGGTTTCTCCCTGCCCTGAAGTTCTGCAGTGAATGAAGCCCAGGATCTGGTTTCTCCAGACTTTTGACCTTGGACTCACTGTCTGGCTGCAGTGTCCTTTAAACTGCTGATTCTATGAAAGGCCTTTGGGTCACATCAACTGCTGCTACCAGTTATTCAGTAACTAACTCACAAGCTCTGAGATTCCCAATCAGGCGAGAAGGAAGAGCTTGCAGGGGCTCCGCATTCGCTCCGCTTGGCTAACTTGGCGTTGTAAAGAAACTTTCTCCTTCTAGAGGTGAATTCCAGCTTTTATAGTCAGAGGAGCCAAAGTTCTGAGCCTGCAGCGCCATTCCCATCCTCCCCTAGTGCTTGCCAAGGCCACAGTCTTCTTCCTCCTCCCCAGCACTGCACCAAAGCCTCTGCTGTTTCATGCTAGTCTGCTTTGTCGGCATCATTTTTTGACCCTCCCAGCCTCATAGTTTGGGGCAAGGAAAATCATAGAACAATTTCTGTTTTCCTGACCTATTGAGAAACTCTGAAATGGTTTGTGCCCCTCATGTAGTCAGAGAGACCCCTAACAGGATCCATTCTGCTGGATTCCTCATGGGACCATTTGGAATACAAAAGATCCCAGCAGGCATCAATCACCTGCCATTTCAGCTAAGGAAGGAAGACTGAGCCTCTCTTTCATAGCATTCTGCTTCCTGGCTCTGGATTTGACCTGTGTGCAAACTTCCAGGGCGGCTTGAGCATAACGATGCTATCAATCAGCTCAGATGCCCTAGGAGGTGGCCTTATACAGAAATGGTAGCCTTGTGGTATGGCACAAATGTAGGCTGGCTACCTGTCTACACCTGCTCACCAGTCTGGCCAAGCCCTGAGACTGGCTGGGCCTGTCCACAGCACTGAGGCCTATGGGGTCAACTATAGCTGTGTGCATGCCCATACAGGTAAGTGTCATTTATGCTAGGGGGTGGGACTTGCTGCATCCCCCTCCTCCAATAACCTGCCAATTCCATTTCATGTGTACCTTCCTTTTTTCTTCATGCTGGCATTTTTCTCCCCCCAGCTTTTTTTGAATGTCAATTAGCAATAATCATGCCTTGGATAAACCTCATTGGCTACAATACTGCCACTGTGCAAAGCTCTGGCCATTTTTTTTTTTTTTTCTGCAGGAATCTATCCATGGGCCAAACCACAGAAGTTTTGAGTCTTGAGCCAATTCATCAACCAGGGCCAGCACAATGAACCCAGATACAAACACATCCAGGCTTCTGGTTTTGGTGAATATCAATGCCAGACACACTCTAGTGGGGATGAGGGGCGGAAAGGGGTTTGTACCACATGAGACCCCAGGACAACTGGCCATGGAACTTGGGAAGCCATTGCCATTTTTATCACCCATTTGTCACAATAATACTGAGACTCACCTGTTTCAAGATCCCAGGGTGGTGCCCTGGAACCTCAAGTGGTGGCATCCTCCTCAGCCACCTGCTGGCATCACTTACAGGCCACTTCCATCCTCCCAGTCACACCTCACTTTCTGACCCTGGCCTTCATCCAGTCCAGCCCAGGCCACTGGCCAAACACATGTGTTTTTAGGGTAAATAATTGCTTATGAGTGACCATCTTCCATCAGCCTCATGCCAACTGCTGCTCATATTTACACACACTGTCCAGCACTGGGTAAAGCACTGAGTAGGCTCTTTATACGGGGTATCTATTTTCATTATCACTGTGCTACGTGGTGCTTCCTGAATACACAGTTTTTGAGTTCAGAACCATCTATCTTTCAATTGTCAGTGTGGCATTCCAACTGTAATGTAACATCTTGCCATGGCCTCAAATTCAACATAATTATTTGTTTTGTTTTCAGAGTCTTGCTTTGTCGCCCAAGCTGGAGTGCAATGGCGCAGTCTCGGCTCACTGCAACCTCTGCCTCCCAGGTTCAAGCAATTCTTGTGCCTCAGCCTCCCAAGTAGCTGGGACTACAGATGTGCACCACCACCATGCTCGGATAATTTTTGTGTTTTTAGTAGAGATGGGGTTTCGCCACATTGGGCTGGCTGGTCTCGAACTCCTGGCCTCAAGTGGTCCACCAACTTTGGCCTCCCAAAGCGCTGGGATTACAGGCATGAGCCACCGCACCTGGACCAAATTCAACATAATTAAAAGTGAATTCATTCCCTCCAAATCAGGTTTTTCCTTCCATCTCCTCTATTTCTGTTACCAATTTCTCAGTCCCTGGAATTAAAAAACCTGAAAATCTTCCCCCTAAATCCTCTCTAACAATTATCTCTCATATTTAATCAGTTTTCTGATACTTTAGAATAGATTCTTTTTGAATGCGTCCCTAACCCAATAGTTCTCAACCCTGGTTGTCCATTAGAATTGTTAGAGGAGCCATTTTAAAATAAATACGTGGGTCATGGCTGGGGCCACCTCCCTCAGACAGCTGTGCGGGTTATTCACTGCACTAGGGCGAGGGGGTTGTTCCAGCTCATGCTGTGCTTGCTATGCCTTTGGCCCTGGCATGTAGCTACCTCCGACTGGAGAAAAAGAAGCCTTTTTGAACTCATACAAAGGCCCTGGAAGGGCTAAGAAAGTGGCCAGTTCCCTAAAATTCTGATTCAGCAGACGTAGTCATTTATATTTTAAATAGTTTAGTGAGATATATAAACTTTACTCTTAAGTAGTGGTGTTCCTTTCTCCCTCTTTTTGTGATACTATTGTTACACATATTACTTCTTTGTATCGTAAATCCAACAGTACAATGTTATAATTATTACTTTTATATTTTTATTTTAAAAAGTTCTTTTAATTGAGACGAGGTCTCACTATTTTGCCCAGGCTCATCTCAGACACCTGGCTGATCTTGACCTCCCAAAGTGCTGGGATTACAGGCATGAGCCACTGTACCTGGCTATAACTATTACTTTGAAAGAGCCTGAGAGAAGACCAAGTACATATTTATAGAGTTAGTTATATTAATCTTCTTATTTATCCTTCGTGTTCCTCTTGATTTCTTCCTATGGATTTCAGTTCCCATCTGCTGTTATTTCCTCACTCCAATATAGCTTTGCTCCCACCTGCCTCCTTTGTGCTGTTATTGTCAAGTATACTACATTTTTACATGTCATAGGCCTAAAAATACATATTATTTTATGCAGCTGCTTTTTATGTGTACTCTACATATTATTCCATACATATTATTTTACGCAGCTGCTTTTTATGTGTACTCTAACTCGAAAACCATAAAATTCACCCCTTGATGATTATTGGTGACTAATGATGAGCATCTTTTTGTGTGCTTTTTGTCCATTTTTATCTCTTCTTTGGAGAAATGTTTATTTAGATCGTTTGCCCTTTTTTAAATTGGGTTGTCTTTTTATTGTTGAGTTGTAGGGGTTATTTTTTTTTTAATCTGTCTTTGTTGTTTGTTTTTTTTGTTTTTTGTTGTTGAGACAGAATCTTACTCTGCTGCCCAGGTTAGAGTACAGTGGCGCCATCTCGGTTCACTGCAGCCTCCACATTCCAGGTTCAAGAGATCCTCCCACCTCAGCCTCCTGAGTAGCTGGGACCACAAGTGTGCACCACCATGCCCAGCTAATTTTTTTCTTTTCTTTTTTTTTTTTTTTTTTTCTTTTTTTGGAGAGCTGGGGTTTCACCATGTTGCCCAGGCTGGTCTTGAGCTCCTGACCTCCTGGCTACCTTGACCTCCCAAAGTCCTGGTATTATAGGCATGAGCCACCATGCCTGACCCAGGAGTTACTTTTTCTATTTTCTTGATATAAGTCATCTATCAGATAAGTGATTTGGAAATGTTTTCTCTGATTCTGTGGGTTGTCCTTTCACTTTCTTTTTTTTTTTTTGAGACGGAATCTCACTCTGTTGCCCAGGCTGGAGTGCAGTGGCCGGATCTCAGCTCACTGCAAGCTTCACCTCCCAGGTTTACGCCATTCTCCTGCCTCAGCCTCCTGACTAGCTGGGACTACAGACGGCCGCCACCTCGCCCGGCTAGTTTTTTGTATTTTTTTGTAGAGATGGGGTTTCACCGTGTTAGCCAGGGTGGTCTCGATCTCCTGACCTCGTGATCCGCCCGTCTCAGCCTCTCAAAGTGCTGGGATTACAGGCTTGAGCCACCACCCCCGGCCATCACTTTCTTAATGGTGTCCCTTACAGCACAATTTTTTTTTTTAAATGGAGTCTCACTCTATCGCGCAGGCTGGAGTGCAGTGGTGAGATCTCAGCTCACTGCAACCTCTGCAGCCCAGGTTCAAGTATTCTCCTGCCTCAGCCTCCAGAGTAGCTGGGATTACAGGGGCCTGCCACCGCACCCAGCTAATTTTTGTATTTTTAGTAGAGATGGGGTTTCACCATGTTGGCCAGGCTGGTCTTGAACTTTTGACCTCATGATCCACCCACCTCAGTCTCCCAAAGTGCTGGGATTACAGGCATGAGCTACTGCGCCCAGACTACAAAATTTTTTAAATAAAAAATAAGGTTTTAATTTTGATAAATTCCAATTTATCTGTTTTTTCTTTAGTTGCTTTTGCTTCTGGTGTCATGTTTAAGAAACCATGCCTAATCCAAGGTCACGAAGATTTACCTATATGGTTTTCTTATGAAAGTTTTATTTTATAATTTTAGTTCTTTTTTTTTTTTTTTTTTTTTTTTGAGACGGAGTTTTACTCTTATTTCCCAGGCTGGCATGCAATGGCACGATCTCGGCTCACCGCAACCTCCACCTCCTGGATTCAAGCAATTCTCCTGCCTCAGCCTCTCGAGTAGCTGGGATTACAGACATGCAGCACCACACCTGGCTAATTTTGTATTTTTAATAGAGACGGTGTTTCTTCATGTTGGTCAGGCTGGTCTCGAACTCCTGACCTCAGGTGATCCACCCGCCTTGGCCTCCCAAAGTGTTGGGATTACAGGTGTGAGCCACTGCGCCCGGCCAATTTTAGTTCTTACACTTAGGTATTGGAAACCATGTTGAGTTAATTTTTGTGTGTGCTGTAAAATATGGGTCCAACTCCCTTCCTTTATATGCAGATACCCAGTTGTCTCAGCATCACTTTTCAAAAGACGATTCTTCCTTTGCTGAATGGGCTTGACATTTGTACTTATTTCCTAGGGCCACTGTAGCAGATGACCTCAAACTGGGTGCCTTAAAACAACAGAACTTTTTTACATGTCACAGTTCAGGAGGATGGAAGTCCAAAATCAAGATGTCATCAGGGTTGGTTCTTCTGGAGGCCCCGAAAGGTAAACCATCCTACCCCTCTCTAATGCTTCTCGTAGCTGCTGGCAACCCTGGGCATTCATTGGCTTGTAGATGCAGGACTCCAATCTCTGCCTTCGTCATGTGGCATTCTCCCTGTGTCTCTCTCTCTGTGTCCTTTCTCCTAGGACACCTGTCATATTGGAGTCAGGACCCATCCTGATCTCAGGACCTCATCCTGACTTAACTAATTACGTTTTCAAAGACCCTGTTTCCAAACCGGGCTACATTCTGAGGTTCCGCATGGACATGAATTTTGAGATGACACTGTTCAACCTAGTACAGTCTACTCACTGGCACCCAAAATTCACACCCACCCCATGTACACAATATGTTCACCTTACCCCAAGACTCCCCAAAGTCTTAACCCTTCCAGTATCAACTCTAAATCCTAAATCTCATTTAAATGTCAACTCAAGAAGTCCCAAATCTCCTCATCTACATTATCTTAAAAGGTATGGGCGAGACTCTGGGAATGATCCATCTTGAGACAAAATTCCTCTCTGTTCATAGACCTGTTAAACCTAGAAAACAAGTCATCTGTTTTCTAAATGCAATGGCGGAACAGGCATAGGATGGACATATTTCCATTCCAAAAGGGAGATAAATGGAAGGAAAAAAAGGCGGTTATTGGTCTAAAGCTAGTTTGCAGTCTAATGGGGTCAATTCCATTAGGTTTCAAAGCCTGAGAGTAATCCTCTGTGACTTGATGCTGTGTCTTCTGGGCCTTTATGGTAGCCCTGGCTTTACACTTTCAGGCCTCTGCCTCCACGGCTCTGCCTTCGGAGTCATTCTTCCTCCATTTTATTCCATCTCTGTCTCAATCAGTCTAGACTGGAGGTATTTGTGTTGGTATAAAATTCTCAAAAACCTTGCCTTCTGTGATGTCAAGGGAATTTATGCCAGTAGACACGAGGGTTCGTCATAGATTCTTCCTGGAGAGTTACATGCCTGCTTTCTGCTGAGATGGTTGGATCCATTAGTCACAGGCCTGATCTTCTTAGCAAATGGTTGCTGAGCCTCAGCCTTGGTGCTTTCTCCAGAGCACACTTTCTCAACTTTTGCAATGTGGATAAACTGAGAGCATTCTAAACCATGAAGTTCTGATTACTTTTCACTTAACAGTTCCTTCCTCTGTTTCTTTCATTTGCATTTTACTATCAGCAACAAGGAGAAAGTAGGCCATGTCTTGGTTGTGTAGATTAGTATTTTCCATCAACTTTGGGAAGTTTTCAGCCATTATTTCTTATTTTAATTTTTTATTTTAAGTTCCGGGGTACATGTGCAGGCTATGCAGGTTTGTTACATAGGTAAACATGTGCCATGGTGGTTTGCTGCACCTATCAACCCATCACCTAGGTATTAAGCTCCACATGCATTAGCTATTTTTCCTGATGCTCTCCCTCCCCCATGCCCCGCCGACAGGCCCCAATGTGTGGTGTTCCCCTCCCTGTGTCTATGTATTCAATTATTTCTTTGAATATTTTTTTCTGTCTCTTTCTCTCTCCTCTCCTTCTGGTACTACCATTATGTGTATGTTGGTGCATCTAATGGTGTCTTCTCACTTTTCTCTAATGCTCTGTTCATTTTTATCCATTGTTTTCCTCTTATGATTGTATAACCTCTATTGATCGGTCTTTAAATTCACTGATTCTGTTTGTTTGTTTGTTTGTTTGTTTGTTTATTGAGACAGGGTCTCACTCAGTTGCCCAGGCTGGAGTGCAGTGGTGCAGTCACAGCTCACTGCAGCCTTGACCTCCTGGGCTCAAATGATCTTCCCACTTCAACCTCCCAAGTAGCTGGGACTACAGGTATGCACTACCATGCCAAGCTAATTTTTTTATTTTTTGTAGAAATGGGGTCATCTCGCTATGTTGCACAGGTTGGTCTTGAATTTAAGTGATCCTCCTGCCTTGGCCTCCCAAAATACTGGGATTACAGGCATAAGCCAGTGCACCTGGCCTGATTCTTATTTTTGACAGAACAAATCTATTGTTAAGTCCCTGTAGTGAATTTTTCACTTTGTTCATAGTACTTGATATTCTCTATTTGATGAGACATTGTCATCCTATCTCCCTTTACATCTTTTTGCCCCATTGTTAGCCAGGGCCTAGTAGCATGGATCTTCCCTCTCTGGTGGCTCATGATAGGGTACAGCCTTGGGGGTGCCCAGGATGTTCTCGACTACTAGAGAAGAGCATGATTTTACTTCCAAGCCTTGCTTCCTAGGAGTTGCCCTGGTCAGAGTAGTTTATTGTTCAGTCAGTGTTTGTCCAGAGGTTCTGTTTAAGGCCTTTGTGCCAATGAGGCTTCTGCCCTTTGTTAACAGGCCTGTGTATGGTTTAGAGAATATTTTCAAGTCTGCCCCATGCAACCAGAAACATGTGCACACCCTTTCCTGACCCCTAGAGCTGAATGTGCTTCCAGCGTGCTTTGATTTCTTTTTCCCTGGCTCTCTATATGAAATTTTTAGCTGCTCTGCCATTGTGCTGTGTCATGGAGCTACCAGCCTCCTCTTAACTGCTCTCTTTCAAGGTCTCTGTTGTTTTCCACAACACCCTTAGGCAGCGTTCTCCAGGCTCTGTTCCAATACAGCCTGTGTCCTCAAGTAGAGCTCTAAAGCTCTTTGTCATTATGGGCTGCTTTTCTTGCTGAGAGAACCCCGGGACACTGCATCAGAGCTGGGGGTGGGGCCCGGTGTTGCCTGTAGTGACACCTGGCTCTGTGAGTGGGCAGTAGAGGAAGCAGGAGAAGCCACTGATCCTCTCTGCTTGCCCCTCCTGGTGTAGAACCTCCTCCACTCTACAAACTGGCTGGGAGGAGAAAGGTGAAGTGATCCGGTCCCAGTATTCTCAGCCTGCCATGCCTTGAACAGAATTTCTCCCCTACAGTTGGGGTTGGGTAAGGGGAGGGACCAGATCCTGCCTGGAATACAGCTTCTGCAGCAGAGAACTGGGGAGGGAACTAGAAACCCTGGCAGCATGCCCCTACCTGGGTAAAACTGGTAGCCACAGACTAGGGGCTGGGAAAAACCTTACCGGGAATAGAGCTCTCAGGTAGAGTTTCCATAACAGGGAGTGGGGGGGAGGAGTAAAAGAATGGGTCATGCCTTAAATGCCATAGACAGATTGTTCTTACTAAGATTTAGTAAGAACTTCAACAATATTTCTCCATTTGCTCTATGCCCTTAGAACAATTTCCAGATTTTAAATGATTGCGTTCTGTTTTACAATTTAAAAAAAAAATTTTTTTTTTAATTGTCTTTGAGATAGGATCTCCCTCTGCCACCCAGGCTGGACTGCAGTAGTACCGTCACAGCTCACTACAGCCTCTGTTTCCCAGGCTCAAATGATCTTCCCATCTCAGCCTCCCGAGTAGCTAGGGCCACAGGTGTGCACCACCATGCCTGGCTAATTTTTTTTTAAAAATTGTTTTTGCAGAGACATGGTCTCACCAAGTTGCCTAGGCTAGTCTTGAACTCCTGGATTCAAGCAATCCTCTCGCCTCAGCCTCCTGAAGTGCTGGGATTACAGGTGTGAGCCACTATGCCCTGCTCATTTATTCTTTAATATTCTTCACTCATCAGGGAAACCTATTTTTGGGTGCACAGCCCATGATGGCAAGCGTGCCTCTGAACCCGGTAGCATTTGTTATGTGTGCTTTGCCCAGTTAGCTACCTTCTGTGCATGGGTGTCACCTCCCTGGCTGGGCCATGAGATGTTCTTATGCTTTTTTATAACTCCCGTACCCTGGATACTCAGTAAATATCTGTTAAATGATATGAAACCCAAAGCAGCATGAACAACAGAAGAATAACTTGTACCAGACATCCACGTAACTAATCTCAGTGATATATCCACCCAATATACTATTCTTTTTTATAACAGTTTTATTGAGATATAATTCATATACCATACAATTAACCCATTTAAAGTATAAAGGCAATGGCTTTAATAAATACATGGAATTTCACAACAATTACCATAATTCTAGAACATTTTCATCACCCCCATTACTAATTTTTCCCCATCTTACCCCAAGCTCCCACCCCTAGGAAAATCTGCTTTCTGTGTTTATGTGGATTTGCCTATTCTACATTTCATTTTATACAAATGGAATCACACACTATGTGCTTCTTTGTGACTGGCTTCTTTCACTTAGCGTAATGTATTCAAGGCTCATCCAAGTTGTAGCATGTTTTGGTAATGCCTTTATTTATTTATTTATTATTTTATTTATTTATTTATTTATTTTGAGACAGAGCTCTGTCGCCCAGGCTGGAGTGCAGTGGTATGATTTCGGCTCACTGCAACTTCCACCTCCCGGGTTCAAGCAATTCTCCTGCCTCAGGCTCCTGAGTAGCTGGGATTACAGGTGTGCACCACCATACTGGGCTAATTTTTCTATTTTAGTAGAGACAGGGTTTCACCATGTTGGCCAGGCTGGTCTTGAAATCCTGACCTCAGGTGATCTGCCCGCCTCAGCCTCCCAAAGTGCTGGGATTATAGGCGTGAGCCACCGTGCCCAGCCAATTTTATTTATTTATTGGGGGATGGGGGTCTTGTTTTGTGGCCCAGGCTGGAACATAATGTGATCATAGCTCACCGTAGCCTCCAACTCCTGGGCTCAAGTGATCCTCTGGCTTCAGCTTCCCGAGCAGCTGGGACTACAGGCACACACCACTATGCCAGGCTAATTTTTGTTTTTTTGTAAAGACAAGGTCTTGCTTTGTTGCCCAGGCTGGTCTAGAACACCTGGCTTCAAGGTATCCTCCCACCTCAGCCTCGAAAAGTGCTGGGATTATAAGTGTGAGCCACCACACCCAGCTATTCCTTTCTTTTTTGCTGAATAATATTTCGTGGTATATACATACCATATCTTATCTATTCATCAGTTGATGAGCATTTGAGTTGTTTCCACCCTTTTTTGACTATTACGAATAATGATGCTATGGACATTCATGTGCAAGTGTTTATATGGATATGTTTTCACTTCTCTTGGAGATATACACAGGAATGGAACTGCTGGGTTGTATGGTAACTCTATGATTAAGCTTTTGAGGAAATACTAGACTGTTTGCCAAAGCAGCTGCACCATTTTACATTCTCACCAGCAGTATATGAGGGTTCCAGTTTCTCTTCATCCTCACCAACACTTGTTACTTGCCTTTTTGATATAGCCATCCTGGTGGCAGTAAGGTAGTAGTTCATTTTGGCTTTGATTTGCATTTCCTGGTGGCTAATGATGTTGAGCATCTTTCTTGTGCTCATTGGACATCTTCTTTGGAGAAATGTCTATTCAAATCCTTTCCCCCATTTTTAGATTAGCCTGTTTGTCTTTTTATTACTTAGTTGTTAAAATACTTAATATATTCCAGATATAAGTCCCTTATCAGATATACGATTTGCACATTTCTCTCATTCTATGGGTTTTTTCACTTTCGTGACAGTGTCCTTTGAAGCACAGAAGTTTGTTTGGATGACATCTAGTTCATCTAATACTTTGTTGTTTGTTGCTCTTCTTTATCCTTAAAAATTGTGGATATGAAGATGGTACAGAGAAAGAAAATGCTTATGATGAATGTGTTAATTTGTTAGAACATGATATGTATCTAATTCAAACCAAAAAAAAAAAAAAGTTTTTTTCTGAGACGGGGTCTTGCTCTGCCACCCAGCCTGGAGTACAGTGGTAGGATCATGGCTCGTTGCAGCCTTGACCTCCCAGGCTCAGGTGATCCTCCCACCTCAGCCTCCCTGGTACGTGGGACTACAGATGCGCACCACCAATCCCAGCTAACTTTTTGTATTTTTTTCTATAAAGACAGGATCTCGCCATGTTGCCCAGGCTGGTCTTGAACTCCTGAGTTTGAGTGATCTGCCGGTCTCAGCCTCCCAAAGTGCTAGAATTAAAGGTGTGAGACCCTGCACCCGGGCAAACAAATTTTAACAGAAAAAATATATATATATATTGCTCATAAATTCTGAGGATGTTTGAGCAACACTAATCCATGGAAGTCCAAGGACATATACTTAAGAAAAGAGCTAGATTCATAATCTCTAATAGCACCAGAGTGCTATCTCCAGCTTTCCCCTCACTTATTCTAGTTACATAGCCAGAAACACCATCCCTGGGAGCTCCAAATTTACATCTCACAATTCTGACGCCATGGAAGGGTTGCTCATGTGGTTCATGTGTCCACGTTCCTAACAGAAGCAGATCTGCTGCCTGCCCCCTGCCCCTCACAGTACATGCCAACCCCCATCCCCAGCAAGACACCTTATATGCAAAGCTATTTGGCTGGACACAGTGGCTCATGCCTGTAATCCCAACACTTTGGGAGGCTGAGGCAGGCAGATCACCTGAGGTTAGGAGTTCAGGACCAGCCTGGCCAACATGGCAAAACCCTATGTCTACTAAAAATACAAAAATTAGCTAGGCGTGGTAGCAGATGCCTGAAATCCCAGCTACTCAGGAGGCTGAGGCAGGAGAATAGTTCGAACCCAGGAGGTGGAGGCTGCAGTGAGCCGAGATCATGCCACTACACTCCAGACTAGGTAACAGAGCGAGGCCTCATCTCAGAAAAAGAAAGGAAAGGAAAGGAAAGAAGAGGAGAGGAGAGGAGAGGAGAGGGGAGGGGAGGGGAGGGGAGGGAAGGGGAGGGGAGTTGTGGGGAAGGGAAGGGAAACTATTTTCTGGAAAGATGTACAAGACTTAAAGTGGTCACTGGGGATAAGGATGGAGGAGAGGGACTGTCACTTTTTACACTTTTTATTATGTGCATGAATTACTTAAAATTTTTTTTAAAACAAAGTGAATCTTTAATGTTTATAAGAAAAAAATGTGTATGGGAGAAAAGATAGGAAAGAAATATTCCAAACACTAGCAAGTGACAGATGTATTAAGACAATGAAGTCAGCCAGGCTGGTGGCTCACGCTTGTAATCCCAGCACTTTGGGAGGCCGAGGCAGGCGGATCATGAGGTCAGGAAATGGAGGCCACCCTGGCTAAGGCGGTGAAACCCCGTCTCTACTAAAAAAAAATACAAAAAATTAGCAGATGTGGTGGCAGGCGCCTGTAGTCCCAGCTACTCGGGAGCCTGAGGCAGGAGAATCGTGTGAACCCAGGAGGTAGAGCTTGCAGTGAGCCAAGATGCGCTACTGCACTCCAGCCTGGGCGACAGAGCAAGACTCCATCTCAAAAAACAACAACAAAAAGGACAATGAAGTCACGTGTGATTGTTTTCTTTTTTCAATTTTTTCCCAAATTTTTTGGTAAACTGATGATATAATTTTATACCAAATATAATTTTTTTTAAAAATAGAACCATATAAAAGCTAAAGAAATCCTTCAGAGATGTTTTTGGAAAGCGAACTTTAAATGAAATAAGCAAATAAATACATACTCTCCTCCCAAATGTGTTATTTTGGGAAAAACATCTGGATTTCCACACCTCGGTTGTGCATAAAGCAGGGCTGACCCAGACTCCCTCTGTTCTTTTGGTGCTGGTGGTCATGATTGCTGCTGGCAAGTATAGGAATCAGAGAGCTGAGCAAAGAACACTTTCTGTCATCCATGCTGGCCCAAGTCTGGTTCTGGGGTAATCAGCTGGGAAATAGCAATGAGGTTTTAGAAGCCTAGAGATGGTGATAAAGCTCCTTGATAAGAGAAGTGACGTTAGGATCAAAGCCTGCTTGACTGCTCCAGTGTTGCTGAACATAGTCCACCTGAATCTATTCTACAGAAATCTACTCAGCCACAGACCTAGCTGCAGGGATGACCTTGGATTGCTGTTAGCAGATTCCCTTCAGCCTCAGCCCTCGTATGCCTCTTTCTCCTTTCCTTAGTAATCTCTTATATAGTCCCCATAAGACTCCCAATCTCTATGAGGCTTACCCTTAATCTCTAAACTCTGAACTAACAAAGGTGTCTTGTGATTCCCTCTCCTGAGCACTTGCCATGGCTTTTACCAAATCCATATCAGGGAGCAGAAAGGGTGAGTTGATGACTGAGTAGAAGATGACTAAAGTGACCATATTTCTAACAAACAAGTTTAAGTGTGGACCAGGCAGAGCCAAGTAAGATGAATGAGGGACTGGAAGAAAGCCGGCTCTTTCCTTTCTCTCCAGCACCAAGACTCAGCCCCAGGCTGTGGGAGGAGGAATAATATAGTTAAGAGTGGTATTGATTTTCCCATGGGAGTCTCCAAGGACTATTCCAAGCTTAAGAGATATTGCCTTATATTATTTGTTTATTCATGTTGTTACTTCAGCTCGGCCACCATATTTTATACACCAGTGCAAATTGCTTCATAGTTTGCGTATGGTTGTGTGTTAAGGCCAGTACAGGCCATCAAAACCCACAGCATCTCAACATTTGAGGATGTCCCAGGGCTGGGTCTGGTCCTTCTCTTTTTTTTTTTTTTTTTTTTGAGACAGAGTTTCACTCTAGTTACCCAGGCTGGAGGGCAATGACGCAATCTCGGTTCACTACCACCTCTGCCTCCAGGGTTCAAGTGATTCTCCTGCCTCAGCCTCCCAAGTAGCTGGGATTACAGGAATGTGCCACCACACCTGGCTAATTTTGTATTTTTAGCAGAAACAAGGTTTCTCCATGTTGGTTAGGCTGGCCCTGAACTCCCGACCTCAGGTGATCTGCCTGCCTCGGCCTCCCAAAGTGCTGGGATTACAGGTGTGAGCCACCATTCCCAGCCAGTCTGACCCTTCTAACGCTTCCATTCAAAGAATCAAGCTAACTTCTAAGATGGGGGAATTGAGGAATGTTCCTGTTCACAGAGACATTCTCAACTTTGTGTAAGAGAATAGGATGGCAATGAGAACACATGGACACAGGGAGGGGAACATCACACACGAGGGCCTGCCAGTGGGTGGGGGAACATGGGGAGGGATAGCATTAGGACAAATACCTAATGCATGCGGGGCTTAAAACCTAGATGATCGGTTGATGGGTGCAGCAAACCACCATGGCACATGTATACCTATGTAACCTGCACATTCTGCACATGTATCCCAGAACTTAAAGTATAATAAAATAATAATAATAATAATAATAATTTTAAAATAAAAGAAAATAGGTGAGTGGCAAAGAGTACTGGCCTGGGACCAAATTCAGAGCTGGCAAACTCCTGGAATAGAAAGTTGTCCCTTTGTAGTATACATCCAGAAGCTCCTGAGAGTCAGCTGGTTTCCTGCTGTTAACCTGAATTTGGTTTTACTTAATGGATTCTGGTCCCTTTCTCTGGTCCTGCTTTAAGCTTGGGCCATGATGTCCTGGGGCTTGAGGGTGAGGAGCAGGAGCCTCTGTAAGGGGAACAGAAATGGTGTGTGGAGGGGCACAGGGCAGGTTAATCCAGAAAAGTTTTCAGAGGGTGTCTGGATTCCATGTTCCAGTTTCGGGCCTGTACAGAGCTAGGAGCATCTGAGACCGGGTCAGGATTTAAGGAGAAAGAGAGAAGATCCCAGAAACCAAACAACAAAATAACATTATAAAAGCTGAGGGGCTGGCAAATGCAATGTGACATTTTGTTCTTTTTTTAATTGATATATAATAACTATATATATTCATGGGGTACATAGCGATGTTTTGATACATACACTATATTGTGATTAGATAAGGGCAATTAGCATATCCATCATCTCAAACATTTATCATTTCTCTCTGTTTTTTAATTCTGGTGTATGAAATCTATTAAATTATGATACACATAAAAAATTCATGAGATATTTCTCTTTTGTAATAAACAACGCAGTGGCCAATTATTACTCATGAGTAGCTTTTTTCAGATAAGCTATCAAGTCCGCCCTTTCTCCCTTCTTCTTAATGCCACCAAAGATCATTTTTGTTCCAGGGATGTAATTCTTTGGATTCTCCAAATACTCTCTCAGTGTGTCCTCTCCTCAGGTGATGCCTTTGTTCTTACTGGTGTCTCTGTAGCAGAATCCAATGGCCTGATCTGTCTTCCACCCAAAGAGACCGTGGAGATTAGGCTCAGTCTTGTGCTTGCCTCCCTTTTCCATGGTGTGGCACTGGGCACACTTCTGAACACAAATATTTTTGCTTTTCTCAACATCACTCATATTTAATTCTCTCTTTTGTCACTGACACTGTGAAGGTTCCCCCTCAGAAACCAGATGTCCCGCTCTTTCATTTATCATTTGTGTGGAGAACATTCTATATCTATTTTTTAGTTACTGTTTTGTTTCTTTTTTTTTTTTTGAGATGGAGTCTTGCTCTGTTGCCAGGCACAATCTCGGCTCACTACAACCTCTGCCTCCCAGGTTCAAGTGATCCTCCTGCCTCAGCCTCCCTAGTAGCTGGGATTACAGGTGCATGTCACTCCGCCCAGCTAAGTTTTGTATTTTCAGTAGAGATGGGGTTCACCATGTTGGCCAGGCTGATCTCGAACTCCTGACCTAAAGTGATCCGCCCACCTCAGCCTCCCAAAGTCCTGGGATTACAGGCATGAGCCACTGTACCTGGTTTGTTTTAGCTATTTGAAACTATATAATATATTATTGCTACATCCAGTCATCCTACAGTGGTATAGAGCAGGGGTCCCCAACCCCTGAGCCACGGTCACGTAACGGTCTGTGGCCTGTTAGGACCTGGGCCACGCAGCAGGAGGTGAGAAACAGGCTACAGAAGCTTTATCTGTATTTACAGCTGCTCCCCGTTGCTCACATTACCGCCTGAGCTCCGCCTCCTGTCAGAGCAGTGGCAGCAGTAGATTCTCACAGGAGCGCAAACCCTATTGTGAACTGCACATGCCAGGCTCCTTATGATAGTCTAATGCCTGATGATCTGTCACTGTCTCCCATCACCCCCAGATGGGACCATCTCGTTGCAGGAAAACAAACTTAGGGCTCCCACTGATTCTACATTTTGGTGAGTTGTATGATTATTTCATTACATATTAATATTATGATGCAATAATAATAGCAATAAAGTGCGCAATAAATGTAATGCACTTGAATCATCCTGAAGCCATTCCCTACTCCCTGGTCTGTGGAAAAATTGTCTTCCTTGAAACTGGTCCCTGGTGCCAAAAAGGTTGGGGACCGCTTGTATAGAACACTAGAACTTATTCCTTCTATCTAGCTGTAATTTTGTATCATTTAATGAACATCTCTCTATCTCCCACTTCCCTCTGCCCTTCCAGCCGCTAGTATCCTGTTTTACTTTTTACTTTTATGAAATCAACTTTTCTTAGCTTCCACATAGGAGTGAGAACATGCAGTGTTTAACTTTCTGTTCCTGGCTTAATTCATTTAACACAACGTGCTTCAGTTCTATCCATATTACTTCAAATAACTGGATTTCATTCTTTTTTTAGTAGCCGAATAGCATTCTATTGTGTATGCATACCACGTTCTCTTTATCCATTCATCTGTTCTTGAACACCTAGGCTGAGTCTATATTTTGGCTATTGTGAATAGGGATGCAATAAACATAGGGGCACAGATGTCTCTTTGATACACTGATTTCTTTCCCTTTGAATAAATGCCCAGTGGTGGGATTGCTGTATCATATGGTAGTTCTATTTGTAGTTTTTTGAGGAACCTCCAACTCTTCTCCATAGTGGCTGTACTAGTTTACATTCCCACCAACAGTGGATAAGAGTTCCGTTTTTCCACATCCTCGCCAGCATTTGTTATTTTTTTGTGTGTTTCTGATAATAGCATCCTAACCGGAGTGAGATGATACTTCATGGTGGGTTTGCTTTGCGTTTCCCTGATGATTAGCAATGTTGAGCGTTATCTTGTATATTTGTTGACCATCCATTTGTATGTCTTCTTTTGAGAAATATCTGTGCAGATCCTTTGCCTTTTTTTTTTTTTTTTTTTTTTTTTGAGACCAAGTCTTGCTCTGTCACCCAGGCTGGAGTACAGTGGCATGATCATGGCTCACTACAACCTCTGCCTCCCAGGTTGAAGCGATTCTCCTGCCTCAGCCTCCTGAGTAGCTGAGTAGCTGGGATTACACCCACGTGCCACCACACCTGGCTAATTTTTTATATTTTATATATTTTTTATATTTTTGGTAGAGAGGGGGTTTCACCATGTTGGCCAGGCTCCTGACCTCAAGTGATCCAACTCCTGACCTCAAGTGATCCACCCTCCTGACCTCAAATGATCTGCCTGCCTTGGCCTCCCAAAGTGCTAGCCCACTTGCCCATTTTTAAATTGAATTGTTTGCTTTTTTGCTGTTGAGGTGTTTGAATTCCTTGTATATTCTAGATAATAATCCCTTGTTGGATGAATAGTTTAAAAATATTTTCTCTCATTCTGTTGATTGTATTTTCACTCTATTGATTGTTCCCTTTGCTGTGTAGAAGTTTTTTAGTTTGATATAATCCCATTTGTTTATTGTTACTTTTGTTGCCTATGCTTTTGAAGTCTTATAAAATCTTTTCTCAGACCCATCTCCTGAGGCATTTCCCCATGTTTTCTTCTAGTAGTTCTATAGTATTGGGTCTTACATTTAGGTCTTTGATCCACTTTAAGTTGATTTTTGTATAGGATGAGAGTCAGGAATCTAGTTTCATACTTTTGCATATGAATATCCAGTTTTCCCTCAACCATTTATTGAAGAGACTATCAATAAGAGTTCTTGGCACCCTTGAGGGTGCCATTGAGGGTTCTTGGCACCTTTGTTAAAAATCAGTTGGCTGTAGATACATGGATTAATTTCTGGGTTCTCTATTGTTCCAGTGTTCTATGTGTCTGTTTTTATGCCAGTGCCATGCTGTTTTGCTTACTACAGCTTTGTAGGATATTTTAAAGTCTGGTAGTGTGATGTCTCCAGCCTTGTTTTTGCTCAAGATTGCTTTGACTATTTGGGGTCTTTTGTGGTTCCATATACATTTTAAGATTTCTTTTTTCCATTTCTATGAAGAATGTCATTGGTATTTTGATAGGAATTGCATTAAATCTATAAATTTCTTTGTGTAGTAAGATTTTGTTCTGAATGCTAAAACTGCAGGTATAAATAGGATGGCACTGCTGGCTCAGAGGAAGATCTGATTGGCCAGGGTGCCTCCCTAATAGCTCTGATTTCACTAGTTCCCAATCTTCTCTCAGTACTTTGAGGGATTAAGACAAAAATTTCACATCATAGGTCTGATGCTGAAACAAGTTTGTTCCTTTAATGAGATAGTTTTTGACAAATTGGATCCAATGTCTCCTGTTAAAATGGAAATACATATTTGGAGTGGTGGTAGGGCAGGTAGACAAGTAACAAGCCTGAGCGGCCATCAGCACATTAGTTTGAATTAATTTAGGAACAAAGAAAAACTTCCTGGGAGGATATGATCTATAGTGGGATGGTTGAGAGCAGGTTGTTAGTGGCGGTGATAATGGGTTATTTTAATTTTGAATGTATATGTTGCAGGGAAGGAAAAAGTTGGTGGAGAGTTCAGAGCCAAAGTCATGCTGAGTGACAGGTGGAAGACAGTCTGATGGATCATAGTCACTGTTCTTAAAGAATACATAATTCAGGTTTGCATGAGACAAGATGAACCACTGACATCCTAATTTCTCAAAGTAGTCATTGGAAATGGAAACAAGAGTCAGGATTTATTGGAGGCTATAGTCACACAGAAGGGGTTCCTGAAGGTGAGGGACCCTTTCACCTCCCCACTGGGCAGAAAGCACTTGCCAGAAGAAAGGGTTGCAAAAGAAGGTTGAACTCATCAAGAAAAGTGCCTTGGACCAGTCTCTGTACTGCTAAGTAGGGCCTACCACCACAGCCTGCCAATCCCTACATAGGCCCTGTCTTCAATAAACACTAGAGTTCACTTATCTTCCATTCCAAGAACGAATCTGACGTCTGTTGTGTTAGTCTGTTTTCACACTGCTTATAAAGACATACCTGAGACTGGCTAATTTACAAAAGAAAGAGGTTTAGCGGACTTACATTTCCACATGGCTCAGGAGACCTCACAATCATGGCAGAAGGCAAGGAGGAGCAAGTCACATCTTACATGGATGGCAGCAGGCACAGAGAGAGCTTGTGCAGGGAAACTCCTGTTTTTAAAACCATCAGATCTCATGAGACTTATTCACTATCATGAGAACAGCATGGGAAAGACCTGTCCTCATGATTCAATTATCTCCCACCAGGTCCCTCCTACAACACATGGGAATTCAAGATGACATTTGGGTGGGAACACAGCCAAACCACATCATCTGCTGTGCCTCATCCCACAGATAGCAGAGCTTCCTAATCTATCAAGAGTTCAGCATTTTGTGAGTGGTCAGGATCTCACCCTTCATTTAGCCAACTAACCACCACCAACCAACCACTACCATCAGAGGTGGGCCTAAGGAGGGCCTTGGGGTCTTTGGGAAGTGGGCCATGCTCAGTCTACATCTGAATGTGCTATGGCTCCTGACAGCCTGGCCAGGGGCACACACCAAAAGAATGATCGGGCTTGAAAAACGTGCCAACTTGCTTATAAATCAGTCTCTTCAGATTCTACAATTCACCGAGCCATAAAACCTCAGAGCTTCTAAGATCTTTAGAAAATATCAAGGCCAATGTTTCCAGGAAGCCTCAATGCTGCCATTTTACAAAGGAGAAAACTGAAGTGCAGAGAGATTAAGGGGCTTGTCCAAGTCACACAGCTACTTAGTGGCAGATCTGTAACTAGAAAGGTTTCAATTCATACTCAATGTTCTTTCCTCTAGAATCTAGCCTCTGCCCCCTTGTTATTTTTGGCATGAGAGAGAAGGATTATATTTGTGCCTCTAGAAAAGCTGCGCTCTTGGATTGAATTCTGATTTTCTCTTCTCAAGTCTCATTGAGAACCACATGAAAAAACTTCTCTGCTGGATTTGAGTTAAAAAAAAAAAAAAAGAATCTGAAGAAAAAAATAGCAAATCTGGTATCCTAATGAGATAATGAATGCACAAGTACTTTGAAAGAGGTACAGCACTTCAGTGCTTTTCAGAGATGAGGTTTTATCATGCTCTTGAAAGAAATGCATAGGCTTTACTGACGTGGGGGCTGGGGCTGGAGCCCTGGCAGAAATGGGGAAGCACAGGCTGTGGCAAGGGGGGTTTCTCCAGAAGGCTGACTCATTTCTTGGCTGTCCCAAGCTTAGAGAGCCAGATTTCTTAGGGTTGTTTACCACCTTAGTAAGGAACTGGTGGAGGGTTTTTTTCTGGAGTTAAGCACTGCAGGAAGAGCTGCCCACAGTATGGGGGTGGGTCATCTGCTTCAGGACTGCCCAGGCCAACTGTGGTTACCCCAGTTAACTGTGGTGAGCTGTCCACATAACCAGCCTTCTGGATCTGCCTTTCAAGGAGTCCCGCTGTGCTTCTCCCTGCTGGGGCCACTGAAAGGAGGGCATAGGCAATTGCTAGAGGTGAAGAAAAAGTCTGTAGCTAAACTATAAAAACAGGCGTCCTGGATCTGGCTACATCCTGGTGATCTTGCATATAGGATGAATCCTAAGAAAAGGTGAGTCTTGTTAATGTGCACAGCACACAAGCTGGTGGGATGGCATGCCAGTCAGTAGATTTTCAGTTCCAAGGTAACTGAAAATCCATTTTTATCTGACTTAGACAAAACGAAACAAAGCACCAAACCAACAAACAACAACCACACAATTTCACTGCTTCACGTAACTGAGAAGTCTAAGGTTAGGGCTTGTTTCAGGCACCACTGATCTTGTGACTCAAACTATGTCACTGGGACTCGGTTTAACCCCGTCTCAGCTCTGCCTTTCCTCAGTGTTACCTTCTCTCTCGGGAGCCCTGGGGTAGCCCCCAGTGGCTGTAGGTCATCTGTAATCCCAGGGGGTCCCAGCAAAAGAGAGGGGGAATCTCTTTCACTAATGGTCCCACTCCCCAACTAAATTCTAGGCTTCCTTCTGATTGGACCAAGTTAGAGCACATAACCATCCCTGGGCTCTGATTGACCAGAACAGAGTCCAGTGCTCCACCTGCCAGGCCTAAGGGTAGATCACTCGCACGCGCACTGAGCCTGAGACAGAAGGTGGAGTTGCTTCCCAAAGGAAATCTACCATGCTGGTACCAGAATGGGGAATAGGTGCTGGGCTTGAAAAAATAACAGACAAGCAGTGCTACCCATTTAAGCATTTGAAATAATTTCACCTCAAAATCAGAGTGGTCGAGTCTCAGACACATGAGATTCTGTCTCAGATTTCTGGTGGCTTGAATGGAGGGTGTACAGAATCATGTCTTGATAAATGTTTAGCTTCTAAGGTTTGAAGTGCAGATATTGGGCTGGGTATCCCTCCCAGAAATATTTGCATTTTCTGCATTTTTTTAAATACTTGATTTTTTTTTTTTTCGACAGTGTCTCAGGCTGGAGTGCAGTGGTGTGATCTTGGCTCACTGCAACCTCTGCCTCCTGGGTTCAAGCAATTCTTGTGCTTCAGCCTCTGGAGTAGCTGGGACTACAGGTGTGAGCCACCACACCTGGCTAGTTTTTGTAGTAGAGACAGGGTTTTGCCATGTTGCCCAGGCTGGTCTCGAACTCCTGGCCTACTATAGGGTTTCACTGTTGCCCAAGCTGGAGCGCAGCAGCACAATCATAGCTCACTGCAGCCTCGAATCCTGGGCTCAAGTGATCCCCCTACCTCAGCCTCCTGAGTAACTAGGACTACAGACACGTGCCACCACACCCAACTAATTTTTTATTTTACTTTTTGCAGAGACAGGGTCTCGCCATGTTACCCAGGCTGGTCTTGAATTCCTGGCCTCAAGTGATCCTCCTGTCTCAGCCTCCCAAATTGCTGGGATTACAGGCATGAGCCATTGCACCAGCCTCTTCTTATAAAGACACTAATTCCATCATAAGGTCCCTACCCTCATGACCTCACCTAAACCCACTTTTCTCCCAAAGGCCCATCTCCAAATACTATCACACTGGGGTTATGTATTTGGTGGAAGGGGTGATTCTGCTCATAGTGATATTATATACCTGCCCAAAAAGGTAGGGGAGCAACTTAAAGTGATACTGGAAACCAATGATCTTATATGATAAATAGCCAGGAAAGGCCAGGAGCAGCAGCTCACGCCTGTAATCCCAGCACTTTGGGAGGCCAAGGTGGGCAGATCACGAGGTCAGGAGATCAAGATCATCCTGGCTAACATGGTGAAACCCCGTCTCTACTAAAAATACAAAAAAAGTAGGCGGGTGTGGTGGCAGGCACCTGTAGTCTCAGCTACTTGGGAGGCTGAGGCAGGAGAATGGCGTGAACCCAGGATGGGGAGCATGCAGTGAGCTGAGATCGCGTCATTGCACTCCAGCCTGGGCAACAGAGCAAGACTCCATCTCAAAATAAATGAATAAATAGCCAGGAAACTTAATGGTACTAGATGCATAAAGACACCAAATAAATGTTTACCACTTTTTTCCTCAATAATTTCTGTATTTTTTGTTTTTTGTGTTGTTGTTGTTGTTGTTGAGATGGAGTCTTGCTCTATCACCCAGGCTGGAGTGCAATGGCATGATCTGAGCTCACTGCAACCTCCGCCTCTGGGGTTCAAGTGATTCTCCTGCCTCAGCCTCCCGAGTAGCTGGGACTACAGGAGCCCTCAACCATGCTCAGCTAATTTTTGTATTTTTAATAGAGACAGGGTTTCACCAGGTTGGCCAGGCTGGTCTCGAACTCCTGACCTCAGGTGATCCACCTGCCTCAGCCTCCCAAAGTGCTGGGATTACAGGCATGAGCCACTGCGCCCGGCCTGTATTTGTTTTTTGAGTAGTTGGTACAGTCACATGGTTTACAGTCAAAAGAGGCAAAAGGATATGCAGTGAAAACTCTCCCTCCTATCCCTGCTTTCCAGCCACCAGTTTCCTTCCCCAGAGACTGTGGCTGGGGCTTTTGTCTCCTTCCTATGTACATCCAGGTCCCTTGGAGACATGGGTTTCAGAATAGCCTATGTACATCCAGGTCCCTTGGAGACATGGGTTTCAGAATCCAGAACGTTTCAGGTTTAGGCAGTAATAAGGTGCATACAGCATGTATTCCGCAACACCCCAGGTTCTGTCTAGGATGGCCAATCATCCCAGTTTGTCCCAGACTGCCCCAGCTTTAGCACTATCAGACAAACCAAGCTGATTTGACCACTTTTTAGTCTAACCAAGTTTTTGTGAATGACTTCTTTATCTTTACTGCTTCTTAATATCTACTCAAGATTGTTTTAAGATCACTTTATTCTTCCTTTTCCTTTGGTTTTCAGGCTTGCCCTCTCTTTCAAACCATCAGGCAAAACATACCATGATGAACATATCAAATTCAGCATCAAAGTGGTCACTTACAACTTTAATGTTCACTACAAATTAACCTCAAAATAGCTACATAAATAAAATTAGCAGGATTATCAGAGAATTGTTCAAATAGCAATCACAGAATTCTTTCCCTATTCTTTAAAAACTCCAGAGATTGGCCGGGCACAGTGCCTCACGCCTGTAATCCCAGTACTTTGGGTGGCTGAGGCCGGCAGATCACCTAAGTTCAGGAGTTCAAGACCAGCCTGGCCAATATGGTGAAACCCCCATTTCTATTAAACATACAAAAATTAGCCAGGTGTCGTGGCGGGCACCTGTAATCCCAGCTACTCAGGAGGCTGAGGCAAAAGAATCACTTGAACTCAGGAGGCAGAGGCTACAGTGAGCTGAGATTGCGCCATGCACTCCAGCCTGGGTGACAGAGCAAGACTGTCTCAAAAAATACAAATAAATAAAATAAAAAATAAAAACTTCAGACATTGTTCGTGATGTTGTTTAGGTCTCTGGAAACATTAAATGTCAGGCTTATTTTTTGAGAAAAATACGTGCTTGTATATGTGTGTGCATGTGCCCAGAGAAAACTCTGAAAGGCAGTGGCAGTGATTTTTATTTTCTTCTTTTTTATTGTTTACATATTTTTATAATGAATATGTCCTAATTGTATAATAGTTTGAAGTAATTTTTTTTCTATTTAAAAAGGTGCTGGTATGTTATTTCCGGAATTATCATGATTCTTTTCAAATTTACATTGTGTCATTATTGGTAAAGCAGAAGTCACTTATGTTTTAAATCCAAACTATGTAGCTAGGCTTGTGGCTAGAACGCATGCTCCTTAGGTCAGGGCTAAGGCTGTGTCGTTCAATTTCAGTGTATGTGCTGCGGAAGTGAGCACCGGCTGCCTTATTCATGTTTGCGCCCTGGCCCTTGGTACAATGCCTGACATGAAATGGGTGCTCACAGTTTGTTTGCTGTGCTGCGTTTGAACACTCCTGTAAGCATAACTTCATTCTGGATGCAAGGATCCAAATTATTTTCACAGATTAAACAGTTTAAATCTGTTATCACAGGTTTTCATCCATGGTGAGTATCCACACACAGTACCACCAAGAATAGTATCCTATTACAAGTACATCACCTTGAAAAGGTGAGTCACACTTCTCCTATAATGAAGGTGACATAAAATCCAAGACTAATCTTAGTCAAAATTGCCAGAGATAATTTCTACCCCCTGCAAGTGCTATCACAAATACATGAATTTAATAATAGAGGTAATGTAGTCTATGAAACTCAATTATAGCCAACCTTTTTCAACAAGAGACACATTTCATCTTTTTCTTTTTTTTTAAGACAGAGTCTAGCTCTGTCTCCAGGCTTGAGTGCAATGGCACGATCTCAGCTCACTGCAACCTCCACCTACCAGGTTCAAGCAATTCTCCTGCCTCAGCCTCCCAAGTAGCTGGGATTACCGGCACCTACTGCCATGCCCAGCTAATTTTTGTGTTTTTAGTAGAGCAGGGTTTCACCACGTTGGCTAGGATGGTCTTGATCTCCTGACCTCGTGGTCTGCCCACCTCAGCCTCCCAAAGTGCTGGGATTACAGGCATGAGCCACTGCGCCCAGCCAATTTCATCTATTTTTATTTAACAAAATCATATCTGTAATGAACCGATCATACCTGAAATGCAGAATTCAATTATACTTTAATATTTTTATTTCTTTTTCCCATGTCATTCCATTAAGAGTTTGTGACGGACTCCCCTCGCCTGAAGAACCTTTAATGGTCTTCCCCAGAGGTAGATGCTTTGCAAGGGGCTGCGGGTCCCCTTAGGACTCATCGCTACTACTTTCATTGCTCCTAGACATACACGATATAGCTTATAGCAGGTCCCTCAGAATGAGGTACAAAGCGTAACCTGTGAAGAGACAGAACACACACTGAAGAATTACATTGTTTTACCAATTTATAGCAACCAATTCCCAGACTGAAAACAGTTCACAGATGCAGAACCTCTCGCATATACCAATTTATATTAACCAATTTATATCAATCTGGAGAATACGTGTGGGACTGGGTCCTCAGAGTATGGGATGAGGATGAAAGAAATATAAAGTGGGGTTAGACTAAATGGATTGCTATGAGCTCACTAAGCAGAGATTCTGGATTTCATATTGTTAGCTCAAGTTGCTAGAAATGGTTCTGATAGTTTGGTTAGTTTACTTGAAGTCTGGACCCAAAGGTGGCTTAGGCTGAATAAAGTTTCCTTGGTATACTGTGGAGCAGAATTTCTCAGTCTTGGCGTTATTAACTATGAAAGAATCAAAATGGAGCCACATATGTTAAAAACCCTGGCAAATAGAGTGGTGAAGTCCATGAAGAGAGGGTTCTCATGCATGAATGTCTGATAATAAGAACTATTAAAAAAAACTCCATAAAACCACAATCTTGCACAAAGGTCGTCTCAACTTTACACAGAAAAATACTTCTGCAGGGATGTACATCTGCACAGCAACCACCCATCCAACCTCCCTTGTTATTGATCCATGTAGCTGAGAATAATTATCTCAAAACAACTATGTAATCCTTCTCATTTTTCCTTTAAAAACCTTTATCTTCCTTTACCTCCCTGAATATGCCTCGGTTACCATGGCACGTGTATTCCTGTTGCAATGCCTCTTCCCCGATAAAATCACTTTATTTTAGAGAGTCTCCCTTTCTGTTTGCTATTTAGGTTGACATAGCATAAGACTTTGTGGTGGGGGACTGTCCCGTGCATTGTAGGATGTTTAGCAGCAGTGCTGAGACTAGGGTGAGTTGAGCGAGACAGCTAGCTTTGGGCCCTGGGTACCTCACTCACCTAATCCTGGTCCTGGCTTCATTTAGCCATAGCTCTGGCTCCTAGACACTAAGTACCAGTAGCACCCAGCTAGCTGTGACAATCAAAGATGTTTCCAGACATTGCCAAATGTCTCTAGGGTGCAAAATCACCTTTAGTAGGGAACCACTGCTGTAGAGGAAAGTTTCCAAAGTTTTCATAATTCCTTGTTTCTATCATGTGTAATATGTGTTATGAAAACTTGCAGTGCAAGGAAAATGCCTGGAATTCTGCCTGGATGTAAAATTATAAGAATGTAATAATGATGACCAGTAAATACATAATTCAAAAACATCATCGCTTCGGAAATGATATGCCATGGATTTACTTCAAAATAGTCCTGTGGTGGGGGCAGTAAGTGGGAGTGGTGATGAAATAAAAATGGCTACAAGTCGATGGCTGTTGTAGCTGAGGGTTGGGCTCATGGGCCTTTGTTGTACTATTATTATCTTTACCTCATATATATTTGATTCCATGATATAAATTTTTTGTTTTTGTTTTTGAGATGGAGTCTCGCTCTGTCACCCAGGCTGGAGTGCAGTGGCACCATCTCAGCTCACTACAACCTCCGCCTGCCGGGTTCAGGCAATTCTCCAGCCTCAGCCTCCCGAGTAGCTGGGACTACAGGCATGCACCATCACGCCCGACTAATTTTTGTATTTTTAGTAGAGACGGGGTTTTGCCATGTTGGCCAGGCTGGACTCAAACTCCTGACGCCAAAAGTGCTGGGATTATAGGCGTGAGCCACCGTGCCTGACCTATAAAGTTTTTTAAAAATCATATTTTCCTACTTAAGCCCATTCTTCTGTTTAAATCACTTGTTTCAATTGTTTCACGTTGACGCTGCCTATTATTTCAAGTTCTTCTGATCTTTTATTTTGCTGCCTTTTTTAGCATAACTTTTGCAATATGACATACTTAAACAGGTATAACCATGATGACAAGAACAGACATGCTTAATCTTATCCTCAGGCCTGGTTGGGTAGCCTCGTCTGCCACTCTTTTCACAGGCCTTACGCACGGACCACTGGCTGCCTCCCATTGACCATACATTTGCAACCCTCTGGATCATCATGCACTTGCTTGTCTTCTCTGTTTAGCAAAATATTCCTCCTTCCTCTAGCTCAGCTCAAATGCCACTGCTCCCTCCTCTTCAGCGCTTCGCTTCCCTTTCATTCCAGCCCACTTCCCTTCTAGCCATGTCAACTTCCCTTTTCCTCCTGCTCCAAAAGAGCTTTGCTCATATTTTCTGTATACTATTTATTGTATCATATAGTTTGCCATTGTAAAAATAAGAATTATTTGGTTGAAAGAAAGAGAAACTAACCTATACTAGATTAACAGGAAGTCTGTTAAAAGAGTAACAAGGAAACTCTTCAGACTGAAATGCATGTGGCCAGCTGGGCCTGAGGGATTAATCCAGGAATTAAACACTCTTCTCTCCAAGTCTCTCTCCTCGGTGCTCTTCCCTGGGTGACTGGTTCATTCTCCTGCAGCAAATCAACTATTTCACTCTTTAGTCCCCACAGTAAAAAAACAGGTGTCCCTTCGCTACCAAGTGTATATGTTAGAGGTTTAGCCACACAAAGAGTGAGTGAATATCTCTGTGTTTTGAGAGGGAAGGAACTGATTGGCCCAGTTTAGTCAGGACTTATCTGCGGGGAGTGGATGGTTGAGTGGGCAGGATCACATGGTACAAAATAACCACCACCTCTATGGATGGGGATGGAGCAGTTACGGGTACATAGGGACACAGTAGACCATCCAAAAGCTTCCATTACAGTTATACACATGTCTAATTCCCCAGTTAGATCGTGAGCTGCTCAAGGGCACTGACAGTGGCTCCTTCATCTTTGTGAGCCTTTGCCAAGAAATACATATTTATTAAATGAATTTATAACCAATTCTGTGGAGCTTAACTTAGACATGAGGCTCACACAAGCATCTGAAATAATGCATACAGATATTCTGATAGACATTTTAACATATAATAAACACTTTGTGGGCCCGGCGTGGTGGCTCACGCCTGTAATTCCAGCACTTTGGGAGGCTGAGGCAGATGGATTGCCTGAGGTCAGGAGTTTGAGACCAGCCTGGCTAATGTGGTAAAACCCCGTCTCTACTAAAAATGCAAAAATTAGTTGGGCGTCTTGGCGCATGCCTGTGGTCCCAGCTACTAGGGAGGCTAAGGCAGGAGAATCACTTGAACTCAGGAGGCAGAGGTAGCAGTGAGCCCAGATCGTGCCACTGCACTCCAGCCTGGGTGACAGAGAGAGACTCCGTCTCAAAAAAATAAATAAAATAAAATAAACACTTTCTGGCAGACATTCTAGTTTCCTACTCATATTCTTTCTGGGCTTCTTTCTTTCTTTCTTTCTTTTTTTTTGAGACAGAGTCTTGCTCTGTCGCCCAGGCTGGTGTGCGGTGGCAGGATCTCAGCTCACTGCAAGCTCTGCCTCCCGGGTTCATGCCATTCTCCTGCCTCAGCCTCCCAAGTAGCTAGGACTACAGGCGCCCACCACCACGCCAGGCTAGTTTTTTGTATTTTTTTAGTAGAGACAGGGTTTCACCATGTTAGCCAGGATAGTCTGGATCTCCTGACCTCGTAATCTGCCCGTCTCGGCCTCCCAAAGTGCTGGGATTACAGGCTTGAGCCACCGCGCCCGGCTGGCCTTCTTTCTTAATAGAACCCCACCTTTTTTTCCTTCCGGAGAGTAGTACACTCAGTTAACAATGTTTACTCAGAAGTGGTGATGTGGCCCAGTTCTAGCCAATGAGATATTAGCACAAGTTACTGGTAAAGCATCTGTGAATATTTTGTAAAAGGGACAAATGTGTCTGGCTTGTAACTTTTGCGTCTGGCTTGTAACTTTTGCTTCTGTCTTTCCCTGCCTGGAATGTGAGTGTGATGTTTGGATGTGAAGCAGCTACCTTATGACCATGAGAATGAAGGTTGCTCCCTAAGATGGGTAGCAGAAAAATAGAAGGAGCCTGGCTCCTTGAGGACGTTGGTAAACCTTTGAGTGCAAAGGACCAGCCCTGGACAGTCCATCCCCAGACTTCTTGTTGTCTGAGACAAAAAGCAAATAAAAACAAAACAAAAGTTACTGGTTTAAGCCGTGGTTGGTTGTTTTTCTGTTATTTGCACTGAACATAGTCCTAACAAGCTTTAAAAAAAAAAAAAAGATTGGCCAGGTGCAGTGGCTAACACCAGTAATCCCAGCACTTTGGAAGCCTGAGAGGGTGCCGATTACTTGAGCCCAGGAGTTCAAGACTAGCCTGGGCAACATGGTGAAACTCCACCTCTACAAAAAAAAAAAAAATATATATATATATATATATATAAATAAAATAATATATTTATATATTATATATATTTATATGTATATATTATATATAATATATGTTTTATATATAAATATATATATATGCCTGTAGTCCCAGCTACTTAGGAGGCTGAGGCAGGAGGATCACTTGAGCCTGGAAGGAGAAGGTTGCAGTGAGCCAAGATTGTGCCACTGCACTCCAGCCAGGGCAACAGAGTGAGACCTGTCTAAAAAAAGCAAAACAAAGCAAAACAAAACAAACAAAAAATTAAACTAGAACTTATTTTTTTTAATTGTACAAGTCCTATGCTTACCTGTGGAAAGATACTAGATCCTTTAGAGATGTTTTTAAAAAGTATTGTCCATAGATGATCCACATCAGAATTACACAGTCTGCTTGTTAGAGAAGGTAAATTTTCAATGTGCTTGTTTGCTCAACCTAACCTCTCAACTAGCCCCAGAATCAGAATCACTCCTGACCTAGCCCCAGAATCAGAATCACTGGGGCTAGGGGCTGGAAATCTGCTCTTTCAACAAACTCACCAAACAATCCCTGAGCTCAGAAAATCTTAAGAACCACCAATAAATGATTCAAACAAGTTAAATGTAACTAGTTTACATTTAACTATGTAGCAAGGTAATGTAACTAGTTGGGTTTTTTGTTTGTTTGTTTGTTTCGTTTTGTTTTGTTTCCTCTTTAGTTCAACACTAATCCCCACACCTACCAACTTAACTTGATTATCATCAAGAAGAGTCCAACCTCTTTTTGAAGAGGAAACAAACTGTCAAGCTTCAATAAGAGCACACAATTTCCTGTGAGGTTGAAGCAAATGTTCTGCTTTCTTTATTAAGTTTATTTTAACTAGATTTGCTAAGCTTCCTCTAAATGTGTCATAATATCCTTACCCCCTTCCTTTTTTGAGCACTGCCAATCACAGTCTCATTTCACATACGCAGTTGTGCTCAGTGTCATATTCTAATTGTCTGATACATTTGAAATCAACATAATCCGATATACTTCTGATTTAATATTCCCTTAGTTTAGGCTCTCCTGAGTTATTAATTCTTTCTAGACTCAGAATACTCTTATCTAATTTTGCCTTTCTTATTGAACTAAAAGTTACTCTTATGTGAAAAAAACATAAGTAGCAACAATTTTTAAAACCCCAAATCTTGAATTTGAATATGATCAGAGGTCATTTATTAAGTAACACCAGAGGCAAATGACCAATATTAGACCCCCTAAACTATCATGACCCTGTCTTCTGGAGTCTTATTTCTCAAAACATCACAAAGCTTTCTCTCCTCTCTAGTCATTATGCCACCCTAAACTCATTCCCAACTGTTCATCTTTGCTCAGGCTGTGTCCCCACCTAGGGAAGCCCAGCCTCACCTCCTCTTCAATTACTGCAACCCATTCTGCTAGCTCTCTTCTCTAAATTCTTATTCTAGTCACCATCATTACCACCTAATTTTTAAAATCTTCCCAAAGGAGATTTTGACATGTCAGTCTCCAACTAAGAATCCTTCAATAGCACCGTGTTTTCTTTTCTTTCTTTCTTTCTTTTCTTTTAAAATAGAGTCTTGCTCTGTCACCCAGGCTGGAGTGCAGTGGCACGATCTCGGCTCACTGCAACATTCACCTCCTGAGTACAAGCAATTCTCCTGCCTCAGCCTCCCAAGTAGCTGGGATTACAGGCATACCATCATGCCCAGCTAGTTTTTGTATTTTTAGTAGAGATGGGGTTTCACCATGTTGGTCAGGCTGGTCTCAAACTCCTGACCTCAGGTGATCCGCCCGCCTTGGCCTCCCAAAGTTCTGGGATTACAGGCGAGAGCCACCACACCTGGCCAAGCACCATGTTTTCAACACTGAATACATCCTATGTCCCATGCTTTGCTAGGTGCCAAGGGTACATATACTAATGCAACACATCCAGAGTCTTACAGGCATTATGGACTGATGGGTTATTATCACTGGGGCTCACTAGAATTCTCATGTTGTCTACAGAGTGAACTTGAACTGGAAACAATCCTCATGGCCCTCCATGATCTGTTTCTAATTTTTTTTACTAATTGTATCCCCCCCCTTATTCTCTCTCCTTCGATCCAAAATACATGGGGCTACTTGCCACTAGACAAACATACCTGCTGCCTTTCTGTCTCTCTGAATTTGCTCACTTTGGTCTCTGCTCCTGAAGTGACCTCACTTCTCTACTCACGTTGATTCTGACATATCCTTGAGGACTCAGATTTCAAATGCCACCTTCTTCATGAAACATTATATTGCTTACGAAGTTCTAATTAAGTCAGGTTTCTCAAAAAGAACCCCACATAATACCAAATGCAATGACTAGTTCTTAATTAAATCCTGGTTTGAACAAACCAGCTGTAAGATATTTTGGGGTCAACTGGGGAAATTTGAGTATGAACTGGGCACAAAATTATATTAGGAAATTATTGTTAAACTTATCAGGAATGATAACGTTATCATAGTTATATAAAAGTCATTATTTTTAGACATGAAAATGAAATTAACAGGTTAAATGACATGATAGCTCAAAAATGGATGAAGGAAACATGAGAAAATGGGAAAATTTGGTAACGGGAATGCTGTAGATGTTTCTGGATTATTCTTTCTACTTTGCTGTGCATTTGAAAATATTTCTAACCAAAAGAGAAAACAGGAGCTCCAAAAATTTTTCTTGCCAATAAAAATAAAACATATTCACTAAAGAAAATCTGGGGAAAAGGAAAAGCAACACAAATAGAGAGAAACCAATATCCTACCACACAGAGATAATCATTTATATTATGATGCCTTTCCTTCTACACATTTATAAACCTAATTCTTTTCTTTATCTATTTTTATTGACACATAAAAATTATATATATTTTATGGTATACAACATGGTGTTTTAAAATATATAATTATTTTTATTTTACAAAATTGTTATGGCTCTGGACATATAGTTTTGTACTGATCTCAGATTTTAAAATGATATATACAAAAGATAGAAAGAAGCACATAAAACCGGGCTCGATGGTTCACGCCTGTAATCCCAGCATTCTGGGAGGCTGAAGCGGGCAGTTCACGAGGTCAGGAGATCAAGACCATCCTGGCTACTCAGGAGGCTGAGGCAGGAGAAAGGCGTGAACCGGGGATGCGGAGCTTTCAGTGAGCCGAGATCGCACCACTGCACTCCAGCCTGGGTGACAGAGCGAGACTCCGTCTCAAACACACACACACACAAACACACACACAGACACACACACACACACACACACAAAAGAGAATGCTGTATTTTGTAGATATGTTATATGTAAATAAAAAGTTAAAATACAAAAAAAAAAAAAAATGGTGCAGACAAACCTTCCAATCCTTCCAGAGTTACACACCAGCAGTTAGTTCTCTAATAATCCTAGATCCCACAGATGGGCTTTTCAATGGTGCATTTCAAATGGTGCATCCCAGAATCACTTGCCTCTTTGCAGTTTCCAGCATTTGTAGTTCTCACCGTGGGCTCTCCAGGCTACTACATGCTTTTTTCTTTTTTAATTTTTTCTGAGACAGAGTCTTGCCCTGTCACGCAGGCTGGAGCACAGTGGCCTGATCTCAGCTCACTGCAACCTCCGCCTCCTGGGTTCAAGCGATTCTTCTGCCTCAGCCTCCTGAGTAGCTGGGATTACAGGCACGTGCCACCACGTCCGGCTAAGTTTTCTATTTTTGGTAGAGACAGGGTTTCACCACATTGGTGAGGTTGGTCTTGAACTCCTGACCTCGTGATTCACCCACCTCAGCCTCTCAAAGTGCTGGGATTATAGGCGTGAACCACCACGCCCGGCCTACATGCTTTTTGAAGGGAATCACCAGCCTGGCCAACTGGGATCACCACAGTCATCAGCCATGCCACCTGGGCCATCACTGCTGCTGACCCATCTTGCCCAGAGTCTCCTGCCTTGCTCTACCCAGAACTCCCCTCTCCTAAAGTTCCTTGTCTACACCGTGTCACTGCTCCTCTCTTCATATGCCTTCTTGCCAATGTTAGCTCCAGCAACATGACCCTCTTTCTTTACAGAGATATCATTCAAATATTTTAATTATTTTCATAATCACGTGTAATAATATTAAATATATTTTTAAGTAAAAAATTGCTACACATCGTGTCACAACAACACAGCTGATTTTACTTTTATATTTTTTCATCTCTGTTGAAATTTGCCCGTATTTCTTACTGTGGATATTTTTATATTGTTAAAATCTTACATACTATTACATATTTTGGGGGGTTCCATTTTTTGTTTGTTTTCTTTTGTTTTGTTTTTTGTTTTTTTGGAGACAGAATTTCTGTCACCCAGGCTGGAGTGCAGTGGTGCAATCTTGGTTCACTGCAACCTCCACCTCTTGGGTTCAAGCGTTCTCATGCCTCGGCCTTCCAAGTAGCTGGGATTACAGGTGCATGCCACCACGCCCAGCTAATCTTTGTATTTTTAGTAGAGTTTTGCCATGTTGGCCAGGCTGGTCTCAAACTCCTGGCCTCAAGTCAGCCGCCCACCTTGGCCTCCCAAAGTGCTGAAATTACAGGCATGAGCCACCACACCCGCTTTGAATTCCATTTTAAATGGCCACATTATATATTATATATATTCCAAATAACTGAAATACCTTTTCCATTGAATTCCATTTTAAATGGCCACATTATATATTCCAAAGAACTTAATGTCTTTTCCAAGGACTCGAAATAAATTGAAACTATTCACTGATTATCAGATACTCTGTATACTTTATTCTACAACCTGATTTTTGCACCTCATATGTCATGGACCTTTTTGCAAGTCAGTACATATATTTTCTATGTTATTTTAAATGGCTGCATAGCATTCTATAGTAAAGATATATTTTTTCAATTTGTAAATTCTTTTCGATTTTTCAATTTGTGTAACTTTTTCATTTTGAATCATTAATACATTCTATGCTGCAAAAAAAGAAAAAAGAAAAGAAAAAAGAAAAAGAAAAAAACCAGAAAGAATAAAATGGCACACAGTGAAGTTTCTCTGCTCTCTTTTCAGTTCTCATCACCATCCCAGTTTGTAACCTCCTTTCTTACTTGATGTCTTACATTTCCTTCCAGAGTTTATTTAGTCAGAGGGAAGCAAACACAAACGTTATTCCTTATTTTTGTTTTCTCTCTTTCTCTTTAACCAGAATGTAACATATTGTATCTACTGTCCCTCGTTTTGCTTTTTTTTTTTTTTTCTTTTGAGACTGAGTCTGGCACTGCCGCCCAGCCTGGAGTGCAGTGGCGCGATCTCGGCTCACTGCAACCTCCGCCTCTCAGGTTCACGTCATTCTCCTGCCTCAGCCTCCCGAGTAGCTGGGACTATAGGCGCCCGCCACCGCGCCCGGCTAATTTTTTTGTATTTTTAGTAGAGACGGGGTTTCACTGTGTTAGCCAGGATGGTCTCGATCTCCTGACCTCGTGATCCGCCCGCCTCGGCCTCCTAAAGTGTTGGGATTACAGGCGTGAGCCACCGCGCCCAGCCTCATTTTGCTTTTTAAATGTAATGACCTAACTTGAAGATCGTTCCAACTCAGTACAGAGAGTTCCCTAATTCTTTGTTCTATAGCTGCATGGCTTCCTACTTTGTGGTGCCGTCTATGACTTCCACATGAGGGACACTGTGGTCATCACTTTGAATCCTGATCCCATCTTTACCTGTTAATTCCAAAACCTCATTCCATCCATTATCCACATTTATCCCTCTTTACTGTTTTGTTTCGTTTTGTTTTTTCCTACAAACATGTTAGGTCTCTTCTATGCTAACAGAGAACTTTACCTTCACTCTGGGGTACCTTAAGGCTCCCATAACCTTCAGAGCTCCAGATAGAGATATCCACAGTCTTCGTTCACAGCTTCCATTTCACCACCCATTCCTTCCTTGACACTTTGTGATCTTCTTTCTTCCTGTCTCAGTTAAAAATGATCTCTTGGCTGGGCACAGTGGCTCATGTCTGTAATCCCAGCACTTTGGGAGGCCCATGCGGGTGGATCACCTGAGGTCAGGAGTTCAGACCATCCTGGCCAACATGGTGAGACCCCATCTCTACTAAAAATACAAAAACTAGCCAGGCATGATGGCTGGCGCCTGTAATCCTAGCTACTTGGGAGGCTGAGACAGGAGAATCGCTTGAACTAGGGAGGCGGAGGTTGCAGTGACCTGAGATCGTGCCACTGCATTCCATCCGGGATGACAGAGCTAGACTCCATCCCAAAAAAATAAAACTGATTTCTGGAAGATCATCTAATAGAAACATTCAGCATCTTGGTCTATTTCTCTATCCTCCCTGCTCTAACATCTGAAAATGAGCACCTACTCATTCAATCACTAACCTCTTGTAAAATGACTTCTGCCCACCCTACCCTCTTCATACTAAAACTGATCTCCAATGTCAACCTGTTAATGGCCAGTAATCACCCAGTAACCTGGCTAAGTGACTACCTTCTTTAACCTCCACTCTTGCTGCTCCTGTTATGCCTGCTTGTCACCACAGCCTAACCCCTAGAGATTCTATCTTGCCAATGCCTTCCCTTCTATCCTTTCCTAACTATCTATTATTCTATTACTCCTAAATCAGTTCCTCGTTTCTGATTATCTGGATGATAAGCAGCATGCTTCTAACAAATCTTTCTCTCTCCAGCTTCTTTCCCACTCTAACTGAAAACGTGGGTTTTTCATCATCCCTTTCTTCAAAACTCTTATTTCCAAGTCAATTAAGCACTAACTCCCCAATCTGATGTTCAATTACTTCCACAATTTTAACACAATTGCACATGTAATGGCATCGGTCAGCATTACCTCCCGCTGCTATTCCAAGCATACCCTGTGCTCCAGCCACAGCAGTCTGCTTATTTTGCACGAAACACATGGCCTGCTTCTGCACCTCCAGGCTTTGGTTCACCCCTTTTTTTAAAATCCACCTGGATTATGTTTCCCCTCCATCTCTGCTATTCTAAATCTCATCCTCCCCTAATTTCACTTGTCACGCTATCTTCACTAACCTTCTACGAGATGTATTATAATTATTTGTGCAGTTATTTTCCACACTGGATTCTAAATTCTGCTAAAACGAAATACTGTACTGCCTTTGATGAGCCTTTCCATGTGCCAGCCATGTGTTAAGTGAGCTACATGCATTATCTCATTTAATCATCACATCGACACCTAGGTCAGGACTCTCCCATTTAACGTTAAACAAACTGAGGCTCCGAGAGATTAAGTAGCTTGCAGCTTTCACGCAGCTAATTATGGTGGAATCAGATCCCTCCCCAAGGTTCACGCTTGCATTACTTAGGGTAGCCAACACAGTATATTCGCCAGCTACACTGCACTCAACCTGTGTGTGCCGGATCAGCATGTTAAAAACGGTGTCTGCAAGTAGACCAAGGGAAGAGGGGCTGCGGGGGCGGGAAGTGACATAGCAATGAATTAGGATGGCGGGATTGGCGGTGATGTTTCCAAATTTCCACTGTTGGGTTGTACAGCTTTTGAAATAAGCATTTAAAATGTATAGTTACTAAACAGAATTGCACCTACTCTTGGTCTAATGTGTAGGTTAGTTTTGTCTCCCTGATTTTATTGTCCCCCGGGATTGTTTCTGTTCTGCCGTGTTCCCAGAGCTTTCGGCGCATTGCTCAACACACGGTGTGCGTACTTGTTGATTTTAATGTATGTGTTTGCATATGTGCACAGCAACTGGGCAGCGGACGTGGGTGTGGGATGCACTGTGCATTCCTTCTCCTCATTCTTGTTCCTTTGAGCAGCTGCAGCCTGAATGCTTTCCCTCTGGGGTAGGGGAGAGGCAGAACCGCTGACCCTTTAACAAGTTATCCCTCACAAAACAGGTGTCTCCCCCGACTCTCAGTGGAGAGGGATGGCTGGATACTCAGTGACATCAGCCACGAGCCAATGGGAAGTCGGGCTCCAGCCGTCGCGCCAATGGGCGTCCGGGGGCGGGCCGGGTTTCCTGGGCGCCGGGCTGGCCGGGCTGGTCCTGCGGCCGCAGCTGAGTCTCCGCCGCTCGCGCTGCCCACCGCGGCTCCGGCGGCTCCAGGCGCAGTTCCCCGGCCCGCGAGGCTCCCGGCCCCCCGGCTCGAGCGCCTCCCGCCGCAGCCAGCTCCCCCGCCGGCCGGGCTCCTGCGCGGCGCGGCTCATGCCCCCGGGCGCGGGGCGCACAGGCCGGCCGGCCGCCACTGGGAAATAGGCCCCCGGGGGCGGCGGCGGCGGGGCCATGGCGCGGAGACCCCGGGCGCCGGCCGCCTCCGGGGAGGAGTTCTCCTTCGTCAGCCCGCTGGTGAAATACCTGCTCTTCTTCTTCAACATGCTCTTCTGGGTGAGTCTCGGGGCCGAGGGCACCTGGGCGGCGGGGTCCACCCGCGGGGTGGAGGGGTGGCCCGGAGTGCCCCACGCGCGGGAGCCACACTGCCGAGTTTTCTGGGCTGACGGCACTTGGGGGAAATTCATCCTGGGGAGGGACACCCCGGGGACGCCGCGTCTGCAGGGGGCGTTGCAGGGAGGAGGGTATGCCAGGGAATCAGTGAAGACTGATGGGTATTGTCGGGGTGTCGGAGGAGGGTCTGTGTCAGGCTAGAAATGTAGGTTTGAGGCAGCCTGTTGGCCCAAGGCGGACCCACTGGCACATGATGGGGAGTCGGTGGTGGCAGGTGACTTTCAGGCCTGGGGGCCTGGAGGCCTGGCTGGCAAAGAAGAGGAAGGAAAAACCCAAACCTCTCTCTCCACCGCTTCAGAGAAGATGGGTTATGGGCATCATCTCTTCCTTTCGCAGGCCTCCTCTACCCGCACCTACACCCCCCCCAAAGTCTGGGAAGAATCGCCTCCAGGCGCAGATGTCTTGCCTATCCCAGCACTGCCCCAAACTTTGCCCCCTCCCCGCCACCCTCCTCAGGACCAGACTTCACCCCTGGAGCCTGACAGTCCCCAGTGTCTTTAAACAGGACCCCGTGTTGGGCCGGAGGGCCAGGGATTCTTTCAGAATCTTCTGCTTGGGGTGGACAAAGTATTGGGCTGGGACTCAGGACACCTGGATTCCCATCCCACTCTGCCGTTCATTGTTGACTTGACCGACCTAAGCATGTTATGTTCATGTCTGCAGGTCTTGCCTCCCTCCCCCACAAATCCAACCTAGTGTGATCAGGGGTGGCAGAAAGACTGCTGAAGCTGAGAACTGAGCTGAACCAGATCATGCAATGCCAGCTCGACCCTATTTCCTGGCTAGAGAGTCCTGGAGGTTCTGGAGTGTGAGAACGTAGGGATGTCCTTCCTTCATTCACCTCCTCTTCTGGCTCCTACCACACCAGAGCTGCTGCTTCTGGAGCCCACCATCCTTCCCCACTTCAGCTGGAGACCTAAAGTTCAGACTTACAGGAGGGAAGAATTGAGTCTAAAATATGTTTCCTAGGGGAGGGAGCAAAAGAGACATCTAAGCCCTTTGCTGTAAAGGTTTCACAGGGCCCGTGGGGTGAAGTGCAGACACAAAGCACATAAGTGCTGGCCTGTTGGGACAAATGAGAGAAATCTCAGAGGGTGGTGATGACAGCACACTCAGCCATCATACTCCTGGGGAAAATGAAACTTGGGCTCCTATCAAATGCTCAGTTTTAGAACTGGAAAAACATTTTAGAAGACATCTTGTCCAGCATCTGTGTTTATGTCTATAAAATGTAGAAAACTAAAGCACAGAGATGTTAAATGTTTTGTCCAAGGTCCAACAGCTGGTTAGCAGGCTTGGTCTGGTGACCTTTCTACTGAACCACAGTGCCTCTGGGGGAAGTCCTCAGCGCAGATGGCTGCTGCTATAGCTGGGGTATTGGCAGTTTTAGTAGTCAACCAGTCAACCCAAGTTCCCATAGTCTAAGTTCTGCTTCAGCTGGAGGTTAGGAAAGAACACGAGAAAATCCCTTACCACTCTGCCAGTGCTGAGAGCGCACTGAGAGACTCCCCACCTACGGGCAAGTATCAGTGAAGTCTCCTCTGTGCTCACTGAGTGTGCCAGGCCAGTGACGTGCCATCGTCAGAGCCAGCACTAGCATCTCAGGGACTTTAGGTCATCACTCTGACTTCCTTTATCTGCCGAGACTGGCTCCCTTGGAGCCGTCGGCACCTCACCCTTGTCTGTGCTTGCCAGTGACAACAGCTGGGTGCATCTGTTACACTTGTGTTCCTGGTCTTTTTTTTTTTTCTCGAGCTTCCCTACCCCTTACCTCCACCCTACCCCCCTTTTATCAGATAAATGACTTTGAGAGATCTCAACCATGAGAGAGTTTGGCTCCACAGACCCATTTACCTTGGTAAAATGGTTCATTCAAAGTCAGAAGACCCGGGCGGCCAAGCTAGCACCACCCCAAATTAGAATAGAGCCCCTTCTTGGCCCTACAGTAGACTCATAAAAAATCAGAGGCTCTAGAAATAGCACACTGAAGGACAAGAGGCTCAGCATCTTTTTGGCACCAACTTACTGTGTGACCCTAAGCCAATGTATCTGTCTCTCTGACCTTAATAATCTTTCTCCTCTAAAGGAGAAACAATTTCTGCCTTAGTGAACTATTTAAGGATGAATGAATCATTTGGGGGACTGTCATCTTTTTTTTTTTTTTGAGACGGAGTCTCGCTCTGTCGCCCAGGCTGGAGTGCAGTGGCAGGATCTCAGCTCACTGCAAGCTCCGCCTCCTGGGTTTACGTCATTCTCCTGCCTCAGCCTCCCGAGTAGCTGGGACTACAGGCGCCCGCCACTTCGCCCGGCTAGTTTTTTGTATTTTTTAGTAGAGACAGGGTTTCACCGTGTTAGCCAGGATAGTCTCGATTTCCTGACCCAGTGATCCGCCCATCTTGGCCTCCCAAAGTGCTGGGATTATAGGCTTGAGCCACCGCGCCCGGCCTGTTTTTTGTATTTTTTAGTAGAGACGGGGTTTCACCATGTTAGCCAGGATGGTCTCGATCTCCTGACCTCGTGATCCAGCCATCTTGGCCTCCCAAAGTGCTGGGATTACAGGCTTGAGCCACCGCGCCTGGCCGACTGTTTTCTTTCTTCAAGACCTGGAACTGGATCTAAGGATGAATCTCCCTGTGTCCTGATTGCCCTTCCTAGGGGACAGTACTTTTCAGGTCTTATTGAATGTCCCTTCTCCCCCAAACCCAGTGCTGCACAGGTATATTCCACACAAGAGCAGCTGGAGAGAAAGGGCTGCTTCCCCAGATCAGGGGGCCATCTTTCTTCCTAGCCCCTCTTCAGGGACTGGTTCCCATGCTTTCTTTTTTGTAGACTTTTATCACCCTAATCAAATTCCGCTCTTCTGCCCAGGAAGCACCTATGGATGAGACGATGGTCAGCCCACACCCTTGCAGGCAGAGTGCATGCTCTGACCAGCTTCTGGAGCGGCCACGTGGCAGTGGTTATTGTGTCTGTGCCTGGAACCCACTAGGAAGGTGTCTGGCATCCTCTGGGCTCACATTCAGTGGTGCTGGTGGTGATGGTGGCTATGTCTGCTCTTGCTCTAGAAGCCCTGACTCTTGGGGCATTTGGAGTCTGACTCAGAAAGCTAATGAATTTCTGGTGACGGGGACCAGTTCCTACTGTTCGTGTTTCAAATCTCACTTCCCCTTTGACCCGGGAGTTCTGATTTTCTTCCCTGAATCGTGTTGCTGGGTTACTGACTGTGGGGATTCCATGGCCTGGAGTAGCTGCTCTAAGATCCTAGATGTTGTATTTAAATCAGTTAGGGCGGCTACAGAGCAGCTGCCTCTCCTCACCTCCCTCTGCAGGACAGCTTCTTGCAGAGAAAGACATTGGGGTGGTGCCTGCTTTATCAGCTTGGCCATGTGTTGTCAGGAACATACAGTGCCGCCCACCTCCTTCCTCACTGGTCCTTTTCCCACTCAGGGCAGCAGTTGGCTGGCTTTTGAGTCAGGCAGAGCCCAGAAGCTCAGACCTCCAGCCCCTGTGTCTCAGCCCAGGCTTCCCTAGCAGCTATGCCTCAGGACTCCCATGGCACCTTCTGTATTCTTCGATTGTCATATCCCTTACCTGTGCTGCAATTGTGTTTACTTCTCCATCTTCCCCTCTAGATTTCGGGATCTTGAGGCTGAGCACAGCCCTGTTCACCTCTGGATCCCCGGCGCCCAGCTGTGTTTGGCATAAATTGGGTGCTTATTGAATGTTTATTGGATGGCGAGTGAGAGCGCAAACCCCACAGGGTAGAGGCATGGTGTCCATCCTCCCTCCCTCATAGACACTGGCCTGTAAAGATGCAGCTCAACCTGGGGTCCTTGAGCACTCTTGGTGATGAGGTACCCAACTGTGTTCTCCTCTGTGATGGGTCTGGTGGCCTGGCATCCCTTCCCTTAAGCCAGGTCAGAAACATGGCAGCCATCCCCTCTTCAGAGCCACACGTACGTACTGTCTACAGCATGTGGATTTTCTCACTTCCACTGCTACCTATATGGACCCCCGTTCAGGTCTTCCCTAGGCTGAGCCAAGCCATCGGTGGCGCATCTTCTTCAAGAAAGCCACTCTCCCATGCAGGACTACTGTATTGGAGTCCTTGGGCACTCAGAATCACCCAGACCACTCTCAGCACCATCTCTTTTCGTCTGGCTCAAAAATCATGAGGACGTAACCAGGCATCAAGCCAGCCAAAACCTCTTCTAAGTGGCAGGGGCCCTTTCTGCCATCCAACCTCCTCATCCTATACTTCCAAATACACTAGGAGGCAGAGCCCATCACCTCCTTCCCCCCGCCCCCCATCTTCCTCATAGACTTGGCTGGCTTCAGTAACTGAAGATAGTCAGATGCTTTTTATAAAAACAACAAAAATTACAAAATATGGGAAATGAAGACAAGAACCATCTCCTTTGCTATGCAGGTCGCATGCACACCTTCTTAACTCCCCAGCAGCTTTGTTTGCCTTGGACCAAGTAGAAAACCATAAACTTAAAGCAGCCTTTAAAAAGAAAAAAAGAAGGCTGGGCACAGTGGCTCACGCCTGTAATCCCAGCACTTTGGGAGGCCGGGGCAGGTGGATCACCTGAGGTAAGGAGTTCGACACCAGCCTGACGAACATGGTGAAACCCCATCTCTACTAAAAATGTAAAAATTAACCGGGCATGGTGGTGCACACCTGTAATCCCAGCTACTTGGGAGGCTGAGGCAGGAGAATCACCTGAACCCGGGAGGTGGAGATTACAGGGAGCCAAGATTGCGCCATTGCACTCCACGCTGGGCGACATAAGCGAAACTCCATCTCGGAAAAAAAAAAAAAAAAAAAAAGGAAAAAGAAAACATAGAATGCCTCTCAGATCTTGGTAGGAGGCTAGTGCAAGGCCAGTCCCTCCAGGGCTGTGAGTTTGAATGTTTATTTACTGCAAGCCCTTGCTAGACCTCCCTTCCTCTTTCTTAACCTTGGAAGAACAAAGTCAGCCATGGCCTGAGGAAGATGCCAAAGGCTTGGCCCCAGACATTGTTGAGGAAGGAGCCCTGTGAACTCCTCCATTTCAGAGGGACACTGTCCCCCAGTCCGGAGGGAGAGCGCTGAGAGCCAGCCTCACATGGACAGCCGCCACCTCAGACACCTGTAACAGCAGCGCCACGGACAGCACAGAAAGACCAGTATGTGTAAGGTTATGGGCAGGGAGAGAAGTGGCCGTGCTCTGGGGCCACAGGCTGAAAGTTCTTTGACTTCATCCAGATATAAGGGTAGGAAGGACTGAGAAACCAGAGGTGGAGACCACTGCCTTGCCCATTTCCCTCTGAGCAGGGACAGGGTTTTGATTGCCACACAGGGAACCACTTTACCCTCAGCTGACTCCACCATCACCTTCAAAAGAGGAGGAAAAGAGATTCTAAGGAGGGGGTGTGGGCCCTGAGACAGTAGGGTGCCACTGCTTCTTACAGCCTGGACTTTGGACTATGGAAGACAGACAAGGCTAGGGCTTTCCCTGGAAGCTGCACCTGCGGGTGGCCCCCCTGTGGCAATGCCATGCCTTCCCTTTTCAGAGTGCTGTTCCAGAGACTTCCCTCTGAGCCACCTCCTGGGCCCCACTGGCACCCTGTCCCTCCCCGCCAGCTGCAGTCTTCCTTCCCCTGCCTGAGCCCTAGCCCATTTGGAGATTATCAGCTGTTCCCCCAAGGGAACCACAAGCAGCTGCTTCCCATCTCCCATGATGGCTGAGGTGAATATGGAAAATCCTGGGGGTGCTGAGAGGCAGAGATAGGAAGGCAGACAAATGGCCAAGCTCATGAGGCTTTGGGGACATCCAGACCTAGGTTCCAGTCCCACTTCAGCCGCTCACTAGCCAAGTGAACGGAGGAAAGTTGCTAAAATTCTCTGAACATCATCTCTATAAAATGGAGATCCTAACGCCCTCTTGGGTTTGTGGTCAGAATTAAATGAGACAGTGTTTAGCCCGGCGCCTGGTCCTTGGCACTCAACAGAAAGTAATGCCACTGCTATCCCTGTAAACGCTCCTAGAGGTCACCTGCTGGGGGTGGACGTGGAGGGTGAGGTTGAGTGCTCCTCCAAGGAGGACGAAAGAGAGTGGCAAGCAGACAGGAACTGGCTAGGGAAGGGCCAGCCTTTGCTCAGCCCTCTTTGCTCACGTTCTCACCATAACAAAGGAAGACTAAAAACAAAGGAAGAAAATTAAAGAGAAAAGAAAAAAAACTCAGCAGGAGACAATCATTATTGGTAGCTTTATGTTGTTTAGTTTATGGAGAAATTTCCTATTTATCCCATGAACAGAGCCACACTGTTGTCTCCGGGGTCCTTCCCTAGGAATCTAACTGAATCTTAACTGTGAGGAAACATCTGCTTCTCAAGGCTTGTCACACCACCTCGGCCTTTTAACATTTTTATTTACATATTTGTTGGTTCATTTGTTTGTTTGTTTAGACATGGTCTTGCTCTTTAACCCAGGCTGGAGTGCAGTGATGGGATCACAGCTCACTGCAGCCTCAACTGCCTGGGTTCAAGCAAACGTCCCACCCCATCCTGTTGAGTAGCTTGGACTGCAGGCATGCATCACCATGCCCGGCTAATTTTTTTTTTTTTTTTTTTTTTTTAGAGATTGGTCTCACTATGTTGCCCAGACTGGTCTTCAAATCCTGGCCTCAAACGATCTTCCCCACTTTGGCCTCCCAAACTGGTGGGATTACAGGCATGAGCCACCATGCCTGGCCCTACCTTGGTCTTAAATGCAATCCAGTAGAGATGGACTCTGGGAGCGAATTTGCCTGTAATTATTGGCATTTGGGCATAAGAGCCAAGGAGAACAACCTTTGTTCAGGACCTCAAGTTGAGGCCCTGCAACCTTTCCTCTCTTGTTGCTGATTGCCCTGAAGTACTGTCTTACGGGATAGAATAAGGGTTTTCCTTTTAAACATCAAATCATGACAATTTTTTCCAAATTTGCAAGAAAAAAAGTCAAGATGAGAAAATTTTCTTCATCTCCTTTCTTCCATGAACATTAGTACCTGCAGCTGTTTATCTGCCTGCAAGTGCTAACAAAAGGCAAACAGAAGAGGACAAGTAGCAACTAACTATTATGGAAAACTAGGAAACAATTTAGAGTATTGCCTGCGTTGTTTTATGAAATGCAGAGACATACACCTAGCAGCCACATCTCTTGGTAATAATTGTTCCTTAGTTCTATAATAGAAATTAATGTTTGTCTCCTCACATGATACAGTGAGTTGGACACAGCAGTATCTGTGTAATATTCCTGTCAAATATGTGTAATCTGAATCTAACTGTGAGGAAACAACCAAATAAATCCAAATCAAGGGACATTCTGCAAAACAATTGGCCGAAATATAAAAACTGTCAGTGTCCAAAGAAGTGTCAGAACAAGTGTTGGGAAGGATGAGAAGACATTGGAACCCTCACACATGGCTAGTGGGGAAGTAAAAAGGCATAGCCGCTGTGGAAAACAGTTTGGCAGATCCTTAAAAAATTAAACATAGAATTACCATGTGACTCAGCAATTCCTAGGTATAGAGAACTTTGAAAACAGGTATTCAAACAAGACCTTTTACACAAGTGTTCATAACAATACTATCCACAGCAGCCAAAAGGTGGAAACAACACAAATGTCCACCAATGGAGGAATGGAGAAACAATTGTGTTATAGTCACACAACACAGTATTATTCACCGATAAAAGGAAATGAAGTTGGCAGGGCGCAGTGGCTCACGCCTGTGATCTTTTGGAGGCCGAGGCGGGTGAATCACTTGAGGTCAGGAGTGGCCTGGCCAACATAGTGAAACCCCGCCTCTACTGAAACTACAAAAATTAGCTGGGTATGGTGGCGCACACTGTAATCCCAGCTACACAGGAGGCTGAGGCACAAGAATTGCTTGAACCTGAGAGGCAGAAGTTGCAGTGAGCCGAGATTGCACCACTACACTCCAGCCTGGGTGACAGAGCGAGACTCCATCTCAAAAAACAAACAAACAGGAAATGAAGTTGTAACACATGCTGCAACACAGATGAATCTTGAAAACATTCTGCTAAGTGAGCCAGGCGCGGTAGCTCATGCCTGTAATCCCAGCACTTTGGGAGGCCGAGGCAGGCAGATCATCTGAGGTTGGGAGTTCGAGACCACCCTGACCAAGATGGAGAAACCCCATCTCTGCTAAAAATACCAAATTAGCCAGGTTTGGTGGCACATACCTGTAATCCCAGCTACTCAGGAGGCTGAGGCAGGAGAATGACTTGAACCCGGGAGGTGGCGGTTACGGTGAGCCAGAGATTGCGCCATTGCACTCCAGCCTGGGCAACAAGAGCGAAACTCCATCTCAAAAAAAGAAAAAAGAAAGAAAACATTCTGCTAAGTGAAAGAAGCCAGACACAGAGGGTCACATAGTGTGTGATTCCAATGACAGGAAATGTCCGGAATAGACAAACCCGTAGATACTGAAAGCAGATTTGTGGTTACCAGGGGCTGGGGTCAGAGGACGGGGTGATGGAAATGGGGAGTGATGGTTTAATGGATACAGAGTTTCTATTTGGGGTGATGATAAAGCACTGCACCCTGATGGTGGTGATGGTTGCACAGCCATGTCAATGTACTGAAGGTCGTTGAACTGTTTACTTTAAAATGTCTAAAATGGTACATTTTGTGTCACGTGTATTTTACCATAAATTTTACAGTCAGTGTCTTAAAGACCAAAAACAAAGGAAGAAAATTAAAGAGAAAAGAAAGCCAAGAAACTGTTCCAGGCTGAAGGAGATTTAATCTCTAAATGCATGATCCTTGATTGGATCCTGGATAAGAAACAAACAAAAAAAAAGGTTACAAAGCACATTTTGGGGATAATTGCGGAAAGTTACATATGGACTGTAAATTAGGTCACAGTAATAGTGTATTAAAGTTTAAAAAAGAGGTCAGGTGCAGTGGCTCACTTCTGGAATCCCAGCACTTTCGGAGGCCATGGCGGGTGGATCACTTGAGCCCAGGAGTTCAAGACCAGCCTTGGCAATGTTGTGAAACCCTGTCTCTAAAAAAAATTTAAAAATTAGCCCAGTTGGTAGCACATGTCTGTAGCCCCAGCTACTCAGGAGGCTGAGGCAGGAGGATTGCTTGAGCCCAGGAGGTCAAGACTACAGTGAGCCCTTGATTGTGCTACTGTACTCCAGCCTGGGTGACAAAGCGAGACCCTGCCTCAAAAAAAAAAAAATAATAATAATATGACAAAATCTATAATGTACACCAACAGAGCACTGTGACTTCCCAGTGCTCTGTCACTTGAACAATTTTAAGATCCACTACCTTAGCCAAGCCTGGTGGCTCATGCCTGTAATCCCAGCACTTTGGGAGACCAATGCAGGAGGATCACCATATGCCAGGAGTTTAAGACCAGCCTGGGCAACCTAGCAAGATCCAATCTCTACAAAAAATTTAAAAATTAGGTGAACATCGTGGCGTGTGCCTGTACTGAGGAGGCTGAGGCAAGAGAATCTCTTGAGCCCAAGAGGTTGAGGCTGCAATGAGCTATGATTGTACCACTGCCCTCCAGCCTGGGCAACACAAGAGTGAGACCTTGTCTGTTGGGTTGCGGGGGGGCGGGGAAGATCCACTGCCTTAAGTTTTGGTGTGATTGATGGGAAATCACCCAGATTAAAGTTTGTAAAACTGTATGCAAGTTAACCCTAGTTTATGAAAATCTGATATTAAAAAATGTATAGGCTGGGTGTGATGGCTCACGCCTGTAATCCCAACACTTTGGGAGGCTGAGGCAGGTGAATCACCTGAGGTCAGGAGTTTAAAACTAGCCTGGCCAACATGATGAAACCCAGTCTCTACTAAAAATACAAAATTAGCCGGGTGTGGTGGCTCATGCCTGTAATCCCAGCTGTTTGGGAGGCTGAGGCAGGAGAATCGCTTGAACCTGGGAGGCGGAGGTTGCAGTAAGCCAAGATCACACTGTTGCAGTAAGCCGAGATCGCGCCATTGCACTCCAGCCTGGGCAACAAGAGCGAAACTCTGTCTCAAAAAAAATAAATAAAAAGTATGAACTAGGCCGGGCGCGGTGGCTCAAGCCTGTAATCCCAGCACTTTGGGAGGCCGAGACAGGCGGATCACGAGGTCAGGAGATCGAGGCCATCCTGGCTAACACGGTGAAACCCCGTCTCTATTAAGAAATACAAAAAAAACTAGCCGGGCGAGGTGGCGGGCGCCTGTAGTCCCAGCTACTCGGGAGGCTGAGGCCGGAGAATGGCGTGAACCCGGGAGGCGGAGCTTGCAGTGAGCTGAGATCCGGCCACTGCACTCCAGCCTGGGTGACAGAGCGAGACTCCGTCTCAAAAAAAAAAAAAAAAAAAAAAAAAAAAAAAAGTATGAACTAACAAATTGAGTGGGGGGTGGTAATAGACTATTTTTTAAGAACAGTTTTACAGAAAAATTGAGAGGATAGCACAGAGATGGACATTTCTCAAAAAAACAAAAAATAAAACTACTAGACAATCCAGCAATCCCACTACTGAGTGTTTATCCAAAGGAAAAAAAATGAATATATTGAAGAGAAATCTGCACTCCCATGTTACTGCAGCACTATTCACAATAGCCAAGAAATGGAATCACCTTAAGTGTCCATCTACAAATGAATGGATATAGAAAATATGATTCATATACATAATGGGATATTATTCAGCCATAAAAAAGCACGAAATCCTGTGATTCGCAACATGGATAGAACTGGAGGTCATTATGTTAAGTGAAATAAGCTGGGCACACAAAGACAAATATTGCATGTTCTCACTCATATTTGAGAGCTAAAAAAGTGAAACTCATAGAGGTAGAGAATATAATGATAGTTACCAGAGGCTGGGATCCAGGGTCAGGAGGATGAAAAGAGGCTGGTTCATAGGTACCAACATATGGTTACATAGAAGGAATAAGTTCTAGAGTTCAACAGCACAGTAGGGTGACTATAGTGGACAACAATATATTGTATTTTTCAAAATAGATTTAAAATGTTTCTAACACAAAGAAATGATAAATGTTCAAGGTGGTGGATGTTCTAAATACCCTGATTTGATCATTAAACACTGTACGCATGTATCAAAATATCATACGTTTCCCATAAATACATACAATTTACATATATCAACTAAAAACATGTTATGATAGTATTGAGAGTTCCCATATATCCCATACTCAGTTTTCCCTGTTATTAACATATTAGTATGATAAATTTGTTGTAATTAATAGTATTATCATTGTAGTCCACTTTATTGGGTTTTTTTTTTTTTTAGTTTTATTTAATATCCTTCTGTTCCAGAATCCTATTCAGGATACTACGTTACTTTTTTCTTTCTTTCTTTCTTTTTGAAACAGGATTTTGCTGTGTTGCCCAGGCTGGAGTACAGTGGCACAATCATGGCTCACTGCAGCCTCAACCTCCTGGGGTCAAGTGATCCTCCCGCTTTAGCCTCCCAAGTAACTGGGACTACAGGTGCACACCACCATGCCCAGATTATTTTTATTTTTATTTTTTGTAGAGATGAAGTCTATGTTGCCTAGGCTGGTCTCGAACTCCTGAGCTCAAACCATCCTCTGCCATTGAAAAGTTCTGGGATTCCAGGCATGGCCCCCCATGTTCTGCCCTACATTACATTTAGTTGTCATGCCTCCTTAGGTTCCTCTTGGCTGTGACAGTTTCCTAGACTTACTTTGGTTTTTTTTTTTTTTTTTTGAGACGGAGTCGCGCTCTGTGGCCCAGGCTGGAGTGCAGTGGCCGGATCTCAGCTCACTGCAAGCTCTGCCTCCTGGGTTTACGCCATTCTCCTGCCTCAGCCTCCCGAGTAGCTGGGACTACAGGCACCCGCCACCTTGCCTGGCTAGTTTTTTGTATTTTTTTAGTAGAGACGGGTTTTCACCATGTTAGCCAGGATGGTCTCGATCTCCTGACCTCGTGATCCACCCGTCTCGGCCTCCCAAAGTGCTGGGATTACAGGCTTGAGCCACCGCGCCCGGCCTAGACTTACTTTGTTTTTAATGACCTTGACAGTTTTGGGGAGTACTGGTCAGGTATTTTGTAGAATGTCCCTTTATCGGAACTTGCCTGCTGTTTTTCTCATCATTATAATACTGGGGTTATGGCCTTTGGGAGGAAGACCAGAGAAGTTAAGTGCCATTTTATTTTCATCACATCACATCACATCACATCACATCATACAAGTGATTTGGCAACATGATCATTGTCGATGTTGGCCTCGATGAAGTAGTGTTTATCAGGTTCCTCCGCTGTAGAGTTAGCCTTTCCCCCTGTGTTCCGCACTGTGCTCTTTGGAAGAAAGTCACTATGCACGGTCTGCACTGAAGGAGTAAGGAGTTAAGCTCTACCTCCTCGAGAATCATTTGAAATTCTTCTATGTGGGAGATTTGTATTTTCTCCACTACTCATTAAGTCATTTATTTATATCAGCATGGGCCCACAGATGTGTATTTTTTATTTTGGGTAATAATTCAATATTTCTTTATTTTGACGCTCAAATCATTCTAGCCTTGGCCATTGGGAACTCTTTCAGTTGGCTTCTGTGTCCCTTTGGGATGCTCACATTGATGGGGATAGTGATGTGGGGAATTCATTTTTGTTTCTTCGTGAGCATTTCCTTTCCTTGGGGCACTACAAGATGACGTAGGCTCATCTTGTGCCCCTCCTGCCCCCATCCTAGAATCAGCCACTTCTCCAAGGAGCCCAGGGGATGGCTATTTTCATTACAAGGTGATCACTCACTTTACATAGGGATAATGGTACTGGTGTGTGCAAATTATTTTATATAATTTGACTGATAACTTTTCAGGAACATATATTTTGCTAAAAGCTAGACTCAGCCATTTTAAAAGTTGTATCTAGCTCTTAAAAGTTTCCAGCCAGGCTTCATTCTAGTCAGAATGTGAAAAGCTATCCAAGGAAGAGAAATGTCTTTATCTCCGTCCTCATCGTGAAAGGAGGTCATTCATGATATTGTGAGGTGCTATAAGGATTTTACAGAAAATTCTGACATAGTGGAAAGAGTTCCAGAATGAGATTAGGAGGTTGGATTTGGTCCAGATGGTGCATTGCACCCGTATGCACTTGGTTAAGTGTTACTTCCACTCTTTTGGCCTCATCTATAAAAAGAGGTGAGTGGCCAAACCCACTTCTAAAGTTCTGTTCACCTCCAAATGTGATGCTATGAACAGCAGCAGCAGCACTAACTTTGGAAAGGCAGTAGTTTTGAGGAATCCAGGGTGGGAAGTGGGGGCAGGAATGGGGGTGTGCAAGGTCAAGCTGTGAAATGCAGAATTTGAGAGCTCAGGGGAAAGACATCATTAATGATCGTATTAATATTAATAATATTAAAGACTTAGGCCGGGCGCGGTGGCTCACGCCTGTAATCCCAGCACTTTGGGAGGCCGAGGTGGGCGGATCACAAGGTCAGGAGATCGAGACCACAGTGAAACCCCGTCTCTACTAAAAAAAAAAAAAAAAAAAAAAAAAATTAAAGACCTTTTTTTTTTTTTTGAGACAAAGTCTTGCTCTGTTGCCCAGGCTGGAGTGCAGTGGCACGATCTCCACTCACTGCAAGCTCCACCGCCTCCTGGGTTCACGCCATTCTGCTGCCTCAGCCTCCCGAGAAGCTGGGACTACAGGTGCCTGCCACCATGCCCGGCCAATTTTTTTGTATTTTTAGTAGAGACGGGGTTTCATCGTGTCAGCCAGGATGGTCCCGATCTCCCAACCTCGTGATCCACCCGCCTCGGCCTCTCAAAGTGCTGGGATTACAGGCGTGAGCCACCGCGCCTGGCCAACTTAATCTTGATTTTAATGTAGCCTGCATCTGTGGCTCTAGATCCCTGGCTGATTGTTCTTTAGGCTTGTAGGTTCTCAGACTTGGCTGCACATTGAAATAACCGAGAACATATTCAGAAATACTGTTGCCTGGGTCCCAATGCCAAAGATTCTGATCCACTTGGTTTGGGATGCAGCCTAAGCATTAGCAGTTTTTTAAGCCTCTCTCCCAACAACCCTAAGTCCCAGGCGACTCTAACGGCAGCCAAAGTTGAGCATATGCTTTCGGCTATAAATGTTCTTGTCCCTCCACCATATAGCACATGGATTAAGGGTCCTCAGTGTACTGTCTGCATAGCAGCAGATGAATTGGATTTGGATAATGTATTAGTTTCCTGTTGCTGCTGTAACAAATGACCACAAACTTAGTGGCTTAAAACAACACAAACCAAATTTCTTATATTTCTGGTGACCAGAAGTCCAAAACGGGTCTCACCGGGCTAAAATCAAACAGGTCTCACCAGGCTAAAATACGGCAGCACCGCATTCCTTCAGGAAGTGCTAGGAGGGACCCGCCTCCTCGCCTGCTCCAGCTTTTAGAGGCAGCCCTCATTCCTCCATCCATAGCACCACAGCAGTCCAGCCTCTGCCTCCATTGTCATCTTCTCTGACTCCGGCCCTCTTGCCTCCTTCTTAGAAGGTCTTTTGTGATTGTATTGAGTCCTCAGGAATAATCTCCCTAGCTCAAAATTCTTAATCACATTTGCAAAGTTCCTTTGGCCATGAAAAGTAACACATTCACAGGTTCCAGGAATTAGGACATGGACGTCTTTGAGGGGACATTATTCTCTCTACCATAGATAGAGACAGAGCAACTGCTATAATTATAGGCCCATAAATAGAGTTAACTTACTCTATGATGTGTGGCATCTCTTTATTTTGCCCATTTTTTCAACTTTTATTTTAGGTTCAGAGGTACATGTGCAGGTTTACTATATAGGTAAATTGTGTGTCATGGGGTGATATTTCATAACCCAGGTAATAAGCATAAGTAGTTTTCCATCCTCTCCTTCCTCCTGCCCTTCACTCTCAAGTACATGTGTCCATGTGTACTCAGTGTTTAGCTCCCACTTACAAGTGAGAACACGTGGAATTTGGTTTTCTGTTCCTGGGTTAATCTGCTTAGGATAATGGCCTCCAGCTGTATCCATGTTGCTGCAAGGACACGACTTCATTTGTTTGTATGGCTGCATAGTATTCCATGGTACATATGGACCACATTTTCTTTTTTCTTTTCTTTTTTTTTAGACAGAGTCTCGCTCTTTCTCTAGGCTGGAGTGCAGTGGCATGATCTCAGCTGACTGCAACCTCCGCCTCCTGGGTTTAAGTGATTCTCCTGCCTTAGCCTCCTGAGTAGGTGGGACTACAGGCATATGCCACTATGCCCGGCTAATATTTGTATTTTTAGTAGAGATGGGGTTTCACCATGTTGACCAGGATGGTCTCGATCTCTTGACCTCATGATCCACCTGCCTCAGCCTCCCAAAGTGCTGAGATTACAGGCATGAGCCACCGTGCCCGGTCCCACATTTTCTTTTCTTTCTTTTTTTTTTTTTTTTTTTTTTTTTTTTTTTTGAGACGAAGTCTCACTGTGTCACCCAGGCTGGAATGCAATGGCGCGATCTCGGCTCGCTGCAACCTCTGCCTCCAAAGTTCAAGTGATTCTCCTGCCTCGGCCTCCGGAGTAGCTGGGACTACAGGCATGTGCCACCATGTCCAGCTAATTTTTGTGTTTTTAGTAGAGATGGGGTTTCACCATGTTGGCCAGGCTGGTCTCAAACTCCTGACCTTGTAATCCACCTGCTTCGGCCTAAGTGCTGAGATTATACGTGTGAGCCACTGCGTTTGGCCTGGCCCCACATTTTCTTTATCCCGTGCTGTTGGTGGGCATTTAGGTTGATTCCGTGCCTTTGCTATTGTGAAGAGTGCTTGTTTGGCCTTTCTTGTTTTATCTGTACTACGATTTAATCAGAGAACATCTTGTGGAAAATTATACACCCTGGTAAAAATTTAACATGAAAAACAATGAGAGCCTGGGAGCAACAGAAATCAAGAGCAGATACACGTTTTTCAGTAGTTCAGTTAAATGACACTCAGAACTGTAATTGGCTGTGGTGGGTTTATTTTATTTTATTATTTTTTTTTTATTCAGAGTCTCGCTCTGTCGCCCAGGCTGGAGTGCAGTGGCGCAATCTCGGCTCACTGCAAGCTCTGCCTCCCGGGTTCATGCCATTCTCCTGCCTCAGCCTCCCGAGTAGCTGGGACTACAGGCGCCCGCCACCATGCCCGGCTAATTTTTTGAAGTTTTAGTAGAGACAGGGTTTCACCGTGTTAGCCAGGATGGTCTCGGTCTCCTGACCTCGTGATCTACCCGTCTCGGCCTCCCAAAGTGCTGGGATTACAGGTGTGAGCCACCGCGCCCAGCCTGCAGTGGGTTTTAAAGGGCAGACAGAGATGCTCACTCACTCTGGTGGAGGACTGGCCACCAGGCCTGGGGAATGACTGGCATCTCTGTCGTGTAGTTTCCCTGCCTCCCCCATGCTCTGTGAGCCTGGCAGTGCTGTGGGACAAGGTGCCAGCTGGCACCTGCAGCTCTGCTAGCAGCTCCTTCCCTCCTGGACAAAGAGTATGAAGGCCGGCAATAACACTTTGGGCCCTGAGTTAGAGGCATGGTCAAATGATGTGAGGTGGGAAGAGACCGGGGCCAGCCAGGTGCAGTGACTCACACCTGTAATCCCAGCACTTTGGGAGGCTAGGGTGGGAGGATCAATTGAGCCCAGGAGGTCAAGGCTGAAATGAGCTATTATCATGCCACTGCACTCCAGCCTGAGCAATAGCACAAGACCCTGCTCCCCCACCCCACAAAAAAGAGGGGGCTGTACATACAGGCAGAGAAGAGTTCTGGAAGATGTGGTTTTAGATAATGATCGCCATTTACTGCTGAATGCATCTGCCGTCCCCTGCCAGATGGCAGAGGACCTTCAACAAGGAGGCCTACAGGAAAAAATGTCTTTGTACCGAGGGACTCATCTGACCCTATTACCTGTTCTGGGGGCCTAGCTCCCTTCTTCCACCAAAGCTCCATGGTGGCTCTTTCCAGCTGCTTTCTGTCTTGCAGGACAGTGGTGTCTAGCCAGCCATCTCCTTCCCCACTGAGTTGGTCAAGACCCTGTTGCTGAGAACTCTCTCCTGCCAGAGCTTGGCCCCATCTGTTGCCATGGCAACAGCCAGCTGCTGCTTAGCACCAGCCTGGAGACTGGGCACAAAAAAGGGTAGCCAAGGGAAGTAGGCACTGGAGCTGCCCTGCACCCCTGGAGACCTGGGGGTTGGCGGGCGGATAAGGCCCCTTTGGGGTCTCCTATTAGTCTCTGATGGGTTTGTTATCTCAGGGAGAAGCCACGAAATTTGAAAGATCTAAACTCCTCTCTATTCCTCCACAATGGAATCAGAGTTTGTGAAGATAAAGGTTCCTTTGCCAAGGCAGTTCCAGTGCGTACACACATACACTCACACACAGTTCTTCACATTGGAGTGCACTTTCTTTTTGTACTTGACACGATATTGACATCTAAGAGGGTTAGAGAGCTGGGAGTATGCAACCGCCCAGGCCTGCTTTAGGTATAAAACCTGCCCTTTGATGCAGATAGATTTGAATTCAAAACTTTTCCATTTCTATGTGACCGTGGGCAAGTTAACTATCAATAATGATAGGTAATATTTATTGTCAGGCATTGTGTTAAATGCTTTCCATGCATTATTTTATTTGATTCTTACAGTAATCTTATCAGATGTTTGTTCTTACTTCCCATCCTCAGATACAGAAACTGAGGCTCAGAAATTTACCCTATATGTACCCAAGTTTGACTCGCTCTGAAGACTATGTTCTTTTTAATTTTTAACTCAAATTTTTTAGAGACAGGGTCTCGCTCTGTCACCCAGGCTGGAGTGCCATGGCACAGTCATGGCTCACTGCAGCTTTGCACTCCTGGGCTCAAACCATCCTCCTGCCTTAGCCTCCTGAGTAGCTGAGACTACAGGTGCACACCACTGCACCCAGCCAATTATTATTTTGTGTGTGTGTCTAGAGACAAGCTCTCACTATGTTACCCAGGCTGGTCTCAAACTCCTGGCCTCAAGTTGATTCTCCTACCTTGGCCTCCCAAAATGCCCAGCCTGAAGCCCATATTCTTAATCGCTGTTTAGTATTAACCCTGGATTGCCTTAATTTCCTCATCCGTGAAGTGGGCATAATATCTGCCTCACAACCTAATTGTGTTGTGAGGACTGAATGAATAATGAAAAATATAATGTGAGTAAAAGTGTCTCACGGAGGCTGGGTGTGGTGGCTCACACCTGTAATCCCAGCACTTTGGGAGGCTGAGGCGGGCGGATCGCAAGGTCAGGAGATCGAGACCATCCTGGCTAACACAGTGAAACTCTGTCTCTACTAAAAATACAAAAAAAAATTAGCCGGGCGAGGTGGCAGGCACCTGTAGTCCCAGCTACTTGGGAGGCTGAGGCAGGAGAATGGTGTGAACCCGGGAGGCAGAGCTTGCAGTGAGCTGAGATCATGCCACTGCACTCCAGCCTGGGCAGCACAGTGAGACTCCATCTCAAAAAAAAAAAAAAAAAAAAAAGTCTCATGGAGGTAAAGCCCTGGCAGATTCTATCAGCAGAATTACTGGGGAGGTGAAAGATGCTCACCTTTGAGTCCTAGGGAAGTTGTCCTTCTCCTGCTCTCCTAGGTTACTCACGGCATTCAGGGCTCTCTGGTTTCCAGAATCTCAGGGTCTGGTTCTTTCCTGTCTCCACAGGTGATTTCCATGGTGATGGTGGCTGTGGGTGTCTACGCTCGACTGATGAAGCATGCAGGTGAGCTGTAGCTCTCCCTCCCTGCCCCCACCTTGTGCCATGCCCCTTCCCCCTCTGCCTCCTTCAGCCTGGCCCTCATACATAAGCTATGGTGCTGAAGGAGGCAGCCTCCCTGGAGCCAAATCTTCACGGTCTACATAGGTGTCAGACCCCCTCCATACCAGTGCCCCTGGATTTCCCTGAGCCCCCCTGAGTCTTCCAGGATATGCCTATATTGGAGGCTTAGGAAGTGCCTGAGAAAGAAGCTAGGCCCCTGGGAGCAGACAGTCATTAAGGGCTTTAGCCCCTCCCCAGCTCTGTTCTGGAGAAACCCAACCACCATTCCTATTTCACCACACAAGTCTCCAGGAAACAGAATCTGCAAAACTGGTGAGCCTAATGCCATTCTAATTCTTTTCTGGAGGGAAAGCAGCCCCTCCTGTCTTAAGCCCAGGAATAAAGGCTTTTATTTCATTAGTTTCTCAAATTAAATGCTACAACCCTTCTGGCCCCTTTTTGGTTCTCCCCCTGGGACAGGGGTACTGCCTCCGCTTAACCTTCATCCAACCATAATGGGGATTCCCCCACCAGGGGAAGGAGAACAGTTTGGGGCACCCTCCCACCCCATCCATGGGTTCCTCAGTGGGCACTGGGCTCAGGCTGAGGTCCAGCTCCTTCTCCAGAAGCAGCCCTAGCCTGCCTGGCAGTGGACCCTGCCATCCTGCTGGTCGTGGTGGGTGTCCTCATGTTCCTGCTCACCTTCTGTGGCTGCATTGGGTCCCTCCGTGAGAACATCTGCCTCCTGCAGACGGTGAGTGGTCAAGGCCCCACAGGAAAGACCCTGGCCCTCTCCCCATCATGCCTCTTAGCCTCCTAGGGCCCTTTGGTTTCCTTGTCCCACCCTACCCCCAGGCCTGTGCTGTCCACTCCTCAGTGCAGAGCTCAGCCCAGGTGACCCAGCACAGGGTGGCCACCCCCAGGACAGTGTCCCAGAGGCAGCTGCCTTTCTCATGTGTGGGGCATCTGGGAGAATTGCCTGGCAGCTCCCAGCATCCCCATGGCCCTGGGAAGGGCCGCTGCCCTGACTGGTCCCAGACGCCTCCTCTTCCTGCTGCTCCACAGTTCTCCCTCTGCCTCACCGCCGTGTTCCTGCTGCAGCTGGCCGCTGGGATCCTGGGCTTCGTCTTCTCAGACAAGGTAATGCTGGGAGCCAGGAGGCCTCCTCAGGTGTGACCCAGAGGGAGGAAGGAAAGTTCCTGCCCATGTTTAGCCTGGTTAATTAACCACAGCGCTCCTTCCCTTGAGAAACATCAGCCGTCGAAAAGTCCATTAAGGGTGAATGAACAGCCTGTAAGCTCATCATATCTGAAGAGAATTTTAAAATCATAAAGTGCTTTCCTCTGACAGTCTGAGAAGCTAACAGGGAAGTAAATTATACAAACACAAAGTTAAAATAATTTAGAAACTTTAATGGCAAATGACAGAATCAAACTCAATAATCAAGTGGGCCACTCTTACTTCTTTTAAAAATTGTTTATTGAGATAAACAGAAGGAAGGAAGGAAGGGGGAAGAGAACAAGATTTTGTTTTGAGGTTTTTTTCTTTTTTCTTTCTTCTTTTATTTTGTGGGGGGGGTGGCGGTTGTTGTTTTTGTCTTTTAAGAGATGGGAGTCTCACTAGGTTGCCCAGGCTGGCCTTGAACTCCTGGACTTAAGTGATCCTCCTGCCTCCATCTCCTAAGTATCTGGGATTACAGTCATGTGCCACCATGCTTGGCTTAAGAAAAGGTTTTTTGTTTTTTTTTAAGATGGAGTCTCTCTGTTGCCCAGGCTGGAGTGCAGTGGTGCAATCTCGACTCACTGCAAGCTCCGCCTCCCGGGTTCATGCCATTCTCCTGTCTCAGCCTCCCGAGTAGCTGGGACTATAGGCACCCACGACCACACCCAGCTAATTTTTTGTATTTTTAGTAGAGACAGGGTTTCACTGTGTTAGCCAGGATGGTCTCGAACTCCTGACCTCGTGATCCACCTGCCTCGGCCTCCCAAAGTGCTGGGATTACAGGTGTGAGCCACCGCGCCCGGCCAAGAAAATGTTTTGGACAATGCTTGCCATATCTGGAAATCATCTGCCATTCAGTGACATTCCTTTTTAAGAACCAGAATGCCTTTCCCAAAAGGCAAATGATTGCCAAGGGCAGAGTACAAAACTATGGAAAGAAAATTTGAGAAAAGTAGTGAGGCAGGAAGGAAGAGACTATGGTAGAAAATTATGAAATTGGGCCAGGCATGCTGGCTCATACCTGTAAACCCAGCATTTTGGGAGGCCGAGGCGGGCAGATCACTTGAGGCCAGGAGTTTGAGTCTAGCCTGGCCAACATGTCGAATCCCTGTCTCTACTAAAAAACACCAAATTAGCTGAGTGTCAGGAGGCTGAGGCACAAGAATCGCTTGAACCCAGGAGAAGGAGGGTGCAGTAAGCTGAGATCGTGCCACTACACTTCAGTCTGGGCGACAGTAGAACTGTGTTCTAGAGAAGAAAAAAAAGAAAAGAAAAGAGAAAAGAAGAGGGGAGGGGCAGGGAGGGGAGGGGAGGGGCAGGGAGGGGAGGGGAGGGGTAGGGACGGGAGGGGAGAAGAGAAAATTATGAAATCGAGAGCCGCTGAGTTAATTCCGAATTTTCTAGTCCTCCTGGCTTAGAAAGATCCTGAAATGATGTATTAAATAGCTGAGTCTATAGAGATGCAATTATCTCGTGTCCACTAGAGGGCAGTGCCTCAGCTCAGTAAGCTACTTTCTGCTAAAAAAATTAAAAATTAATTTGTTTTCATCAGTCAACAAGTATTTTGTGATAGTAGCATTCAGAGATAGATATGCATTGGAATATCCTGAAATGTGTCTCTGGAAAGCTTCAACAGCAGGTCCAGCATTTTTCCTGCCCACTGGTACCTGAGGGCCTTGGGATGGATGGGCTTTGGAACTGAACTGGCTATCTTCCACCATTAGGACTCAGTTCTGATTTCAAGGCAGACTCAATTAAGAAGGATGACCCCTGTCTACTGTTATTTTTGCAGGAAGGAGCAAGTTAGGGATTAGTCCTGTGTTCTGATTCCTTGCCCATGTTTCCGGCAGGCTCGAGGGAAAGTGAGTGAGATCATCAACAATGCCATTGTGCACTACCGAGATGACTTGGATCTGCAGAACCTCATCGATTTTGGCCAGAAAAAGGTATGGGTCAGCCAGTGGTCTGGGGGACTGTGGGTAAAAGTGAACGTCATCCCAAGAGATGCCTCACCCTCTGTGCCTGTGGAGCTCTTCATTACCTGCCAGGTAATGGCTTCTGGGAAGGGGTTTGGCAAAAAACCATATGTAGCAGAGTGCTTTAAATGTACTTTTAAAGACACAGAACAGTATATTTTGTAATCTACTGTGTTATAAGTGGTTACCCACAGGGGGATGAGGAACTGCGCAGATTCTTGAATATTACCTCTTCGAAAGTGACATTTTCGGCTGGTCCGAAGGGAGTGAGTTATCTCATTTGATTGTTCACAGTCAGCTACAGATCGAACTCCTTGTTCTACTCTTCCCCCCTCTCCCCATTCTCACTTCTGCACTTGACTAAACTAAAAAAAAGAACGTTACATTTTAAAAATTGTGATAAAATTTACATAATGTAAAATTTACCATTTTTAAGCATATAGATCTGTGGCATGAAGTACCTTCAATTGTTGTGCAGCCATCACCACCCTCACCTGAACAAACACTCATCTTCCCCAGCTGAAACTCTGTATTCATCAAACACTAACTCCCCATTTTCCTCTCTTGAAACTCTGTATCCATCAAACACTAACTCCCCATTTTCCTCTCTTGCAACTTTGTATCCATTAAACACTAACTTCCCATTTTCCTCTCCTGAAACTCTGTATCCATTGAACGCTAACTTCCCATTTTCCTCTCCCCCAGCAACCACTATTCTACTTTCTGTCGGTAAATTTTACAACTCTAGGTACCTCAAATGAGTGGACTGACAGTGTTAATGCTTTTTTGAGTGGCTTATTTCACTTAACATGTCTTCAAGTTTCATCTCTATTATAGCATGTGCCACAACTTCCTTCCTTTTGAAGGCTGAATAATATTCCACTGTATGTATATGCCACATTTTGTTTATCCATTTATTCACCAGTGGAGACAAGGGTTGCTTCCACTGTTTGGCTATTGTGAACAAGGCTGCTATGAATCAAAAGTTAACATTTAGGCCAGGCATGGTAGCTTACACCTGTAATCCCAGCACTTTGGGAGGCCAAGGCAGGCAGATCATTTGAGGTCAGGAGTTTGAGACTAGCCTGGCCAACATGATGAAACCCTGTCTCCACCAAAAATACAAAAATTAGCCGGGTTTGGTGGCGCACACCTGTAGTCCCAGCTACTCAGGAGGCTGAGGTACGAGAACAGCTTGAATTTGGGAGGTAGAGGTTGCAGTGAGCTGAGATCGTGCTGTTGAACTCCAGCCTGGGTGACAGAAAGAGACTCCGTCTCAAAAATAAATAAGTAAAAAATAAAAAGTTAACTTCTCCCCCCTCCCAAGACAGAGTATTGCTCTGTCACCTGGGCTGGAGTGCAATGGCATGATCTTGGCTCACTACAACATCCGCCTCCTGGGTTCAAGTGATTCTCCCTGTCTCCGCCTCCTGAGTAGCTGGGATTATAGGTGGCCCCCAAACCACACCCAGCTAATTCTTGTATTTTTAGTAGAGATGGGGTTTTCCCATATTGGCCAGGCTGGTCTTGAACTCCCGACCTCAGGTGATCCGCCCGCCTCCGCCTCCCAAAGTGCTGGGATTACAGGCGTGAGCCAAGCACCTGGCCAAAAAAGTTAACTTTTAAGTAAAAGTGCTTTGAGACAAGTCCTGAGTTCCCTTTTCTCTGGTGCAATAGACACTTGACTTTGAGATCCAGTTTGCTCTCATGGAGTAATGATGGACTCACAATATTGAAGATTCCTCTCCTGTGTTTTCTCTATCTTAAGGAGAAGTTTTTCAGCACTGATCCTTTAATTATATCAGTCAATACTTTTGATCACTTCCATTTGCCTGCAAAGCCAAAAACTTCTCTCAAGAAGATTATAGCTGACTATGTAAAACAAAATATATGTACAACTGTAATACCAACAAGCACAGTGGTAAGTTATAACCAGATATACAAAGTAATAGAAATTAAGAAGTGAGAATATCTTCAGGCGAAGGCAACTGGGAAGCTGGAGCTCAAAGTTTAAGGCTGTGTTAAAACACAACCCGAAGTTCCCAGTGGAAGCTTCCTATAGACTTTTGGTGGCTCTGAGAATTCCCCTGGTCACCTCAGCGTGAGGGGTGGGTGATTGTTAACCTCTGGTGGGTTTTGTTGCAGTTTAGCTGCTGTGGAGGGATTTCCTACAAGGACTGGTCCCAGAACATGTATTTCAACTGCTCGGAAGACAACCCCAGTCGAGAGCGCTGCTCTGTGCCTTACTCCTGTTGCTTGCCTACCCCTGACCAGGTAAGCCAGCGTCCCACCTCACTTCCTCCTGGGCAGCGAGCTGAGTCACTTTCTGATGGGGGCAGCTTCTATTGGGAATCCCCATCCCCTAGCTTAACCAGTCATGTGGGACAGGTGTCGGGTGTTTTCATTCACCCCAGCCTGATGCTTCTGTTAACCTCGCACTCCTGTAGCCCACATGGAGTTCAGAAGGTACAGATTTAACTTTTAAGTTCAGGTTCAGTACCTGTGCAGATTTGTTACATAAGTAAACTTGTGTCTTGGGGCTTTGTTGTACAGATTATTCCACCACCCAGAGCAAAGAGACCTGGACCCTGACCTCTCACAGGAAGGGAGGTCTGCATTTGGCAACTTCCAACCCTGCATCCTCCACATATATTCTCTGACAATTTAGGAGTTTAGGAAGGGTGTTCCGGAAGCCCATCAGCAAGGAGTTTAGGAAGGGTGTTCCAGAAGCCCATCAGCTAAGGCCCCAAACAAAAAGTTATTGGAATTAGAGTCCCAACTGGCTTTTCAACTCTTTCCCCAGGCAGTGATCAACACTATGTGTGGCCAAGGTATGCAGGCCTTTGACTACTTGGAAGCTAGCAAAGTCATCTACACCAATGGCTGTATTGACAAGTTGGTCAACTGGATACACAGCAACTTATTCTTACTTGGTGGTGTGGCTCTAGGCCTGGCCATCCCCCAGGTAACTTACCCTGTGAGACCTGTGGGTCCCACACACTCTGTAAAGACTCCTTTGTTTTGGGGAAGGCCCCGGGGGATCAGAGAGGGTGTCAGGCACTGACATGGCTGAGGGTGGGGAAAGGGATAGTGCTGGCCGCACTGGAAAGATCGAGCCAGGGAAAACAAGGCCATCACTCACTGCTGAGGGCCCAATTCCTTCTTGCCTCTCCCAGCTGGTGGGAATTCTGCTGTCCCAGATCCTAGTGAATCAGATCAAAGATCAGATCAAGCTACAGCTCTACAACCAGCAGCACCGGGCTGACCCATGGTACTGAGAATCCATCCTGCACCTCCTCACCATGGCAACTGGCAAGCCTCATCAACCAACAGCAGCGGGTGCTGAGAACAGCACCAAATGGAGATTTGGATTCCAGCCCCCCAGTGACAGCCCAGTGGGAAGAAGCAAACTCCAGATGGGCAGAAGGCAGGGTGCACAGGTGGCTCCGGTCTCAGGAGGATGCGCCCCCTCTCCCCCATCCCAGCCCTCAGCATTGTGCGAGAGTGATACCCTTAAGTGTTTGGGTTTATGTTTTTAGTTTTGTTTGGGAAACAGCAGTTGCACAGAGTTACGGTGTAGTGCTGCTGCCGTTTCACCGAGGCACTGCCACCACCAGCTCTATCAGGGATGCTCCTGAGCTTGGCGGACATACTTAGATCCTAACGTGCCAGTGAGACCTGGCTGTGGAGAGTAGCACTGGCAGCCCTGCCTGGAGTCCGGTTGGCATGATACCAGCTCCAGAAGGGAAGAGAGTGGAGCAGACAGTGAGGAGCGAGCCTGGGGGTCGGCTGGGGACAGCCGTATGTGCTAGCTGGGAGTGGAGGGGGATATGTTTACCAAATGCCTGCCCTGCCATCCTCCCAGGTAGTCAGAGTGAGCTACATCCTGCCCCGCCTTCATTTCCATGGAAACATGGCAGCTAGGGCACGGGGTACAGCAGCAGCCAAATTCTTCCCCACCTCCCCTGCTTTGAAAAAAAGTTTGGAACCCTGGTCCCTATACTCTGCAGTCAGAAGTGGGACTGAGCCATACATGCCCTTGAATTCCTCCCTGTCTGGCCCTCCCTCTCCAGCAAGTGGGGTTTTCTTTACCTTGGCAGTGTGCAGAGGAGAAGTGGTAACACCCCCACCCCATTCCCCTGCATCGGAGCTCAGTATTCCTGCAGGGTAAGAGGTAGGAATCTCGCTGGGACGAGCAGAGCCAGAAGTGGCAATAAAAAACGTGTTGACCTGGGCTACGCTGGACTCCATGAATTTTCCATTCTGGCAACTGGAAGGGGAGGAGTAGAAGGGCCCTGCAGAGGACGGCACCGGAGACTCCTAAACGCCACACACCTCCCCCTTGCTGCCCCCCACACGCGCGTCTCCTTCAACCGATGCATTGCCACCCTCCCACAGCCTCGCCCTCAGCTCTAAATTAGGTCGAAAGAGTCCCAGTTCCGATCTAGGAACAGCATAATTTTGTTCCAAAACCTGATGTGTTTTTTTCTAATTAAAATTGATTAAAATTAATTTGTCACCCAAAACAGGAGGGGAATGGGAAGGAGGGACATGAGCACTCCGCTGGGGCCGGGACGGGGGATGAGGAGGAAGAAGGCCCTTTCCCCTACCCGGGCCCTCCACGCCGTTTTCCCCCAGTCTGCTGTAGGGAGGACTCCGAGGAAGCTCGGCGCGGTGCGCTGGACCTCCTGGCGCCGGGAGGAGCGAGCGAGGCAGGCGGGGCGGGCGCATCCGGGGCGGGGAGCTGGGCTTCGTGGGTGGTCCCCGCCCCCGCGGCGGCCTCTGCCCGCGCCTGGGTCCCCCCACCCGGAGGAGCTGGGGACTGTGCGAGCCGCTTTCCCACCTGGTGTTCCCGGAGTCCCTCGACGCACCCCGCTATCGGGTGTTCAGACCAGGGGCTCGGCCTGGCGGGGGGAAAGCCTCGACCGAACTGCTGGGGGCACAAAGAGCCGCGAGTTCGCTCCCTGCCCCCAGTGTCTCCTAAGCGAGCCTTCTGCTCCTAGGAAGGCGCCTTTCCAGCAGCCGCCTGGGACCCCGGCCAGTGTTTAGCTCCCAACTAGTAACAGACGGAAAGAAAAAAATAAAATCATCTAGAATCTAGAATAAAAAGTAAGGGCCCTTTATTCTGGGAGAGGACAGTTAAAAAGCGCGCTTTCTTGCTAACTTGCCTTTCTTGCTCAGTGCCAGAGACGTGCACTTTATAAACTTCTTTAAGTGACACGGACCCAGAAGTCGATGTCTTGGGTTAGAGGCCAGAGTGATGTGCCCTCTGGGTTCAGCGGCTTTGAGGAGCTCACCCTGCAGCGGGGTCCGTTTGGGGCCCCTTGGAGGAATTAAGAGACCAGGAACCCTGACCCTCAGAATGATCATTCAAATCTGGATCAAACTACACTTTCACCATGGCCTCTACTGTCTCTCAATATCTAGCCTCCTGGGTCTGGACTAAAAGGCTAGGAACTTCTGCTTATGCCCCAGACTTTATAACACATAGAGCAAATGTTCAGTATAGTGCAGTTCAGGGTTCCTAGCTAGATTGCAAATTGCCAATGTCTCTGATTCTCAGTCTCTAGCTTTCTTTCTCTTCGGCCGGATGCTGGGGAAGAAAATGGGTGAAGTTTTATATTTCATGTTTGCTCCTTGAATTTCTATCTATTTCTAGTAACTCTCCTCCCAAGCACACACTGTTACCAGACAGGAGTCCTGATCCAGACCCAAGACAGGGCTCTTGGATCTGACACAAGAAAGAATTCAGGGCAAGTCCATAAAATGAAAGCAAGTTTATTAGGAAAGTAAAGGAATAAAGAATGGCTACTCCACAGACAGAGCAGCCCCAAGGGCTGCTGGTTGCCCATTGTTATGGTTATTTCTTGATGATATGCTAAACAAGGAGTGGATTATTCATGTCTCACCTTTTTAGACCATATAAGGTAACTTCCTGACATTGCCATGGCATTTGTAAACTGTCATGGTGCTGGTGGGAGTGTAGCAGTGAGGATGACCAGAGGTCACTCTCGTCACCATTTTGGTTGTAGTGGGCTTTGGCCGGCTTCCTTGCTGAAATCTGTTTTCATCAGCAAGGTCTTTCTGACCTATATCTTGTGCAGACCTCCTATCTCATCCTGTGACTTAGAGTGCCTTAATCTCCTAGGAATGCAGCCCAGTAGGTCTTAGCCTTATTTTACCTAGCCCCTATTGAAGATGGAGTTGCTCTGGTTCAAACGTCTCTGACACCACTACTTTAGAATAGCTTCTTGGGGACAGCAGAAATCAGGCTGGGTACGCAGACAGAGGTGGAGAGAAAGGCCTGAAGGATGACAAAAACCTGGCAGGGTGGCACACCAAGTAAGGCACCACTAAGTTCTGTGGGCCTCAAGCCCTGCAGTTAAACAAAGACTTGTGTCCAGAAGAGCAAATTTTGCAGAATGTTCAGTGAAATTCTGATTTCCTCCTATCAATTTTTTATTGCTACTGTTACAAATTACCAGACATTTAGTAGTTTAAAGCAACACAAATTTATCTCACATTCTGGAAGTAAGAAGTTCAAAATGGGTCTCATTGAGCTAAGATCAAGGTGTGAGCAGGGCTGTATTCCTTCTCCGGGGCTTCTGGAGACCACCTATGGGTGGTCTCTTTCTCCAACTTCTGTCATCACATCTCCTTTTTCTCTGATGCTCCTACTACCCCCTGACAGGACCCTTGTGATTGTATTGGCCCATCTAGATTATCCAGGATGCCCTTTGTCAGGCCTGTGAGCCCACGCCAAGCCATCGCATCCCCTGAGACTTGCACGTATAAGCCCAGAGGGCCTGAAGTAACTGAAGAATCACAAAAGAAGTGAAAATGCCCTGCCCCACCTTAACTGATGACATTCCACCACAAAAGAAGTGAAAATAGCCAGTCCTTGCCTTAAGTGATGACATTACCTAGTGAAGTCCTTTTCCTGGCTCATCCTGGCTTTAAAAGCTCCCCCACTGAGCACCTTGTGACTCCCACTCCTGCCTGCCAGAGAACAACCCCCCTTTGACTGTAATTTTCTTTTACCTACCCAAATCCTATAAAACAGCCCCACCCTTATCTCCCTTCGATGACTCTCTTTTCAGACTCAGCCCGCCCGCACCCAGGTGATTGAAAAGATTTATTGCTCACACAAAGCCTGTTTGGTGGTCTCTTCACACGGACGTGCGTGACACCCTTCCCCAATGAAGATCGTGAATTTCACCACATCTACAAAGTCCCTTTTACCATATAAGGAAAGAGATGCATCAGTTCTAGGGATTAGGGCATGGACATTTTTGGGGTGGCAGGATTTAGCTCATTACATCCCCCTTTTCAGCCTCATGCATGCCTTCAGGTAAAGGGCATTTGGAAATGAGCTGATGTTGGATGCTAGCAAGAGTTTGAGGTGTTCTCTGGCCTTTGTTCTGATAATTATGTAACATATATCGAGTGCTTACTATGCACCAGGCACATATTTATTATGAAGTTTAATATGCAACCTTTGCCATTTTCTGACTTATCCTCATCTTGAAGACCAGATATGTTAACAGGGCCAGAGACCAGGTTCAAAAAGGAGAGCAGGCCAGGTGCAGTGGCTCATGCCTGTAATATTGGCACTTTGGGAGGCCAAGGCAGGAGGATCACTTGAGCCCAGGAGTTTGAGACCAGCCTGGGCAACATAGGAATACCCTGTCTGTACAAAACATAACAATTAGCCAGGCATGGAGACATGTTGGCCTCTACTGTCTCTTGATATCTAGCCTCCTGGGTCAGTCCCAGTTACTTCAGAAGCTGAGGTGGGGAGGATCACTTGAGCCTGGGGGTGGGTAGGGGTGGAGGTGGGAGGCAGGGAGGTGGGTGTTGAGGCTGCAGAGAGCTGTGATCACCCCCACTGCACTCCAGCATGGGCAACAGAGAAAGACCCTTTCTAAAAAAAAAACAAAAAACAAAAAAAACCCAGCAAGCAGCATAGCTTCTTCTACCAGCAGTTCTTCTGTTCTATTTTGTAAACACGCCCACCTCACCCCCAAAAATAAGAGTAATTAGATCTTTCAAATCATCATAGATAAAGCACTTAGGAGAGGGAATAAAGTAAGGGGTAACCACGGTCTAGAACTCAAGATGGAAATTAAGCCTCCAGAGTCTTCTCACTACCATATCGGGAACCTGGAAAATCAATCAAATGAATGGAAATAGCAAAGGGATTCCAGAAATATTTTGGACATCGGTGCTCACTGTCTAATAAACAAGAAGCAATGCAATGTTGAGAAGAAGCTGTGATTGTAATCACTAATAAATGCTATTAGACAAATGAATTATTACAGTGTGGAAAATAAATAACAGATTTCTACCTCACACTGTGCACTGCAAAGCATTCCAGAAGGGTAAAAGAGCTAAGATTTTAAAGTAAAACAAACAAGAAAACGGGAATAGCAATCTGTCCTAGCTCTAGGAAGCTAGAGTAGACAGCTTTTCAGTGTATCTGCCCAACTTGCAATGATTCCTTCTTCTTTGGAAACTTTGGAAACTTCTTTGTCTACCCCTTAAGCCACAGAGGTGAGTCTTGAGGAGCCATATTTATCCTCTAAGGCCTGGTCCCCTAGGCATAGCTGATTGGATCCAGCTCAGGCACTCTATTCGTTTCCTAGGGCTCCCATCACAAAGTACCACAAAATAGATCGCTTAAAACAACAGATATTTATTGTTTCACAGTTTTGGAGGCTGGAAGTCTGAAATCGAGGTGTTGACCAGGCCATGTGCCCCTGAAGCCTCCAGGGGAGGATCCTTCCTTGTCCTTTCCAGCTTCTGGTAGCTGGGTATTCCTTGGCTTGTGGCAGCGTAAATGCAGACTCTGCCTCCCTCTTCATCTTCCCCCTGTGTCTGTGTCCCAATTTTCCTCTTCTCATAAGGATACCAGTCTTATTGGATCAAGGCCCACTGTACTCCAGTATCCTTATCTTTTTTTTTTTTTTTTTTTTTGGGGATGAAGTCTTGCTCTGTCGCCCAGGCTGGAGTGCAGTATCACGATCTTGGTTCACTGCAACCTCTGCCTCCTGGGTTCAAGCGATTCTCCTGCCTCAGTCTCCCTAGTAGCTGGGATTACAGGCACACACTACCATGCCCAGCTAATTTTTGCATTTTTAGTAGAGTCAGGTTTTCACCATGTTTGTCAGGATGGTCTTGAACTCCTGACCTCGGGTGATCTGCCCATCTCGGCCTCCCAAAATGCGGGGATTACAGGTGGGAGCCACCACGCACCTGGCCTCTGTATCGTCATCTTAATTAATTACTGCTGCAATGATCCTATCTCTAAATAAAATCCCAATCTGAGGTGCAGGAGTCTAGGGCTTCAACATATCTTTTTTGAGAACACACAGTTCAACCCACAACAGGCACCTAACCCAAACAGTAACAAACAGAGTTATTTCCCTGGGACTTGGGAATTGAGAATGAGGTTCTAGTCACAGCCTGGGTTGGTCTCATAAAGAAAGAAAGCGAAGGGAGGCTGAGGTGCCAGCCCTCTTAGGCTCCAGGGACTGATTATGAAGAAAGTCTAGACCCAGAAAGAAGAAAAGGAAGGAGTGGGGTGGGGTGAGGAGGAAGAAGAGGAGTCCTGGAAGTGCCTTTCCTCTATGATCCCAGAACCTTTCTGCAGCAACACTGCTTTCCCTGTCTGCTTACAGTAAAGCCTGTTTTGTTTGCTTAGGGAAGCTCAACTGGTTTCTCTTGCTTGCAAGCAGAGCTAATAGAAAAGCTAGAATCAGAGTAAGATGCTGTATTAGTTCTCTTTTGCTGCTGTAACAACTTTCCACAAACTAAGAGCTCAAAACAACACAAATTTGGCTAGGCATGGTGGCTCATGCCTGTAATCCTCACACTTTGGGAGGCCAAGGTGGGCAGCTTACTTGAGGTCAGGACATCAAGACCAGCCTGGCTAACATGGCGAAACCCGGTGGCACATGCCTCTAATCCCAACTACTTGGGAGGCTGAGGCAGAATCGCTTGAATGTGGGAGGCAGAGTTTGCAGTGAGCCAAGATCATGCCACTGCACTCCAGCCTGGGTGACAGAGTGAGACTCCATCTCAAAAAAAAAAAAAAAAAAAAAAAAAAAAAAAAAACCAAGGCAACACAAATAACACAAATTTCTTATCTTACGTGCTGTTGGTCAGAAGTCTGCTATGAGTCTCACTGGGTTGAAACCAAAGCATTAGCAGAGTTGCATTCCTTGCTGGAGATTCCAGGGACAATACATTTCTTTGTCTTTTCCTGCTTCTTGAGGATACCTGCTTTCCTTGGTCGGTGGCCCCTTCCTCCATCTTCCAAGTCAGCAAAGGCAGGGCAGGTACTTCTCACACTACTGTCTGTCTGCAGCCAGGAAAGATTCTTCACTCCTGTAATTAGGTTGGGCCCATCTGCATAATCCAAGATACTTTCCCCATCTCAAGGGATGTAACCTTAATCACACCATTTGTAAAGTCCCTTTTGCCATATGAGGTAATGTATTCACAGGTTCTGGGGATTAGGATATCGATATCTTTAGGGCCTATTATTTTGCCAACCACAGATGCACAATAGAATATATTATGACCATTTGTAGTAAGATAGATGACCAAGCATTTCTTTGTACTGTTTCTTTCTCTTTCTTTCTTTCTTTTTTTTTTGAGACAGAATCTCACTCTGTTACCAGGCTAGAGTGCAGTAGCGCAATCTCCGCTCACTGCAACCACTGCCTCCTGGGTTCAGGTGATTCTCCTGCCTCAGCCTCCCAAGTAGCTGGGACTACAGGAACATGCCACCGCGCCCTACTAATCTTTGTATTTTTAGTAGAGATGGGATTTCACCATGTTGGCCAGGATGGTCTCAATCTCTTGACCTCATGATCTGCCTGCCTCGGCCTCCCAAAGTGCTGGGATTACAGGTGTGAGCCACTGGTACTGTTTCTTTTTCTTACAAAATTGCTGCATTTCAACAATACAGTCTGAAGCTCTTTTTGAGGAATATAGGGTCAATTCTGTGACATTCAAGGACCTCTATTTAGATGCCTTCTCATAGCAGAAGTTTTAACTCTCCCAGAAAGACATAAAATGAGTACATATTCCCAAAGGCCTCATTGGAGCCAGGGAAGAATAAACAGAATTGGGTGAAATATGTATTTCTCACTAAAGAATTTCATTTATGGCTGGGCACGGTAGGTCATACCTATAATCCCAGCAATTTAGGAGGCTGAAGTTGGAGGATCACTTGAGCCTGAGAGTTCAAGACTAGCTTGGGCAACACAGGGAGACTCCATCTCTACAAGAAAAAATAAAAAATTTAGCCAGGCATGATAGTGTGTACCTGTGGTCCCAGCCAGATGGGAGGCTGAGGTGGAAGGATCACTTGAGCCCAGGAGGTCAAGGAGGCTGCAGTGAGCCATGTTTGTGTGCCACTGCACTCCAGCCTAGGTGTCAGAGAAAGACTGTCTCAAAAAAAAAAAAAAAAAAAAAAAAAAGCATTTATGAAAATGTAATTACCAGCAAAAGGCTATTTGAAAAAAATGTGGCCAGGCATAGTGGCTCACACCTATAATCCCAGCACTTTAGGGAGCAAAATGGGAGGATGACTTGAGCCCTGGAGTTTGAAACCAGCCTGGGCAATATAGGAAGACCCCCTCTCTGCAAAAAATTTTTAAAAATTAGGTGAGCCTGGTGGCAAGCACCTATAGTCCTAGCTACTGAAGAGGCTGAGGAGAGAGGATTCCTTGAGCCCAGGAGATTGAGGCTGTGGTGAGTCGTGATTGCACCACTGCACTCCAGCCTGTGTGGCAGAGGAAGACCCTATCAAAAAAAAAAAAAAAAAAAAAAGGAAGGAAAGAGGGAAGGGGAAGGGAGAGGAGGGGAGGGAAAGGGAAGGAAGGGGAGGGAAGGGGAGGAAAAAGGGAAAGAAGAAAGAAAGAGGCCGGGCGCGGTGGCTCAAGCCTGTAATCCCAGCACTTTGGGAGGCCGAGACGGGCGGATCACGAGGTCAGGAGTTCGAGACCATCCTGGCTAACACGGTGAAACCCCGTCTCTACTAAAAAATACAAAAAACTAGCCGGGCGAGGTGGCGGGCGCCTGTAGTCCCGGCTACCCGGGAGGCTGAGGCAGGAGAATGGCGTAAAAACCCGGGAGGCAGAGCTTGCAGTGAGCTGAGATCCGGCCACTGCACTCCAGCCTGGGCGACACAGCGAGACTCTGTCTCAAAAAAAAAAAAAAAAAAAAAAAAAAAAGAAGAAAGAAAGAAATGTGAAATCTCTGAACTGAGAGTCTGGGGTGAATACCTTAATAAAAGTTATGTCTCTGGCAGGGAGCTGTAAGGTCTAATTTCTGTATAGATACAATAAATGAAATGGACACCTGTAGGAAGCCAGGTACACCCACACATTCACTCAACAAATGCAGTGTGCCAGGTGCCATTCTAGCACCAGAGAGAGAACATAACAAATGCTTGCCCTCCTAAGTTTACATTCTACTGGAGGAGACAGATGTATGCAAATATATGTTATAGCTTATCCATTATATATAATATAAAGTCAGATATAGGCTATGAAGATATAGACTATGAAGAAAAATAAAGCAAGTTGAGAGGAAGGAGAGTGATGGAGGGAGAGCTATTTTTGATGAGACATTTTTTGTTTTTTTGTTTTTTTTAGAGACATGGTCCTGGTCTTGCTGTGTTTCTCAGGCTGGCTTCAAACTCCTGGGCTCAAGCAATCCTCCTGCCTCAGCTTCATGAGGTGCTGGGAAAAAAGGCACTTCTTAAAAATAACTTTAATTTTTTGTTGTTGTTGTTGTTAAATTATTACAGACTCACAGGAGGTTGCAAAGAAATGCACAGGGAAGTCCCATGCCCTTTTTCCCAACCTCCCCCAATGTTAACATCTTATACAATTACAGTACAATACATTATCAGAACCATGGAATTGACACTGGTACAATGTATAGAACTTATTTGGATTTCAGAAATCATACATGCACTTATTTGCATATGTGTGCATGGCTCTATGTAATTTTATCACATGTAACTTTGTGTAATCACCACTACAATCAAGGTATACTCAACTGTGTATGTGAATTACATCTCCATGAAACTGTTACAAAAAAATACTCAACTGTGCCATCATCACAAGACACACTGGTGTTACCCCTTCATAGCCACACCCATTCCTCCCCACCATCACTAACCTCTGGCAACCACCCATCTGTTCTCCACCCCTATAATTATGTTATTTCATAAATGTTACAGAAATGGAATCATGCAGTAGTTATCCTTTTGAGACTGGCTTTTTTCACTCAGCATAATTTCTTTGAGCGCCATCCAAGTTGTTGCATGTATCAATAGTTTGTTCCTTTTTATTTCAGAGTATTATTCCATGGTATGGATAAACTACAGTTTGTTTAATCACTCACCCATTAAAGGACACTTGGTTGGTTTCCAGTTTTGAGCTATTACAAATAAAACTGCTATGACCATTTGTGTACAAGTTCCTGCGTGAAAATAAGCCTTCATTTCTCTTGGAGACATGCCCAGGAATGTGATTACTGGGTTGTATGGTATATATGTTTTTTCCAGAAACTGACAAATTGTTTTCCAGAGTGGCTCATTTTATGCTCCCCAGCACTGTACGAGTGACTCAGTTTCTCTGCAGCCTTGCCAGCATTTGGTGTTCATCACTACTTCTTTGGGTTTTTTTGTTTGTTTATTTGTTTTTAAGACAGAGTCTCACACTGTCGCCCAGGCTGGAGTGCAGTAGTGTGATCTTGGTTCACTACAACCTTCACCTCCTGGGTTCAAGCGATTCTCCTGCCTCAGCCTCCCGAGTATCTGGGACTATAGGCGTGTGTCACCACGCCTGGCTAATTTTTTGTATTATCAGTAGAGATGGGGTTTCACCATGTTAGCCAGGATGGTCTTGATCAATCACCTGGCCTTGTGATCTGCCCGCCTTGGCCTCCCAAAGTGCTGGGATTACAGGCGTGAGCCACCGCACCTAGCCCAGAATGTTTTATTTTACTCGTTTTGATCAGTGTGTGGTAATATCTCATTATGGTTTAATTTGCATTTCTCTAATGGCTAATGATGTTCAACACCTTTTCATGTGTCTATTTGCCACCTATATATTCTCTTTGGTAAAATGCCTGTGCATGTCTTTTTCCCATTTTCTAATTGGATTGTTTGTTTTTTTAAGTACTGTTTTTAAGTTCTTTGCATGTTCTAGATACAAGACTTTTGTTGGACATGCAATTTACAAATATCTTCTCCCAGTATTTAATTTGTCTTTTTATTCTTTTAACAGTGCCTTTTGCAGAGCAAAAGTTTTAAATTCTGATGAGGTCCAATTTGTCGATTTTTCCTCTTCTGGTTTTGCTTTTTATTTTTTATTTTACTTTTATTTAACTTCTTTAGAGATGAGGTCTCACTATGTTGCCCAGGCTGGAGTGCAGTGGCTGTTCACAGCTGCAATCATCGAGCACTGCAGCCTCAAACTCCTGAGCTCAAGTAATCCTCCTGCTTCAGCATTCTGAGTAGCTGGGACTACAGGTGTGCATCACTGTGCCTGGCTCTGGGTTGTGCTTTCGGTATCAAGTCTAAGAACTCTTTGCCTGGGCCGGGCGCGGTGGCTCAAGCATGTAATCCCAGCACTTTGGGAGGCCGAGACGGGCGGATCACGAGGTCAGGAGATCGAGACCATCCTGGCTAACACGGTGAAACCCCGTCTCTACTAAAAAATACAAAAAAAAAAAAACTAGCCGGGCGTGGTGGTGGGCGCCTGTAGTCCCAGCTACTCGGGAGGCTGAGGCCAGAGAATGGCGTAAACCTGGAAGGCAGAGCTTGCAGTGAGCTGAGATCCGGCCACTGCACTCCAGCCCGGGCTACAGAGCGAGACTCTGTCTCAAAAAAAAAAAAAAAAAAAAAAAACTCTTTGCCTGGTATAAGTCCTGAAGATTTTCTGTGTGTTTTCTAGAAGTTTTATAGTTTTATATTTATGTTTAAGTGCATGATTTGTTTTGAGTTAATTTTTGTTTAAAGTGTGTGAGGTTTACATAGAGTTTTATTTATTTATTTTGCATATGGATATGTAATTGCTCTAGCACCATTTATTGAAAAAGTTCTCCTTCACCATTGAACTGCTTTTGCTACTTTGTCAAAAACTAATTGGCCATATATGTGGGCATGTTTCTGGGTTCTCTATTCTGCTCTATTGATCTATGTATCTATCCTTCTACCAGTACCACATTGTCTTGATTACTGTAACTATATAGTCAACCTTAGTATCAGCCAGTGATTCCTCCCACTTTAATCTTTTTCAAAAATTGAGTAAGGCCTTTCACTTTCCATATTAGTTTTGGAATAAGCTTGTCTATGTCTACAGAGAAACTTGCTTTCTTGCTTTCTAAAAACTTGAGATTTTGATAGGAATTTTGTTAAACTTAGAGCCTTAGGGAATCAACTTAGGGGAAAGTGACATCTTTGCTATGTTTGATCTTTTGATTCATGAACATAGTATGCCTCTCCAAGGATTTAAGTTGCCTTTGATTTCTTTCATTACCATTTTATAATTTTCATCATATAGATTCTTTATAAGTTTTGTTAGATTTATACTTAAGTATTTCATTTTTATTCTTTTTCATTTCTTTTCTTTTTCTTTTTCTTTTTTTTTTTTTGAGACGAGTTTCACTCTTTCACCCAAGCTGGAGTGCAATGGCACAATCTCGCCTCACTGCAAACTCTGCCTCCTGGGTTCAAGTTATTCTCCTACCTCAGCCTCCCCAGTAGCTGGGATTACAGGCACCTGCCATCATGCCCAGCTAATTTTTGTATTTTTGTAGAGATAGGGTTTCACCACATTAGCCAGGCTTGTCTTGAACTCCTGACCTCAGGTTATCTACCCACCTCAGCCTCCCAAAGAGTTGAGATTACAGGCGTGAGCCACTGTGCCCAGTCAAGTATTTCATTTTCTTTGGAGCAGTTTGTTAGGAATGCCTTCTTGAGAAAGGATATTCAAACGAACCTAAATGAGAACATAAGAGTAAGCCTGAGTGCCAAGATCCTGAGGCAAGTGCTTGCTTGGTGCGTGTAAGGACACACAGCAAAAACTGTACCCATTAATCAGTAAAAAGGACAGCATGTTCAAGGTGGTGTGAGCTAGAAAAAGAGTGGCAGCAGATGAGATCCAGGCGGTTGCCAGGGGTTAGCGGGACCTTGGTGAAGTCCTGATGAGAAATTGAAATTTTACTCTAAGTGTGATGGAATGCCATCAAAGTGTTGAACACAAGAATGATATAATCAGACATATTTTAGAAGGATGACCCTGGCACTTGAATGCAGAATAGGTTGTAGGAGGGTAAGGGGAAACAGGAAAGCTATTAGCTCTAGGAGTGGCCCAGAGGACAAGTGACAGTAGCTCAGAGGAGGGTGGCAGTGTGAAGGGGACAAGGAGTAGTTGGAGTCTAGATATATTTTGAAGGTGTAGCTGTCAGGATTGGCTGATGACTCAGTGTGAGTTGTTAGAGAAAGAGAAGAGGCATGTATGGCTCCAAGGATCTTGGCCCGTGCAGCTGGGTGAACAGTGGTGCCATTTACTAAGAAGAGAACTACATTCTTCAATATAAAAACAGAACTGTCAGCCAGCACAGTGACCTTGCTCCTATAGACCTAGCGATTTGGAAGGTTGAGGTGCTAAGGGGTTATCATTTGAGCCAAAGAGTTTGAGGCCAGCCTGGGCAATATACGACCCCATTTAAAAAAAAAACAAAAAACAACAAAAAAAACACAAAAAACTGTCACTACCCAGAAAAGATCTGAAACCTAATATCTCAGTGTGCAGTCACACACTGGCATAGGATAAGATTACCTTTCCCAAACCAGCCACATTTCTACAATGTTGGCAACTAGTTGGAATTCCAGAAACCACTGAGATGGTACCATAAGATGGATGTTGGAGATGAAAGAAAAGGTAAGGGAAACCAGTAGTTCTCAAGCACGTAAGAACCAAGCTTTTTCATGTTACTTCACACTAATCTTCATTAGACTCCTTATAGCTAAGTAAAAATACACTTGTTTTTCCCTTTTTTTCTTTCTTTTTTTTGTATTTTTTTTGTATTTTTCTTTTTTTGCAAATTTTTGTATTTTTAGTAGAGATGGGGTTTGACCACATTGGCCAGGCTGGTCTCAAACTTCTGACCTCAGGTGATCCACCCGCCTTGGCCTCCCAAAGTGCTGGGATTACAGGCATGAGCCACTGTGCCCGGCTTCCGTATTTATTATTGTAACTATTTGTAAATTTACAATTCACTGGCATTAAATATATTCACAATGTTGCATAACCATCACCATCGATAACCAAAAGTCTTTCATCATCATCAACAAAAACTCTGTACCTGTTAAACAATAAACTCCCTTTTACCACTTTCCCCAGCCCCTGGAAACTTCTATTATTTTCTATTTCTATGAATTTGCCTGTTCTGGGCACCTGAAATCAGTGAAATCACACAATATTTATTCTTTTGTGTCTGGCTTATTTCACTAAACATATTGTTTTCAAGGTGCATCCATGTTATCCATATATCAAAATTTCATTCTTTTTATGGCTTAGTAATATTCTATTATTATGGATATACCACATTTTGTTTATCCATTCATCCACTGATAGACACTTGGGCTACTCCCACCCTTTAGCTATTGTAATACTGCTGTGAACATTGATGTACAAATATCTCTTCAAGTCTCTGCTTTCAATTCTTTCAGATTACATATACCTAGGGGTGGAATTGCTGGATAACATGTTAGTTCTATGTTTAGCCTTTTGATAAACCACCAAACTGTCCTCCACAGCAGATGCACCATTTTACATTCCCACCAGTAATGCATGAGGGTTCCAGTTTATCCACATCTTCACCAAGACTTGGTATTTTCTCTGCTTCTTTAAATGTGTGTGGTTTTTTTGTTTTTTGTTTTTTGTTTTTGAGACGGAGTTTGGCTCTGTCACCCAGGCTGGAGTGCAGTGGTGCGATCCCGGCTCACTGCAACCTCCGCCTCCCGGGTTCAAGTGATTCTCCTGCCTCAGCCTCAGCCTCCTGAGTAGTTGGAATTACAGGCGCCCGCAACCACGCCCAGCTAATTTTTTGTATTTTTAGTAAAGACGGTGTTTCACCCTGTTAGCCAGGATGGTCTCGATCTCCCGACCTCGTGATCCACCCGCCTCGGCCTCCCAAGGTGCTGGGATCACAGGCGTGAGCCGCGACGCCCCGCCTGCTTGTTTTAATAATAATCATCCTGGCTGGGCGTGGTGGCTCACGCCTGTAATCTCAACACTTTTGAAGACCAAGGTGGGCGGATCACTTGAGGTCAGGAGTTCAAGAGCAGCCTGGCCAACATGGCGAAACCCCACCTCTACTAAAAAAAAAAAAAAAAAAAAAAAAGCGAAAATTAGCCCGGCATGGTGGCACGCACCTGGAATCCCAGCTACTCAGGAGGCTGAGGTAAGAGAATTGCTTGAACCTGGGAGGCAGAGGGTGCAGTGAGCCAAGATCACGCCACTGCACTCCAACCTGGGGGCAGAGCGAGACTCCGTTTCAAAAAAAAAAAAAAAAAATTTATAATCATTCTAATAAATGTGAAGTGGTATCTCACTGTGGTTTTGATTTGCATTTTCCTTATGGCCAATGATGTTGAGCATTTTTTCATGTGTTTATTAACTATTGGTGTATCTTCTTTGGAAAGATATCTACTCAAGTCTTTGCTCCCTTTTTAGTTGGGTTATTTCTCTTTTTATTGTTACTGAGTTTCAGGAGTTCATTATATATTCTGGATATGATGCCTTATCAGACATATGTTTCATAAATATTTTCTCCCATTCTAAAGGTTGTCTTTTTGCCTTCTTGACAGTATCCTTTGATGCACAAAAGTTCTTAATTTTGGTGAAGTCTGATTTCTCTAGTTTTTCTTTTATATAGTCTCTCTCTTTTTTTTTTTTTTTTTTTTTTTGAGATGGAGTCTCTGTTGCCCAAGCTGGAGTGCAGTGGCGCAATCTCAGCTCACTGTAACCTCTGCCTCCTTGGTTCAAGTAATTCTTCTGCCTCAGTCTCCCAAGTAGCTGAAACTACAGGTGTGTGCCACCATGCCTGGCTAATTTTTGTATTTCTAGTAGACACAGGATTTCTTTTTTTTTTTTTTTTTTTTGAGACGGAGTCTCGCTTTGTCGCCCAGGCTGGAGTGCAGTGGCGGGATCTCAGCTCACTGCAAGCTCCGCCTCTCGGGTTTACGCCATTCTCCTGCCTCAGCCTCCCGAGTAGCTGGGACTACAGGCGCCCACCACCTCGCCCGGCTAGTTTTTTGTATTTTTAGTAGAGACGGGGTTTCACCATATTAGCCAGGATGGTCTCGATCTCCTGACCTCGTGATCCGCCCGTCTCGGCCTCCCAAAGTGCTGGGATTACAGGCTTGAGCCACCGCGCCCGGCCCAATAGACACAGGATTTCGCCATGTTGGCTAGGCTGCTATCGATCTCCTGACTTCAAGTGATTCACCGGCCCGGCCTCCCAAAGTGCTGGGATTACAAGTGTGAGCCACTGCGCCCAGCTGCTCAATTTAACTAATTTTTTCTTTTATTGCCAGTGCTTTTGGTATCATATCCATAAAATCATTGTCAAATTCAATGTCGTGCAGATTTTCCCCAATGCTTTCTTTTAGGAGTTGCATAATTTCATTTTTAAATTTAGGCCTTTGATTAATTTTGAGTTAATTTTTGAATATCGTGTAAGGTAAGGGTCCAACTTCATTCTTTTGCATGTGTATATGCAGTTTCCCCAGTTCTACTTGTTGAAAAGACTGTCCTTTTTTCATTGGTCTTGGCACCCTTGTTGAAAGTCAATTGGCCACATATGTGAGGGTTTACTTCTAGGCTCTCTATTCTCTTCTATTGACTTGTATTTCTGCCTGTACGCAAGTGGTATAGGTGGCATAGTGTTGTTCTGTTTTGTTTTGAGACAGAGTCTCACTCTGTTGCCCAGGCTGGAGTGCAGTGGGGCAATCTCAGCTCACTGCAACCTCTGCCTCCCAGGTTCAAGCGATTCTCCTGACTCAACCTCCTGAGTAGCTAGGATTACAGACATGCAGCACAATGCCTGGCTTTTTTTTTTTTTTTTTTTTTGAGACAGAGTCTCGCTCAGTCGCCCAGGCTGGAGTGCAGTGGCGCGATTTCGGCTCACCGCAAGCTCCACCCCCGGGTTCACATCATTCTCCTGCCTCAGCCTCCCAAGTAGCTGGGACTACAGGCGCCCGCCACCAAGCCCGGCTATTTTTTGCATTTTTAGTAGAGATGGAGTTTCACCGTGTTAGCCAGGATGGTCTCAATCTCCTGACCTCATGATCCACCCGCCTCGGCCTCCCAAAGTGCTGGGATTACAGGCGTGAGCCACCGTGCCTAGCTTTTTTTGTATTTTTTAGTAGAGACAAGTTGTCCATGTTGGCCAGGCTGGTCTCCAACTCCTGACCTCAAGTGATCCACCCGCCTCAGTCTCCAAAAGTGCTGGGATTACAGGCGTGAGCTACTGCATCTGGCCATGGTATTTTAATTACTGTAGCTTCACAGTATATTTTGAAGTTGGGAAAAAGTGTGAGTCCTTTTTTGAAGATTGTTTTGGCTATTCAGAGCTCCTTGCAATTTCATATAAACTTGAGGACTGGCTTTTCCATTTCTGAAAAAGAGGCTATTGGAATTTTGACAGGGATTGTGCTAAATCTGTAGATCAATTTGAATTATATTGACTAACACTATTAAATCTTCCTATCCTTGAATACAAAATGTCCTTTCACTTATTTAGGACTTCTTTAATTTCTTTAAGCAACATTTTGTACTTTCTAGTATCTGAGTCTTTCACCTCCTTGGTTAGATTTATTCACAAGTATTTAATTCTTTTTTTTTTTCTCCCGAGATGGACTCTTGCTCTGTCGCCCAGGCTGGAGTGTAGTGTCACAATCTTGGCTCACTGCAACATCTGGCTCCTGGGTTCAAGCAATTCTCCTGCCTCAGCCTCCCAAGTAGCTGGGATTACAGGCACCCGCCACCACGCCCAGCTAATTTTATATTTTTAGTAGAGACAGGGTTTCACCATGTTGGCTAGGCTGGTCTCAAACTCCTGACCTTGTGATCCACCCATCTTGGCCTCCCAAAGTGCTGGGATTACAGGCGTGAGCCACCGTACCTGGCCGTATTTAATTGTTTTAGATGTTATTGTAAATGGTGTTACTGTTTTACTTTCCGTTTCAGGTTGATCATCACTAGTATATAGAAACACAACTGATAATTTTCTCATTTTGGGGAAGGAAGACATTGAGGCTCAGAATAAGTTGCTCAACAGTGCATGGCTAGTAAGGCCCAACTCAGGGCTCTAATTCTGAATCTATTGTGCTGTCTCTCTGAAGAGGTTGCTTACTGGGCCCCTTTACCATTTTGCCCTTTCCCTTTGACTTAATGCTCTTAGTTGCAAAATAGGAAGCACTGGGAAAAGAAAGAACTGGAGCACAGCCGGGTGTGGTGGTTCACACCTGTAATCCCAGCACTTTGGGAGGCCGAGGTGGGCAGATCACCTGAGGTCGGGAGTTGGAGAGGAGCCTGGCCAACATGGTGAAACCCCGTCTCTACTGAAAATACAAAGATTAGCTGGGCATGGTGGCAGAAGCCTGTAATCCCAGCTATTCCAGAGGCTGAGGCAAGAGAATTGCTTGAACTCGGGAGGCAGAGGTTGCAGTGAGCTGAGATTGCACCACTGCACTCCAGCTTGGGCAACAGAGCGAGAATCCATCTAAAAAAAAAAAAAAAAAAAAAAAAAAAAAAAAAAAACTGGAGCACTGCAACAGTTATGTTCTGAATTTCAGTGTAACAACTGAACCATAGGAGGCAGCCACAGTCTCAGGGATACCTATGAATACGTTCACATCAACCCTCTTCGACTGGAGGGCCCACAGGCAAATAACAGTCAACATTGAATGTGTGACCTAAAAATGCCAAAATACTTGATGAGAATGACTCAGAAATCAAGAAGCTACTTGTAACAAATCAAGTACTGAAATGCATTGTCAACACCGGACAGCCTCTCATCCCTGACAAAAGGATTGTGTTAGGACATGTAGTTGGGGCTAAGACTCTTGAGGAACAGTGTGGCGTGTGGCTCAGGCTTGGGAGAGAAGCACTTTGCAGCCTGCCACCAGGCTGGAGACCTGAGTGTGCCAAGTCATGCTGAGGAGTCTAACAGACACTGGCAGTCTTGCTATGTCTACAGGAGGGGATGCATGGGCTTTCTCCAGGAACCTGAATACCATTCACGAACCACTGGGAAATTCCCTCTCCCCAGTACCCACTGAACACTTTCCTTCTCTCAAATGACAGGATTCCTGAATCTCTTTCTACTTCCTTCTGTATCTAAGAGATAGCACATCACTGCAGCTGTCACTAATGGGAACCTGGCCTGGTAGCTGTGGACAGTACTAGAAGCATTTTGCAGTGTGCCTTCCTGCTACCCTTTGCTAGGCCAGCAGGATTCCCACAAAGGAATACTGAAGTCTGGTAAATAGTAGCACATGTGTGCATGAGTGTACACACACACACACATACACACACACATACACACAGAGAGAGAATTGAGAACTCAGCATATATTCTCCTCCCAAGAAGGGAAGAGCATTCTGGCTGGAAAATAGTGTCTTAGGATAGCCTCAGTTTGCCTCTACTGTCTCCAATGTGAAGGTATTATATTCCCACAATGCAAATCTTCCTCATACTTCCTGAGAAACCTTATGCAATAAATGAGAGAGCCTATATCCTTGAAGAATTACCTACTGACATTTGGGGTAGAGAAGTAACGGCCTGCCTGAGCACATGTGTAAGTTCTTCCCTAATACATGAAATATTAAGAAAATCCCACAAGGCTTCAAGACTGCCACAATAGGGCCAGGTGCAGTGGCTCACGCCTGTAATCCCAGCACTTTGGGAGGCCAAGGCAGGCAGATCACGAGGTCAGGAGATCAAGACCATCCTGGCTAACACGGTGAAACCCCGTCTGTACTAAAAACACACAAAAAAGAACTAGCCGGGCGTGGTGGCGGGCACCTGTAGTCCCAGCTACTCTGGAGGCTGAGGCAGGAGAATGGTGTGAACCCGGGAGGTGGAGCTTGCAGTAAGCCAAGATTGCGCCACTACACTCTAGCCTGGGTGACATAGCGAGACTCCGTCTCAAAAAAAAAAAAAAAAAAAAGACTGCCACAATAACAACCAGATATTTTACTCTTGCTCACTCAGGAAGGTAAAGAGAAAAGCAAAGACAAACAAAAAGAAAAAAAAAACCCACACAATCAAATAGAAAATGAGTGCAGATAGTTTACAAAGCAAAGCATCAAGTGTGCTATCAGGCTCCAAGGAGGCTTTCTCTATGGCTTGGACTTGGACATGTTATAACAGCCATTTTATTATATCATGGAAAGAAATAACTGAAGTAGGTCATAACATTTCAAATTATTTTTCCAGTAGGAATATTATGCCCTGATGACATGGTCTATTTTCACTTCTTCCATAAATCACCAGTGACTTCCCTTAAAATGGTCCCTTGTCTCCAACCTCTTGCACTTCATGCCATCCTCATGTTGCCTTATGTATTAGTCTGTTCTCACATTGCTGTAAAGAAATTTCTGAGACTGGTCAGGCGCAGTGGCTCACACCTGTAATCACAGCACTTTGGAAAGCTGAGATGGGTGGATCACTTGAGGTCAGGAATTTGAGATCAGCTGGGACAACATGATGAAACCTCGTCTCTACTAAAAATACAAAAATTAGCCTGGCGTGGTGTCGTGTGCCTGTAATCCCAGCTACTCAGGAGGCTGAGGCAGGAGAATCATTTGAACCTGGGAGGTGGAGGTTGTGGTGAGCCGAGATCACAGCATTGTGCTCCAGCCTGGGTGACAGAGAGTGACTCTGTCTGAAAAAAAAAAAAAAAAGAAATACCTGAGACTGGGTAATTTGTATAGAAAAGAAATTTAATTGGGTCACAGTTCAGCAGGCTCTACAGGAATCATAGCGGCTTCTGCTTCTGGAGAGCCTCAGGAAACTTCTAATCATGGTGGAAGGCAAAGGGGGAGCGAGACATCTTTCATGGCAGGAGCAGGAGGAAGAAGGGGGGAGGTGCCATACCCTTTAAACAATCCTTGTGAGAACTCACTCACTATGGTGAGAACAGCACCAGGAGGATGGTGCTAAACCATTCATGAGAAACTGCCTCCGTGATCCAGTCACCTCCCACCAGGCCTCACCTCCAACACTGAGGATTACAGTTCAACATGAGAGTTGGTGGGGATGCAGATCCAAACCATATCACCTTATTAACGATTAAAGATTAGCATTATTCCCCTAGTCAAAACTTTGTTGTTTCCTTACTATCGAGAGAATTGACCCTTAATTCTGTGTGTTATTTGAGCCTTCTTACCAATCAGTTTCCCTACTTATCTATGTCCTGATTCTTTTTTTTTTTTTTTTTTTTTTTTTTTTTTTGAGATGGAGTTTCGCTCTTGTTGCCCAGGCTGGAGTGCAATGGCGAGATCTCAGCTCATCGCAACCTCCACCTCCCAGGTTCAAACGATTCTCCTGCCTCAGCCTCCTGAGTAGCTGGGACTACAGGCGCCCGCCACAATGTCCGGATAATTTTTGTAGTTTTAGTAGAGACGGGGTTTCACCATATTGGCCAGGCTGGTCTTAAACTCCTAACCTCAGATGATCCACCCACCTTGGCCTCTCAAAGTGCTGGGATTACAGGTATGAGCCACAGTGCCCAGCCTCTATGTCCTGATTCTAACTCCTCCTACTCATACTTTAGTCCTGGATTCAAAACCCACCTCCTCTACTTCTATCCACGCTGACCTCTCTCCCCTATTACTATAGCATACTCATGGTACATCTCATTTTGGCAGCTTCTTTATCAAGTGATTAATGTGTATGCTCAAGTGAACTAGATGTTTTGTGAACACAGAGAATGAGATAAGATCCCTTGCCTGGAGGAGGAAACGTTGCTGTTTTGTCATGCTATGTTTCCTGAGAGCAAGCCATGTATCCACAGGAAAATGGAAGTCTTCAGGTTCTTCCAGGATGTCTCTGTGCTATGAACATGCTGGAATTTCAGAAAGCCTCGCTAAATTGAATTAAATTCTCTCTCTCTCTCTCGCTCGCTCACTTTCCAATTGATTTAGTTGAAGTGCAATAGCTAATATGCACTTAAACTGTCCAAAGTAACAGAACTAGTCCACTACCGCTAGGCCGTGAACGACTCTTCCAGGCGTAAGAAAGGAAAACCCACCCTGGTGTGCTGCCCGATTAGCAACAAGGAAAAAGTTGCTCAATGCAAGTCTACTCTCCTGGTGGGAGCCTTGTGGTTATGCTGGGTTATACTTGGTTGTGCAGGTGTAAACTGCTGCAGTGGGAAATTAAGTGTGGTGACCAAAGGCGTGATGCGCAAAGGAGTGAGGAAAGGCAAAATGAGCAGAGTGGGGAAGAGGAGTAGCAGAAACCTCCCAGAGCAGATGAGCGGCAGGGCCATCAAAGAAGGACTGGCTTCCTTCTCACATCACCAAGGCCAGTCCCTGGGAACCACAGTTCAGACTTCACATATTTGTAGCAGTAAAGGCTTGATGTTGGCAAGTTTATTTCCCAGACACCTGTTCCCGCAGGTAACAGCAGCCGGAGCAGCTGCTGTGAGTGACTCTGAGGTCATCTCTTTCAAAGGTACCGAGCTGGAAGGATTTGGAGAAGCACAAACCCCAAACCCAGGTTCTTCTCCATGGGGCCCCGGGATCAGTCGGAAAATCTAACCAAAGCAGGAAAAACTGGCGAGCCTGGAGAACGGGGCAGAGTTGGAATAGAAGTCCCCGTTGACTTCAGGCATCCCTGTCTCTCCCACCCTAAGCCAGGAGAAAAGTCCGCTTCCTGCAGACGACCTCAGACCAACCAAGGTGCCCGCCGAGTCTCTACTTGCAGGTCCGGCCCACGATTTCCACCCATCTCTTTCCCCCTGGCGCGGGGCGGCGGCAGGCGGGGTCACCAGATCCCCCTAGCCCGGGCCCCTCCGGGCGCCGGGGACGCTGACGCTTGCGCTCCTCCTCTCTCGCCTCCCCTCCCCATCTCTCCCCTCCTTCTTCGTCCAGTCCCTCCCCCAGCCTCGGCGCAGGGGGGCCGGGCTTGGCTCCGCGAGGCCCGTGCATTCCAGAGAGCCCAGCGAGCTAGAGCAACAAAGGAGCCGAGTTGTCGGCGAGGAGAGCTCGGGGGGCTGCGGCGCGCTGGGGTGAAGGTGGCTCCCGGGCCGCGGGCTGGCGCGGGGGCGGAGCCGGAGCTGCACTCGCACCCCCGGCCCGCGCCTGGCCTCCCTCGCAGGGCTGGGAGTTGGCTTTAATGGTGGGAGAGGGAATGGGGCTGGGGATTGGGGGCCCAGGGGGCTCCCAGGGCTGAAGACAACTTGGATTGCGAGGCGAGAGCTTTGGGAGTCGTGCATCCCGGTCCGGGCCTCCGCAGCCCAACATGGGCCCCAGGTTCCAAAGTTTGCGAAGTTGGGCGCCGAGGGGCCGGGGCGCGTGGAGCGTCCGGAGGGGCCCGGGCCCGGTTTCTCTGGGCGCACAGGTCGCATGAGCCGCCTCCGCGCCCGCAGGGGTCGTGCGTGTGGCCGGTGGGCTCCGAGGAGCGGGCGGGGGCGCCGGGGTTTTTGCTGAGTTGGCGGGGTTGGCCATGGCCGCTGCCCGCCCCGCGCGGGGGCCGGAGCTCCCGCTCCTGGGGCTGCTGCTGCTGCTGCTGGGGGGCCCGAGCCGGGGGGCGTCCTCGAGCGGGAACGCGACCGGGCCTGGGCCGCGGAGCGCGGGTGGGAGCGCTAGGAGGAGCGCGGCGGTGACCGGCCCTCCGCCGCCACTGAGCCACTGCGGCCGGGCTGCCCCCTGCGAGCCGCTGCGCTACAACGTGTGCCTGGGCTCCGTGCTGCCCTACGGGGCCACCTCCACACTGCTGGCCGGGGACTCGGACTCCCAGGAGGAAGCGCACGGCAAGCTCGTGCTCTGGTCGGGTAAGTACTCCGGAGCCGGGTTTGCGGGGCGGGAGGTGCTACGGTAAGACGGGGGCACCCTTGGAAAGAACAGGCTCAGGCCTGAGCCTCGGAGAGGGCGGGGACAGCACCCAGGAGAGTTGGAGGGACAGAGTCCGAAACTTTGGGGGCGGGTTACGTGCAGGATGGGACCCTCGGTCATGGGAAAGGGAGGGCAAGAAAGTTGACGAAGCGGGTCACAAAGGTCCTGAGCTGGTGGGTGAGCAAAGGATGGCGGGGATGAGGGGCCCGTGAGGAGGGGGCTCTAAGCCACGGGAAAAGACATTTTGTAAGAAGAGGAGATGCTCCACCTACTCTGGAAGCAGGGTGCCAGGGGATTCAAGGAGGTGTTCAAGACCCTGGGGAAATTGGAGTTGGAGAGGAAAAGGGGAGGGATGACGGTGGAAGAGGTTTAGGCATTTGGAGGGAAGGGTAGGGGGACATGATCAAGTGAAGTTTTGAAGGAAATGAAACCTCCTTAACGATGAGTTATTAGAAGGTGACCAGAAAGTCCTGGAAATCTTGATTTGGGAGACAGGAAAGAAGCCTGGAGAACTGTGATCTTGTCTGACTTTCACAGGAGATTTCATTCAGTTTGTGCATCTGAAAAACGGGCACTCTGACGCATGCAGGAGGTTATGAAGGAATAAGACCTTTCTAACGATTATTTGTGTGTTCTTTGGAAATTTGGTTACCCAGGCTGGTCAGGGCTGTGGAAGGACGCTTAAGTCTGGAGTGTTGAGAGCCTGTGGACACTTCCATGGTGGTTTGAAGTCCCAGAGCCCCCTCACTGGAGTGGCAGAGTCTGAAAAACTGCACACTGAACCCAAATGTCCTTCCTTAGCAGTGTAGAGTATACGCTCTCCCCACCTGTCACTTTTCTAGATGAGGCCTGGAGGGTGCTGGGGAAGGGAACTGGCCTTATCAGCCCTCACTTCTAGCCAGTGTGATTCTAAAACCGTTCTTGAAAAAGAAAAGAAAACCAGGAGCCAGGAGCAGAACTGGGAGCCTCCCTCTTTTGACAGGGCTGGGGTACCCCATGTCTTAGCTCTGCCCAGGGGGCTGGTGAGGACCGTAATGTAGGGAGTGTATGTAGGCCGCCTGTCATTGACAAGTTCTCAGCCTTTGTCAGATGTTGGACAAGTCCATAAGGTTCCTGGCTTGGTTCAGATGCTGGAGGAGGAACTTGGAGGATGGTATCCATGGTACCCATAAGGTGGAGCTGCATCCTTTGTGGGGATCAGGTTCTAAAGTCAGCACAGCACGTTAGACAGAAACCATGTGTAATCAACAGTGGTTTTGAAAACTGCAGATTACTGTAGTGTAAGGTTGATGTCGTTTTGCATATACACTCCTTTTACGACGTTTGCATAAATGTGTTACATGTATACTCATACATAACAATGGGTATACATAGAAGATAATAATTGTAATTTTAAAGTTACGTTCATGCAAAAGACTGAAAGAATAATAGTAATAAAAAGAACACCAAAGTAAGATTAAGCAAGGTTGCTTTGAGCACCACTTGAGTTTAGGAGCGAGCTGAATGGAAAGTTCAAATCTCTCAGCACTAGAATCTTACCCAGTTCTGAGTTGCTCATGCTGTCAAAGGATAATCTTTCTGTCCCTCTCTTTATTGATTTTGCAGGGACCCATGGTTTAATTTTCCCAAGTTAAATGCATGTTTGATGTTGCCTCCTTGCAGTTACCATCAGATCAAGGAGGAAGGGTATGAACCTCTTTCCAGCCCATACTCTTGAGAGCAGCTGCTGAGCAGACAGAAGTAGTTTAAGCTGGAACATGTATGAGTTAGTACCATCTGCTGGTTGTGCAGGTTGAAATCTCACTGTCTGTGCCTTTTGGCAGGGTAGGGTCCTGCAGAGACGCCAGCACTGAGCCCAGCACCATTAGTTCCATTAGTTCACTATGAGTTCTCTGCCACCAACCACCATCACTCAGCTCATTCCTGTTTCCATATGCGTTCTGATTGCGCTCTTTCTGCTTGGGTCTTGCAAGTGGAGCAGAAACAGGTGTTAGCTTGAGCTGGGTAATGAGTAGGTAGAGTGAACCCGAGCCTTGAGCCTGGTGTGAGAATCACAGCCAGGTCAGCTGGTAGCCTCTGGCAAGTTATTTATTGTGTCCTGAGTTAATCATCTTGATTTTGCATTAGACATGATCAGTGTTACCTGGCTCTTAGGGGTGTTTTTGTGGGTGAAGGATGAAGATGATCTAGGTTGTCTTCATCAGTAAACTCTTGAAGGTAGAGACTGGGTCTTCACTTTTTTCAAAGCCTCTGAGTACACATCCATGCTTCCATTCATGCATTCAGTTATGTATTGAATGTTTGCCGTATGTCACATTCTGGGCATGTAAGGATGAAGAACACAGACATGATCCTCTGTCATCAAGAGGAAGACAGGTTGGGCATGGTGCTCACACCTGTAATCTCAGCACTTTGGGAGGCCGAGGTGGGAAGATTGCGCAATCCCAGGAATTTGAGACCAGTCTGAGATCTTGTCTCTAAAAAAAAGAGGAAGACAGACCATTCAACAAGCTTTAGAAATACCTGTGAAAGGGCCGGGCATGGTGGCTCATGCCTGTAATCCCAGCACTTTGGGAGGCCGAGGCGGGTGTATCATGAGGTCAGGAGATTGAGACCATTCTGGCTAACAAGGTGAAACCCCGTCTCTACTAAAAAATACAAAAAAAAAAAAATTAGCCAGGCATGGTGGTGGGCTCCTGTAGTCCCAACTACTTGAGAGGCTGAGCCAGGAGAATGGTGTGAACTCAGGAGGTGGAGATTGCAGTGAGCTGAGATAGCACCACTGCACTCCAGCCTGGATGACAGAGCGAGACTCCATCTCAAAAAAAAAAAAGTAAAGTAAAAAAGAAATATTTGTGAAAGATACTGTAGCATTTTAGGGTGCTGAAAAAGCACAAAGGACCCAAAGAACATCCCCAGAAGAACTGACATTTAACCTATAACTTGACACATAAGCAGGAATTGCCTGGCTGAGGGAGAGTTGAGGTGTGAAAATCCAGATGGGAAGAGGAAATAGCATGTACAAAGATGTAGAGGTAGGAGGGCTTGGTGCTTTTAAAGAAAGTATAAGAGTTGCAGTAGAGGGCCGGGTGCGGTGGCTCAAGCCTGTAATCCCAGCACTTTGGGAGGCCGAGACGGGCGGATCACGAGGTCAGGAGATCGAGACCATCCTGGCTAACCGGGTGAAACCCCGTCTCTACTAAAAAATACAAAAAATTAGCCGGGCGAGGTGGTGGGCGCCTGTAGTCCCAGCTACTCAGGAGGCTGAGCCAGGAGAATGGCGTAAACCCCGGGGGGCGGAGCTTGCAGTGAGCTGACATCCGGCCACTGCACTCCAGCCTGGGCAACAGAGCGAGACTCCGTCTCAAAAAAAAAAAAAAAAGTTGCAGTAGAACTGGATCAAAGCGTGTAAGGGGTGGAATTGTAAGAGATCAGACCTAAAGAATTAGAAAATAAAGAGATGTATACCTCATATTAAGTTTGGATGTTATCCAGGGGATGATAAGGAGCCATTGAAAGATTTTAAGGGAGAGAGATGTAATTGTCTTTGCATTTTAGCTGGATCTCTTTAGGTGTGGTGTGAAGAAGCCATAGGAGCAGGGAAAGCCTGGAGCCTGACTTCTTGACCAGGGGATGTCGAAGTAGCCCAAGTAAGAGACGATGGTGGTTGGGACTTGGTAACAGGACAGAGGGAGTAGGCAGATTCCACTAACTTTCAGAGGTAGTGCTCAGAGGGCACTGATGAGTTAGGTGTGGAGCCTCAATGAGCGGGAGGCCTCAGGTTTCAGGCTTGGATGGAAGGTGGTGCCATTCCCTTTCACTAAGATAGAGAATGCTAGAGGAGGAAGAAGTTTAGGCAGGAGGTGTGGCTTTGATTTTGGCCATGTGAATTAGAGATGCTCATTGGACATCTATGTGGAGATTCTTGGCAGATCTGGAAACAGGAATTGCTGGAGAGAGGTGGCTACTGTGTGCTTCCTTGGCCCTGACTACTGGGGCTTTGGAAGGATGCCATTGACTAAGGAAGTTTATAGCTCAGGTTGGTCCAATTTCTAGGTCTGTATAGACCTCAGGTCTTTCCTCTGTCTTTCATCTCTCTGGCCTCAGGCTTCTTCAGTCACTTAGCATCTCTCCCCTTTACAGCTGGAAATGCCTCCTCCCAGGCATTCCAAGCTGACCAGACAAACATAAGGTGGACCAGGCCGTGGTCCACCTTAGGCCAAACCTGGTTTAGTAAGTGGGGCAAAAAAGCAGAGAGGCCTGCAGCTGGCAGTGATGATGGGTCCCTGAGAGCCAGCACGTAGCCTCCTTAACCACTGCTGTGCTCTGTGTGGTACGTAAGTGTGTGGCCCTGTCACCTTGCCCAGGTGCAGGTAAGTAGGAGAGAGACAAAGGCTAGGAGGAATTTCTTGTTTGCCTGTCACACGTTGAATTGAAGGGTGACAGGAAGAATGTTTTTGGTGATGATGGATTATTTTCAGGGACAGATCAGAAAGAATTTCCTTAGAGCTTGTCCCAAACTTGGATGATGATCAGAGTCAGTTAAAAAGATATATATGGCCAGGTGTGGTGGCTGATGCCTGTAATCCCAACACTTTGGGTGGCCGAGGCGGGTGGATCACAAGGTCAGGAGATTGAGACCATCCTGGCTAACACGGTGAAAAACCCCATCTCTACTAAAAATACAAAAAATTAGCCGGGCGTGGTGGTGGGCGCCTGTAGTCCCAGCTACTCGAGAGGCTGAGGCAGGAGAATGGCGTGAACCCGGGAGGCAGAGCTTGCACCACTGCACTCCAGCCTGGGTGACAGAGCAAGACTCCATCTCAAAAAAAAAAAAAAAGGTGTGCATATATATATGTATGTATGTATGTATGTATGTGTAGGCTGGATGCAGTGGCTCACACCTGTAATCTCAGCACTTTGGGAAATTGAAGTGGGAGATTGCTTGAAGCCAGGACTTCGAGACCAGCCTGAGCAACAAAGTGAGACCCGATCTCTAAAAAAAAAAAAAAAATTAGCCAGGCATGTTGGCACACACCTGTGGTTCCAGCTACACTGGAGGCTGAGGCAAAAGGATTGCCTGAACCCAGGAGGTTGAGGCTGCAGTGAGACATGATCACACCAGTGCACTCCAGACTGGGCAACAGAGCAAGACCCTGTCTTAGAAATACATATGTTTATATGTATGTATGTATACACACACACACACACACATATAGGGAAAGTATAAAATACAGAAAAACATACATGGGCCTAAGTGTTTTTAAAAAACTTTTCTAAAATTAATTATTTGAGAAATGGGGTCTTGCTGTGTTGCCCAGGCTGGAGTGCAGTGGCTATTCAGAGGCTAACTGATTGTCTGCATGGTACTTATGGTGCCTGGAATAGCTGGGACTACAGGCATGTGTTCTGTGCCAGCCCAAGTCTTCAATTTTGCTTCAGATCTTTAACTTTTTAAGTGTGAAATATAACATGTATGTAGAAAATTGCATAAAACACAGAGGTACTAAATAACAAATAATTATAAAGTGGCATCTGGGTCAATAACTAGAACATGGTCAGACCCCAGAAGCTCCCTCTGTGTCTTGCTAGTCACATCCTCCTCCGCTTGCTCACATCCTCTCCACTTTTCAGTAATCACTTCCTTTTTTTCTCTATGGTTTTACCTCTTAGTTTTGGAATCCATAAGCAGTATATTTCAGCTTTGCATGTTTTTGAACTCTATTCAAATGGAATTTGTATAAAATAATATGCTGTGCATATTATTTCTTGCTTCTTTTACTCTACGTTATTATGTAAGATTCATCCATGTTATTGCAGGTTATTTCTTTTTTGTTTGTTCATTTGTTTGTTTTTCTTTTTTTGAGACAGTCTCGCTCTGTCACCTAGGCTAGAGTGTGGTGGTGCGATCTCGGCTCACTACAACCTCCACCTCCTGGGTTCAAACGATTCTCCTGCCTCTGCCTCCCAAGTAGCTGAGACCATATGTGTGCACCACCATGCCTGGCTAATTTTTGTATTTTTTAGTAGATATGGGGTTTTGCCATGTTGGTCAGGCTGGCCTCAAACTCCTGACTTCAGGTGAGCCACCCGCCTCATACTGCAGCTTATTTCTTCATTGCTGAATAATATTCCATTATATGAGTATACCACCAATTGTTTACCTCTTTTATTGTCATCTCAAGTTTTTGCCCTCTGTGAATAACATTGCTGTGAGTAGTCTTTTATATATATCCTGGTACAACTGGCACAAGTTTCTCCAGGTATATGCTGAAGGAGAATTGCTAGCTAATAATGCACATGCACACTTTAGGCTTTTGCCAAACCATTTTTCAAAGTGGTTGTACCAACTTATACTCCCACTAGGTAGTAGAAAGTCAGCATTGGTTCACATGATTCCCAACACTTGGTGTTATCAGCCTTTTACATTTTTGCCAATCTACTGGCTATGTTGTGGCATATATTTGTGGTTTTAATTTGAACTTCCCTGATTACTAGTAAAGTTAAATGCCTTTTCAAATGCTTACTGGCCATTAGGAGTTCTGCTTTTGGGAAGTGTCTGTTCAAATCTTTGACGTATTTTGCTATAGGGACTATCTGTCATTTTTGTAAGATTTGTAGGAGTTCTTTATATATGCTAGATATGAGTATATAGGATTACAAAGAAAATAAATTATATTGACATAGTTATCAAATATAAAAATGCAAGTAGGTGGGCTTATTTATACAATAAATAAGATCTGGTGCAGGTGTAATAACCACTATAATATCAAAGTGATTATTGACATTATTTCGAGATATCTGCAACAAAATATCTGGTTTCCACTTGTGACAAAGCCACAGGTACTATTAACATTATGTGCTGTGGGCCAGGTGTGGTGGCTCATGCCTGTAACCCCAGCACTTTGGTGTGGGAAAAGAGAGAGAGATCAGACTGTTACTGTGTCTATGAAGAACGAAGTAGACATAAGAGACTCCATTTTGTTCTTCTGATGGCAGACTTTACCGTGACAGTGGAAGTGGTATTGTATGTCCAGGCACCGCCGGCCACTATCTTCATGCAGGAACCACAGTGCCCAAAAAAAAAAAAAAAAAAAAAAAAAAAAAATTACACACTGTGATGTGTTGCTTACATTCATAATTGGAGGAAGAGCCAAATTTTGGTTAGGTGTAATTTTTTTCCTATTGAAATTCATGGACCTCAATTTTTCCAAGAATCCTTTGTGAACCATAGGGTAAGAATGTTACTTACAGAATATCAGTATCTAGTAGAGAGTCTGAGCTATTCTTGATCGCATGTGTGTGTGTGTGTGTGCACACGTGTGTGTGTTTTAATAGAGACAGGGTCTGACCGTATTGTCCAGGCTGGTCTTGAACTCCTGGGCTCAAGCGATCCTCCTGCCTTGGCCTCCCAAAATGCTCCTTTGTGTTTTAATATACAAATACTTGGTGATTTTTTACTGGGATTGCATTGACTATATAGATTAACTCGGAAAAAAAAGAGACATCTTTACAATAGTGAGTCTTCCAAACATTGAACATTTTTATATTTCTCTCTATTTAGATCTTTCATTTTCTCAATATTCTGCACAGATTTAAATACTTGTTATTTGTTAGACATTCCTAGGTACTTGATATTTTTGATGCTGTTGTAAATGATGCCTTTAACATTTATTTCACTTTGTTTGTTGCTGAAATATAGAAATAAAATTGATGCCTTTAACATTTATTTCACTTTGTTGCTGATATATAGAAATAAAATTGATTGTGAATTCAATAAACTTGCTAAATTTATTCTATACACATAGTCATATAATTTGTGAGTAATGAGTTTTGTTTCTTCTTTTCCAAGTCTTATATCTTTATTGCTTTACTCAAGGCTTCCAGTACGTTGTTAAATAGACACAACGTCTTAATTCTTGATTTTTCTGGATCCTAAAAAGAAAGCTTTTCTACCCTTCACCATTAAATTTGATGTTTGATATAGGTTTTTTATAGTTAATTACAGTTTATCAGATTAAGAAAGTTTTCTCCTATTTCTAATTTGCCAATTATTCTTTTGATCATAGATGGATGTTGAATTTTATCAACTTTTTTTTTTGGAGATGGAGTGTCACTCTGTCACCCAGGCTGGAGTGCAGTGATGCGATCTCAGCTCACTGCAAGCTCTGCCTCCTGGGTTCAAGCAATTCTCCTGCCTCAGTCTCCCAAGTAGCTGGGACTACAGGCGTGTGCCACCACGCCCAGCTAATTTTTTGTATTTTTAGTAGAGATGGGATTTCACCATGTTAGCCAGGATGGTCTCAATCTCCTGACCTCGTGATCCACCCGCCTCGGCCTCCCAAAGTGCTGGGATTACAGGTGGGAGCCACCGCGCCCGGCCGAATTTTATCAACTTTTTTTTGCACCCATTGAGATGATAATAAGATTTTTTTTCTCCTTTAACCTGTTAATGTAGTAAATTGCATTGATTGAACTTTCTAATATTAAACCAGCCTTAGAACAGTGGTACTCAACTTGATTCATCATCAGAATCACACAAATAAAAAGTCTTTTTAAAAGTCTATATCAGCCGGGCATGGTAGCACCTGTATTCCTGTTTCTCTTTTTGTTTCATATTTTATTAAAAGAAATAAAATAATACAGATAAAGCTGATATTCCCTTTCTTTCTCTTTTCAGTTTCATATCCTTCTTTTCTCTTTGGAAAGCTTCCCCATCCTAGTAATTTGTGTATTTCTTTATTTTGTTTTTAAGCTCAAGTTTTGTTTGTTTTTTCCTTTGTTTGTTTGTTTTGTTTTGTTTTTGTAGAGATGGGGTGTGGCCATATTGCCCAGGTTGGTCTCGAACTCCTGAGCTTAAGTGATCCACCCACCTTGGGCCTCCCAAAAGTGCTAGGATTATAGGCGTGAGCCACCATGTTCTGCCTTAAGCTTAATTACTTTTAAAAAATAGGTTATACATATACATGGCACAGAATTCAAAAGGAACAAGTTAAGTCCTATTTCTGCATCCAGCTACCCATTTTTGCTCTGCAGAAGTAACCACCAACACTGGTTTGTGTGTCCTTTTGGAAATATCTGACATCTGTCTAGATGTAGATGTGCTCTTAGTCTCTCCTCTACCGCCCAACCAGTACCATGCTCTACAGACTGTTCTCCACTCAACTGAGTCCATGTAACATTACAACATTGGACATCATTCCATTTCAATGCACATCCTGTCATGTACCCCATAAGGAGACTTTGGTTAACAATGAACCACATGTGATGGTGTTCCCTTAAGATTATAATACCACATTTTTACTGTAGCCTTTCAATGTTTAGATATGTTTAGATACAGGGATACTCACCATTGTGTTACAGTTGCCTGCAGTATTCAGTATAGCAACATGCTGTACAGGTTTGCAGCCTGGGAGCCGTAGGTTATACCGTATCACCTAGGTGTGCAGTAGGCTCTACCATCCAGGTTTGTGTAAGTGCACTCTATGATGTTCACACAAAGATGACATTGCCTGGTGACACATTTCTTAGAAGATATCCTCATTGTTAAGCAACACGTGACTATAGTTTTACCCTGAAAAGTGTTCTATTATAATGGTGTACGTTATTTTACTTGGTTGGTCTCCTATTGATGGGTATGAATTCAAGCTGTTTCTACTCTTTTGCTATTACAAACAGTGCTGCAATGAATAATCTATATTATCTTTGGGAACATGTGAAGTAGAAGTACTAGTATAAAATTTTGGGACCGGGGGCGGTGGCTCACGCCTGTTATCCCAGCACTTTGGGAGGCCGAGGCAGGCGGATCACCTGAGGTCTGGAGCTCGAGACCAGCCTGACCAACATGGAGAAACCCCGTCTCTACTAAAAATACAAAAAAATTAGCTGGGCATGGTGGCGCATGCCTGTGATCTCAGCTACTCGGGAGGCTGAGGCAGGAGAATCACTTGAACCTGGGAGGCGGAGGTTGCAATGAGCCGAGATCATCGCGCCATTGCCCTCCAGCCTGGGCAACAAGAGTGAAACTCAGTCTCAAAAAAAAAAAAAAAAAGGTAGATAATGCCAAAGTGATCTCCACAAGTGTTTACTAATTTTCATTCCTACCAGCAAATATAAAAGTGCCAGTTTCCCCTCATACTCTTTATAGTACAGTCTTTGCTTTGCTTTCTTTCTTTCTTTTTTCTTTTTTTTTTTTAGATAGAGTCTTGTTCTGTCACCCAGGCTGGAGTGCAACGGCGATCTCGCCTCACTGCAACGTCCACCTCCTGGATTCAAGCAATTCTCCTGCCTCAGCCTCCCAAGTAGTTGGGATTGCAGGTGCCTGCCACCACACCTAGCTAGTGTCTATAATTTTTTAGTAGAGACAGGTTTTCACCATGTTGGCCAGACTTGTCTCGAACTCCTGACCTCAGGTGATCAACCCGTCTCGGCCTCCCAAACTGTTGGGATTACAGACACGAGCCACCACGCCCAGCCCTCTTTATGTTTTTAAAGGCCATTAAATGGCCTTGAGCCCAGGAGTTCAAGACCATCCTTAGCAACATGGTGAAACCTTGTCTCTACAGAAAAATACAAAAATTCACCAGGTGTGGTGGTGTGAGCTGGTAGTCTCTGCTACTCAGGAATTTGAGGTGGGAGGATTAACTGAGCCTGCGGAGCTCAAGGCTGCAGTGAGCTGTAATTATGCCACTGCACTCCAGCCTGGGCAACAATGTGAGACCCCGTCTCAAAAAAATAAAAAAATAAAAAATAAATAAAAACGTAAAGAGATGTTCGACCTCACTCTTTTTTTTTTTTTCTTTTTTTTTTTGAGACGGAGTCTCGCTGTGTTGCCCAGGCTGGAGTGCAGTGGCCAGATCTCAGCTCACTGCAAGCTCCGCCTCCTGGGTTTACGCCATTCTCCTGCCTCAGCCTCCCGAGTAGCTGGGACTACAGGCGCCCGCCACCGCGCCCGGCTAGTTTTTTTGTATTTTTTAGGAGAGACGGGGTTTCACAATGTTAGCCAGGATGGTCTCGATCTCCTGACCTCGTGATCTGCCCGTCTCGGCCTCCCAAAGTGCCGAGATTACAGGCTTGAGCCACTGTGCCCGGCCGACCTCACTCTTAATAATACAAATGTGGAATAAACTACAATGAAATACACTTTTTTAAAACTTTTATACTTTTTATCACTTAGTGATAAAGATCAAAACATTTGCAAATGTGATCTGTTATTTGTCTTTTGCCTATGTTTCTATAGAATTATGCAATTTTTACTGATTTGGAGGAGCTCTGTGCATATAAGGAAATTAGCTCTTGTGATAAGCATTGAAAATATATTTTTTGAGTGTCTTTTCTTATGATTTTGTATTGATTTTTCTGAAGTCTTTTGTTTAAATCTTTTATCTCATGGTGTGTAGGTTTTGTGCCATTTCAGAAGGCCTTCTCCACTCCAAGGTTTAAAAAATCATTTCCATCTTTTCTTCTAAAACTTTAATTTTTAGAAAAACAATGTAGTTATTTTTTATCCGTCTGGACTTTTATGTAAGAAATGGGGTAAAGATCCACCTTATTTTTTCCCTAGATAATTTCTCAGTTGTCCTTAAAGATTTATTTAATAATTTCTCTTTTTCCTGGGGAGTTTTATTTTTAAGGTATGAAACCATATTCATGATGAGAGGGAAAAAAAAAAACAATCAAATTACACATTTTTAAAACCTGATTGTTATCACAGATATAAAAAGATTGAGAAAAATTACAGTTTTTTGTTTTTTGTTTGTTTGTTATGAGATGGAGTTTTGTTCTGTTGCCCAGGCTGGAGTGCAGTGGTGCCATCTTGGCTCACTGCAACCTCTGCCTCCCGGGTTCAAGCGGTTCTCCTGCCTCAGCCTCCTGAGTAGCTGGGATTACAGGTGCCCTCCACTACACCCGGCTTATTTTTGTACTTTTAGTAGAGATGGAGTTTCACCATGTTGGCCAGACTGGTCTTGAACTCCTGACCTCATGATCCACCCACCTCGGCCTCCCAAAGTGCTGGGATTACAGACTTGAGCCACCATGCCCGCCGACACAACCTTTTTATTAACTGCCTTATGTTTCTCTAAAGCATTTTACTCCAGAGAGCTCCCCCCATTTTAAATATACTGTGCAATAAAAGTAAATATCCAGTAAAATTCACTTTTTCTTTGTTGAACAGTTCTAAGTTTAGACAAATGCATAGACTTGTGTAACCAGCCACCACATTCAAGATAGAGAACAGTCCTTTCACCCCCATATATTCTCTCATGCTACTATTTTGTAGGCAAACCCTGCCCTCACCCCAATCCCTGGCACCTACTTCTCTGTTTTCTACAAGTACCCATGTGCTGAGAATTTCTGGTGACTGTTTTTAGGGTTTTGTTTTGTTTTGTTTTGTTTTTGAGGCAGAGTCTCATTCTGTTGGCCAGGCTGGAGTGCAGTGGCACCATCTCAGCCCACTGCAACCTCCGCCTCCTAGGTTCAAGTGATTCTCTTGCCCCAGCCTCCCGAGTAGCTGGGATTACAGGCATGTACCACCAGGACTGACTAATTTTTGGATTTTTAGTAGAGACGGGGTTTCACCATGTTGGCCAGGCTGGTGTTGAACTCCTGACCTCAGGTGATCTGCCCACCTCGGCCTCCCAAAGTGCTGGGATTACAGGTGTGAGCCACCGCGCCTGGCCAACTGGTAACTGAATTGAGTCAAGTGGGAACTGTTGCCTGAGGACATTGCTGCCATTTTTTTTTTTTTTTTTTTTGCGACGGAGTCTCGCTCGGTTGCCCAGGCCGGAGTGCAGTGGCGTGATCTCGGCTCACTGCAAGCTCTGCCTCCCAGGTTCATGCCATTCTCTTGCCTCAGACTCCCAAGTAGCTGGGACTACAGGCATCCGCCACCACGCCCGGCTAATTTTTTGTATTTTTAGTAGAGACGGGGTTTCACTGTGTTAGCTAGGATGGTCTCAATCTCATGACCTCGTGATCCACCCACCTCGGCCTCCCAAAGTGCTGGGATTACAGGCATGAGCCACCACGCCCGGCCGGAGGAGGACATTGCTTCTTAACTGGCAGAAACTTGCTCTGCACCCTGGAATATATTCTGAAAGCTGGGAGCAGTCAGAGGCCTCAAACAAATAATCATAAGAGCTAACATTTCCTGAGCGCTTACTACATAACAGGTACTGCCAAGGGCATTTAAAGTGTTATCTCACTTTTCACAGCAGTTCCATAAGGTAAATCTATCATCCCCATTTTACAGATGAGGCCACTGAGGCTAAAGATAAAGTACTTTGCGCAAGATCATAGAGCCAGGAAAGAGTGGAGCCAAGATTTGGACCCAGGCTGGCCAATTGCTGTGCGCATGCTCCTTACCCCTCTACTATATTGCCTTCCCTCCAAAGGAGAGGTTACCTGTCTCTGCCACCCCCAGCCTGGAAATGCGACCAGCACCCACATTGGCTCTCACATCGTCATATTCTCTCCTAATGCAACTTCTTGTTTGGGAAATAGATATTGCTGAAGCCAGGATGATTCAGGAGGGGCTTCTGTGATGGGCAGGGTGGAGGACTATGCTGGGGAGGGGTGCTGGGAGATCGCCATCTGTTTCTGTCTTGCTGACAGCATTTTTCCCCTCTCCGCACTGGACAGAGCCTCCTCTGTTCCTCTCCATCTGACTTCCTGCTTCCTCCTCTGGCTTTGGAGTGCCTGGCTCCTCTGACTACCTCTTCTTAAGCCCCCATCTCTTCTCTCTCTCACTCCGCTTGGTAAGAGGAACAAGGGTTCTGGGGTCTGGGCAAAGGGAAACATCTCCTGGCTCTAGCAAATGGGCCCCGTGAGGGTTGGGTGCACCCCTGAAAAGGTAAATCCACCCCGGGGAGCTCTACCAGAGGCATTACCACTCCCTAGCAGGGCATCTGGAAGCGGCAGTTATTTTCTTAAAACTCAAATTATAGTAAGCATACAGAATAGCACCCAGATCATGAACTTGATTCCCACAGGGTGAATACACTCCTGTAACCAGTATCAGATCAGGAGATAGAATATTCCCGGCATCCCGTGTAACCAGTACCAGATTAAGAAATAAAACATTCCCAGCAACCCAGAGGTTCCTCTCCAGGCTCTCTTCTAGTCACCGTCCCTAGAGTAGAGGGCTGGGGTGTTTTTGTTTGTCATAATCACTGCTGGGTTCTACTGGCATTGAGTTGGCAGAGTCTAGGAATCCTAAGTGTCTGCAATGCATGGGACAGTCCTACCGTATAAAGAACTGTCCTGCCCAGATGCACTGTTGAGAAACACTGTACCTGCCAGGTCTGACCAGTGATGGGCTGCAGTGTGGCAAAGGCCTGGGGAACAGGGGTGCAGCTGTGTCTGTGGGTCAGAGTGAGGAAGGGCCTTCACTGCGATTCTGTTGCCACCCTCAGGCCTCCGGAATGCTCCCCGCTGCTGGGCAGTGATCCAGCCCCTGCTGTGTGCCGTATACATGCCCAAGTGTGAGAATGACCGGGTGGAGCTGCCCAGCCGTACCCTCTGCCAGGCCACCAGAGGCCCCTGTGCCATCGTGGAGAGGGAGCGGGGCTGGCCTGACTTCCTGCGCTGCACTCCTGACCGCTTCCCTGAAGGCTGCACGGTGAGTGCTCTGTGAGACAAGGTCCAGACTCTCTGGGCTGGGCAGGACCGGGTATAGGGCAGGGTCCAGTGGGGAGCAGGGGAGCCCAGAGCTTTGTCTCCTGGAGACCCTGAGCCTACAGCCATGGGGTCAGCAAGCCACAAACTCAAACTGCAGTTCACTGGCTGGACCAGTCTATTAGGGATTCTCTATTTATTTATCAGTGATCACATGTTCAGCAAAATGTTTTGAGCACTGGCTGTGTTGGGTATTGTGGTGTTATGGGCATCACAGATGACGGGAGCCTATCAGGAAGTTTCTCATCTATGTTGGGAGTCAAGGCATGAGCATGTGAAACAGCTAGAGCCACCAAGACAGGGGACGTGAGCTAGTTCTGAGTGGTGCAGGAGAGATCTTCAATGAAAATAATAACAGTAATAATTATAGTAATAATATCAATTAGTCCTGTTTACTATATGCCAAATACCATTATAATAAGCTCACGCCTGTAATCCCAGCACTTTGGGAGGCCGAGGCGGGCAGATCACCTGAAGTCAGGAGTTCCAGACCAGCCTGGCCAACATGGCGAAACCCCGTCTCTACTAAAAATACAAACATAAGTCTGATGTCGTGGCGCCTGTAGTCCCAGCTACTCGGGAGGCTGAGACACGAGAATCGCTTGAACCTGGGAGGTGGAAGTTGCAGTGAGCTGAGATCGTGCCATTGAACTCCAGCCTGGGCTGCAGAGTGAGACTCTGTCTCAAAACAAACAAACAAATAAACAAACTGGCTGGACACAGTGGCTCACACCTGTAATGCCATGACTTTGGAAGGCCGAGGCAGGTGGATCACTTGATGAGGTCAGAAGTTCAAGACCAGCCTGACCAACAGGGTGAAACTCCATCTCTACTAAAAATACAAAAAATTAGCCGGATGTGGTGGTGGGCACCTGTAATCCCAGCTACTTGGGAGGCTGAGGCAGGAGCATTACTTGAACCCGGGAGGCAGAGGTTGCGGTGAGCTGAGATTGTGCCATTGCACTCCAGCCTGGGCGACAGAGCCAGACTCTGTCTCTCTCTCTCTCTCTCTCTAAAAAATATATGTTTATTCTTTTAACCCTTAAACCATACCATGAGGTAAGTACTACCATCTTAGAAATGGGGAAACTGGCTGGGCGCCGTGGCTCACGCCTGTAATCCCAGCACTTTGGGAGGCCGAGGCGGGTGGATCATGAGGTCAGGAGTTCAAGACCAGCCTGGCCAACCTGGTGAAACCCCGTCTCTACTAAAAATACAAAAATTAGCCAGGTGTGGTGTGGGTGCCTGTAGTCCCAGCTACTCGGGAGGCTGAGGCAGGAGAATTGCTTGAACCCGGGAGGCAGAGGTTGCAGTGAGCCGAGATTGCGCCACTGCCCTCCAGGCTGGGTGACAGAGCGAGACTGTCTCAAAAAAAACAAAAAAAAAGAGAAAGAAGTGGGGAAACTGAGGTACAGAGAGGCCAAATAATTTGCCAAGCCAGTCCTGGGATTCAGGTCCCAGAAGTGTATCTCCAGCCACCCTGCCATGCTACCTGGATACCTTTCCCTAAACCAGAGGCTCGCTCCTGAGCTGCCTTGACACCATCTTTTCCCATCCCTGGTGCCAGAATGAGGTGCAGAACATCAAGTTCAACAGTTCAGGCCAGTGCGAAGTGCCCTTGGTTCGGACAGACAACCCCAAGAGCTGGTACGAGGACGTGGAGGGCTGCGGCATCCAGTGCCAGAACCCGCTCTTCACCGAGGCTGAGCACCAGGACATGCACAGCTACATCGCGGCCTTTGGGGCCGTCACAGGCCTCTGCACGCTCTTCACCCTGGTCAGCCGCGGGAGGGCATGCCCGGGATGCACTCTGCCTGGAACACGGGAAGAGAGCCAGAGGGAAGGGGGGCAAAGAGGTCTTGGTGGGGGTCCCCAGGGAAGGGTCATGCTCAGAAGGGTCCGGGGCTCAGTTAAGGGTGTCTGTGTCAGCGGAATAACCCTAACCTTGCAGAATGGCCCACTTCTCTCTTCTAGGCCACATTCGTGGCTGACTGGCGGAACTCGAATCGCTACCCTGCTGTTATTCTCTTCTACGTCAATGCGTGCTTCTTTGTGGGCAGCATTGGCTGGCTGGCCCAGTTCATGGATGGTGCCCGCCAGGAGATCGTCTGCCGTGCAGATGGCACCATGAGGCTTGGGGAGCCCACGTAGGTGTCTTGGGGACCCAGGGGTGAAGGTGCAGGGAGGAAGGCTGAAGTGTGCGTTTACTCCAAAAGGGGCAGGTGCATGTAAACCCGAGATCCAGAGCAGGATCTGGCTCTGCCTTACTGCATACTGCATGCAAGGTGTCCAGTGTTAGGATCTTAGTTTCAGAATCAGGACCTTCGTGGTTTGCATCTGCTCAAAGGGGTGGCTCCTAGAGCCGCCTCAGATCTCATCTGGGTCCTGTCTGCAAGCCCTGACTTCTGGGAACCTCCAGACCTCAGCAGCCGAGGGTCTGGGCACAGGGTGGGGAGACCAGGTGGAGGGAGTACGGAGTGACCACCTCAAGTGACACCTCACCTCTCTGCACAGCTCCAATGAGACTCTGTCCTGCGTCATCATCTTTGTCATCGTGTACTATGCCCTGATGGCTGGCGTGGTTTGGTTTGTGGTTCTCACCTATGCCTGGCACACTTCCTTCAAAGCCCTAGGCACCACCTACCAGCCTCTCTCGGGCAAGACCTCCTACTTCCACCTGCTCACTTGGTCACTCCCCTTTGTCCTCACTGTGGCAATCCTTGCTGTGGCGCAGGTATAGTGACTGGTAGGGACGGGAGTTCTGGATAGGGTGAGTTTGAGGGAGGGGGCCAGTAACCCACCTTCCCTCCCACCCCTTCCTGCCGCAGGTGGATGGGGACTCTGTGAGTGGCATCTGTTTTGTGGGCTACAAGAACTACCGATACCGTGCGGGCTTCGTGCTGGCCCCAATCGGCCTGGTGCTCATCGTGGGAGGCTACTTCCTCATCCGAGGTGAGTGAAGACCAGACCAGGACCAGCTGGGTAACAAGATGTGCTGGGCACTTGCTGTGTGTGATCGGGAGCCAGGAGCTGCCAACACAGCTGCCCCCATGCTGAGACCCCAGCTAGTTGCTACAGGGCCTTTGCACAGAGTAGAAGGTGACCCTCTAGGCAGACGAAACACTGTGGGCACTTCTTGCGGGACACCTTTGTGCTGGCCAGAAAAATCCATCCCTCTCTCCAGGGCCTTGGCCCAGGGCTCACAGCTTGTTTTTTTTGTTGTTGTTGTTTATTTTTGTTTTTGAGATAGAGTCTGGCTCTGTTGCCCAGGCTGGAGTGCAGTGGCACAACCTTGGCTCACTGCAACCTTTGCCTCCTGGGTTCAAGCTATTCTCCTGCCTCAGCCTCCCCCATAGCCGAAATTACAGGCATGCACCACCATATCTGGTTTTTGTATTTTTAGTAGAGACGGGGTTTCACCATGTTGGCCAAGCTGGTCTTGAACTCCTGACCTAAAGTGATCCACCCACCTCGGCCTCCCAAAGTGCCGGGATTATAGGCGTGAGTCACGGTGCCCAGCCTTACAGCTTGTTAGGTGGAGATGGGCCAGGATCCAGCCCCAGTCAGCTCCTGGCCAGTGCACTTGTGTGATGAACACCCTGAGTAATCTACTCTGCCCACTTGGCCCAACCTGGGTCCTTTGGTTATCCGTGTGCACATTATTAAATTAATGATATGTACTGTCAATCTTCTGGAGCTTGGTTTTCATCTTCTTTCTGCCCCCAGCACACACAGCTCTCAGCATGCATGGAATTAGTGGTCCCTGACTTTCCTGTCTCGGGCTGCCGTCCCACAGTAAGCCTTAGCATCTATTTAGCTCATTGTTGTTGGGTTTCCTTTGTGAACCTCAGTTTCCTCACCCTGAACTGCCAGCCTTCTGTTCAGTCTCCTCTTTCCCCTCTTTTTAGCATAGTGTCTGGGCCTCTGATTTGTGCTTCGTTATCATGCTGTCCTGGTGTGGTAATCACTAGCCACATGTGTTGAAACTAGTCCAGGCTGAGTGCGGCAGCTCACTCCTGTAATCCCAGTACTTTGGGAGGCTGAGACGGACGGATCACTTGAGCTCAGGAGTTCAAGACCAGCCTGAACAACATAGTGAGACCCCATTTCTTTTTTTTTTTTTTTTTTTTTTTTTTTTTTGAGACGGAGTCTCGCTGTGTCTCCCAGGCTGGAGTGCAGTGGCGTGATCTCGGCTCACTGCAAACTCCGCCTCCCGGGTTCACGCCATTCTCCTGCCTCAGCCTCCCAAGTAGCTGAGACTACAGGCGCCCGCCACCACGCCCGGCTAGTTTTCTGTATTTTTAGTAGAGACGGGGTTTCACCATGTTAGCCAGGATAGGTGAGACCCCATTTCTACAAAAAATACAAAAGTTGCCTGGGCAGGGTGGCACATGCCTGTGGTCCCAGCTATGTGAGAGGCTGAGGTGAGAGGCTTGCTTGAGCCCAGAAGGTTGAGGCTGCAGTAAGTCATGATCATGCCACTGCACTCTAGCCTGGGCAATAGAGTGAGACCCTGTCTCAAAGAAAACAAGACAACAACTAAAAGAAACGAGTCCAAATTGAGGTGTATTGTAAAATGTGAAATACACATTGTATTTTAAAAAAAACTTAGCAGGAAAAAAATGTAAAATATCTCATTAATAATGTGTTACATGGGTTATGTGTTGAAATGATTTTTATTTTGAATATATTGGGTTTGTAAAATATATTGATACTAGTTTTGCTTGTTTCTTCTAACTTTTTTTAAGTGGCCACTAGAAAATTGTCATATGTATGTGGATCACATATTTCTATGGGAAGGCCGGCATGGTGGCTCACACCTGTAATCCCAGCACTTTGGGAGGCCGAGGTGGGCAGATCACCTGAGTTCAGGAGTTCAAGACCATCCTGGCCAACATGGTGAAACCCCACCTTTACAAAAATACAAAAATTAGCCAGCATGATGGCGGGTGCCTGTGATTCCAGGTGCTTGGGAGGCTGAGGCAGGAGAATTGCTTGAACCTGGGAGGCGGAGTTTGCAATGAGCTGAGATCGCACCATTGCACTCCAGCCTGGGAGACAGGGTTCCGTCTAAAAAAAAAACAACAACTATATTGGATAGCGCTGTTCTTGAGTTTGTTTTATGCCTTTTCCATCAGAACAGCTTTGATCTGCCCCCTTCCTCAGGGGCAGCTAGGCCACGACCGAGGTTTCCTCTTCTCGTGTCTGTCTAGGCTCTGCCCTTGTCTTCCCAGTCCCTGGTAGACCTGCCACCAACTTCTCACCATTTCTCCAGTGTCTCTAGCTCCCCAGGCTTTCAGTCAGCACAGGGGTAATCAGACTTGGGACTCCAGAGCCTTAGGACCCTCCTCCCACTCACCCATCCTTCCCAGCAGGGCAGCCTCACCCCTGCTAATGTCTGAGGTCCCCCTTCTGTTCAGGAGTCATGACTCTGTTCTCCATCAAGAGCAACCACCCGGGGCTGCTGAGTGAGAAGGCTGCCAGCAAGATCAATGAGACCATGCTGCGCCTAGGTGAGTGGCCCCAGGACTTCGGTCTGAGGTCCTGGCCAGTCCAACACTGCACCCTCCTGGGGCTATGTGACCAGCAGGGTGCAGTAAGTCAGTGGGACAAGTTAGCCATGGGGACAAGGACAAGGGGTGTGTGTAGGTAGTAGTGGTAGTGGCAGCTCAGAAGAAGGGGGCCTACTCGGGGGGAAGAATTCAAGTTCATGCCGGGACTGGTTCCTCCTGCCCACTACATCCCACGTGGGCCCTCCCACGGCTGCCTCAAGTGCCCTTCTTTATTTTAGAGGAAGCAGTTCTTGAACTGAGCCCAGGATGAGTTCACCCCAGCCCGAGCGAGCGGTCTTTGAGGCTTCAGTGGGGCAGACTCCCTCCTCCCCACTGCTGCTGCGGGACTGGGCTTGGTAACGTCCTGTCCTGCCCCTGTCCTCCACAGGCATTTTTGGCTTCCTGGCCTTTGGCTTTGTGCTCATTACCTTCAGCTGCCACTTCTACGACTTCTTCAACCAGGCTGAGTGGGAGCGCAGCTTCCGGGACTATGTGCTGTGAGTGAGGGGCATGGAGGCGGCAGTGTTGGGAGCCGGAGCCAAGGCCATAGGACACCCACTGGGCAGCAGGGATTTGCCAAGTCCCTGCTGCATCCAGCAGATTCAACTGATGGTGTCTGGGTGCATAAGGCATCAGTCTCTGCAGTTTCAAACATGGCAAACAACCTTTGCATCCTTTCTCACCTCTGCCCTTCCCTCTCCACCCCCTTGGTTGCCCCGCTGGTGCATGTGTGACTGTTAAGCAGCCAGTTCAGCTTTGTGACTGACACGAAGTTGCCCTCTAATTCTGCGTGCTCTCCCGCAGAGCCTGCTGTAGATCCCGGCACAGGACTAGTTACCTCTCTATGATCGGTTAATGACCTGTCAGTGTCGGCTAGTTTTGCCTGTGCTTTTTTGTGTCATAATGAGGATGGATTGGAGAGAGTAAGACATCTCTACTTCGGAGAGAAGCGCAGTGCCCACTGTTACAAGGACAGCCACTAAAATGGATGCTAGTCCAAGTCCTGACTGTGTCAGGCTCTTCCTTAAAGGTTCTGGCCTCCAGTCTGGGATACTTTAAACCACAATGATGCCTCAGTCTCTGCCCCAGAGATTTGATTTAATTGTCTGGGGCGGGACCCAGACGTCAGTAGCTATTAAAAGCTCCCCAGTTGATTCTAATGAGCACCCAGGGTTGAGATCAGCGCTGTGGGGCTTAGCCCTTTCTAAAGTTTTTGGGTTGATTGTCTGAGTCTACCCAGTAGACTCAGAAAACCCCACCTGTAGTTCCAGCTACTTGGGAGGCTGAAGCAGGAGATTGCCTGAGCCCAGGAATTGCAAGCTGCAGTGGGCTGTGATCGTGCCACCGCACTCTAGCCTGGGTGACAGAGCAAGACCCTGTCTCAAAAAAAGAGAGAGAGAAAAAAGGAAAGCCTCACCTGTCTACATCCCCTCACTGTAGGTGTCAGGCCAATGTGACCATCGGACTGCCCACCAAGAAGCCCATCCCTGACTGTGAGATCAAGAATCGCCCGAGCCTTCTGGTGGAGAAGATCAACCTGTTTGCCATGTTTGGAACTGGCATCGCCATGAGCACCTGGGTCTGGACCAAGGCCACGCTGCTCATCTGGAGGCGCACCTGGTGCAGGTGGGCGCGGCAGCCAGCCCCTCCTGCCCTGCCCACCTCACCCTCAGCCTTGGGACCCCGTCTTTCGGTTTTGTCGGGTCCTGCTTCTAGCGCAGCCTTGGTCAGTGGTTCACCACTGCCCCCTGGTGGCACCTCCTGTCCTTGAGTGGCCCAATGCCTGGGCCTGGGCCAAGTGCAGAGCCAGCTGTCATCATCTCTTAAGAGTGGAGTGATGGGAGGGCTGGGCACACAGGAGCTCTGCATTCTGGCCGCACTTCTTTGCAGAGAAGGCCTCTACTCCTGAGTCTTTGAAGGACTTGAGGCCCTTGGGAGCCTCCTTCTCTGGAAAGAATGGCATCGCTGGCCCTTCCCAAGATTTGATGGGAAGCGGCTGTTTCTTCACGCTCCTTCCCTATCCCTTCTACTCTCAGGTTGACTGGGCAGAGTGACGATGAGCCCAAGCGGATCAAGAAGAGCAAGATGATTGCCAAGGCCTTCTCCAAGCGGCACGAGCTCCTGCAGAACCCAGGCCAGGAGCTGTCCTTCAGCATGCACACTGTGTCCCACGATGGGCCTGTGGGTGAGCCTCGCCCCTCCTCCACCGGAGCCTCCTGGCCCCGCGCTGCCCATGTGCTATTCTCTCCCAGCCTGCTGGGGGCACACAGATTACTTGGAAAACTGACTGTGTGGAGCAAGGCACTCTCTCTGTCACTCACACACCCATTCTTCCCCAGGCCCCTCCCACCCTCTGGGGGGCTTCCCGTCTCTGTTTCTGCCCCTGGGTCTGCTTGCCAGTGCTTGGGTTCCAAGAAGACTCCGCAGTTGCTATCCCTGGGCAAGAGTAAGTCAGGGTTCCAAGAACTGGATTTCTGGCCTCCAGTTAGGCCCTTTGGGGACCTGAGGCCCTTCTCTTCAGATTCTGAAGGGGTAGAGATCACCGTGGTTACAGGGTGAGCGTTCTCTGGTGAGCAGGAGGGACTGGCTGTGGGAAGATGAATGGCACTGAGTATGGGAGGCACTGCCAGGGACTGGGGAGTCACTATTCCTTCTCCTTTCCTTCCTTCTATTCCCACAGCGGGCTTGGCCTTTGATCTCAATGAGCCCTCAGCTGATGTCTCCTCCGCCTGGGCCCAGCATGTCACCAAGATGGTGGCTCGGAGAGGAGCCATACTGCCCCAGGATATTTCTGTCACCCCTGTGGCAACTCCAGGTATGAGGGTTCAGGCTGCTGGAGGAAGATGGAGGGGCACAGAGGCTGGGGGCTTCTGGGACTGGAGTACAGGGGCTGTCAAAGGAGGAGGAAGAGGAAGGAAAGGCGCCAGAGGATCTGAAAGGTGGGGCTGAGGCTCTAAGAGTCTAGAGGCCTGGGCCCCAGAACTAACAGGGTAAGGGCTCCAGGGAGAGTGGGGGTGGCATGGACAGAGCCAGGGCCCCAGGCTCATGTTTTCTCTCCTCCTGTCAGTGCCCCCAGAGGAACAAGCCAACCTGTGGCTGGTTGAGGCAGAGATCTCCCCAGAACTGCAGAAGCGCCTGGGCCGGAAGAAGAAGAGGAGGAAGAGGAAGAAGGAGGTGTGCCCGCTGGCGCCGCCCCCTGAGCTTCACCCCCCTGCCCCTGCGCCCAGTACCATTCCTCGACTGCCTCAGCTGCCCCGGCAGAAATGCCTGGTGGCTGCAGGTGCCTGGGGAGCTGGGGACTCTTGCCGACAGGGAGCGTGGACCCTGGTCTCCAACCCATTCTGCCCAGAGCCCAGTCCCCCTCAGGATCCATTTCTGCCTAGTGCACCAGCCCCCACGGCCTGGGCTCACGGCCGCCGACAGGGCCTGGGGCCCATTCACTCCCGCACCAACCTGATGGAGGCAGAACTCATGGATGCAGACTCGGACTTCTGAGCCTGCAGAGCAGGACCTAGGACAGGAAAGAGAGGAACCAATACCTTCAAGGCTCTTCTTCCTCACCGAGCGTGCTTCCCTAGGATCCCGTCTTCCAGAGAACCTGTGGGCTGACTGCCCTCCCAGGAGAGTTCTGGATGTCTGGCTCAAAGCAGCAGGACTGTGGTAAAGAGCCTAACATCTCCACGGGGAGGCCTCACCCCAGGGACAGGGCCTGGAGCTCAGGGTCCTTGTTTCTGCCCCACCAGCTGCAGCCTGGTTGGCAGCATCTGCTCCATCGGGGCAGGGGGTATGCAGAGCTTGCGGTGGGGCAGGAATGGTGGAGGCAGAGGTGACAGTTCCCAGAGTGGGCTGTGGTGGCCAGGGAGGCAGCCTAGCCCACGTCTGGCCGATGAGGGCTGGCTGCCGTTTTCTGGGCTGATGGGTGCCCTTTCCTGGCAATCTCAGTCCAAAAGTGTTAATTTTTTCATTAGTCCTTTGTCTAAGTAGGGCCAGGGCTCCCTCTTCCTCTCGCAGGTGTTTGTGGGGCTGGAAGGGCCTGCTCCCATAGGGGCCATGTCGCCTCTTAATAGTTGGCCCTACCCCAAACCCATCTTTTGTTCTCCTGTATCCTCCTTCCCTTGTTCCATTTCAGTTCAATTTCAGAGCTGCCAACGTCTTCGCATTTCTTTTTTTTGATGAGGACCCAGAGCTGCTGCACACACTCACCTCCAACCCCCTCCCCTCACTGCTGGGCCCCATCGCCACGGGAGAGACTGGTTCAGCTCTAGGGCCTCAGCCTGGAGTGGGATAGGAGAGGAGAGTAATGGGGCCCCCGAAAGATGTGTCATCTCTTCCTCACACCCATTCAGTGGGGGATGGGTCCTTTAGACTTGAGGGGCTGCCCTGGGAAGCTGCTGTAGCTTCAGCCAGGCAAGAAAGCTTCCTTCAACCTGCATAGCTGGTGGGTGAGATTCCCACCTTCCATAGCCTCCAACCATGTTCCCAAGGCCCCACTTTCAAGAATCAGACAGCAGGAAGCCATAGATGCTGGCTGGGTTCCAGGTTATGGGGAGAAGAAATACAGTCAATAAAAGGTTTTTGTATAAACTCTTTGTGTGTTTTTTGTTTTGTTTTTTGTTTTTGAGACAGAGTCTTGCTCTGTCGCCCAGGCTGGAGTGCAGTGGTGCATCTCTGCTCACTGCAAGCTCCGTCTCCCGGGTTCACGCCATTCTCCTGCCTCAGCCTCCCAAGTAGCTGGGACTACAGGTGCCTGCCACCACCCCTGGCTGATTTTTTGTATTTTTTTTAGTAGAGACGGGGTTTCACCATGTTAGCCAAGATGGTCTTGATCTCCTGACCTCGTGATCTGCCCGCCTCAGTTTCCCAAAGTGCTGGGATTACAGGTGTGAGCCACCGCGCCCGGCCTTTTTTTTTTTTTTTTGAGATAAAAGTCTTACTCTACCCCCAGGCTAGAGTACAGTGGTGTGATATTGGCTCGCTGCAACCTGTCTCCTGGGTTGAAGCAATTCTCCTGCCTCAGCCTCCTGAGTAGCTGGGATTACAGGTGCCTGCCACCACACCCAACTAATTTTCTTATTTTTAGTAGAGAAGGGGTTTCACCATGTTGGCCAGGCTGGTCTCGAACTCCTGACCTCAAGTGATCCGCCCTCCTCGGGCTCCAAAGGGCCGGAATTACAGGCGTGAGCCACCGCGCCCAGCTAGTGCGTTCTTTCTTCTGTGGCTCCCGGTCCTGGCCTCCTTACCTTGTCTTGGTCCTGATCTTTTGTGTCTTCCACATCTTCCCAAGGCTGTTCAGAAAGGCCAAGAGCTTGTTGCTAATGTGGCCACGGCTGATAGTCAGATGTCCGGCTGATGGCGGCCTCATGTGCTGGCTGCCCGCCTGAGCCAGTTGGCTGTGTATGAACAAAAGCTCTTCTGTGGTCACAGCTGCCTCGCTGAGCACTGATCACAAGATATTTGAGCACAGGCGTGCAGCTTCCCCTGGGGTGATGGTGTCTCGGAGTCGAAATGGGCAGGGCTCCTTGAGGCATTCCTGGACCCCATTTCTGGGGGCCTCTTTCTTCTGCTGGGGATGTCCATCAGGCCAGGCGCATTCTGATCCACAGCTTCCTCCCCTGGCCAGTCAGGGAAGCCTGTTAGCCCCATTTCCTCCAACAAGATAATGCGTAGAAGACTGGGATCTGGGGTGCAAGGGCTCAGGATTATGAGAAGAGATCTGTGGAGGAAAGGGGCTGGTGCCCACAGACTTGGCAGGTATTGTGAAGTACAGACCAGGCTTGTTTGGGGAGTACTCTTTTTTATTGTTGAAGTGGAGTCTCACTTTATCGTGCAGGTTGGAGTACAGTGGCACAATCTCAGCTCACTGTAATCTCCGCCTCCTGGGTTCAAGTGTTTCTCCTGTCTCAGCCTCCTGAGTAGCTGAGATTATAGATGTGCGCCACCATGCCCAGCTAATTTTTGTGGGTTTTGTGTGTTTTTTTATTTTATTATTTATTTATTTATTATTATTATTATTGAGAATGAGTCTTGCTCTGTCACCCAGGCTGGAGTGCAGTGGCGCGATCTTGGCTTGCTGAAACCTCTGCCTCCCTGGTTCAAGCAATTCTCCTGCTTCAGCCCCCCAGGTAGCTGGGATTACAGGCGTGCACCACCACACCCCATTAGGTTTTGTATTTTTAGTAGATACAAGGTTTCTCCATGTTGGCCAGGCTGGTCTCGAACTCCTGACCTCAGGTGATATGCCTGCCTTGGCCTCTTAAAGTGCTGGGATTACAGGTGTGAGCCACTGCACCCAGCCTAATTTTTGTATTTTTAGTAGAGATGCGGTTTCACCATGTTGTCTAGACTGGTCTCGAACTCTTGACCTCACGTGATCCACCCACCTCGGTCTCTCAAAGTGCTGGGATTACAGGTGTGAGCCACTGCACCCAGCCAGGCGTACCCTTCGAATGCTGCTCATGTGATGAAGATACCGCATTTTGACCATGGCCAGATTCCAGGAGACGGGGAAAGGGAATACTAACTCATGGATTGTATTCTAGTCACTTTACACGTGTATTAATAATAGCTAACTCTTGGCTGGGCACAGTGGCTCACGCCTGAAATCCCAGCACTTTGGGAGGCCGAGACAGGAGGGCTGCTTGAGCCCAGAGTTTGAGACCAGCCTGGGCAACAAAGTGAGACCCCCATCTCTACAAAAAATTTAAAAATTAGTGGGGTGTGGTGGTGTGCCTGTAGTCCCAGCTCCTTGGGAGTCTGAGGTGGATTGCTTGAGCCCAGGAGCTGGAGGCTGCCGTGAGTTGTGATTGCATCACTGTACTCTAGCCTGGGCAACACAGCAAGACTGTGTCTCAGAAAAAAAAAAAAAAAAAAGTCAACTCTTAGTAGATCCTTGCTGGGTACTTCTCTAAGCACTTTGTGTACATTAATTCATCAAATCTCACAGGTTCAGACCTGTGAGGCTCTGTTAACACCCCTCAAGATACGGAGGCACAGAGAGGTTTTGTAGCTTGCCCAAGACCACACAGTAAGTGGAAATGCTGGCATTTCGTTGGGCCCCCTGGCTCCAGTGGGCACTTAGCCATGGTGCTCCGCTATCTCTTGTTTAATTCAGAGAATAACAAACCAATCAAAGGAGCTCATTTTATGTGTTAGGTTGGTGCAAAAGTAACTGCAGTATTTTCTATTTTTATTTTATTTTAATTGAGACAGAGTTTTGCTCTTGTTGCCCAGGCTGGAGTGCAATGACGTGATCTCGGTTCACCGCAAGCTCCACCTCCAGGGTTCAAGTGATTCTCCTGCCTCAGCCTCTCAAGTAGCTGGGATTATAGGCATGTGCCACCACACTTGGCTAATTTTGTATTTTTAGTAGAGAGAGGAGTTCTCCATGTTGGTCAGGCTGGTCTCGAACTCCCGACCTCAGGTGATCCACCCACCTCGGCCTCCCAAAGTGCTGGGATTACAGGCGTGAGCCACCGCGCCTGGCCAGTTTTTGCCATTTTAATTGGAAAATATAAGCTCAGTGAAGCAAAATGACTTGCTTGCAACCTCACAGCTAGTGAGTGACAGACACTAGGTCCAGGCTCTTCCTGATTTCAGTGCCCAGGGTCTTTCCACTCTTAATCCTGCCTTTGATTTTTCTCTCTATCCAGGTTTCCCAGTTTGTGTTCCCTCTGGCCATGCCACATCCTCTTACACCTGCTCTTCTTGTTCATCCTGGCCGTTACTGCTTCCCTCAGCATTATTACAGCTATTTTTTTAGCCTTTATCAACAACAGTATTTAAAATAATGAAAGTTATCAGTGCTGTTTAAGGATCTTTTCTGAAACAAGGGAGAGTGTTACAATATTCTTCTTTTCATCTCCAAAGACAGTTGACTACTAGTTTTCCTCCCTCCTTCTATCCTTTCTTTCTTTGGTGGGATTACTTGTGTAAAGGATGGGAGATGGGGTGAAAGGGGAGTTCAGTGTGGGCCTTAAAAGCTGAGAAATAGGCCAGGCACCGTGGTTCCCGTCTGTAATCCCAGCATTTTGGGAGGCTGAGGCGAGAGAATCACTTGAGTCCAGGGGTTTGAGACCAGGCTGGCCAACATGGTGAAACTGTGTCTCTACAAAAAATAAATTAGCCAGACGTGGCGGTGCGTGCCTATAGTCCCAGCTACTCGGGAGGCTGAGGTAGGAGGACTGCTTGAGCCTGTGAGGGTCCAGGCTGGCCGAGAACATACCACTGCACTCCAGCCTGGGTGCTGGACTACAGCACCACCCTATCTCCAAAAAAAAAAAAAAAAACTTGAGAAATGTGACCTTTGTGCAGAGACTCTGTGACCACTAGGGGGCAATGTGAGCCCACCTTTGTGAATGCAGATGTCCAGCACCATGGACACTCCCACAACCAAGAAATCTTCCAGTAGTATCCCTATGGGAGCACGAGATCTCAGGACTGACTGAACAACAGTAACCACCCTTCTACCAAAAGCTCCTGAATGAGATCCCCAAAGAAATCCCTCAGGATCCAAGGGGAGCCTGGTTTGGGGGACTCCCAGTTTGGGGGACTCCCAGTTTGGGGGACTCCCTGCTAAGCTGTCACCCTGAGAACAGAGCTCTCCATGCATGCCCCTCATCACAGGCTCTGCCCTTAGCTGCCTCACTGGGCCTCTTACCATTCTTTCAAATTCAGCTGGCTTTACCTCTGTTGGTTCCAGCTTCCTTAAAAGCAGTCTGTCCACTGCCCCTCTTTGTTCCTCTGTCTGCTTTTTTTTTTTTTTTTTTTTTTTTGAGACAGGGTCTCACTCTGTTGCCCAGGCTGGAGTGCAGTGATGCAAGATGCAATCTCGGCTCAACTTCCTGGGCTCAGGCAATGCTCCTGCCTCAGCGTCCCGAGGAGCTGGGACTACAGGTGCACATCACCATGCCAGGCTAGTTTTATTTTTTGTAGAGATGGGGTCTCACTATGTTGTCCAGGCTGGTCTCAAACTTGGTCTCTGCCCAAGTGATCCTCCTGCCTTGGCCTCCCAAGGTGCTGAAATTGCAGGCATCAGCCACCATGTTCAGCCTCTGCCTGCTTTTTTATTTTTATTTTTAGAGACAGAATCTTGCTCTGCTGCCCAGGTTGGAGTGCAGTGGTGCAATCATAGCTCACTACAGCCTCAAACTCCTGGGCTCAAAGGATGCTCCAGCCTCAGCCTCCCAAGTAGCTACAACTACAGGCATGTACCATCATGCTAGACACATTTTATTAAAAACAAATTGTTTTTAGAGACAGGGTCTGGCCATGTTGCCTATGCTGGTCTTGAACTCCTGGCATCAAAGTCATCCTTTTGCCTTGGGCTCCCAAAGTGTGGAGATTGTAGGCATGAGCCACTGTGCCCAGCCTACTTTTGTTATAAGAAATTGAAACGATATAGAAAAGTACAAAGAACAATCTAATAAACACTCGTATTCCCACCACTCAGAATTATCAACTTTTTATCATTTTATCATATTTGCTTCAGATCTTTTTTTTTTTTTTAAAGAAAAGTATAACAGATTTAGCTAAAGTACCCTTTGACCAATACCCCATCCCACTCTCCCCACTGCTCAAAAGGAAAACAAGTCTTGGTGCAGTGGCTAGCACCTGTAATCACAGCACTTTGGGAGGCCGAGGTGGGTGAATTGCTTGAGGTCAGGGGTTTGAGACCAACCTGGCCAACATGGTGAAACCCCATCTCTCCCCAAAATACAAAAATTAGCTGGATGTGGTGGCCCACACCTGTAATCCCAGCTACTCAGGAGAATTGCTTGAGCCCAGGAGGCGGAGGTTGCAGTGAGCCGAGATCCTGCCATTGCACTCCAGCCCGGGCAACAGTGTGAGACTCTGTCTCAAAATAAAATAAAATAAAATAAAATAAAACACGAAAAAACAGGCTGGGCACAGTGGCTCATGCCTGTAATCCTAGCACTTTGGGAGGCTGAGGCAGGCGGATGGCCTGAGCTCAGAAGTTCGAGACCAGCCTGGGCAACATGGTAAAACTCCATCTCTAGTAAAATACAAAAATAGCTGGGTATGGTGGCGGGTGCCTTTGGTCCCAGCTACTTGGGAGGCTGAGGTAGGAGAATTCCTTGAACCCAGGAGGCAGAGGTTGCAGTGAGCTGAGATTGTGCCACTACACTCCAGCCTGAGCAACAAGAGTGAAACTCCATCTCCAAAAAAAAAAAAAAAAACAACAACCAGAAGTTCGAGACCAGCCTGGGCAACATAGCAAGAGTCCTTCTCTACCAAAAACAATTTTTTAAAAAGTAGCCAGGTGTGGTGGTGCAAGCCTGTAGTTCCAGTTACTTGGGAGGCTGAGGTGGGAAGATTGCTTGAGCCCAGGAGGCAGAGGTTGCAGTCAACTATGATTATGCCACTGCACTCTGGCCTGGGCAGCAAAAGTGAGACTCTGCCTCGAAACAAAAAAACCAAAGTTTTCTAAGTTTTCTTCATATGTCTGATGACTTTGGTTGTCTGTTCATACTTAAGAGTGTGACACTAAATGGTTCACGGAAGCTCTGTGAACATTAGTATGGTCTTCAGGGCGGGTGATCTGGCTGTCTTATTTCCTTTGGAAACTCTCAATGTTAGTATCTTTGTTTTCTCTCTTGGATTGGTCAGATACCTTAGAGAAATTCTTCTTTATTGGTCGGGCGCGGTGGCTTAGGCTTGTAATCCCAGCAGTTTGGGAGGCTGAGGAGGGTGGATCACGAGGTCAGGAGATCGAGACCATCCTGGCTAACATGGTGAAACTCTGTCTCTACTAAAAATACGAAAATTAGCCGGGCATGGTGGCGGGCGCCTGTAGTCCTAGCTACTCGGGAGGCTGAGGCAGGAGAATTGCTTGAACCTGGGAGGCAGAGGTTGCAGGGAGCCGAGATCATGCCACTGCACTCTAGCCTGGGTGATGGAGCGAGACTCCATCTCAAAAAAAAAAAAAAAAAGGAAATTCTTCTTTATACCAGTGTCCTGCATGGAAGTTACGTTCCTGCTTGCCAGCGTTCTGGAAGCTGAATGAGTCGGATGAAAGAAGACCTATAGTCCAAATATTTCATTAACTAGTTCATAAACTGGAGCTTAAGTGCTCTGTTTCTAGTATGCAATTTGATATTCAACTGTACCTGGTGTCCCTCAGCTACAAGGATGGCAGAAGCAGCAGGTATGTAGGGATGGAGTTGAGAACAGGTTGAAGAGTGTGTCCTGATAGTTGGCCCCAATCAGTCGTGGTGACTGGAATAAAACAGGGTATCAGTTTCATTCCAGTGTTCTAACTCCTTATATTTTATAACCACATCACACTGAAGAATTAATTCATCCCCTCAGTAATCAATTCTAGTGGCAGGTAGGCAGCTGCTGTCTATGAGCTCCAACACATGCCAGGTGGCTGTACCGCAGCTCCCTTGAGCATTAGGGGGAAGAATGAAATCAGTTACAGAGCTGCTAATCTCTGCCCCGACAGCTGGAGGATGAAGCTCTGGGCTGGTTTCTTTTTAACAGGAAGGAAATTCTGAAAGCCAGAATGTGAAGAAAAAGCTTAAGAATCTCTTGTGTCTTGTGAGCTCTGTGGAAATGGCAGTGCTCAGACGCCTTCCAACACATAGTGTGAGGCACAAATTTGGAGATCAGGAAATGAGAGCCTCCATTCAAGGCAGGACAGCTTCACAGAGTGAACAGATTTCCAAAATAGTAGCACAGGAAAGAAGAAGATCGAGGCAGGTGATTTCTCCCTCCTCCTTCTTTTTTTTCTTTTTTTTTTCTTTTTTTGAGACACAGTCTCACTCTGTTCCCCAGGCTGGAGTATAGTGGTGTAATCTTGGCTTACTGCAACCTCCACCTCCTGGGTTCAAACGATTCTCCTGCCTCAGCCTCCTGAGTAGCTGGAACTACAGGCAGAAGCCACCATGCCGGGCTAATTTCTGTATTTTTATTAGAGATGGGGTTTCACCATGTTGGCCAGGTTGGTCTTGAACTCCTGACCTCAAGTCATCCACCCGCCTCGGCCTCCCAAAGTGTTGGGATTACAGGTGTGAGCCACCATGCCCGGCCTCCTTCCTTCTCCTTGTCAAGCAAAACATAGTGACACCAAAGACTAGATGTCTAAAGAGTAGCTGTCCAGTGGCTGCCTGGGTTGTTAGGGCTGTAAGTGTCTGAAACAGCTGTAAACTGTATGAACACCTTTGCTCCTGTTTCTCTGAGAATAGAGAAGAAACTCCCCTCCATAAGTTGTCGCGAGTCAACTGCATTTTCTTTTTATAAAGTTTTCTTTACATAAAATCTTATGGAACGTGTAATTTTGTCTCTTGCTTCTTAGCTTAATATTTTTGTCATAAACATTTATTCTGAAAGCCAGACTGCCTTGATCTTCTTTCCTGTGCTATTACGATTTTAGAAATCTTCACTTTGTGAAGTTGTCCTGCCTTGGAGTCTCTCATTTCCTGATCACCAAATTTGTGCCTCACACTATGTGTCGGAAGGCGTCTTAGCACGGCCATTTCTATAGAGCTCACAAGTGTACCAGACACAAGAGCTTCTTAGCTTTCTCTTCACATTTTGGCTTTCAGAGTAAAGAATGATAAAGGGAAACCCTTATTATTAAAAATGTATTGGCAAACAATTTTCTTTCTTTCTTCCTTTTCTTTTTCTGGGATAGCGTCTCACTCTTGCCCAGGCTAGAGTGCCATGGCATGGTCTTGGCTCACTGCAGCCTCTGCCTCCCAGGTTCAAGCGATTCTCCTGTCTCAGCCTGCCAAGCAGCTGGGATTTCAAGTGCCCGCCACCACGCCTGGCTGTGTTTTTAGTAGAGACGGGGTTTCACCATGTTGGCCAGGCTGGTCTTGAACTCCTGACCTCAAGTGATCTGCCGGCCTTGGCCTCCCAAAGTGCTGGGATTACAGACGTCAACCACTATGCCCAGCCGGCAAACAATTTTCAAAGGCTGTAACAATTTCTCTATTTGTTGGACATTAGTTTAAGATAGCTTTTTGTTATTAAAAAGGACGCCGCCGTGCATGTCTTTGTGCTTACATCCTCTAAATGTAAAATTTAAAAATAATACATCAAAGTACAAAGTAAAAATCACCTTAAATCCCATCACTTAGGAAATTAACTATTCATATTCCTCTATGCTGATATATGTATCTGAATTTCAGATCATTGCCCTAGTAGAATTATAGGTCAAACGATTTGGCCTCGTTTAAGGCAACGTGTAATACCTCAGCCTTGAATTTTGATCCAGTGATACCTAACTTCTTTGGGGAATGATCTTAGCTTCCAAACCCAGAATGTGCCAGAAAGCGCCACAGCAAGCAAGGTCCTACTTTATGCCTTCTAAAAACAAAGCTACTAAAGTTTGGAAGGGTGTTGGATTCTCTATTTCACAAAGAAAAATCAAGCCACTTCCAGCCTGGAGCCGCCACTTCTCCTTTAAATGCCCACCCACGTGATCGCAGACGTGCACACGCGGAGGAACTTCACGCTGTCAGGGCAACGAGCCATTCCTCTCCCACTTCGCCTCCCCTAAGGCTTCTTGGCATTCCCTCCCCGGAAGTCACAACTCCTCTGGAGACTTTCTCTTCCTCATCCCCTCCGTCGAGTCACCTATCCTCACTCCTTTCTGTTAGTTGCCGGCCCTAGCGCTCCCGCTCCTCGCCCGAATCCCACTTTCCAGAGAAAAGGCTGAAAGAGACTACAACTCCCAGGGGGCGCTGCGGGCCCCGCCCCCCGCGCCCCCCCCCCGCGCCCCCTCCCCCCCGGGGCGCGCACTGTAGGTCGGGGCCTGAGGTCCCACGGTCTTCTCGCCGCGTGCAGCCGGGAGCAAACGCACTACAGGTTCCGTGGCGCCTCGCGCGAGGCCAGACTGGGCCGGGGTGGGGCGGGGCGGGGCTGGAGGGGCCGGGGCTGGCGGGCGGAGGAAGGGGGTGGGAGCGGAGGCGACGGAGGGGAGGAGTGGGGGTATGGGGGAGGGAAGAGGAAGGGAGGCGGGAGGCGGGGCCGACCAAGAGCTGGGGCTGGAGTCTGAGCCGGCGGTTGCAGCGGAGGCGGTGATGTCGGTGCAGGTTGTGTCTGCGGCTGCCGCCAAGGTGCCTGAGGTGGAGCTGAAGGACCTGAGCCCCTCCGAGGCGGAGTCGCAACTAGGACTGAGCACGGCCGCCGTGGGCGCCATGGCCCCCCCGGTGGGCGGTGGAGACCCTGAGGCTCCAGCTCCCGCCGCGGAGCGGCCCCCGGCCCCTGGCCCGGGCTCTGGGCCCGCCGCCGCTCTCAGCCCCGCCGCCGGGAAGGTGCCTCAGGCGTCGGCCATGAAGCGGAGCGACCCACATCACCAGCACCAGCGGCACCGCGACGGCGGCGAGGCCCTGGTCAGCCCCGACGGCACCGTCACCGAGGCGCCGCGCACAGTCAAGAAGGTACTGGGGCCGGGCTACCTCTCTAGGAGAGGAAGGGAGGGGAGGGGAACTGCAGATCCTCTTGGCACGGCGGCACCACCCTCCACACCCTCCTTTCTGATCGCAGGACCAGAGATACCCCTTGTCCCCTCAAACCCACTCTCTCAGAGATGCCCCCCAGCCGGCCCGTAGTGCTGGGAGCGGAGACTCCAGGAGGCACGGCCGTACTTCGCTCTGAATAACATGGAGGTAGCGCTCTCCCCTACTACTTGGAATAGGCAGCGGGAGGAGAGACATCTAATAGTACGTCCCGCGCCCCCAACACGCTCCCGGGTGTGATTTTCCAACCTATCGTGGAGGAGACCTCGATAGTATAGAAAAACCTTACGGCTCACGGGAGTTCACCCAGCAATAAGGATGAAAAGATAATACTTGGAGAACGAGTAAGGTGTAGTCACCTTGCATAGAAATCGTCAGAGTTGTCTGGTTTCCGTACAATTGATGACTTTCCGCCTTTCTGTGGCCAGCCGTGTCCATACAGCAACACGACGCTGTGCGCTTCATTTCCAGCGACTGCAATATTCTCTCTTCCCTGAATATGTAAAAGCGTAATGAAGAGATTCTGCTCACTCTTTCATCTTAAGAGCTTTGTCCTCCCTGCTCAGTATAGTTGGTCACCAGGATTATTAGGCTGTGTATGAAGAGAATGAATGTCTTATTGGTTCCTTTATTATAATCTGAAAATGATAGGAAGAAATGCTGCTACTTTTGGGAAAGACGATCTTTGTGGGGTTTTCGGTCTTAGGCGTCAGCAGCTTCTTTCAGACAGTTTTGAGAAGGTCTCAGAATACCAAGAAGTAACTGCCTAGATGGATGATAGCCCGGTATTACCGTACATTGTCTATCCATAGTTGTCTTTCTCTCTCAAAACTTCTCTCTCTTTCTCTCTTAAAGCTAAATCAGCACAGAAAAACAGGGCAAGTATTGGAAAAGACAGAAGTGTGAATCGTATAAAAGACTTACAGCTCCAATTTCCTAGACACAGTATGGACACAGGGATTAATTTTTTTTTTAATTGTTGTGAATGGTTTTTAATTGCTTTATCAGAACAGCAACAAAGAGACGGGAAGTGTGCATTGGGTTTTACTGTGTGGGACTCAGCTGAATTGGAATCTCGGATCCACCATAACTTTTTCTTGTCATAGTCTCATGATTAAGGTATAGCAGATAATCCTTTCATCCTAACTATAGAAATTTAGATGATAAGTCAGAGGCAAGACTGAAGGAATTTCTATAATGCTTTAGACAATGTCTTTGTCGTTTGCAGTATGAAACTCCTCTGGGAAGAGTTACAGTAGAAAGAGGCAGCATCCTGCAGAAATGAGTTTAAAGAAAAAAAGTAAAGTAAAAAAGAGAGGCAGCAGCAGCACCAGTGCTAGGAGTACCTAGATATGAGTCTGGAAATCCAAAACATACTTCTGACTTGTTGTGATACTTTGTCACTTTGGTCAAGTCATTTTCTTGTGATTAAGACTGTTTATGTTTAAAATTTGTAATTTGGTTAGATCTCTTTAGGCTAAAAGTGTTTAACGAATTGCTTTTAGAGCATGAGGTTTACAGTCAGGCAGACCTGGATTTGAAGCCGAGTACCCCCATTACTACCTTTTGGGTAATTTTCAAATTACACAAATCGGTTTCCTCTTCTATAAAATGAAAGTACTAAGTATGATTGAGGATTAGAAATATTTGTAAAAGGTTTAGCATTGAGCTTGGCACATAGTCTTAAATGATATTATTAGTGCTTTTATTATGAATAATTGATTTTATTTTATTTCTCCCATCATGGCTTAAGTGCAAGCCACCATGACCACCTCTGAAAGGTTCACACAGTTCAATATATTCTATATAAAGAAGTTAAAAAATCATGGCTCACATCTGTAATCCCAGCACTTTGGGAGACCAAGGCTGGCGGATTGCTTGAGCCCAGGAGTTGGAGACCAGGCAACATGGTGAAAACTTATCCCTCCAAACAGAAAAAAAAAAAAACCCAAAAAATACAGAGCTGGGCGTGGTGGTGTGTGCCTATAGTCCCAGCTATTCAGGGGGCTGGGGTGGCAAAAACAAAAAATAAAAAACAAAACAAAAATGGTTCGAGACCAGCCTGGCCAACATGGTGAAACCCCGTCTCTACTAAAAATACAAAACTAAGCCAGGCATGGTGGCAGGCACCTGTAATCCCAGTTACTCGGGAGGCTGAGGCAGGAGAATTGCTTGAGCCCAGGAGGTGGAGGTTGCAGTGAACTGAGATCACGCCACTGCACTCCAGCCTCACCGACAGAGTGAGACTCTGTCTCAAAAACAAAAAATAAAAAACAAAAAAAAAACAGGAGGCTGGGGTGGGAGGATCACCTGAGCCCAGGAAGTTGAGGCTGCAATAAGCACTCTAGCCTGGGTGCTGGAGTGAGACCTTGTCTCAGAAAAAAAAAAAGAAAAGTTAAAAAATCAAAGACCAGCATACTGGAGTCTGTTTTTCTTAATTCTAGATGTGCTTCTTGACAATTTTCCTTGTCGTTGAACCATCTTCCTGTTTTTTCAGCATCAAATCTATGTTCCATGATTCTAGATTTTACTCAGCAGCCTCAAGGCTATTGGAAGGCAGGGCTGAGCTTGCCTTACAATGTTAATTGCACCAAAAAAACAACTTCTCTGCTGAAAGTTAAGCAGGTGAAGCTCTGGGCAAGGATACAGCTGGGTGATGAAATTTAGGGCATTGCTGAGCTGCTTTTCAGGTGCCCAATCTTTAACCTTGTTATTGAATTGGCTAAATCAAAATAAGTGCCCAAGACTGCCCTTCTTTCCCTACGTTGAAAGTCATCTCACGAAGGGACTGCAGTGTGACATTTTGATTTGTTGGGTCTTTGTTGATTCTTAGATTGTCTATGTAAATAACCACTCTGACCTTGACTCCTCGCTGTTTTTCTTACAGCATACGAAGGGACTGAGGATACTAGTATTGAAATAGCTGCCTTTGGCTGTGGAGCTGGTGACTGTTGCATTTGTTTTGTAACTGTCATGTACAAACATTAATTTTAAGTCACATTTCCGTAGATGATTTCCCTTACTTCATTCGCGTATCATCAGTTTTCTTAGTTTTGTTACTCTGCTCAGCCACACAAGGGAAATAAACTTTTTACAAGAGCCAGAATTCCCAAGTGAAGTAGTTAATAAGAAGGAACATATGGTGTGCAGTTTACTCAGTCACATCTTATCTCTGGCACCTGCCTCCATCCTGTAACTTGTGGTACTCTGGGGGCCAGATCATGTCATTTTCATTTGGCTGTGATATATTTAAATATAATGTCCTTTTTCATAAACTGACATCAAGTAAACCCAGCAAGCCAAAAATCTCTGTAAGAAGTAATTTGGGAAATGGGAAGATAAGTTTCACGGGAATGAGGTAGTAGTAGTTGAAAGGGATTTCTTCCTTGTGTTTTTGAAAATGAGTGATAGGAGTGTTGGAGCACAGCAGGGAAAACAAGGCAGGAGAGGATTTATTTCAGAAATATTAAAACTTTCTGACAATAAGGCTGCAAGTCCAAGAACCTCAACTAGATTGTGCTTACATCAGTATCAGTAATGACCATGTTCAAACAGACTCTTTATTGCTTTTGGCAAACGTATCCACCTTCCACTGGCTTTGTTGCTGTCAGGAGAGAATGAGTTGAGCCATGTTAGCACTTCTTTTTTTTTTTTTTTTTTGAGACGGAGTCTCGCTCTGCAAGCTCCGCCTTCCGGGTTCACGCCATTCTCCTGCCTCAGCCTCCCGAGTAGCTGGGACTACAGGCGCCCGCCACCTCGCCCGGCTAGTTTTTTTTTTTTTGTATTTTTTTAGTAGAGACGGGGTTTCACGGTGTTAGCCAGGATGGTCTCGATCTCCTGACCTCGTGATCCGCCCGTCTCGGCCTCCCAAAGTGCTGGGATTACAGGCTTGAGCCACCGCGCCCGGCCCCATGTTAGCACTTCTTGTCCTGAATTGTTTAAGCTCTTGATTTGGTTAATTATAGAGTACAAAAATGGAATGTTTTGGATAAAGACATGGGTATCTGGGAACGTGGGAGCAGTATGACTCCTTTTGCCTGTTACAAAAGTACTGCTTTGAAAAGTGTTCAGTAAGGCAATTGACAGTTGGGCTGTAATAACAGTTACCAATAATTAGCCTTTTTTTTTTTTTTTTTTTTTTTGAGACAGAGTTTCGCTCTTGGTGCCCAGGCTGGAGTGCAATGGCGTGATCTCAGCTCACCGCAACCTCCGCCTCCCAGGTTCAAGCGATTCTCCCACCTCAGCCTCCCAAGTAGCTAGGATTACAGGCATGTACCACCATGCCTGGCTGATTTTCTGTTTTCAGTAGAGATGAAGTTTCTCCATGTTGGTCAGGCTGCTTTCAAACTCCCGACCTCAGGTGACCTGCCCGCCTTGGCTTCCCAAAGTGCTGGGATTACAGATGTGAGCCTTTAGCCTTTTATGTGCCTGGAGTTGTCATAGGGGTTCTGTAATCCTCACAACAATACTATGAGATATGGGTGGCATTATCTCCATTTTACAGATGCAGAAATGAGATCCTGGGAGGTTAAGTGCCTGGCCCAAGGTTATATATCTAGAAACCCAGGGCTGTCCGTTTCCAAAGCCCATGTCCTTTTCTTTATGCCAAACTGATTCTGACTTCTTATATGCTGAGTTCTTGCTTTCTTCCAGAGGTCTTTTAGAATACTAAGTGAACTCTAAGGCGTGTCTGTCTGGCTAAGGCTTAGGTCATCCCAAGACCAGAGTAGGGCAGGTCTGAGTCAGAGCTTTAGGAAGAGGATGGTACAAATGTAGAACTTGTACATTTTTGTACAAATGTAGAACCTGAAAGAATTGTAAATTTAGAAGAGGAGAATAAAAACATCTTATACAGAAAAGCATTTCAAGATCAGTGATGCAGCTTTACACTAGTAATTTACTGATAATCTGAGAAATTTATCCATATTTTTAAAGTTATAAATAAATCTGGAGTACCTGCAGAGTATACCCTTTCTTCCTGTTCAGCTAACACTTCTTCCCTATTCTTTAAGCCTCACCATCTCTCTGAGTCAATCTTTGATGAGAGCTTTTGAAAATTACAAAGGGAAGAATATTCCTACTGTATACCAGGCATTGTACTTAGATCTTTACATATGCTGTTTTATGTAATTCTTTTAAGAGGCCTTGAAGATAGCTAGTGTTCTTCTTGTTTTATTGAAGAAACTGAGGGTTGAAGAGATTAAGGAATTTGTCTCAAGGTTACACAGTAATGTGATGGAGCTAACAGAGCCCTAAACTGTTGTTTTCCAATTCAAATAGTACTCTGTTCGAAACTCAGGATGAACCTTCTAAGTCCTTTTTTTTTTTTTTTTTTTTTGAGATGGAGTCTTGCTTTGTCACCCAGGCTGGAGTGCAGTGGTACAGTCTTGGCTCACTGCAAATTCTGCCTCCCGGGTTCAAGTAATTCTTCTGCCTCAGTCTCCCAAGTAGCTGGGACTACAGGTGCACGCTACCACGCCTGGCTAATTTTTGTATTTTTAGTAGAGACAAGGTTTCACCATATTGTCCAGGCTGGTTGCAAACTTCTGACCTCATGATCCGCCCGCCTCGGCCTCCCAAAGTGCTGGGATAACAGGTGTGAGCCACTGCACCTGGCCCTAAATCTTAATCTGTATTTTTTGGGTAGATTTTTTTTTTGGTACTTACAGCTTCTTTTTATTTATTGCGTGGTTGAAGGTCTTACCATATGTTTTTGTGAGCATTTATTAATTTTCTGAGAAAGCATCCTGAGGCAGGCAGATCATGAGGTCAAGAGATCAAGACCATCCTGGCCAGTGTCTCTACTAAAAATACAAAAAATTAGCTGGGCATGGTGGTGCGCTCCTGTAGTCCCAGCTACTCAGGAGGCTGAGGCAGGAGAATCTCTTGAATGTGGAAAGTGGAGGTTGCAGTGAGCCGAGATCATGCATCTGCACTCCAGCCTGGCGACAGAATGAGACTCTGTCTCAAAAAAAAAAAAAAAAAACCTGCTTTAGAAGCTGAAGTTGCAGTTGTGTGTTTGACGTCTTGAGGAAGACGATTACTACTACCACTACTACTACTTACATTCTCAGTGTTCAGTTACTTGAAGAAATGGATGGTTCATTAAAAAGGGAGAGTGAGTTTATTATATCATTTCCTTGAAAATGATTCCCTCCCCCACAATGAGGAAAAAGTTTATTGTAATCTTTATTCAGACCCTTTGTCAAGTTTATAAAGAATATGCAGTTTCTTTCATGGTGGTTTTTGTTTAAATAATTCAGAGAGGTACAACTGAGGCAGATGGGAAGAGAACAATCTTGGCAGTTGCCCTGATCTCCTGCCCTGCTGTCATGTTCAGGTGGTAGACACAATTAGAGGAGCTAAAATTCTATTCACCCAACAAGAGGTTTAGTAAGCATGATCAGGTTTCTGTGGAATTTGTGGGAGCTTTTTATAGTCTGAATGACCTATGGCCTGCGATTTGGTGAGAGCCTAGCAGAAAGCAGCAGTGAATTGACGTTTCTTCCATAACAGTTCCCAAGTCTAAAATTACTTTGATTAAATTAGATGATTATTTGTGTGGGTGTCAGTCTCCCTTTTCCCCAGCTATATCGTGCAACAGTTCAGTTAGCTATTTCCCTCTTGGACACTTGCACTAATAGCTGGTGATTTTCTTTTCTTTCTTTTCAAGCGTCTATCAGTAGAAATCTATTGGTTTGGGGCACCTAGTTCTTAGCTTAGAACCTATATAAAGGAAAGGTATTTGGCCCGGGCGCGGTGGCTCATCCCTGTAATCCCAGCACTTTGGGAGGCCAAGGTGGGCGGATCACAAGGTCAGGGGATTGAGACCATCCTGGCTAACATGGTGAAACCCCGTCTCTACTAAAAAAATACAAAAAAAAAAAAAAAAAAAAAATTTGCCCGGCTTGATGGTGGGCGCCTATAGTCCCAGCTACTCAGGAGGCTGAGGCAGGAGAATGGCGTGAACCCAGGAGGCGGAGCTTGCAGTGAGCTGAGATCGCACCACTGCACTCCAGCCTGGGTGACAGAGCAAGACTCTGTCTCAAAAAAAAAATAAATAAATAAATAAAAGGAAGGGTATTTGAACTGCTGATTGAGTTTCTCTGAGTATGGGGCTTTAGCCTTTCCTAATGTTGCAAACCTGAGGCTAAAACTGGCTTCGTCTTCCCTACACACACTTACCTTCTACAGTGCTCCAAGGTGAAACTTTATCTACTGGCTGCCTTTTCTTGGAAACTCTTCTTTTGGCTTCAATGGCACTTGTAATCGCTACCATTTACTGAATACTTACTCTGTGTCAGGAATCTCTCTCTTCGCATTTAATCCTCATGACAACTTTATCAGATGAGTAGTACTATCTTTATATTATAGATAAGAGAATATAGGCTCAAAGAGAGTAATTAATTTGCCCAAGGCTTTGTCGATGAAATGCTGGCCATAGCAATATTGGGCAGCTTTACCTCCATGCCAACACCCCTGCTGCTCTGACCAAACTCCCACTGAAGTCTGCTTAAGTTGCTGCTAAGACCACTTTGGATCTCACGATCTACCCTCTTTCGAGGGGAGGCCTAAACAGCATGCCTCACATCCCTGTTTGTTTCAGTCATTACCCGCCATTCGCCATCCTTTATCTTCCTAATACTAATTCCTTTACCATTCTCTTCATCCTCTCAGCTAATTCAATCCCTCAGACTGTTCCACCATGTTCTTTACAATATCCCCCTCGTTTATCAGCAAATTCACATTTAGTATCAGTCTCTAGCAGCAAGATCAAGTTACAAGGGCAACAGTGACAAGTGTTAGCACTTAGTATCCAGAACTGTAATGGTACAAACCAAGCTGCAGCATCTCCTGCTTGGCATTAGTAATCACATCTTTGCCAACCTAGTTCTGTAATTTTGAGTAGTGTTTTAGCTGTGTAGCACTGAAGTTCTTCACTGAAAATTTACAGACCTCCTTTCTGTAAATTCTGTTTAATTTAGCCAGAGTTGACTTCTGCTGCTTGTAGAACTCGGAGTGATGTACAGATTGAACCTAACCATCTACCTTCTTAGTTGTTGGTACTCATGGAGCTGAGAGTTGCTAGAGAAAATCAGCAAATCAGACAGATCAGTATCACTAAAAATTTATAATCATCTGTTTCATATGCATAATCAGCATTACCTAGCAATGTTATACATTTCTCTAGTTCACTTTCCAGCTCATTGCAAATTATTTCTTCATATTGTCTCTCTTTCTTTCTTCTTTTTTACTGAGACAGGGTCTCCCTCTCTCACTCAGGCTGGAGTGCAGTGGTACAGTCATAGCTCACTGTAGCCTCAAATTCCCTGGTTCAAGCAATCCTCCTGTCTCAGCCTCTTGAGTAGCTGGAACTACAGGTGTGCTACCACGCCTGGCTAATTTTTTATTTTTTTGTAGAGACGATATCTTGCCATGTTGCTGGTCTCCAATTCCCAGGCTCAAGTGATCCTCCTGTCTCACCCTTCCAAAGTGCTGGGATAATAGGCATTAGCCGCTGCGCCTGGCCTACTGTCTCTATTTCTTTTTCTTTTTTTTTGAGATGGAATCTTGCTCTGTCCCCAGGCTGGAATGCAGTGGCGCGATCTCCGCTCACTGCAACCTCTGCTCCCAGGTTCAAGCAATTCTCCTGCCTCAGCCTCCTGAGTAGCTGGGACTACAGGCACTACCACGCCCAGCTAATTTTTGTATTTTTAGTAGAGACGAGGTTTCACCGTGTTCGCCAGGATGGTCTCAATCTTCTGACCTCGTGATCCGGCCGCCTCAGCCTCCCAGAGTGCTGAGATTACAGGCGTGAGCCACCGTGCCTGGCTCTTATTTCTAATCTCTCATATTTTCTTCTTTTTTAACCAGTCACAGGCTTTATGCTTCATTATAAAAACTGAAGCCGCTGAATGGGAATTCCTTCATCCTTGTACTTCCCAAGTCTACAAACCTACCTGCATCTGGGACTCATCTTTTTCTCCTTCATTCTGTCAAGACCAGTCCCTTCACAGGTGCTGTAATCATTCCCTTTTCCCCCTCCCCCTCTTCCTCCTCCGTTCTTTTTCTTTTTTTCTTTCTTCTTTCTCTCTCTCTCTCTTTGTTTTCTTTCTTTTTTCTTCAAGAGATGAAGTCTGACTCTGTAACCCAGGCAGGAGTGCAGTGGTGTGGTCATAGCTCATTGCAGCCTCAATCTCCTGAGCTCAATAGGTCCTCCCTTCTCAGCCCCCTGAGTAGCTGGGACTACAGGTACGTGCCACCATACCTGGCTAATTTTTTAAAAGCTTTCTTGTAGTGATGAGGGTCTCTCTCTTTTTTTTTGCTTTCCCCAAGGCGGAGTCTTACTCTGTCACCCAGGCTAGACTGCAGTGGCACTATCTCGGCTCACTGCAACCTCCGCCTCCCTGGGTTCAAGCAATTCTGCTGCCTCGGCCTCTCGAGTAGCTGGGATTACAGGCGTCTGCCACTGCGCGTGGCTAATTTTTATATTTTTAGTAGAGATGGGGTTTCACCATGTTGGCCAGGCTGGTCTGGAACTCCTGACCTTGTGATCCGCCCGCCTTGGCCTCCCAAAGTGCTGGGATTACAGGCATGAACCCGCACCTGGCCAAGATGAGGTCTCTTGTTATGTTGCCTAGGCTGGTCTTGAACTCCCAGCCTCAAGTGATACTTCCTTGAAAGTACTGGGATTATAAGCGTGAGCCGCTGCACCCAGCCACATTTAAAAAACTTTTTGTAGAGATGGTGTCTCACTTTGTTGCTCAGGCTGGTCTGGAATTCTTGGCTTCAAGCCGTCCTTCTGCCTCACCCTCCCAAAGTGCTGGGATTGCAGGTGTGAGCCACTGTGCCTGGCCTCTCCTGTCTTAAATAATTTCTTCGTTTGGTTTATTTCATCTTTCTACTAGGTCTTTTCCTTCAGAATTCACACTTGCCCTACTGTCTCCCATTTTGAAAACGCTGTCCTTTGACCTGCATATTTTCTATTGCTGTCATGTTTTTCTATTCTCTTTCACAGACCTGCTTTTTAAAGGAGTTTTCTGTACACACTATATATGCTTTTTCCCTCTCATGAACTCCTTAACCCACTCCTGCTATAGTAATCTGTTTAACCAAAACAGAACCCTCTTGCTAAAGTTGTTAATATCCATTAGATTGGGAAACATGGGGGTCTTTTTTTTCAGTCCTCATCTTCTTGGACCTCTTAGCAGCATTTGATATCGACTCTTTATGAAACACTCTTTTCCCTTGGCTTCTGTGACACTGCTCTTTACTAGCTTCCATCTTATTTCTCTAGCTGCTGCTTCTCATTCTTCTTCTTTTTCTGTTTTTTTTTTTGAGACGGGTCTCACTGTGTTGCTCAGGCTAGAGTGCAATAGTACAATCACTGTAAAGTTGAACTCCTGGGCTCAAGAGAGCCTGCCACCTCTGACCCTGAAGGGCTAGGATTACAGACATGTGCCACCTCATCCAGCCTACTTCTCATTCTTCTTCTTCTTCTTCTTCTTCTTCTTCTTTTTGAGACGGGGTGTCACTCTGTCACCCAGGCTGGAGTGCAATGGTACCATCATGGCTCACTGCAGCCTCAACTTCCCAGGCTCAAGCAGTCCTCCCACCTCACCCTCTGGAGGAGCTGGGACTACAGGCACATGCCACCGTGCCCAACTGATTTTTGTATTTTTTGTAGAGATGGGGTTTTGCCATATTGCCCAGGCGGGTCATGAACTCCTGGGCTCAAGTGATCTGTTCACCTCAGCCTTCCAAAGTGAGTTTTATAACTTGTACATGAATAAAAGTATACTGTCTATACATTGTTTTGCAGGTTCCTTTTTTACTCAATAGCATGTCTTAGAGCTCTTTCTGTACCAATACCTATAGATCTATCTCATATTTTTTAACTGTTCAATTAATTTCCTAAGTCTATATTGTTACTTCTTAAACCATTCTTCCATTGATGCACATTTACCTTAACTTGTTTTTTCTTTCTTTATACATGGTGCTGCAGTAACTATCCGTATGTATTTTTGTGTGTGTACATGTAGAAGTGTTTCTCTAGGATAGATATCTAAAATTTTAATTTTGGGATCAAAGATAGCCTTTTTTTGTTTGTTTTTTGAGACTCTGTCATGTGAGCTGGAGTGCAGTGGCACGATCTTAGCTCACTGCAACCTCTACTTCCTGGGCTCAAGCAGTACTCCCATCTCAGCCTCCTGAGTTAGCTGGGACTACAGGCACACACCACCACGCCCAGCTAATTTTTTTTTTAATTTAAATTTTTATTTTTTATTTATTTATTTTTTTGAGACAGGCTCTTGTTCTGTCGCCCAGGCTGGAGTGCAGAGGCCTGATCTTGGCTAACTGCAACCTCTGTCTCCCAGGTTCAAGCAATTCTCTTGCCTCAGCCTCCCAAGTAGCTGGGATTACAGGCGTGCACCACCATGCCTGGCTAATTTTTGTATTTTTAGTAGAGACGGGGTTTCATCATGTTGGTCAGGCTGGTCTTGAACTCCTGACCTTGTGATCCACCCACCTCGACCTCCCAAAGTGCTGGGATTACAGGCGTGAGCCACCGCACCTGGCTAAATTTTTATTTTTTTTGAGACAGTCTTGCTCTGTTGCCCAGGCTGGAGTGCAGTGGTGCGCTCTCAGCTCACTGCAACCTCTGTCTTTCAGGTTCAAGCGATTCTCTTGCCTCAGCCTCCCGAGTAGCTGGGATTACAGGCGTGTGCTAATTTTTTTTTTTTTTTTTTTTTTGAGACGGAGTCTCGCTCTGTCGCCCAGGCTGGAGTGCAGTGGCCGGATCTCAGCTCACTGCAAGCTCCACCTCCTGGGTTTACGCCATTCTCCTGCCTCAGCCTCCCAAGTAGCTGGGACTACAGGCGCCCGCCACCTCGCCCGGCTAAGTTTTCGTATTTTTTAGTAGAGATGGGGTTTCACCGTGTCAGTCAGGATGGTCTCGATCTCCTGACCTCGTGATCCGCCCGTCTCGGCCTCCCAAAGTGCTGGGATTACAGGCTTGAGCCACCGCGCCCGGCCACTAATTTTTATATTTTTCATAGAAACGAGGTTTCACGGTGTTGCCCAGGATGGTCTTGAACTCCTGACCTCAAGTGATCCGCCTGCCTTGGCCTCCCAAAGTGCTGGGATTACAGGTGTGAGCCATTGTACCTGGGCTGGCTAAATTTTGTGTTTTTTGTAGAGATGGGGTTTTACCATGTTGCCCATGTGGGTCTCAAACTCCTAGGCTCAAGCAATCTGCCCGCCTCAGCCTCCCAAAGAGGCAGGAGCCACAGTGCTTGGCCATATTTTAAACTAAATGCAAAATGCCATGTTGTCTTTAAAAACGTAGTACCATTTTACATATCAGCTAACTATACACGAAACAGTCTTTCACCATACATTTACCAATACTGGTAAATTTTTTTTTTTTTTTTTTACATCTTTGGGGGAAAGTCTTTTACTGGTCTTTTTTTTTTTTTTTTTTTTTTTTTTTGAGACGGAGTCTCGCTCTGTCGCCCAGGCTGGAGTGCAGTGGCCGGATCTCAGCTCACTGCAAGCTCCGCCTCCCGGGTTCATGCCATTCTCCTGCCTCAGCCTCCCGAGTAGCTGGGACTACAGGCGCCCGCCACCGCGCCCGTCTAGTTTTTTGTATTTTTTAGTAGAGACGGGGTTTCACCGTGTTCGCCAGGATGGTCTCGATCTCCTGACCTAGTGATCCGCCCGTCTCGGCCTCCCAAAGTGCTGGGATTACAGGCTTGAGCCACCGCGCCCGGCCTACTGGTCTTTTTATAATATCTGCATTCTTCTGACAGAATGAGGCTGAGAGTATTTTCATGCATATATTGGCAATTTATGTTCTTTTTCTTGTAATTCCCTGTTCGTATTCATTAACAAATTATTTATTGATTGACTACTGTGTGCCAAGTGCTGGGGATACAGCAGTGAGCAAAACAGATAAAAATCTCTACCTTCATATTGCATTTTTTTTCATGTTTGTTTTAGGAATTCTTTATATATTCTGGACATTAATTCTTTGTGTATATGTTGCAAGTATTTTTTCCTATTCCATTTCTTGTTTCTTGTAACATCGTTTATGATTTTCAAAGTTTGTATAAACTTGGACTTACTATTCTTTTTCCTTTTTGGCTTAAATATTTTGTGTCTTAGAATTGCCTTTCCAACCCCAAATTTATAAACATCTATATTTTCTTCATCTGTTTATATGGTTGTATTTATTATATTTTAGTCTTCATCTGGAATTTATTTTTGTTTGTAATGTAAAATAGGGACTATTTGTAATATAAGATAGCTCTATTTGTTTCCAAATAAAATATATTTTACCTTTTTCTGGTTTGTTCTCTGATTGTTTCTTTCTCTTTAACTTGTCCTTCTTAACTATTTTTTTTCTTAACTCTTAGTTTACATATAGAAGAAACTTGTGATTGAAGACTGTGCCTATTTATTAACTCAAATATGACCCTAAAAATTAGTGTCCTGGTACTGCTGATTTAGTGTTTATGGTGAATTATTCATAGAAATACTTGCTATTTTAGCGAATTTTTCTTTTGTTTAGTTGATATAGATTAGTTTATGTTTTGACAGAAATTGGAGCCCCAATAATATCTCAGATACATATCCTATGCAGTGGTAGCCTACAGAGAAACTCATCTTCTGCGTTATACTAAATTAGAAAAATGTGATACCGTGTGGTCCTTTTCCAAAATGACACTTTATTATTATTATTATTATTATTTTGAGACAGAGTGTTGCTCTGTTGCCCAGGCTAGAGTGCAGTGGCACCAATGGGTCACTGCAACCTCCATCTCCCAGATTCAAGTGACCCCAATCTCCCAAATGACTGGGATTACAGGTGCCTGCCACCGTGCCCAGCTAATTTTTTTCGTAGTTTTTAGTAGAGACAGGGTTTCACCATCTTGACCAGGCTGGTCTCGAACTCCTGACCTCGTGATCCACCTGCCTCGGCCTCCCAAAGTGCTGGGATTACAGATGTGAGCCACTGCACCTGGCCAATTATTATTTTTTTAAGGCCTTGTCAGGAATTGAGTATGTGTGATGAGGCTGTAGGATGAAAAATTTTTGCCCTGGTTGGGTAGGTGTGGTCATCTATCTTTCCAAGTTGACATAAACTGCGTTAGCTTAAAGAGGAAATTATTTTCCTAGAAGGCAAATAAAGATTCTTCTTCAACAAAACTTTATTTGATAACAGCTCGACTGAGTCTAGTCTTGGGTCACTGAGCTCAGGGAGTTAGAAATGGAATAGGAATTGTACTACATTAATTCATGTCTTTCATTTCTGTAAGGGAGAAAAGATGATTGACCTAATGCTATTTTTTTTATGACCGATGCTGGACTGTATTAGAGAAGTAACTTGACTGCTTCTGGATATTTGCCTAATAATCTCCCTAATACATTGTGAGCTGCTTTTGTGAAAAAACCATTTAATTGTTGGGTGTCAAACACTGCTAAGTGCTAGAGTTATAAGTTAGCAAGATACCATTCTTGCCCTCCAGGAGAGGGTAGGGAATGTAGATACAGAAATAACTAAATACGGTGTAGTCTGATATAAGCAATATTGGAAACAAAAATTGTAGTTTGAAGAGGTCAGCACTGAAATTGAAACCCAAGCGGTTTCACCATGTATCAGAACTTTGTGGCTGGGTGTGGTGGCTCATGCTTGTAATCCCAGCACTTTGGGAGGCCGAAGCAGGCGATCCCTTGAGCTCAGGAGTTTGAAACTAGCTTGACCAACACAGTGAAACCCTGTTCCTACTACAAATACAGAAGTTAGTCAGGCGTGGTGGGGCGGGTGCCTGTAATCCCAGCTGCTTGGGAGACTAAGGCAGGAGAATCACTTGAACCCGGTGGGTGGAGGTGGCAGTGAGCTGAGATCACACCATTGCACTCCAGCCTGGGCAACAGAGCAAAACTCCATCTCAAAAAAAAGAATCTTTGTGAGGTTTCCTTGTTCCAGCTTTACAAGTCTAGAAATTCACATTTTTGTACAATCAGAGGTCATTTACCTGTTAGGACTGGCTCAAACTAACCAAGATCATGGGAGACTCATATTTAAAATAAAATGATAACTCCTAATTTACAGTCATGTATAACACTCAAAGCTAATCTGATAAACATGTAAATCAGAGGATACTCTGGAAAATCTATATGGGAGGTCTAATTATAATTAGAGACAGTTTATTAAGTTTGGAATCATTTAGATCCTTGCTACTCAAACCAGAAGCATTGGTTATCACCTGGGTGCTTGTGAGATATGAACAATATCAGGTAACTCTGGCTCTGTACTAGCATATACCTGTCAGAACCTCAATTTTGTATTCGTTGTCGAGTAGATGTTGGCTTAGCAATTAGTCTCATTTCATGTTTCTCATTTTTATTAATTAATTTTTTTTTTTTTTTTTTTTTTTTTTAGAGATGGGGGTCTTGCTTTGATACCCAGGCTGGAGTGCAGTGGGGCTGGAGTGCAATGGTGTGATCATAGTTCACTGCAGCCTCAAAATCCTGGGCTCAAGCAGTTGTCCCGCCTCAGCCTCCTGAGTAGCCTGGGATTACAGGCACAAGCCACTGTGCCCAGCTTCATGTTTCTCTTTTATGAAACCTCAGAGTAGAGAAGCAAGAAAATAATTTTAGGGTTTTATAAAAAGGTGGAAACTTACAATAAAATCTGTTATAATAATTCATAACCAAATATTCAGTAGACACAAAGATACAGAAAAATAAACAGGCACAGATATATAGAGACAGACATGCCAAGACCCAGAGAGAGAGATACACACAGACTCCCTACACATAGAGACACTTCCCCCATAGATACATAACAGAACCCCTGCCCCACCATGCCCAAGCCTCTACCTAGTCCCTTCCCACGCACAGAGACCCCACACCCACAGAACCCCACGGCCAACTCCACAGAGAGTCTTCTCCGTGTTCTCACAGAGACGCCCCACACAGACCACACACACCCTGAGACCCACCCACACACAAAAACACGGGCTCCCACAGAGAGAAATACATACACAGACACACACACACTGACATCCAACAGGTAATGCTTAAAACTAAGGTTTTCATGGAGCTTGAATAGTGTTCTCCACAGTTACTTTGAGGAGAAGGAGCAAGTGTTCTTTCAAAGGTACTTTGAGCCAGAAAATGAAGCAAAAACAGACAGGCTGCCATAGGGTCTGCAAGAACAGCGAACGATACAAAGCCAGTTTGATTTGGATTCCTGTTTCTGGAACTGCTTGTTCCTGGGCATTGTTTTCAGTTTGATGTACTCAGCATGCTTGGGTGGAAAGTCATTCTCTTTTTTTCTCTCAGGAGCTTGCATCCTAGATTGCTGGTTAAGCAGAGTTTTATGCTCAGTCTCCTTTGATACTAATTAACACACTCCCTTGGTGCTCCCTGAGTCATATAAGTCTGCCCAGGATTGGAAGATCCAGAAACACTGCGCCCATGTGGAGGAACTCATACTGAGTCCTCTGTGGGCGCGTGGGACTGAGGAATGTAGGGGGAAGATTATGTTAGAAATAGAAAGAGATGTAATTTTCATTTTTTTTTTTTTTTAACCTGTAGGTCATCCATGGTATAGGTTTGCATAGAGAGCTTGATGGAACTTAACGAATGACTCAGGAATTATTTAGTTGTAAATTAAATGATTTTTAAGCTACATTGATATGGGCAAGGGGTGGCACATTGGATTATTTTGGTTGAGAGATATCACTGAAACTATGTAGCCAGATTTCTTAGGGACTCGGGCAGCATCTTCCGAGAAGTATCTTGTTGGGAAAAAGGAGACTTGACACATACAGCATGTTTGTGTGTGTAAATACTTGAAAGTTTCTATCACACCAAGGGAGCCAGACACCAGAGACATCAGAATAGTTTTATAAACATTAAGTTCCAAAAAGAACTATTTTCTCTTGTTGCCTGGTACGTGTATATGTATTCCTTTGACTAAACCTGTTTAAAAAGTTTAATTTCAAACAGGCTAGGCGCGGTGGCTCACGCCTGTCATCCCAGCACTTTAGGAGGCTGAGGTGGGCGGATCACCTGAGGTCAGGAGTTCGAGACCAGCCTGGCCAACGTGGTGAAACCTCATCTCTACAAAAAATATAAAAATTAGCCAGGTGTGGTGGTTGGCACCTGTAGTCCCAGCTACTCGGGAGGCTGAAGCAGGAGAATCACTTGAACTCAGGAGGCAGAGGTTGCAGTGAGCTGAGATTGGCCACTGTACTTCCAGCCTGGGTGACAGAGTGAGACTCCATCTCAAAAAAAAAAAAGGTTTCATTTCAAACAGAGGGAAGAGTACTGAGAAAAGTGTACTCATTATCCAGTTTAGCAAATGTTTTCATTTTGCAAAATTTATTTATTTTTTAAAGATATAAAACACTGGATAAAATTGAAGACCCAGCTGGGCACAGTGGCTCATGCCTGTAATCCCTTTGAGAGGCCAAGGTGGGAGAATCAGTTGAGGCCAGAAGTTCAAGACCAGTTCAAGACCAGCTTGGGCAACATAGTGAGACCCTATCTCTGTTTTTTTTAAAAAAGGGAGACAAAAAAAAAAAGAACCCTGTGTATTCTTTCTTGATTCATTCTCTTTTATCCCTTCTCTCCTTCCCATGAGGCCCACAAAAATACCTGTGTTTATAACTCCCCTTCATGTTTTAGTACTTTTGCTATATATTCTTTGTCAATATCAATTGTATGTCAGTAGATAATATATAGCAGTTTTGTTTATAAACTTTACATAAATGATATTTATGTATTCTGCAGCCCCCTTTTTTACTTAACTTTAGAGTTTTAGCCAGTTTAATACATGTAGATTTTCTAATTGATTTATCTTAACTACTTTGTGGTATTTCACATGTATGAATATACTACAGTCTACACATTCATCTCACTGTGTTGCCTATGCTGGTCTCAAACTCCTCCTGGACTCAAGCAATCCCTCCTGCTTTGGCTTCCCAAAGTGTTGGGATTCCAGGCAGGAGCCACCAAGCCCAGGTTTTTTTTTTTTTTTTTTTTTTTTAACTGAAATGAACAACCTTACTCATGTTTCCTTATGCACATGTGTGAGAGTTTCTCTAGGATGTATCTCTAGAAGCAAAATTGCTTATGGTGGCCGAGTACAGTGGCTCACGCCTGTAATCCCAGCACTTTTGGAGGCCGAGGGGCACGGATCACGAGGTCAGAAGTTTCAGACCAGTCTGGCCAACATAGTGAAACTCCATCTCTACTAAAAATGCAAAAAATTAGCCGGGTGTGGTGGCGTGCACCTGTAATCCCAGCTACTTGGGAGGCTGAGGCAGGAGAATCATGTGAACCCAGGAGGCGGAGATTGCAGTGAGCTGAGATCATGCCATTGCAGTCCAGCCTGGGTGACAGTGCGAGACTCTGTCTCAAAAAAAAAAAAAAATTGCCTATGGTATGTTAACTTATATCAGCTTGATGAGGTATTTCCATATTGCTTTCTGAAGTGGCTTTATTAATTCCTGTTTTCAAATCCTTACTAATATGTGGTATTGTCAGACATTAAACTTATGCCAGATAGTATCTCTGTTGTTTTAATTTGCATTTCCTTGGATATTAGTGAGGTTGAGTTTCTTCTAGTATGTTTGTAGTTCATTTGGATTTCCTTTTTTCATTTCCTTTCCCATTTTTCTGTTGAGATCCCAGTGGTGTTTTCTTATCGACTGTATTGTTTCTAATTCCTTATCAGATATGTGTGTGTGTTGAAAATATCTTTTGGTCGGTGGCTTGTGGCTTTACTTATGACTTTTATTAAAAAGTTAAAAATTGTAATATAAAATTGATTGTTTAAAATCATTTGTCCTTTTTCAGGTGTGTTTTAGAAACTTGTACCTATCTTGGGGTCATATTTTCAATATAGTCTTCTAAAATGTTTAGTTTTGTGTTTTCACAGTTATGTCTTTTTTTTTTTTTTGAGACGGAATCTTGCTCTGTTGCCCAGGCTAGAGTGCAGTGGCACCATCTTGGCTCACTGCAAGCTCCACCTCCCGGGTTCATGCCATTCTCCTGCCTCAGCCTCCCCAGTAGCTGGGACTACAGGCGTCCACCACCACGCCGGGCTAATTTTTGTATTTTTAGTAGAGATGGGGTTTACCTGTGTTAGCCAGGATGATCTCGATATCCTGACCTCATGATCCGCCTGCCTCAGCCTCCCAAAGTGCTGGAATTACATGCATGAGCCACTGTGCCTGGCCTTCACAGTTTTGTCTTTAATCCATGTGAAATTAGTATTTTATATGGTGTGAGATAGTGATCTAATTTTATTTTATTTTATTTATTTATTTTTCTTTTTGTGTGCTTTCTTTTTTTTTTTTTTTTTTTTTTTTTTGAGACGGAGTCTCACGCTGTTGCCCAGGCTGGAGTGCAGTGGCGTGATCTCGGCTCACTGCAAGCTCCGCCTCCTGGGTTCACGCCATTCTCCTGCCTCAGCCTCCTGAGTAGCTAGGACTACAGGCGCCCGCCACCGCGCCCGGCTAATTTTTTGTATTTTTAGTAGAGACGGGGTTTCACTGTGGTCTCGATCTCCTGACCTTGTGATCCGCCCGCCTCGGCCTCCCAAAGTGCTGGGATTACAGGCTTGAGCCACCGCGCCCGGCCTTTGTGTGCTTTCTTTTGGTGGCAGGAGGACAGTATCTCGCTGTGTTGCCCAGGCTGGAGTGCAGTGATGCAGTCATGGTTCACTGCAGCCTTGAATTCCTGGACTCAAGTCATTCTTCAGCCTCAGCCTTCCCTGTAGCTGGGACTACAGGTGTGTGGGCCACCGTGTCTGACTCATTTTTTTTTTTGTAGAGACAGGGTCTTGCTATGTTGTCCAGGCTGGTCGTGAACTCTTGGACTCGAGCAATCCTTCAACCTTGGTCTCTCAAAATGCTGGAATTACAGGCATGAGCCACTGCACCTGGCCTTATTTTATTTTTCCACATGGATAACCAATTGTCCTAGCCCTATTTGTCAACTGAGTATATCTTTTCTCTGTTGATATGTGTCATAGTCCACTCAGGTTGCTGTAACAAAAATACCATAGATAGGGAGGCTTATAAACAACAAAACTTACTTTCTCATGGTTCTGGAGTCTGGGAGTCTGAGATCAAGCACCAGATTCAATGTCTGGTGAGGCCTAGCTTCCTGGTTCATAGATGACAGTCTTTTTGCTGTGTCCTCACTTGAGGGAAGAGGGAAGGGAATTCTCTGGGACCCTCTTTTATGAGGGTACTAATCTCATTTATGAGGGCTCCACGGTCATGACCTAATCATCTCCCAAAGGCCTCACCACCAAATACCATCACACTGGGGATTAGATTTCAACATACGAATCTTTTGGGGGGACACAAACATTCAGTCTAGGGCGATATATAATGCTGCTTTCTGATATTCAGATCCTTTCTGTTTCTGGATTCTCCCTTTTGTTTCACTGGTGTCTTTGTTGATGTCTTTACCAATTGCATACTTTTTAAATTGTTAGAACTTTATAACAACTCTTGATATTTTTGTTGAGCAGGTTCTTCCTAATGTATTCCTTATTTTAAACAGCAAGAGGTAAAATTTACATAGTATAAAATCCACCCATTATAAATTAAATTCAGTGATATATATTTGTAGAATATTATTATTATTATTATTTTAGACGGAGTCTTGCTGTGTTGTCCAGGCTGGAGTGCAGTGGCGCAATCTTGGCTCACTGCAGTCTCCGCCTCCTGGGCTCAAGTGATTCTCTTACCTCAGCCTCTTGAGTAGCTGGGATTATAGACGTGTACCACCATGCCCAGCTAATTTTTGTATTTTTAGTAGAGATGGGGTTTCACCATGTTGGTCAGGCTGGTCTCAAACTCCTGACCTCAGGTAATCCGCCTGCCTCAGCCTCCCAAAGTGCTGGGATTACAGGCATAAGCCACTGCACCTGGCCAGAATATTCTTATTATGGTAAAATATATATAACATACAATTTACCATTTTATACGTTATTAAGTGCATAGTTCAGTGGCATTAAGTACATTCACACTGTTGTGCAACCATCACTACTACTCATCTCTTGAAGTTTTTTCATCTTCCCAAACCAAAACTCTATACCCATTAAACAGTAACTCTCCATTCCTTCCTCCGCCGGCCCCTGGAAATCACCATTCTACTTTGTCTTTTATGAATTCGACTTCTCTAGGTACCTTATATAAGTAGACTCATACAGGATTTTTCCTTATGTCTGGCTTATTTCACTTAGCATAATATCTTCAAGGTTCATCCACGTTGTATCACATGCCAGAATTTCATTCATTTTTAAGGGTGAATAATATTCCATTTTACATATATACCACATTTTGTTTATTCATTTGTTGATGAACAGTTGGGTTGTTTCTACCTTTTGGCTGTTGTGAATAATGCCTCTATGAACATTGGCATACAAATATCTGTTGAAGTCAATACTTCAGTATTGTTCTGTTGGTCGTATACCCAGAAATGGAGTTCTGTTGGTTGTATACCCAGAAATGGAATTGCTGGCATATATGGTCATTTTATTTCTGATGTTTTGTGAAACTGTCACATCATTTTCCATAGCAACTGCACCATTTTACATTTCTACCATCAGTGTACAAGGATTCTAATTTTTGTACGTCAACAACTTATTTTGTTTTCGAGGGTTCTAATTTTTATACATCAACAACTTACTTTGTTTTTTGATAATAGCCATCCTAATAGGTGTGAAGTGTGTAGAATTTTTTTTTTTTTTTTTTTTTTTTGAGATGGAGTTTCACTCTTGTTGCCCAGGCTGAGTGCAGTGACGCAATCTTGGCCAACTGCAACCTCTGCCTCCCAGGTTCAAGCGATTCTCCTGCCTCAGCCTCCTGAGTGGCTGGGATTATAGGCATGCACCACCATGCCCAGCTAATTTTGTGTTTTTAGTAGAGACAGGGTGTCTCCATGTTGGTCAGGCTGGTCTCGAACTCCCGACCTCAGGTGATCCATCCGCGTTGGCCTCCCAAAGTGCTGGGCTTACAGGTGTGAGCTACCGCTCCCTGCCAAGTGTGTAGAATTTTAAAATCACCTCCACAATCCAGTTTTAGAACATTTTCATTTCCCCCAAAAGTCCCTTTTGCCCATTTTTGATCAGTCCCTGGTCCCACCCTCTGCCCCAGGTAATCACTGATCAGCTTTCTTTCTGTTTATTTTTATTTTTTTTGAGACAGGATCTCGCTCTGTCACTCTGGCTGGAGTGCCGTGCTGCGAACTCGGCTCACTGTGGTCTTGATCTCCTGCACTCACTCAGTTGATCCTCTCATCTCACCTCCCAAGTAACTGGGGCTATGGGTATGTGCCACCATGGCTGGCTAATTTTTGTATTTTTTGTAGAGATGGGATCTCATCATGTTGCCCAGGCAAGTCTCAAACTCCTGGGCTCAAGTGACCCACCTGCCTCAGCTTCCTAAAGTGCTGGGACTACAGGCGTGAGCCACCATGCCCAGCCTGCTTTCTTTCTCTTTAGAGTTGCCTTTTCTGGAAATTTCATATAAATTGAATTATACCATATAGGGTCTTTTGTGTGTGGCTTTTCCACTTGATGTAATGTTTTTGAGGTTCATTCATGTAGTAAGTTCATTCAGTAGTTCCTTTTTATTGCTGAGTAATATTTCATTGTATGGCTATACCACATTTTATCAGTTTAGTAGTTGATGGACATTTAGATTATATCCACCTTTTGGCTATTTTGAATAATGCAGTTATGATCAATTATGGATAAATCTTTTGGCAGACATATATTTTCATTTCTCTTGGGTAGATATCTAGGAGTGGAATTGCTGGGTTGTGGGTTACATTTATGTGTAATTATTTCATATAAATGTAACTGGCAAACTGTTTTCCAAAGTGATTGTATGATGTTAGATTCCCACCAGCAATGCATGAAGGTTTCATTTTCTCTACATCCTTGCCAATACTTGGCATTGTCAGTCTTTTTGATGATAACCATTGAAGCATTTGTATAGTGCTATGTCATTATGGTTTTAATTTGTGTTTCCTCATGACTAATGATATTGAGCATGTGCTTATTAGCTATTTGTCTATCTTTTTTGGTAAAATGACTATTTAAATCATTTTCCCATTTTTAATTGGGTTGTTTTATTACTGAGTTGTAAGAATTCCTTATACAGCATGTTCTGAATACAAAAGATTTTTCAGATATGTGATTTGCAAATACTTTCTCCTAGTCTGTATTTGTATTTTCTTTCTCCTAGTCTGTATTGCTTGTCTTTTTATTTTCCTGATGATGTATTTTAAAGAGCTAATCTTCTTAATTTTGAAAAAGTCCAATTTACTACTTTTTAAATAGATTGTACTTTTCTTCCCCCCAAAGACAAGGTCTCACTCTGTTGCCCAGTTTGGAGTGCAGTAGCGTGATCATGGCTCACTGTAGCCTTGACTTCCCTAGGCTCAGATGATTCTCCTCACTCAGTCTCCTGAGTAGCTGGGAGTACAGGTGTGTGCCACCATGCCCTGCTAATTTTTCTACTTTTTGTAGAGAAGGGGTTTTGCCATGTTGCCCAGGCTGGTTTTGAATTCCTGGGTTCAATCAATCTGCCAGCTTCTGCCTCCCAAAGTGCTGGGACTACAAGCATGAGCCACTGCACCTAGCCTTAGATTCTACTTTTGGTGGAATAACTTAGAAATCTTTGTGTAACTCAAGGTCACAAATTTTTTCTCCTTTGTTTTCTTCTAATGGTTTTATAGTTTAGGTTTTGCATTTAGATTTTTGGGCTTGAGGTGAAATAAAGTCCCCATTTTTTCCCCTCATATGGATATCCAGTTATCGCAGCACCATTAGTTGAAAGGACTGTCCTTTCCTCGTTGAATTGCTCTGATACTTTTGTTGAAAATCAGCTGTCTACAGTTGTGGAGGTATGTTTCTAGACTTTCTTCTGTTCCATTGATCAGCCTGTCTATCTTGATGTCAATACAACACTCCCCTGATTTTGATAGCTTTATTGTAAGTACAGTCATCCCTTGGTTTCCTTGGGGAATTAGTTCCAGGACCCTCATGGATACAGAAATCCTGGGATGCTCGAGTCCCTTATATAAAATGGCATAGTATTTGCATATAACCTGTGCATATCTTCCTGTCTACTTAAACCATTTCTAGATTACTTACACCTAATATAATGTAAATGCTATGTAAACAGTTGTTATACTGTATTTTTGATTTGTATTACTTTTTATTGTTGTTACTATTTTTTCTTTTTCTTCTTTCTTTTTGAATATTTTTGATCTGAGGTTGGTTGAACCTGTGGATGCAGAACCCATGGATATAAGGGCTGACTATTGGAACTGGGTGATATAAATCCTGGGTACTATTTTTTTGTTGTTTCAAAATTATTTTGGGTATCCTAAGTCCTTTGAATTTCCATATAGATTTTAGGATAAGCTTGTCATTGTCTACAGAAAAAGCTTGCTGGGATTTTGATAGGGATTTCATTGAATCTATAGGTCAATTCGGGAGAATTCCCATCTTAATGATACTGAAGCTTCTCATACATGAATGTGGAACTTCTCTCCATTTATTTAGATCTTCTCTAGTTGCTCTTTAGCTGTATTTTGTACTTATACTGTATAGGCTATTGTAAATGAAATTGTTTTCTTGATTTTACTTTCAGATTGTTTATTGCTAGCATAAACAATTGTAGAAATACAATTTTTAAAAATTGTGGTAAAGTTTACATAACAATAAACCTTTTTTTTTTTTTTTTTTTGGAGACATGGTCTCACTTCCTCACCCAGGCTGGAGTCCAGTGGCGCGATCTTGGCTCACTGCAGCCTCAACCTCCTGGGCTCAGGTGATCCTCCTACCTCAACCTCCCGAATAGCTGGGACTACAGGCAGGCACCACTGTGTCTGGCTAATTTTCGTATTTTTTGTAGAGACAGGATCTTGCCACGTGGTCCAGGCTGGTCTTGAACTCCTAGACTCAAGCAACCCTCCTGTCCTGGCCTCCCAAAGTGCTGGGATTACAAGCATGAGCTGCTGCATCCAGCCCATTTTAACCATTTTAAAGTGTGCAGTTCATTGGCATTAAGTACGTTCACAATATTCCATGACCATTACCACTATCTATACCCAAAACTTTTTCATTGTCTCTAACAAAAACTATGTATTAAACGTTAACTTCTTTTCCCCGCTCCCCCAGCCCTTGGAAACCTCTATTCTATTTTCTGTCTCTATGAATTTGCCTATTCTGGGTAACTTCTCTTTTTCCTTTGGTGTCTGGCTTATTTTACTTAGTATAATGTTTTCAAGGTCCCTTCATATTGTAGCATGTATTAGAATTTCATTCTTTTTAAGGCTGAGTAATATCTATTGTTTATCCATTCATCTCTTGATGGATATTTGGGTTGTCTTCATATTCTTTTGGCTATTGTGAATAATGCTGTTATGATTATTGGTGTACAAGGCTGGATGCAGTGGCCCACACCTGTAATCCCAACTTCTGGGAGGCCAATGTGGGAGTATTGCTTGAGGCCAGAGGTTGAGACCAGCCTGGGCAACTTAGCGAGAATCCATCCCTTCCAAAAAAAAAAAAAAGTTAGCTGTGCATGGTGGTGTGCAACTGTAGTCCTACTTACCGAGGAGACTGAGTTCGAGGCTACAGTCAGCTATTATTGCACCACTGCACTCCAGCTGGGATGACAGAGTGAGACCGTCTCAAAAACAAACAGACCAAAAAATTGGCGTGCAATTATCTGTTTGAGTTCCTGCTTTCAATTATTTTGGATATATACCTAGGAGTGGAATTGCTTGATTACAGATGATTATTGTGTTGATCTTGTATTCTGCAATTTTAATAAACTTGTTTATTTGTTTTTTGAAGATTCTTTAGGATTTTCTTTGTACAGCATCATGTTATCTACAAATTATCATTTTACTTCTTCTTGTCCAATGTATGTGCCTTTAATTTCTTTTCTTTTCATATTGCACTGTCTAGAACCTCCAGTACAATGTTGAATAGAAGTGGCAACAGTGGACATATTTGCCTTGTTTCTGATTTTAGAGGAAAAGTATTCAGTTTTTCATCATTAAGTGTAATGTTCACTGATAGTTGGTAGGGCAAATTTCTCCTAATATATCCTTTATAATGTCTTAGTTTTGACTGACTAAGGGACTGAATAAATTGGCATGTGTTAGTGAATATCACCTCTTGACATTTATATGTCTTTTAGCTATAAGATTAAAAATCCCTTTCTGTCTTGTAGAATGGAGCAACCCTTATGACACCCTGTAAGTTTCTACTTTGAGTCCTTCAGTTTTTGAATTAGTGAAATTACTTATCTAAATTTGCAGTTCATAGTCTGCCTGTCCATATTAAAGTCTAGGGTGTCTAGATTGTGACCAGAACCAGTGAAGCCTTTGTGTTCTCTGATGCTGTTTTAAAGTTTATTATAATTTTCCCTTCTATGGGGAAAGATTCTGTGCTGTTTTCTCTTAAAGTAAAATATATGTGGTTGTGTTTTTAAATAGTTGTAGTTTATTTTACAGTCCAAACCTGTTGTTTCATCTATTCCCATAAGATCCACAGGCAGCATCCTTCTCCATTTGGATGGGGACAGTTTATATACCTTGATTGGTAAGCCTGTGTCTGTGCCTTATCCCTTAAATTGTAAACTCCACAAGGACTTAGACCATGTCTTTCTTGTTCACTATATTGTTAACAGCTGGCAGATAATAAGTTTTTTTTTTTTTTTTTTAAATGAAAGAGTGATTAAATCAGTCTGTTTTGTGATGCTTGTGTGAAGAGGAGTGATTAGTGTAAACTGGCTTTGCTTTAGGGTTTTCATTCTCTAAATTCTCGAAGCATTCTAGAGTAGGGATTATTGTCTATTTAAACAGGACTTTTTTCCAGTTCCTTCTTAGTAATTAAGCTATTACCAAGTTTATTATTCTCTTACATACGTGCATTTTAAAAATTTGAAGCACATCTCACCTCCTTTACAGTTTGGTAAAGGCTGCCTTGGCCTCCCAAAGTGATGAGATTACAGGTGTGCGCCAGTGTGCGCACTTTTGATTCCCAGCCTTATTCTCTGTCTTTGCACCTCAGTGATGCTCCAATAAGCATCATCTGTTTTTCTCAAACTGCTTGGTATAATGGTAACTCATATAGTTTGATAATGAGGATATCTAAAAATGATTATTTCCAGTTCGAATACATCCATTAATCTGCACACTTAATCCTCAATTTTTTCTTGTCACACTGCCTTCTGAGTTATTATAGAGACTTATACATTTTGTGGTTTCTAGAGTCTTTTTGAGTGAGAATCATTGAGAATATTTGTGTTTTTAATCTCTTCTGTTTATCAAGCTGATCTGCTTTTTGTTAATTACTTGGCTGGCTTTCAGTGGATCTTGCACAATTTAATGCTGGCACATAATAAGTTCGTAATAAATGTTTTTGATTATCGAACTGAGCCCCAGTCATGAACCATTGGTTTCTAACATATTCTTTCCCTTTAGCAACCCAGTTACCTCTGCCCTTAAATGAACATAATTGATGCCGTGACATACATGGAGACTTTAGTATTAATTTTTCAGTTCTTATATGTAACACTCTTAGGTAGAGTCTCTGTCAGATGGCACTGATAATTCATCCTTTGGAAAGATCCCAAGGGCTTTCAGGCTCTCTGGCTAGATGTTAACAACAGGAACAGTGAGTAGTATATAGCAACATGATAATACTTGACAGTTTTAAAGCAACACTGGTTTTATTTAAGATCATCAGGTTAAACCAACTAATACTCCTTTGGCTTAAAACCTACTTTGTAGTTTTTGGTGTTTAGTATACTCTTTTTCTCCAGAATTGTTCTTTATATATGTAGCAGAGGCTGCACGTGATGGCTAACCCCTGTAATCCCAGCACTTTGGGAGGGTGATGCAGGAGGATTGCTTGAGCACAGGAGTTTGAGACCAGCCTAAGCGACACAGTGAGACCCTACTTTTCCAAAAAATTAAAATATTGTCTGGGCGTGGTGGCACGTGCCTGTAGTCCCAGCCACCTGGGAAGTTTAAGTGGGAGCATCACTTGAGCAAAGGGGTTTGAGGCTGCAGTGACTGCACTCCAGCACGGGTGACAGAGCGGGACCTTGTCTCTGATTGATAAGTAGGTAGGTAGGTACGTAGATAGATGATTGATTGATAAATAGATAGCAGAGATCATAACAAGTCTGTATCCCACTTGAAGATTAGGAGACTCAGCAGGAGGGCTCTTGGCTTAAAAAGAAGGCAAAGGTGGCCAGGCGCGGTGGATCATGCCTGTAATCCCAGCGCTTTGGGAGGCCGAGGTGGGTGGATCACGAGGTCAGGATTCAAGACCAGCCTGGCCAAGATGGTGAAACCCCGTCTCTACTAAAAATACAAAAAATTAGCCGGGCGTGGTGGCGGGCACCTGTAATCCAAGCTACTGGGAGGCTGAGACAGAGAATTGCTTGAACCCAGGAGGCAGAGGTTGCAGTGAGCCGAGATCGCACCATTGCACTCTAGCCTGGGCGACAGGGCAAGACTCTGTCTCAAAAAAAAGAAGGCAAAGGTGATAGGTATTTTGGGACTCACAGTCAGACTCATGAAGCCTTTGTCCCAATCTTGAGAAGGAGAAGGGACCCTTAGGAAGATTGGGACCTTGCCAAGATGAAGCATGTAGCAGAGTATCAAAGAATACTCTTTTTAGAGCACTTACAAATATGAATTAATTCTTTTTTTTTTTTTTTTTTTTGTGAGACGGAGTCTCGCTCTGTCGCCCAGGCTGGAGTGCAGTGGCACCATCTCGGCTCACTGCAAGCTCCACCTCCTGGGTTCACACCATTCTCCTGCCTCAGCCTCCTGAGTAGCTGGGACTACAGGCGCCCACCCCCTCGCCTGGCTAGTTTTTTGTATTTTTTAGTAGAGACGGGGTTTCACCGTGTTAGCCAGGATGGTCTCGATCTCCTGACCTCGTGATCCGCCTGTCTCGGCCTCCCAAAGTGCTGGGATTACAGGCTTAAGCCACCGCGCCCGGCCATGAATTAATTCTTATGGTAGCACTGTGACAGGCAATTATAGTTTACTAATGGCGAGACCAAATAAAGTGAAATTCAATTAATGTTTGTTAAATGACATTAAGCATACTTAGTGCTTGTCCAAGGCTTCAGAGCTATAAATGCAAATGGTAAACATTGTATTTTGCTAAGACAGCACCTCAGTTTCTCTCTCTGTAAATATAATCCCAGAGTTACAAGGTTGTAATTAAGAAATTATTTTTTTTATTTTTGAGACAGGATCTCACTCTGTTGCCTTGGTTGGGGTGCAGTGGTTCAGATACAGCTCACTACAGCCTTGACCTTCTGGGACCGAGTGATTCTTCTGCCTCAGCCTTCCAAAGTGCTGGGATTACAGGCATAAGCTGCTCTACCTGGTCAAAAAATATTCTTCTTGAATATTTAGAGATTAGAATGCAAATGTTTCAAAATATACTTGTTTAGGTTTTCATGTTTCATGCATTTTCAAAGGAGTAAAGAGAATTACAGAAAAAAGAAACAAATGTAGTTTATAGTTATATCTTTTCTGCTTAAGTATTATGATTTAGTTAATCAAACACAAGGTAAAAAGCTGAACTTGAATTCTTGTTCTGTAGTACTTTAACCAAGTGTTTATTTCACAAAATCAAAATATGACCACTTGGTTTAAGAATTACAGAATAAGAATTCAAGTTCAGTTTTTTACCTGTCTTTGAAATGTTAGTGTAACATCAAAATGAAGATATCTTGCAGATAGTTAGAACTGGATTCATAGTGGAAGTTGGGAAGAAAGGATCAATAAAAGCTTTGGAAGGTATCAGAAAGGTCCCAATCATAATGGTAGCTACACTTTGATTGGTATGGAAGACAAAGATGGCTAATGAGAGTACCTTAGGCACAAAGCACCATTAATGGACAGAAAGAAGAAAAAGTATTAGCAAAATTACATTGTTATCCTACAACAACATAATTTTACCTTTGTGTAACTCCTTATACCTTTCAAACGAGTAAAATCCATTATCTTACTTGATACTGAAATAGTTTGAAATAAGGCAGGTGACTTAGTGCAACATGTTAATTTTAGAGAAATTAGCTAGTACTGTTTTTTCTAGAGACTCTGATTATATTATAAAGACAAAACCTAGATACTTTACATTGAATTATTTTGTACTTGATTGGCACATTGTTAATATTTTTCTAAGAAACAGCAATTTCGTTGAACTAGAGCCATGTCTCAATTTTCTGTCTAGCTTTCTTTGTAGCACCATACTCCTGTAAAACCATCAATGTTCATTTAACTGTGGATCACTTTGGCTTTTCTTAACTGGCTAAAGCAGTGTTATCCACAAGTTTTTATTTCAGAGAAGATAGAACGTTGTAAATAACCTGAAGGTGCCTTTATAGCTACCCTTTTATTGTCTCTGAGGGTAGGTCACAGGCTGTGATGGGGAAGAAGAAAAGGGTTCCAAGGTTTGAGAAAAAGGGGTGAAAATTTGAATAATTTTTTGTGGATAGTGAGCAACTGAATTAATCAGAAATGCAGTAGGATTTCTGGATTAATTAGAAAGTAAAGAATTAAATTTTCTAGTAGTGGCTACATTAAAAGTAAAAAGGGCCAGGCACGGTGTCTCCCAGCACTTTGGGAGGCCAAGGCGGGCGGATCATGAGGTCAGGAGTTCGAGACCAGCCTGACCAACATGGTGAAACCCCGTCTCTACTAAAAATACAAAAATTAGCTGGGCGTGATGGAACGTGCTTATAATCCCAGCTACTTGGGAGGTTGAGGCAGGAGAATCACTTGAACCTGGAAGGTGGAGGTTGCAGTGAGCCGAGATTGCGCCATTGCACTCCAGCCTGGGGTGACAGAGCAAGAGTCTGTCTCAAAAAAAAAAAAGTAAAAAGAAACAAGTGAAATTGATTTTAATATCTTCTACTTAACCCAATAAATTAAAAGGTTATTATTTTAACATATCAATATAAAAATCTTAACATATCAATATAAAAATTAAGATATCTTGCTTTTTAATTTTGTACTTGAGTCTTTGAAATCTGGTGTATATTGTGTGTCTGAATTTGACTAGCTACATTTCAAATGTTCAACGGCCATATGTGGTTAGTAACTTATCTATTGGACAGTGTAGGTTGAAAGTAATTAAAAATAAATTTTGAACTGCATATACACTGTCATCTCTTACATGAGTGTGTGTGTGTGCGCGCGCGTGCGTGTTTAGCAATTCTTAGGGTTAAGACAATTCATCTGATAGACCTGGGTTGATGAACTCAACGGAAGTTGATGTGAATAAAAATGAAAATGAGGGCTTGGTGTGGTGGTCCACACCTGTAATCCCAGCACTTTGGGAGGCCAAGGCAGGCAGATCACCCGAGTTTGGGAGTTCAAGACCAGCCTGGCCAACATGGTGAAACCCTGTCTCTACTAAAAAAAAAAAAATTAGCTGGGCCCGGTGGGAGGCACCTGTAATCCCAGCTACTTGGGAGGCTGAGGCAGGAGAATTGCTTGGGCCTGGGAGCCAAGATTGCACCACTACACTCCAGCCTGGGTAACAAAGCAAGACTCTGTCTCAAAAAAAAAAAAAAAAGTGAGATCGAGTTCAAAGTGAAGTAATTGCAAGAAGGCAGTGCCAGTACTAAACGAAATACCTCTGTCCTGTATAGACACATCCACTTTGTTGAATGGAAAGCTGGCTTCTTACTACCCTTCAACTACTTTATTTTTTCTATTGACTTGTAATAAATACTGTCTACCTGGAAGTCAACATGTTACAATTAGAATGTGAGGATTAGAAGAAACGAATATAGGTAGGACTAGGAAAAAATAATAGATTACAGTGATAAAGTACGAATTTTAAGAATACATGCAATAGTATGAAAATCAAAAGATATAAAAAGATTGTATATCAAATATAAAGCTCTTATCCTCTACCATCTGATTCCCTTCCTTGGGAGTAACCAAAATAGTTTCTTATGTCTTACGTATCTTTTAGGAGTAGCCTATGCATTTACAAGTGTATATATACTTTTTTGTTTTTCCTTCAATAAACCAATAAAATATTTATATCCTTTTGAAAATATACAAAAGGTAGCATACAGCACACACCATTTTACATCTTGCTTCCCCCCTTGCCCCGCCTTAATCTGTCTTGGATCTGCTTTGTTGTTTTTAAAGTCTATATAATATTTCACTGTATGAATGTACCATAATTTATGTAACCAGTTTGTTATTGATGGTTATTTAAATTGTTTTCAATATTTTACCCTTGCAATCAATACTGTAATGAATATCTTTGTGTGTATGTATTGAACACATATGTGAGTTACGTGGAATAAATTCTTATAAGTAGAATTTCTTGTTCAAAAGTTTTTTTTTTAATTGTATAAATATATCCAAATGCAATAGAGGTTTTACCAGTTAACACTTCCAACTAGTACTGTGTGAATAAACTTTTTCTTAAATAAAACTGATTCTACAAACTGAGTCTTAGGAGAAAACAAAATTTATAAATAATAAAATTTTTATTGTGCTGTTGAAGAGGCATAGATAACCCCCTTTTGTCTTGACATGATCATTTTGAGCAACCTCAGAGGAGCCCCTAGAGTTGCAGAGGCATAGACTGAAAACATCGATAACCAGCTCCCTTTATTTTATGTATGAAGAAGAGAGCTCTACAGAGATGAAGCTGTTCCTCCAAGGCCACCCAAAAAACAGAAAAACATGAACTATAGAACCCTCAGATAGGAATAGGAATGGCTTGGAAATTTATTCAGAAGTGTTTTGTGTAACAGTTAACCCCCAATTAATTACTTTTTGAGAATGAAACCGTTTTAAAATAATATTTGCTGTTTGATTTTGTTTTAGTAAGCTTCATGGTTAGTGGAGCCTTGGCAGCCTAAGGGATTCTTGGAGTAGAAGAGGGAACTTGGTGGTCAGAGACAAGTAAGGGAAAAAGTCCTGCCTTCATGTTTCTGACATAGTGACGACTGATATGAAGAGCAAAAGGGGCGAAGACTAGCGGAAGAGAATGAGGAGGTGGGGGGCAAAAGGATCTCAAGTACCTACCCAGTGCCTGGTGCATGGTGACTGCTCAGTAATGCCAGTTCCTTACTGGTGGAAGTATGGACTGGTCTAACCATTTTGAAGGATGGTACTAAATCGTATTATGCATTATGTATACCCTGTAACCCAGCAACTTTTTTCCTGTATATATATATATGAAAGAAGTTCTCACACAGGTTTATAAGGGGTCATTCATTTCAGTGTATTTGTTCTTGTGGAAAGTAATTTGTTGTCCATACCCTTTCCACAGTGATGGGTAAAATGTGATGATAGATTTATACCTCAGTTTGAAGTAATGGTCTAGATATGCACCTGGCAGTCTAAGGATCTTAAAGACATAGTGCTGAGTAATAACAGAAAGAAAAGGAATGAGATATGTACAACAATAGCATTTATATACATTTAAAAATGTATGTAAGTAAACCATATTACATACTTTACAAGAAAACATGTTAACACATTAAACACATTATAGTGATTGCCTGTGTTGGGGATGATAGGAGTGGAATAAAAGAGAATAAGCAAATAAGAGTAAAAATACACAAATGTGAAACTTCATTTCTGTATTGAGGTGATCTTTAAAGCATCTGTTGGATAATTAGGAGGACACCTACAGATCAGAACCCCTGTTGTCTCCCATTCTCCCATTGTGGTTACCTTTGGGAGTAAAATTTCTGATAATGAATTACCACTGGAATATTTTTTGTTGTTAATTTAACTGAAAGTAAATCAGATTCACGGTTCTGAATTTTTATTTTTATTTTTTGCCTTTAAAAGGCCAAAAAAAAAGAATCCCCCATCCTTCACTTTTTCTGTCACTGTGTGTTCTGTTTGATTGTTGCTTAAATACAAAATATACTAACCTTATGCCTAATTTAAGTACTACGTGTATACCAGCACTACATGATACCATTCTTAGAAGATAATACTTAGTGACATTAATAATTCATTGGGAGACTTCTCCATGTTCTTTTAGATAATTGCCTTTTCTGATTAAAGCTTGGAATATCAATAGTTGGAATAAAGCTGTCACTTCTTTGATCTGTTACCCATTATAAAATTTATGTCATTTATCTTGCTTTTTTAATCTCTGCTTATGGCAGATAAAAGTACTGACAGACTCCCAGAGAGTTCCCTGAGATACCAGGTAAGATCTTGGGTAGAATGGAGTGTAGGAAACAAACAGTTCCTATCGTAAGCAATTTTTGTTGCTAGAACAGTGTCCTTTTGTAGGTCATGAACTTTTGAGTAGCCTGAGTTTTGAGTTAGCCTCAATTAAGGTTTTTGGTTGTTTTACCACCCAGGCTCCAGATTAGCAACTGGAGACAGGAGCTGTGATGGAATTAAAGTAACTGTGGCAACCATTATAATGTAAATGAGTCTTCTTGGGAAGGAAGTTGAGAGCGTGGGCACTTGTTAGAGCATTACTTTATTACATCTACAACTAGGACTGAGTAGCATTTTGCTATTTTAAAATCCTGCTCCTTGGACACCATCAAGTCCTGTGTTATTCCAACCTTCTTTTAGTTTTCTGAGAAACTAACACCAAACTAATATGTATATAAAATAGAAAATGAATCTCTGGTGTGCTTATCCTCTTTCATTCACATTAAGACCTCTTCTTTCTTTAATAACATTACCTTTTTCCCACTGCTTCTGGCAATAACACTCAGCACCAAGTCTCTGATAAACAAAGAAGGCCACTTAGGTTTCTGAGAGATGTGGTGTGTACCTAGTATACTCTGATGGCCAAGATTTGGCTTATGGTGGAACAAGTGGTGCCAGGGCCACTTCTCAAGTAGCACAAGAGCCACAAATCTTTGGTCTCAAATCTTAATTTTTTTATATTAGTCTTTAAAATTTTAAATTATTTTAAAATTTTTTTCAATAAGTCTTTTGTACTCCTAACCTTTGAGTTTCAAATCATAAAATTGTCTATAAGTTTTAGAGTATTAATGTAGGTTTACTCTTTGTGGATTTAGAGATTAGATGACTGGAAGAGAATAATAAAAGTGAAACTGAAGTAATTACCAAACTGAGGTTGAGTTCTAAGTACTGTATTTGTTTACTACCCCACAATGAGTCCAGTGATTTTAACAACAGGCTTGTAAGCAAGAAGCTTAAGGTTCCTATTGTTATGATGTTGGTGCTAGGCAAATAGCTTCCCTCAACCTCAGTTTTTCTCTTTGTAAAGGAAGAGTAAAAACAACGACTCACTCTGTTGTGGGGAAATATTTACAAAAAGAAATAAAATTTAACTGGTAGTATGGTCAAGAATGTCAGCTGAGGTCGACCAGGTGAGATAGCTCACATCTGTAATCCCAGTGCTTTGGTCAAGGCGGGCAGATCATCTGAGGTCAGGACTTCGAGACCAGGCTGGCCAACATGGTGAAACCCCATCTTTGCTAAAAATGCAAAACTAGCTGGGCGTGGTGGCACGTGCCTGTAATCCCAGCTACTTGGGAGGCTGAGGCAGGAGAATCGCTTGCACCCGGGAGGCGGAGGTTGCAGTGAGCTGAGATCACGCCTTTGCCCTCCAGCCTGGGCAACATGAGGGAAACTCCGTCTCAGAAAAAAAGTCAGCTGATATAAGACAAATTCTGAATTTTAATGTAATGTGCCTTAGTTATGCCTGGTTAGCCTGTGCCAGTTAAGGCTTTTTACTTTGATTTTAAGTTTCCTTCCTCCTACTTCATCCTTTTGTTGAGTTGTCATTCAGATCACAACAGATACTCCTGTGTAACTGTCTTTGTTGGCTTAGTCTTCAGAAGGTGGGTTGATCTTGAATGTCAAATATTTGAGTATTTATTATATGCAAAGCTTGGAACTGAGTGCATAGGGAATAAATATAAAATGTATAAAAGTGTGATTCCTGCTCTTCAATATACAATCATTCAAATACGTGTAGACAGCTTTGCTCTTACTTTTCCTATCCCAGATAGTCTCTTCTCCATGGAAATCATTCCTGCTTCTCTTTGTCGTTCTTCATATGATGTAGTCGGCCAGGCCATTACTACCATCCTGGCTATCAGCATCATTTGTAAGAGGTCATATTTCAAATTATAATTCTCAGGGTGTTGCTTGACCTGCTTCAGTTTTCTTCCTTGTTCAGGTCACTGTACTGTTACTTTATTACCTATGAATTTGTATTAACTTTTAAGCTGTCAATTCAGGACAAAGGCCCACCTTAAGCTTATAGTCAACTGAACTCTCATCAACACATGCTAAAATTGATTTCAATTTTTTTTTTTTTGAGATGGAGTCTTGCCCTGTCACCCAGGCTGGAGTGCAGTGGTGTGATCTCGGCTTACCACAACCTTCACCTCCTGGGTTCAGGCAATTCTCCTGCCTCAGCCTCCCTAGTAGCTGGGATTACAGGCATGCGCCACCACCCCTGGCTAATTTTTTGTATCTTTAGTAGAGACAGTGTTTCACCATGTTGGCCAGGCTGGTCTCGAACTCCTGACCTTAAGTGATCTGCCCACCTCAGCCTTCCAAAGTGCTGGGATTACAGGCATGAGCCACAGTACCTGGCCTGAAATGGATTTCTTATTCGCTGTGTACTTCTAGAAAATAAATGCATGTATATTTACCCTTGATAAATTTTATTTTGTATTTTCAGCACATTGTTTCTATATGTTCAGATATTTGATCTTTTATAATTTTTAATGATATCTTTTATATCTTTAATGATATTATTTAATTTTTATAGATAAGTTTAGATCACCAGAAAATTTATAAGCTGCCATTTAAAGCTTCACAGTATTGATAAACATCTACTAAGATAAGGCCAAATAGAGAGTTCTGTGGCAACTATTAGTTACTTCTGTCCAGATTTATGTTAACCATTGATTAATAATCTGAGAATGGTTGTTCAACCAGTTATAAATCTATCACTTAACTAGAATAAGAAAGTTAATCTTGATTTCAGCGATATGTTTTGGACCTACTTTATGTTATTTCTCTGATCTTTTAGTTTAATAATTTTGTCAAAAGTAAAATGAGGTTAGCATGATTGTTTTTCTTCTTGGTGAACCCCATTCTGACTTACCGTGTTCTCTGTACCCCTTCCCTACCCCACCATAGGCTAACATAGGAAATCTTTGTTAAACCTTTAATCTATGATTTCAAGAATCTAGTCTCTTTTTTTCCTTTGAAATTGAGAAAATTAAAATTGAACTTTATTGTCTCTAGTCTTCTGGCTTCTCTTCCATTTTTCATGAGAGATCATGGAGATCTTAGGCTGTAATTTAACTGGTCCTAGATATTTGCATTTACTAAAAGCTACTGGGTGCTCTTTTATTATCTTTTCTCCTATTTCAGGTTTCAGTTTCCTCTTAACCATTTGCATTCTCTTTTCAGTATGGAAAATTACTCTGGATAAAGAAAATGCAAGCAAAATAAGAGTTGAATAGATTCGATTTTCTGTATTACTTTTTAACATGGTAGAAGGGCCTGTCTCATGTTTTTGCATATAACATCACTGAAAAAAGACTACATGTTTGCACTTTTTGTAAGCTTATATTGATATTCTGTTATGTGCCAGGCACTGCATTAGATTCTTGGGCTCCAAATATAAATAAGATATGGTCTCTGTTCTCGAGGAGGTCACAATATAATTGGAGAGATACATATTTATGTAAATATTTACCATATAGCAAGAGCTGCTGGCCAGGATCAGAAAATACACTTTGAGGGTTAGAAAAATAAGACAGGGATTTATGCTGAATGAGGTGGCGAAATGTACATATTCAATATGCTATAGGAGGAGTCATGAATATTTATGAAAGGAGAAACATGTACATGCACAGTTGAGCTTCTTACCCCTTTATGAGTTGCATGTACAGAGAAAAGGCAGCATTAGCATCATTCAATGGTGGAGTTTTTGAGCCTCTGGCCTCAAAAGGTGAAGCAGAGGACATGAAAAGCCTCACTGCGCATCCTCTGTAGACTGGCCAGAACCACTCCGTGGTTGGTGGTCTCCTGTTAGGAAGGAATGCTGGTTGGTGGTTGTGAGGAAACCACAAAAGGGAGGGGCAGTGTCAGGAGGCTGGTTTATATTAGCAGTTGAGCAAGTAAAAAGGCTGGTTTCTGTTTAACCCTTAGGAAAGAAGCCTAATGGTGGGCAGCGAGGGATGGGTATAATGAGGCATGTCTGACCTTTCACCTGGTCATGACTGGGAACTCAGATTTCAGGGTTTCTCTGGGGTCTCCTTGGCCAAGAGATGGTCACTTCAGTCAGTTGAGGGGCTTAGAATTTTATTTCTCAGGAGGAACAACATTCCTTTTCATGAAGAATAGCATGTAATAAGTTGACATGAAAATGGAGGGTAAAGGCTGTCCTGATGTGTTTAGAAATCTTAAAATAATCCAGGATGGTTGGAATATGGAATAGGAGTCTCAAGAAATGAGGTTGGAAGTGGGACCATATCAGAAAGGGCCTTATATTCTTTGCTAGAATTTGGACTCCAGGAGGCACAGGAGTGTCACTGAAGGGTTTTAAGCTGGGGATGTGATCAAAACCAAGCCTGTCTAGTCCTTCCTTGTGACATACTATATAATTAAGTTTAGTCTAAGTTATGTTGTGGTAACAAACAGTCCCCATATTTCAGTGGCTTATAATAACAAGGATATATTTTTTGCTCATACTACATGTCCATTGTGTAGCTTTGTTCCAAGACTTAGGCTAAATGCTCCTATCTGAGACATTGTCTCTTGTAGTAGAGAGAAATGGGCATTGGAAGAACCACTTGCTCTGAAAGTTTCTGTTCAGAAGTGGGATATGCCATTTCCTCTTACTTCCTAACATCATTGGCTAAAGCAAGTAATGTGGCCAAACTTGATATCAACTGGACAGGTTGTCTAATTCTCCACCAGGAAGGAGCAGTGATTTTTGAATAATAATGGCATCTATGTACGTGTATCAAATTTTATTTCTTTGCTTTCTGGGATTACCTGGGAGCATCTGGTGGCTGTGTTCCCAGTGATTTGAAGTAGCTTGAGGGAATAAAGCTAGTTGTAGGCAGAGAAATGAGATACCAGAAAATATCGTGGCAGCTTTAGTTTGTTTCTCTTTTCCCTGGGGCTGTCCTGGTTCCTGAAACTTTCCTTTGTGTCTGTGAACTAATAGGAGAGTGCCATGATCAGATGTGCATTTTAGCAAGATTATGTTGGATGCAATATGGAGAATAGGGAGAATGCATTAGAGTAAAAGCAGGAATAACAGTTAGTGCCTTGTGTAGAAAGAATGATTAATAATCTGTTTCAGATACAGAAGGACAAACTAAGGGCCTGGCAATGGAAATGGAAAAATGTAGGATTCTTTTAGAGTTACCTGAGAGCCTGGCTATTGTGGGGAGAAATAGAAGGAAGAGAGTTATGTCCAGGGAGGGCATTTGAGTGGATGGTGGTGCCTTCACCAACATAAGGGGTAAAACAGGTCAGAGGAGAAGATATTTTAGACGTTGAGTTTGAGGTGTCTGTGGAACATCTAAGTGGAGATGATTAGTAGGCAAATTGGATAAACTGGTATCGAGCTCACAGGATGTAAAGAGTGTTATTAAAATGATGGTTCATGGAATGTAAGGGTAAGAAATCATGGGTAAGAAGGAAGGGAAAAAAGGAGATGACCGAGAGACTGAAAGTAAAAGAATTAGTAAGCTAAGTCTGTGAAATTATATTAGAGAAAATTAAACAAGCAAGCTAAAAAGCCAGAGAACAGGATACCTAAATTAGCCATTATGGAGGTGGAACAGTTTCTAGTGGTGATAAGGTCTGGAGAAACCTTGGTTGTGCTTAGCTGAGTTAGAATGGAGCAGAACGTCATTGGAGATGACATTAAGGAACTCAAAGGCTAAGGTCTTTTTGGGACACCCATGTGGATTGTTGCTTGTTCAGTGTGACAGAGACTCCTAATTGTCTACTCAATATCCAGTTTCTACTTCTTCCTTATTAGCAGAACACTAAGCAGTATGCATTGGAAAAACTATACATAGAATTAAATTCAACTGCATATAACAGTAACCCCCAATAACAATGCCTTATATTGTATATGGGTTTATTTTTGTTAAAAAAATCAGCTTAGTTGCACATCTTTTATAGAATGTATGGTATTTATTAGATTCTAACTTGAGTAAATTATATACATGATTTATTAAATCTGGTCAGTTATAACCCAGAATATATGTATTGTGTTTTATTTATAAAGAAGTATATAGATAAACGTTTACAAGATTGTTATGATGGCTCCTCCACAGGAATTAGAGACCGAGACTCCTGTCATTTTTCTCTCCATTGTTCTTAGTATGCTGCTTCTATCATTAGGGATGCTTTCATGGCTTAAGATGACTGCTGGAGCTCAGGGCATTATTTCAACATTATATGAAGCAAGGAGGAAGGGGGAAAAGGCAAAAAGGGCATCCCAGAAGCCCCACCCAACAACTTCTGTTTACATTTCATCTGATAAACTGAGGTTGATGGTGGAATTTAGGATGACTAGAATCTGAGAGAGGAATCTGATAGATGGCAGTAACTAGGGAAAGAGATGAGAGAGTTGAATGGCATGCCCTTGAAGGAGCTGCTTTTTTATAAGAGAGTGAAGAAGTAGTATTCTGGCAGAGTGTGGCAGGTGCAGAGGTTCTGAGGGGTGTGTGTGGGTGAGGGAAGTTTATCAGACATTTTTCAGGAATTAACAAGGAGGCAAGTGTGGCTGGAATAGAGTAAGGATGGGGGAGGGTTGTGGAGATAAGGCTGGCCTGGCAGGTAACGAGCCAGTGTCATATATGGTGTTAAAGGTCATATTCAGGATTATGCTTTAGCTTTTGCTTTAAATGAGATAGAAAACCATTGGAAGGTTTTGAGCAAAGAATGACAGGATCATATTTAAGTTTTGAAAAGATCGCTCTGGCTGTAGGGTTGAGAATAGAATGAAGGGGTCAGGAGACCAGTTAGGAGGTTACTGCAATAACTAGCGAAGAGATGATAGTAGTTTGGAGCAGATAATAGCAGTGAAGATGAGAGAAGTGGCCAGATTCTGCATATATCTTAGTAGAGCAAAAAAGATATGCTAATGTATTTGATGAGCGTTTGAAAGAGAAAAGTTTTAGATGACTTCGAAGTCTTTGTCCAGAACAGTTGTAAGCATAAAAGCAATAGGGAGAAACTGTCCAAAATGAGGACAATTGCATTGGTACAGTGACCTTCTGTAGGTGTAGTCAGTGCCTTCCTGTTTTAGTATATTCTTGTTTCTTGTCTCTTTTTCTTTTTTCTCAGTGCACATTTAACTAGTTTTCAATACATTCGCTATTTTGCTCAGTCAGCAAATGACTGTTAACAATTACAAAGTTGATTCAGCCTTTATTGGTTAGGCTTCTTTGGTTGCAAAACAAACCAAAATTGACTTTGTTCAATTGACTTAAGCAAAAAAGGTGGTAGATGGATGAGAAGGAAGGAGGGGAAAGGATAATGGAGGTAAGTCACAGAGTAAGGAAATGCTAAAGAATTACACGTTGGGGCTGGGTGTGGTGGCTCACGCCTGTAATCCCAGTTACTCTGGAGGCTGAGTCAGGAGAATGACTTGAACCCGGGAGGCAGAGGTTGCAGTGAGCCGAGATCTTGCAATTGCACTCCAGCCTGGGCAACAAGAGTGAAACTCCATCTCCCGCCAAAAAAAAAAAAGAAAAAAAAATTACACCTTGGGAGAACCCTGAACTAAAGTATCTCACTGAGATCTAAGTATCATAATGGACATAATGGTTTTTACCAGGGTAACGTCATCTGGACAAATCACTCATATCATTGAGTATCTAATTTAATAATGGTACTGAGCTAGATACTGGGGGCAGGGAGTAGGAGGGGGGCAGTCCAAAGCTGAATAAAATATAGTACATACCTTTGTAATAGAGTAGAATTCATAAATCATGGCTATCACTTATTCAAATTAGAATGTAATAAATACCATAAATGCTACAAAAGATATTAAAGACGATTAGATGATTTTGTATGACTAACCATAGCAATATTTAACATTTTAGACATAAATAGATTTTAAAGGAAAGATAAATGTAAGAAAATGTCAGATAAATTTTTTTTTGCCCACTAAAACAATGCAAAATATTTACGTTGTGGAGACATAGTAAATTATGGTACATTCATAGAGCATAATACTAAGCAGCCATCAGAAATGATGTTGCACAGATATGCCTAATGAGAAGGGGAAATGATCATTTTCTTTTAAATTAAAAACAAAAAACAAATTATGAAATCTCACAAATAGAAAATCTGAAATTGAACATGAGTGGGGTGTGTGTGTATGTATGAGAGAGAGAGAGTAGTACACCCTCCAATTTATTGAGTTCACTCAAGGAGTGTTTGTGTGTGTGTGTGTGTGTGTGTGTATGTGTGTATGTGTATACACCCCCCAATTTATTGAGTTCACTCAAGCCTTATTAGATATTTTTTTTTGAGACAGAGTTTCACTCTTGTTGCCCAGGCTGGAGTGCAGTGGCGCCATCTCGGCTCACTGCAAACTCCACCTCCCAGGTTCAAGCGATTCTCCTGCCTCAGCGTCCCTAGTAGCTGGGATTACAGGTGCCTGCCACCATGCCTGGCTAATTTTTGTATTTTAGTAGAGACAGGGTTTCTCCATGTTGTCCAAGCTGGTCTCGAACTCCTGATCTCAGGTAATCCGTCCACTTTGGCCTCTCAGGGTGCTGAGATTACAAGCATGAGCCACCGTGCCTGGCCCCAAGCCTTATTAGATTTGAATGTTAGTGTGAATAGTATATTTGAGGTGGAGGTGAGGCTAGTATGGAAGGTGAAGATAATAGTCAGGCTATTGTAATTATCTAAGTAAGAGAGGATAAGGGCCTGACCCTAAGATAGGAAGTAGAAAAGAGGGAATCTTATGGGAGAGATGTTAAGATGATGGAATTGATAGAATTTGGTGACTGACTTCTGTATGTGTGTGTGGGAGTGGATGCTCTGTGTGATAACAGAGAAAGATGAGTTTCTAGTCTTATATGATTGGATAAATGGTCATACTCCCTCCTATTTATTTAACAGTACCTATAACATGGGAGTAGAAAGCTCTGAAAATGTCATATGATCTGTTTTAAGAAAAAAGAGGATGAGGGGAAATACTGAGAGAGAGGAAAGTGAGGAATTTCTTTTGAAGACTTTTTGGAAAAACTTGCTATTTCAATTCATTCCCCTTTTACTCCTAGTTGTACTAGGAGTAAACATAGTAGTTTAAACTAGTAATTAGTAATTTACTAAATTTAAACTAATAGTTTCCAAGTCTGAATTTTAACAGTCTCGACTGATTTTTAAGCCTCTATGTTATTTTGAGGATCTTGTTTTTATCAGCTATACCTTAAAGAAGCTTAGCTTTGAAAGAGCTTTGTGACATAACCAGGTTTTGGAAAGATCAAGGTATGAAAATGCTATAACTTTGAAGGCAGCATTAGGGAGTTTGCTTGTGCTTTCTTTTTGTGTTTTTGGTTTTGGTTTTTTTTTTTTGAGACAGAGTCTCGCTCTGTTGCCTAGGCTGGAGTGCAGTGGCATGATCTCGGCTCACCACAACCTCTGCCTCCCAGGTTCAAGTGATTCTCCTGACTCAGCCTCGTGAGTAGCTGGGACTACAGGCACGTGCCACCATACCCGGCTAATTTTTGTATTTTTTTTAGTAGAGATGAGGTTTCACTATGTTGGCCAGGCCGGTCTTGAACTCCTGACCTTAGGATCCACCCACTTCGGCTTCCCAAAGTGTTGGGATTACAGGCATGAGCCACTGCACCCAGCCACTTGTGCTTTCTTGGAAACAACATTAATGCTGTGGTTGAATCCTTCCTTTGTTTAAACAAACCAAAAGTAAGATTTGAAGGCTGCTTGGTGGGCTGAATTTCTCTTTTGGTAGAATGTTTTAGCTTTCTGAAAATAAATAGACCTCTTTACTTTTTAAAAATAGCTTTATTGAGATATAATTTCATACTACAAAGTTCACTCATTTAAAGCATACAATTCAGTGAGTGATTTTTTTTCATATTTACAGAGCGTATAACCATTACTGTAATTTAATTTTGGAACATTTTCATCATCCCAGAAAGAAACCTTGTGCTAATCATTCCCTAGGCAACCGTGAATCTATTTTCTCTCTCTGGACATTTCATATCATTTGCCTATTCTGGACATTTCATATAAATGGGATCATAACCATATGTGTAGACCTTCTGGCTTTCAAAGTTTCTTTTTTTTTTCTTTTTTTCCTAAATGATTCCTGTGTTTATTTTTTTTACTTACTCTGTTGCCCAGTCTGAAGTGTGGTGGCATGATGATTGCCCAGTGTAGCCTCAACCTCCCTGGCTCAAGCCATCCTCCCACATCAGCCTACTGTGTCCTACTGGGACCACCATGCTGTGCACCACCATGCCTAATTTTTTTTTTTTTTTTTTTTTGAGACAGAGTCTTCTCTATTGGCCAGACTGGAGCGCAGTGGCGCAATTTCAGCTCACTGCAACCTCTGCCTCCTGGGTTCAAGTGATTCTCCTGCCTCAGCCTCCCAGGTAGCTGGGATTACAGGCATGCATCACCATGCCTGGCTAATTTTTTTTTTAATTTTATTTTGAGTAGGGACGGGGTTTCACCATGCTGACCAGGCAGGTGTTGAGATTATAAGTGTGAGCCACCGTGCCTGGCTTTTTTTTTTGAATAGAGATGGGGGTCTCACTATGTTGCCAAGGCTTGTCTTGAACTCCTAGACTCACGCGGCCCTCTTGCCTCAGCCTCTTAAAGTGTAGCCACCACGTCCAGCCCTAAATGAGTTCTTTTTGTGTTCCATAATTTTTAGAGTTCACCCTAAATTTTACAGTGTCTATAGCTTGATAAATTTGCTTGATACTTAAGTCATGCTTATATCCTTCTTATTAAATGCATAATATATGTCACATAAATAATTTGTAATGCATTTTTATAGACATTAAAAGATATTCCTTATTGATATTGTTCCAATGTCTTTCATTTATAATTTCTTATTACCATTTTTGCTTCTATCTACTACTCACTTTCTAGCTAAAGTGTTTATACTTACAGTGATGGAAAGTTTTTGACTCAGACCTTCCTTATTGCTGCACATTATTTAATTTTACAGTGTTTGGTAGAAGCAAGGTCAAGAGTTTACTGAAAAGAAAATGAAGCCCATTAGGAGACTATTAGGTATATCTTAATATTTCCTTTCTCAGTTCCTTTAGACCCTTCCTCATTGTATTATCTGGGTCACACTGGTTGAGGGATTCTACCTTCCTAGTGTAATGTCAGTTGTGTTTAGAACTGCCTTGACATACATACCTGCTTTGTTGGTGTCCTCTTCCATTGGTCACCAGAGTACAGAGATACTCAGTTCCAATGGTAAAAATAGTATACATTCCTTTTTTTTTTTTTTTTTTTTTTTTGAGAGGGAGTCTCGCTCTGCCACCCAGGCTGGAGTGCAGTGGCTGGATCTCAGCTCACTGCAAGCTCCGCCTCCCGGGTTCACGCCATTCTCCTGCCTCAGCCTCCCGAGTAGCTGGGACTACAGGCGCCCGCCACCTCGCCCGGCTAGTTTTTTGTAGTTTTTAGTAGAGACGGGGTTTCACAGTGTCAGCCAGGATGGTCTCGATCTCCTGACCTCGTGATCCGCCTGTCTCGGCCTCCCAAAGTGCTGGGATTACAGGCTTGAGCCACCGCGCCCGGCCTAGTATACATTCCTTTAGTTAGAATCTTCTTAGTGCAAATAACCTTTGACCTATGAGTCCTGTCCATGCTAAAAGGCAGAACATTTTTCACTTTTTTCTTTGAGTTTCTCTTCCTGTGACCTCCCCCTCCTTGTTATATGTTTACATTTGACAAAAGGGGAAAGAACACTCAAGATTCCTAGTCACATGCCAGATAAATATATAATAGACATTATTTTAAATCTATAGCTGAGCTTGTGAAAAAGTAAGGAAAACCCTTAGGGGAAAAAAATGATGAGGGCATTGAAAATCAGTGTTAACTACATAAGCTAAAGCTACGGCTGCTCTGGGTGACTAAGAGACTTTAGTTTTAACAAATGGTAATAAGAGGCTTTTTTACTCCTCTGCAGAAAGCTAAGTTCCTCAAAGGGCTACCACATTATTGAAAAGATGATCTAGAAAAAACATTTGCCCTGTGGTATAGAGAGATGTCAAGGAAGTTTGTCCACTCTGTGTGGGCTTTAGGTGAGAAAGGTTTCCCTGAGAATTTGTTACCTGGGCTTGTCTTCACATAGGTTCGGTTTAGGATGTTCCTCTTTCTGTGCGGTCCAGGAAACCCAAAGCCTAGAAATTAACATATAAAGTAGTCTTGAATCTGCAACAGTTCTATGGCATCAGACTGAAGCAAATGCAAAACTTCTCTACAGGGATATCCTCAATCTAGGCCACACCAAATCTCACAGCTAAAGGTGCTCTTAAAAAAAAAATTTTTTTTAAAAATAGACCTTCAAAAAATATAGTCACTGAAACTTAAAATTTGGTGGACAACATCAATGGTAGAATGGATACATTATGGTATATTCATACAACAGAATACTATTAAGCAATGGAAATGAATAAATTGCTGCTATGCACAAGATCATGGCTGAATAACGATAATGTTGAAGGAAGGAAGCCAGATGTAAAATAATATGTACTATGTAATTTTATTTATGTAAAGCTAAAAACCCAACATAGGATGTTAGGGGTCAGTATAGTAATTTTTGAGGAAGAGGGAAGGGATAGTGATTAGGAGGTGGGATGAGGGAAGTTTCTAGGGTGCTGGTAACCTTGGATTTTTGTCCTGGGTGATAGTTACATGGCTGTTTCACTCTGTTATAATTCATTGAATTTATCATTTGTATACTTCCTCCATTTAATAGAAAGCAGATAAGGAAAATGTAATAAATATCATAGAAAAGATAGGATAAATAGAACACATAATAAAAGATGGTAGAGATAAATCCAAATGCATCAGTAATCATACTGAATGTAAATGAATTACACTTACTGAAACAAAGACAGATTGTCTGTTGTAGCATGTTTTCAAGATGGCTGATGTTAGTTCCTTCCCTCCACATGTGCACCACCCCCATCTAGTGGTGGAGTTTATTCCTCTGCTCATACCAAATCTAGGCTGGCCTTAGTAACTTGTTTGACTGGTGAAATGTGGCAGAGATAACATTCTGGGACTTTCAAGGCCAGTTCATGAAAAGTTTTGCAGCTTCCATCTAGGCCTCTTTGAACATTCTCTTTTGGATTGCTGTACTATGGAACATTCAGTCTGGGAACCTAGCTGCCGTGCTGTGAGAAGTCCAAGCCAGATGGAGAGGCTCAGCTTAGCTCCTAGCCAACAGCCAACATCACCTTTCAGCTGTGTGAGTGAATAAAGGAATCATCTTGGACATTCCAGTTCCAATAGGCATCATATGGAGAAAAGCCCAGGCCCTAGGCATATGGCTCCCAGTCTAGTCATCCTAAATCAATGGAGCCACCGTATCTGAGGCCCCAGATGTTGTAGAGCGGACACAAGCTGTTCCTGCTATACCCTGTCTGAATCAGAATTGTGAGTATAATAAAATGGTTGTAGTTTTATGCCACTAAGCTTTAGGGTAGTTTGTAGTGGTAGATAACTGAAACCAAATTTGGTACCTTGAAATGAGGTGCCGCCAAAACCTACAATTTGCATTGGCTTTGGAATTTGGTGAGGGTTGAAGATGGAGGGACCTTGAGAAGACAGTGAGGGCTTGAAACACAGTGAGAAAAGTGTTATTGGAGGCTGGGAAAAGAGTGAACCTTTGTTATATAGTGATACAAGGTTTATTGGTACTGCCACGTGTGGTTACATAGACCATAGAAAATATATCTAATGACTTCAATATATCTAAGGAGATTTCTAGGCAGAATGTTGAAAAAATGTTACCTAGTTTTTTCTAAGTATGATAAGGTACAAATAGATAAATGAACTAAAAAGTGAACAACTAAGTTTTAAAACAGAACTTAGAGGAAATATTTCTAACCCAGGAATGGTTGTGTTACTATAGAAAATAAAACTTTCTCATCTCTAGTTGCTTCAAATGGCCAATAACTTTTATTATTATTATTATTATTTTGAGACAGAGGTTTTCTTTATTGCTCAGGCTGGAGTGCAATGGTGTGATCTCGGCTCACTGCAACCTCTGTCTCCCGGTTTCAAGCGATTCTCCTGCCTCAGCCTCCCTAGTAGCTGGGATTACAGGCATGCACCACCACGCCTGGCTAATTTTGTATTTTTAGTAGAGATGAGGTTTCTCCATGAAGAACTCCCGACCTTAGGTAATCCGCCCACATCAGCCTCCCAAAGTGCTGGGATTACAGGCATGAGCCACCGTGCCTGGCTGACTTCAGAAAGATTTAAGACAGTGCCTCATAAAACCTTTCAGTTAGATAAAGGGATATCTAGAAGTCTTAAGGGAATACTTCTTAGGCTCATCTGTTAAACAGTAGGGCTTCTAGGGATCTTAAGAGTGTTTTCTTACAGTAGCCTCACGTAAGACTTGAGATAGAAAGGGTGGATGTGGCTTTTGTCTGCTGGAGTGAATCCCAATAAGATTCATAGGAAACCCACAAGATTTTAAAGAAATCGTAATAATAAAAGAGCATTCAGCTTGGATTAAAAGGAACAGAGACAGTAGAAAGTGAAAATAGGCCTTTAGATTTCCAATCATCTATAGGCAGGAAACAAGCTAATAAGGCCACTCCATTGCAAAAATTAACCCATCTCTTAGGTAAAAAGAAGGATAACTCAGAAACTGGGAGGGTGGAGCCAAGGGTTGTAGAGAGTCATTCTCAAGGTGTAGGACTTGGCTGTAATAGAGGAACTGGTGATGTGTGTCTGATTAGATTTCAGAATTGTTATGGGCCAGTAACTGTTATGTGTCTCCTGTTCCTTCTCCCTTTTTCCTCACATTTTGAATGAGAGTGTCTATTGTGGTTATCCTAAGTCAGTCTCACTATTGTATGTTTGTATGTTGGGTGTGTGGGAGCAGATAATTTGTTTCTTTAATTCAGATCAGGAGGAACTATACTGCAGTAGCTGTACCTGAGGAACTGCATCTGAGGAGCCTCAACCACATCTGGACCTGATTTAGATATCGAGATTCTGGACATCAAGCTGATGCCATAATGAAATGAGACTTTTGAAGGTCTTAGAAGAGGGTGAGTGTATTTTGCATGTGGGAGGGACTTGTTGGGGCCAGAGGGTGGTCTGTGGTAGCTTGTCTCCAAAGTGGCCATCACCAATTTCTTCCCTTCTTGCCATTCAGAAGTGGAGTCTATTTCCCTTGTCCCCTTGAATCTGGGCTGGCTTTAGCAACTTGCTTAACCCATAGAATGTAACTTTCTGGGACTGCAGAGGCTAGGTCATAAAAAGCCTTGCATCTTCTGCCTATATTCCTTGGAATCCTCTCTCTTGGACTGCTTGCGCACGGAACCCAGCCACCGTGCTGTGAAAATCCCAAGCCAGATGGAGAGGACACATGTAAGCACTGGTTGATAGCCACATTGAGCTACCAGCAAACAGCCGGTATCAACTGTCAGCCTTATGAGTGAGTGAAGGAACCATGTTTAATAATCCAGCCCTAGCAGACACCACCTGGAGAAGAGCCAAGGTTTCAGACTTATGGCCCATGTTAAGACATCTCAGCCATCTTCATCCTTTCAGGGCACCCCACCTGAGTTCCCAGACATTGTCATTCAGAGACAAGCTGTCTCTGCTGTGCCCTGCCAGAATTTCTGGCCCACAGAATCATGAGAATAATAAAATGATTATTGTTTAACACTACTAAGATTTAGAATAGTTTTTAAATTTAGCCATAGATAACTGGAACATGGCCAGGTGCAGTGGCTCACACCTCTAATTTCAGAACTTTGGGAGGCTGAGACAGGCGGATCACCTGAGGTCAGGAGTTCGAGACCAGCCTGGTCAACATGGTGAAACCCCGTCTCTACTAAAAATACAAAAATTAGTCAGGTATGGTGGTGCACGCTTGTAATGGTGGCAGGCACCTATAATCCCAGCTGCTTGGGAGGCTGAGGCAGGAGAATCTCATGAACCTGGGAGGTAGAGGTTGCAGTGAGCTAAGATTGTGCCACTGCACTCCAGCCTGGGCGACAGAGCAAGACCTTGTCTCCAAAAAAAAAAAAAGATAACTGGAACATTGCCAAACTGAATAGAAAATAATCCAAGTCTATGCAGTTTATAAGAAATACATCCAAGACATCAGGAATGAGAGAGATTGGAAATAAAGATATGAAAAAAACCTATTCCAGAAGAAAGCTGGTATAGCAGGTTAATAGTAGACAAAACTGATTTGAAGGCAAAAATAATTATTTGTTTTAAAAATTATCAGAAAAAAATTGTAAAAGGAAGAATTAAGCTTCTTTCCAAATCAGTATGCATCCTATAGCGTGGCCTTAAAATATATAGATAGAATACAAAATATGTAGATAGAATATAGGAAGAAAATACATAGATACAAATATGAATAAATTTATAAATCTATAAAATGGGGAAATTTAACATGTCTTTTTGAGTAATTGATGGTCAGACAAAAAAACTTGAGAAAATAACAAGATTTGAACAAACAACCAACAGGCTTCATTTGTTGGATATGTACCAAGCCCCACACCTAATAGATAAGAATATACATTCTTTTTAGGGAGTTTTTAAAAAATTGAACACACACTGAATTCATAAATCAAGTCGCAACAAAACCAATGAATGGATATTATGCAGACTATTCTCATACTCAATTCAGTTAAGATTGAAATTGAGCAAAAAGATAACCAAAATAATTTCATATATTTGGAAATTTAAAAGCATACTTCTAAGTAGCTAATAGAGCAAAGAAAAAATAATAATGGAAATTATAAGTAAAGCTGAATGATAATATAAATACTGTGCATCAGAATTATGGGTTACAACTAAAGCAGCATTTAGAGGGAAATTTATATCATCACAAAGAAGATGAGGGTAAGAAAAACTAATTAAGAACTTTAAGGCCGGGCGCGGTGGCTCAAGCCTGTAATCCCAGCACTTTGGGAGGCCGAGACGGGCGGATCACGAGGTCAGGAGATCGAGACCATCCTGGTTAACACGGTGAAACCCCGTCTCTACTAAAAAATACAAAAAACTAGCCGGGCGAGGTGGCGGGCGCCTGTAGTCCCAGCTACTCGGGAGGCTGAGGCAGGAGAATGGCGTGAACCCGGGAGGCGGAGCTTGCAGTGAGCTGAGATCCGGCCACTGCACTCCAGCCTGGGTGACAGAGCGAGACTCCGTCTCAAAAAAAAAAAAAAAAAAAAAAAAAAAAAAGAACTTTAAAAAAGCCAGAGGGAAATTTACAGCCTTACATGCTTATATTAGAAAACAACAGAGCTCTTTATTTATCAGTCTTAGTATTTGACTGAAAAGTTATTTTTAAAAAGAAATGAATAAAAACCAAGGAAAGTAGAAGGGAAGAATAATAAAAATAACAGCAGAACCGAATGAAATTGAAAACAGGCTGGGCACTGCGGCTCATGCCTATAATCCCAGCAGTTTGGGAGGCTGAGGCAGGAGGATCACTTGAGGTTAGGAGTTCAAGACCAGCCTGGGCAACATAGTGAAATCCCGTCTCTACTAAAAGTGTAAAAATTAGCCGTGCATGGTGGTGGGCACCTGTAATCCCAGCTACTCGGGAGGCTGAGGCATGAGAATTGCTTGAACCTGGAAGGCAGAAGTTGCAATAAGCTGATATCATGCCACTGCACTCCAGCCTGGGCAACAGAGCAAGACTCTGTCTCCAAAAAAAAAATAAAGAAAAAACCCATAAAGATATAAAAGAATTAACAGAACAAAAGTTGGTTTTCTAAAAAAATGATTAAAATAAGACTAAGCCCTGCAAAGATTAATCAGCAAGACAGAGTGAAGTTACAGATACTGCTAAGATTGAACAAGAAGACATATCTACAAATACAGCATAGATTATGAAATAACAAATGTATTATTAACAAATCTATGGTGCTAAATTGTACAACTTAGATAAAAGGAACAACGTTGTGAAAAATATATATAATTTACCAAAATTGACTCAAGGAGGAATACAAACCTGAAGAGACCTATAATCATTAAATATTTTGAATTAATAAGTAAAATACTACCTAATTGAAAAGAGGCACAGATGCAATTTTTACAGTAGTTTTATAAAGGGGTATAATTGACATACAAAAAACTGCAGATATTTAAATGTTACAATTTGGAAAGTTTTGACACATGTCTAAAACCATGAAACTATTGTTACAATGAAGATAAAGAACATATTTATTACCTCTAAAGTCTCTCTCTATTTTTTTTTTTTTTTGAGATAGAGTCTCTCTCTATTGCCCAGGCTAGATGCAGTGGTGCGATCTTGGCTCACTGCAACCTCCACCTCCTGGGTTCAAGCAATTCTCCTGCCTCAGCCTTCTGAGTAGCTGGAATTACAGGCGTGCACCACCACACCCAGTTAATTTTTTTTTTTTTTTTTTGTAGAGACAGGGTTTTGCCACATCGCCCAAGCTAGTCTCGAACTCCTGGGTTCAGGCAATCTGCCCGCCTCGGCCTCCCAAAGTGCTAGGATTACAGGCGTGAGCCACCGCGCCTGGCCTCTCCTGTCTCTATCACCCAGTTTCATCCCTAGGCAATCACTGATCTGCTTCATGTAATAACAGAGTCTGTATTTTCTAGGCTTTTAAGTGAAATCACACAGTATGTACTCTTTGGGGAGAGGGGAGCGGGGTAGTTCTGGCTTCTTCCACTTAGCATCATTATTTTGAGATTTATTTATGGTGTTGATTGATCAAAGGTCCATCTTTTTCATTGCTTAGTAGTACGATCATATGGTTAGACCACATTTGATTTATTCGTTCACCTGTTGACAGACACTTGGATTATTTCCAGTTTGAGGCTATTATAAATAATGCTTCTGTGAACATTTATAGAGATATGTTTTTGTTCATCATTGTTAAATATCTGGAAGTGTAATGGTTGGATTATATAAGTATATGGTTTAATTCTTAAGAAACTGCCAAACTGTTTTCCAAAGAGGTTTTGCCATTTTACATTCCCACCAGGTTTGAATTCCTCCACATCCTCATCAACATTTGGTATGGTCAGTCTTTATTTTTAGCCATACATTTGGTGTGGTCAGTCTTTATTTTTAGCCATTCTGATTAGCATAAAATAGTATTATTTCACTGTGTCTTTAATGTACTTAAATGACTAATGCTGAGAATCTTTTCATGTACTTTTTGTCATTTGTATGTCTCTTGTGGTAAAATACCTATTTAAATCTTTTGACCATTTTTATTTTATTTTTTATTTTTTTAGAGATGCGGTCTCCCTGTGTTGCCCAGGCTGGTCTCGAACTCCTGGGTTCAAGTGATCCTCCTACATCAGTCTCCCAGTGTGTTGGGATTACAGGCATGAGTCACCACATCCAGCCTCTTTTTACCATTTTTAATTAATTGGGTTGTTTATTTTCCAGTTATTGAGTTTTGAGAGTTCTTTATATATTCTAGATATAAGTCCTTTATCAGATAGATGATTTGCAAATATTTCCTCCCAGTCTGTGGCTTATTTTTTTTATTCTCTTCACAATGCCTTTTGAAGAGCACAATCTTTGTATTTTCATGAAGCCCAATTTATCAATTTGCTCTTTTATGGCTTGTAGTTTTGGTGTCATATCTAAGAAATCTTTGTCCAATCCAAGATTAGAAGAATTTTCTCTTATGTTTTCTTCTAGAAGCTTTATAATTCTGGTTTAACATTTTGTGCCAATGGCCCATTTTGAGTAATTTTTGTATATGGTACAAGGTTTGTATTGAAGCTATTTTTTTTTTTTTTTTGCGTATGAATATCTAATTGTTGCAGCATCATTTGTTGGTAAGACTGTCTTTTCTCCACTGAATTGCTCTTGCACCTTTGTTGAAAATCAGTTGTCTGTAGATGTGTGGGTATATTTTTGGACTTTCTTCTGTTCCATTGATCTGTTTGTCTAACGACACAACTACCACATTATTTTTATAGCTATAGTTTTTATAAGTCTTAAAAACTGATAGAGGTAGTCCTCCAACTTTGTTTTTCTTTTTCAAAGTTGTTTTGACTCTTCTGTGTCCTTTACATTTCCATATGAATTTTAGAATGTTTGTCAGATTCTACAACAAAGCATCTGGGATTTTTATTGGAATTGTATTGAATCTGCATTTGGGGAGAATTGATAGCTTAACAATTGAATCTTTTGGCTGTGAATGGCATATCTATACCATCTTGTGGACATCTTTTATTTCTCTCAGAAGTGTTTGATAGTTTTTTTTTTTCCTGCCTCAGCCTCCCGAGTAGCTGAGATTACAGACGCACACCACCAGACCTGGCTAATTTTTGTATTTTTAGTAGAGATGAGGTTCACCAGGTTGGCCAGGCTAGTCTTTCACTCCCAACCTCAGGTGATCCTCCCGCCCTGGCCTCCCAGCCAGTGTTTAATAGTTTTCAATAGGTCTTGCACATCTTTTGTCCAGTGTATCGATGTTTCATGTTCCATGTTTCATGTTTTTGTTATTACCCTGGAAAGGGGTCCTGATCTAGACCCCAAGAGAGGATGCTTGGATCTCATGCAAGAAAGAATTTGTGGTGAGTCCACAGAGTAACGTGAATGCAAGTTTAAGAAAGTAAAGGAATAAAAGAATGGCTACTTCATAAGCAGAGCAGCCTGAGTGCAGCTGGTTGGCTATTTTTGTACTTATTTCTTGATGCTCAACAAGGGGTAGATTATTCATTCATGAGTTTTGCAGGAAAAGGGGAGGCATTTCCCACAACTAAGGGGTCCCCTTCCTTTTAAGGTAACTTCTGATGTTGCCATGGTGTTTGTAAACTGTCTTGGCACTGGTGGGAGTGTCTTTTAGCATACTAATGCACTGTCGTTAGCATATAACAGTGAGGACAACCAGAGGCACCTCTTGGTTTTGGTTGGCTTCTTTACCGCATCCTGTTTTATCAGCGGTGTCTTTGTTACCTGTGTTTTGTGCCAACCTCCTATCTCATCCTGTGACTAAGAATGCCTAGCTTCCTGGGAATGCAGCCCAGCAGGTCTCATTTTACCCAGCCTCTATTTAAGATGGAGTCGCTTTGGTTCTAATGCATCTGACAGTATGGTTGCTCTTTGCTAATATACAGAAATATCAATTGACTTTTATAAATTGATCTTATAGTCTTTAAGTTTGCTACATTCTTTTTATTTATTTTTTTGAGACGGAGTCTCGCTCTGTTGCCCAGGCTAGAGTGCAGTAGCACGATCTCAGCTCACTGCAACCTCTGCCTCCTTTGTTCAAGCAGTTCTGCCTCAGCTTCCCTAGTAGCTGGGATTGCAGGTGCCCACCACCATGCCCAGCTGATTTTTGTATTTTAGTAGAGATGAGGTTTCACCACGTTGGCCAGGCTTATCTGGAACTCCTGACCTGAAGTAATCCACCCGCCTCGGCCTCCCAAAATGTTGGGATTACAGGCATGAGCTACCACGCTCGGCCCTAAATTTGCTAAATTCTTGTTTTAGTTCTAGTAGCTTTTTTGTAGATTCCGTCAGATTTTCAACTGAGGCAGTTTTTTGTCAACTGTGAGTAAAGACAGTACGACTTGCTTTCTAGTCTAGATATTTTTTAAGTTCTTATTTTATTGTACTTTCAGATCATCCCATGCAATGTCGAATGGAAGTGGTGAGAGTAGACACCAATAAGTAGGATATTAGCTGTTTTTTTTTTTTTTTTCTAGATCCCTTTTATCATGTTGACAAAGTTTCCTTGTATTCCTAGTTTTCTGACAGTTTTTATCAGGAATGTCTGGTAGATTTTGTCTAATGCATTTTCTGTATCTACTGAAATGAATGATTACATGCTCTTTTTAATTTTGTTAACATGGTGAGTTACATTGATTTTTTTTTTTGAGACAGAGTCTCTCTGTGTTGCCCAGGCTAGAGTGCAGTGGTGCCATCTCGGCTCACTGCAACCTCTGCCTCCTGGGTCTAAGTGATTCTCCTACCTAGCCTCCCGAGTAGCTGGGACTACAGGTGCATGCCACCACGCCTGGCTAATTTTTTGTATTTTTAGTAGAGATGAGGTTTCACGGTGTTAGCCAGGATGGTCTTGATCTCCTGACCCCATGATCCGCCCACCTTGGCTTCCCAAAGTGCTGGAATTACAGGCGTGAGCCACCACACCCAGCCCATTGATTCATTTTTAAATGTTAAACTCACCTTGTATTCTTAGGATACATTTCACTTGATTGTGATGTATTCTTTCTATATATTGCTGGGCTTTGTTTGCTGAAATTTTAAAAATATTTTTTCATCTATGTTCATGAGAGTTATTAGTATGCAATTTTCTTTAGGTCTTTGCAAGGCTTTGGTATTAGGAGAATGCTGACATCATAAAATGGGGTAGGAAATATTTCTTCTTTTCAGTGTTCTAGAAGAGTTGTTATAGATTTCCTTCTGATCTTTATTTTCTTTCTTCTGATTGTTTTGTGTTTTATTAGTTCTTCTGTTTCTAGATTTTTTTTTTTTTTTTAGACAGGGTCTCCCTCTGTCACCCAGGCTAGAGTACAATGACGTGATCTCGGCTCACTGCAAACTCCGCATCCTGGGCTCAAACGATCTTTCTGCCTCAGTCTCTCAAATAGCTGGGACTACATGCCTGGCATCACCATCCCTGGCTAATTTTTGTATTTTTTCTAGAGATGGGGTTTTGCCATGTTGCCCAGGCTGGTCTCGAACTCCTGTACTCGAGTGATCCACCTGTCTCGGCCTCCCAAAGTGCTGGGATTACAGTCGTGAGCCACTGTGCCTGATCATGTTTCTTGATTCTTGAAATGGAAGCTGGAGTTTTTTATTTGAGACCTTCTTTTATTAATAGGAGTGTTTAGTGTTATACATTTCCTTTAGTGCTGCTATAGCAACATTCCACAAATTTTGATATATTTTCATTTTCATTCAGTTCAAAACACTTTCTAATTTCCCTTTTGATTTATTCTTTGACCCACCAGTTACTTAGGTGTATATTAGTTTACTTCCTAATATTTGGGAGTTTTGCAGATATTTTCCTTTGTTGATTCCTAATGTAATTCCATTATGGTTGGAGAACATAACTTTGTATGACTCTAATTCTTTTATATTTATTGAGGATTGATTTATGGCCTCAAATATGGCTTATCTTGGTAAATTTTTTATATGCACTAGAAAAAAATATTTTTCTTTTATTGGTGCATTTTTCTTGTGTTTTTTGTTCTTATGATTCATTTAGCATCTTAGATCTATGAGTTTATTGTCAATATCAAATTTGAAAGAATTTGGCCACTATTTCTTTAAATATCCCTATCTTTCCTCTCTTTCCTTCTGGGAACTCTAGTTACATGTATGTTAAACTGCTTCAAGTGTTTCCAGAATTCACTCATGGTATTTTTATTCTTTTTCCACTCTGGTTTATTTTGGATAGTTTTTATTATGTGTCTTCTAGTTCACTCATCTCTTATGTTTTGTCTGATCTGCCGTCAGTCTTATCCAATGCATTTTTCATATTAGACATTATTCTTTTTATCTGTAGAAGTTGAATTTAGGCCTTGTTTTCTTTCTCCCATGTTTCTACTTAGCTTTTTGAATATGGGATAACTTTTTAAATTCCCTTGTCTGCTAATTCTAACATATATGTCAATTCTGTTAGCTTTAGTTGATTGATTTTTTTCTTCTTCATGGGTCATTTTTTCTTCTTTCCATGTTTGATAGATTTTTGTGGATTCTAAACATTGTGAATTTTACCTTTTTTAGGTACTGGATTTTTAAAAATTTGTTCTGTGTCACAGTTAATTTATTAGTACAGTTGAATCCTTAAGATTTGTTTTAAAAACAGAGAGAGAAGAGGGGGAGGAAAAAAAAAAAAAGATTTGTTAGGTGGGGCCAGAGCAGTTTTCCATCTAGGATAGTTATTCCTCAAGACCCTGCCTCGTGCCCTGTTAATTATGGAGTTTTCCAGTTTGCCTGGTGGGAACAGGCATTGTTCTTGTTCTGTTTGAGTGCCAGTTAGTGTTCCCTCTAGTTTCTGAGTAGTTCCTACATGCACTCACTGGTCAGTACCCCACTGAGTACTTAAGAGGAGCCCACTGCAGAGCTCCAGGTGCTCCCAACGTGCAGCCCCTTTTCTAGCACTCCATCCTGCACACTCTCTCTGCCTTGGCCTTCCCAGACTCTCAGCTCCATCTCTTCAACTAAGGTAGCCCCTGAGCTCTACTTGGGTTCCTCCTTCATTAAACAGCACCTTGGAAATATTCTCAAGGCAGTGAGTGGAAGCATTCACAGAACTTACTTCACTTGTTTTCTGTCTCTCAGGGATCGCTGTTCTTCATTGCCTAATGTGCAGTGTCTTTGAAACCATCATTTCATGTATTTTCTCTGCTTTTTTTGTTTGTTTCAGGCAGGTAGGTAAATCTTATACTTGTTATTCCATATTGACTAGAAATGGAAATCCATTATTTTAAATACTTCTTAGGTGCTTGAAATGTTTCAGGATAAACATATACACTAAATAGATATGTTTGCCAAAGATGAGGTACTGATAGAAATTTTCTGGACTTTAAAATTAAGTTTCACCTTCTTCTCTTCCATCATTTTGAGAGACTAAAGTTTTATATTTTAGGTGTTTTTTGGTAATTGCTTGTGTTTTGCTTTTTATGTATTAAAAAAAAAGAAGTTTAATATGTTCTATGATTGTGTGAATAAAACAGTATAGTACTTTTTGTACCGCAGGCCCTGAAGTCTGAACTCAGCATCACTGTCTCTTTTCATATTAGCTTCCAAATAGCATCAGGTGGTCATTTTTAAAATTTAAAACCAGTCTACCTATCTCGTTTGATTTGATCTGTGACCTTAGGGAAGAAACCCATCCAGGAATAGAATAAAGAAACTTTTTATATCCTAAGGCTTTAAAAAACAAAATCAAAATCCAGCTATTTAAAAAATTTTAATATCTTTAAATCTTTCTACAATGGAGTCATTTTTTAAAAAGAAAGCACTATCCTTTTGCCTGGTTAATGAATAATGTGAGTACTCTTTTATTATAAATAATTGATTTCCAGGACTTCCTGGGGTAGGAGGAATGTATCCTAGCTGATTCTGTTAGTGGAAGTAATAAAGGAAAGAAAGGTATGAGGCTGGGGTTGATTGTGAGCAGAGAGTAATTCTGTAGTTAAGATGAAGGGATTTGCTTGTCTTCTTAGAGAGGAAGGACAAGCGTGAGGAATAGGGAAATTTCACCTGTAGGTGGGATGGAAAAAGCTTGGAATAATTAGTTGGCCAGGCGTGGTGGCTCACGCCTGTAATCCCAGCACTTTGGAAGGCTGAGGTGGGCGGATCACCTAAGGTCAGGAGTTCAAGACCAGCCTGGCCAACATGGTGAAACCCCCTTCTCTACTAAAAATAAAAAAATTAGCCGGGCATGGTGGCGTGTGCCTATAATCCCAGCTACTTGGGAGGCTGAGGCAGGAGAATTGCTGGAACCCAGGAGGCAGAGGTTGCAGTGAGCCAAGATTGTACTGCTGCACTCCAACCTGGATGACAGAGTTGAGACTCTGTCTCAAAAAAAAAAAAAAAAAAAGCTTGGAATAGTTTTTTGGGGGCCGTCCTGAGACAATGTGATTCTCACATATGGGAGTATGAAGATGAGGAATCCCTTGGAGAATTCTAGCTTGTGACTTTCACTCCTGCTTTCTCTTTATTCTCTATGTTCAGTATGCAATTGTTGATTAATTAAAAAGGAGTGGAAATGAAAAAAATTTTAAATTTTTTTTTCAAACTAGAAAAATGTATTAAGAAATTGAAAATGAAATCATTAGTTTCTAGAGCTTTATTTTTGGCACACTAGAATAATCCAGGTTTTATTGTACTAATTTATAGAATTACAGCCCTAGAAAGGTAAGCGAATTTCTGTTTTCTGCTACAATATTTTTGTAAAGGTGAAATCTAGTTAAAATATCTTGGAGTATAAAAAATTAGAAGACATGGTACAGAAGAGCCCAGTGCTGCTCAGGAGTTAATAAGGCTGGGACAGCAAGCTCTAGCTGTTAGCATATGTAGGTATTACATATGCTAAAGGCTGTGGGCTACAGCCTTTGCTTTCTCTCCCATCTGTGGCCTCCCTCGTGTATTTATGTATGTAGCCTCTCTGATGTGTGGATGTATGGATGTATTTACAGCTAGCATCAGCTATGGTTAGGGCTGCATTCTTTTCTTTCTCTCCTATCTGAGGCCTCCTGGAGTCATTCTTGCAAGAGTTCACACAAGTTTGTTGAACTGAATTAAACTTCAAGTTTTTGTTAGAAGAATTAGGCAGGGATCAGAGTGTAGAGATTCCCAATGGAGAATCCATCAGGCAAGGAAATGAACAGCTCTTTGTGTCCTGAGATGACCAGCTTCTCCTACCCAGACCAGGAAGGATTGTTTTGCCAGTCTTCCCATGGTGTCAGGGAACCAGGATTGAGGAGTCTAAATTTCAGTTTTGGCAAGTTGGAAAAGAAAAAAAGATACAAAAAAAGGAACTTAGGTTGAACTTACTGCCAGTCTTCCCCCGGAGGGAAATGTTCTTACTGACCTTGTTAAAGTTCTTCATGTCCTTTTTAGAGTTATGAGCAGTAATCCTCTCTTTTCTCTTCTCTTCTCTTCTCTTCTCTTCTCTTCTCTTCTCTTCTCTTCTCTTCTCTTCTCTTCTCTTCTCTTCTTTCTTTCTTTCTTTTCTTTCTTTCTTTCTTTCTTTCTCTTTCTTTCTTTTCTTTCTTTCTTTCTCTCTTTCTTTCTCTCTCCCTCCCTCCCTCCCTCCCTCCCTCCCTCCCTCCCTCCCTCCCTCCCTCCCTCCCTCCCTTCCTTCCTTCCTTCCTTCCTTCCTTCCTTCCTTCCTTCCTTCCTTCCTTCCTTCCTTCCTTCCTTCCTGTCCTTTCCTGTCCTTTCCTGTCCTTTCCTAGGGTCTGGCTCTGTCACTCAGGCTGGAGTGCAGTGGCATGATCTCAACCTCCACCTTGCTAACTGCAACCTTCACCTCCCAGGCTCAAGCGATCCTACCCCCTTAGTCTCTTGTGTAGCTGGGACTACAGGCCTGTGCCATCCCACCCAGCTGATTTTTGTGTTTTATATAGAGACAGGGGTCTCTCTTTGTTGCCCAAGCTGGTCTCAAACTCCTAAGCTCAATTAATCTGCCCACCTTGGCCTCCCAAGTGCTGGGATTAGGGGCATGAACCACTACACCTGGCCTAAATCCTGTATTTAAACCAGGACCACCTCCCTATCCCCAACCTCCACCAAAAAGAAATTTTAGTTATATCAAACCAACTAGTTTTAGGTCACAGTGTCTCTCTTTGGAGGGTGAAAATCAAAGAATTGAGGCCACACAATATAAAATGAAATGGTAATGTGAGCATTAATTAGAATTATAGGTATTTTAGAGTGGTAGTTCTCAAGCTTTTTGGTCTCAGGGCCCTTTACACTCTTTATTTTTTTATTTTTTAATTTTTGTGTGTGAGATATGGAGTCTTGCTCTGTTGCCCAGGCTGGAATACAGTGGCGCAGTCTTGGCTCACTGCAACCTCTGCCTCCCGGGTTCAAACTTCTCCCCATGAGACTTGCCCTGGCCTTTTCCTTTTTTCCCTTTACCTGGCTTTCAAAGACAAATATAAATATGAGAGAAGGAAAGGTAGTTGGTTTTTGTTTTTTTTTTTTGAGACAGGGTTTCACTCTCATCACCCAGGCTGGAGTGCGGTGGCATACTCTCAGCTTACTACAACCTCCACCTCCTGGGCTCAAGTGATCCTCCTGCCTCAGTCTCCCGAGTAGCTGGGACCACAGGCACACACCACGTGCCCAGTTAATTGTTTGTATTTTTTAGTAGAAATGGGTTTCACCATGTTGGCCAGACTGGTCTCGAACTCCTGACCTCAAGTGATCCACCTGCCTTGACCTCCCAGAGTGCTGGGATTACAGGGGTGAGCCACCACTTCTGGCTCCTTCACACTCTTAAAAATTAAGGATCCCAAAGAGTTTTTGTCTCTGTGGGTTATATCTATATCAATACTTACAATGTTATGAATTAAACCTGATAATTTAAAAATATTGAATGGCTGATTGATTTAAAATAACTGTAAACCCACCATGTGTTATTTATTTAAAATTGAGACATTTAAAAATATTTAAATATTAATAAATTGAAAATAATCCCACTATATGTTAACATAAATAATATTTTCATGAAAAATAATGATATTTTCTAAAACAAGAAAACATTTAATGGGAAGAAAAGCATTGTTTTATATTCCTGCAAATCTCTTTGATGGCCAAATTCGTAAAAAACTGTTGGATTCTCGTATCTGCTTTTGCCTTATCTGGTATGTTGCCACATGTCTTGTATCCTCTGGAAAACTCCACTGTACACTTATAAAATAATAAGAGTGAAAAGAACAAATATAATCTTACTGTTATCATGAAAATACTTTTAACCTCAAGCACCCCCTCCAGGGATACCTCCAGTATTTTCTGGACCATATTTTGAGACCACTGTTCCCAAACTTTATATGTGAGAAAAGGGAAACACAAGAGTTATCACCATTAGGTCTACAGCAGATTTTTCCATGTGTTTAATCAGTACTGGCTGTTTAAGCTAATTAAGCAGTATAACATCCAGACTCCAGAATTGAAGTGGGTGGTATAGCTGAAAACTCCAAGCACTGTACTGGGAGTAAGTCCCAGTTTAATGTGCTTTTTAAAAGTTCAGTGTTTTTGTAGGCTATTGCTAACCAGTGGGAGAGGAAAGTTAAGGCAGCTCTCTGGGAAAGAAAAACCAAAGAGTTTTAGAGATTAAAAATGACCTTTAAAGATAATCTAGTCATCGAATTTTAGACTATTGAATTTGTAAGTCAGATGCTGAGAGGTCATCTAATCCAACCCTTAAGCTTTTTAGTGATTATAATTAGTACTTGTGATATACAGGCTAAGTTCTTTATGTAGAGCTCCTTTTCTCCACCCCACGCCATTTTGATGTTTACTGTTTCTTTTGAGTGTTTTTTATAATAAAAAATGTCGATCATGTACTCCGTTACTCACCTTCAACAATTGTGAATTCATGGCCACTTATTTCACGTATAGCCCTATCCACACCATCCACTCCCCGGATTATTGGATGCAAATTGAAGAATTTTATAACTTCATCTGTAAATGTATCACTATATCTCTAAAGACAGACTTTAAATAACTTCAATTCCATTATCATGCTAAAAAATAACAGTAATTCTTTAATAGCATAAAAACCCAGTGTTCACATTACCCTCATTGTGTTATTCATAAATGTATATTTTTTCAGTATGTTTGAATCAGGATGCAAATGAATATCATATAGTGCAGTTTGTTGATTTGTCTCTTAACATTAGTCCTCTCTTTTCCCGTGTTTTTTGTTTTGCAGTTTTTTGTTGTAGAAATCAAGTCATTTGTGTTGCAGAATTTCCCTGAGTCTGAATTTTGCCAATTACATCTCTGTAGTGTCTTTTAACATGTTCCTTTGTCTTCTGAAACTCCTGTAAATTGGTATTTATATTTATATTTAATTTAATTTAATTTTTATTTTATTTTATTTTATTGAGACAGAGTCTCGCTATTGCTCAGGCTGGAGTGCAGTGGTGTGATCTCGGCTCACTGCAACCTCCACCTTCAGGTTCAAGCGATTCTCCTCAGCCTCCTGAATAGCTGAGATTACAGGGGCCCACCACCACACCTGGCTAATTCTTATATTTGTAGTAGAGACAGGGTTTCATCATATTGGCCAGGCTGGTCTCGAACTCCTGACCTCAAGTGATCTGCCTGCCCCAGTCTCCCAAAGTACTGGGATTACAGGCGTGAGCCACTGCGCTGGCAGTACTTATATTTAGAAGAGTGCTCAGACTTCTTCATGAGTGGTGTTAAGTACTTCCATCAGAAGGTACATAAATGTCTGCTTGTCTTTTTTGTTTTAAAATTTTATTTGTTATTATTATTATTAAGACAAGGCCTTGTTCTGTCACCCAGGCTGGAGGTGCAGTAGCATGATCACAGCTCACTGCAGCTTCAACCTCCTGGGCTCAATTGATCTTCCCACCTCAGCTTCCTGAGTAGCTGCGACTGCAGGCATGCACCACCATGCCTGGCTAATTTTCGTTTGTTTGTTTGTTTTGTAGAGAGAGTTTCGCCGTGTTGCCCAGGCTGGCCCTGAACTCCTGGGCTCATGCCATTTGCTGGCTTTGGCCTTCCAAAGTGCTGGGATTACAGGTATAAGCCACCACACCTGGCCTATTTTTATTTTTATTTTACTTTTTTGAGTCTGGGTCTTGCTCTGTTGCCCACACTGGAGTGCAGTGGCACAATACAGCTCACTGCAGCCTCAAACTCTTGGGCTCAAGTGATTCCCCTGCATCAGCCTGCCTAGTAGCTAGGAGCACAGGTGTGTGCCACCATGCCTAGCTAATTTTTACAGTTTTTTTGGTAGAGATAGGGGTCTCACTATGTTGCCTAGGCTCGTCTTGAACTCCTGGATTCACGCAGTCTTCTTGCCTTGGCCTCTCAAAGTGTTGAGATTGAGGGTGTGAGCCACCTCGCCCAACCTGTCTCTTTTTGTGTGATGTTAGTAACTATTGATTTTTACCTAGATCCATTAAATCATTAAGAGGCTTACAATGATGATATTCCAATTCTATTATTCTTTTTTTTTTTCTATTATTCTTTAATTTATTAGCTGGAATACTTCTATAAAGAGAAACCTCCCCTTTTCTAATCTTTGATTTACCCAGTGGTATAATACTTATAGGAAAGTCAGGATGAATATTTTGTTCTTTCCCCTTATTTACCAATTTTCAGAGTACTGTATTGGTTCACTAGCATTCTCCAATTAGGCATTGGTTTTGGTAGGTTTTTTTTTTTTGGTATCATAAACTCTTGGGTTTAAACATTTTTTAATATGTTTCAATTCATTGCATTTTATTCCTTTTCTAGTGATTTTATTTATATATTTCTTTCTTTTTTTGTTTTTTGAGACAGAGTTTCAAAAAACTCCTGTTGCCCAGGCTGGAGTGCAGTGGCGCCATCTCAGCTCACTGCAACCTCTGCCTCTCAGGTTCAAGCGATTCTCCTGCCTCAGCCTCCTGAGTAGCTGGGATTACAGGCATATACCACCACACCCAGCTAATTTTGTATTTTTAGTAGAGATGGGGTTTCTCCATGTTGGTCAGGCTGCTCTCGAACTCCTGACCTCAGGTGATCCTCCCGCCTCGGCCTCCCAAAGTGCTGAGATTACAGGCACCGTGCTCAGTCACATATATATTTCTTCTAATAAACTCAGCTTGATGATGAGGATGTGTCATAGACACCTTTCTGTCCCTCGTGCCTAGTGCATGGCTTTCAATAAATGTCAAATGAATCAGTTGATATTCTGAGCAGCATTTAAAAATATGAGTTACTTTCGGAGGCATGACAGAGGAGCAAAGTCCAGTATGACTTTCCTGTGTCATCTGAAGAAAGGGCAATATAACAGTGAAAAATAATACGGTTGTAGGTGAAAGAAAAACATGTTTTTTAAAAAGTGAATGTGGCTGGTGTGGTGGCTCACGCCTATAATCCCAGCACTGTGGGAGTTTGAGGCAGGTCTATCATGAGGTCAGGAGGTCGAGACCAGCCTGGCCAAGATGGTGAAACCCCGTCTCTACTAAAAAATACAAAAATTAATTGGGCGCAGTGGTGGGCGCCTGTAATCCCAGCTACTGAGAGGCTGAGGCGGGAGAATCACTTGAACCTGGGAGGTGGAGTTTGCAATGAGCCAAGATCACGCCACTGCACTCTAACCTGGGCGACAGAACAAGACTGTGTCTCAAAAAAAAAAAAAAAAAAAAAAGGTTAATATTATTTAATTGCCATTTGTTAACAGACGTGGCATTGTTTACACCATTGTTTCCAGTGGATCTTTTAATTATATTTTTGTCCAAAGGAGTAAGTCAGAGTCCTTGTCTTTACTTCTCTTGCTGTAAGATAAGTAACATTTAAAAGCCTCCTTTCCTCCCCTCAGGTTCTTTTCTCTTTTAATATGAATGGCAAAGAACATACATGTTTATGACAGACATGTTCCCCATAAGTTTATTCATTTATTCTACAAACCCCCCCAAAATTTTACAGGGAAGTAAAACAAAACTAGTTTAAGTACCCACAATATGTGAGGCACTGTTCTGAACATTTTTGCATGGATTGTACATGGAATATATTTATTCTTACCACAACCCTGTAAAGTTGGTAGGATTATTATCATTGTCTCCTTTTTATAGATTAAGTAATTGAAGCACAGACATTAAGTAACTTACTGAGGTTGTACAACTAGTGAATATTCGCACTAGGATTCAAATCATGCATTCTTTTACCAGAGCCTCTGCTGTAATGACTTTACCTGAGACCTTTTTTTTTTTTTTTTTTTTGCAGGATGGGGTACTATTCCTAAAAGGATTTTATAGTCATGTGAATAATAAAATTTATTGTCACAAAGTCTTTTTTTTTTTTTTTTTTTTTTTTTTTTTTTGAGACGGAGTCTCGCACTGTCAGCCAGGCTGGAGTTCAGTGGCGTGTCTCAGCTTACTGCAAGCTCCGCCTCCTGGGTTCACGCCATTCTCCTGCCTCAGCCTCCTGAGTAGCTGGGGCGACAGGTGCCCACCACTACGCCTGGAAAATTTTTTTTTTGTATTTTTAGTAGAGACAGGGTTTCACCATGTTAGCCAGGATGGTCTTGATCTTCTGACCTCATGATCCGCCCGCCTCAGCCTCCCAAAGTGCTGGGATTACAGGCGTGAGCCACTGTGCCTGGCCTGAAGTCTGTCATTTTATAATGACAAATATGGCTAAGTTTTTTTTTAATGGAACTTTATTCCTCAAAAAATGACTTTTAATTTTTCCCAGGCCATCATTTCATGGGTGGTATTAAGACAATTATGAAGTATTGAATAATTAAGTTCCTGTTATTACTGTATTACCTATTAAAAAGGTAAAAAATTAGAATTAATAGAATTTGCAAATCTTGAACATTTTTAGTAGGACTACTGCTTGTAACATAATTTGCTTACTATCACTTTCCCTTTGATTAGATAATTATAACTTGTTTTGTGTGGTTATAAACAGGTTCATAACATTCTCATACATGAGTCCTAAAGAGGCAGCCATCCTAGTTTCTTCATCTGTCTTTGCTTCATTATCATGAATTTATGCATGGATAAAGATAAAATAAGTCACAAGTACTATAATAATCAGCAGTTGTCACAGCTGTGAGTATAGCATATGTAATAGAGCCCACTAGTTGTCTAAAATTCCTTGCTGACTAGGGCTATATATCATTCTTTTCTCTCCCACTCAGTAAAGTTAAATGTGACACAAGAATGAAAATGGTGTTAAGGCTGGGCACGGTGGCTCATGCCTGTAATCCTAGCACTTTGAGAGTCTGAGACAGGCAGATCACCTGAGGTCAGGAGTTCAAGACCAGCCAGGCCAACATGGTGAAACCCCATCTCTACTAAAAATACAAAAATTACCTGGGCATGGTGGCATACACCTGTAATCCCAGCTACGTGGGAGGCTGAGGCAGGAGAATTGCTGGAACCCAGGAGGCAGAGGTTGCAATGAGCTGAGATCATGCCACTGTACTCCAGCCTGGGTGACAGAGTGAGACTCTGTCTCAAAGAAAGTTATGTTAATAGGGAAAACTTTGAATTTACTTTAACTTATTCATTAGAAAGGAACTTAAATATTATTAGGAATAAATTATTTGGGACACAGTTTTACAGCTTCTAGACTGAGAAACATTACTCTTAAAAGCATATTGCTTTGGGAATGATAGTAAGAGGAGTAAAAAATAAAAGTGTATTGCTTATCCTCTTTTAAAATTATTTATTTATTTATTAGAGATGGGGTCTCACTGTGTTGCCCAGGCTGGTCTCAAACTACCAGGCCCAAGCACTACTACCACCTCTGCCTCCTGAGTAGCTGTGATTATAGGCGCTTGCCTCTGTGCCTGGCTTTCTCAAGTTGATCAGCGAAGACAGAGTTTTTGGGGTTTTTTGGGTATCTTTCGAAGTATGGCATTGGGAAACTCATTTGTAAGGTTGCAGAAAAGGAATTTTTAAAAAAGGAAACTAAGAAATAATAAATGCTAAACTTACTGTAATAAGTTATAGTTTGCTGGTTTTCCAAGACTAAGAGGTTAAAAATACTCTTAAAGCACATAAAAGTTATATGCAAACATATGTATACCCCTTCAACTAATAACCAGAGTCTGGCCTTGAAAATGTTCTAGTAGAAGCCATAGATTGATTGTAACGGACTAAAACTGGCTGGACATGGGAGGCCAAGACCAGTGGATCACTTGAGCCCAAGAGTTTGAGACCAGCCTGGGCAACATGGCAAAACCCCATCTCTACAAAAAATACAAAAAAATTAGCTGGGCATGGTGGCACATGCCTATAGTCCCAGTTACTAGCGGGGTGGGAGGCTGCTTGAATCCAGCCTGGGCAACAGAGTGAGCCCTTGCCTCAAAAAAATTCTCCCCCCTCCCCAAAAAAAAACCCCAAAAACTGATTTGAGGAAACCCAGTACACATATAACATTTTTTCAAACAAAAATGATAAAAATAGCAACAGTGAATTTAAGTTCTTATAGGTCAGGGATCTAACATGTTCAAAATTTTCAAATATTCTTAGCAGTAATCTCTTAATTGTCTTTTGGAATATAGTATAATTCCAGGAGAGAGATGGTTTAGTATGAATTTGTATATAGTATTGAGATTAAGACTTGGATGTGATTTGTTCCAAACTAATTTAGAGATTGTTAATTCACTTTTAGGAACTAATTTCACAGTTAACGTGATTTTTTACTTATTGGTTGTGAAAGTGCTTTATCTTATTTGGCTTGTTTGGTAGTAATGGAGAAAGATTATTTAGATCAATGGTTATATTATTTCACTTTGGATCTAACCAGTTATTTTGTAGGAAAAGAAATATTCTTCTCTTCTTTTTTGGGAGACTGAATGGTGTATTCTAGCTGGCATTTAAATATATGTTTAGTTGGTAGAACAATTACTTTGTGTACCTATGATGAATGTTATTTATTTGGACACATTTGCCTTTTCCTATTTTTTTCTTAATTGATTTGACTGCATCTCTAAAAGCTGTCTTTAAACTGATGCCAAAAAATCCCACATGTCTGAGGGAAGTGCCAGGAAAGTGTTAATGCTTCAATGTCCCTGATTCTTATCCCTTAATTTTTAGGGGTCATTGAAATCAGAAGGGTTAGACTCTCTAGAGGCTGTTGGTCTGTTCAAGGACTATTCTAGGGAAGGAAATTAACACTTACATGCCTGATAGTATTAGGAACATGGTGTGTTAACTCATTTAATTCTTAGAATTCTGTGAGGTAGATGGTATATCAATTTTTCTGATACAGCAATTGAAGCCAGTTATCAATTTACCATAAGTCACACACCTTAAGTGGCAAGAGTGTAATCTGAATCCATCTCGGTCTCTAAATATCCCTCTTTCTACTACACCATGTTAATTTTTATCTACCACAACACTATAGCTGTTCATCTGAACAGGAAATCTTCTATTAGCAAATATTTTAATAAGATGGGGCAGATACTGAGATTAGTAGATATACTAAGGAATATTGCAAAGATACGTGATGTATAGAAAATCCTGGGACTATAACTTCATAAATTAGAATTTTAGATCCACTATTAACATGTGTACCCTGGACAAGTCATACATTGCCTTTGTTGTAGTTTTCCAGTCTCTAAAAATGAAGATATTAATAATATCTATTCTGCCTTCCCAATGGGATGTGTTGAATGTGTTTGCTGGCTTTGAAAATGATAAAACTTTACCAATGTAAAGTATTAAGTAATGTAGTTATGGGGAGTCCTGTGGCTTGATGGATTGGTACCATTCTTTTAACCAAGAAACAATTAGTTGATCTTGGCAGTAGGCCATTGGAACTCAAAGGAATAGCATCTGTCAATCACAGTCATTTCTTGGAAGGAAGAATTGAAAAATGGCATAGCAGTTATTCTCCTTGACCTCTTTCTCTGAAAGGGAATTTGATTAGGCAAGCTGGTTTCATAATAGAGTAGAACTTCTCTCTTCTCTCTGGGGAATTGAAGCTGAGCAGTCAGACTGGTTCTGTGAAGCCAGAGCAATCTGGTTTTAAAGGATTTAACTAAATTCTCTATGATTAAGGTTTTATGAGGGATGTGCATTGCTGAACAGCAGCTTTAAAAATGTTACATATGAGTCAGTCTGTGTCCCTAGACTGAGAACAGAGTAGTGGAACTGGTTTAAGTTCAGGGAATAGTCTTCAACAAGTTTATAGCATCTTAAAGAGAAGCCTAGACTCCGAAAGCTGAAAAAATACGCAGTAGGAGACCATTGTATAGACTATAGAACTGAGACCCCATGTAGTAGTTATTTGGTATTTCTCCAGACCTTTGTTAGTGAGCTGACTCAAGTACTTTATAATATTAAAAAAAAGGCCGGGCACGGTGGCTCAAGCCTGTAATCCCAGCACTTTGGGAGGCTGAGGCGGCTGGATCACGAGGTCAGGAGATCGAGACCATCCTGGCTAACATGGTGAAACCCCGTCTCTACTAAAAATACAAAAAACTAGCCAGACTACGCCTGTAGTCCCCAGCTACTCCGGAGGCTGAGGCAGGAGAATGGCGTGAACCCGGGAGGCGGAGCTTGCAGTGAGCCGAGATCGCGCTACTGCGCTCCTGCCTGGGCGACAGAGCGAGACTCCGTCTCAAAAAAAAAAAAAAAAAAATTATATATATATATATATATATGAAACTAAAGGTCAACAATCAACATATAGTAGGTGTGCAGTAAGGATATGAATATGTAATAAAAATGATTGTAAAATTAGGCCTAATTATCGCCTTACGGTGAAGACCATGAATGGGCAGAGAAACTACTTAAAACATTTGAGTTTCTGTAACTACAGGCATCCTCAGAGGGTTACTGCATGCTGTAGTGGAACTCAAATGTCTCTAATTAGGAAGATCTTAATCCTTTACTCTTCCAACAGTTGCTGGCTTTGCTGGGGGGTTGTTCGTATATATGCAGAATTAAAACCACTGGTTTAAGTAATTTGGCCAAAGTCAGCATAAAAATAGATTAATTTCTCCAAAGGCTCTCTGCATTTATACTGTTAACCTTTATTTGCTAAATAGATTTTGGATAAATGTATAGCTGCTTTTAGATCTTGGAATCTTAGTACTTTGGACAGCCACTTGGCTTCGCTGCTTCAATCCCCATTCCAGTATGTGTTATTCCAACTCACTGAGACTTTAGAAATGTGATTAGATGAGTCTCATTTTGGAGGAATCATGTAGGATTACCCCATGATAGTTACTTAAAATTCTTATCACTATGTTTAGGAGAAAACACATTTAGTTGGAAGTAAAAAAATCAAGGAAATAATAGGAAGAGTAGAAGAGAGGTTGCATAAAGGGAGCCAGTGAGTAACCTCTGTACACCTTAATATACCATCAGCCATAGACTTTTCTTCCAATTAAGTACTTTCCCAAATAATCACAAACATCAAGGGAAGAAAGACAAAATGATTTTCTGGTGTTATGTTGGTTTTCATTGGATTTAAATATTTTGGGGCCAGGAACGGTGGCTCACGCCTATAATCACAGCACCTTGGGAGGCTAAGGTGGGAGGATCACTCAAGCTAAGGGGTTCAAGACCAGCCTGGGCAACATACTGAGACCCCATCTCTACTGAAAAAATTAAAAAATTAGTTGGGCATGGTAACATACGCCTGTAGTCCCAGCTACTTGGGAGGCTGAGGTAGGAGGATCCCTTCAGCCCAGGAGTTCAAGGCTACAGTGAACTATGATCATGTCACTGCACTCTAATCCTGGGTGACAGAGTGAGACCCTGTCTCTAAAAAATAAAAAAAAAAAATTTTTGGCTTCCTAGAATGGTCCATGCAGTTGATAGAGAGTAAATGCCTGGGGTTTATTAAAATAGAAAGGTTAGTATGCTTATACCTATTTTTCACATAATCTGGAAGGTAAAATAAGTAAAAATTTCAGGACATTCTGATACTAGGTAGTTTAAAACAGTACTCAAATGGTTTCTGAAAATAGCCTTATAAAGGAGAATTAAACTAAATTGGCTAAGTTAGAGTCCTTACCCTTGCTTGGCGAGTTAGAGTTTTTAGAAGCTTAAAGTTTATGTTCTTTTTGAGATTTAATATATGTCAGCCTTTCTGAAGTGGGTAGTCAATTTGTGAAGACTATGTGTACACATACCCACTGACCTATTGCCTCTGTGCCTGGCTTTCTCAAGTTGATCAGCGAAGACAGAGTTTTTGGGGTTTTTTTTGGTATCTTTCGAAGTATGGCATTGGGAAACTATTGTAGCCTTGGCATATTGTGTGACTTTAAGTAGGGTGATTGGGGATGTGAAAGGTAAAAGGATCGTAGAGAGGTGGCTGCTCCAAAGAGGAGGAATTTCTGAAAACATCACTGTTTATTCCGATTACAAATTTTTTGTAGTGCTATGTCCCCTGGTTAGTGATGGTGTCAGTGGTTACCTGTGAGTCCTTTGCACTCTAGCATGCTTTGCTTTGAAGTAAACTTCATCTTAGGACTGGGCTGAGTTGTGCATACTGCTGAAATTAAAGGTACTGAAAAAGCATAGGGTAGACAGGACCCAAGCGAGAAGCGCCGGTTGGGAGCTTTGGAAAGCTAGCGAACAGCTCCAGAGCACTGGTGCTTGGGGAGCAGAAGTATCACATGTTGAGACAGGAAATTTAGAATGCCTTTGCTTGAGGCCCAGTTGGTCTCCTTCCTCCTACAGACCGCTAGAAATTGCCAGGTAGCTCTGGACTATGGGTCCCGAAGTTGGAACCACCATTCTATTCCTGTCATTTGTAGAATGGAAAAGTAACTTTTTTCTTGTTTATAAAATGAGAAAAAAATTTGGAAAGTTTTTTTTTTTTTTTTTTTTTTTAAATGAGTGAAAGTCGATGGTGTTTGATAAGGTAATTTAGAGCTATAATCAGAATCATTACCTGGCCAGATGCAATGGCTCATGCTTGTAATCCCAGCACTTTGGGAGGCCAAGGCATGGGAAGATCCTTTGAACCCAGGAGTTTGAGACCAGCCTAGACAACATAAGGAGAACCAGTCTCTAAAAAAACTAAAAAATTAGCCTGATGTGGTGGACTAATCCAGTAATAGTCTCAGCTACTCAGGAGTCTTAGGTAGGAGGATTGCTTGAGCTGGGGAGGTTGAGGCTGCAGTGAGCCATGATCCTGCCCCTGCACTCCAGCTTGGGTGACAGCAAGATCCTGTCTCCAAATAAACAAATCATTACCTGCTGAAATAGTCATTTCCAGGTTAGATAATAAGATAGCTAGAGGGTCACCATAGACAAGAAGGCCTGTGGTTTAATTTGATAGGAAAGATGCTAACCTCATTGAGAGAAAATGATGAGAAAATATTCCTTTTAAGAGAGGAAAAACTTGATTTATTTAAACATATAAATTAGGCTTATATTATCTAGGGAATGGGGTATTCACCAGCCATTCCTTAGTGAAATCTGATTTAGGAAGTACAAGGCAGCCTGGTTTTATTGTTGAACTAGGGAAGGAAAAAATCACTTTGTCCTATCTAGTTAACTAAATATTTCAAGGTAAGGATATGAAGGTAGTTTAAATTTCCATTACAACTGGTATCAAATTTTGCTTCTCTGCTTTGATTAGAAACTGTCTCCACCTACTGGCGGCAATTCACCTGACATTTCTTGAGGACACCTGGTTTTTTGTTTTGTTTTCTTGAAACATATAACAGCTATGGAAAGTACTTAGGCAGGGTTGTAGTGACTAAAATACCTCTATGTAGCTTTTCCTAAAATTCCCAGAATGATTTTGGAATTTTTTTTTCCTAGACTTTGCTTGGGGGATAATGGAAGAGAAGCAATGTGTAAGGCCTTACAAGAGCCAAACCAAAACAGCACATTTGCAGTGTTTACTTGATATTTGTCATTCTACCAAGTGAATTGTCTATTTTATGTATTATATTAAACTGTTTAAGCTTTGTTATTTATAATTAAGGTCATTATTTTCCAAATTGCTGTTGGTATCACCTCTTTTGCCTATTTGGAAATAATTATCACAGTCATTACTGAATTATACAATAAAATAAAACTTTTCTTGGTCCAAAGATAAGCAAGCTTTTTCTGTAAAGTGTTAGATAGTAGTAAGTATTTTAGGCTTTGCAGGCGGTATGTTTTTTGTTGTAACTACTCAAACCTCTTATTGTAGCAAAAAAAGTAGTCATAGGCAATACATAAATGAACTCCAAAAAAACTTAATGGAAACCAAAAATTTGAATTTGATACAATTTCCATGTGCCGTGATATATTGTTCTTTTTAAAAATTTTTGACCTTTTTTGGGGGGAGATTCAGGGACAGACTGGAAATTTTTCAACCGCTTAAAAATGTAGAAACTGTCAGGCATGGTAGCTCATGTCTGTAATCTTAGCGACTCGAGAGGCTTAGGTGGGAAGATCACTTGAGGCCAAGAGTTTGAGAGCAGCCCGGACACTGTAGCAAGTCCCCTTCTCTACAAACAACAACAACAACAACAACAACAACAAATTATCCGGGCATAGTGGGTCACCTGTAGTTCCAACTATTCAGGGGGCTGAGATGGGAGATTCCAACTTTTAGGAGTGCTTCCATAACAAGGAAAGCTTGTCAGAAGGGTGTTGTACCTGTTCCGTCTCATCACCAACCACATGGTATAGAAGTACAGAACTTTGTATATGTGGAAGATGATTCTTTACCCACACATGTAGGATCTGACCTGTTGTGGTTTGATTATATATCCATGGTTTAGATAATTTAAATTCAAAACACCTAAATAATTTTTTAAAGGAGAAGACTCTCTTTAAAATTTTTGAGACCAGCCTGGAAATTTTATACATACAGGAGAAAACTTTTTAAGATTTTTTATTTATTAAAAATTTTTAATTTTTTTTTTTTTTTTTTTTTTGAGACGGAGTCTCACTGTGTCTCCCAGGCTGGAGTGCAGTGGCGTGATCTCGGCTCACTGCAAGCTCCGCCTCCCGGGTTCACGCCATTCTCCCGCCTCAGCCTCCCAAGTAGCTGAGACTACAGGCGCTCGCCACCACGCCCGGCTAATTTTTTGTATTTTTAGTAGAGACGGGGTTTCACCGTGTTAGCCAGGATAGTCTCGATCTCCTGACCTCGTGATCCACCCGCCTCGGCCTCCCAAAGTGCTGGGATTACAGGCTTGAGCCACCGTGCCCGGCCAAAATTTTTAATTTTTATGGGTACATAGTAGGTGCATATATTTATGGGGTTTATGGAATATTTTGATACAGGCATACAATGTGCAATAATTACATCAAGGTAAATGAGGGTATCTATCACCTCAAACATATATTGTATTACAATCTTATTATACTCTTTTAGTTATTTTAAAATGTACAATTAAATTATTATTCACTGTAGTTACCCTGTTGTGCTATCAGATACCAGATCTTATTCATTCTTTCTGGTTTTTTTTGTACCCATTAGCCATCCCCACTTCCCCGCCAACCTCCTCACTACCCTTCCCAACCTTTGGTAACCATCATTCTACTCTCTATCTCCATGAGTTCAATTCTTTTAATTTTTATCTCCCAGAAATAGGTGAGAACATGCAAAATTTGTCTTTCTTTGCCTGGCTTGTTTCACTTAACATAAAGATATCTACTTTGATTCATGTTGTTGCAAATGACAGGATCTCATTCTTTTTTATGGCTGAATAGTACTCCATTGTTTATATGTACCACATTTAAAAATTTTTTCGTCTGTTGATGGATGCTTAGGTTGCTTCCAAATCTTGGCTATTGTGAACAGTGCTACAACAAACATGGGAGTGCAGATATCTCTTCAATGTACTGACTTCCTTTCTTTTGAATATATACCCAACAGTGGGATTGCTGGATTATATGGTGGTTCTATTTTTAATTTTTTGAGGAATCTCTAAATTGTTCTTGATAGTGTATGAGGGTTTCCTTTTCTCCGTATCCTCACCAGCATTTGTTATTGCCTGTCTTTTGGATATATACCATTTCAACTGTGGCAAGATATCTCATTGTAGTTTTTCTATGTGTTTTTGAGATGGAGTCTCACTCTGTGACCCAGGGTAGAGTGCAGTGGCACAGTCTCAGCTCACTGCAACCTCCACCTCCTGGGTAAGGGATTCTCCTGCCTCGGCCTGCCAAGTAGTTGGGATTACAGGCCCGCGCCACCACACCTGATTAATTTTTGTATTTTTAGTAGAGATGGAGTTTAACCTTGTTGGCCAGGCTGGTCTTGAACTCCTGACCTCAAATGATCTGCCCACCTCAGCCTCCCTAAGTGCTGAGATTATAGGCGTGAGCCACTGCACCCGGCCTTGAGCACCTTTTCATACACCTGTTTGCCATTTGTATGTCTTCTTTTGAGAAACGTCTATTCAGATCTTTTGCCCATTTTTTAATTGGATTATTAGATTTTGTTTCCATAGGGTTGTTTGAGCTCCTTATATATTATGGTTATTAATCCTGTGTCAGATGGATAGTTTGCAAATACTTTCTCCCATTCTGTGGGTAGTGTCTTCACTTTGTTGGTTGTTTCCTTTGCTGTGCAGAAGCTTTTTAACTTGATATGATCTGATTTGTCCATTTTTGCTTTGGTTCCTACGCTCGTGAGGTATTTACTCAAGAAATCTTTGCCCACTCCGATGTCCTGGAGAGTTTCCCCAATGTTTTCTTTTGGTAGCTTCATAGTTTGAAGTCTTAGATTTAAATCTTTAATCTATTTTTATTTGACTTTTGTATATGTGAGAGATAGAGGTCTAGTTTTATTCTTCTGCATATGGATATCCAGTTTTCCCAGCACCATTTATCAAAGAGACTGTTCTTTCCCCAATGTATATTTTTGGCGTGTTTGTTGAAAATGAGTTCACTGTAGATGTAGGGATTTGTTTCTGGGTTCTCTATTCTGTTCCATTGGTCTATGTGTCTGTTTTTATGCCAGTACCATGCTGTTTTGGTTACTATAGCTCTGCAGTATAATTTGAAGTCAGGTCATGTCATTCCTCCAGTTTTGTTCTTTTTGCCTAGGATAGCTTTGACTATTCTGTCACTTTTGTAGTTCTATATAAATTTTAGGATTTGTTTTTTCTATTTCTGTGAAGAATGTTATTGGTATTTGGAATCTATAGATTTAGTACAATCCCTACTACTACACAGATTCTGCTTTAGGTAGGATGGACATTTTTACAATATTGATTGTTCCAATCCATGGACATGGACTTTTTTTTTTTTTTTTTTTTGGTATTCTTTTCAGTTTCTTGCATCAGTGTTTTATAGTTGTCATTGTAGATATATTTCACTTATTTGGTTAAATTAATTCCTAGGTATTTAATTTTATCTGTAGTTATTATAAATGGGGTTACTTCCTTGATTTCTTTTTCAGATTGCTTCCTGTTGGTATGTAGAAATGCTAGTGACTTTTGTAAGTTGATTTTACTGAATTTGCTTATCAGTTCTAATAGTTTTTTGGTTGAGTCTTTAGGTTTTTCCAAATACAAGATCATATCATCTAAAAACAAGGATAATTTGACTCCTTCCTTTCCGGTTTGAGTGCCCTTTATTTCTTTCTCTTGACTCATTGCTCTAACTAGGACTTCTAGTACTATATTGGATAACAGTAGTGAACGTGGGCATTGTTGTCATGTTCTAAATCTTAGAAGAAGGGCTTTCAGTTTTTCCCCATTCAGTATGATACTAGCTGTGGGTTGTTGTATATATTTTATTATGTTGAGGTATGTTTCTTCTATACTCAGTTATTTTTAGGGTTTTTATCATGAAGGGATGTTGAATTTTATCAAATGCTTTTTCAGCATCAGTGGAAATGATCATATGGTTCTTGTCCTTCATTCTGATGATAGGCTGTATCACGTTGATTGGTGTATGTTGAACCATTCTTGTATCCTTGGGATACATCCCACTTGATCGTGATGAATGATCTTTTTAATGTGTTGTTGAATTTGATTTGTTAGTATTTTGTTGAGGATTTTTGCATAAATGTTCATCAGAGCCTGTAGTTTTTTTTTTGTTTTGTTTTGTTTTGTTTTAATGTGCCTTTGTCTGGTTTTGATATCAGGGTAATACTGGTCTCATAGAATGAGTTCGGAAGTATTCCTTTCACCTCCATTTTTTGGAATTGTTTGTGTAAGATTGGTGTTAGTTCTTTAAATGTTTGGTAAAATTCAGCAGTGGAGCCTTGGGTCCCAGGCTTTTCTTTGCTGCTGGGATACTTTTTTTGTTTTGAGATGGAGTTTCACTCTTGTTGCCCAGGCTGGAGGGCAATGGCATGATCTCGGCTCACTGCAACCTCCGCCTCCTGGGTTCAAGTGATTCTCCTGCTTCAGCCTCCCAAGTAGCTGGGATTATAGGCATGCGCCACCACACCCGGCTAATTTTGTAGTTTTAGTAGAGACGGGTTTCTCCATGTTGGTCAGGCTGGTCTCGAACTCCTGACCTCAGGTGATCCGCCCACCTTGGCCTCCCAAAGTGCTGGGATTACAGGCGTAAGCCACCATGCCCTGCCGACTGAGAGACTTTTCACTTTGACTTTGACCTTGCTACTTGTTATTGGTCTGTTTAGGTTTTGGATTTCTTCATGATTCAATCTTGGGAGGTTGTATGTGTCAAAAAACGTATCCACTTTTTCTAGGTTTTCCAATTTATTGGCATATAATTGCTCAGAGTAGCCTCAAATGGTCCTTTGAGTTTCTGCAGTATCAGACATAATGTCTCCTTTTTCATCTCTGATTTTATTTATTTTGGTCTTCTCTCTTTTTTTCTTAGTCTGGCTAAAGGTTTGTCAATTTTGTTTATTTTTTCAAAGAAACAATTTTTTATTTTGTTGATCTTTTCTTTTTCAAAGAAACAATTGAATTATTTTCTTCATTTCAATTTCATTTATATCTGCTCTGATCTTTATTTCTTTTCTACTAACTTGGGGTTTGGTTTGGTCTTGCTTTTCTATTTATTTAAGATGTATTGTTAGGCTATTTATTTGATGCTTTTCTACTTTTTTGATATAGGAACTTATAGCTATAAACTTCCCTCTTTGGGCGCAGTGGCTCACACCTGTAATCCTAGCACTTTGGGAGGCTGAGGCGGGCAAATTGCCTGAGTTCAGGAATTCCAGACCAACCTGGGCAACATGGTGAAACCCTGTCTCTACTAAACATACAAAAAATTAGTTGGGCATTGGTGGTGCACGCCTGTAATTCCAGCTACTCGGGAGGCTAAGGCACAAGACTCACTTGAAGCCGGGAGGCGGAGGTTGCATTGAGCTGAGATCGCACCACTGCACTCCAGCCTGGGCAACAGAGCAAGACTCTGTCTCAAAATCAATCAATCAATCAATCAATCAATCAATAAACAAACTAACTTCCCTCTTAGTACTGCTTTAGCTGTATCCTATAGGTTTGGGTATGTTATGTTTCCATTATCATTTGTTTCAAGAAATTCCTTCATGTTTGTACTGTTTCCAAAATTCTTGTTATTGATTTCTAGTTTTATTCCACTGTGGTCAGAAAATGCTTGATATTACTTCAATCCTTTGAGTGTTTTAAGACTTGTCTTGTGACCTAACGTATAATCTGTCCTTGAGAATGATCCATGTACTGAGGAGAAGAATGTGTATTCCACAGCCATTGGATGAAATGTTCTGTAAATATCTATTAGATCCATTTGGTTTGTAGTGCAGATTAAGTCCAGTGTTTCTTTGTTGATTTTTCTGTCTGGATGATTTGTCCAATGCTGAAAATGGGGTATTGAAGTCTCTAACTATTATTGTTTTGGAGTCTTATCTATTTAGCTCTAATAATACTTTCATTATATATCTGGGTGCTCCAGTGTTGGTGCATATATATTTAAAATGCCTTCATCCTCTTGCTAAATTAACCCCTTTATCATTATATAATGACATTACTTTGTCTCTTTTTGTAGTTTTTGTCTTGAAATCTATTTTGTCTTATACAAATATAGTTAGTCTTGTTCTTTTTCCATTTCCATTGATATAGAATATCTTTTTTCATCCTTTCATTTTCATTCTATATGTTTCTTTAAAGGAGAAGTGTGTTTCTTGTAGGCAACAGATCATTTAATCTTTCTTGCTTTTTTATCCATCTAGCCACTCTGTGTCTTTTGATTGGAGAATTTAGTCCATTTACATTCAGTGTTATTATTAATAAATAAGGACTTACTCCTGCCATTTTGTTATTTGTTTTCTGGTTATTTTTTGGTCTTCTCTTTCTTCTTTTCTTCTTTCCTATTTTCCTTTTAGTGGAGGTGATTTTCTCTGGTGGTATGTTTTAATTTCTCCCTTTTTATTTTTTGTGTATCCACTGTATGTTTTTAGATTTGTGGTTACCATGAAGTTTGCAAATAATATAGCACATTGTTTTAAACTGATGACAACACCGATTGTATAAACAAACAAGCAAAAAAAACTAATAAAAGCTTTATACTTAGGCTGGGCACAGTGGCTCATGCCTGTAATCCCAGCACTTTGGGAGGCCGAGGTGGGCGGATCATGAGGTCAAGAGATTGAGACCATCTTGGTCAACAAGGTGAAACCCCGTCTCTACTAAAAATACAAAAATTGGCCAGGCATGGTGGCGTGTGCCTGTAGTCCCACTACTCGAGAGGCTGAGGCAGGAAAATTGCTTGAACCCGGGAGGTGGAGGTTGCAGTGAGCCGAGATCACGCCACTACACTCCAGTCTGGGTGACAGCGATACTCCGTCTCAAAAACAAACAAACAAAAAAAACTTTATACTTTAACTTCTTACCCCCCACTTTCTAATTTTTTGTTGTTTCTATGTATATCTTATTGTACTGTGTCTTGAAAAGTTGTAGTTTTGTTTTTGATCAGTTCATCTTTCTGCTTGAAATACGAGTTTACACACTACAATTACTTGAATCTGTGTTTTTCTGTGTACTTACTATTACCAGTGAGTTTTATACGTTCAGATGATTTCTTATTGATCATTAGCATCCTCTTCTTTCTGATTGAAGAACTCACTTTATTGTTTCTTATAAGACAGGTCTGGTGTTGATGAAATCCTTTAGCTTTTGTATGTCTGGGAAAGTCTTTATTTCTCTTTCATGTTTGAAGGATATTTTCACCGGATATAGTGTTCTAGGGTAAAAGATTTTTCCTTTAACACTTTAAATATGTCATGCCACCCTCTCTCGGCCTGTAAGGTTTCCACTGAGAGGTCTGCTGGCAGATGTATTTGGAGCTCCATTGTATGTTGTTTCTTGCTGCTTTTAGGATCCTTTCTCTATCCTTGACCTTTGGGAGTTCGGATATTAAATGCTTTGAGGTAGTCGTCTTTGGGTTAAATCTTCTTGGTGTTCTATAACCTTCTTGTACTTGAATACTGATGTCTTTCTCTAGGCTTGGGAAGTTCTCTATTGTTATCCCTTTGAATAACCTTTCTATGTCTGTCTCTACCTTCTCTTTAAGGCCAATAACTCTTATATTTGCCCTTTTGAGGCTATGTTCTAGATCTTGTAGGTGTGCTTTATTCTTTTGTATTCTTTTTTCTTTTGTCTCCTCTGGGTATGTGTTTTCAAATAGCCTGTCTTCAGACTCACAGTTCTTTCTTCTGCTTTAGCAATTCTGCTATTAGGAGACTCTGGTGCATTCTTCAGTGTGTCAATTGCATTTTTCCACTACAGAATATCTGCTTTATTCTTTTTTTAATTATTTCAATTTCATTGTTAAGTTTATCGATAAAATTCTGAATTCTTTCTTATGTTATCTCGAATTTCTTTGAGTTTCCTCAAAACAGCTATTTCGAATTCTGTCTGAAAGGTCACATATCTCTGTCTCTCTGAGATTGGCCTCTGATGCCTTACTTAGTTTGGTCAGATCATGTTTTCCTCCTGGTCTTGATGCTTGTGGATGTTTGTCAGTGTCTGGGCGTTGAAGAGTTGGGTATTTGTTGACTTCTTAGGAATCTGGGCTTATTTGTACCTGTCCTTCTTGGGAAGGCTTTCCAGATATTCGAAGGGACTTGGGTGTTGAGATCTAAGTTTTTGGTCACTGCAGCCATATCTGCATTAGGTGGCACCCCAAGCTCAGTAATGCTGTAGTTCTTACAGACTTGTAGAGGTATCACCCTTATGGTCTTGGGTAAGATCCAGATGAATTATCTGGACTGTGAGGCAGAGACTCTTGTTCTCTTCCCTTACTTTCTTCCAAACAAACGGAGTCTCTCTCTGTCTCTGTGCTGAACTGCCTGGACCTAGAGGTGAGGTGACACAAGCAACCCTGTGGCCACCAACACTGGGACTCACTGGGTCAGTCCTGAAGCCAGTACAGCATTGAGTCTTGTCCAAGGGGTGCTGTGACCACAACCTGGCTACTGCGTATGTTCTCTCAAGACTCTAGGGCTCTACAGTCAGCAGGTAGTGAAGCCAGCTAGTCTTGTGCCCTTCCCTTCAGGGTGGCAAGTTCCCCTGGACCCTGGGCAAGTCCAGAGATGCTGTTCAGGAGCCAGGGCTTGGAGTTGGAAACCTTAGAGAGAAATCTATCTGGTGCCCTATTCCATTGCAGCTATGCTGGCAGTGAAACCACAAGACAAATCCTTCCTACTCTTTCGTCCTCCCCTTCCCGCAGGCAGAGGAGTCTCTTCCCATGTCCACCACCACCACGGGCCCACGAGTACCAGGGCACCACTGATGTTCACTTAAGGCCCAAGGGCTCTTAAGTCAGCTTGCGGTGAATGCTGCCAGGCCTAGAACTCACCCTTCAGGGCAGTGGGCTCCCCTCTGGCTCACGGTAGGTCTAGAAATGCCATGCAAGAGCCAAGGTCTGGAATCAGGGACCCCAAGAGCCTGTTTGGTACTGTTCCCCATTTTGACTGAGCTGGTACCTAAGCTGCAAGACAAAGTCTCCTTTATTCTTCCCTCTCCATTTCTCAAGCAGAAGGATTCTCTCCTCATAGCCAACACAGTTGGGAATTTGCTGGGACACACCTGAAGTCAGCATGTCTCAGAGTCTTACCTAAGACCCATGGCATGTACTAGCTGGTTACCGCTGCTGATAGAGTCCAAGGGCTGTTTAGTCAGCAGGTGATGAATCCTGCCAGGACTGGTTCCCTTCTGGCCCAAGATATGTCTAGAAATGTCCGGGAGCTAGGGCCTGGAATGGGGCCTTATGATCCTTCCTGGTGCTCTTTCCTACTGTGGCTGAGCTAGTATCTAAGCTGCAAAACAACATCCTCTTTACTCTTCCCTCAAGCGGAAGAAAGGGGTCTCTTTTGAAGCTGGGAGCTTCAAGCTGCACTGCCTTGGGTTGGAGGAGGGGTGGCGTAAGCACTCCCTTAGCCAGCCTGGCTGACGTCTCACTAGGTCATGTGCCCCTCAAGTCCCTTGGCTCCAAGCCCAGCACATCACTAGGACTTGCCCAGGAGTTGTAGTCTTTGTGGCCTAGACAGCCTTTCAAGTTTATTTAGAACCCCAGAGCACTTTAGCCCATGGTGGCAGGGCTTACCGAAATTACAGATATGAACGCTGGGTTGGGTGATTCCTCTCTGGCTAGGGCTCTTCTGAATGCTCCCTCTGTGGGTACCTGCTGAATCCTGTCTGGTGTTACCAGCACTGAGTTCCAATGCAAAGTTCCACAATCACTGAGCTCTGCCTGCCCCAAGCATACAGATTGCCCATGTGGCTGCTGCCAGGGGATGAGAGAGGGGTGTATTTCAAGACTGTTTTTCCTGCCTTCTTCAGTGCCTCTTTCAGTGATATGTAGTTAAAACCAGGTACTGTGATTGCTCACATGGTTTTCATTCTTATTGAAGGTGCTTTTTTGTGTGTAGATAGTTGTTAAATTTGGTGTTCCTGCAGGAAGGATGATCAGTGGAGGCTTCTATTCGGCTTATTCCCTGTCCTCCCAGGAGAAGATTCTTTATGTTCATTTAAAAAACAGAAACATTCAGATAGTAGAATTATTCTAAGACAGTTTTAAAAAAGAAACTATCATTACAACTGAAGAATAATTTGCTATAGTGAGGAGCATGTGGGGTTGGTATTGGGTGCCGTGGGCCACATGATCTGGGCAGCATGCTGTAGATCATTCATTACAATTTCAGTGTGATGTCACTGTGGTCATGTAGTGGTTCTTAGTCTATTTTGGAAGATAACTATTTTAAAACATTGAATTAAAAATATTTATGGTTATGGGCTGGGCATAGTGGCTGATGCCTGTAATCCCAGCACTTTGGGAGGCTGAGACCAGGTGGATCACCTGAAGTCAGGAGTTCGAGACCAGCCTGGCCAACATGGTGAAACCACGTCTCTACTAAAAATACAAAAATTAGCCGGGCGTGGTGGCGGGCACCTGTAATCCTAGCTGCTTGGGAGGCTGAGGCAGGAGAATCGCTTGAACCCAGGAGGTGGAGGTTGCAGTGAGCTGAGATCATGCCACTGTACTCTAGCCTGGGCGACAGAGCAAGACTTTGTCTCAGAACTAAAAAAAAATTATGGTTATGGTCAGGTGCAGTGGCTCACACCTGTAATCCCAGCACTTTGGGAGGCCGAGATGGGAGGATCACTTGAGGCTAAGAATTTGAGATCAGTCTAGAAAACATAGTGAGATCCCATCTCTACAAAAAGTTTAAAAATTAGCTGGGTGTGGTGGTACATGCCTGTAGTCCCAGCTACGTGGGAGGCTGAGGTGAGAGGATCACTTGAGCCTAGGAGTTTGAGGCTACAGTGAGCTGTGATCACACCACTGCACTCCAGCCTGGGCAACAGAGCAAGACTTTGTCTCAAATAAATGAAAGAAAAGAAAATTTATGGTTATAAATGGTTCATCATTTTCATTTGTCACATATAAATATCTTCTGTTCGCTTGGTTCTTGTCCACTGCCAGCTCCCACATTCCTGGATCAATCCTACAGTCTGCCTTCTCTGTTTCTGCCTATGCCTTAAAAACCGAGTGCTGTAAAGTTATGGAATTGCTGCCTCTCTAAGCTCAAGTCTCTAAACTCCAATCTTATTTGAGTTCTCTTTACCAGTCACCTTTTTTTTTTTTTTAATTTTACATTGGTTAGTTGCCTTTGCCTTTTTCTTCAGCAGCTGTTACAGACTTCTACTCATCTCAGACCCCTTCCTAATCTCTGTCTCATTGTCATCCAACCCACCTTGGATCTGGGATACCAAAAAGTTTAGGCTTTCTCTTGTGAACTGTTTCAACTTCCTTCTGACTTTCTCATTACATGTCTCTGTTTGACCTCATTTTTACTTTTTTCCTTTCTGTCCCAGAGGAAGAGGTTTAGCTCTTCCCATTTTAGATAGTTGTGACATCTGTCTAAATATATGATTCTTGATACCATCTCATCCACCTCCTCGGTGACTTAACAACATCATTTATATCCTTGATCTTCAGTCTTTCCATCTCCATTAACTTCATTCCCTTAAAAAAAAAAAATGACAAAATAGATCCCGTAAATCTCTAATCCTATCTATACATGCTCTTTTAGATTTATCATTTCATTTTCTGTTTGATAATAGAGCATTTATCCTCACCTTTTCTCTGAAACCATGCTTGCTAAGATCACCAAGGATCCCCTGTCAAATCATTCATTCTTTCAGTGGAATCACCAGGGAGTTTATATGAAGTGATGGAGACAAGACTGAGAATGGACCCCAATGGACATCAACAGTTAAGGGAATTGCTGAAGGAAAAGATAATGAAGGAAATTAGAAGCCAGGGTTGAAGGAGAAAGCCAGGAGAGTGTGGTGTTCCAAAAAGAAGAGAGTTTTTAAGAAGGAGGGGAGTTAGGTGTTAAATGCTATACAGATGTAAAATAAAATCAGTTTTGAAAATAATTCACTGACTTTAGCAGCAAAGCAGTTTTTTAAGTGTTAGGGTAGATGGTAAGGTTAAATTGGACTGGTTAGAGACATTATTTGTAGGGAAGCAAAACAAGCTGGGGTAGAAAACGGTTTTGAAAATATTGACTGTGAAGAATAAGGGAGTTAGAGTTGCCGGAGAGGATTGCAAGCTCTAGGGAAAATGTTTTTTCAAACAATATATAACAGACTTGATGGGCCAGGCGCGGTGGCTCATGCTTGTAATTCTAGCACTTTGGGAGGCTGAGGTGGGCATATCACTTTGAGCTCAGGAGTTTGAGTCCAGCCTGGGCAACATGGTGAAACCCTGTTTCTACAAAAAATACAAAAATTAGCCAGGTATGGTGGCTTACACCTGTAGTCCCAGCTACTCAGGAGGCTGAGGCTAGAGAATTGTTTGAGCCCAGGAAGCGGAGGTTGTAGCGAGCCAAGATCATACCACTGCACTCCAGCTTGGGCAAGAGTGAGACCCTGTCTCCAAAAAAAAAAAAAAAAAAGTATGACAGACTTGAATATGTTTAGGTGCCTATGGAAAAGAGTTTGGAGAGGAAGAAAGCAAGATTGGAAAAAGGGAATAAAAATGGACTGAAGTCCTTGAAAAGAAAGGAAGGAATATGATTCAAAGCATGAATAGGAAGATTGGCCTTATTTACATAGAAACGGGATATTTTACACAGTAAGAGACCTATTAATATGGGATGCCTTGGGGCCAGTCCTTGAATAAGCTCATCTCTTTTCTGTCATGGTGATTGTACCTATTCCCATGGTTTTAAATACCATCTAATCTAAATGCTGACAAGTCCCAAACTCTCCTGAATTCCAGCCTTGCATCTCTAACTGCCATCTTTATATCTTCTCTCAGGTGTCGATTCTATAGACATTTCAAAACTTAGCATGTCAAAACTGAATTCCTCTGAAACTTATTTCTTCTGCAGTCTTGCCTTACCTCCCAGCAACTTGGGCAGAAAGTCTTGTTGTCATTGTTGACTCCTCTCTCTAATACTAATTATCAGCAAATCCTTTTGGCTCTACTTTCAATATATTCATAGTCTAACCACTTCTCACTACTTTAGTCTAAGCCACATTGTCACATCTTACGTGGATTATTGCATAGCCTTCCAAATGGTCTCTGCTTCTGTTGTTGCTGTTTCCGTCATCTGTTTTCAGTTTATAGCCAGAGGGAACTTGTTAAAACCTATGTCAGATCATGTCACTCTTAGGTTCCGGCTCTTGCAGTGGCTTCTCATGTCACGGGGTAATGAAAGCCGAAGTCCTTAAAATTGACTACAATTATATTAAACTATGAACTCTTATTTGTATTTCTCCTTGTTCATTCTGCTACATTCTTTTGTCTTGTTTTAGAGACAAGGTTTTGCTCTTGTCATTGCCCCAGGCTGGAGTGCAGTGGTGTAATCACAGCTCACTGTAGCCTCAACCTCTTGGGCTCAGGCAATCCTCCCACCTCAGCCTCCTGAGTAGCTGGGACCAGGCTGGAGTGCAGTGGTGTAATCACGGCTCACTGTAGTCTCTACCTGTTGGGCTCAAGTGATTCTCTCACCTCAACTTCCTGAGTAGCTGGGACCACAAGCGTGCACCACCATGCTTGGCTAATTCTGAAATTTTTTGTAGAGACAGGGTCTCCCTGTGTTGCCTAGGCTAGTCTTCAACCACTGGGTTCAAGTGATCCTCCTGCTTCAGCCTCCCAAAGTGCTGGGATTACAGGCATGAGCCATTGCACCCAGCCTCCTCCTTTTTCTTTTCTTTGTTTCTTTTTCTTTTTCTTTTCCTTTTTGTTATTTTTTAGAGATGGAGTTTTGCTCTGTTGCTCAGGCTGGAGTGCACTGGTGCCATCATAGCTCACTGCAGCCTTGAATTTCTGGGCTCAGGCCATCCTCCTGCCTTAGGCTCCCAAGTAGCTGTGATTACCGATGTGAGCCACTGTGCCCAGCTCTGCTACACTCCTTCAGATCTCTAGTTCTTAATCATTTTTAGTCAGAAGGTCAATATACAGGATTACCTTTTTGCTATAGTTACCTATAACTATGTAGTCTTTTTTTTTTTTTTTTAATTGAGGTGTAAAATACACAAATACTAAGTCTACAGCACATACAACACCATCCACATCGAGATATTGAACGTTCTCATCTCTGTAGAACATTCTCTTATACTCTTTCCCTGTTGGAAGCTCCCTGCCTCTCACCCCTACCCCTATGTAACCACTATTCAGACTTATATCACCCCATAAATTAGCTTGTCTGTTTCTGAACTTGAGCTCTACTTATTTAATACTGTTAGCTGTAATACTGTAGCCTGACCCTCCACACCAACCCCAGCTTCTGCACTTTGTTTTTTACCCTGTAGTACTTTTTCTTTCTTCTGTCTCTCTTACCACTTTCTAACATATAATTTATTATGTTTGATATTTATTGTCTCTCTCCTGGAATCTAAGCTGTACAAGGGCAGGGATTTTTGTTCTGTAACCACCCAAAACAGTCCCTAATACACAGTAAGTGTTTGATAAATATTAGTGAAATGAATGAATGAGAGGACTGATGAATGGATGTAAATTTGTAGGCAATCCAGATGGGAGGATTCAGAAATTGAAGAAAATCCCATGTTGTATTTTTATGTTTTTAGAGAATAAGGGATAAAGTTGTCTTTTGGGAGTGCAGAGGAGGTGATGGGATTGGGGTTTTGAAGACAGTGAAGGAAGTTTGAAATGTTAGGAGCATGGGAGATTGAGGATTTGGGCAACATAGATTTATTGCTTATTGTTGGATCCTCAGTGTTCTGGCTGTGTATAATACCAGCCAATGTGGTTGAATGAGTTACTTCAGCAGAACTTAGCTCAGGTGTAGAAACAGAGAAAGCTGACAGTGTTTTTTGCTGTGTAGGTTCAGTGGAAGGCCAGAGAGATAAAGGAGTTAGCCAGATACTGACTGAAGTGATAAGACTTTGAGTTTTGGCTAGCCTAAGAAGGAAGTGATAGGCAAGAAAAACAGATTGGGATAGTATAAAAGGATCGTTTCCAGAGGTGTGGTTGAGTTCAAGCTATTTCCAAATAGACATAATGAAAAAAATAGAATGAGATATTGATAAAAGGATTAGCAGTTGTCATAAAAGTTAAGATACCATAGTTGATTGGTTTTAAGGAATACTTTCTTTTCCGTTTTAACGTTTCTAAAGTTGAGATGCCAGTTTAATTGGTAACACTTTCTTCTTACTATTATGTGAAATGATGGCAAGTCTTCCAATTAGTGGCAGATTTGATGAAATACAGTATGTGAATGTTAGATTCCAGAAGTGTAGCAGTTATAAGTACTGACAACATTACCAGGGTATGGCCACTAGAGAATGTAACTAAAAAGGAGTCGAGATCAAGTATCTGATTAGATAAATTATGCCCATGGACTTCAAAGACACAGAGTCATGAGCTAGTTGTAAGAGTTTTCAGCAAATGAGTGACTAGAGGTAGCAGATGACAGCATAGAAATAGGTAGATAGGAAAATTCACCTTCAAGTCATCCCTTCAAATCTCATGTGTCACTTTCTCAGAGATCTTCCCATAAATCTCCTCTCCTCAAGTCTAACTATGGTTTTCTTCTATACTGTCTCATAATATCTTATACTTTTTCTTGTATAATTCTTTATTCATTTCTAATTGCATATTTTGTTATGTAATTATATTATGTTTCTCTTTCACCAGATTGTAAACTCATTGACTGTAGTAATTGTTTTTATACAGTGCCTAGCACATTGTCTTAGCCCATTCAGGCTGTTACACAAACTACCATAGACTGGGTGACTTAAAAACAACAGTTTTTTTTTTTTTTTTTTTTGAGACAGAGTCTCGCTCTGTCGCCCAAGCTAGAGTGCAGTGGCACCATCTCGGCTCACTGCAAGCTCCGCCTCCCGGGTTCACACCATTCTCCTGCCTCAGACTCCCGAGTAGCTGGGACTACAGGCGCACACCACCATGCCCGGCTAACTTTTTGTATTTTAAATAGAGACGGGGTTTCATCGTGTTTGCCAGGATGGTCTTGATCTCCTGACCTCGTGATCCGCCCGCCTCGGCCTCCCAAAGTGCTGGAATTACAGGCGTGAGCCACCGCGCCTGGCCAAAAACAACAGTTTATCTCTCATAGTTCTGGAGGCCAGGAAGTTCAAGAACAAGGCACCAACAGATTCAGTTTCTGGTTAGGGCCCACTTCCTGGTTCATAGAGAGCCATCTTCTCGCTATGTCCTCGCATAGTAGAAGGGATGAGAGAGCTCTCAGCTCTCTTTTATAAGGGCACTGATCCCATTCAGTCCTCATGACCTAATCGTTTCCCAAAGGCCTCACTTCCAAATACTAGCACATTGGAGATTAGGTTTCAACATATGAATTTGGGCCAGGGGTGGGGTGGGGACACATAGGACACATTCTAGGCACTGAATAAATGAATTGAAGTAGAGAATGTGAGCTGTCTGTAACTAGATTAAAGATATATTACTCTGGAATAAGGTTCTAGAAGCCACAGTGACAGTACAGAGGACATTTTACTAAATTTGATTCTGTTTCAGTGGTTGGCTTATTTGCTGCATTTTTTAGCTTTATCTGTTTTCTCTGAGCCTCAGTTTCCTCCTGTTAGATTAAGATACTAATGCCTGTCTGACAGGGTTATGGTAACCATTAAATGAGTTTAGTATGGAAAGCACGTCATACAGCACCTACCATGTAGTTGGTGCTCTGTAAGTGATCGGCTGAATGGCCATCTTCATTTTTTTTCCTTCTGAAAAAAACCCTGTCTCACCTGGATCATTGCAGCTGACACCTGACTGATAGTCTTGCTTTTGTCCCTCCTCCCTCTCTTTTCTTCTCTACACTTATGCTGAATGATTCTTCTCAAACCCGGATCATGTCATCTTCCTTTTTTATATTTCTTTAACCTCTGCTCATTGTTACATGATCAAGTTCAGACCTCTTAGCTTGGAATTCAAAGCAGTTCAGGGTCCAGTGCCTTGGTTCTTTCCTAATCCCCTACTGTCCTGTGCTGCCATTTCTCTCCTGCCTTTCCTGTTACACTCCAGCAACATCATGTCATTTGTTTCCCATGCATCCCACATGTTCAGCACTCTTTACCTTTGCTCTGGAATTTCTCTCTGACTGAAATGTCCTTCTCCTTCTAGGTCTGATGGAGTCCTATTCATTGTTAAAGTTACCACCTTTCCCAACCTTTATATATTTTCCTATAATTGCATGATTACACTGTTATAAATATAAATTTACATGTCTTTCTTTAAACAAGACTGAATTGCTTGAGGACAAAAGCTATGTATTTACCTTTATCCACAACACCTGTATCTAGTGGGTGATTAGTAAAAGTTGATTGAACCAAAGGGACTGTGGAGAATTTACAACCTGTTTGTTTTACCTAAAACAGTTACTAGAAGGAGATAGCTTTTGAGTATAGGTTTAACAAGAGAAAAATCTTAGGTGGGAATCCAATAGAGAGGGGAGAAAATGGTACAGTTATGAAAATTAGCAGTCAGCCATTTTAGTACTAATGTCAGGCCAAAATATGAACAATATTCATTTATCTAGGAAATTAACAATAGGACACAATTCTACTCTTGTTTCAGAGGCTGAAGAGGAGATACAAGAGATCTGACAGAAAAAACGAAATGAAACCCCAGAGGGCCAGAGAGACTTGACAGAAATGGCAGATAACAAACTTGGTTTGGGCCTGAAATGTGATCTGGCAGTCAAAGGAAAGCCAGTGCTATTCTGGGCAGCTAACAAAGAAGGGTTGTGCCACAGCATAGGGAGTTGGCAAGAGCCCACTGGGAGTATTACATTTAGCACAGTGTCAGCATGATAGAAACAGAAGGTGGTGAGCTCTGAGAGCAACTGTAGTGCTGAGGGGGATAAATACCTGAATTTATGAAGATCAGTTAACAAATTCAAGCATGCAGAGTTGACTGAATTCCAACTACAAGATCCAGGAGAGACACTCCCAAATATTTGAAGGGTGTTAACATTGGAAGAATAGTGGAATTATTTAGCCTGGACTACTGAACTTTGTAAGAAGGTGAAACCAAGGGCAGGGCAAATGTATACCTCTCTAAAAGAAATACCCTGATGTAGTTTTTGGGTGAGTCGGGTGCCTTCATCCCCCAGGACTTTTTGTAGTATGAAGCTGTAAGACCAAAATGAAAGATTTGAGAGTTCTTTCTCTGGAGAAATGGTTGAGGAATATTTTGATCTTGTGAATAAAGAGTTTTTGTCCCAGAGACAGATTATGAAGGGTTGATTTAATATTTATTAGCCATGCACAGTATATTAAGCACTGTATACAACACAGTACATAGTTCTTGAGGTTCTAAAATAAAACTACTGGCCATTATACGCTTTATGCATTCTCGGTGTGTTTCAATAGTTTAGAAACTTTGGCAAATTTCCTAAGACTTTCCCTTTGGAATAGAATGATGGAGGAAATAGGCCAAATGTAAATGTAAAACAAGAAGAGATGAAATCCTATTGAAACGAATGTTTCCTTTCACAAGCTGGCAAAACATATATCCTTGAGTCGAGAGTTTCCTCGGTGATGGGGATGAAGAAGCCTTGAGCTGATACATGATAGCATGTTTGTTCTTCAGGATATTTTAAATGCCAGATAGAGGTGCTATATTGCCTTCATTACTGGCCAGGTCTCTGTTATTTCTCAGTTCAAGATAGGTCAAGGGAAAATTCGTTGATTCACTTAGAGACAGTTCTGTTTCCTGAGGCAGATGTACTTGAATTTTCAAGTGAAATGGTCAAAAAGCCCAGAGTATACTTAGATTTAAAAAAAAAAACTTATATCTCTTCTTTTACATCTGGGCTTCATGACTTCCATCTGCTTGTCTACAGAAGCCATCATGCAATTTTAAAGATAATGTTAGGGATGAAGAATGTGGAGTCAGGTTCTATTTAAATAGGCAATGGAGTCTTTCATCAATTAACTAAATTATCTTATGCTCCCTGTGTCAGTGTAGATCCTCCAAGATAGTCTTAAAGGCATAAGATTTATTGAACCACAAACAATCAGTTGGGAGGGAGCTGGGAGTAGTCTGGGAGAGCTTTTCAAATATAATGCAAGGCTAATACCTGTGAAGGAAGACTAGGAAGAAAAAGGTTGGGTAGGAAATCTTGCAGACCACAGCATAGTTGAGAAAATCCCAGCCATGCAAATGTAGAGTCCCCACGCAAAAGTTGCCTGTAAGCAGAATCCCATATGGGGCAGGTGGGCAGGCACTACTACCCCTGCCTTGCTCAGTCACTGACTGGGAGCAGCTTAGGCAAAGAGTGCTTTCAGTGTTCATGGGGCTGGTGGCTAGAGGCTAAACTGTGGTCCATACAATAGGTTCTCTTGAAGCAGATCTGAGCAACACATCTTGGCCACCACACTTCCCTAGCAAGCTTATTTATTTCATGACAAAGTTCACAAAGTTTTAAGGTGTCTTGCCATATAACATTTACAATAGCATAATAAATACTAGGGAAGATAGAAATAAAAGTAGAGGGCTGGGCACAGTGGCTCACACCTGTAATCCCAGCACTTTGGGAGGCCAAGGCAGGCAGATCACAAGGTCAAGAGATCGAGACCATCCTGGCTAACACGATGAAACCCTGTCTCTATTAAAAATACAAAAAGTTAGCCGGGCGTGGTGGTGTGCGCCTGTAGTCCCAGCTACTTGGGAGGCTGAGGCAGGAGTAGGGTGTGACCCGGGAGGTGGAACTTGCAGTGAGCTGAGATCGCGCCACTGCACTCCAGCCTGGGCAACAGAGCAAGACTCCGTTTCAAAAAAAAAAAAAAAAAAGAAAAAGAAATAAAAGTAGAAACTCAAAGAACTTACTATAATGTTCCTCTGGATAAACAAAAGTTTTCTGGGATATTTTTCAAGGAAGATTCACACTGAAAACTGAGGGATAATGACTTCATTGTCTACAATACTCATGCAATAAATATATTCAGTTTTATTTTCTAATGTCTCTTTTATGTAGTGCATTTTGAGAAAACCCAAGGGTTTCACATTATAACACAACTCATTGATGATAAGTATGTGGAAGCTAAGATTATATAGAAGAGTCAGATAGCTGACAATGTGTATGGTTGGAATAGAGAATAGAACTATGAATTTTCAGAGAAGGAAATGGACTGAACAGCATTTAAATAATCTTGCATAAATATGACTTCTGTGAAACAAATTTTGTGTTATTCTTTTTTTAAGAGACAGGTCTTGCTCTTTTGCCATGGCTAGACTTAAACTTCTGGGCTCAAGTGATCCTTCCGCCTCAGGCTCTTGAGTAGCTAGGACTACAGGCATGTGCCACTGTGCCCAGATTATAAAACAAACTTTTGGTTAAAAGTTTGAAACAATAGACTATTCAAAAGTATATTCCTTAAAATAGAAAGTCTATTAACAGACCCAAAAGATATGTAATATAAGATAAAGGTGGCATTTTAAATCAATGGTGGCGGGTAGGACTGTGGAAGAGAATGGATTATTTAGTAAATGGTGTAGAGAAAGTTGGGTAGCCAATATGGAAAATAAACTTGTATTCATACCTCACATTTTATATCAGGATAAATTCCAAATGGATCAAATATTAAATGTAAGAAATGGAACTATGGTACTAAAAGAAACTATGGGAGAATTAAAAAACATAATTTTGTGTAGTATATACTGTGTGATAAAATATTGCAGAAGCCATGAAAGAATAGACTGTAATTTTTTTTTTTTTTAATTTCAGTGAGTTTTGGGGGAACAGGTGGTGTTTGGTTACATGGGTAAGTTCTTTAGTGGTGATTTCTGAGATTTTGGTACACCCATCACCTGAGCCAGACTGTAAATTTGACTACATATATATATATTTTTTAATTTGGGGGTAGGGGAGGATGGCATGGCAAAAACTACTATAAGCAAAGTTAAAAGACGAGTGAGAAGCTGGGGAAAATATTGGCAACTCACAAAGGGCTGATTTCCCTAATATATAAAGAACTCTAAAAATCTGTGAGAAAAAGAAGAATAATCCAATAGAAATAATGGGCAAAGAGTATGAACAGATAGTTCAGAAGAAGTGAAATACAATGTCACTTAAACTTATGAAAATAAACACAGGCCGGACACAGTGGCTCACACCTGTAATCCCAGCACTTTGGGAGGCCAAGGCAGGTGGATCACTTGAGGTCAGGAGTTCAAGACCAGCCTGGGCAACATGGTGAAACCTGTCTCTACTAAAAGTATAAAAATTAGCCAGACCTGGTGGTGCCCACCTGTAATCCTAACTACTTAGGAGGCTGAGGCAATCGCTTGAACCCAGGAGGCAGAGGTTGCAGTGAGCCAAGATCACACCACTGCACTCCAGCCTGGGCAATAGAGTGAGATTCTGTCTCAAAAAAAAAAAAAAAAAAGAAAAGAAAATAATCACAGTCTCACTCTTGATTAGGGGAATGCAAATAAAAACTACTCAGAGATACTGTTTTGATGTCTCAGATTGGCAAGTACCTGGAAATTTGGTAATAAACTCTATTAGAGAATATGTGGGGAAGCAGACGCACATTGGCAATTACTATCTGCTGTCTTATCACACTAGATTTGTTTGCATTTTCTAGAATCTTAAACATATAATATGAACTCTTACCTGGCTTCTTTCACTCAGCAAAATTATTTTGAGATTCATTCACGTTACAGCATGTGTAAATAGTTCGTTCCTTTATAATTGAATAGATACGCTACAATTTGTTATCAGATTTACTATTGATGGACATTTGGGTGGTTTTCAATATGGGGCTATTACACATAAAGCTGTTGTAAACATCCGTGAACAAGTCTTTGTCTGTACATATGCTTTCATTTTTTTAGGTAAATACAAAGGAGTGTAATAGCTAGGTCTTATGGCAGATTTATGCTTAGCTTTTATTAAAAACTGCAAACTGGTTTTTAAATTGGTTGTATTGTTTTACATTCATGCCAATAGTATGTGAGAATTCCCATTTCTCCACATTTTAGTCGTTCTAATGGGTGTGTAGTGGTCTTTGTGTTTAATTTGCAATTCCATAATGTCTGATGATAAATCCATGTGCTTTTATTTTTCTTTATCTTTGTAAAAATGTGGGTGTCTTTTTGCCTCATTTTTAATTGGGTTGTTTGTCTTTTTGTTGTAAGTGTTCTTTATATGTTCTAAATATAAATACATTGCCACATAATCTATTTTGTAAATATTTTCTACCAGTCTGTTTGGCACAGTGTCTTTTTATCATCGTTTGTTTGTTTGTTTATTTGAGATAGAGTCTCCTTCTGTTGCCTAGGCTGGAGTGCAATGGCACGGTCTCAGTTTACTGCAACCTCTGCCTTCCAGGTTCAAGCGATTCTCCTGCATCAGCCTCCTAAGTAGCTGGGATTACAGGTGCATGTCACCATGCATGAGTAATTTTTGTATTTTTAGTAGAGATGTGGTTTCACCATGTTAGCCAGGTTGGTCTCGAACTCCTGACCTCAAGTGATCCACCGCCCATCCCAAAGTCCTGGGATTACAGTCATGAGCCACCACATCTGACCTTATCACAGTTTTTAAAATTTTGAGATATAAATAATATGCCATAAAATCTTCCTTTTTGAAGTTCAGTGGTTTGTAGTGTATTCACAAGGTTGTACAACTATCAGCATCACTGATTCCAGAACATTTTTACCATCCCCTAAATAAATTCCCCTACCTATTAGTGGTGGTATTTTCCTCTCCCCAACCCCTGGCAACCACTAACCTACTTTCTGTGTCTCGATTTGCTGATTCTGGGCATTCATATAAATGGAATCATACAACGTATGATCTTTTGTGTCTGGCTTCTTTGACTTAGCACATATCATTACTTCATTCCTTTTTATTGCCAAGTAATGTTACATTGTATGGATACGCATTTTGTTTATCCAGTTATCAATTGATGCACATTTGTAAAATACAATGAATGTCTGTATCTTAACCTTGAATCCTACAACCAAGCTAGACTCATATTAGCTCTAGTACAGTTTTTTTGTAAATTCCATAGGTTTTCTGCATAGGTAATTGTTTCGCCTGTAAATAAAGACAGTTTTACTTTTTTCTTTCCAGTTTGATTCCTTTTATTTCCTTTTTTATTGTGCTGATTAGAACTTGCCATACAGTGTTGAATAGAAATACACAGAAGATTCTTGTTCTCACTGTTAAGAAGAAAACATTCAGTTTTTCATCCTTAAGTATAATGTTAACTGTAATTTTTGCGGATGTTCTTTATCAAGTAAAGGCGTTCTGTTCTAGTCTTAGTTTTCCAACAATTTTTATTAGGAATAGATCGTGGATTTTGGAAATACTTTTTCTGCACCCATTGAGATGACCTTACGGTTTTTCTTTTTTGGTTTGTTGATATAGTAAGTCATACTGATTGATTTTCATATGCCAAACCAGTCTTGCATTATGAGATAAACCCCACTTGGTTGTGATATTATTCTTTTCATATATTGCTGAAATAGATTTTCTAAAAATTTGTTAAGAACTTTTACATCTGTGTTAGTGAGAAACAGTCTGTGGTTTTCTTCTCTTACTATGTCTTTCTATGGTTTTGGTATCTGGGTAATGCAAACCTTGTAGGATGGGTTATAAAGTATTTCTCCTTCAGTTTTCTGGGAGGGTTTGTATGGAATTTCTATTCTTTCTTTGTTTTTTTGTTTGTTTGTTTTGTTTTTGAGATAGAGTCTTACTCTGTTGCCCAGGCTGGAGGGCAGTGGCATGATCTCGTGATCTCGGCTCACCTTAACGTCCACCTCCCAGGTTCAAGCGATCCTCCTGCCTCAGCCCTGCTAGTAGCTGGGATTACAGGCATGCGCCACCATGCCCACCTAATTTTTGTATTTTTAGTAGAGATGGGGTTTCTCCTTGGCCAAGCTGGTCTTGAACTCCTGACCTCAGGTGATCCGCCCGCTTTGGCCCCCCAGAGTGCTGGGATTACAGGCTATTTCTTCTTTAAACATTTGGAATTTACCAAGTAAGCCATCTGGGCTATGTTTTTGTTTTTTTTGTTTTTTTGGTGTGTGTGTGTGTGTGTGTGTGTGTGTGTGTGTGTGTGTATAGGAAGGTAAGGTGTTTTTTTTTTTTTTTAGATGGAATCTTACCCTCTTACCCAGGCTGGTGTCCAGTGGCATGATGTTGGCTCACTGCAACCTCTTCCTCCTGCGTTCAAGCGATTCTCCTGTCTCAGCCTCCCAAGTTGCTGGGATTACAGGCACCCGCCACCACATCTGGCTAATTTTTGTATTTTTAGTGGAGACGTGGTTTTGCCATGTTGGCCAGGCTGGTCTTGAACTCCTGACCTCAGGTGATCTTCCCGCCTCGGCCTCCCAAAGTGCTGGGATTACAGGCGTGAGCCACTGCGCCCAGCCAAGTAAGGTTTTATAAACCACAAATTTAATATCTTTAGTAAATATAGAGCTATTTAGATTTACTCTTGAATGACCTTTGTGCCTTTCAAAGTATTTGTTGAATGTCTTAGCAAAAAGCTGTTCATAATTTTTCTTTTTCCTTTTTTTTTTTTGAGACAGGGTCTCACTCTGTTGCCCAGGCTGGCATGCAGTGGCATGATCTCTGCTTACTGCAGCCTCTGCCTCCTGGGCTCAAGCCATCCTCCCACTTCACCCTCCCAAGTAGCTGGGGCTATAGGCATGCATCACCATGCCTGGCTAATTTTTGTATTTTTTTAGGGGTGGGGTTTTGCCAGGTTGCTCAGGCTGATCTCAAACTTCTGAGCTTGAGCTCAAGTGATCCACCTGCTTCAGCCTCCCAAAGTGCTGGGATTACAGGTGTGAGCTACCACGCCTGGCCTATTTTCTTATTTTTATTTTAAAATTGTAGAATTCTAGTGAGGTCACCTCTGTCATTCTTGATATTATTCATTTGGATCTTCTCTCTTTTTCTCCTGATCAGTCTGGCTAAATGTTTATGTATTTCATTGATCTCAAAGAACACCGTTTGGTTCCATTGATTTTCTCTATTGCTTTTCTCTTTTTTATTTTAAAATTTCTGCTGTGGAAAAAAATCTTCTGTTTGCTTGTGGTTTGTTGATTCTTTTTCCAGTTTCTTAAGGTGGAAACTGAGGTTTTTTATCTGAGACTTTTCTTCTTTTCTTTTTCTTTCTTTCTTTTTTTTTGAGGTGGAGTCTCGCTCTGTCCCCCAGGCTGGAGTGCAGTGGCGCGATCTTGGCTCACTGCAAGCTCCGCCGCCTCCCGGGTTCACGCCATTCTCCTGCCTCAGCCTCCTGAGAAGCTGGGACTACAGGCGCCCGCCACCACGCCCAGCTAATTTTTTTGTATTTTTAGTAGAGACGGGGTTTCACCGTGTTCGCCAGGATGGTCTCGATCTCCTGGCCTCGTGATCCGCCCACCTCAGCCTCCCAAAGTGCTGGGATTACAGGCGTGAGCCACCGGGCCCGTCTTCTTTTTTAATAGAGGTATTTTGTACTATAAATTTCCCTCTAAGTGCTCCTTTAGGTGCATTCCACAGATTGTGATTTGCTGTGTTTTTAATCTGTTCAAAATACTTTAAAATTCTCTTGTTTGTTCCTTTTACTCCTGGGTAATATAGAAGTGTTATATATAATTTCAAAATATTTGAGGCATTTTCCAGACATGTTTCTGTTTTCTAATTTAATTTCATTGTGTTCAGAGAACATACTTTGTATGATTTGAATTCTTTTAAATTTATTTAGATTCATTTTATGGCCCAGAATATATTTTATATTGTTAAATGTTCTGTATACCCTCAAAAAGAATATGTTTTCTGCTCTTGTTGGGTTGAGTGTTCTATAAATGTCAATTAGGTCAAGTTGGTTGTTAGTATTGTTAAAGTCTTCTGTATCTTTCCTGCTTTTTCTATTTGTCCTATCAATTAATAAGAGAAAGGTGTTGAAATTTGTAGCTAGAATTGTGGGTTTGTCTATTTCTCTTGGCAGTTTTGTCAGTGTTTGCTTCATGTGTTTGAAACTTAGTTACCAGATACACAACATTTAGGATTATGTCCTTTTGATGAATTGACTTCTTCATGATTATGAAAGGATATCCTTTAGTCCTGGTAATATTCTTTGTTCTGAAATATACTTTATTTGATATTAATATAGCCCTTTTAGCTGGTTTTTCTGTTTTTTGTTTTTTTTTTTGACAGAGTCTAGCTCTTTCACCTAGGTTGGAGTGCAATGGCGCGATCTCAGCCCACTGCAACCTCTGCCTCCCAGGTTCAATGATTCTCCTGCCTCAGAGTCTCAAGTAGCTGGCATTACAGGCACCTGCCATTATGCCTGGCTAATTTTTGTATTTTGTAGAGTCGGGGTTTCACCATGTTGGCCGGGCTGGTCTTGAACTCCCAACTTTAGATGATCCGCCCGCCTTGGCCTCCCGAAGTGCTGGGATTACAGGCATGAGCCACCGTGCCCGGCCCAGCTTTCTTTTGATTAGTATTAGCATAGTATATCTTTTTCCATTCTTTTTCTTTCAGAATGATTTTATCTTTATATTTAAAGTACATTTCTTATAGGCAGCATATAGGTAGGTCTTGCTTTTATCCAGTCTGACAATCTCTACCTTTTAATTGGGATGTTTAGACCATTTACATTTGATGTGATTATTCATATGGATGAGTGTAAATCTACCATCTTGCTGTTTGTTTTCTATTTGTCCCACCTCTTCTTTGTTCTCCTTTTCTTCTTCTGTTTCTTTTGGATTAAGCATATTGTAATCATTCAGTTTTACCTCCATATTGGCTTATTACTTTTTTTTTTTTTTTTGAGATGGAATTTTGCTCTGTCACACAGGCTGGAGTGCAGTGGTACAATCTCGGCTCACTGCAAGCTCTGCCTCCCAGGTTCACACCATTCTCCTGTATCAGCCTCCTGAGTCGCTGGGACTACAGGCACCTGCCACCATGCCCGGCTAATTTTTTGTATTTTCAGTAGAGACGGGGTTTCACCATGTTAGCCAGGATGGTCTCGATCTCCTGACCTCATGATCCGCCTGCCTTGGCCTCCCAAAGTGCTGGGATTACAGGTATGAGCCACTGCGCCCGGCCTGGCTTATTACTTCTGTTTCCTTTTTTGTAGTTGTTTTAGGGTTTATGGTGTAAATGGTGTACATCTTTAACTTATCAGACACTCCCTTCATGTGATATTACGGCACTTCACATATAGTATGTCAATCTTATAATAGTATATTTCCATTTCTCCCCACTCAGCCTTCACATTATTATTGTCATACATTTTAGTTCTGCATATAACTCTGCAGTACCTTTTTATTTATTTTTCTATACAAACTTTCAAGGATATCTAAATAATTGTAAAAAATGTTTGTATTTACCATTTTTGGTACTTTTCATTCTTTTGTGTAGATCTCTTTCCATGTAGTATAATTTTCCTTGTGCCTGAGGGACTTCCTTTAACATTTCTTATACTGCACGCCTGGTAGTGATGCTTTTTTTTAGCTTTTATACATCTGGAAAAGTCTGTATTTTGCCTTTGTTTTTGAAGGATATTTTTACTGGATATACAATATTAGGTTTACAGGGATTTTTGTTTCAGTTTTTAAAGATGTTTCATTGCTGTATTGTCACTTGCATGGTTTCCTATGAGAAGTCTCTTGTTAACCATACTCTTTTTCATTTGCACATAATGTGGGGTTTTTTCCCTCCCAATGCTTTTAAGTTTTCTTCTTTATCATTAGTTTTGAGCAATTTGATTGTGATGTTCCTTGGTGTAATTTTGTTTGTACCTTTTGTGCTTGGGGTTTGTTGAGCCTTTTGGATTAATGTATAGTTTTCATGAAATTTAGAAAACTTTCAGCCGTTATTCTATTTTCTATACCCCTTTTCTTTCCTTTCCTTTGGAGATTCCATTTATATGTAATTAGACCAGTTGAAGTTGCCCTCCAGCTCATGAATGTTCTGGGTTTGTTTTGTTTTGTTTTGTTTTGTTTATTTTTTTTGAGACTGAGTCTCGCTCTCTTGCCCAGGCTGGAGTGTAGTGGCTTAATCTCAGCTCACTGCAGCCTCCACCTCCTGGGTTCAAGCGATTCTCCTGCCTCAGCCTCCCAAGTAGCTGGGACTACAGGCACGTGCCACCATGCCTGGCTAATTTTGTATTTTTAGTAGAGGTGGGATTTCACCATATTGGCCAGGCTGGCCTCAAACTCTTGTCTTCAAGTGATCTGCCCATCTTGGCCTCACAAAGTGCTGGGATTACAGGCGTGAGCCACCTTGCTTGGCTTAAATTTTTTTAATGTGATTTTTAAATGACTCTATAATGTGTTCCACTTGGCTGAATGTCTAAGATTTTCTTCCTTTTTTCCATTAATCAAAATAATAGTGTGATGAACATTTGTATACAAAAATATTTGTATACATCTGTGATCATTTTCTTAGAATAAATTTCTCCTTAAGACTTTTAATATATGTTGCAAAATGCTGTCCATGTATTTTTGTATCACATAAAAAACAAAACAAAAAACTCCTGGCTGGGATTACTGATACCTGTAATCCCAGCACTTTGGGAGGCTGAGGTGGGTGGATCACCTGAGGTCAGGAGTTCGAGACCAGCCTGGCCAACATAGTAAAACCCCATCTCTGCTAAAAATAAAAAAATTAGCCGGGCATGGTGGTGGGCACCTGTAATCCCAGCTACTTGGGAGACTGAGGCAGAAGAATTGCTTGAACCAGGGGCGGAGGTTGCAGTGAGCTGAGATCATGCCACTACACTCCAACCTCGGTGAAAGAGCGAGACTCCAACTCAAAAACAAACAAACAAACAAAAACAAACAAACAAACAAACACACACACACACACAAAAAAACCTCCTATGAAAACTGCTAGTTTTAATGGCAGGGGAACATTCAACTACTTGAACTCCTATTCTTTAGGAAGGGCCAGGATTGCTTGCTTGACACCAATATGTCAGAATTTTAAAGTGAAACTTTAAGACTAAGAAGAAACTAACCATATGAAGAATAGGGGAAAAAGAATTACAAGTAGAATGAACTGCAGTGCAAAGCCTCAAGATCCAAGGGATATTAGAAGAATGGAGAGAAACCAAGGGTAGCTAAAGTATAGTGAGAAAGAGAGTCTTTTCTAAAAGGAGATTGCAGAGAGGCGAGGACTGGATCATGTAGGACCCAGAGGGCCAAGGCAGCTGTGCTTTGGACTTTATTCTAAGTGCTGTGATAAGCTGTTGAAAGGCTGTAAGCTGGAGAATTTATGGTGTTGTGTAGAGGAAGATGGTTTAGAGAGTGGCAAGAGTGGAAGCAGGATGACCAGCTAGAAGATACGATTCTTCACTATTTCTCGATCACTTTATCATATATCTTAACATATGTTACTGCTATGGACTGAATGTCTGTGTTCCTCCCAAATTCGTATGTTGAAGCCCTAATGCCCAGTGTTATGGTATTAGGAGGTGGGGCCTTTGGGAGGTAGTTAGGTTTAAATGAGGTCATAAGTGTGAAGTCTCCATGATGGGATTGGTACCCTTATAAGAAGAGGAAGAAACACCAGAGCTTCCCTTCTCCACCATATGAGGATACAGCAAAACAGTGGCTAGTTGTCTGCAAGCCAAGAAGCAGGATCTTGCTGAGAACTAGATTTGTCGCATGTTGATCTTGGCCTTCCTAGCCTCTAGAACTGTGAGGAATAAATGTCTGTTGGTTAATCCACCTAGTCTGTGGTATTTTGTTGTAGCAGGTCAAGCAGACTAAAACATCGAGGAAGTGATATATAAGAAAATATAATTTGAGACCGAGTCCTGCTCTGTCGCCCAGGCTGGAGTGCAGTGGCGCGATCTTGGCTCACTGCATCCTCTGCCTCCTAGGTTCAAGCAGTTCTCTGCCTCAGCCTCCTGAGTAGCTGGGATTACAGGTGCCCACCACCACACCTGGCTAATGTTTGTATTTTTAGTAGAGACGGGGTTTTACCATCTTGACCAGGCTGGTCTTGCACTCCTGACCTTGTGATCCACCCACCTCGGCCTCCCAAAGTGCTGGAATTACAGGCATGAGCCACCACGCCCGGCCAAGAAGAAAGATATTTTCATATTTTAGTTTATTATTTTTATTATTATTTCAGACAGAGTCTTACTCTGTCACCCAGGCTGTAGTGCAGTGATGTGATCATGACTCACTGCAGCCTCAAACTCCCAGGCTCAAGTGATCCTCCTGACTCAGCCTTCCCAGTAGCTGGTACTACGGGTGTGTACCACCACGCCTGGCTAATTTTTTAATTTTTCTTTTGTAGAGATGAGGTCTCACTATGTGGATTAGCCTGGTTTTGAACTCTTGGCCTCAAGTAATCTTCCTATGTCTGCCTCCCAAAGGGCTGCATTGCAGGCATGAGCCACCATGCTCAGCTGAGAAAACTATTTTAAAAGTAGTGGAAAGCAGGCCGGGCGCGGTGGCTCAAGCCTGTAATCCCAGCACTTTGGGAGGCCGAGACGGGCGGATCACGAGGTCAGGAGATCGAGACCATCCTGGCTAACACGGTGAAACCCCGTGTCTACTAAAAATACAAAAAAATAAGCCGGGCGAGGTGGCGGGCGCCTGTAGTCCCAGCTGCTCGGGAGGCTGAGGCAGGAGAATTGCGCGAACCCGGGAGGCGGAGCTTGCAGTGAGCGGAGATCTGGCCACTGCACTCCAGCCTGGGCGACAGAGCGAGACTCCGTCTCAAAAAAAAAAAAAAAAAAGTAGTGGGAAACTATCACATTATTCCCTTTGGCTAGTTATGCTGCATTTCCTGATTTGGCTTTTTTGTTTTGTTTTGTTTTGTTTTTGAGACAGAGTCTCACTCTGTTGTCCAGGCTGGAAGGCAGTGGCACAATCTTGGCTTATTGCAACCTCTGCCTCTTGGGTTCAAGTGATTCTCCTGTCTCAGCCTCCCAAGTAGCTGGGATTACAGGCACTGGCCACCATGCCTGGCTAATTTTTGTCTTTTTGTATTTTGTTTTGTTTTGTTTTTTTGTTTTGAGACGGAGTCTCGCTCTGTCGTCCAGGCTGGAGTGCAGTGGCGCGATCTCAGCTCACTGCAACCTCCGCCTCCCGGGTTCAAGTGATTCTCCTGCCTCAGACTCCCCAGTAGCTGGGATTACAGGTGCATGCTGCCACGCCTGGCTAATTGTATTTTTAGTAGAGATGGGGTTTCGCCATATTGGTCAGGCTGATCTCGAACTTCTGACTTCGTGATCCGCCCGCCTCTGCCTCCCAAAGTCCTGGGATTACAGGCATGAGCCACTGCGCCCGGCCCTGGCTAATTTTTGTACTTTTAGTAGAGATGGGGTTTCGCCATGCTGACCAGGCTGGTCTTGAACTCCTGACCTCATGATCCGCCCGTCTCGGCCTCCCAAAGCACTGGGATTACAGGTTTGAGCCACTGTGCTCAGCCTTTTTTATTTTTATTTTTTGAGACAGGGTCTCACTTTGTCACCCAGACTGGAGTGCAGTGGCACAATCTCAGCTCACCGCAACCTCTGCCTCCCAGGCTCAAGTGATTCTTCTGCCTCAGCCTCCCGAGTAGCTGGTATTACAGGCGCGTGCCACTACCACTCAACTAATTTTTGTATTTTTAGTAGAGATGGGGTTTCACCATGTTGGCCAGGCTGCTCTTGAACTCCTGACCTCAAATGATCCACCTGCCTCGGCCTCCCAAAGTTCTGGGATTATAGGCATGAGCCACCATGCCCGGCCTGATTTGACTTTCTAATGCTATTGCTGCATACCTAACATTTTTCTTCTATTTTATGACATCCCTAATCAGTATTTAAGCTTTGAATGTTTATTCTCCTATTTTGCCTAATTTGTTTTTCTCCTTTATTTTTTTAAATACATAGAGTCTTTTATTATGCTTCTAATATAGTGTTCTCAAACTGATTTGAGTGTGGATTTTAAATTTTTTAAAATGAAATATCTGCCTGGGACACCCTTTGAAAAGCTAGGCCAGAGGATTGGGTTCCAGTGATTACCAAAAGCTTATGGTCAACCCAGTGAGAGAATGCAGTAAAAGAATTACAACGAAATACAACCAAAGCAATGAGAGAATACCTTGCAGGAGCTGGTCCTGGACCTGCTATTAATGTTTTTATTTTGTTTTGTTTGAGATAGGGTCTCACTCTGTTGCTTGGGCTGGAGTACAGTGGCGTGATCACAGCTCACTGTAGCTTCCACCTCCTGGGCTGAAGTGATCTTCCCACCTCAGCCTCTCAAGTAGCTAGGACTGCAGGGCAAGTACCACCACGCCTGGCTAATTTTTTTTGTTTTTTGCACAAATAAGGTCTGCCTGTGTTGCCCAGACTGGTCTCAAACTCCTGAGCTCAGGCAGTCCTCTACCTTGGCCTCCCAAAATGCTGGGATTACAGGCATGAATCATGAGCCACCATGCCTGGTCTATTAATGTCTGTAGATTGATTTCTTAGATAATGATGTAGAGATTATGTTAATCATGAATATGGATGTGATATTACACCAGGGCAGGAATGAAGGCAATTTTGTGAGAGGGGAATGGGGCTTTGGAATCTGTGAATCAGGTTAAAATCTTAGTTTTAGCCTTTGCTAGGCTGAGTAGCCTTTGGCAAGTTGCCTAATTTCTTTGTCTTCAGTGTCTTCATTTGTAAAATGAATAGGATGACACCTACCTTGTGTGGTTTTTGTGAAGAGCAGATAAGATGTGTAAGGTATAAATTTCTTTATCCAGTTTTATTGTTCTGTACCATCGTGGAAGATGGGGATAGAATCTGTTATAATGTTAATAAATTGGAGAAGGGGCAAAGCAAACAAGGAAATTTAGTGAGAATAGTTCTGAATAAATATAAATATAGCATGTAGGATCAACAAGGTATAAGGGTTTTTTACTTGGATGTTTGGAATCTTGGGAATAGAAAACCTTTTTAAAAATTTTAATTTTTTAAAAGACAGATGGGATCTCACTCTGTTTCCCAGGCTGGAGTACAGAGGCACAATCATAGGTGAGCTTGAGCTCACCTCCTGGGCTGAAGGAATTTGCCTACCTTAGCCTCCTGAGTAGGTAGGACAACAGGAATGCACCAGCATGCCTGGCTAATTTATTTTCTTTGTACAAGTGGGTTTTCACTATGTTGCCTGGGCTGGTTTCAAATTCCTGGCCTCAAGTGATCCTCTCACCTTGGCCTCCGAAAGTGCTGGGATTATAGATGTGAGCCACCGCACCCTGCTCAAAAGCTATTCTTAAACAAGACTCCAAACATCAAGTAAAAAACATTTATACAAAAAAGAATACCATAAACAATGTTGAAAATTAAGCTATATACTGGGAGGAAATGTTTGTAATGTATATGTCTACAAATCAATAAGAAATAGACACACAAACCAATAGAAATATGGGAAAAGATACAAACTAGAATTACAAAGATGAGATATTACAAATGAATATGTCCACCTTCACTAGTAATTAAAAATACAAATTAAAGTGAGATACCATTTCTGTACATTATATTAGAAAAATTTTAAAAGTTAATATTGGGTATTGACAAGGGTATAAAAATGAGTACATTCATACATGGTTGATAGAAGAATGAGTTTCTACATCCTCTTGGAAGACTGTTTGGCAGTAGTTATCAAAATAAAAAGTGCTCATGTTCTTTGACTCTCCAATTCCATTTTGTAGTACTTACCCTGAAGAAATATTCACACAATCCATAAAGGCACTGGTACAAGAACATTTTTACTGCAGCAGTGTTTGTAATAGTGAAAAATGGAAACAATAAAGTAACAAAAGAATGATTAAATGAACCATATGTAGTACACTCATGCAATGAAATATTTTCCAGTCTTTCAAAAGAATGATACAGATCTATATATTTGGACATGGAATGGTTTCCAGGATACTTTGATACATTTTTTAAAAAAGGAAATTAATAAACCACTTTTGTAGTAGGATGGTGTATGACCATATTTGTATTTAAAAAATTATGAACATGTCTATGAATTCATAGATAAAGGTCTGGAAGGGTGAACTTCAAATTGTTAGCATAAACAACTTCTGTACTTTAGGCTTCTATAAATAAAAATGAGACTGAAAAGGTACTGTAAGAAGCCATCAGAGATTGTTTTCTAAATATGACATAAAACCCATGATTCACAAGAGCAATACATTTAATGACATAAAAATTAACCTCCACATATGGCAAACTTCCAGCATTTCTGAAGTGATGGGGTTTTCTATTAGAATCCTATAGTTTTTCATTCTAAAACATAGATTATTCAAAGATTTGCATATTTTTAATGTAGAAAACTCTATGTGGATGAAGGGGTGAGGAAATGAACATTTTTATACACCCTAATAGAAATATAAATCGGTGCTTTTCTGGCGGGTACTTTGGCAATAGAGAACATGTTATCTCTTTTGACGTAGAGTTCTACTTACAGGAATTTATTTAACGAAAAACAATCACAGACATAAATGTTTAGATTTAGCATTTATTGCATTGTTATTTATAATATTATAAATTTAGAAACAATATCTGACAATAAAAGATTTTTAATAAAGTAGGCTACATTTATTCAGTAGAATACTAGCCACATAATATATTGTAGAAGTGTAAAATTGATGCAGTGTATGTTGTTGAGTGCTTACTACATACCAGATTTGTTCTAAGTACATTATTAATATTATTTAATCCTGGCTGGGCACAGTGGCTCCACGCCTATAATCCCAGCGCTTTGGGAGGCCAAGGCGGGCAGATCACGAGCTCAGGAGTTCAAGACCAGCCTGGCCAAAATAGTGAAACCCCGTCTCTACTAAAACTACAAAAATTAGCCAGGTGAGGTAGCATGCACCTGTAGTCCCAGCTAGTCGGGAGGCTGAGGCAGGAGAACCTCTCGAACCCAGGAGGTGGAGGTTGCAGTGAGCCGAGACTGCACCATTGCACTCCAGCCTGGGCAGCAGAGTGAGACTCCATCTCAAAAAAATAATTTAGTTTAAAAATATGTATATAAAATTTAATCCTTAGAATTAGTAAGTGAGATAATCATTTCTTATTTCCATTTTACATATGAAGTAACTTGGGCACTGAGAGAAGTTAAATAACTTGTCTAAAATCACATAGTGGGAAAGCTGGGACTCAACTTTTATCTGTCTGACTTTAAAATTCATACTGTCAATTAGTATATTTAATGATTTTATAGATATAAAAATATGGCATGATGCATAAAAAAGGTTATAAGATGATATCATTTTTTTGAAGAAGGATTTATTCTAAAATGTCAGCAATGGTAATAGTTGAGTATTGGGAAAATGGTTGATTTTTGTCTCTTCTTTTATTATTGTTTTCCACAGTGAATATGAATGACTTTCATAACTACAGTTTTTAAGAGATACTGATTTCATAGCAGAAGGGTGGAGTGTATTAAAAAAATAATTATTCCTTCTTCCCCTCTGTTTCTGGATGTATTTCTGAGATATATTTCTGAGTCTGGGTGTGTTCACTCCTGATATTGCCTGTAATTGCCTCTTGGCACTAGTTTATAAAAACTAGAAAGTTGAAACAGTGATGTTATTCTGAGATCTGAAGATATAGGCAGATGAAATATGTTTATATAATGACATTTTAACCATTATTCAGTTCCCTAGATCTGGGACCAGGGCCACTGGTAACAGGATTCAGAAGCACAGTACCACACAGTGAGCAGTTCCCCAGACTTGTCTCTTTGAGGTTTTGACTAGAAAATCCTTCTTCACCTCTCCTTTCTCCTAATTCCTTTTTAATTAGAGTCTTTTAACCTGGAGGAACATAATTTGAGCCGATCATAAACAAATAGCTCTCTTTTGTGCTTGACTTTATGCATTTCTGTTGCCATGTAAACCAAATAAAGCTAGTTGTGAGCAAACCAGCTGCTGCCTGCAGCCTCCTTCCCTAGAGGAAGGGGGAAAGGGTGGTGAAGGTATTTGGGAAGGACTATAAGAAGGGTAGAAATTGAGGGAAGAGAGTATTCTGTTTACATTTCTGGTCCTGATTCTCACTCTGTTTATTCAGCTATTTAGAATATGATGACTATAGTTAACTTAGTCATTCTTCCCAGCAACTGAGAGATCTAGGTGACTAATAATTTTTTCTCCATTTGTTTGCATGTTGGAAATGGTTACTATTGAGGGGTGGAATTAATAGAGTCTAAGCTATTTTTCAGGACTGGAAAACTTGGAAAATGAATGGTTGTAGGGAATAGCATGGGGTCTAGGATTTTTTGTTTCAAAGAGTTATACTTTGGGTACTGGCATTAAAAAGTAGTTCCAGGGACCAGGCATGGTGGGTCATGCCTGTAATCTCAGCACCTTAAGAGGCTGAGTCCAGAGGATTGCTTGAGGCCAGGAGTTCAAGATCAGCCCTGGCAACTTAGCGAGATCTCATCTCTACCAAAAAAAGTTCCAGAGTGTCTAATTGAATGCGCCCTAGAAGCACTGTGCAAAGACTACATATAGCTAGTTAGTGACTGTCAGGCATTTACACTCAATTGAAAGGACATGACAGCTGAGGCCTAAAACACATGACATAGCAACTAGGTAAGTACTTGGAATCATTAATGAAAAGACAGTAAGGTGTTTGCTTAAATTATAAATATTGATTGGGGCAGTAGAGGTAATACATTATTGTGAGAAGAGAAGAGTGTGGCAGTTACTCATTTAGTTCAGATATAGGGGAAAAAAGTCATCTCTTCTCTGAGCTCAGGAAACTTTGGAAGTCAATTAGCATCAGATACACCAATCCTCAGACGCTATAGTGCCATCCAAAGCTAAATATTGTCATTCAGATGATCCAGTTCATCCTTAAGCTAGGAAAGAGCAAAAATTAAATAAGAAACACTGTAATAATCTTAAGTTTCTCACTGGGCCATAAGGTTGATAGTGAACTTATGTGTAAATATCCAAAAACATTTTTTTCATGGCCCAGTCCTCGTTTCTTATTATTTAAAATACAAATATGAATAATGCATTTATTTATTCCTATCCCCTTTCTCTTACACAATAGCGTAGTATCATATGAACCTTGCTTTTTTTCCCATATGAGTACAAAGAAAGTTTCTTCTTTTAAAGCTGTATAATATTTTGTTGTTGGATGTACCTCAGTTTATGCAATCAGAACCCTGTTGATGGATAGTTGAGTTGTTTCAAATCATTTTAAGCTGCAATTTTACTGACTTTAAGTCTCTTTTATTAGCATTCCCACTTTGAGGCCAGGCTACAGAAGTTAGTATATAGAAAACAAATGAATATAAATAAAAACCTACAAATCCAACTTTAGTTCTAATCTGGGCTGTGGGAAGATGGCTGCCTAGCTTCAAAGTTATGCTACCTTCATGCAGTCTCTCTCTATTTTGTTTTTCTTTGCTGCCATCTATGTATCTGGTGATGTTTGGTTTGTTTTTGGTCTTCTAATTTTTCTTTCATGGTTAATTCCTGATCCTATATAATACACCAGTCTTCCTATGTCCTAGTTAGAGCTTTGTTGGAAAATTGTTAGACATGCAGATCTTTGCATTTTACTGTCGACAAAGGATAGCAGTTTTCAGTCTAGATGATGATGGGATTCCTCCTGTCTACCTTGCTGGAAGCTCTGTGAAAATCTTAATACTTGGATAATGCACTTCTACTATCACTGCTTCCCTGCTAACAAAGTACACTTGGTAACAAATTTGTATTCTATTAGTGATACTTAACTGCCCCAGGAGGCTGGTACCTGCTACTGCTGGTGGGATGTCAAAATTTCTTCCTGCTCAGTAGGTGTAGAGACAAGCAGAATTGAGAAATGCTATTTAAATCTGTGAATTTTAAGTCTGGGTTCTTTGGAGGATAAAGGGGTGATTGATTAATATCATTTTGGCTGCTCTTCTGCCATAAGGAATAAGAGTAGAAGAAAGAAAGAAAGAAGTAGATACAAAGAACTTCAGATTAGAGAAGAAACACTACATTGAGAATCAAGAAGCATGGATTTTGATTTGTATTCTATTACTAATTTGGTCTGTGATTTCACTTCTCTGGTCCTAAGTTTGTGACCTATGAAATTAGTGGTTTGGAATTTTAAAAAAATTGTCTGAAATTCTAAGGCAGAAAAGAGAAGTAAAGCAGCAGGCCGGGCATGGTGGCTCATGCCTGTAATCCCAGCACTTTGGGAGGCCATGGTGGAGGATTGTTTGAGCCCACGAGTTCAAGCCTAGCCTGGGCAACATGGTGAGACTCTGTCTCTACAAAAAATAAAAATAAAAAAATTAGCCTGGCCTGGTGGCACATGCCTGTAGTCCCAGCTACTGGGGAGGCTGAGGCAGGAAACTCTCTTGAGCTCAGGAGTTCGAGACCACAATGAGCTATATGATCACACACCTGCACTTTGGCCTGGGTAACAGAGTGAGACCCTGTCTAAAAAAAAAAAATTCCATATTGTTATTAAATAATATAAAGGGGAGAGCTTGTCTATTAAAGTAAAATACCTGTTACAGTTAGTGTTGTTGCATAGCACATTATTCCCAGGATTTAGGGGCTTAAAGTAAGCGTTTTCCTTTGCTTCTGATTTTGTGGGTCAGGATTGTGGGAATGGCTCAGCTGGGTAATTCTCATTTGGGGTTTCTCATGAGGCTGATGTCAGATGGGGCTACAGTCATCTGAAAGCTCAGTTGGGCTAGATGTCCAAGGTGGCTCATTCACATGGCTGGCAGTTGATTTTGGCCATCAGTCAGTGTCTGCATGTAGCCTTTCCAGCATGATGGTCTCAAGATAGTCAGGTTTTTTACATGGTGGCTGTCTTCTACCAGAGGGTCCCAAAGAAGACCAGATAGAAGCTGTGTGACTTTTCTGACCTTGTCTTGAAAGTCACATAGCATTACTTCCCCTGTACTATGTTGGTTGAAGCAGATACAAGCATGCCCAGATTCAAGAGGACAGGTCCTAAATCCCACCTCCGTGAGAAGAATGTCAGAGAATTTGGGGGCCAAGTGTTTAAAACTGCCACACTTTCTCTTCATAGAGTAGACAGCTTCTATTGAGAATAGCACATAAATACTGAAGTTTATTCTTTCTTTTTTTTTTTTTTTTTGAGATGAAGTCTCACTCTGTCACCCAGGCTGGAGTGCAGTGGCACGATCTTGGCTCACTGCAACCTCTACTCCCAGGTTCAAACAGTTCTCCTGCCTCAGCCTCCCAAGTAACTAGGATTACAGGCACCTGCCACCATGCCCGGCTAATTTTTGTATTTTTGGTAGAGACAGGGTTTCGCCATGTTGGCCAGGCTGGTCTCAAACTCTTGACCTCGAGTGATCCGCCTGCTTTGGCCTCCCAAAGTGCTGGGATTATAGGCTTGAGCCACCCACCCAGCCTGAAGTTTATTCTTTCTTTTTGCTTAGTTGAAGCACAACCAAGCAAAAGAAATGTGTTTAAAATTATGATCACAGAATAAGTGTTACAGATGTCTCAGTGGTAGCTTAATCCAGATAGTAATAACCTGAACATTAATTTCTTGCCTTTCTCTTGTATGGAGATTATGCACAGAAGTTTGGACATTATTCTGTAGACAGTTGGGAATCACTTGAGGCAGGAAGTATAGAAGTTGATTAGAAATAGGTAAGACTGGAGGCAAAAAGAATAGCACCAAATCTTTTCTTCCCCAAGCAGTGCAGGTGAGCAGTGAGATCCAGAACTGGGGCAGTGGCAGTTGGAATAGAGAGGAGATGTTTAATTCAAGACATAGTAAAATATTAATAAAACGTAATTTTTTTTTTTTTTTTTTTTTTTTTGAGACAGGGTCTCACTGTCGCCCAGGCTGGAGTGCAGTGGCACAATCACAGCTCATTGTAGCCTCAATCCCCTGAGCTCAAGCAGTCCTCCCACCTCAGCCTCCTGAGTAGCTGGGACTGTAAGCGCAAGCCACCATGCCTGGCTAATTTTTAATTTTTTGTAAAGACGGGTATCTCATCGTGTTGCCTAGGCTAGTGTCGAGCTCCTGGACTCAAGTGATCCTTCTGCCTTGGCCTCCCAAAATGTTGGGATTACAAGTGTGAACCACTACATGTGGCCTAACGTATTTGTAGAGAAATTATTCGAATAGGTGGTAAACAAATGTACAAAATTCAAAATGTACAAAAGGATAGATAATAAAAATAACTTTTTTACCATCTCTTCTCTCCTATTTGCCTGGTTTTCCCCTAAGGCTATCACTATTACTATTTTTTTATGTGTATTTCCAGAATTTCTATGCATATACAAACTTACTTTATCGTACTGTATTCACTATTCTGTACCTTGCTTTTTTCACTTAAAATATATCTTGGAGATAGTTTATATCAAAACATATATAGCTGCCTTGTTGTCTTAACTGTAGAGGATTCCATTGTATAAATAGGCTGTAATTTATTTATTTATTTTTATTTTTTACTTTTTTGGAGACGGAGTCTTGCTCTGTCTCCCAGGCTGGAGTACAGTGACGCGATCTCGGCTCAGTACAACCTCCACCTCCTAGGTTAAAACAATCTCCTGGTTCAGGCTCCTGAGTAGTTAGGATTACAGGTGCACACCACCACGCCCGGCTAATTTTTGTATTTTAGCAGAGACAGAGTTTCACCATGTTGGCCAGGCTGCTCTTGAAAACCTCAGGTGATCCACCTGCCTCAACCTCCCAAAGTGCTGGGATTACAGGTGTGAGCCACTGCGCCCAGCCATGCCATAATTTAAGTCAGTCTCCTATAAAGATTTAAATTGTTTTCAGTCTTTCTTTTTTTTTTTTGAGACGGAGTTTCGCTCTTGTTGCCCAGGCTGGAGTGCAATGGTGCGATCTCGGCTCACCGCAACCTCTGCCTCCCGGGTTCGAGTGATTCCTGTGCCTCAGCCTCCCGAGTAGCTGGAATTACAGGCATGTACCGCCATGTCTGGCTAATTTTGTATTTTTAGTAGAGATACGGTTTCTCCATGTTGGTCAGGCTGGCCTCGAACTCCCGACCTCAGGTGATCCGCCCGCCTCGGCCTCCCAAAGTGCTGAGATTACAGGTGTGAGCCACTGCCCCCGGCCAGTCTTTCTTTACAAGAAAAAATGCTTTAATGAATATCTTCATTATTATTATTATTATTTTTTTTTTTTTGAGACGGAGTCTCGCTCTGTTGCCCAGGCTGGAGTGCAGTGGCACGATCTCAGCTCACTGCAAGCTCTGCCTCCTGGGTTTACGCCATTCTCCTGCCTCAGCCTCCCGAGTAGCTGGGACTACAGGTGCCCGCCACCTCGCCCGGCTAGTTTTTTGTATTTTTTAGTAGAGACGGGGTTTCACCGTGTTAGCCAGGATGGTCTCGATCTTCTGACCTCGTGATCCGCCCGTCTCGGCCTCCCAAAGTGCTGGGATTACAGGCTTGAGCCACCGCGCCCGGCCTATCTTCATTATTTCATACATGGGGAAGTATATCTGTGGGACAGATTGCTAGAGGTGGAATTGCTGATTCCAAGGATGTATGTATGCATTGTACTTTTTTTTTTTTTTTAAGAGTCAGGGTCTTGCTCTGTCACTCAGGCTGGAGTTCAGCTTACTATAACCTAGAACTCCTAGGCTCAAGCAATCCTCCTGCCTCAGCCTTCTGAGTAGCTAGGACTAAAGCATGTACCACCATGCCTGGCTAATTTGTAGATTTTTTTTTTTTCTGTAGAGACTAGAGGTCTTGCTGTTTCCCAGGCATGTCTCAAACTCCTGGCCTCAAGTGATCCTCCTGCCTCGGCTTCCCAGAGAGCTAGGATTACAGGAGTGAACTGCTGTGCCTGGCCTACATTATAAATTTTTTGTTTGTTTGTTTGTTTTTTGAGACGGAGTCTCACGCTGTTGCCCAGGCTGGAGTGCAGTGGCGCGATCTCGGCTCACTGCAAGCTCCGCCTCCTGGGTTCACGCCATTCTCCTGCCTCAGCCTCCTGAGTAGCTAGGACTACAGGCGCCCGCCACCGCGCCCGGCTAATTTTTTATGTTTTTTTTTAGTAGAGACGGGGTTTCACTGTGGTCTCCATCTCCTGACCTTGTGATCCGCCCGCCTCGGCCTCCCAAAGTGCTGGGATTACAGGCTTGAGCCACCGCGCCCGGCCTACATTATAAATTTTGATAGATATTACTAAATGGCTTTTTATGGAGAATAGAAACCAGCAGTGTATGTGAGTAGCTGTTTCCTGCAACTTCATTAGCACTATGTTACCAGACTTTCGGATCTTTCCTATTCTGATGGATGAAAGGTGGTATGTCATTGAAGTTTCAATTTACATTTCTCTTTAAGGCCATTTGTATTTATTTCCCTTTCTATGTAAACTGGTGATATGCTCTGCGTACTTGCCTGTTGGATTGTTGGTCTTTTAAAAAATCGATTTGTTGGAGCTTTTTGTATATTGAAGAAAAAGGTCCTTTGTAATATGAATTGCGAATATTTCCCCCAATTTGTCATTTGTCTTTTGATTTTAATGTAGTTTAATGCAGCTTAATTTCTTAATAGTGTCTAATGTAGTTTGTGTCACATATAGGCCTTTCCACTTTATGATTATTTTAAGTGATGGGTCTATTTCAAATCTTCTGCACATCCTTTGTGTTCAGATCTCACTTCCTACTTTAATGGGAAAATAGAAGCTATTAAGACTTTCAACTTGCTCCTTTCCTTTTATTTGGAAAGGCATCCTGTTTCCTAAGTTGATGTTGATTTGTTATCTAATTCTCATTGCCCTTATTATATTTCAGGGATGTTGCCACATTGGTTCTTTAACTTCTTCCTTGGTTCTAACTTCACATTAGCCATTTAGGTTCTTGTATCTTATGTTTGCTTATTTGTTTGTTTTAAAGAACCAGTTCTAGGTGTAAACAGACACTCATACATTCATGGTGGAAGTGCAGTCTTGGTGCGGTCAATTTGGAGGGTAGTTTGAAAGTTAATATCTCTCAAACCTAAAAATGTATGTAGTCTTTGACCAAATTATTTCACTTTTTAGAAATGTACCCTATTGATATACCTAACATATATGAAAAGTATATACAAAGATATAAGTTACTGCAGTATTTGTGAGCCGAGATCGTACCATTGCACTCCAGCCTGGGCAACAAGAGCGAAACTCCGTCTCAAAAAAAAGAAAGACTGAAAACAATTTAAATCTTTATAGGAGACTGACTTAAATTATGGCATGGCTGGGCGCAGTGGCTCACACCTGTAATCCCAGCACTTTGGGAGGTTGAGGCAGGTGGATCACCTGAGGTTTTCAAGAGCAGCCTGGCCAACATGGTGAAACTCTGTCTCTGCTAAAATACAAAAATTAGCCGGGCGTGGTGGTGTGCACCCGTAATCCTAGCTACTCAGGAGCCTGAACCAGGAGATTGTTTTAACCCGGGAGGTGGAGGTTGTACTGAGCCGAGATCATGTCACTGTGATAGAAGAAGACTGGTAACTATCTTTGTTGTATTTTTCAGTAGTTATGTATCCATCTATGTTTCCATGCCTTTAATGCAGCCACTAAAATTCACACCATTCTGGAGACTATTTTTTGCCATTTTTCTTTTCATTTTTAGAGGCAAGATCTCCCACTGTTGCCCACGCTGGCTTACTGCAGCCTGCAACTACTGGGCTCAAGCAGTCCTCCCACTTCAGCCTCCCTGGCAGCTAGGACTACAGGTGCATGCTGCCATGCCTTGCTAATTATTTATTGTTTTTAGAGACAAGATTTTGCTATGTTGGCCAGGTTGGTCTTAAAATCCTGGCTTCAAGTGATCCTTCCACCTCAGCCTACAGGCGTGAGCCATCTTGCCTGGCCACTAATTACTTTTCTTTTAGAATTTTGAAGCAGTACACTGTTATCCAGTGTTGCTCTTTTCCCTTTTCCTCTGTTCTTTTCTTTTTCTTTTTTTTTGAGACAGAGTCTCTGTCACCCAGGTTGGAGTGCAGTGGTGCGATCTTGGCTCACACAAGCTCCGCCTCTTGGGTTCACGCCATTCTGCCTCAGCCTCCCCAGCAGCTGGGACTGCAGGCGTCTGCTGCCACGCGCAGCTAATTTTTTGTATTTTTTTTTTTTTTTTTAGTAGAGGCGGGTTTTCACCGTGTTAGCCAGGATGGTCTCGATCTCCTGACCTTGTCATCCGCCCGCCTTGGCCTCCCAAAGTGCTGGGATTACAGGCATGAGCCACCGTGCCTGGCCCCTTTTCCTCTGTTCTTTTTGACTTTCTGTCCTGATCTGCCAGTTTAAAAAAATATTTTTTCTCCTCTTTGTTGTTTTATCTACTGTTTGTGAAGTTGTTTTAACTTCCTCTTCCAATTCTTCGCTTGAATTTTAAAATTCCTATTATTTTTAATTTCTAAGAACTGCTTTTACCCATTTGTTAAGAATTTTAAAAAATTTATGAGTTGTTGAATTTTATCAAAAGCTTTTTCTGTATCTATTGAGATCATATGATATTTTTTCCATTAATCCATTATGGTGGTAATTCTACAAAGTAGTTTTTTAAGTGTTTAATCACTCTTGAATACTTTGGATAAGCTTACGTGATCATGCTTTTTTTACATTGCTGTGTTAGTTTGCTATTTTGTTCATGAGCTCATATTTTGTGTATGTCTATGTCTATGATTAAAATCAGTATGTAATTTTCCTTTGTTGTACTGCCCTTGTCTGGTTTTGGAATCAAGGTTATGCTGGTTTCATCAAAAGTTGGCTGGGGCTGCAAATTATACTGACAAAAGACAAATTAACAAGAGAAAAACAAACTTATTAATATATGCGTGGCACATACATAAGGAGAGCTCAGCGATGAGTAACTCAAAGAGGTAATTAGAACTTGGGGTTACATAGCATCTTAGCGAAGAATAGTAATTTTTTAGAGAAGTGACAAGACAAAGGAAAAGGACATTGAGCTTCTAGGGGTAGCAAGTGTGGGAACACAAATATATGGGAAAACTAGGTAGATAAAGGCTAGTTAGCAACGTTTGTTTGTGTTGACTCTCAGTGCCATGCTTTCTCCAGTGATGAGGCTTTTTATCTCCTTCCTTGTAAGGGAAGTGTGGTTGGGGGACACTTTTCACAAAGGTAGAGGAAAGCTGGATGTGGGGAGGGAGGCAGAGAACTTCTCTTGTGTCTGCTTTTTCTCAGTTGCCTTCAGTGCAAAATAATTCTTATGCCAGGGTAGCATACTCTGAACCCCTTCGTTAGAATTAACTGAGAGCATAGCATATAATTATTTGGTACCACTTACCAGAGAAAGAAAGGGAAAGTATAGGAATGAAGAGATCTGGCGGCAGCAGTGGCTGGCAGGGTGGTGATGGAGGTGGGAGGCAGATGAAGATGGGAATGGAGGACTGAGTATGTGTAAGTCATTGATAGCAGTAAAAGTGACTATTGTCCCCAAAACTTTGTTGTCGAATGCCTGTGAATTTCAAGGGTGGGAATAACACACTCATGGTTATCATATGAAACCTATTTGGGGCAAGATAGTAGAAATGAAACGAACTGTGTAATCTGTCCATAATCTTGAGAACTTACCAACACTTGGGAAGAATTAGCAAGTGCTTATAGAGAAGAGTATCAGTGTAAAGGAGCATGGACTACAAGTCTGTTAAGTGGTACAGGCAGTAATTATAACCATTAAACCACTCAGAGAATGGTTTATCTCCAGGGATATAAAGGTAAAGCTTTATGTGGGAACCAGCATGTACTTTGACATTAAAAGAAGAGAAGGGAAGGAGAAGAAAGTAAATAGAAAGAGTTTAATAAGAAGGGGACCGAGCAGGCATTTTAAATTGAGGAAATTATATGCAAAAGTCCAGGGGTGGAGCTGGGAAGGGACACCAGTGTTGAAGTATTCCTGTTACTCGTTGGTATCATCATTCACCTATCAGCTGGTAGGAGAGCACCAGAAACCCAAGTCTTCTTAGACTCCTCCTCCCCATTACTCAAAGGTAATATTCGGAAGAAACAAAGGACATTTTTGGAAAGAGTAAGAGTCATGACTCAGTTTTGAACCTAAGTGACCAGAATAATAGATTTTAAAATTATATAGGTAGGGAAGTAGTTTGAAGGAGACCCCTTCCTTTAAAATAGGAATAAAGAGGCAAAAGGTAGGTGAATATACCAAGAACTTCCAGTTAAAAGATGAGGGAACTTATAGTCATCTCCTTTCTGTGTGTTAGAGAATGCGGCTATGTAGCTTTGTACCTTGAGGGACTTAACAAGGGTTAATTATAATCAACCTTTGGAACACACTGTTCTAAACACAGTATTATTCACTTGCCACCTATTTTGGGAGTTCATGTGTAAGCATATAAAATTACCATTAGACTGTTTCAAAGTGGTAGACCTACATTTTAAAGTAAGAGCATTTATTTTACATGTTTAAAATAAGGGATATGTAAATCTTCCCTTTCTCCCAACTCACCCCTGCTCCGCACAGGCAGTCATTGTTGACATCATCTTGTGCTTCATTCTAGAAAAATTTGGTGTATATGTATATAATATTACACATTATGTGTTATATACAAGTATATATTAACATATATATCTTGATAATGTATTTATACTATGTATCTTGAAACAATTTTATTTACATCTTTTAATTATGTAAAATCTTTTCTCTTTTCCTTTGGCCTCTGGCCCCATTTCCTTTATATAGGGAAGTATACTATGGGGATATAAATTCCAAATACCTGTTTTGTTTGTCTATCCAATTTTCTGTTTCATTGCATTCACGTTGGATTAAAGTTGCTTAGAAAAGCAAAACGTTTTCCTTTTGTATTTAAAAATGTTTGTCTTAAAAAGCATGAGGAGAATGCATGGAGATATTAGTCACATTTCTTGGTATTCGATATCCCTGTAAGTAGTGTGTATTAGCTCATCTTTCTTGCTTGGCATATCATTACCGTTTCCTCCCACTAGAGGGCACTAGGATATTGTTGTTTTTAGTGGTCTGCTCATGATGAACTTAGCATTAATTTTCATATGTTTTCTTATTTGTCCTGCATTATAATAGGAATTAAATCTTCATGCTGATGTCACTTTGTTAGAGATATATGGACAATTAAGCCACCTTCCCTGCTATCAGTTATGACTTTGAAGACTATTCTGTGCTTAATACTTAAGAAGAAAAGGAGAAGGGGAGCTTAGAGCAATGGGAAATTGCAGAAATAGACCTCTACCTATAAAATGAACTGGATTTTGAAAACCCAAGATAATTATGTGGGGAAAAATTTTTCTTCTCAACAAATGGTGCTGGAACAATTAGATATCTGTTTGGGGGGAAAGTGAACTTCGTTTCTGATCTCATTCCAAGTATAGAAATTAACTCAAAATGGATCATAGACTATAGAAGAAAACAAAGGAGAAAATCTTCATGACCTTGGGGTAGGCAAAACTTTCTTTGCACACAAAAAAATACTCTAAAAGAAAATGTTTTGATAGAGTTCTCCAAAATTAGAAACTTCTATTCAAAAGACACAGGTAAGTAAATAAAAAGGCAAGCCACAGACTGGGAGAAAATATTCACAATACATATACAGAAAAATGGTATTTAGAATTCATATAAAGAAATCTTACAACTCAGTAATAGGACAATCTAGTTTTTTAAATGGACAAATGATTTGAACAGACATAGCACAGTAGATACTATATGAATGCCAATAAGCACATAAGATACTCAACACCATGAGAGAAGTGCAAAGTAAAACCACAGTGAGAATGGCTAAAATTAAAAAGAATGACAGTAGCTACTACTGATGAGGATGTGGGACAATTGTAATGATCATGCATTGCTGGTGGGAAACAGTCTATTATAAATTTAATATGCTCTTACCAGGTGACCCAGCAATTTCACCCTCATGTATGCATTTACCCAAGAAAATGAAGCCCATTGTTCACTTGAAGACCTGTACACAAGTGTCCATGGCAGTTTGATTCATAGTGGCCCCAAAGTGGAAACACCACCATATGTCCGATAAGTGAATGGATAAATAAAGTATGGTACACCCATGTAATATGCTACTCAGCAATAAAAAAGAATGAACTACACATGTAACAGTGTGGATGAATCTCAAAAACATTAAACGAAAGAAGCTAGATATAAAAGATTATTTTGTGATTCCATGTGATTTGTATGACGTTCCATAAAAGGCAAATCTATCTATAGTAACAGAACAGATCAGTGGTTGTCTTGGGTTGTGATAGTAGTGAGATGAGTCAGCAACAAAAGAGAAAACAAACTGAAGTAACCAAAAATTATAAGTGTTATGAAGGAAACAAAGCAGGTGGCAGTATGTATAAAGGCCCTAAGCTGGAAAAGAAGACTGTTGATGGAGTATAGTGAGCAGAGGAATGAGTGGTGGGAGATGGGGTTGGAGAGATAAGTAAGGGACCAGGTCATGTGGAAAGAGTCCTTAAGAGGGGCAGGAAGCAGGGAGGAAAAAAAGTTCTTAAGAACTTGATAGGGAGGCCGGGCGCGGTGGCTCAAGCCTGTAATCCCAGCACTTTGGGAGGCCGAGACGGGCGGATCACGAGGTCAGGAGATCGAGACCATCCTGGCTAACACGGTGAAACCCCGTCTCTACTAAAAAATACAAAAAACTAGCCGGGCAAAGTGGCAGGTGCCTGTAGTCCCAGCTACTCGGGAGGCTGAGGCAGGAGAATGGCGTGAACCCAAAAGGAGGAGCTTGCAGTGAGCTGAGATCCGGCCACTGCACTCCAGCCTGGGTGACAGAGCAAGACTCCGTCTCAAAAAAAAAAAAAAAAAAAAGAACTTGACAGGGAACAGACTAGAGCACAGATAGAAGTCCTTCCTTAATCCGGGCATGGTGCTCACACCTGTAATCCCAGCACTTTGGGAGGCCGAGGCAGGTGGATCACCTGAGGTCAGGAGTTGGAGACCAACCTGGCCAACACGGTGAAACCCCATCTCTACTAAAAATACAAAAATTAGCCAGCATGGTGACAGGTGCCTGTAATCCCAACTACTCGGGAGGCTGAGGCAGGAGAATCACTTGAACCCAGGAGGCAGAGGTTGCAGTGAGCCTAGATCATGCCACTGCGCTCCAGCCTGGGCCACAGAGCAAGACTCCATCTCAAAAAAAATAAAAAAGAGAAAAATTCTTCTTCAGTGAGAGAGGGTAAGAAGGAAGCTGTGCAAATGAGGTTTGAGGTTTGCCTGGTGATTGGAAAGGGAGAGCGTTTACATCAGACATTTTTCTGTTTTCTTACATTTATTTATTTTTATTTATTTTTTAATTTTTAATTTTTATTTTTTTTTGAGACAGAGTCTCACTCTGTCGCCCAGGCTGGAGTGCAGTGGCTGCATCTCAGCTCACTGCAAGCTCTGCCTCCCAAGGTTCACGCCATTCTCCTGCCTCAGCCTCCCGACTAGCTGGGACTACAGGCACCTGCCACCTTGCCCGGCTAGTTTTTTGTATTTTTTAGTAGAGACGGGGTTTCACCATGTTAGCCAGGATGGTCTCGATCTTCTGACCTCATGATCCACGCGTCTCGGCCTCCCAAAGTGCTGGGATTACAGGCTTCAGCCACCGCGCCCGGCCTATTTATTTATTTATTATATATAAAGTAAGTCTGCCACCTGAAAGCAAAGGTGAAGAAGTTGAGGGGACAAACATACAATATTCTTTTTGGGAGAGGATAGGGGAGTATATGCCTACTAAAGAAACTTTGTAAGATAACTGAAGAACTATTGATGCTCATTAGATGTTTGGGAAGGTGATTTTAATATGAAACCTGTCAGCTTAGTCACACATGGTTTTTCTCTTGCAACATGTAGCTGCTTGGGCCCAAACATGGAATTAATAGATTGGTATGTGTCATCAGAATTTAGGTTTTGCCTGGCAAAAATAATGAAGGGAGTGAAGGTGGTGGTGGTGTTGGCTTGCTTTTGTCTAGACCATTGATCACTGAGTGAAAGTGTTTCTAGGAGTCATTATCAAGATGGACAGGAAGTCTAGGCTAGAAAAGGAGGAATATGAAACTAGGAAAGGGTTCATAAATAGGAAGAAAATGATAGGATCATTGGATGGAGAGCACAGAATTATATATTGGGGCCATTTCTGCAAATGAAATGGTAGGATAGGAGGAAGTAATCTCAGGGTGACTTCCAGGTTTCCAAAATAGAGGCTCACTTATTGACATAGGTAATCCTAGAGGAGGAAGAGCAGGTTTAGGGGGTAAGATGATGAGTTCAGTTTTGGACAGGCTGTATTTGAGGAACCTGTGGGATGTTTAAGTGGAGATGTCCAGTGGGCAATTAAGTATATAGATCTGAGAGATCTGGGCTCTAAGTAGAGATTTAGCGTTATCAGCATATAGATAACTGAAACATGGTAACAGAAAAGATTATCAGAGAGGATTTGTGGGATAAGAGAAAGTGAGGGTGTGCAGTTTCCTTTTTCCACAACCAGAGTGGTTGTGGTGGTGGTTGGTACTTGGTTTTGTTTCTTTTCCCTCAGTATTATGTCTCCTTTTTCAAATAAATCCTAGGAAATACAACATGGAATGATAGTAAGAACAGAGTTAAAGTCCTATCTTTGCTATTTCCTACTGTGTGCCTTGAGTAGTTAAACTTCTCAGAGTCTCAATTTTCTCAACTGTTACAAACAGTGGTATCAAAAGAATGAGAAGATAAACCACAGACGGAGAGAAAATACTTGCACAAGACCTATGTGATAAAGGACTGTTATCCAAACTATGAAAAAGAACTCTTAATAAGAACACAAACAACCTGATTAAAAAGTGGGCAAAAGACATGAATAGACAACTCACCAAAAAAGATATATAGATGTCAAATAACCATTTAAAAAGATGCTCAACATCGTATGTCATTAGGAAAGTGCAAATTAAAACCATTTGAGATACCATTACTCATCTATTAAAATGCCAAAATTCAGAACACTGATATCACCAAATGCTAATGAGGATGTGGAGCAAAGGAAACTGATTCATTTTGGTAGGAATGCAATATTGTACAGCTACTTAGAAGACAGTTTGGTAGTTTCTTAGAAAACTAAACATATTCTTACCATACAATCCAGCAATTCCACTCCTTGGTATTTACCTAAAGGAATTGAAAACTTACATCCACACAAAAACCTGCACACAGGTGTTTACAGCAGCTTTATTTATAATTGCCGAAATTTGGAAGCAATTTTAAAAATGTTCTTCAGTAGGTGAGTGGGTAAATAAACTGTGGTACATCCAGACAATGGAATATTATTCAGTGCTAAAAAGAAATTAGTGATCAAGCCATGAAAACGTGTGATAGAAGCTGAAATGCATATTACTAAGTGAAATAAGCCAACCTGAAAAGGCTACGTACTGTATGATTCCAAATATATGACCTTCTGGTAGAGGAAAAATATGGAGACAGTGAAACGATCAGTGGTTGCCAGGGGCTGGGAGAAGGGAGGGATAAATAGGCAAACCACAGAAGATTTTTAGGGCCGTGAAATCATCTTGTATGATGCTACAATGATGGATATGTATCATTATACATTTGTCTAAACTCATAGAATGTGTAACACCAAGAGGGAACCCAAATGTAAACTATGGACTTTGGGTGACAAAGATGTGTCAGTGTAGGCTTACTGATTGACTATAACAGATGTACCACTCTGGTGAAGGTTGTTGATAGTGGGGGAAGCTGTGTCTGTGAGGGGGCAGAGGGTATATGGGAACTCTCTGACTTTCTACTCAATTTTGCTGTGAACCTAAAACTGCTCTTTAAAAGTCTACTTTTAAAAACAACAGCTTTGATAAGAAACTGCATGGAGACAGGTCAAATAACTAAGGACTACTGGTCTAAATTCAAAATCACCCTCAGCTGTATAGGTATTGATGCATTCACTTGTGGCTTAGCTTACTGCTGCTTAACGGGAAAGTTTTGCTTCCCTTCCTCACCTCTGTGTTTTTTTTTTTTTTTTGGACAGTGATAGTGAACAATTACAGTCCTTGGAAAGATTGAATTGTAGCCAAATGAATGTACAGATACAAATGTCTAGATTTTTTTATATTGCCAGGGGTAGAAATGACGAGGGAAAACACGCAACCCCCACAATTAAAAGACATTTATTTCACTATTCTAAGGAATATTTGACTCTCCTTTCAGTTGTATCCCTTACCTTGTTTACTTTACACCCAAGTAGCATTTCATACTTGAAAGCTTTTCAAATAGGTATTACAGTATCAATCTACTTTGGGTACCAGGACCTCCTTCCCTTGTGGATTCCAAAACAATTTCTGAAAATATGGGAGAAGGATCTTCAGTTACCACGTATACAAAAAAGCATATGTCTGGATGAAAGATACGTCTGGAAATTTATCCTACAGATATTCTCACACACGTAGAATATTCACTACAGCATTATACATTCATATGTAGAATGCATTACATTCACATGTAGAAGGATATTCACTACAGCATTATATCATGGTGATAAACAAATAGAACAAGGTAGGAGCAATCTAAATGTCCATTGGCAGGAACTGGTTAAATAAATATTGGTATATCTATAAAACAGAACAATGTGCAGAAGTTAAGAAGAGTAAGGCAACTCTGTATACTGATAGTGAAAGTCTTCAAGATAATGTTGAGGGGGAAAACTGGATGCAGAACTATATGTATGATATGCTGCCATCTGTGTAGAAAAAGAAACAATACCCCCCCCCAACACACACACGCACATACATGCTTTTATGAAAAGAATGTCTGTAGAAGAATGTACAAGTAAGATTTCTCTCTAGAGAGGATATTCAGGTGCTGAAGGAAAAGGGTAGAGACTTTTCACCATATACTTTTTTTTTTTTTTGAGACAGAGTCTTGCTCTGTCGCCCAGGCTGGAGTGCAGTGGATGGATCTCGGCTCACTGCAAGCTCCACCTCCCGGGTTCACGCCATGCTCCTGCCTCAGCCTCCCGAGTAGCTGGGACTACAGGCGCCCGCCACTTCGCCCGGCTAGTTTTTTTTTTATATATATTTTTTAGTAGAGACGGGGTTTCACCGTGTTAGCCAGGATGGTCTCAATCTCCTGACCTCGTGATCCGCCCGTCTGGGCCTCCCAAAGTGCTAGGATTACAGGCTTGAGCCACCGCGCCCGGCCCACCATATACTTTTTATATCTCTTGAACTTTGTGCCATAGTTAAAAACAAATGAAGAAATAAAATTCAGATTTTAATAACCTATCTTATAGGATTGTCACGAGGATTAAATGAGTCATGTATATGATCTAATGCATTGCCTGGCATCTAGTTAAGTATATAATACTTACTAAATATGATACTTATTAGCCTTTGTTTCTGTCCCTGCCCCTCCAGTTCCATAATTGCTGTTTGGAGGGTTTGCAGGATTTATTTTCTTCACCTAGGCCAAGGATTGTTAACCTGAATGGATCAATGAACCTTTGAAATTGTATACCAAATTTTGTGTAAGCATATGCTTATTCCAGACTTTCTAGATTCTAGAGAAGAAGGTCTGTAACTTTAATCAGATTTTCTAAGGAAGGGAAGGTCTCATGGCCCTAAAAAGTTAAAACATACTAACCTAAACTGTTTTGCTATTTTATGTTTCTTTCCACCTGAAAATACTCTGCTGTCAGATCATTTTCTCTTTATAGCTAGGAAGAGCCTCTGGCTGACTTTTTTTCCTCATAACTTTTATCTTTTCTAAATATATCATGTCTGGGCAAGTAATTTAAACTTTCTAGGTCTCAACTTCTTAACTGTAAAAAGAAGTGATTGATCTGGACAAATTCAAAGGCTCCCTTCATCTTGAAAATGTTTTGATTCTATCTAGGTTTACTATGTATGGGCTTTAAAAATTAGAAATACTGTCATAAACCAAGAAAAACCCTTATGCTAAGAATAATCTTTAGGTAGAGACCTAAATCTTGACTAAGAGATAAAATTGGAGGTTTGTATATACAAATATGAGAGCATATGCCAGGCCGGGCACGGTGGCTCATGCCTGTAATTCCAGCACTTTGGTAGGCTGAGGTGAGAAAATCACCTGAGGTCAGGAGTGCAAGACTAGCCTGGCCATTATGGTGAAACCCCATCTCTACCAAAAAAAAAAAACAAACCACAAAAATTAGCCAGGCGTGGTGGCACATGCCTGTAATCCCAGCTACTCAGGAGGCTGAGTAAGGCAGGAGAATCGCTTGAATCCGGGAAGTGGAGGTTGTAGTGAGCTGAGATGGCACCGTTGCATTCCATCCTGGGCAACAATGCAAGACTGTGTTTCAAAAAAAAAAAAAAAAAAAAAGCATATGCCAACCTGATTCCATATGGAACAGCCATGGTTTATTTTCATACTAGCAATAAAGCTACCTTACTAATGAGATAGAGCTATGTAAGATGCCCTAGTGGCCCTGTTGACATCTCTATAAAACCTCTCCCATCTCAAGGTCTTTTCTCTGCTTTGTTTTAGGAAAAGGGGAGAACAGTAGAACCAGTGAGTTGTAGTTCTACACTAATAAAAAAATGCCTCTATCAATATTGATCATTATCTGTTACTTGATTAAAGTCCAGATCATAGTTCTTATTTATGAAAAATCAATCTGCATACTTTAACTCAGATATACATTTGGTTATTCATATTATTGCACAACTCAATTACTCAGAAACATTTGTTCCAAATTTATACTGTGGTCATTTTTGACTCTTGCTTCAAAAGGTTTTATAGAAGATGGGATTCTTGACCTACAAGGCAGTTCAGGGTTAATATATTCAACAAGCATATGAAGATAAGGGCATTTCAGATGAAGCATACAGAGGTACCTGGATTCAGGTCTTAGCTGTGTCTTATGAGCTCTGATCTTGGGTCAATCACTTATCCTGTCCATACTTATTTCCTCAGTTGTGAAATGGTGATAATAAAAGCACCTACTGTATAGCATTATTATAAGGATTAAATGAGATAATACATGCCAAAACAAGGTAGTATTCGGAATGTAGAAAGCATTCAATAAATGTAGTCTTTTTTTTTTTTTTTTTTTTTTTTTTTGAGACGGAGTCTCGCTCTGTCACCCAGGCTGGAGTGCAGTGGCGTGATCTTGGCTCACTGCAAGCTCCGCCTCCCGGGTTCACGCCATTCTCCCGCCTCAGCCTCCCAAGTAGCTGAGACTACAGGCGCCCGCCACCACGCCCGGCTAGTTTTTTGTATTTTTAGTAGAGACGGGGTTTCACCATGTTAGCCAGGATAGTCTCGATCTCCTGACCTCGTGATCCACCCGCCTCGGCCTCCCAAAGTGCTGGGATTACAGGCTTGAGCCACCGCGCCCGGCCAGTAGTCTTTTTTTTTTTAAGATGGAGTCTCACTTTTGTCACTGAGGCTGGAATGCAATGGCGTGGTCTCGGCTCACTGCAACCTCTGCCTCCCGGGTTCAAGGGATTCTCTCACCTCAGCCTCTCGAGTAGCTGAGACTACAGGTGCGTGCCACCACACCTGACTAATTTTTGTATTTTTAGTAGAGACAAGGTTTCACTATGTTGGCCAGGCTGGTCTCGAACTCCTGACCTTGTGATCCTCCTGCCTCAACTTCCCAAAGTGCTAGGATTACAGGTGTGAGCCATTGCACCCAGGCTCCTCCATTTTTTTTCCGTTATCTTTTAGAGATGGAGTTTTGCTCTGTTACTCAGGCTCTCAGCTCACTGCAACCTTTGTCTCCCAGGTTCAAGTGATTCTCCTGCCTCAGCCTCCCAAGTAGCTGGGATTACAGGCTCCCGCCACATGCCTGGCTAATTTTTGTATATTTAGTAGAGACGGGGTTTCACCACGTTGACCAGGTGGTCTTGAATTTCTGACCTCAGGTAATCCACCCTCCTGGGCCTCCCAAAGTGCTGGCATTACAGGCATGAGCCACTGCACCCGGCCCTGGCCTAATTTCTTTTTTAAAAGCAAACAATTCATCTTTAAGTATTAGAAATAGCATAACTTTTATTTTATTCTAGAATATTATTAAATTCTAAAATAGCAGTTTTAAATAACAATTTTAAATTTATGAAAGTTGAAAAAAGTTTTGAATTTTATTTTAAAACAAGTCAAAAATATATACTTATTTTTGGTGTTTCCACATAGGCATAAGGAACACTTTTGGATTTAAAAAATAACAATTTATTGGATGATAGTGAAGTTACAGAGATTATAGTAGGTATAGCTGGGGATACCAGCAGGAACATGGTAGAAATAATAAGCCAAAAACACTTTTATTTATACTGTAACCAATCTCCTTGGAAAACTTTAGAAAACACAAAAATATACAAGCACACGTTCCATTTATTCAGCCTGATGACATCATCACACATATAGCCCCTGGAAAACCCCACTCTACACTCATGAGAGAATGAAAAGTGAAAAAGACAAATGACATTTTAGTAGTATTATGAAAATGCTTTTGACCTCAAAAGCCCCTGAGTCAAAGGGGAAGGTGAAAGGAAATCCCCATTGGCAATGGTAGAGGCTATGGAAGATTGGGTCTTGCAAACTTTATCAGAAGACGTTTCTGAAGAGAAGACATTCTGAGGCACCCCTTTGCAGGTAAAAAAACATTCATGTCCTCTTTCTCCACAAAGCTTTTGTTAATCACCAGACTTCGCAGTGGTCTCCCAGCACCTGTTAAAGCAGTGGTTCTCCAAATGTGGTCCATGGACTCCCAGGAGTCCCTGATATTCTTTTTCAGGGTCTGTGAGGTCAGAGCTGTTTTCATAGTAATACTAAGGTGTTTGCCTTTTCTATTGTGTTGACATTTTGCACTAATGTTACATAAGCAATGATAGGTAAGTAATTAATAACCATTAGTTATCATTGTATTTGTCATTGGTGTGCACTTGCAGATAACATCTTTTTTCCAGTTTCGCTTAGAATGTTTTTGATGAAGCCATTAAAATGATTAGTTTTATTGAATATCAATCCCGGAGTATAATTGTTTTTAAGGAAATGGGAAGTACACATAAAGTACTTTGGCCGCATGCTGAAATATAATGTTTGTCTTGAGGGAAAACATTCCTGATTGTTTGAGTTACAAAGTGCGCTAGCCTCCTTTTTTTAATCATATATTGCTTTTACTTGACAGAGAGACCATGGTTATTCAGGTTTGGGCATCTGGCAGATATTTTCTTGAAAATGAACGAAGTGAGCCTGTCTCAAGGAAATTGACAGTATTTGTTGTCAGTGATAAAATTCAAGCTTTCAAGTGAAAATTAGAATTTTGGAAAACCCAAACCCACCACCGTGAGCTTGACAGCTTCCAGTCAAGCTGTCCCCAATGTAGACCTCGTATTTGAGCTCCAGACTCTCACGTCTACCTATCTATATAGATACTGTGTCCACATAAATGTTTCATATTCTAAATTTAACACGTCTACAATGGAATTTTTTATTTCTCCCACAAAACTTTCTCTCTTTAACCCTGCCCCAATTTTTCTCATCTTAGTAAATCACCTCCAACCCAGTTGTTCAGACTAGAATTGAAGTCATTATTTCTTTTTCCTCACCTCCTACTTCCAATCCGTTAGCAAGTCTTGTGAGTTCTGCTGTCAAGATTACCTCAGCTCTGCCTGCTTTTCTCCACCTTTGCTATCAGCCTTTTCCAGGTTACCATCATCCTGCATTGATCTACTGCATCAGGTTTCTGATTGGTCTTCCCTTCTTGCCTGTCTCTAATCCATTTTCCACACAGCAGCAGATGTAAATAGAAATTGTTTCATGTCACTCCATTGCTTAAAATCCTTTAATAATACCCGTTATACATAGAATAAAATTCAAATTCCTTAGCTTATAAGGCCTTTCATGTTTAGGCCTTTACCTCCTCATTCTTTTTTTTTTTTTTTTTTTTTGAGACGGAGTTTCTCTCTTGTTGCCCAGGCTGGGGTGCAATGATGTGATCTCGGCTCACTGCAACCTCTGCCTCCCGAGTTCAAGCGATTCTCCTGCCTCAGCCTCCTGGGTAGCTGGGATTACAGGTGCCTGCCACCACACCTGGCTAATTTTTGTATATTTTTAGTAGAGACGGGGTTTCACTGTGTTGGCCAGGCTGGTCTCGAACTCCTCACCTTATGTGATCCGCCTGCCTCGGCCTCCCAAAGTGCTAGGATTACAGGGGTGAGCCACCAGGCCCGGCCATTCTTTACATTCTTTACAACCTCATTCTCCCTTTCATTCACTAAATTCCAGCCACACAAGTCATCTTTCTATTCCTTAAACATGCCAAGTTCTTTCTTACATCAGGGGTTTTGCAATTACTATTTTCTTTCTTTCATATAGCAAGCTTTCTCTCATCCCTTTGGTCCTAGTTCAAATGTTATCACCTTAAAACTGCCTTTCTTGATTATTCTGTCTAAGGTAGTTTCTTCCTTTTATACCTTATTTAGCCTCTTGGTCATTTCCTGTATAACACTTAACATAAATTTAATTATTTCATCTATTTACTTAATTTTTTAATCTGTCTCGCTTATTAGATAAAAATCAGCAAATAACTTTAGATGTGTTAAGATGGAGGTGCCTATAGGAATATTATAGAGTGATGCCATCGAGTAGGCCACGGTCTAGAACTTAAGCTCAGAGGGAGATGTTATTAATAGATACAGAGTTTTAGAAATTACCTGTACATTAATAGTAAATGAAGCCATGGATACAGGTAAGAGGAAGATTTGATGGAAGAGGACACAGAGACTAAAATAGAATCTTCAAGATTTCCCACATTTGAGGGACCAAAAAAAGAAGCCCAGAGGAAACTGAGAATGAAGATATCTTGGAGATCAAAGGAAATATGAGTATAATATCAGAAAAGCCAAAGGAAGAGAGTCTTTCAAGGAAGAAATATTAATAACTATGTCAGAATCCTGAAAAGTATCCAATAGGTATAGCAACGAGGACATAGTAACCATGGCATGAATAATTTCTGTGGATTGGCAGGACAAGACAGACCATAATAGATTGAGGACTGAATGGAAGGTGAAGAGTTGTGGATATACTGTAGTAAGTTTAGAAAGCCAAGGAGTTTGGCATTGAAGGCAGTCCCCAAGAAGGTGAAAAAAGAATTTGATCCAGAGCACTGGTGTAAGGATAGATTTTGATGAGAAGAGAGAATCTTCCATTAAAACAGGAGGGAGATAGGAGAAGATGGATGTGGGGAAGTTTATAGGTTTGAGTATCATCAAGAAGTTAGAAAATAAATTGTTTCCATTTAATGATTTTAGTTTTTTCTGTAAAATAAGAGTAGAAGTAATATACTGCGAGTAAGGGATGTTATAGCTGGACATTTAAGAAAAGTATAGAACATTATGACAGCTGGTATGAAGACAAGAAGAAAGGGCTGAGTAAGGAAATGTAACAGGATTACTAGGTTGTATTGACCTGTCTGTGTATCTGGGTTGTTTTCAGCAGCAGAACAGTCCAGGCGTAGGCATGACCATTTGGTAATGGTAGTCTGCCTATTTATGGTCCCTTGCAGGTCTTCACTGTGGATGACATTGAGTAAGACGTGCTCTTGCAACCGAACATAGACTCTGGTTAACACTACAGTGTCAGCATTGCATTAAGAAGATAGATTGAATTCCCTTCCACTTTCTCTGTCACTGCTAGACTTGGCAGAAGATTTTGACTAGAGAATCTTTACCTTGCAGAGAACTGCACTTAGAAGCAAAGTTGAAGTGATTTATGGACCTCACAGAAGGGATTTGTAGCTCCTGTAGGAAAGAATTGGCTCATGACCTTTAATATTCGAGGAAATTTGCCTTGGAATCATCCAGAGTGAGTGAACACAGCAGCACAGTCAATCCTCATTATTTTCAGATTCCATATTTGCAAATTTGCCTAGTCAGTAAAATTTATTTGTAACCCCAAATGAATACCCCTGATCCTTTTGGGGTCATAGACATGCACAGAATGGTGAAAAATTTGTGTCACCTGACATGCATTAAGAAGCAAAAATTGTCCTGGAATACAAACCTTCAAGAAGACCTACAGAGCTGAGGTCAAACATGACAATGGTCTGCCTTCCTGTTTCACCCCTCATACTGTAAACAAGTCTCCTGTTCGTAATCTGTTTAGTGCCATATATTTTTGAATTTTTGTACTTTGTTTTATTGATTGCACTGGGTAAAATGGTCCCCAGGTGTCATGGTAAAGTGTTGTCTAGTGTTCTCAAGCCCAAAAAGGCTGTGATGTGTCTTACTGAGAAAATGTGTGTTAGATCAGCTTAGTTCAGACATGAGTTATAGTGCTGTTGGCTCTGGGTTCAATGATAAGGTATCAAAAATATATTAAATAAGATGTCTTTAAACAGAAATACACATAAAACAGGATCATCTATTGACACAAATGCTGAGAATCGCATGCACCTAACCCTATATTTTTCCTAGGAGCAATGGTTCAGTGTTGGCAAATTTAGTGTTCACGGCAACTTTATAGAATGTAACTACCTCAAATAATAAGAATCAATGTATTTTATATATTTATTTCGGAGGACCTTAAAGTATTTCACAGATATTAGCTCATTAATCAACACAACTTCCAGAAATTGGCTGCTAGAGAATTAGTTGTTATTTGGAGGACAGGTCTCCCTTAAGGTTTGTATTCTAGGACAATTTTTGCCTCTTAAGTAGACAGTATTTTACCCTTGGATGTAAAAAGATCTGCTTGCTAATTATGGTTAAGTTTGATTGATTTGCTTTGGAACTAATTGGAATATTCCCTATTTGACTTCAATGGGGAAAGGTTAAAAGGTAAAGTATTTTGGAAAGCAGTCAGAACTTTCTGGCAGAAAAGTACCAGGTAGAGAGAAATAATCATAGTGGTTTTTATCACAAATGTAAAAAAGGTAATGATATAAATTGCTGGATACATGAAATTTGAATGTGTTATGTTGAAAGTGGCTACTCACATATATATTATAGGAACTTTCCTCTCCTTCAACTCGGCATTCAAATCTTTGTCTAGATCCTGCTAATTCTTCCTTTATATGATTTCTCAAGTTTGTTCCCTCTTTTTCATTCATATAGTGATAATCTGAAAATCCAGACTTTAACCATTTTCAAGGTTGACCTTAAAGTTGCTCTCATTTCTTTCAGCCATATTTTCCCTTGAATGTAAGAGTTACACTGTAATAAACTATCTTCCTTAAGCATATTTTATCACATTCTGCAGAGATATTACTGTCCTACTTAGAAACTGTCAGTGGCTGCTAGTTATCTATTTTTAAATTAGTATAAACCATTGTCTCTTCATGTTCCTCAATTCTCCTACAGCCTTTCCACCCTACTCCCTATAATTGATGTCATCTCATAATTCATTGTGTGTGCAGGAGAACCTCTAGATGTTAATTCCTTCATCTTATTATAACCAAATTTATAAAGCTGCCTGTGTCTATTCCTTTTTTCCCTTCCATTACAAAGGAAAGAAGTATTAGGACATAGGCAACTTTGATGAGGGGCATTATTTTGTCTACCACATACTTCTTTTTTCTTCTCAATATAAGAGCAATATATCCTCATTCCAGAAAAATGAGAAAACCCAGACCAACAATTTAGGAACTGTGTAGGCCCTGTTGATCTCCCAATGGAAACAGAGATCCTTAGTTCATGTTGATTAAGAAGGGAGGGTCTCTGAATACTTAAGGCCTTTAAGATACTCCAAAAGTTTGTCAAAAGTCACAGAGAAGAAGAGTATCACCTTCCACATAAAATCCACGGAAAAAAAGAGTACTGTAAGACTCTTGGCAAGGTATTTCATTTCTCTAGGTCTTGGCTTCTTTATCCTTGAAATGAGAAATTGAATTAGCTGATTTTAAAAATTGTTGTCTTTTAATATATAAAGGCTGGTACCTATACTCTACTAAAAATCGAAAGAGATGAATAGATAACAAACATAGGTTTGCTAGTTTTTTAAATCAATGCATAGTGTTATTTCGGGATTCAGTCATTTGTATTTTCACAGTCATGAAAGACAAGGAAAGACTGAGAAGCTATCACAGATTGGAGGATACCAAGGAGGACAGCCAAAAGCAATGTGGGATCCTGGATGGGATACTGGAACTGAAAAGGGATTTTAGTGGAAAAACTGGTGAAATCCAACTAAAGCCTTCAGTTTAGTTAATAGTTAACAGTATTATTAGGTAATAGTATTGCACCAATGTGAATGTCTTAGTTTTGATAATTGCTGTGATTTTACAAGAAGTTAACCTTAGAGGAGGCTAGGTGAAGTACATATGGAAACTCTCTGTACTATTTTTACAAGGTGTTTCTAAGTCTTAAAATTATTTCAAAAGAAAATGTTTTTTATTAGTAAGAGTGGGAAAGCAAGCCACAAAGGGAGAGAAGTTGTTTGCAAGATTTATAACTGCAAAGAACTAAAATCAGAATATATAAATAACTCATACAAATCAGTAAAGGTAAGACTGACAACCCAATAGAAAAACAGGCAAAAGACTTAAAAGACTCTTCACATAAGAGGATATCCAAATAGCCAATAAGCATATAAAAATGTGCTTGGTGGGCCAGGCGCAATGGCTCACGCCTGTAATCCCAGCACTTTGGGAGGCCGAGGCAGGTGGATCACGAGGTCAGGAGATCAAGACCATCCTGGCTAACATGGTGAAACCCCGTCTCTACTAAAAATACAAAAAATTAGCTGAGCATTGTGGCGGGCGCCTGTAGTCCCAGCTACTTGGGAGGCTGAGGCAGGAGAATGGCGTGAACCTGGGAGGCTGAGCTTGAGGTGAGCCGAGATCGTGCCACAGCACTCCAGCCTGGGGCGACAGAGCAAGACTCTGTCTCAAAAAAAAAAAAGAAAAGAAAAGAAAAAAAAAGAATTGAAAGCGGGGCCTCAAATAGATATTTGCACATCACTGTTGATACCAGCACTGTTCACAATAGCCAAAAGCTGGAAACGACACAAATGTCCATCGACAGATGAATGGATAAACAAAATGTGGTATAGACATAAAATGGAATATTATTCAGCTTTAAAAAGGAATGAAATTCTGACATATGCTACGACATGGAGGATCCTTGAGAACATTATGCTAAGTGAAATGTCAGTCACAAAAGGACAGATAGATTGTATGGTTCCACCTATAAGAGTTAGAAAAATTGACCAAGTATGTGAACAGCTCAGAAGAAGCTTAACTCCAAAAACAGCTCAAAATCCTCTGTGCCAGTTGTATTCCCACAAGTGATGACTCGATAGTATCATCATCAATGAGGGCATGAGGGCATACGGCCTGCCGGATGATCTGAAGTCAGTGAGTGTGTGCTTAGGGCCAAAGAGGAAGGGACAAAAAGTTAATCTTTTCAGAGCTCAAAGCTAAAACACAACCAGGCAGTAAAGATGTTACTACAATGGCAGAACAGTTTTAATCAAAAGGTGATGAATCTGGAACCTAGAGATAAGGCATAGGGCAAGGAATACAAGAATGTGACCCTGTCTTCTTTTCCTGGCTTTGTTTTATTGGACTTTGGCAAATCACCTAATTACCCTTCTTCAGTCTCCTTATCATAAAAGGAGAGGAGGTAAGGAAGAGTGAACTATGGATGGTTAGAACTGGTTCCTTCCAGTTCTGACATTGAATATTTCCAATCCATTTGGTTTCTCTGAGACCAAAACAAAACAAAAAAACCAATAACTATTCCTTAGTCACTTAAGTTTCAGTTTATTATGGAGGCTAAAGTTCCTAACCACCTGAGTTCAAAGCTCAATGTGGTCAAGTATGAGACTGACTGGAATTGCTGGACCTTAAATCTCCCTTACTCCTTCAAACTCAAAATGCCAGTGCTACCACAGACACTGGCATTGTTGAGCCCTTCTCCCTATCTCACAACCTAAATGATGTTAGGTATCTTACTTCTCAGTTCCTCAGTAATCTAAAATTCATACCTCACAGGTATTTTTTTGACTCAGCATGGAAGCATCATCATTACAGGTAAAGACTATAGGCTTCTAAAGTTGAATAGACTTGGGTTTGAAGGCCAGTTTCATCACTTACTAGCTGTGTATCCTCAGGCTACACAACCTTTTTGAACCTTTGTTTCTTTGTCTGTAAATCAGAATAATAGTATCTTCTACACATTGTTTTTATAAAGATTAAATAACTAATACATATAAAACACTAAGCACCAGGAAGCTATTTTGTCCAAAAATAGATACAGCAGAGCAGTACTCAACTGCCTGGTTTGAATCTCACTTCTTACAATAACATAACCTTAGGCAAATTACTTATCCTTTTTGTGCTTCAGTTTTCTCATCTGTAAAATAGGGATATTGAGTATCCTATAGGATTACTGGGATAATCAAATAAATTAATATGGATAAAGCACTTACTACCTGGAACTTATTAGTGCTATGTAAAATTTACTATTATTCAGTCTGAGCAACATAGCAAAACCCCATCTCTTAAAAAAAAAAAATTAGCCCGACATAGTAGTGTGCGCCTATGTATGCGCCATAGTAGTGTGCGCCTATGTGTGCGCCTGTAGTCCTGGCTACCGGGGAGGCTGAGATGGGAGGATTGAGCCCAGGAGTTTGAAGTTATAGTGATCTATGATCATGCCACTGCACTCTGTCTGAGAGATAGAAGAAGACCGGGTGTCCAAAAATAAATAAATAAACACACACACATATATAAAATAACTATTATTGTTAACAATTATAGCATGTACATCCTTCTCTCCAACATACCCAAATCCATTTTCTCCTCTTATACGTGATGAATTCATTTGTTTAAATCCATTTTTTATTCTTATACATGATGAATTTATTCATTTAATCAAATCACAAATATTTATTGGGTGCCTACCGTGTGCCAAGTACCACAGAAATATGACCTTTGTCTTTGTGGTGCTTACAGTACAAGGAAAGAGGCAATTAAATAAGTACATAAAAGTGTGAGAAATGATAATATAAGCACATGGGATTATATGGCAAGGGCACCAATTATGTGTATTGGGGCTGTGGCATCAGAGAAGCTCCATTTAAGGAGAAAGGTAAAGGATAAGCAGGAGTTACCTGGTATGTGTTGGAGGGGAATTGAGAAGAGTATTCCAAATAGAGGGAAGAACATGTACTCCGTAGTATCTCTTGCAATCTGTCGTATCTTCTTCAGACCAGCTGTATAAAGCCTGACCATCATCATGATCTGTCTAAATCAGTGCTTTTCAAATTTGAATGTGCATATAAATCATATGAAGATCTTGTTAAAATGCCCATTCTGATTTAGAAAGTCTGGAGTAGGTCCCAAAATTCTACATTTTGAACAGCTCTCAGATGATGACAGTACGGCTGGGACACCACTTTGAGAAGTAAAAGTCTACCTAGATAATTCCATTTATACATGCGATATCACTTCCTTGTTTATATCACCCCAGTTACTCCTTACTGTCCTCAAAATAAAATCCAAACTCCTTAGCATGATGATGTACAAGACCTTTCATGACTTGGCCTCTGCATATCTCTGGAGCCTTGGCTCTCTACATTCCCTTACCTTCCCACTCTAAACGAAAGCACACATAGGCACATGCATGCACACACAGACACACACACACACGTCTTTCAAAATTTATAGATTAGCTGTAATTTCCTTCAATAGACATTTCTAGTTCCTGGTCTAGGTTAAGAATCAATTACACGAATTACTGAATAATCTCCAGACTGATCTGTATCACAGTACATGTCAGCATTGATACTATAATTGATCATTTGTCTCTTTCCACACTAGTACTACAGGCAATCTAAGGACAGAAGTTATATGTCTTATTTTTGTATTCCAAGTCCCTAACACAGTAAACAACCCATGAATATGTGCTAGATGAATATATGATTTAAAGAATAGTGACTGGGCGTGGTGGCTCTTGCCTATAATCCCAGCACTTTGGGAAGTGGGCAGATCACCTGAGGTCGGGAGTTCAAGACCAGCCTGACCAAAATAGAGAAACTCCGTCTCTACTAAAAATATAAAATTAGCCAAGCATGGTGGTACATGCCTGTAATCCCAGCTACTCAGGAAGGCTGAGGCAGGAGAATCACTTGAACCCAGGAGGCAGAGGTTGCGGTGAGCCAAGATCATGCTATTGCACTCCAACCTGGGCAACAAGAGCAAAACTCCTTCTCAAAAAAAAAAAAAGAATAGCTAGCTAGCTCAGGGCAAAGCCTAAAATGAATTAAATATAGAACAGGTACCTGAAGAGTAAAAGGAAGGAAAAGATAACAGGGTATGAGTAAAAATTAACAAAACTATAAATAGAAACATCACTATAACAAAATTATGCTTAGTATAAACTAAATGTACCTCCTTGCCACTGACTAATCCAGTGTTTCTCAAATAAACAAGTAATTCAAAGATTACAGTATTCTAAAGCAGTCACCAAGCTACCTTCTCTACTCCCTGTTAAGACCTATAGAATCCAGGAATGGAGTATGGACTTAAATTCTCAATTTCCCTGTCCCAGCTAATTAGAGCTCCACTTAGGTCAAGGTTCAGTTTGCTGCATAGTTAGCACCTCTAGCTAAAGCTGTTGTCAAAGGGAAACAGCTTTAGTAAAAAAGTTGAAAACTTGTTTTTAAACTTCAAAACAACAAGAATAAGAGTGGGAAGGAATTTGCATTCCGGGCCCTCAGTTTTATCACTGACCTGGAGGTGGGGGTTAAATAATGAAACATAACGCCATTAAATGAATGTAGAATGTGTACTCTCGCTATATTCTTTTTTAAAATAAACTTTTTATTGAAGCATAACTTAGTTACAAAAGTACACAAATAAAAAAGTTACAGCTTGATAAAATTTCAAAAGTTAACAAACCTATGCAACCACTACACAGACAAGAAACTAGAACATTCCCAGTACCCTAGAGCCTTCTCATAGGTGGCCTATCAGTTGTTACCCTCACTCCTCCCCAAAGGTAATCTCTGTCCTGACTCTTATCACCACTGATCAGTTCTGCCTATTTTTGAAACCAGTATAATCATAAAATATTTATTCTTAAGTGTCTTTTTTTTCTACTTAATGTATTTTTAAGAATTGTCCAAGTTTGTTGCACTTACTAGAAGTTTTATTTGTATTGTGGGAAAGTATCCCATTGCATGAACGGCCACAATTTATTGAATCCATTTTTTCTGTTTATGGACTTTTTGGTTGTTTTCAGCTTGGGGACTATAAAAATTAACGTTGCTATGATCATTCTTGTATGTCTTTCGGTACCCATATGAAAATATTTCTCCTGGATATATATCTAGGTGTGGAACTGCTAGGTTATGGGGTATGCATATGTTCAGCTAGATAATGTCAAACAATTTTCCAAAATACTTGTTCTAGTTTATATTCCTACCAGCAAGATATCAGTATTCCAGTTGCTTCACATCCTTCGGTCTCTGTCATTTTAGCCTTTCTAGATAATGGTGTCACATTGTGGTTTTCATCTATATCTTACCACCACCACTACCATTACCAATACAACCACTTAAAAAAATTTGTGGTAAATGTACATAAGATTTACCACTTTAACCATTTTTAAGTAAATAGTTCAGTGGCATTAAGTGCATTCACATTGTTGTGCAACCATCACCACCATCCATCTCCAAAACTTTTTCATTATCTCAAACTGCGACTCTATACCCATTAAACAACAATTCCTGATTCTCCCTTCCCTCCAGCCCCTGGTAACCACTGCTCTACCTTCTGTCTCTATGAATTTGACTACAACAGAGAGCTGCAGGAGCTGATACAGTTTGCATAACTTTTCTTTTGAAGTTGCCAATTCCTCACCTACATGTTAAGGGTAATATAATCATATGCAGTGGTCTCACTCCTGCCCTGGCTATAGGTGTGTCTTCTAAGGCACATTATGGTAAAGTGGAATTATATTGGAAACAAATTTATAACTAGTACTTATACCTATTCCTTATGCCTTACACAGTCCTTGTCAGTTAATAGGCCTTCAGTTCTCAAATGTAATAGCTACTATTTTATTTCCATTTCAGAATTGTTGCAGAAAGATGTAGTGAGGTTGCAGTGTTCAAATAGTCTATTTTAGTTAAAACCTACAGTAAGGAAACAAAAAAAGTCATAACTAAAAACAACACTTAGTTTAGCCTGCCAAAGTGATATATTTTACTTGTGTTTATTCTTTTATTTATTTATTGGAGATGGAGTCTTTGCTGTGTTGCCCAGGCTGGAGAGCAGTGGCACAATGTCCACTCACCGCAACCTCTGCCTCCCGGGTTCAAGCAATTCTCCCTGCCTCAGCCTCCTGAGTAGCTGGGATTACAGACACCCGCCACCACGCCCAGCTAATTTTTGTATTTTTAGTAGAGACAGGTTTCACCGTGTTGGCCAGGCTGTTCTCAAACTCCTGGCCTTAGGTGATCCACCCGCCTCGGCCTCCGAGGCTGGGATTACAGGCATGAGCTGCCATGCCTGGCCTATTCTTTTATTTTTAATCTTGTTTCTCTAAAAGTCATTTTCTTCTATGGTTTAACACTACCATGAAGGTCGTCATCTTCTATTTATTTAATAAATCATTACATAGAGAAAATAGGCTGGGCACGGTAGCTCATTTCTGTAATCCCAGCACTTTGGGAGGCCAAGGCGGGAGGATCACTTGAGATGAACTCCTGGGAGTTCAAGACAAGCCTGGGAAACATAGTGAGACCCCTATCTCTACAAAAAATTTAAAAATTTGCCAGGTGTGGTGTTGCACACCTGTAGTCTCAGCTACTTGGGAGATTGAGGTGGCAGGATCACTTGAGCCTAGGAAGTCAAGCAATGATCATATCACTGCACCTCAGCCTGGGTGACACAGTGAGACCCTGTTATGTTAGAATAGAATAGAATAGAATATTAATTTTTTTCTCTTTTTAAAAATTAATAGAAAAATTAATAGAATATTAATTTAAAAAACTTTTTTTTTAACTTTAAAAAATTGTTTTATTTTTGAGATGGAGTCTCACTCTGTCACCCAGGCTGGAGTGCAGTGGCACGATCTCGGCTCACTGTAACCTCTTCCTCCCAAGTTCAAGTGATTCTCCTGCCTCAGCCTCCTGAGTGACTGGGATTTTAGGCGCGGGACACTGTACCTGGCTAATTTTTGTGTTTTTAGTAGAGACGGGGTTTCACCACGTTGACCAGGCTGGTCTCGATCTCCTGACTTTAGGCGATCTGCCCGCCTCGGCCTCCCAAAGTGCTGGGATTACAGGCGTGAGCCACTGCGCCCAGCTTCTTTTACCTTTACTTTTTAAATTATTGTTATTATTACCACACTAACCTACACTATCAATATGATCTAGTAATTTTCTTATCACTGAAATATTCTAAGGGTTGGGCTTCACTCTAGCCATAAAATAGACCTTTGGCCTTAATTTGTTCCAAAACTTTCATTATAATGCAGATCAAAATGGATTACAATGGGTGCAGATCAAGCAATGGAAAGTGGATTATATGTTCCTGAAGAGATAGTATAATTAAGGACTAAAACCCTACTAAGGACTTATCGTCAAGTAAGTCATATAGCTATAGTCAGTAGTATAACTAAGCCCCTATAAATATAAAACAGTGTTCCTTCTTCTATAAAATGGACATAAACATATTGAATAGAGTATGCAAGTTGCCCCCAAAGTATAATAAAGTATATGTACAGCATACAGAAATTTTAAATTTGGTGATTTGCTAAGCACCTACTATATCCCAGGTATTGTAGGCAAATCAAAGTAGGCTAAGCCGCTGAAGAGCATGGAGACTAACAAGGGGTAACACACATACATAGGAACTATAATTTGAGGAATGGTGAGAATAGTGATATAGCCAAAGAACAATATTAGATGAAGGGGAGATTCCTTTTTTAAGGTCAGGTTTCATGGTAGAAGTATCATTCCTTTAAACATTTGAAAAAGTGAAGATGATGGAAGTGAAGGCAGAAACGAATGCATTTCGATTTGAGAAAATGACACGAGCAAAGGTATTGAGGTGGGAAAGAACACAGCATAATAACAACATAATTAAGAGCTACCATTAACGCCTTAGAGTATGTACCCTTTTAAAATCCTTTCATCAGTCCTGTTAGGTAGGTGACTGTTATTATTTCCACCATACAAATTGGAAATTGGAGTTATATAGAGAGGTCAAATAAGTGGCAGAGGCAGGATTCTAACCTAACTCTGATTCCAAAACCACTGTTCATGGTCACCATACTGTAGTGTTTACATTCAAGAAGTAGCAGATAATACAGTCTACCTGGAGGATAGAATAAAAATACACATTATATACATACACACACATATATACACATATATATGTGTGTATATATATATGAAGTGGATAGTCTTCTGGGAAAGGATTTGTAGAGGGTTAAGAGGAGTGAAAATGAACAGAAAGGGATAGATGAAAGGTTTGGTGGAGGAGGGCGCAGAAATAATATCCAACTGATTGTTCTGGGGACTAAGGAAAAGGGGAAAATCAAAGGTGCCTGAGGTTTCATATATGGTTGCCTGAGGACAGTGGCATCACAAACACAAATAGAAAAGTGAGGAGAAGTGTTGTTTGGAGGGGAGTGAGAAAGATGGAGCAGTAATTTTGATTGTAGACGTGTTGCGTTTAAAGCACAGATGGGGCCGGGCGCAGTGGCTCAAGCCTGTAATCCCAGCACTTTGGGAGGCCGAGATGGGCGGATCACGAGGTCAGGAGATCGAGACCATCCTGGCTAACACGGTGAAACCCCGTCTCTACTAAAAAATACAAAAAAACTAGCCCGGCGAGGTGGTGGGCGCCTGTAGTCCCAGCTACGGGAGGCTGAGGCAGGAGAATGGTGTAAACCCAGGAGGCAGAGCTTGCAGTGAGCTGAGATCTGGCCACTGCACTCCAGCCTGGGCGACAGAGCGAGACTCCGTCTCAAAAAAAAAAAGCACAGATGAAATACACCATTGGCAATTTAGGCAACAGATGTGACTTCTCATTTTAAGAAGTTCTCTGGGTTAAAAAGAAGACCAGAGGACAATAACTAGAGGTTGCTAGGAGCTAAGACTTTATCAGAGTTGACACTCTGACTTCAGTGGGCCTTATCTTCCCTGCATCTCATCACCCTCTGTCCTGACATCGCTCAAATCGCCTCACTCCATAGCTCCTCTAAGACCACAGCTTCCTTTACGTCTACCCCTGCTGTTCTTATTTCACCTGCTCTCCACCCTCCCTGTGATCCCTTGATACCTCTGAATGCACCCTGGTTCAACAGTCCCCGTTTTCACCTGCCTTTCTCTCCAGTCAAACCTCTGGCCATTCATTTGAATTCCGCCCTCTCTGGCATCTTACAGTACCTCTTCTGTAGATATTACCTTCCTCCCCTCCATTCCAAATCCAAAGGACCATCCTCTTAACTAGTGAAGGCCCTACAGGGAAATGAACTGTGAACTCCGAACATCTGAGACAGGTCTCTGTTAATTTAGAAAGCTTATTTTGCCAAGGTTAGAGGATATGCACTCAAGACACAGCCTCAGGAGGTCCCAATGACATGTGCCCAAGGTGGTCAGAGCACAGTTTGGTTTTATACATTTTAGGGGGACAGGAGACATCAATCAACATATGTATGATGAACACTGGTTCAGTCTGGAAAGGCAAGACATCTGGAAGCAGGGAGGGGGCTTCCAGGTCATGGGCAGATAAGAGACAAATGGTTGCATTCTTTTGAGTTTCTGATTAGCCTCTTCAAAGGAGGCAATCAGATGTGCATTTATCTCAGTGAGCAGAGGGGCGATTTTGAATAGAATCGGAGGCAGGTTTGCCCTAAGCAGTTCCAGCTTGACTTTTCCCTTTGGCTTAGTGATTTTGGGGGCCCAAGATGTTTTCCTTTCACAGAACCTATAATCATAATTATAATATTGTCACTGTTAGCTGTGGAGAAACTATCCTCTTCAATGGGAATTAACACTGTAAAGAGTCCTGGTCCTCCGAGACGGGCGGATCACGAGGCCAGGAGATCGAGACCATCCTGGCTAACACAGTGAAACCCCGTCTCTACTAAAAAAATACAAAAAACTAGCTGGGCGAGGTGGCGGGTGCCTGTAGTCCCAGCTACTCGGGAGGCTGAGGCAGGAGAATGACGTAAACCCGGGAGGCGGAGCTTGCAGTAAGCTGAGATCCGGCCACTGTACTCCAGCCCGGGCGACAGAGTGAGACTCCGACTCAAAAAAAAAAAAAAAAAAGAGTCCTGGTCCTTAAAGGGACCAAAGCAGGCATATCTTGTTAGACTTCCTTCATGCCTGAAACCTGTGGTACTCTTACTGGATAATATACTCTAGGAATGAACTAAGCAGGTGAGATAGGCTAGCTTACCTTTTTTCTAGTTATGTCTTATTTCCAAACTTCTGAAGTGTGCAGCAAGGAGGCAGTTGGTATGGAGACATAAAGCAGAAACAACTTCGGAGGTCCTTTAAGGTGATAGTGTACAGGGCTACTGCACTGGCATCCTGTTTCTTCCTGAAACCAGACCTGTGTGTAAAATCCAGCGTTGGTTAGGGACTTTGAGGCAGCACTAGTCTTGGTTGGAAACCCTGGCTGTCCTCTAAACCTACACTGTGGGGGCTCCTGACTAGCCTCAGTGAAGCCACTTTGCAATCAGCACCTGTGTCTCTGTAGCTGAGAGCCCTGAGGCCTTCGTGTATGTAGCACAGGGAGCCAGCAGAGGGAGCTGTCGTCCCAGAACTTTCTTAGAGCTTCTAAGAAGTTCTGATTTTGAAAAAGATCTTCCTAGGCTCCATCCGAACTTCCCATGCAATAAGACACTAACTTGAGATATGTGACATTTTGCTGCCAGACCCCTGGTGTGAGCAGATGGGGAGCTTCTGCATAGCTGTTTAAACTTGAAAGCCCTAGGAGCTCTTGATTTCAAGGAAACGCCTGTTTACTGATCCAAATCAAGCAACTCTTGAGAAATGGGAGTGCCTTCCTTACCTCAGTCTTTATTGATCTTGGTATCCGCACCTCCAGTGACGTGTCCTGAAGGGTGGGAGAGAATTCCTAAGTGCCTCACACACAGGGAAAGAAGGAAGTCCAACTAATGCTGCAGAAAGTCCCCACTGGGGAGGTGCGGGTAGTGTTTGGGTAGTATTAAACAGTGAGTGCCCTGTGAGAAGAGAGGCACAGTGCCTGGGTGCGGCACTTTGCATCAGCCCTGATTCTGAAATCAGAAACAGAGGCTTTGAAGCCGGCCAGTAAGGGGTTGTCAGGCAGTTGACTAATGCTCTTGATTTGAATCGGGGGCTGCTGTGAAAAGGGATGCAGCTTCTCTAGCCACTGTGAACTGAATCTCACTAGGGTTGGGTCTGCTTTGGGGCACTCAGATAACCCCGGTATTTCCAAACCAGCTTTCCCTTTTGCTTCAGGACGTATCTTACCCAAGCCTGCACTATGGAGAAGTGGGACGGTAATGAGGGCACCTCAGCTTTTCACATGCCTGAGTGGATGGTGAGTTCTCTGGTCGTTTTGTTTCTCCTTCTGTTTCTTGATAATGAGAGGCAACTATTTTTGCCGGGTGACAAGGATCACCTGTAAGAAGCTCCTACCAAGATCCGTGGTTAGAAAAAGTTATTACTGTAAGTTCTGATTAGTTCCTAGGTCACCGCTGTTTCTTAATTATCTGCGAAGCTGGGAAAGGTATGAGAGTTGCGTGGCCCCAGCTTGTTGCCTGGTTGTCTCTGGTGGGCGGGGGCTTTCCTCCGGCTGCTGGTATGATGTATGGGTTGTGTTTCCTGTGACTGTTTTGCACTTCTGTTTTCAACCTGATGCTTCATTTATTTCTCTGGGGGTAAAGAAAAAGAACAATGATGAGAAAAAAACAAAAACAGAACTTACAGAAATGGTGCTCTCTCAAGTCTGAGAAGATTTCAAACATTTCTCCCCTCCCTGCCTGTATTTTTCCCTTCAGTCACAACATTTTCCTATTTTCCCCCCAGCTATCCTTTATATATATATTTCTCTAAGGCAGGAACTGTAGCCCTCTTGGTACAGTTCTTCAGACTACCATATTTGCCTGATCAGTAGTTTTACTATAATGATAATAAGGACTTATTTGTTCATAAGAACTAGCATATAAACCTATTATATTGGATTGAATTTCAACTTTTAATTTAAAAACAATAACCATCCTTATGTTTCTAAATAGTTTCTTCTAGATTTAGCCTGATTTCTTACAACCTATACAGGTTTATGTTTACAGGTTTGTGTTTCCCCACTATGGAAAACTAGTTAGACTCTCTAAAACATATTTCAGGTTCTTTTTAGTGTTTACAGAATTATGGATTTGAAGAAATAACTATTGATAATGAGATAGAATATATAGTAGGCCTAACAAAGGCCCCGCTGAGGAAATTACATTTCAACTCATTGTTACAACTATTGTTTATTGTTTTGGGGGAGGTTATTGCTGTTCTTAATGTTGTTTCAGAACATTATGTTCAGGTTTTTTTTTTTTTTTTTTTTTTTTTGAGATGGAGTCTGGCTTTGTTGTCCAGGCTGGAGTACAGTGGCGGGATCTCAGCTCACTGCAGCCTCCGCTTCCTGGGTTCAAGTGATTCTCCTGCCTCAGCCTCATGAGTAGCAGGGATTACAGGTGTGCACCACCACACAGGGTAATTTTTGTATTTTTGGTGGAGACGGGGTTTCACCATGTTGGCCAGGCTGGCCTTGAACTCCTGACCTTAGGTGATCCACTCAACTTGGCCTCCCAAAGTGCTGGGATTACAGGTGTGAGCCACCATGCCCAGCCTTGTGTTCAATTTTAAAACATTTTGTGGAAAGAAAACCTATCCATCTACAAGCTTATTCCAAGTAATGTAGTGTTTTAGAATTAATGGAAGGATTTATTTAATACTTCTGATTAGGTTAAGTTTTTTTGAATTTCTTGCTACTCACTAATAACAAGAAGGGGGGAAAAAGAAATTTGGTTTTCTTAGGGGAAGGGCCACGTTAAGGTATCAAACTTTAGTATTTCTATAAAGGAATATTACAGAAGAATTCTACTGAACATTAGTGTGCCAACTCAGAATCAATCAAAGTTTTACAGTAATTCTTATTTCTCTGTCATAGTCCTCACCGTCTTACAAGCTTAGCACATCCCCTTAAAGTTCAGTAGCAGCTCCTACTGAACTTTCACCCTATTTACCTTCTTTCTACTTATGTGAAAGGGAAAACTGCCCTAAAGGAGTTGGTGTGACCACTGCATAAGGGATATGATCTAAGGCTTCCCAACTTTTAGAAAACACTCTTTAAGAAAACACAGCTCTGTAGTGCTGTGTCTTGGTTGGTAATAAATAAATAAATAAATAAATAAATAAATAAATAAATAAAAACATTTGTGGCCAGGCGCAGTGGCTTACGCCTGTAATCTGAGGTGGACAGATCACAAGGGCAGGAGATTGAGACCATCCTGGCGAACACGGTGAAACCCTGTCTCTACTAAAAATACAAAAAATTAGTGGGGCATGGTGGCGAGTGCCTGTAGTCCCAGCTACTCGGGAGGCTGAGGCAGGAGAATGGCGTGAACCCGGGAGGCGGAGCTTGCAGTGAGCCGAAATCCTATCATCTCACTCCAGCCTGGGCGACAGAGCCAGACTCCGTCTCAAAACAAACAAACAAACAAAATAATAATTTAGAAAAGCACAGCTCTGCTCTGTTTTAATAAAGTATTACTCTCAGGAATTTCTTGGCCACTCCGTCTCTTAAATAGCAGGAAAATACCTTTGCTCAGTATTTTGAACAGCAATAAAAAGAAATAGGGAGGGGCTAGTCTTCAATAACACGATTGTCTCATTTGCTAGCTTTTCCTTAGTAAAGACTTTTGAGGCTTTCTTTCAGATACCACGTAAGTCATTGACTCCTGACTTGGTCTGAAAGTACTTCATTTAGGCTGCTACTGATAGCCACTTAGCCAAGAAAGCTAACCTCTGAGCACCCTCCAGTGTATTGCCTATAGATTTCCAAACCTTGCTTGTGAAATGTTAAAGTGTCTTTTAATCCCTAAGAAAAAAACCCTTGCTCCAGCTCCCATGTTGGGCCAAAGTTTCAAGTTAAAGTTTTGACAAGTGTCTTACTCATGTTCCCATTTACATATTAGTGTAATGAAATTTCCACTGAAACTATCCCTGCCACCAAAAGAAATATGAGAAGCCTCTCAAATCTTCTTTCAGGAGAAAAATTTAGCAGAGAAGGTATATTACAACATCTCCCTTTTATTAAAAATCACCAGCAAAAAGGGACTTCATATCCCTCAGAGAATAGGACTCACACTACATATAACAGCTGACAGTACTCACATCTCTGATTCCCAGCAGGGAAATAAGCCAAGATGAAGCCTGAAGAACCCCAATCTCAAGAACTGACAAGGTAGACTTTCAAGGTTACGTTCCACCAATCACTGGAAAAATTCTCCTGGCGCCTCTGCTCCTCAGCTGTTTTCATGTGAAAGATTTTCTTAGCCTTGTTCAGACAGCTTTACTGCTGAAAGGTTGGGGAACACATCCTTTTAAAGATTGTCTTTATTAATGTGTTTTACTTCTCCTAAGAGATCTTTAATCCCTTCTGGTACTAACCTCGACTAACATGCATGGAGATCAGCAATAACTTTTTCTATGTTTCTACATTTTAATATTTCCTCCTCCTCCCACTCCAGCTCTCTGTACTTTTCCATAGGAAATCTGGTTGATTGACTTTCTTGAGTACCCAGCCAGCTTGCTGCCCGATAATCTTGTGGCTAGAAGTAATCCTTTTCATAGGTAAAGAGTTAGTTCAAGCCACTGATTTGGCTTGGAAGAGAGAAGTGTTTTGAGGAATATCTGAACCATATCTACTTGGAAGTAGAGACAAAAACCTCCAAAGTATCTGATAAATGGTGGTAGAGGTAGCTTGACTATAACGCTAGGTCAGGATTGGTGCCTAAAACAGAAAGCCATTTGAAAAACTGATGAAAACTATGGGCTCTCTCCCCAGGATATTAAAAATACAAAATTTTGCATACTGTTGTAGGAGGTTCTAGACATCCATGGAATATAGGTTAAGAACATTTAATTTGAAAGAATAGAAATATTAATATTTTAGACTCGTATATCAATATGTAGTTTTCAAAACCCTCTCACATTATCTTATTATCTCAGCATACATTTTAGATAAGCAAAGTAGAAATGATTATCCCCATTTTAGAAATGATGACAGACCTTAGGAAGTAGAGACACAGATACATCCTTTGTAGTATTTATGTACTTGAAAAGGAATTGGTTGGTTTCTCTTGGCCTGAACCTCTTTAGGATAAATAGATCTTCTATCCTCTCCATGAGTCCTGTTTTTCTTAATATGTTACCTATCTCTTCTTAAAAGCCTTAGGTTATGGAAATCAGAATTAGACCCATTTATCTTTAGACCCTGTTTTGGGTGTGAAGAAAGATCACCTCGGCTGGGCACAGTGGCTCATGCCTGTAATTGAAGCACTTTGGAGGGCCGAGGTGGACGGATCACCTGAGGTCAGGAGTTTGAGACCAGCCTGGCCAATATGGTGAAACCCCATCTCTACTAAAAAGTACAAAAAAATTAACCGGGCGTGGTGGTGTGCTTCTGTAATCCCAGCTATTCAGGAGGCTGAGGCAGGAGAATCACTTGAACCCCGATAGGTGGAGGTTGCAGTGAGCCGAGATGGCACCATTGCACTCCAGCCTGGGAGACAAGAGGGATACTTCCATCTCAAAAAAAAAAAAAAGAAAGAAAAGAAAGGATCACTTCATTGTATTCTCTGACCTTTCAAATAACCTTTACTTTTCTGCCTGTGAACGTGCCTCCATTGTTATAGCCATGATAGGATAGAATGGTTGATTAAGAAGAGTCAAGAGAATCAGGGCTGCTTTACTCACACTTGGAGAAAGTGTTAGAGCAGTGGTTCTCAAAGTGTGGTCTTCAGACCAGTAGCATCAGCATCTCCAGGGGAGTTACTCAAAACACAAAATCTTCAACCAGAGAATTGGAAGCTGAAAAAAAAATTTTTTTTTTAAATTACAAAATACAAAATCTTGGGCCCTCTCCAGACCTTATAATTCTAAAACTCTGGTGGTTAAGATCCAGCAATGTGCTTTAATAAGCTCTCCAGGTGATTTTGATACAGCTAAAATTTTAGAATTACTGTATTCTATAAAAACTTGTTGACTGGGCACAGTGGCTCACGCATGTAATCCCAGCAAACCAAGGTGTGTGGATCACGAGGTCAGGAGATCGAGACCAACCTGGCTAACAAGGTGAAACCCTGTCTCTACTAAAAAAAAAAAAAATACAAAAAATTAGCCGGGCATGGTGGCACGCACCTGTAGTCCCAGCTACTGGGGAGTCTGAGGCAGGAGAATCACTTGAACCTGGGAGATGGAGGTTGCAGTGAGCTGAGATTATGCCACTGCACTCCAGCCTGGGTGACAGAGCGAGACTCAGTCTCAAAAAAAAAACCAAAACAAACAAACAAAACTTGTTAAGTGGTAAGGCTTTTCCTGTCAATCTCCTAAAATGTCTTCTGGTTATATTTGGTATAGAAATGCCAGTCCTTCTGGCTCAAGTTATCTGACTTCAGTCATTGGACGAAGGAGTTCCTTTTTACCTGAGTGAGGGAAAGGGGAACCAGCTTAGTACAAGTGGACTGAGGTGAACATTCTTGTTAGGAGGAGCAGAAGTTTAGAGATTCATCAAGCAAGCAAGTGATCTGTCTCACTTTGTGAAATTATGAGTAAGAGATCAGAATTGCTGTGGGTGATGGTGAACATTCGTATTTGAGTTCAATTAATTTCTGTTTCCATTTCTGGTAGTGGCATTGGGCAAAGTTGCCACTTAAAGAGCTGTTAGAGTTCTAATTCTTACATAATTAGGTGTTTTAAGTTGTGACTTGATCAGGGCCCCAAGATTATCCAGGATGATGTCATTTCTAAGATGTAATCTGATACGAAAATGAATTTAAAGAGTAATTTTAAATTAAGTAAATTTAAAGATAAAAGGAATGATTTGGGACTAGTACACCTGGGACTAGGACCTTTGGTCTTCTGACTTATATTATAAGGCATGGTATAGTAGATAGAGCTTTGGCTTTAGCATAAACACAGGCTCAAATTCCAGTCCCATCACTTACTTGCTGTGAGACCTTGGACAAATCATTTGTTCTCTCAGAGTTACACTTTCCCACTTTGTCAAGTGAGAATAATACTGCCTACTTCGTAAGGTTCTTGTACAAATTAATAGAAGTAACATATACATAGAACTGTGAATATAGGTACTTACCGAACTTTTCTCTTCCAGAGATGTCAATAAGCAGTATGCAATATGACCTCGCTCTAAATAAAGATTATCCTTAAAAAAGAATCTGCTGGCTGGGTGTGGTGGCTCACGCCTGTAATCCCAGCACTTTGGGAGGCCGAGGCAGGTGGATCACCTGAGGTCTGGAGTTCAAGACCAGCTGACTAAAATGGTGAAACCCCATCTCTACTAAAAATACAAAAATGTAGCCAGCGTGGTGGCACATGCCTGTAATCCGAGCTACTTGGGAGGCTGAGGTAGGAGAATCACTTGGACCCGGAAGGTGGAGGTTACAGTGAGCCGAGATCGCGTCATTGCACTCCAGCCTGGGCAAAAAGAGCAAAACTCCGTTTCAAAAAAAAAAAACAATAATAGAATCTGCCATTTTATGTCCTTTCTTATGCTCAACAAGCAGTCTTTTTTTTTTTTTTTTAAGGAAGAATTCACATCACTTTCCCCCAATCTATGTAGCAGACAGTTGAGTGTAGCTTTCTTCTTCACTATGTCTCTTTCAGAAATCAGCAAATAAAGAATGTGATTCTTTGTCCTTTTGCTTGAATATTTGGCATGTAATAAGATTGTTGTGATTCTGGGGACTGAGGAGATAAGAAACTTCCCTTTGTAGTCTTACCTTCCATGAACACACATTTTGTGAAAAGAGCAAACTCGGTCACCCTATGCCAAATCAGCAACAATCTTGAGCTGGGCCTAGAAACCAAATGTCAAACCTGTATGAAAGATGCACAATTCAGAGGAAAGCAGTGAACTGGAAAAATTGATTTCCTTGGTGACAGAGCTGAAATCAGTGTCCCCAGTCTGGCTAATCCAAGGACATAGAGTATAGGGTAGGGCCTGCCTGAGTACTTGGCACCATTAATTTTTTTTTCTTACTCTTTTAATAAAGTCTCTCATTGTTTTAGTGGCTCCGTGGTTAATTTTTTTCTAATGAGACTAGGTTAACTAAAATCATCTGACATGGAAAAGGAGGAGGTAAGGTTGAAAAGGAACCTAATTAGCAAGTTAATTATAGCAAGCAAAAAAGTGCAGTGGTTATATAAATAAGCTATTGTTATGCGCATGCAAGTTGGGCCTTGTCAGGGGACTTGCCAAGGTTTAGAGGTCAGAGGATCCATGTAATTAGGTGTTTAGGAAAAAAATAAATAAAAGCAAAACAGCCACCAGAAGTAGGAATGGCTGATGAGCCACTAACAGAAATGCCTTATTAAACTGGGGCTGTACTGCTGAAGGGGTTATTGGAGCTGCTTCAGGGATTCCAAGGAAGAGTAGTCCCCCACTCCCCAGCCCCAAAAGCTGGCTGGAACCAGAGCCAACAGAATTGCTGATGAGGAAAGTTTAAAGGCCTGATCACAAGGGTCCCTGGACCACAGAGGTGGCAGTGGGGCTGGTAATGTCACTATGCTGGGCAGCAAGAAGAAATACATTGTTAATGGCAACTCTGGGATTAAGGCCCAGGTGAGGCTAAGCTCTTATTTACCAGTCTTGCCGCTGCTATAGCCATTATTGTAAAAAGCCAGCTGCTTATACTCTTTTTCCCCTCCTTTCCTGCTTTCATCCGTCCCTCTGGCATAAGGTGAACTACCCCTCTTTTAACAGTCTCTTTTCCTCCTTTGCCTTAATGCCTGTTGGAATTAGGCAGTTCTCTCTCATATGGAAAAGGAGGATTTCTTTAAAAGATCCTGGTTCCAGACAAGGTAGGAAAGTTAGGGTTATAATCTACTAAGGTACCACAATTGGGGTGGGCAGATTACAAAACCAATCCATTACAAAGTGGACTGTTGAGTGAAGAATATATTGGTGTTTAATTATTGAGAGGAGGTAGACACCAGGGAGCCACTTAATTCATGTTCTAGTTGTCAGAGAAAGATACTTGTTTCCCGGGGAAAATTGTATAACTTATATTTAAGTGGTTAATCTTGCTCTAATATTTTTCTGTCTTAAAGAAACTTGACTTCAGTGTCTAACCAATAAGCAAGGTTTTAGAACCCTATGTTCTAAGTGGATAAAGCCTTGCACAACCTAGTCTTCTTTAGTCCTAAAAGATAGCATGAACTTGTCCCAGGAAGGAGGGATTACTGTAAATAGAAAACACTATAGAGAAGACAGCTCAGCTCAGAGAAACTGGTTTGAGATGATAATGCAGCTAGATAGCTACATGGTTTATTCACCCTGATCCTACAATCTAGGGAATAAGAGTGACTGGCCCCCTCTAGTGGTGTGTGTACATGGTGTGTGTGCATATGCACCCACATGTGCATGTACGCAGGTGTGAGGTTGTGTTGAGCATCTGAAACAGGGTTTATTCTTTAAAGGGGACACTGGAAAAGTTAGTGACTCCGGGTGACCTTTGAAAAGTTCCATTATTATTCCTTTTCCTAGATGGGCTTCTAAAAAAGAATAAAGACATGTGACTGTTTTTGCAGCCTGACTGCTATCCACCTCCCAGCTTTCCACCTTTCCTCTTCTTCTTAGCTCTTTTTGCCCTTAAAAATCATTTTAACTTTAGACTTTGTTTATGTTTACCATATTTACTGAATATTCAACCAAGTATAGAAGTGAAGATAGAATAGGCTACTTCAGATATATTGATTCAGCACTTGATTGAGTGCCTAGGATTTGTGCCTGGGGATATAAGGGTGAACGAGAATCACAGCTTCTCCCTTTATGAGCCTATAGTTTATAGAGAATACAGGTAAGTAGACAGATAGTTACATTTAGTGTGGTAAGTGCTGTGCTAGGAGAAATGCAATACATGAAAGTTCATGTACGTCCTATGGGAGTACATGGAAAGGCACTTTATCTTTTTGGAATAAGTTGTTAGTTGAGCAAAATAATCATCTTTGTCTTTTTTTTTGTTTATATATGAAGAGCTTCTTATCTGATGAGTTTTCCTATTGCTGAAAACAATTTGCAAGCCCTAAAGCACTTTGCAGGCTTTATTTGTTGTTATGGCTATGAAAAGACTATGAATCCCCCTAAAAGGCAATGTGAAGCTAATTCAATTTGGCATTGGTCCCCTTGTCACAATACTCAAGTGACTCATTAGTTACCTCTAACTGTGGGAAGTGGAGCCATCAGTTCCTCCTTTCATTCTGGTGTACTATATGTTCTGCCCATCAAGGAACCATCTTTTTGTCATTAAAGGTAGAGTCACTTGTCAGATCTTTGATCATTTTCATTAGACCTTCCTCTGTGCCACCTTGGATTCAGAATAGGCAATTATACAAACAGAGAAAACGAAAAAGTTATTAATTGAATAAATTATATGAGCTTTTTTTCCCCCAAACAAGTATAGTTTATAAATGACCTTTGATTTGTAGAGTATTATAAAGTATCAGCTGGAACCTCCAACAATAGGAGAAAGATAAAATTGTAAGAAAATCATTATCAAATAATCATCAAAAATGCAACCTCCAGAGTGTGATATGAGGTTTATACATATACAGTCAAGTAATCTGCTCCTTCTACATCTATTATAGTTAATGATCAATCTTACTGCTTTTAGGTATTTTATAACATCAAGTATTAAAAAATAAATATTTACTTACTAGCCAGGCGCGGTGGCTCACGCCTGTAATCCCAGCACTTTGGGAGGCTGAGGAGGGCAGATCACAAGGTCAAGAGATTGAGACCATCCTGGCTAACGTGGTGAAACCCTGTCTCTACTAAAAATACACAGATTAGCTGGGCGTGGTGGCACACACCTGTAATCCCAGCTACTCGGGAGGCTGAGGCAGGAGAATCGCTTGAACCCGGGAGGCGGAAGTTGCAGTGAGCCAAGATCACGCCACTGTACTCCAGCCTGACTACAGAGTGAGACTCCATCTAAAAAAAAAACAATTTACTTACTAGTACTGGAAAGCTAACTAGTATATTTTAGAAAAGCTTTAACGAATTAGTGTGGCTACCTGCAGGAGTTACCAGAGCATTGAACTGTGGGGGTCGGGTAGGGAGTGGATTTATTGAATTTTCTGCTATGTTTCAATTTACATGCATTGTCTCATTGAACCCTCTCTAAAACCTGTGAGGTAAGTACTTTTATCTCTGTTGTATTTATGGAAAAATGAGACTCACTAAAGCATCTTGAGCAACATCACACAGTTAATGAGTGGCATAGCCAGAATTTAAATGCAATTTCAGAATGTTCATTCTTAATGAAAAGCCTTTTTAAAAATTATTAAATCATACCATTTCCTGATATTCTTGAAACCTGAATGCAAGTCATTTTGCCTTCCTGTACCTTGCAATTTTCTCATTTAGATATATGGAGCTTACAAATATAATAATCTCAAATATTCTTTCCTGTACCTTGCAATTTTCTCATCTAGATATATGCAGCTTACAAATACGATAATCTCAAATATTCTTTCCAGTTTTACTTTTCAGTGAAACTGTAGAAAATATTTCTGAATATGACTCAACTTTCTAAAAATTTAAGCAGAATATCCCATTCTCTATTTGTGGGGAGTGGGGTGTCACAATTTTATTGTAAAAAGCATATAGTCCAAGAGTGGGCCAGGCACACTGGCTCATGCCTATAATCCCAGCACTTTGGGAGGCCGAGGTGGGTGGATCACTTGAGGTCAGGAGTTCGAGACCAGCCTGGCCAACATGGTGAAACCCCGTCTCTACTAAAAATACAAAAATTAGCAGGGCATGGTGGTGTGTGCCTGTAATCCTAACTACCAAGAGGCTGAGGCATGAGAATCACTTGAACCCGGGAGGTGGAGGTTGCAGTGAGCCAAGATTGTGCCACCGCACTGCAGCCTGGGTGACAGAGTAAAAGTCCATCTCAAAAAAAAAAAAGAGCGTATCAAAGATTTAAATTTGATTAGAAACATAGTAGGAAAAGAATGAGACATCGCCAGACACAGTGACACATGCTTGTAGTCCCTGCTATGTGAGAGGATGAGGTGAGAGGATTGCTTGAACCCAGGAGTTCAAGGCCAACCTGGGCAATATGGAAAAACCCCATCTCGGCCAGGCGCGGTGGCTCACGCCTGTAATCCCAGCACTTTGGGAGGCAGAGGCGAGCGGATCACTTGAGGTCAGGAATTCGAGACCAGCCTGGCCAACATGGTGAAACCCCATCTCTTCTAAAAATACAAAAATTAGCCGGGCGTGGTGGCGGGCACCTGTAGTCCCAGCTACTCGGGAGGCTGAGGCAAGAGAATCGCTTGAACCCGGGAAGTGGAGCTTGCAGTGAGCCGAGATCGCGCCACTGCACTCCAGCTTGGGCGACAGAGCGAGACTCCATCTCAAAAAAAAATAAAAATAAAAAATAAAAAAAAATAATAAAAGAATTAAAAAGTATTCTTCTCTTCAAAGAGTCTTAACATTCCAAACGTAGGTTGATACAATCAGATCAACTGTTAGGTGAAAGCCTATAATACAAGCCTTGAATTGCTGTCTCAAAATGGAGGTTCTTTTTCTCCATATAACTAGGTTTCTTTTTCTTAGCAGATCCAGTTTGCTGACCAGAAGCAAGAATTCAACAAACGTCCCACCAAAATTGGACGTCGCTCTCTGTCTCGTTCCATTTCTCAGTCATCTACTGACAGCTACAGCTCAGGTGAGTACTGAGCTGCTGTGGACCCAGCTGTTGAGGCTAATAAGTATGATCTCAATGGGCCCTCCTGTCTATCCAAGGCTAATTAAGCATGACCAAGACTGTGCTTTGAATAAAAAATACTCTGAGTTAAAATTTAGACTAAAATTCTGGGTGGAATCTTTGGATTCCTCTTGGCGGTTCAGATTGGAGCTTAATAGAGGCCTCCGCTTCCAATAGAGGCAGAAGAGGGTGATTAAGGAAATTGAATTCTTTTTTTTTTTTTTTTTTTGAGACGGAGTCTCGCTCTGCCGCCCAGGCTGGAGTGCAGTGGCCGGATCTCAGCTCACTGCAAGCTCCGCCTCCCGGGTTCACGCCATTCTCCTGCCTCAGCCTCCCGAGTAGCTGGGACTACAGGCGCCCGCCACCTCGCCCGGCTAGTTTTTTGTATTTTTTAGTAGAGACGGGGTTTCACCGTGTTAGCCAGGATGGTCTCGATCTCCTGACCTCGTGATCCGCCCGTCTCGGCCTCCCAAAGTGCTGGGATTACAGGCTTGAGCCACCGCGCCCGGCCGGAAATTGAATTCTTTAATCTACTCAGAAGGGTGGGAATATGTCATTGATGACCTTTCCTGAACAGTGTGTGTATATATTTGTGGGTTTTTTTTTTTTTAATCCTTCGAAAATAAAAAAGTTCTTCATCCCTCCATCTGGTACTTGCAAATTAACAGGGAAACCTCAATTGCCCCAAGAAATAAGGAAGACACTGCAGCTAGTTCAAGCAAGTGAGCCCTTTGCCTTCTCCCCTAAGCCGTGACATTGGACTTCTTGTTACTCCTCCCATCCTTTGCACTGGCATTAATTCAAATACATGTGCCCTGGGACTGAGTTATCATTTAATGCCAGGTAAGCTGTTACTGTGTAGGACCCCTTCAAGGCATTGGCCATTTGTGCTAAATGCTGCCTAGTATGAGTCTGATTCAATAAGGAGTTAGTTTATTTTGCTCTTGTGTTGGGATGTGGTAGGGAACTGAGTGCTTCCCCTAGTTACCTCTTCACATTATAAATAGTAATATTCATTAGAAAATTTTTATCATGACCTGAAATTTTATTTATTCTTCATACAAATAGGAAAGTAATATTTGTTATATAAAGTTGAAGAACAGTTGTTTGGGAAGCTAGCTTTTAGGCGGGGTAGATTATATACTTTTTACATGTCTCTTTTTACTTTCTCCCCACAGTAACAGTGAATGATGTAAAGCATATGACATCACTTCCTATGGATTTTTATCTAAAGATACAGAATCTTGTACTACCTTTTTTCGGGGGTAGCACAGGATTTGAGACAGGGTCTCACTCTGTCACCCAGGCTGGAGTGCAAGTGGCATGGTCATAGCTCACTGCAGCCTTGACCTCATGGACTGAAGTCTACTGAGTATCTGAGACCACAGGCGCCCACCACCATGCCTGCCTAAATTTAAAATTTAAAATTATTTGTAGAAATGGAATCTTGCCATGTTGCCTGGGCTGGTCTCGAACTTCTGGGCTCAAATGATTCTCCTCAGCCTCCCCAAATTCTGGGATTACAGGTGTGAGCCACTGCGCCTAGCCGGGAAACCTATCTTATTCTACTGAAATAAGCAGTGTTGAAAATTCACGAACTGGTTAATGTAACTCTGGAAACCATAATAATTGTGAAAAATGTGAATTGTAAAATAGTTTGTAACCTTTTAAGCTGTGGGTTTCTGCATGTAATCTAAAGATTGATACTAAGTAATAATAATAATGTCAAATTTTAACTCCAGCTCAGTCTCTCCCCTACACACTAGATATACATATCCAACTATATTCCTGCAGAGGAAACCAATACCTGCCTTCCCACCCAACCCCCATAGTCAGGAAGTGTACTTTAAAAAATATCTATTTACCTGGAAGAGAGTAATGATGCCCTTGGTTTCTAAGTGAGCACATAGTGACTTGGCATAGCTCGTTGGTAAATGATATGGACTGGTATCGTCCTGGTAAACTTGGACCTTTTAGATTAAACTATATGAAATTACCATTTTTTTAAGTCAAAAATTGCCAACCTAATGTATCTATTTAATGATATTAAGTTCAGGTGCAGGAAGTCAAAACATCCTTGAGAAGAAAAAGAACTTAAAGATCTCATTCGGCTTCCCACTAATTGCTGACCTCTTTGGGAGCATTTTAAATCATAGGATGCTACTTACTATACATAGTTATTTATCTCCTGATAAGTTCTTATATAATCCCTGGAATTTAAAGATTTTATTTAAAATTTGCTGGTTTTGTTTGCCTGATTTGGGGGTATCCCACCGTCCTGGTTACCCTCATCTGGACATATTTCAGATTAGGTATCATTTTAAAAATATTATGCCTATCAACATAATATTCTCAATGGTCTGAACTAATCTACAGGAAGTGTTCCGTAAACTCAGTGCTTTTAAAATGAAACCCAGGCCAGGTGCGGTGGCTCACGCCTGTAATCCCAGCACTTTGGGAGGCCGAGGCGGGTGGATCACGAGGTCAAGGGATCGAGACCATCCTGGCTAACACGGTGAAACTCCGTCTCTACTAAAAATACAAAAAATTAGCTGGGCGTGGTGGTGGGTGCCTGTAGTCCCAGCTACTCTGGAGGCTGAGGCAGGAGAATGGCGTGAACCCGGGAGGTGGAGCTGGCAGTGAGCCAAGATCGCACCACTGCCCTCTAACCTGGACCTGGAGGACAGAGCGAGACTCCGTCTCAAATAAATAAATAAATAAATAAAATGAAACCCAGACTGTTTGTTTCTTTAGCAGCTGCATCACATGCACTGTTGCTTTGTTTTGTTTTTTGTTTTTTTCTTTTTCTTTTCCCCTTTGAGTGAATGGTTGTCAAGCCCTTTTAAACAAACTCTGACTAGAAATGCCTACTACCTTGATTATTGGACTAGGAGTTAGGAGAGACATAGTTTCTAATCTTTGATCCATGTTTCATTTGTTGTGTGATGCTGGAAAACTTGCACCTGGCATCTTCATAACTCAGACAATGGAAAGTTATATACAATGATAGAAAAAAAGCTTCATGTGCATCGAATGAAAGCCAAGAGTAATGGAACTGACTCACAGCTTTCTAAATAATGACAAGACATATATGCAAATGTGTGTCAATAAGAACTTGGGACCCATTTTCAGCATACAGTATAATGGGTATACATTATTTAAATTATGTATAAAATTAAAAGTCATTTCTATGTATAAAAATTAAAAGTTATTTAAATTCAGCATACATTTAAATGACTAGGCTGGGCACAGTGGCTCATGCCTGTAATTCCAGCACTTTGGAAGGCCGAGACAGGCAGATCACCTGAGGTCAGGTGTTCAAGACCAGCCTTGCCAACATGGTGAAACCCTGTCTCCACAAAAAATATAAAAATTAGCTAGGCGTGGTGGCACACGCCTGTAATCCCAGCTACTCCGGAGTCTGAGGCATGAGAATCGCTTGAACCCAGGAGACAGAGGTTGCAGTGAGCTGAGATTGTGCCACTGCACTCCAGCCTGGGCAACAGAGTGAGACTCCATCTAAAAAAAAAAATTTTTTTTTTTTAAATAATAATTTAGGCTGGGCGCGGTGGCTTATGCCTGTAATTCCAGCACTTCGGGAGGCCGAGGCGGGTGAATCACCTGAGGCCAGGAGTTCGAGACCAGCCTGACCAACGTGGAGAAACCCCGTCCCTACTAAACATACAAAAATTCGCCGGGCATGGTGGCACTTGCCTGTAATCCCAGCTGCTCAGGAGGCTGAGGCAGGAGAATTGCTTGAACCCGGGAGACAGAGGTTGCGGTGAGCTGAGACTGTGCCATTGCACTCCAGCCTGGGCAACAAGAGTGAAACTCCGTCACAAAAAAAATTAATAATAATTTAAATGACTATAGAAATTAAACTGGAAAGCCCCAAAGACTAACCTCTTCCCTTCTCAGTTTATAGTTTCTCCCTAGATGAACTCATTTATCTCATAGGTTTAAATACCGTGTATTGGTGTTTGATTCTCAAATTTTATCCCAGCTTAAATCTCTCTCCTGTATATTAGATTCATGTATACAACTGCCTGCTAAGTCCTTTCACTTGAATGTTTTATAGGTATCTCTTTTTATTTTATTCTTTTTTTTTTTTTTTTTTTTAAGAGACAGTGTCTTGCTTTGTTGTCCAGACTGGAGTATAGTGGCACAGTCATGGCTCACTATAGCCTCAAACTCTTGGGCTCAGCCAATCCTCCCACCTCAGCCTCCCTGGTAACTAGGACAACAGATGTGTACCACCACATCCAGCTAATTTTTGAAAATTTTTTTGTAGAGATGGGGGGGTCTCACTTTGTTGCCTAGGCTGGTCTCAAACTCCTGGCCTCAAGCAATCCTCCTGCCAAAGTGCTGGGATTACAGGCATGAGTCATGGCACCCAGCCCATAGACATCTCAAACCTCCCATGTATTAAAAACTGAGCTCCTCAGTTCCAACCTTACCCATCTTCAGTCTATTCTCAACACTACAGCCAAATGTATTCTTTTAAAATAAGTCATGCCATATCATTTCACTGCCTAAAACCTTCCAGTGGCTTCCCAATCTCACTCTTAGGTAAAGCCTAAAGTTCTTACAATGGCCTACATTTCTGTTCACCTCTCTACTTCCCTAAACCTCCCCACTCCCCGAGATGTTCATTTCACTCTGGCCTTGCTAGCCTCCTACTGTTATTTTGAAACATGCCAAGCACTCTCCTGCTTCAAGACCTTTGTACCTGTTCCCTCTGCCTGGAATGCTCTTTTTCCAGATACATGCATGGCTGGCTACCTTACCACCTCCAGTTCTTCACCAAAAATCATCAACTTCTCACTGAATCCTATCCTGGCTACTCTTTTAAATTGTACCCAACATGGTGACTATAGTTAATAACAATGTGTTGTATTCTAGAAAATTGCTAGGACAACAGATTTTAAGTGTTCTCACCACAAAGAAATGATAGGGATATGAGGTAATGCATATGTTAATTATCTCTGTTGAGCCATTCCACAATGTGTACATATCTCGAAACATCATGTTATACACATAAATATGTACAATTTTGTCAATTAAAAATTCATTAGAAATAAATACTATACAGAACTCCACCCAACATTCTCTATCAAATTTTCCTCTATTTTTCTTCATGGCACTTATCATATAACATATATATGTTACTAATATGTTTTGGTCTTTTCCCTTCTACTTAAATGCAGGATCCATGAGAACAGAGATTTTTTTTTTCTTTTTTTTTTCTGTTTTACATTGCTGTATTCCCAGCACTTAGAACCGTTTGACACATAAGAGGTACTCAATAAATACATATTGGTGAAAGGTGTTCAGAGACATTATACTTTTATACCCTTGTTGAGGTCTCTAATATACTCAGTGTGTGTGAACAACAAAAGCAGGTTTATGAGATTTCAAAAAAAGATACTTTCCTGTCCAAAGTGCTTGTTTTGCTGAAGATACTCAGAGGCTTACATAGGCTGTAGCCTCCTCTCCCTTCCTAGGGATCCTAGTACTAAGTTTTGCCATGCTTTCATTTAGAAACCTCTACCAGCTTTTCTCAACCAGGGATCCTCATCTGAATCACAGAACACAGAAAATGATTTTATAGACTTTCTTAATTTTCCAAAAGATGATACATGACTAGTACCTTTCCAGATGTGTGGAAGAGAAGTTAATTCATTATGTACAATGAATGCTTCAAGGCATTAGGACTTAATTCTAGCAGAACCCAGGTTGAACAACGCTGCATTAATCCCTGGAACTATTTTATAAGAAGCAAACTTCTAAAAAGCTCTTCCCCTAAGGAAAAAAACCTCATAAAAACAAATGAACAGAAGAGACTTTTTTTTTTAATCAGACCATTCTCAGTGATATATTTCTGAATAAGCTGTCTTTGCAGTGAGTTACTTGGTTAAGAATGAAGAGAGAAGACAGGAGTCCCTTCTTCACAATTGGTTCTTTTTTCCCCCAAACTCTACAATTCTTATAAAGTTTGAGATATTTTCAGATTTTTCTGAACAACAAAGTTTTGTTTGTTTGTATTTGAGATGCTAACATAGCTTTTTACATTCATCAGTGAAGTCTGCTATAACCAGACACACAGGTCCCTACTGTTACTTCCATTACCAAATGAATAGGTTAGTAGGTCCCTACTGTTACTTCCATTACCAAATGAATAGGTTAGGCCCAAGAGGAGTTGCCTGACATAAAATAGTCTAATAGGACTAATTCAGTCAGGGTTCTGACTGCTGCTTCTCCTAGCAGTAGCCCACAGTATCACAGCTGCTGAGAGGTAAAGCTTGAGCCTTAAAACGTGTATACATGTTCTGTGAGATAGATTGTGGATTCTTGATTCACCATGTTGTATTCTGATTTTGGAAAATAATGAAACAAGATAACATCCCATAGTACTGTACTTCGTACTCCTTTTCTACATAGAAACGGAACCCTTCTGGTTATCATCTCATTGATTCATAAGACTTTTCTGGTGGTAGTTGGGGGAAAGAGCATGAGGAAAGAGGGAATCTGTTACAGTTTACAGTTAGATAAATTGAAAATTGGTCACTTAACCACTTAGGGTTGAAGCTAGAGCTAGGATTTCAGGACTATTTTAGTAGGTTATTGGTTGTTCTCGCTTATTTAAACTATGACTCTGGGCTTTAGAGTATGCTGGCAATTACAAATATTTTAGAAACTCTGTTCAAGTGTGTTTGTGCGTATGTGCTGGGTTTCTCTAAATTTTCCTAGGAACAATCCTTAATGCTATCTCAACTGTCATCATGAGTTTGTTACTCTGTGGCAGAAATGAGTATGGATTCAAAGAATAAATGAGTAAATGTCACTAATTCAGCAATAACCTTTCCACTGTGTTTGCAGAACTAGTAATACATTCTCTTGGTCTGGATCTGTCAGCCATGTCGTATCCGCATAGTAGGACAATCTAGACAACTGATATTTTTGGTTCTTACCTGATAGCAGGTCGGTATAAGGAGTTCTTTGAGGCCGGGCATGGTGGCTCTAGCCTCTAATCCTAGCACTTTGGGAGGTCAAAGTGGGTGGATCACCTGAGGTCAGGAGTTCAAGACCAACCTGCCAGCATGGCGAAACCCGTCTCTACTAAAAATGCAAAAATTAGCCGGGCACAGTGGCAGGCGCCTGTAATCCCAGCTACTAGGGAGGCTGAGGCAGGAGAATTGTTTGAACCCAGGAGGCGGAGGTTGCAGTGAGCCGAGATCGTGCCACTGTGCTCCAGCCTGAGTGACAGAGTAAGACCTTCTGTCTTCAAAAAAAAAAAAAAAGGCTCTTGGAAAATAAATACATTCTGGCTCAAAGAAAAACATTGGTTGAATTAACTGTAACTACTTGACTACTGTTAAGAAAGTAAAATACTTTTTTTTCCAGCTTTTAGAATAGGGAAGTGGTATAAAGATTTTTTTTTTTCTTTGAGTCGGGGGGGAAAAATGGTGAAGCCGGAAATTGGAATGCTTCCCTTAAGGGGAAGTTTTCAAATTTTGTTTTGCTTTTTTGTTTTCTTCTGACTCATTCTTAGAAACTAAAGAGGCATAGGGAGGGGGATCTCTTCTGGGTAGAGTTAGGACTCCAGTCTCAACCTCTCAAATCACTGCCAGCCAACCACCTGCTGCTTGGGTAGATTAGTAGGAGATGATGGAGGTATAAAAAAAGAGAAACTGCTAAATGATAATGTATGTATGTCATTCTTTTCCCATTCAAAATCCTAAAGCTGAGTAAGAACCCTTAAAGATGTTATATCTGGAACTGAATTTAAAATATGTGCAGAAGTGGGTAATATCAGGTATCATTTATTGAGTGCTTAATTACTGTATGCCAAGCATTGCACTAAGCACTTTACATATATTATCTTACTTAATCTGCTCAACCATTTGACTCTGACAAGTCATGTTCTCCTATTATATAGTCTTATGACATCCTGATTTCCGCTTTACAGCACACATTACAACTGTTTTTTTTTAAGCTCTAAATAACTAATTTTGTAACTAGTTATTTCTTCTTTGACTCACTGACTTGACTGAAAACTCCATGAAGGTAAGGACCATCTATATCTGTCCTATATTTCCAGCACCTAGACTGTGTCTAGCACACAATAGATGCGTAATTAAAATTTGAATAAACAACCGAGTGTGTGAATGACTGAATACGTGAGTAAATTAACAACTCTTTCAAATGGATCAGCTCCGCATACACCCAGAAACAGAGACTGAGACTCAAATCAAAGACTGACTCCAGAACACATGACCAATATATTTGAATGGCCATTGGGAAGCATAAAAGTCATCATGACTCTGAAAAAGGATTTGAGATTTCAGGATATTCTGAATATGAACACTTTCTTCAAAAGTAATTTTCCCATAAATCTGGATCAGGGTTAGGGATGGCTATTTTTTTCTCTCTCAGGTAGTAGAAGCATGGTTCCCCTAAGCCTCTAGTTTATTAGGTATTTCTGAATATTGATTAGTAAAACAGATGACTTCCCGGAAAGCTGTTTCTGGGTTCTGTTGCCAAAAGTACTTTGAGCTTTCACTCACCCTAGGAGAGAGAACACAAACTTTTTGTACAGATTAGCTCCTTTCAAGAACAAAAGTCTCTTTGGGGATTTACTAATTCCCTCACCTCCCCTGGTGCCCATGTTCATTCCTGTTGCCTCGTGTTAGGACTTTGCTCCAGCTCCATGAGAGATTCTCAAGCCCCTCCTGCCCAAATGGTTTGTAGTGCCATGCCTGATTAACTGGGCAAGGTCAGACTTGCCTTTTACAGCCCTCCCAGAGATAGACCGTTTGCTAAGAAATCTCAGAAATGCCTTAATTCTCTGGATATAAGTAGATCAGAGTATCATAGACCGTAGGCACTCTGAGCTTTCACAGTTTTCTACCCTTAAAAGTGATGGCAGTACTTTACTCCATTGAGAGATACAAACCTTTTTCTAGAGAGTGTTTCTTAACCCCCCAAAAAACTTGGAGGTTAAGAACTATCTTCAGAAATTCAAATGCAAATCAGGGAAGGACGCTGCTTCAAATAATCTAGCAAGTGGTTAGTAACTACAGAATCCTGTGAAGACTAAAAAGACCCCAGCTAAGCATGTGAATAGCAGTAGCAAGCAGCTGCCTGTTAGCCACGATAAAAAGTTTTGGACCTTTCACACTCTAGTGTATGTTGCTAAATGGATTAGTTATCAGAGCATTTTATTGTACCAAAGAGGATTTATTCACTTCTTTGGGAGTCTAAAATGCCTAACGCGGGACCCACTGAGGCCAGCAAGAAGGGAGAGCACATTGAATACTTCATTGTTAATGTCTAATTAGGTCTGCAGGCACAATTCAGCCTCATCAGAGTCCGTCTTAAAAAAGAAAGCTCTGTTATGTGAGACAAATACTTTTTGTGTGGTTCTTAATTACTTTCCCATGGATTCCTTATTTTCTAGGTCTTATCTGTTCAGTAATTGTACTAAAACACAAATTATATCAAATATTTAAGCAGCACACAGAGCAGAGTAGCTAGAATCCCAAAAATCCACAGGTTAATGACCATGATCTTGCATTAGGAACTTTCACCTAATGCTACCGTGGTGTAACCTTCCCTTTTTGCATATTCAAGGACCTCTGTATGTTCTGAAGATGAAGTTAACCCTAATTTCAAGTTAAGGCTATCCAGGAAGAATGTCTTTGGCAATCTCTTTCAGCTTCCCTCTTCTGGTCTGTGTATAGCATGTAGTTGCTTACCAGAGGTAAAAAATTTATATGGCGTTAGGTGGCTAGAGAAGCCTCAGTTCGCTCCGTGGTTTGGAATTTTAGAGGAAGCATTTTTTTATTCCCTGAGCGTTTTTTATTCTGTCATTCCAGCGGCTTCATATACAGATAGCTCTGATGATGAGACATCCCCCAGGGACAAGCAGCAAAAGAACTCTAAGGGAAGCAGTGACTTCTGTGTTAAGAACATCAAACAGGCAGAGTTTGGACGAAGAGAAATTGAAATTGCTGAACAAGGTAAAGAAAACAAGCACCTTTTCCTTCTTAACCTGCCTGTGTCTTTTTGTCTGTATTAATCCCTTTTTATGTCTGGGGTCTGGTGAAATTTCTATGTGATAAGAATACTTATAACAAAAGAAATATGAGTTCAGAAAACACTGGGGAAATCTGGCAAGTCTAGAAGGAACCCTATATTTGGAAAAAAAAAAAGGGAGAGAGACTGGATAAGGACAGGAATATAGAGAATCAGAACCCTGGAACCTCTGAAAGCCCTTTATAAAGGAAAATTCAGGTTTAATGTCTTGATCCCTGGAGAAACCTAATCTAACCTGATCAGGGGAAGGATCTTAACTTAAGAAAATAAGTTTTTCTGTTTGTTCTTTTATCTCTTATTCCCTCTTCTTTAATATTGCTGTATTTATTGGGGCTTTTCAGAAATGCCTGCATTGATGGCTTTGAGGAAGAGAGCTCAAGGAGAAAAGCCTTTGGCTGGAGCCAAAATTGTGGGTTGCACACACATCACTGCTCAGACTGCTGTGAGTTCTTTTCTTTTCTCCTTTTAATAACAATAGTTAATAATAGCCACGAGCTACCGAAAGCTTACAAGATGCCAAGCACCGAGTTAAGAGCTTAACAAGTATTAGCTCATTAATCCTTATAATGGCCATATAAAGGAGGTATTCTTGTTTCCATTTTATAAACGAAAAGCTGAGGCTCAGAGGGCCTAAAATATTTGTTTACGGTTATACAGCTAGAAATCACAGAGTCAAGATTTTAACTTCAATATATAGTAGTCCTCCTGCTTTGTCTGTGGGGGATAAGTTTCAAGACCCCTAGTGGACACCTGAAACTTCAGGCAGTACTGAACCCTATATATATTATGTTTTTTCCTGTACATATATACCTATGATCAAATTTAATTTATGCAATTGGCCCTCCATATCCACCAGTTCTGCTTCCTGAGGATTTGACCAACTGCAGATCAAAAATATTCAGAAAATAAAATAATACAGCAATAAAAAATAACAGATAAGAAATATAACAACTATTTACATAGCATTTACACTGTATTAGGTATTATAAATAACCTAGCGATGCTTTAAAATATACAGAAGGATGTGCACAGATTATATGCAAACATTACATCATTTTATTTTATTTTATTTTTATTTTTTTTGAGACGGAGTCTCGCTCTGTCACCCAGGCTGGAGTGCAGTGGCCGGATCTCGGCTCACTGTGAGCTCCGCCTCCCGCGTTCACACCATTCTCCTGCCTCAGCCTCCTGAGTAGCTGGGACTACAGGCGCCCGCCACCTCGCCCGGCTAATTTTTTTGTATTTTTTAGTAGAAACGGGGTTTCACCGTGTTAGCCAGGACGGTCTCGATCTCCTGACCTCGTGATCCGCCCGTCTCGGCCTCCCAAAGTGCTGGGATTACAGGCTTAAGCCACCGCGCCCAGCCCATTACATCATTTTATATAAGGGACTTGAGCATCCTCAGATTTTGGTATCCATGGGAGTCCTGGAATCAATTCCCTGAGGATACTGAGAGACAGCTATAAATTCAACGCAGTAAGAAATGAACAACAATAACTCAAAATAAAAGAGAGCAATTGTAACAATAGACTGTAATAAAAGTTATGTCACATAAAGGAATTTATCACAGTACATAGCAGAAAGTCCAAAGGGAAGGCAGACTTCAGATGCAGGATCTCAGGGTTCCAGCTTCACCTCTCTGATTCTCTTGGAGCTGCCTCCTCAGTATGCTTACTTCACCCTCAAGCTGATAGCAAGATGCTTACAGCTATTCTAGTCATCACAAACTGACATGAAAAAGAAGAGGGACCATTTCTTCCTCGCTCAAGAGAAGTCCCTCCAGGATACTCCATCATGTCTCATTGGGCAGAACTGGATCACGTGCCTGTGCTCCATCAGTCCTAGCAAGGGGCTTGGAATTACCATGATTTGCTTACACCAGTGATTCCTACCTTACTCTCATCAGTTTTAATGTCCCCTTTTTATTAAAAAACTTTTTTTTTTGCAGTGTCCCTGAATTATCCTGAAGTGAAATTCAGATATAACATGTCTAGGTACATATAATCTTTAAAAAAAATCAATATAAAATCTTAACTGAAATATGAAGGAGGAAAAAAAGAAAGTACAATACTTAAAATAATGTGTATTTCAATATGTAAATACTCGAGGACAACTATAGTAGAACAATCAGATATTTGTACTATTTCACAGTATTATTTGAAATAGTATTATTTGAAGACAGAAAGAAATGTGTTATTGATTCCAGAGCATCAGAGCAGCATTGCCATGATTTTCTGAAATAGTAAACAACTTTTTGTAAACTTCTGAACAACAAGAACAACAAAAAGTATGAGTTTTCTCTTCATTTATATAGCTGTTACATTCCTGGAAAAACTATTGTTTTGTATTAAAACTACAAAACTACTTTTTGCTAATTTGTAAAGTGGAATTAGATTTGAGTACTCAGATAATTGTAGATAGGTTTTTCACCCATGTGAACTTTCGTTTTGACATTTGAAAATTGTACCAGCTACAGACACAGTTTTTTGTTGAGACACTTTCAGAATATAGAGATTTCTGGTCCTGTCCACTGAATGCCAATAGCACTCTCCTTCCAATTATTGTGGCAACCAAAAATGCCCCCACAATTTTCTAGATCTCCTCTTTTATCACCAGAGATGCAGTGTATATGGAGTTGCTAACCATAATGAGACCACTATAGGGAAATTGGAATATTGAGCAATGGTCTGGAATCTTTTATGGGGATCCATAAGATCTGGGTCATCTGTGTGGCTAGATCAGCTTTCCAAAGATCATGTCTCCCAAAGCACAACACTTATATGGTCACATTCCTGATTCAGAACATTAGAGATTCCTCAAGGTACAGACAGCTACTATTAGCATCTTCACTATGAGACTTTTCTGGGTTATATGTTCTCCGAGGAAAAGAGTACCTTGACTGCCCAAAATTAATATAATAAATTGAAAAGCTATCTATTTTGGAGCTACAGACTAATGAATCAAGACAGAAACACTCTTGAATCTTTTTTGGCCTGCTCAGTCAGCGACATGAGACTTCAGTGTGGTAGCTTAAAATAGTAAGTGCTTCTCTACTGTCTCATGTTGCTGAATTACATCTAGTTTGTTTTTTACCCTTAGGCCCACTGAGCATTACCACCCTTCATGGTTCCTTTTCTATTTTTTTCCTGAATGGATTAATCACAATTAGCTTACCAATTTTAATATTAATTTATTGTTTCCACCCCACATTTTTTTCCTTTAAAAAATAACTACAAAGAAATTTTGCTTTGTTTGCCAACCTAATACTCTTTCACCCTTATCTTAGTTCATTTGGGCTGCTATAACAAAATACCTTAGACTGGGTAATTAATAAACAATAGATATTTATTGTTCACAGTTCTGGAGGCTGGGAAGTCCAAGATCAAGGCGCCAGCAGATTCAGTGTCTGGTGAGGGCCTGTTCCTCATAGATGGCGCTTTCTATGTGCCCTCACATGGCCAAAGGGGAAAGCAAGCTTCCTCAGGCCTGTTTTATAAGTACACTAATCCCATTTGTGAGGGTAGAACTCTCATGTCTAATCACCTCCCAATCACTTCCGTAATCACTTTTTAATACCATCGTCACCTAGGGGGTTAGTTTTTAACATATGACTCTGTGGGGGGAGGACATACATTCAGACCATAGCATTCCCCAAATACCTTAGCGTATATTTTCTACAAACAAGGACATTTTCCTGTACAACCAGTATAACCATCAGAAGTAGAAAATTAACATTGATTCATTATTACCATCTAATCCTTAGATCCCACTGGAGTTTCACTTGTTGTTCTGATAATATTTTTGTAACAAAAGAATCCAGTCCATGGTTATATGTCACATTTAATTGTCATGTCTTTTTAATCTTCATTAGTACAGAATACTTTCTCAATCTTTCTTTGATTTTCATGACCTTGACACTTTTGAAGATTACAGATGAATTATTTTGTAGAATTTCCTCAATTTGGATTTTTCTGATGCTTCCTTATTATGAGATTCAGGCTATGCATCTATGATGGGAATACAGGGAAGTGATACATCCTGTCAGGTGGCACATGATTTCAGTTTGTCCCAGAACTGATGATGTTCACTTTAATCCCTTGATTGAGATATTGTCTGCCAGGATTTTCCTCTGTAAAAGTTATTTTTCCCAGTTTATAATTAATATGTTTTTTAGACTGGGTGCGATGGCTCACGCCTGTAATCCCAGCACTTTGGGAGGTCAAGGCTGGCAGAGATCACTTGAGTCCAGAAGTTCAAGACTAGCCTAGGCAACATGGCAAAACACCATTTCTACAAAAAAATACAAAAGTTAGCCAGGTGTGGTGGCATGTGCCTGTAGTTCCAGCTACGGGAGGCTGAGGTGGGAGGATTGATTGAGCCCGGAAGGTAGAGATTACAGTGAGCAGTGAGCTGAGATTGCACTGCACTCCAGCCTGGGTGACAGAGTGAGACCCTGTCTCAAAAATAAATAAAAATAGAATTAATATGTTTATGTGAGGTAATACTATGAAACTGTAAATATCTCATTCTTTATCTTTGATTTATTCATTATTTTTATTTGTATGGAATCATTGTTTCCTATTTTATTTAATAAGTTATAATCCATTACTATCATTACTTACTTACATGATCATCTTGTTACCAATTTGACCAGGGAGAGCCTCTTCAGTGTGGCTTCTGTGACTTGTCTTTTGACATGTCGCTTTTATTCTTTGAACACTTCCTTGCTTTTGGTACAAGATCACCTCCGCTTATCTTGAACATTCCATGTCCTACTCTTGGAATCAGCCATTTCTCCCAGAATGCCTGGCTCCTTTTAGTGGATCTGGGCACTAATGTGCTGTTTGGTTTTGAAATGTCATTGTTCCCAGATCCTCTTTTTTTCCTCTCCATACATGTAATTGGAGTTCCAGAAGGCAAAGAGGGAAAGAATCCATAGATTCCCATAGATCCCATAGATTTTAAGCACTCTGTTCTGATTTTTTTCTGCCAGTCTTTTTCTTTTTGTATTTCAGTTCAGTAATTTCTTTTTTTGTTTTTGTTTTGTTTTGTTGAGTAGTGTCTCACTGTGTCACCCAGGCTGCAGCGCAATGGTACAGTCATTGCAGGCTCATTGCAGCCTCAAACTCCTGGGCTCAAGCGTTCCTCCTGCCCCAGTCTCCCAAGTAACTGGGACTACAGGCATGTACCATCATGCCTGGCTAATTTTTTTAATTTTATGTAGAAATGAGATCTTGCTGTGATGCCCAGGCTGGTGTCAAACTCCTGGCCTCAAGCGATCTCCTGCCTCAGCCTTTCAAAGTGCTAGGGTTACAGGCATGAGCCACTGTGCCTGGCTCAGTTCAGTAAATTTTATTGGTCTATCTTCAGGTTCACTGATTCTGTCCCTGGATGTGCCCAGTCTGATGATAAACCTGTTGAAGGAACTTTTAATTTGACATTTTTTTTTCTGGCATTTGTATTTGCCTTTTTTTTTAAGACAGAATTTTGCTCCTGTTGCCCAGGCTGGAGTGCAATGGCGCAATCTTGTCTCGCCACAACCTCCAACTCCTGGGTTCAAGCGATTCTCCTGCCTCAGCCTCCCGAATAACGGATTACAGGCATCTGCCACCAAGCGGCTAATTTTGTATTTTTAGTAGAGATGGGGTTTCTCCATGTTGGTCAGGCTGGTCTCAAACTCCCGACCCCAGGTGATCCGCCCACCTCAGCCTCCCAAGGTGCTAGCCTTTACAGGCCTGAGCCACCGCACCGGCCTGTATTTGACTTTTTATAGTTTCCATCTCTGCTGAAATTTTCTGTCTATTCATAGATGTTGTCTGTCTTTCTCAACTAGATCCTTTAACATACACATATTACTCCAGCCTGGGCAACATAGCAAGACCCTAAAAAAGTAAAAATAAATAACATAAACATATTAATCATAGTTATTTTAAAGCTCCTGTGTGATCAAACATCTGGCTCATTTGAGAGCCTGCCTCTATTGTTTACTCATTTCCTGACAGTGTTTTTTTTTGTTTTGTTTTGTTTTTACTTTTTATATGTCCTGACATTTTTAATTGAGTGGTAGTATATTAGTTTTCATTATAGTCATGAATTGGGCTGGATTTAGAGTTTGTTGTATACCAATAAAGGCTTCAAATTCCTCCAGCAGTGGACTGCTATAACCTTGTAATTTGAGGTTACCAAAGGACATTCCTCAGTATTTCTGCTTTACCCTCAGTTTTCAGCTACTTCTGCACACGTGTGCCACAGAAGTGTCCTCTTTTCAAGTACCTGTCCCATCTGCCATACTAGACTGCTGCTCCTTGTTTCCTGGGGCTAAGCACACGGTGAGGGCAAGTGGGGTTTTTGGATCTCTGGTGCGGTCTCAGTCTTAGGCAGACGTCTGTGAGGGCAGGGTTTTCTCAATATTCCTGCCTCTCCTATCTGTAGCAGCCAAACTTTGCCTTGCATCTGTGGTGGGTCTTGGGCAAGACATATTTTCCTGCCCTCCCTGGAGAGCTGGAGAGGTAGCAGATCCTTACTTTGTATCAGTGAACTGTCCTGGGCCCAAAAGTTTTTCCTGTGCCTCTCCCAGAGGCAGAGAGTTTTTGCTTCTGCCTTCCTCCAGAAACAGTGGATCTTTGCCTGGTCCCTAATAGCAGGCCCACTTCCTGCTCTTCCTATAGCTTGAGGCTTTTGCTTCCTATGAGAGAAGAGTATAGGGAAGTGCCCAGGTTTCATGTCTGTTTCTGAGCACAGCCAGTCACTTCCCTGCCCCAGTCTTTCTTTTGAGCACTGGGTGGAAGCCTCTGGAAGACAGCCTGCATGTGAATGGGAAATCTACTTGTGCCTGGAGCTTCAACAAATTCCACATTGACACACTTTCCCACACCCCGCCTTTCCTAATTGTTCAAAAGTTTAGCTGACATTTTCTTATCCTCATCTGCGGCAGCCATTTCTTCCTCACATGCGCTGCCAAAGGTAAAACAGTCTTCCCTCTCTCTTTAAAAGGATGTGTCACTCTTTGGAGGGCAGTTCACTTCGGTGCTTTACGGCCTCAGCTGTGCTTTATGGCCTCAGCTCTTTGATGGGCTCAAGAAGAGTTTGGCTTTGTAGATTACCCAGTTTTGGGGGTTTGTGTGTGTGTGTTTGTTCGTTTTGGTTTTTTTTTTTGTTTTGTTTTGAGACGGAGTCTTGCTGTGTCACGCAGGCTAGAGTGCAATAGTGCAATCTCGGCTCACTGCAAGCTCCGCCTCCCAGGTTCACACCGTTCTCCTGCCTCAGCCTCCCGAGTAGCTGAGACTACAGGCACCCGCCACCACGCCTGGCTAATTTTTTTGTGTGTTTTTAGTAGAGACGGGGTTTCACCATGTTAGCCAGGATAGTCTCGATCTCCTGATCTCATGATCTGCCCGCCTCAGCCTCCCAAAGTGTTGGGATTACAGGCGTGAGCCACTGCGCTCAGCCATTTGAGACAGAGCTTTGCTCTTGTTGTCCAGGCTGGAGTGCAGTGGTACAATCTTAGCTCACTGCAACCTCTGTCTCACCGTTTCAAGCCATTGTCCTGCCTCAGCCTCCCAAGTAGCTGGGACTACAGGCGTGCGCCACCATGCCCGGCTAATTTTTCTGTATTTTTAGTAGAGATAGGGTTCACCATGTTGGCCAGGCTGGTCTCGAACTCCTGACCTCAGGTAATGACCCACCTCAGCCTCCCAAAGTGGGATTACAGGCATGAGCCACCATGCCTGGCCATGTGTTTGGTTTTTTGGAGACAGGGTCTCACTCTATTGTCCAGGCTGGAGTTCAGTGGCACAATCACGACTCACTACAGCCTCCATCTCCCATGCTCAAGCAGTCCTCCCACCTCAGCCTTCCTAGTAGCTACCCAGCTTTTTCATGTCATTAAGGTGGGAGCTTCTCTTGTAGCTTTGTGTATTCTAAACAGAAGCAGAACTGTAAATCTGTGTTTTTTAAGAAAAGTTTTGGCTCTGAAGTCCTTGATTTATTAAATCTTATGGGGAGGCTTAATTTAAATTGGTAAAAACAGAGAGTCAGCTGGAGCCTCCCTCTTCCCATGGCTTCCCCCAATACTTGCCGCCTTCTTAGAATACTGAAGAAGTTCTGTAGAGCCCAATTTGAAAATCACTGGCCTAAGTCATTCCTGTTGTATTTTCTGATTGTAAAATATATAAACTTTATCTCCTTGACTAGTTGTTTGGCCCAGGCTTGCTCATCCCCTGCTTTGTCTTTAATACAGGTACTTATGGAAACTCTAGGTGCTCTGGGGGCCCAGTGCCGATGGGCTGCCTGCAACATCTATTCCACTCTCAATGAAGTGGCTGCTGCTCTAGCAGAAAGTGGTAAGAGCTTGTTCTCTGTGCCTTTGGCTAAAGTAAGTCTCCAAAAAGTTCTGTTGTTTCAGCATAAATCTTTAAAGAAGGTTGACAATAAAAGAACTATCTTGGAAGAAATAGATCTCAATTCTTGATGAATTTACTTTTTCTGGCCTTCGCTTGTCAAATATGATCTAGTTAACTTTGCCATTTTACAGTTGACAAATATCTACCTTTGTCTAATATTCCATTATTAGGTAATGCTTTGTTTTGACTCACTGATTTACTAATAGCAGAGCACTAGTGAACACTACTCATTGAGGTAACATGGATTACAGGAGAAAATGCTTCACCCTTAGTTTTGTGACCCTATTGGTTTTCCAGCAAGTAATTTGCCCTGATTTAATGTTTGGTGTTTCTGCTTCAGGAGTAAAGAGGACTTGACCTGGCAGATTAATATTTGATCACAGCATCCACTAGTAGTTGATGGACAAAAGAAATAGAGAAATTTGGACTTTGCCAGCCTCTTGCCTTTACTCTTTGGCAGTACAGCTCAGCGTTTCATTTGTTCTTTCATTTTAATTTACTTATTTATAAGATTTTATGGCTGTATATATGATAGAAAAATATTTAATACTTTATTAATACAAATAGTAAATGTGTACCCCAGTGAATACGCATTCATTTCTTTTCCTTTTTTTTTTTTTTTTTTTTGAGATGGAGTCTTGCTCTGTCGCCCAGGCTGAAGTGCAGTGGCTGGATCTCAGCTCACTGCAAGCTCTGCCTCCTGGGTTCAGGCCATTCTCCTGTCTCAGCCTCCCAAGTAGCTGGGACTACAGGCACCCGCCACCTCGCCCGGCTAATTTTTTTGTATTTTTTAGTAGAGACGGGGTTTCACCTTGTTAGCCAGGATGGTCTCGATCTCCTGACCTCGTGATCCGCCCGTCTCGGCCTCCCAAAGTGCTGGGATTACAGGCTTGAGCCACCACGCCCGGCCGTTTTCCTTTTTTTTTAAGTAGAGACAGAGTCTTGCTCTGTCACCCAGGCTGGAGTGCAGTAGTACAATAGTGTTTCCCTGCATCCTTCAATTCCTGGGAACAGGTGATCCTCCCACCTCAGTCTTCTGAGTAGCTGGGACTTTAGGCACATGCCACCATGCCCAGCTAACTTAAAAAATTTTTTTGAAGACACAAGGTCTTGCTCTGTTGCTCAGGCTACTCTCAAACAGCCAGCCTCAAGTGATCCTCTCGCCTCATCCTCCCAAAGTGCTGGGATTAGAGGTGTGAGCCACCATGCCCAGCCCATTTTTTTTTTTATTTCTTAATTTAATTTCTATTTTTAATTTTTATTATTTTATTATTTTTATTTTATTTATTTATTTTTTTGAGACAGAGTCTCACTCCGTCGCACAGGCTGGAGTGCAATGGTGTGATCTCAGCTCACTGCAACCTCCGCCTCCCAGGTTCAAGCAACTCCCCTGCCTCAGCCTCCTGAGTAGCTGAGATTACAGTTGACCTCCACTACACCTGGCTAATTTTTGTATTTTTAGTAGAGACGGGGTTTCACCATGTTAGTCAGGCTGGTCTCGAACTCCTGACCTCAGGTGACCCGCCTGCCTTGGCCTCCCAAAGTGCTGGGGTTACAGGCGTGAGCCACTGTGCCCAGCAACCCCATTTCTTTTTTTAAACAAATGCTTACTGACCTACTCTAAGAGCTGTAAGGGCAAATGAGGCAATGTCTTTACCCTCAGAATCTTATATTTTGGTGAGGAGATAATACACATATATAAATAATGATACAAGGACATATATGATAAATGCCATGACAGATTATAAATCCATATTCACTACACAAACAAGAGGCTTAGAAAAGTTCAGATTCCCACTTTGGGAGGCCGAGACAGGTGGATCACCTGAGGTCAGGAGTTCAAGAGCAGCGTGGCCAACATGGTGAAACTCCGTCTCTACTAAAAGTACAAAAATTAGCCGGGGGTAGTGGAGGGCACCTGTAATCCCAGCTACTCAGAAGGCTGAGGCAGGAGAATCGCTTGAACCCAGGAGGCAGAGGCTGCAGTGAGCCGAGATTGCACCACTGCACTCTAGCCTGGGGGACAGAGCCAGACTCCATCTCAAAAAAAAAAAAAAAAAGGCCGGGCGCAGTGGCTCACACCTGTAATCCCAGCACTTTAGGAGCCTGAGGCGGGCAGATCATGAGGTCAGGAGTTCGAGACCAGCCTGGCCAATATGGTGAAACCCCATCTCTACTAAAAATACAAAAATTAGCTGGGCGTGGTGCCACGCACCTGTAGTCCCAGCTACTCAAGAGGCCGAGGCAGGAGAATCACCTCAACCCAGGAGGTGGAGGTTGCAGTGAGCCGAAATGGTGCCATTGCACTCCAGCCTGGGTGTCAGAGCGAGACTCCATCTCAAAAAGAAAAAGAAAAGTTCAGATTCCTTGAGCGCTCATTTCCAGCTGGGTTAATCAGGCTTCGTTAGGAACATGACACTTAACTGGGCTATGAATTATAGTAACGTTTTAGCAAGTGGAAAAACACTTTTTTTTTTTCTTAATAATAGGGTGGGATGATTAAAGTATAGAAGCAAAAAAAATTAAAGTGTAATTGGGAAATGGTGAGAATGCCAGTTTGAGTGGATCAAGAAGTAACTGTTTCTGGTTTTTCTTTTCCCTCTAGTCACTTTTTTTTTTTTTTTTTTTTGGAGACAGAGTCTCGCCCTGTCCCCTAGGCTGGAGTGCAATAGCAACGATCTTGGCTCACTGCAACCTCCAACTCCCAGGTTCAAGCCATTCTTCTGCCTCAGCCTCCCCAGTAGCTGATACAACAGGCGTGCACCACCACACCCAGCTAATTTTTGTATTTTTAGTAGAGACAGGTTTCATCATGTTGGCCAGGCTGGCCTTGAACTCCTGATCTCAGGTGATCCACCCACCTCAGCCTCCCAAAGTGCTGGGATTACAGGAGTGAGCCACTGTGCCTGGCCCCCTCTCGTTACATTTTAAACAGCTGTCATACTTTTGTCCATTCTACTTGTCCTCATTGGGCTAACAAGAGCAGAATGACCATCAAAGACAAAGGAATGGATAAAGGGGCTGAAGGCAATGCCAATCAGTGAAGAATGTCAATCCAAGGATTATAGCAGAATGAGAGAGTTGGAAATTAGGAACCAGAATCTTCTCACTAAAATTTGGCGATCAGCCTCTTTTGGTCTTTAATAGTTTCTCTTTGTTCCTTTTTTTCTCAGGATTTCCTGTTTTTGCCTGGAAGGGAGAGTCAGAAGATGACTTTTGGTGGTGCATTGATAGATGTGTGAATGTGGAGGGCTGGCAGCCAAACATGGTGGGTCAGATTTCTGCTAATACAATTCTGTAGGGGTCAGGAATGGGGATGGGAGGAGGTTATGGCCTGGGAGAGGGTTTCCCAACAAGAAGAAAAGAAAATGGCTTCATTTGTATCTGACGTACCTGGATTTCCAGCAGAACTAGATTCTTATGCTATGGGTACCCCAAGAGTATTGAAGCTCTTATAACCTCAAAGTGCTTTAATTATTGGTTCTAATGTTGGAAGCATTTATATTCATTAGAAACATTAAAGTGCTGCCCAGGATTCACACGTGGCTGGTTAAAAAGCAAGAGTAATGAGTTTCCATTCCCTGCTACTGCCTACTCCCCCACCTTACAACAACCAAAAAACCCAAACAAACCACCCCAGAGCTCTCGAGATGCTTAGCCTTCTCTCTAGAATCCATATACTTGTCATGTGAGTCAGGACTAGAAAAATAAAATAAAAATAATAGAGTTCGTATAATGCATTTATAGTAAACCTGAAGAGCTTCCAAGTTCAAGTTTCTTCTCTTTATATTCGTTCCCCACATTTAAAAAGACAACAAGGCAAAGTTTTGGGGTTGTAATTTTTGCTTCATTTTTATTTTTGTGTTATTCTTTAGATCAAGTATTGAAGCCTGATAGCACATTAGATTTGCAAAGAGGCAAAAAGCTACACAAAGGGCTGGGTGTGGTGGCGTGTAATGCCAGCACTTTGGGAGCCCAAGGCAGGTAGATTCCTTCAGCCCAGGAGTTCGAGACCAGCCTGGGCAACATAGGGAGACACTGTCTCTACAAAAAAATACAAAAATTAGCAGGATGTGTTGGCATGCACCTGTAGTAGTAGTCCCAGCTACTTAGGAGGCTGAGGTGGAAGGATCACTTGAGCCCAGGAGGTAGAGGCTGCAGTGAGCCGAGATAACACCAGTGCAATCCAGCCTGGGTGAGAGAGTGAAACTGTGCCCCCACCCCAACCCCCTCCCCAAAAAGCTACACAAACTATGAGGTGCTCCCCTTGGGGGAGGGGGCAGAAATTAGGGAATGTGCTGACAAAAGAATCCCTGAAGCTCTAGTCCAACCATTGCTTGCTGCTGAAGGCTGCAGAGCAGGCCTCACTTGGTGCGTGGCAGAGAAGTAGCTTCTTTCTGAATTCTGTGATCCAGGTCACACTGCACCAGGCTTGTTTGAGGAAGCTGGGTTAGAGCCTTCATATCCTAAAGGGGTGGGGGAGCAGAGTTGACAGTGGCTGTAAGATGAGTCAGCTTGTTCCAACAGTTTTAATAGTGACATGAGGGAGTGTGACTGACAGATGCTAAAGCAGATATGCCAGGGAGTTTCTCCTGGGAATAAAACATTGATTTTTAAAGTCAGGAACCCAGGGAGGACATTAGGATTTTACCTGGAGAACATTACAAACTGTAGAACCAGCACAAACTGCTAGGAAGGTTAATAAAGAGAGTAAGACAAGGACAAAAACAGTTGTCAGCCCAGAAAACAAGACCCATACCTCTTTAGATTCTGTCAAGATTTAGTACTTTTCCTTACTTCCCACCCTTGGGAAGATTTCCTGATGACAAGAATTTCCTGCAGTAGATTTACATGGTGAGAATTATGGGCAGAGTTCATTAAGTAAATCTTAGAGGCAGCAACTACCTGTCTGTGTCATATCTTCCTTAAAATGGAAAAGTGGATGAGAATAGTGAGACTTACAACACAGAGTTTCCAGTTGTTCAATCTCTCTTGTCTCTTATCTTTTCTGTAGAAGGGAAAACTTCATGAGGGATTCCATACATGGAGAATGGGAGAGAGAAACTCAGAAGAGCCTTTTGCTTTCTTGGGGCATCTGTTCTGGGGGTTTCTACTTGTAGTATGGAGCAAGTACAAAAGCTTTGATGAGAGTCCTAACTTGAATTCTGGTTCTCAAGCAATGTTTGAGTGAGGGAGAGAAAATAGGTCAACAGCAAGAGCAAAAGAGAAAAAGAGATCAGGTGGTAGACATGAGGTTGGGGATTTTGTGTACTCTGGGGTCCAGAATGGCAGTTTTGGCACTTACAGCAGAGTTGATAATTGATGAGACTGCAAGATGGGTGCATGTCAGCAGAAGGCAACCCAGTTCTGTGGGACTTTCCAGGAGGATGGGTATAACAATTTGCAGAGTCCTGCTAAACACTTCTGACAGCCTAGCGAAGGACTGAAGTATCATAGCCTCGTGCCTGATAGTGTTCTAAGCTGGTTTTTCTTTATCTTTATAATTCAAAAGCTTTTCTCTGCTGATGAAAGCTCCAGTGGGCACAGCACTGTGTTTATCTTTCATCCCAACCTGAAATAGTGATAGATGAGCTGTTCAGAAGCATGCTTGCACACCTACATGCTGCACGGTTCCCTGGTTATTTTTAATTTGGTTTCTACAGAGTGTGAGGTTGTGCTAGGCAAAACCCTACAGTGCTGCCTGATATTTTGGGTGGGAGAGTGCCTATACTTTGGGAGAAGAGAAGGTTAATGGAATACAGTTTTATAAGCTATTGTTCCGAGAGGGAGACTTAATTATCTGACCATTTATTGATTGATTTTTCTTTTTTTCTTAAGAGGCTGTGTAAACTGAGGCCTCTTATTTAAACTAAGTCTTGACTGAATATATTTAAAGTCCATTTAGGCTTTCTGAATACCTATAGTAGATTCAAGATCTAGTGGCCTAGATAACCACAAGTTATCAATCCATAAGAAAATCCTCAGTTAGTTGCTGTATATTTTGATGCAGTAGATATATCATAGGGAGGGTTGTTTGGCTGTGCGAATTAAAATTGGCCTTTCTTCTCTCATTGTCTTTTACTTCAATATAATGACTATTTGGCAGATTATTGCATTTACTCTGGCTTTAAGTTACTTTGCATAACCATATGGGAAATTTTAAATATCTGTAAATTGCTAATTAGATTGGGATGCAAGACCCAGAGAAGCACTGAAGCCTCGAGGCTTCAGCAAAGTGAATGATGTTATTGATGCTTACTATTGCAGATCTTGGATGATGGAGGGGATCTTACCCACTGGATTTATAAAAAGTATCCCAACATGTTTAAGAAAATCAAGGGCATAGTAGAGGAGAGTGTTACTGGAGTTCATAGGTAAGATTTGACATGGGCATACCTGGTTTTATGCAGTCTAGACATAAAGTCTTATAAACACATACCTATAAAACACGTGTTAAAAATTGGAGCCTGCTATGAGGTAACAACATTTCAACTTGCTGTGAGGTGATCAGATCTCAGCTTGCTTTGAGGTGACCAGATCTCTCTTGTTTTTTTTTTTTTAATTAACAACACAAATAATGAACCTAAAATAGTGAGAAGGGGGCAGGTGGGAGAACAAGTGAAGTCCTCACGTTTTCTAGTGATTGTAAACAATTACTTCTTGTCCTTTTTGGACACATTTATTCATTCATTCAACAAATATTTATTGAACTTCTACAATGAACGAGGAACTGCTCTAGGTGCTAGGAACCTAGCAGTAGACAAAACAGACAAAAAACCTCTGCCATCTTAGAGCTTACATTCTTACATGGAAAGCAAGGACATATAGGGTTCTGCTTCTCAAATGAGCAATAATTCTCTGAGTAAAATTGGAATTATTTCAGTTCAATTTCTGTGATCATTTCTATGATTTATTTCACCCATAAAGAACTAAAAGGATGAAAAAAAAGTTTTAGGGAAGTAAATTCTGAACCAGCCACCGTCACTGCTTCAATACATTATCATCTTTTTGAATGTACAAAACAGGTCAGGAATTCAAGACTAGCCTGGCCAACATGGTGAAACCCCGTCTCTATTAAATACAAAAATTACCCAAGTGTGGTGGCGCACACCTGTAGTCCCAGCTACTCAGGAGGCTGAGGCACAAAAATCGCTTGAACCCGGGAGGCAGAGGTTGCAGTGAGCTGAGATCACGCCGCTGCACTCCAGCCAGGGTGACAGAGTGAGGCTCCGTCTCAAAAAAAAAAACAAAAAACAAATTGTGAGTGTATTTGAAAGTTAAAATTGTTGCAGTAGATTAGTGGGATTAAGCATGGTTTTTAAAGTAGTACTTAAAGTTACTCCTTTTATAATTAAAAAGATGAGTGAAATTAATACACAGTTTAAGCTGGGCATAGTGGTTCATGCCTGTAACCCAGCACTTTGGGAGGCCAAGATGGGAGGATCACTTGAGTCTAGGAGTTCGAGACCAGCCTGGGCAACACAGTGAGACCCTGTCTCTATTAAAAAAAAGAAAAAATGCTGGAAGGCTGGGTGCAGTGACTCACCCCTGTAATCCCAGCGCTTTGGGAGGCTGAGGCAGGTGGATCACCTGAGGTCGGGAGTTTGAGACCAGCCTGACCAACATGGAGAAACCCCATCTCTACTAAAAATACAAAATTAGCTGGGCATGGTGGCAGATGCCTGTAATCCCAGCTACTCAGGAGGCTGAGGCAAGAGAATCGCTTGAACCCAGGAGGCGGAGGTTGCAGTGAACCGAGATCACACCATTGCTCTCCAGCAGGGGCAACAAGAGTGAAACTCCATCTCAAAACAAACAAAACACAAACAGCCAGGTGTAGTCTCATGTACTTGTAGTTCCGGCAGGCAGTGAGACCAGTGCAGATTTAGTGAACATTGTACCCAGTAGGTAATTTTGCAACCTTCAACCCGCTCCCACTCACCCACTTTTTATAGTCTCCAGTGAAGGCCTTAAAATTTAGAGATGGGTCAAGGATTTTCCCCACATGACTTTTGAATAAAATCTTTATTGTGAAGCTGTATATGCAGGCTCTAGAAAGATATTCTTTGTTTCTCAGTGGCCACCTAATAGGATGAAACTAGTCATGTCTCACGCTCTCATGCCTACCCAATCATCGTGTTTCTGGGGCCTGCTATGAAAGCAATGGTAGATTGTAACGTTCCGATGTTTTTTGTTCTTGGCTTCCCTCATCCTCAGGCTGTACCAACTGTCCAAAGCTGGGAAGCTGTGTGTTCCAGCCATGAATGTCAATGACTCAGTCACCAAACAGAAATTTGACAACCTCTACTGTTGCCGTGAATCAATTCTTGATGGGTATTGTTTATTATCTTTGAGATGAACTTGTGTTGTCAAGTTGAGATTCTAAGTTTTTTGGCTTTGGTTATTTCTGGAAAGGATTCATGTAGCACCTCTGGATAATGTCTCCATTAAGCCAGAGCTTTGTCACCTCGTAAATTAAAATTACGTTATTTTTATTTTCTCCTTTGTATCTTTTCTATTTCTAAATATTATATTTTCAAAACATTATCTAATAAATGTATGTTGCTTTTATGTTTAAAAATTACTATGTTATCTACATCTTCTTCCTTTCTGCACCACTTGCAAGAAAGGGGGAAAAAAAGGAAAAAAAGCCTTACATATAGGATTGGTTGGATGGCAGGGAGTGAGAAAATATGTATTTTATTCAACTTTTCTTTCTGGTCATTAGTTTCTCTAGGATAGAAATCAGACTTTCAGTGTTACAGCTCTTTTAGAATTTGTCTAGCAAATTTTCTGGTAAAGACCAGAAAACCCCTTTAAAAAAAAAAAAAGAAACCAGACTTTCTTTCAAAATGAAAAGCAAACCAACCAAAAAACCCCATGAAAACAAAGAGATTCAATCTAACCTCAAGGCAGAAACAAGAGAAGATTTTTCTGATTTAATGTGTTTTTTTCCCCTAGACTTAAAAGGACAACAGACATGATGTTTGGTGGAAAGCAAGTGGTAGTCTGTGGCTATGGAGAGGTGACGTTTAACCTTTCATTTATTAGGTGTTTTAAATGGATTTTGTTGAAATATTCTGGAATTTTTTATTTGTATGGACATATGAGTACACTCGTTACCACTTTAGATGAGAAAAAGAACTTCAGAGGCCCTCTGGTTAAAGTAGTCTTTCTTTTTCCCTTTGCATTGCCGCCATTTTTCCTTAAGTTGATTTTCTGACTTGCTCCAGTACCACCGTTTGTGATGTTCTTTTTAGCTTGTGTTTTGATTATGAATCGTGAGTGTGGGTGTTCTTGTGCACATGAATGCGATAAGCAGGAGCCAGGGGTTTGTTTATGAGCTGTATTCAATTATTTGTTCTTCTTGTTTTCCCCAAGTATGAATCTATTCAGTGAAATTCCTCCCAGGGGTGGAAAGAGGGGGTGCACTTTCCCAGAAGCTTTGAGAAATGGTTTTCTCGGTGACTTTCCTTAATATGTGTGCTCTCTCCCCTCTTCAGGTGGGGAAAGGGTGCTGTGCTGCCCTGAAAGCCATGGGCTCCATTGTGTATGTAACTGAAATTGACCCCATCTGTGCCCTGCAAGCCTGGTAAGCCTCTACACTACCATCTCACTTGCAATCTTGGAGCTGTCTCCAAAGAATGGCCTGGTTGATGCCACACTTTATTTTAGAGGAGCCCAGATCCTCAGAGAGGCTGCCACTAACTCTAAGCATCTGCCTTTCAAAAAGGTCAAGGAGCTCTGCTTGGAGAGAGCAGAGACTATCAGAAGTGAAAATTTAGAAATCCTGTGGAGATAGTAACAGGGATTCTGTCAGCCAGAGAACAAGTAGCCCCTTACTTTCTCCATGTGTAATACTTGGCTTTCAAATAATGATCAGAAAAGAAATTGGCAGGCATCAGATGCCTTCTGATGTGTTACACTGAAAATAGTCCTTCTGTGGTATTCCTCCCAAAAATGTGTAACCTGAATCTAATTGTGAGGAAACATTAGACCAATCCCAATTAAGGGTAAAATCTACTAACTCTGAGTGAAGGGTATATGAGAATTATTGACACTAGTATTATAATTCTTAAGTTTGAAATGATTCTAAAATTGAAAGTTAAAAAGAAGAATAGTTCTTTTCTTATTATAAAATGTGGGTAATCATACCTACCTCATAGGATTGTGAGAGTTCAGTAAAATAATCATTAACATAGGCTGGGTGTGATGGGTTCATGCCGGTAATCCCAGCACTTTGGGAGGCTGAGGCAGGAGGATTGCCTGCACCCAGGAGTTCGAGACCAGCCTTGGCAACATAGGGAGACCCCATCTCTACAAATAATTTTTTAAAATTAGCTGGGTGTGGTGGTGCATGTCTGTGGTCCCAGCTACTTGGGAGGCTGAAGTAGGAGGATCACCTAAGCCTGGGAGGTTGAGGCTGCAGTGAGTTGTGATTATGCCACTACCCTCCAGCCTGGGTGACCCAGCAAGACCCTGTCTCAAAATAATAATCATTCTATATTATACATTATATAACATACATAATTATATAAGGTACAGAGCTGCTGCTACATAATATATGCTCACTAAATGATAGCTGTTATTAAAATTGTCTCTTGCCATCCTCAGCAGGGTGGGAAATACCACTGTTCTTAAAAACTATTGCAGAGTCCAAGTGTCTGTGGCCTAGGGGAACCATCATCCTTCTAATACACTAAGGGTTTATTATAGGAACCTGAACATGTTTTAATACAAATTGTGATACTGTTCAGATTATCCTATAGACCTGAATTGATCACTTACTATACATTAGATACTGTGCTACGTGCTGAGAATGAATAAGATGAATGTATAAATGAGATAAGGTCCGGCTGTTAGAAGCACACAGACAAATAACCACTGTGCAGTGAAGTAAGTGCTGTCATGGAGTTAAACGGCACATGCTTCTGTAGGAGCATAAAGGAGAAATTGCTTACTAAGAAGCAAGGGAGCAGGGTAGAAAGAGATGTCAGCAGAGCAGAGTCTTGACATTTGTTTAGGTGTTTTCTTAGTTTGGAAGTATATTCCAGGTACAGGGAACACGTGTGTTGTCTCCAAGGAAGGAGATAGCATGGCAGATTTAAGAAGCTGGAAATATTTTAATGTGGTTGGCAGATGGGATACATTTGGGGGAGTGGTGCTATCTAAGGTAGCAGTCATGGGAGTCATATGTCAATATAATCACATATTACTGCAAGTATTTGGGTCTTATTCTAATCCTGCCTTATCCTTAAGAATAGGCAGTCTCACTGAAGTATTTTAAGCAAGGAAATGACATGATCCAAATTGCATTTAGGAAAATCACTCTGCAAAATGATTTAGAAAGATGTAAACCTAGAGGCAATGAGATTGTGCCAGGGGTTACTATAGTAATTTAGGCAAGAAGGAGTGAGACCTAAACTTAAGCAAGGCCAGTATGTATTAGAGAAGAGAAGACAGATGAAAGAGACTTTTAAGGAATTAAAGAAAAAGACTCAGCCTGATTTGGTGACAACTTCAATTAGGGAGAGGCAGCAAGGACATTCTTGTTTATATGGCTCATTCAGATGGATGAACAGTGATGCTATTGATCAAGATAGAAAATATAGAAGAAGAAATAAATGAAGTTGTGAGTGCAGAGAAAATAATAAGTTTATTTTCAAACACAGTAAGTTTGAGATCCTTCTGGGACATTCATGAGGTGCTATCCAGTGGCTAATTTGATCCTTGGCTATGAAGCTTCAGAGAGATCTTTTTTTTTTTTTTTTTTTTTTTTTTTTTTTTGAGACGGAGTCTCACGCTGTTGCCCAGGCTGGAGTGCAGTGGCGCGATCTCGGCTCACTGCAAGCTCCGCCTCCCGGGTTCCCGCCATTCTCCTGCCTCAGCCTCCTGAGTAGCTGGGACTACAGGCGCCCGCCACCGCGCCCGGCTAATTTTTTTTGTATTTTTTTAGTAGAGACGGGGTTTCACTGTGGTCTCGATCTCCTGACCTTGTGATCCGCCCGCCTCGGCCTCCCAAAGTGCTGGGATTACAGGCTTGAGCCACCGCGCCCGGCCAGCTTCAGAGAGATCTAAGCTGAAGATACAAATGTAAAAATCAGCCATCTATAAGCAATCATTTGCAGTCAAGGGAAGAATATGGTTCTCTATACTGAAAGAATAGAGAACAGAATAAAGGCATAACCCTGCAGAGCACCAATATCCAAAGGTTGGCTGAAGTTGAGGAGAGACAATTAAGAGAAGTAAGAGGAAAACCAGGAGAGATGTATCATGGAGTCCAAGGGGTATAGAGTTTTAAGAAGGCAAATAATGTTTAATGTAGTAGAAGAAATCAAATAATGTAAGAATCTAAGAAGTTGGGCATGGTGGTGTATGCCAACAGTCCTGGCTACTCAGGAGGCTGAGGCAGGAGGATTGCTTGAGGCCAAGAGTTAGAGGCTGTAGTGCACTATGATTATGCCTGTGACTAGCTACTGCACTCCAGCCTGGTCAGCATGGTGAGATCCCATTTCTAAAAACAAACAAACAAACAAACAAACAGTTAAGAGTCTAAGAAATCTTGGGTTTGGCCTTCGGGAAATCACTGATGATCTTGGAGAGAGCACTTTCAAGGGGGTAGTTGGTTAAATAGCTAAGTGGCACTTTCTACAGTTTCTGGAAATTCGGTCAGGGAATCTCATGGTAGCCCCTGGCTCCCTATTATCAGGAAGAAATAAGTCTCATGATGCAGAGGAACCTTTTATTTCTGTCTTGTATGAACTAAGGAAATTGTTTGGATTTTTCACTTCTAAGAATAGTTCAGCTATCTCAAGAAATGACAGCAACTTGATATTAGCTTTTGAAGTCCTGTGTTAAAAGGCTCCCCAGCTGCCTGTTTAGGTTAATTGGTCATGCTTTATTTCAACAGTATGGATGGATTTCGACTGGTGAAATTAAATGAGGTCATCCGACAAGTGGACATTGTTATTACCTGTACAGGTATGATAATGACATTTTAAATGGGGTGGCACTTGGGAATGCTTTTATGGAGCAAGTGCAAGATGATTGGAAATATTCTGAAAAACCAAACTCTAAAAGCTAGAGAGAGATAGTAGCCCACAAAGCCAATCAGTCTTTCATATTCTTCCTAATTCTTTAGAGCTCTGACCAGAGGTATACAATTAGGTCATTCCTATGTAAAAACGTTTTTCTTCACACTTTAAGACAACTGTTATATCTCCATTCATCCTAGGAGATAGCTAGAGATGAGATTCAGTTATAAAGTTTTATTTGAGAAGCCAGATCTTAAATGTACACTTGATTTTTTATTTTACCTCCAAAAGTGATGTACATTTCTCTCTAGTATGTAATTAAGGCAAGGCTAGAGAGAAATTCTTTCATAGTTAGAGAAAGTAGAAGAGGTTATTCTGTTAATTCCCAAAGAGGTAGATTTTGAGTTTTAAAGAATATGCAGAAATGGCTGGTTTCCTCTAGGATAAGATACTTATTTTTATGTAGAACCATAAACTACAGGAACACTGGTTTTCTTTTATAATTCTATTTTAGAGGGGGAAATCGAAAAGAATAAAAAAAAAAATTTGTAATTGTAGCCTCAGGGAGAAATAGGGGCAGAGAAGAGGGACCATAAGAAGCTGTTCTTGGTTCTTATCAATCCCCTGATCTCTTTTGTTGTTTTAAATAGAGATGAGGTCTCACTCTCCAGGCTGGTCTCAAACTCCTGGCCTCAGGTGATTCTCCCACCTCTGCTTCCCAAAGTGATGGGATTATAGGCATGGGCCACCCTGCCCAGCCTGGACCTTTTTTTTTTTTTTTTTTTTTTTTTTGAGACGGAGTCTCGCGCTGTCACCCAGGCTGGAGTGCAGTGGCCGGATCTCTGCTCACTGCAAGCTCCGCCTCCCGGGTTCACGCCATTCTCCTGCCTCCGCCTCCCGAGTAGCTGGGACTATAGGCGTCCGCCACCTCGGCCGGCTAGTTTTTTGTATTTTTAGTAGAGACGGGGTTTCACCGTGTTAACCAGGATGGTCTCGATCTCCTGACCTCGTGATCCGCCCATCTCGGCCTCCCAAAGTGCTGGGATTACAGGCTTGAGCCACCGCGCCCGGCCTTTTTTTTTTTTTTTATTGCTTTTTTGTGAGCTGTAATTGATTTACTACACGTTTCACACATTTAAAGTGTCCACTGTTTTTTAGTAATTCACAGAGTTTGTACAACTATCACCACAATCTAATGTTTTTACTGAGTTGTAATTCACATCGTAATGTTCACCCTTTTAAAGTGTACAGTTCAGCGCCGGGCGCGGTGGCTCAAGCCTATAATCCCAGCACTTTGGGAGGCCGAGGCGGGCGGATCACGAGGTCAGGAGATCGAGACCATCCTGGCTAACATGGTGAAACCCCGTCTCTACTAAAAATACAAAAAACTAGCCGGGCGAGGTGGCGGGCGCCTGTAGTCCCAGCTACTCGGAGGCTGAGGCAGGAGAATGGCGTAAACCCGGGAGGCGGAGCTTGCAGTGAGCCGAGATCGTGCCACTGCACTCCAGCCTGGGTGACACAGCAAGACTCCGTCTCAAAAAAAAAAATTTAAAAAAATAATAAAGTGTACAGTTCAATGGCTTTTAGTAAAGTTGTGGAACATCCCAATTATCAAATTTTTATCACCCCAAAAAGAAACCCCATATCATTAGCAGTCACTCCTTATTCCATTCTCCATCATACCCCAGCCCTAGGCAACCACCATTTCCCTATTCTGGACATTTCATGTAAATGGAATTATAGCAACACCTGCAAAAAGAAGGGGAAAAAATAATAATTTTTTTAAAAAAGGAATCATTCATGGCTGGGCACGGTGGCTCACACCTGTAATCCCAGCACTTTGGGAGGCCAAGGCAGGTGGATCACCTGAGGTCAGGAGTTCGAGACCAGCCTGGCCAACATGGTGAAACCCCATCTCTACTAAAAATACAAAAAACTAGCCAGATGTGATGGCAGGCGCCTGTAGTCTCAGCTACAGGAGTGTGAGGCAGGAGAACTGCTTGAACCCAGAAGGCGGAGGTTGCAGTGAGCTGAGATTATGCCATTGTACTCCAGCCTGGGCAACAAGAGTGAAACTCCTTCTCAAAAAAAAAGGAATCATTCAATATGTGGTCTTTTATGACCAGCCTCTCAGCAGGATGTTTTCAGGGCCTCCCCATGTGATGGTATATATCAGTACCTTATTCCTTTTCTTGCTGAGTAATGTGTTATTGTATGGTTATACCATATTTTATTTATCTGTTCATTAACTGGTAGACATTTGGGTTGTTTTCCCTTTTTGGCTATTAGGAATAATGCTGCTATGAACATTGAATACAAGTTTTTATGTGGACATATATTTTCAGTTCCCTTGGGTATATACTAAGAGTAGAATTGCTAGATCATATAGTAACTCTGTTTTTAACATTTTCAGGCTGGGTGTGGTGGCTCACACCTGTAATCCCAGCACTTTGGAAGGCCTAAGTAGGCAGATCACTTGAGACCAGGAGTTCAGACCATCCTGGGCAACATGGCAAAACTCTGTCTCTACCAAAAAAAATATAAAAATTAGCCAGGTGTGTGGTCCCAAGTAACTGGGACTACAAGCACACACCACCACACCCGGCTAATTTTTTGTATTTTAGTAGAGACAGGGTTTCACCGTGTTGTCCAGGCTGGTCTCGAACTCCTGAGCTCAGGCAATCCACCCCTCAGCCTCCCAGTGTTAGGATTATAGGCATGAGCCACCACGCCTGGCTGGAATTGGCAAATTTTTTGAAAGTGACTGCACCATTTTACAATCCCACCAACAATACATGTGCCTTCTAATTTCTCCATATCTTCACCAACACTTGTTATTGTCATTCTTTTTGATATTGCCATCCTAGTGAACGTAAAGTGGCATCTCATTGTGGTTTTGATTTCCATTTCCCTAATAACTAATGATGTTGAGCATCTTTTCATGTATTTATTGGCCATTTGTACATCTTCTCTGAAGAAATGTCGATTCAGAGCCTTTTCTTTTTTTTCTTTTGGAGACAGGGTCTCACTCTGTCACCCAGGCTACAGTGTAGTGGTGCAATCACAGCTCACTGCAGCCTTGACCTATGGGGCTCAATCGATCCTCCCACCTTAGCCTCCCTAGTAGATGGGACTACAGGCACATGCCACCACACCCAGCTTATTTTTGTATTTTTTTGTAGAAATAGGGCTTTGCCATGTTGCCCAGGCTGGTCTCAAACTCCAGGGCTCAAGTTATTGATTCTGCCACCTCAGCCTCCCAAAGTGCTGGGATAACAGGCATGAGTGAGCATGGCTGGCCTGCTTTTTTTTGAGACAGAGTCTTGCTCTGTCGCCCAGGCTGGAGTGCGGTGGCACGATCTCGGCTCACCGCAAGCTCCACCTCCCAGGTTCACGCCATTCTCCTGCCTCAGCCTCCTGAATAGCTGGGACTAAAGGCACCCGCCACCATGCCCAGCTAAATTTTTGTATATTTAGTAGAGATGGGGTTTCACCATGTTAGCCAGGATGGTCTCAATCTCCTGACCTCGTGACCCGCCCACCTCGGCCTCCCAAAGTTCTGGGATTACAGGTGTGAGCCACCGCGCCCGGCCTGGCCTGCTTATTTTTAAATTGTCTTCTTCTTATTGGGTTGTAAGAATTCCTTATAACAAGTCCCTTATCAGTTATATGATTTGCACATTTATTTTCTCATTCTGTGGATTATCTTTCTCTGCTGCCGCCAAAAGACAGTGAGCACTCAAACCTCTCTTCTGTTTTTAAGGTAACAAGAATGTGGTAACCAGAGAGCACTTGGACCGTATGAAGAATAGCTGCATCGTTTGTAACATGGGACATTCCAACACAGAGATTGACGTGGTAAGATCAAGTGGCTCATTATTGGGGGCTTTTTTCTCTCCTTCACAAGAAACAAACTGGAAAATGAGAGAGCAGGGTCACAAGCCATCCTAAACATGACTGTCCTGGCAGAGTTGTCCACATCTTTTCATTTACTAGCCCTATGGCCTGTATTTGTGGAGACTATAAAGTTTCTTCATCTCAATTTAATAATTTTAAATGATTGTCATCTTCTATTCAAGCTCAATGCCTGTTTACACTGTAAGCCTTATCTCTATGTTTAGGATTGAGAGCAAGATAAACTCAAAACTACAATGAATGATACAAACTCAAAGCTAAGTGATACAATGAATGTGAATCAGTATGGTAGTCAGTATTTTGGGGATGTTTGGTTTTACCATAAAGATGAGATAAGTAGGTTGGTCCAAGGAAATAAGGGAGAGAAATCTATGGGCTGGGATGATTCTGTTGCTTAGGATTGACTGTGTGTATCAAATACTGTGGTTTCTTCTTTTATCCCTCTCTTTTACTGGGTGAGGTCACCCCTCACATGTTTTTCAAACTGTAGTAATTGTGTCTGCAGGTGTCATAATCAATCCAGTGCCGTTGTGTAGTAGCATGTATTCTTCAAACCTGGAAAATATATCACTTTGTTTCTCTAATTTGGTTATATTTACCCTATAATTTTCCAATCCAAAATAGCACTTGGTACTAATAAGTTGCCCAAGTAATAGTTAATCGAAGTGTTTTTTCTTTTTTTTTTTTTTTTTTTTTTTTTGAGACGGAGTCTCGCTCTGTCGTCCAGGCTGGAGTGCAGTGGCACGGTCTTGGCTCACTGCAGCCTCTGCCTCCTGGGTTCAAGTGATTCTCCTTTCTCAGCCACCAGCATAGCTGGGACTATAGGCGCCCGCTACCACACCTGGCTAATTTTTATGTTTTTAGTAGAGGCAGCGTTTCACCATATTGGATAGGCTGGTCTCAAACTCCTGACCTTGTGATCTGCTGACCTCAGCCTCCCAAAGTGCTGGGATTACAGGTGTGAGCCACCTCACCCAGCCAAGTGTTGTTTATTTTCAGATTTACCAAAGTATCTCTCAGTGTGACTTTTACTCTGGTTTTAAATTTTTCTGGCATTTTTGTGGCACACCTGTATTTCTCTCTGGGTAACTGGCTCAAGCAAAGCGTGCTTTCATCTCCACTGAGGGCTGCTCTGATTGAGCTTCAGCATTACCAGGTAAGGACCAGCTGATGGACTGAGAGCTTATTGGATAAAATTTATTATATATGGTTTCCCTTTTAAATTCTGTGCTCTGTTCTTCCATTATTAAAAATAGCTGGCAGGGCCGGGCGCGGTGGCTCAAGCCTGTAATCCCAGCACTTTGGGAGGCCGAGACAGGCGGATCACAAGGTCAGGAGATCGAGACCATCCTGGCTAACACGTTGAAACCCCGTCTCCACTAAAAAAAAATACAAAAACACTAGCAGGGCGAGGTGGCGGGAGCCTGTAGTCCCAGCTACTCAGGAGGCTGAGGCAGGAGAATGGAGTGAACCCGGGAGGCGGAGCTTGCAATGAGCTGAGATCCAGCCACTGCACTCCAGCCTGGGCGACAGAGCGAGATTCTGTCTTAAAAAAAAAAAAAAAAATAGCTGGCAGAACAACCTACCAAAGCCTCTGTCTACCCTGGGGTGTCTGAGTGGTATGGCCTTATTACTTTCTCTTACCATGATATTTTGCTTACAATGAACAATTTAGCTGGTAGTTGGTTCTTTATTTTTCTTTTGCTTAAGTTTCATTTATGTGCCATACTGCCTGTTTGCTGCCATACTGCCTCTTTGCTGAGCGATCAAGGATATTAGTATTTCTAAAACTATCCAGCAAATGATTCTCATTTCCTGGATGACTTTGCTTCTAGAGCCCCCAAAGGGGAAAGGCCTAAAGGGAAGTATTGATGTCATGCCCTGGGCCCTAATGGGAAATCTTCAGATGAAGGGAAGGGGAAGGAATTTTCCTTTCTAAACCCTCAAGAAGCTCTGAAATAAAAATAACTCTAAATGCAGACATGTACCTTTTGTATTTTTACTTCATCTCATTTCATCTTTTTGACCACTCCATGAGGCATTATTCTTATTCTTAATTTTCAGTTGGGAAACTAAGAAGTTAACTACCTTGTCAGGCATGTAATTGATTCAAAATGAAACCGGTGCACAGGCCGGGCATGATGGCTTACACCTGTAATCCCAGCACTTTGGGAGGCTGAGGCAGATTGATCACCTGAGGTCAGGAGTTCAAAACTCCATCTCAAAAAAAGAAAAAAAAGAAAAAGAAAAAGAATGTGATGTTTGAAACCATGTGTGGTGGCTCACACCTGTAATCCCAGCACTTTGGGAGGCCAAGGTGGGATGATTACTTGAGCCCAGAAGTTCGAGACCAGTCTAGGCAACATAGTGAGACTTCATCTTTACAAAAAATTTAAAAAAAAAACAAAATTAGTTGGGTGTGGTGGCTTACACCTGTAGTACCAGCCTGGCCAACGTGATGAAACCCCGTCTCTACTAAAAATACTGAGATTAGCTGGGCTTGGCAGTATGCAACTGTAATCCCAGCTACTCCGGAGGCTGAGGCAGGAGAATTGCTGGAACCCAGGAGGCTGAGGTTACAGTGAGCCGAGATCGCGCCGTTGCACTCCAGGCTAGGCAACAAGAGTGAAACTCCATCTCTAAAAGGAAAAAAAGAAAGAAAGAAAGAAAAAATAAACCATTGCACAAAATCCAGGGTTTTTTTTACGCCTAGTCTAGTTTTCTTTGTTTTGTTTTCCTGTGTGTTATATTTATTATCTCCTCATGACTTGTGGATTAACTTCAAATCATGATGGTAATCTCTCCTTCAGAGGCAGCCCAGACATAAGTAACCTCCCAGGATAAAGACCAGAAGACTCTTCACCTTCAATTACAAATATTTTTTGTATGATTGCTGTATGCCAGGTGTTCTTGTAAATGCTTGGAGTCACTGAACAAAACAAGCAAATATTTCTGCCCTCATGGAGCTTATGTCTTAGTGATAAGAAAAACAATAAACATAATAAACATGTAAAATTTATAGTATGTTAGAAGGCAAAAGCACCACAGAAAAAAGAAAAAGTAGAGCATGGTGGGAGAATTGAGCACTGGATTATAATTTGAAATAGATCAAGCTGTGACCGTTATTAAGAATATGATGGGCCGAGCGCAGTGGCTCACACCTGTAATCCCAGCACTTTGGGAGGCCATGATGGGTGGATCACCTGAGGTCAGGACTTCAAGATAAGCCTGGCCAACATGGTGAAACCCTGTCTCTACTAAAAATACAAAAAAATTAGCCGGGCATGGTGGCGGGTGCCTGTAATCTCAGCTACTCAGGAGGCTGAGGAAGGAAAATTACTTGAACCTGAGAGGCAGAGGTTGCAGTGAGCCGAGATAGCACCATTGCACTCCAGCCTGGGTGACGAGTGAAACTCCATCTCAAAAAAAAAAAAAAAAAAGAAAATTAATATGATGTTTGAGACCGTATGTGGTGGCTCACACCCTAATCCCAGCACTTTGGGAGGCCAAGGCAGGATGATTACTTGAGCCCAGGAGTTCAAGACCAGCCTAGGCAACATAGTGAGACCTCATCGCTACAAAAAATTAAAAAAAAAAAATTAGTTGGGTGTGGTGGCTTGCACCTGTAGTACCAGCTATTTGGGAGGCTGAGGCAGAATCACTGGAGCCTGGGAGGCAGAGGTTGCAGTGAGCCAAAATTGTGCCAGTGCATTCCAGCCTAGGTGACAGAGTAAGACCCTGACACTGGCAAAAAAATTTTTTTAAGAAAGCTGATGTTTGAGGCAGACTTGAAGGAATTTGCCATGTGGGTTTTTAGGTAAACGGCATTTGAAGAAGAGAGAAAGGCCAGTACACATGTCCTCAGGCAGGAGTGTGCCTAGTGTGTTTGAGGAACAACAAGGAGGCCAGTGTGCTTGGAAGAGAATGAGCATAGGACAAGGAACAGTGGAAGATGAGGTCAGAGGGGTAACAGGCCAGATCTTAGAGGGCCTCATAGCCCATTGTGAGAACTCCTGATTATATCCTGAGAGACTAGGGAGCTGTTGAGGGTTTATAATCTGACTTACATTTTTAAAGGATGGCTTTTATTTTAAAAGGATTGCCCTGGTTGCTGTGTTGAGACTAGACCAAGTTTTGCAGGTATTACCAGGTGGCTCCCATATCTGCCAGTCACATGAGCTAAGGGCCATCTCTCACTTCTCTTTGTGTTCTTCTTGGTGGAAGATACATAGCTAAGGTAAATGGTCCAGAAAAGGAGATGCTCAGAGAAACTTTTGAAAAGTTAAATTATTCAGCCTTTGGTGATAGTGTCACAGGGCATGTAAAATGAAATTCAAGGAAATACCAAACTCAACTAGTAATTGAAACCAGAATTTTTATTCAGTGTTTAGCAAATTTATATTGAATACCTGCTCTGCTCTGTGCCAGATACCAATTTACTAAACAAATGACAGTGAACAATATCCCGTCTGTCAGGGAGCATATATTCTAGTGTGGGAGACAAATAATAAAGAAATAGATCGTTATTGTTAGTGCTTAGTATTGAAGAAAAATAACAAGGTAAGGATATTGGGGATTCCATTTTAGTTAGGTAGTCAAGGAAGTCTTTGAGGAGATAACACTTTTAAAAACCTGAATAAAATAAAGGAGCAAGCCATCCGAGCATTCTGTTCAGAGAGAATGGCAGGTAAAAGACCCTGAGGGAGACACCTGCTTGATGTGTTTGAGGAAAAGAAAAGAAGCCACTGTGTCAGGAACATTGGTCAAGGGGGTAAGGAGAAGAGTTAACTCAAGGAGGTATATGCTATGTAGAGCTTCACAGGTCATGTTAAGGACTTTAGATTTTATTCTGAAAGAAGCCATTGGGAGGTTTTGAATAGATGAGTGACAAAATCTGATTTAGGTTTTTATTTATTTATTTGTTTGTTTGTTTGAGACAGAGTCTCACTCTGTTGCCCAGGCTGGAGTGCAGTGGTGCAATCTCGGCTCACTGCAACCTCTGCCTCCCAGGTTTAAGCAATTCTCTTGCCTCAGCCTCCTGAGTAGCTGGGACGACAGGTGCCCACCACCATGCCTGGCTAATTTTTTGTGTTTTTAATAGAGTCAGGGTTGGCCAGGCACAGCGGCTCACGCCTGTAATCCCAGCACTTTGGGAGGCCAAGGCGGGCGGATCACAAGGTCAGGAGATCGAGACCATCCTGTGAATGGTGAAACCCCATCTCTACTAAAAATACAAAAATTTAGCCGGGCGAGGTGGCGGGCGCCTGTAGTCCCAGCTACTCAGGAGGCTGAGGCAGGAGAATGGCGTGAACCCAGGAGGCGGAGCTTACAGTGAGCCAAGACCGCGCCACTGCACTCCAGCCTGAGTGACAGAGCGAGACTCCGTCTCAAAAACAACAAAAAAAATAGAATCGGGGTTTCACCATGTTGGCCAGGCTGGTCTCGATCTCCTGACCTCATGATCCACCAGCCTCGGCCTCCCAAAGTGCTGGGATTACAGGCATGAGCCACTGCGTCCAGCTGACTTAGGTTTTTAAAAATTACTCTGGAAGCCAGGTGTGGTGGCTCAGCCTGTAGTCCCCGGCTATTGAGGAGGCTGAGGTGGGAGGATTGCTTGAGCCTGGAAGTTAGAAGTCAGCCTGGGCAACATGGTAACATCCTGTCTCTAAAAAGAAAATTACTCTGGCTTTTGTATGAAGAAAACATCCTGGAGCTTGACTAATGATAGGGATAACAGCAGGTTCTTTCAGTATTTCTGACTGTAGAAAGTGGTGGCTTGGATTACATGGGCAGGTGGTAGAGGTGATAAGAAGTGATAGGTTGTGACCAATGGAATTTGCTAAATGGATTGGATGCACAGTGTGAGAAAAAGAGGGAAATCATTACCAGTCAATTCAGTGAAACTGTAGGAGAATGATTTTGGTAAGTATCCAGATATTTTTAGTAATCAAAATTTTTAAAGAGTGTTTTTTTCCTTTTTTGGTAGGAATTCATAGTTTTACCTAACCTTGAGATGTTGCCTGCTGCATATTTAGGAAGGAGCAGCTCATCAGAAGAGGTGATCATTTAGAAAGCTGCATTTTTTCTGAGAAATAGGAATGCTGTGAATATTGAAGGACCTGGGATAGGGATTGTGCTCTTCACTGCCTTTTGGCCATATCTTTCTTTTGTATGTTTGCTTTCTCTTAAAAGCAGACCTGCAGCCAGGTGTGGTGGCTCATGCCTAGAATCCCACACTTTGGGAGGCCCAGGCAGGTGGATCATGAGGTCAGGAGTTTGAGACCAGCCTGACCAACATAGTGAAATGCCATCTCTACTAAAAATACAAAAATTAGCCAGGCGTAGTGCCGTGTACCTGTAGTCCCAGCTACTCAGGAGGCTGAGGCAGGAGAATCACTTGAACCCAGGAGGCGGAGGTTGCAGGGAGCCGAGATAGCGCCACTGCACTCCAGCCTGGGTGACAGAGTGAGACTCCATCTCAAAAAAAAGCAGACCTGCTTACCCATGTGCATCACATAGAAGGCCTGTGAAGAAAGCTTCACAATTCAGGTGGTCAAACCATTAAGTACATAGGCTTTAAACATTTTTTCCAGCCAAAGAATGATTTAACCTGAGATTTTGTGCTTTACAGGACTAGAACCACAGTTGTTCTCCCTGAAAAAACAAAACAAAACAAAACAAACAGATGTGCACTGTTCAGAATTATGTAAGACCAATTTGTGCAAGCATAATGAGTGGCCAGTTTATGGTGGGATGTACACCTGGTTTGGGGAGGTAGTCTGCACAGGAATCCCTTTTCCTGGTAGGTTGTTTAGTGATTATAGGCCCACAGCAAAGACAACTGGATGTTTTTGAGAGATTCTGTCAAGCTGTGCCAGCCGTAAGGTAGGAAACCCTTCTGCTCTTGAGGAATGTGACTGCTGACTAGGCCTTAATAGGCAGGTTATTGGAGCTTCCTGGACAGTGATAGAGATAAGTTAACCAAGTTTCTCTTCAAACCTCTTTTTAAACTTACTGTCAGACTTTCACCTACAGCATAGCCATACCAGTGCTCTAGTAAACTGCCTCTACTAAGCATTGGTTATTTTCTTATGTTCATAAGAAGTGTCCTTTCCTTGATTCTGCCATATCTTTCTTCCCAAGGAATACTTCCTAAGATGGGTTTTAGCTCTTCACTCCTAATCACCAGGATTGCTTGGCCTCTGGGAGATTAGGGGTGTGAAATACTAACCTGAATACTAACCTGAAATACTTTATACTCCTGTATAAAGTATTTACTGAATAAATACTAACCTGAAATACTTTAAACTCCTGTCATCTCAGTAAAAACTGCCATTGTCACCAAGAGTATCTCTTGACTCTTCGTGGTTATTACCCTCCATGGTACTAAGCTCTAAAGGCTAATGGATTCTACTTCGTATATCCTTGACTTCTCAAAATGGTCTGTTTGCTTAAATTCTTTTTTTTTTTTTTGAGACAGGGTCTCACTCTGTTACCGCCCAGACTGGAATACAGTGGCACAATCTCAGCTCACTGCAGACTCAACTTCCCAGGCTCAAGCATTCCTCCCACCTCAGCCTCCCGATTAGTTGACATTGCAGGCACACGCCAACATGCCCAGCTAATTCTGTTTGTTTGTTTGTTTGTTTTTTGTAGAGACAAGGTCTCACTATGTTGCCCAAGCTGGTGTTGAACTCCTGGGCTCAAGGGATCTTCCCACCTTGGCCTCCCAAAATGTTGGGATTATAGGCGTGAACCACTGTGCCTTTCCCTTAAGTTCTTTTTAACCCTTATATTTACAGTATTTATTTATAACATTTATTTTTTAAAATTCCAATTTTAAAGTAATACTTGCTTAGTTTAAAAATGCAAACACCAGAAATATGCTTAAAATAAGCAAAAACTTCCATAATTGATATTACACTATATTGTTCTGCAACTTGATTTTTTTCACTTAATAGTGAGTGGGCTGGGCACAGTGGCTCACGCCTGTAATGCTAGCCCTTTGGGAGGCTGAGGCAGGCAGATCACTTGAAGTCAGGGGTTTGAGACCAGACTGGCCAACATGGCGAAACCCCGTCTCTACTAAAAAATACAAAAATTAGCCAGACATGATGGCGTGTGCCTATAATCCCAGCTATTTGGGAGGCTGAGGCAGGAGAATAGCTTGAACCCGGGAGGCAGAGGTTGCAGTGAGCCAAGATCATGCCATTGCACTCCAGCCTGGGTGACAGAGTGAGACTCCATCTAAAAAAAAAAAAAAAAAAAAAAAGAATAGTGAATGGTTTTCATGTTAGCACATATATGTCTATCTTTTTTTTTGGAGCTTCCTACTGTAGTACCTTTTTAAAAAAGAGTTGTATAATATTCCACTATATGGAACTACCCTGATTTACTTAACCATTCCCTTGTTTGTTTACATTTTTCACTATTATAAATAAGGCTGGTTTGAACATTCTTGGGCACTTGTATTTCTGAACTTGAGAAAGTATTTTTATAGGATCGTGACCTAAAAAAGTGAAACTGATTGGTCAAAGATTAGGTACATATAAAATTTTGCTAGCTGCTGCCAAATTGCCCTCTAGAAAGGTTGAACCAATTTATGAAACTTGACATTTCAAGAAATTATATGTGTTTCCCATCTACCTAATAAAGAAACGGTCCACACCATTAATATAGTTCTGAATGCACTGAAATATAATTGTATATGTCTTTTCCACTAGATTGGTACTTCCTCGTGGATAGGAACCATGAATTTCTAAACTTTAGCTTAGCATCCCATTGTTTGCTTAAATAGACCTTGAAATACAAAAATGGAAAGAAGATACTGTCTTTGTCCATAAATGGTTCACAGCCCAGTAAAGGAATCCACAGTCTTACCTATATTCATGCTCTTTACTACGATGCCTAGAATATGGTATGTACCCTGTAAATCATTATTGTATAACTAAAAGCATTTCTCTTTATTTGTCTGAAAACTATTTGGCAGGACTCCTTAATTTCATCAAATGAGCCAATGGGTAGTTTTGGAATATGAACTCACTTTCTATTTTAGGCATTGCCTATTGGAAGAAAGAAGGTGTTGTCTTAAGTCTATACCCCGTGGCTGTTATTTGATTGCTGCTGTTAAAAAAAATAACATTTTTTTCTCATTTTCTCTGAATGTACAATATACAGAAATGGAAGGAGGGTGAGCCATTGGGAGCTTTACTCTACCATTAAGCATTTCTTTAAAGGCTACCTCACATTTGCACTTAGGTCACAAAGCTTCTGTAACTAGGGTGGACCACCATCATTGAAAAGGTGGAACCTGGGACCTTGGGATATGAGGGCAGAACCTTGGGCCCCAGCATGCTATGTTTAGGACATTTGGCCTCTTACTAAACCCACTCAGCTGTGTTCCTCCTTTTTTTTCTGTGTTTCTTCAGCACTTATATATTCAGTTTGCACTGTATTAATTTGCACTTGTTTGCATGTTGCTTTGTAAGTATTTTAAGGGCATTTTTTTCCTCTCACATATGTATTGTTTTGTGTCCCCATCTAAAGTAGAAGCTTTTTGAAGGCAGAAACCATGTCTTTGGTTTCTTTTGTATTTCCCATAGCACCTTTTACTGTGAGAGTGGGCACACAGTATATGTTGTGGAATGACATCCTGAGTGATCCCTCCCTGGCTGGGCCTCAGATTAAATTCCCTGAAATGGAACAGTCCTAACCAACACAGGACAGGTATTCTCCATCTGGCATGTTGGTTGCTCCTTTCAACCTGCTATTTGAAATGGCTCCCTTCAACATCTTTCTGTCCCCACAGTGGGGCTTGCTATGGCTAATGCTGTACTTGCTGTATGTATTCCAGGCGAGTCTGCGGACACCAGAGCTGACCTGGGAGCGAGTGAGATCTCAAGTTGACCATGTGATATGGCCTGATGGCAAGAGGATAGTACTGCTGGCAGAGGTAAGGCTGAGACTGGCAAAAAATACTCCCCCACAACAGGAGAGACTGCAGTACCCAGGTCCCCTCCTCCTCATGTTCTCGCATACTTTCAACTCCTCTGTGAAGCACAAGTTTGACTACTTTCCCAATGGATTTTACTTCTAATTGTGAAAGATCTTTTCATTCTGCAATTAAGAAACTATTTTGGTTCCCCACTTTTCACCAATTATCCCGTCTCTCCATGTCAATCCACAGGTTGAGTCAGATAATGATTATTACTGTAGAAGGAATTCACAAATAGAACCAGTGCCACTTTAAGTGATGTGTGCAAAGAGATAATGTCATTTGTGGGATGCTTTAATCAGTAAGCACAAAGTAGATATTCCCTACTGTAACCAGGACTATCAGGCAAGCTCTGGGAATGTATGTTTTTACTGATAGATTCCCTGTTTTTGAATGTCCATTGCCTTGAATTGAGCCAGATGTGTAGTAGGTACCTACCTAGATATCAGTTGCTCAATTGATATTTCCTCATCCTAGCTCCTAACTCACATTGACACTATTGACTTTCATTTTACTTGGCTTCCATGTCAATGTTTGACCCCTTTTCCTTTCTTAAAAGCTCCTCCTCCCTAGTCCTGGATTCCTGAGAGCTATAATGATGCCTTCTATTCTTACCTTGAAGCTTTCTCTTCATCAGAGAAAGATACCAAAATAACAAGGAGGATAATAATACTTTTCTCAATTTTGATTTCAGTCTTTTTTCTTTCTTTTTTTATATTAAAGAACCTGAATATGAAAATGTAAAAGATACATGGTCTTTATCTAGGGGCCCATAAGTTAGGGGTTTTTAGTGTCCTTACTGTTCTCTTCACGTTTTCCTCAATTTATCTCATCTTCTCAGATACTTTAGGGCATTCGTAAAAGGACTGAACTATTTCTTCACAAGGAAGAAGTGTATATGAGGAGGAGATGGGCAGATTGCTAAATATGCATTAATAGCTTTGATGTCAGTCTGCTGACTGATGACTTATTTCTAGCTGCCCTAGGAGGTCCCACCTGGTAATTTTGGTGACAAAAGCAAGTACCATGGGTGTTTTGTGCTACATGGTTGAGCAAAAAGGTAGTCAGGCTTCATAGGAAATAAAATAGGAAAGGGTGGCATTGGGGGCAGTTTCTAGTTCTTCTGCTATCTGAATCACCAACTCAAAATGCAAGGCTGACAAGGCTGTCTTTGAATTCAGGAGAACCAAACTGAAGGAGAAGTATAAAAATCATCACCGCTATGGTGAAACCCCGTCTCTACTAAAAAAAATAAATAAATAAAATTAAAAATACAAAAGTTAGCTGGGTATGGTGGCACACGCCTGTGATCCGGCTACTCTGGAGGCTGAGGCAGGAGAATCGTTTGAACCCAGGAGGCAGAGGTTACAGTAAGTCAAGATCATGCCACTGAACTCCAGCCTGGGCAACAGAGGGAGACTCCATCTAATCAATCAGTCAATCATCACAACTTCCTAAGTCCAGAGATATCTCCCCTCACAACCTGGAGAGATTGTCCCTGGATTTGACTGATCATTGTTTATTTCAAGACAGTCTGTCAAAGGAATGCCAATCCTCAGAAGGAGGATGTTTTGCTGTAGAGAGTGGAAAATTAAAGAGAAATACACTGATATTTGGCATAAGCCTCAGTGTCATATGACCATCTGTATTCCTTTTCAAATAATTCCAGAAATCTTTTAGCTATTAGTTTCATCAGATTTTCCAGAATTTTAGTGGTTTCATTTAAATGTCAGTCAGTTAGTTCTTATATATTAAACAGCTGCTTTTTTTCCAGCAGTGTTAATCGGGAAGTGTTTGGAAAATGGCGGTCATGCTTCTCTTCCCTCACTTCTCAAAGGCCAGCAACTTTGTCCTAATCCATTTGTGTCTTCATCTTTGATCACTAGGGCCGCCTGCTGAACCTAAGCTGCTCCACAGTGCCTACATTTGTGCTCTCAATCACTGCTACTACTCAGGTAAGGCTTCCAGAGTGGGACAGCAGTAGTATGGAGAGGGTTCTCAGACCCACCAGGTTTCACTTGCTTGGGTAGATTGCCATGAATGGCACATCAGCATCCATCTCTCTGCTTTTCTAGGCTCTTGCCTTGATAGAGCTTTACAATGCTCCTGAGGGTCGCTATAAGCAGGATGTCTACCTGTTGCCCAAGAAAATGGGTAAGTATTTACTCTTCCATCTCCATCCTTACCAAAGTAGTTCAGAGTCTGAGGCTAAAGGAAGTTTGGGGGCATTAGCTTACTTAAGTATGGGGGCGGGGAAGGTACCTTCATTTTGTAAAGTAGGAGTTAGGATTCCTAGGTCCCATTCCCAGTTGATTTATCCCATTTTCGACATGTGTTGCCCTAGCAAAGTGGTGACATTTTGCTGTGATTTATTTTACCTGCCTGTGAATTTTAAGGATTTTTTTTCTCTTAAAGTATCTTTATGTAGGAATCTCAAAGGAAAAAAAAAAAATCTTCCCTTAAAAGAGAAGAATTATCTCCTACCTTGTGACATCTGACTTATTCCAATTCTAGGCTGCCAAATAGCCCCTACCAGCCTTTTCTCAGATGACACAAGACTTTCTTACTATGCTTTCCAACACCAATCCCAATGCTTCAGGCCAAAGGAGAGATGTGAAATAGGAGTTATGTGGGTGTTTTGTATAAGAGAAACATTAACCTGTCTTAAATTTTTAAAGAGCCTGCCTCAAGCACCTGAACTGATACAGTGTGTTTATAAACTCCTCAGGCAAAGATCAGGTAATAAATCAGCTTCTGGTTTTGTTTTGCCTTAGCATTAGGTATATAACAACTGTTAAAAGTTGATATATTTTCCCTTTAGTAGACACTGTAGAAGAATATAAAAGCAACAGCACAGTCCATATTCTGATGGAATGTGTAATGAAGTTGGGAGACCAAACAAATACACAGGAAATGACATAAGATTATGAATAAGTACTGTGTAGTCAGATAATAGAATGTGAACAGAAACCCGTAAGAATTAAAGAGTACTAAAAGCAAAGCAAACAGTTCATTTATGCCATTTGTCCTGTGAGAGTATCCTTCTTAGTTTTTCCATTCAAGTTTCCCCAGGCATTAATTGTTTTAAATGACCCAACATATGGGGTCCAAGGCAAAACTAAAGTTGGAGCTTCCCATTATTTAGTTCCCATATTATCCTGTTCCTTCTTTTAAATCTTGATGCCTGTTGTTTCTTTCATCTCTCCCGCACTTTTCTGGAAGGCAGGGTTCAAAGCTGAAAGAGTTAGTAAGGATAAATTGTTAAGGCTTTGGAAAGCACTAGGCTTGAAGCTGAAGGCAGCTGTTCCTTAGAATTGAGGACCAGTGAGCAAAGGTTGAACATTTTTCATTCAGCTCCAGGAATTAGAAGGTGTCTTTGAACTTTTTAAGGCCTAGCTTGGGGACAACAGCCATCAGGTAAAAGGCATGCATGCTTATACCAGGGCTTCTGTGGTCTGTTCCAGATGAGTATGTGGCCAGCCTACACCTGCCTACCTTTGATGCCCACTTGACAGAGCTGACAGATGAACAGGCCAAGTATCTGGGACTCAACAAGAATGGGCCCTTCAAGCCTAATTACTACAGGTGCCTTGGGCTCCCCAGAAATCAGGGACACCTGGGCAGTGATGAGCTTCCTGCACTGGAATTGGTCTTTGCATCCCCAACCACATACGCTTACATGAACTCAGAAAAATGAACCCACTTCCCCTCACTGCCACCCTCAAAAGACTCTTCAAGGCCTTAAATAGTGTTCCCCTTCCTGAATTTGCCTTTTGGAGACAGAGAGGTGGAGTTTGGGTAAGTGGCTATTTGCCTCATTAAATAAAGTTCCCCTTCCTTAATTCCTTTCCCCATTTCATCTTGTTGCCATGATTTTTATCTCTCTATGGAGAAATACTGGCCTTTTTCAATGATGTGAAAAGGAGACACAGTTATCTCCCGTCATTGCACACTCCAGGAAAGTCTCTGCCTCCTGTTACACCTTTAGGCAGGCTCTTCATGTCCCAGCATCCCCATTAGCTGATAACATCACAGTCTCATCTTTCTTTTCCCTCCAGGTATTAAGTTCCCGTAACTCAAACCAGAAGTTTTAAGGAATAGAACTCCAAGCCTTTTCTCCACTACTATACAAGAAAGAATTCAGCAAGCTGCTTCTCCAATCAAAGCTGCCTGCCGTGCTCACCCTGTGTGTTAGGTTATTTATTTATTAAAATCAAGAATCCTGTGCCTGTAGCATTGGCCCAGAGTGTGGTTACTGCCCTGAGGGCCATGAGAGCCACAGAGGACAGGCTGAGGAAGGAAAGAAATGGAGTCACTGCTCCCAGTGCATCATTTGCATCATTCCCCATTGACTGAATCCTCAGCAGTGGCCATTTTTTCCTCTTGTCCAGGCTCACGAGTTAGTCCAGAGATTCCATATTACCCGTTCCCTGGAGTTTTCTGGAATAAATTTTCAGCACCTGCTTTTCTCAGCTTTGGCCCTTCCCCAGGTGAGGCCGTTGGGAATTAACATGGCCAGTGTTTCAGGCAAGATTGGATTCCCAATCTTGACCATCACTATCACTGCCTTCTTTATATAAAGGCTAATAAGGAAGGAGTGTTATTTATGGCTTTGCCAAGCTACATCAAGAACTCAGCTGTGCTATGCCTACCAGGGGTCTCCTTTCTTACCCAGGACTCCTTTCTTCTCCTTGAATATTTATGTCCATTTTAACACTTGCTGGTTGCAAGAGGGATGTGCCTCCATTATTTCCTCCACAGTTTTGGTATTTGTCAGACATTTGTTTTGCTGTCTTTCTAATCCAGCCAACCTCTGCTCAGGAAGTGGGGCCAGCTCCACTGGGACCCATAGTTTTACTTCCTTGTCATTTAATTGGATATTTTCCAAGGAAGCCCCTCCAGATTAGCACTATCTCAGAAAAGGAGAGCTTGTTGTGAAGCACTGCTTCCTGAAACTTCCTGCTATTGCCTAAAGCTACGTCTGAAACAGTAGGGAAAGGCATACTTTTCCAGGGACTTAGGGGTATAGGCTTTGGAAATGGGACCGGTCTTTCAGACTCAGAGCTTGATACCCTAACGAAGCAGAATATATTTATTTGTTTCCCAGGGAGGTCACTGCAGCTTGACTGGCTGAGGGATACAGAGATGAAATTGTAAACTGTACCCAGATCATCAAAGCTAATTTGACTAGTTTGAACCTTGTCAGACATTCATTCCTTTGACAATTGCCATGGATGAAACTTGAGATCTGCAATCTGATCTGTGGTCTTCTCTGCTGGCATATCTTTTATAACTCTTCCATTTGAGGATTCTGTATTTCAGAGGCAGTTTCTTGAGTAACTCCAGTGCTACAAAAAGAATTAGTAATGTGTTGTGGGCAGCGTAACATTTTATGTCCCACCCAAAAATTGGATTCCTTTTGGAGACTGATCTGTTGGTCTCAAGGGTTTCATTGGGACCAGATTGGTTCTAAGAGTTAGTCTGGAGTGGCCCTAGGAAACTTGAATTAAATAAGCCTCTTCCCCTTATCGATCCTATTTAACACTCTCAGGTTTGTTTGTTTCCCACTTTTTTCCTATGCTGATCTGCCTCAAAGTCTCAAGACCAAGGTGGCTCAAGGAAACACCAGACCACTCATGACCACTATAACCTTCCCATCCTGATTCTCTTCTACCTCCACCCTCTCCAACTTCTCTTGGTCTTCACATACACTCTCAGAGCTAGTCTGAAAGTGACCTTACTTTTGGAAGTAGGAAGTGGAACTTTGGTAAATGACTATTTGCCTCATTAAATAGTATACAGGTTCAGCCCATAGACTACAGTTCTTCAGAGGCCATATGTCTCAGCAAGTACTGGTTATATTCTTTTTTATAAGGAAGATCATAAATGCTAAAAATCCCACTAAGACATTCAGTTCTTCCTTTGCCTACCTAGTCCTGATTTTTGTATTAATTGGGTCCCTTTAGCAAGAGATTCAGATCTTTGTACCTTATCTTATATCCAGAGCAGATTCCATTTGGCAGATATATGGTCTCTAGCCTATTGTATTCTTAGACCAAAAATCATAACCTGCTGTTTCTCAGCAAAGCCTTGCTCTCTGGAGCTTACTATGTGCTGGTACTTAAGGAGTACATTCTGCCTTGCTATAGTGAAGAGACCCACTCCAAATAAAAAAGGAGCCACACTGGGCTTCAAGTTAGGTTGCCAGTGTTGCTGCCCATGATGAGTTATTTGCCTCTGAGTTTCAGATGACCTCTCTTCTTTGTAGGGACAATGTGCCATCAACATTAAGAAGAAAGAACCACAAGCCTCCCAAGTATTTGGGTTCTATCTTAGGGTTGAAATCGGTCATTATTCCTTCTACCCTTGGAATCAGAGCAATGTATCTTCTTTCCTCCAACCTCTTACCTTAGATGCATCCTAGTTATCTGGAAGCATGGGAAAGAAGGCTAATTATCTCTTTGTATGTGGCTCCAGTCTGTGAAGATATATACCATTTTCTCTACAATGAATCTGTGCTAATATTTTGCCGCCTTCTTTTCTTTTCCCCCTTAGAGACAGGGTTTCACTATGTTGCCCAGGCTAGTCTCAAAATCCTGGGCTTAAGCAATCCTCCTGCCTCAGCTTCCTGAGTAGCTGGAACCACAGGTGTGTGCTACCGTGCCTGGCACTTTTTTGCCTTCTTAATGGAGATATTCAGTTTTCTTTTTTTCATTTAAACAAAGAAAAAAAAAATGTATCTACTCTACCTTCCCTCTGCTCTCCTCCCTCCCAATCCTACTTGCCCATATGAGCACGGCTCCCCATGGCCACATACTCTTGCAAAGCTTTTTTGCTGCTTCGCTTTTCTCTGAACAGATCTGATATTGCCGCTCCTGTGGTTTTCTCAAAATTAACTTTGCCATGGTTTTTAAAAAAGGAATCAAAATGCATTGTTGCATTAAGCTTTTTCAATAAAGGAAAATTACAGAAGGAAAATAGGCAACACCAGCAAATTATATGTGGACAGGTTCTAAACTATATATATATACATATATATATCTCTATATATATACGTAATCATCTAGTTCTGTCATCTTACTGAAAGGAATAAAACTTCTAAGGATCATCATTTCTGAGAAGTTCTTGGAAATCTTTATGTCTAAGTGATTGTATTAGATCAGCAATAATGACTATGTAATCTCAAAAAACAAATAAAATATTCTTAACATGGACTCTTAAGGGTATTTCTTGTTTCTGTGAACTAGGAATTCAGAGATGAGAGAGATCTCTGGGCAACAAACTAGAGATCCTGCTGTAGGGCAAGGATGTGAAAATATTACCAATGGGCATGTTTGAATGACCTTAGCTTTGTTAATAAATATCCTGTTCCCCTCCTACCTGCCAGCACACACGTGCATCCTGGCTGTGTGTATAAAGAACCTGCCTTCTCAGAACCACCACCCTGGGGGTTGAGGACTGTAGGCTTAAGGCAGAGAAACTAAACCATAGTTCTAGGTCCCTGACTCCCTTTTAGTTGAAAAGCGCAGGAAATCAGCATCCCCCAGTTTGGGACCAAAGGACCCTAATAACTAGGACCTGATTATATCCAGCCAAAGGGAAGAAAGAAGTGCATCAGGCAGAGATTTGTCTCTAAATCAAGTTGCCTGACATAATCAACCAAAGGATGAATCCAATTGCCTATTCTTTCTCAACTGCCAGTAGAGTAACCATCTTTGGGTAGCTTTCTGATAGCCACCTTCTTTAGTTGACAACCTAAACTAGTTCTGCATCCTGTATGCAAGATGTTTTCTTTCCATAGCAGAATCTTCTGCCACTTTGGCTTCTGATTATTTAGATTAAGGGCCACAGGACTAGAATAGTCTGGGCAGTCGGTAATCCTCAAAATTAGTGCCATTCCAGTTAGGAGGAGAATGCAGCAGCTAGCAGTGAAGCCAGTGAGGCAGCTGAAAGGATTCGCTCCCCTGTGACAGGGCTTGACTCCTCATTTGTGAAGGATGGAACCTTGGGTGCCTGGGTCTTCATTTCAGAATCACAGGGTAAGCCCAAGCTGTCCACTGCTGCACAAGTTTCTCCACCTCACAGTATTGTGGAAAATAACTTGAACTTTGAAACAGGCTAGCTTGGGTTTGAATCCCAGCTCTGCCATTTACAAGTTACGTAACTTAGCCAAATTACATAACCACTCACAGCCTTGATTTTCTTGCCTGTGAAATGGATACTGCTTATCTCCTAGGGTAAGGATTTAATGAACTGATGTATAAAAAGTGCTGCTTATTTACAGAGCCTGGCGTGCACTGCTGACTGCATAGACATAATTCCTTGTCTCAGTCTAGAAGCCTACAACCTCTGTTGCATCATTACACCCACAGGTGCCCTTTATGGAGAGAGGAGGGTGTTCTATCCTTTTTTTACTAAATTATCATAACTGCCTGGTAGCCTCAAAAAGCAGGTACTTTAAAACTTCCTGCATCTTATTAAGCTTTCTCAGTGCCAGCTACTATCCATTTAGTAAAGTATCTGACCTCTGTGGATTAAAGTGGAGTGCTTATATGGGGAAAAGGGTATATGTGATTATTGTAACTATACCTATTTATACCTCCAACCCTCTGCTGGCAGCCTTGAATTTTGGGACAAGGGAAATTGGTAATGTAGGTTTTTTAATAAAGTCAAATATAAAAATAACAGCATTAGAGTCATCTCTGCAAGGTGGAAAGACTTGACCAGCCTCGACTAGCTCCCAGGTACGGGTGCCTCTGTGGTGAATGGTATTGATGGCTAACATGCCTTTGTTGACAAATAAGCTAAAATAAATTGAATGTGTGCCAATTCCATGGCCTATAGTTTCAAAGTTTTCAGTTACTCTGTGATTTCTTGTTGCATCTTCCAGTCGTTTCCAGATATCTTCCTCCTTATTAGAAATTTTGAATGTCTGGGCCTATAATGAGCACATAGGTGTCTGATCTTAGTAAAGGTCTTCTATTCCATTGAGATGTGGAAAAGATCATGGATTGAGGTCTCGTGTTGACTCTACGCAGTCTTCATAGCACCAGTTTTACACATTCCTTCTCTGAAATTAAAGCCAGATGGAGCTCTAGGCTTAGTAAGTGGCTTTAGATAGCCACCAGAGGGGACTTGCAAGCTGTCCTCTATCCTACTCCCAAGATCAGTCTGCCCTTTCCCCTAGGAGTAGGCAGGAAAAGGAATAAAGCGTTAAAACTGGCCGCTCCTGTCTGCTACCACGGTTGATATTCTGCTGATTGACTAGGCTCACAAAAGAATATGAAGTTCTGGGCCTGTTAACCTTAGGGCTCTGACTACTTAGGAGGAGAAGAAGTACTGGGAAGAAAAGAGATAGAATAATGAATTCTTTTTATTAAGAAACCCCAATGGGCTGTGCTATGGCAAGTTTACCACACTGAAGCAGTGATGAGCAAGGCGTGGGTTGTGAATTTTAAAGCAGAGTGTAATTTTTTAAGAGTTTAACAAATTATACCCTGAAAAAACTCCAAAGTCAAGTAGTTCAGGCCTTGAGCCAGGGACTTTCTTGGAAATTCATATCAATTCAATTCTGTAAATGCCCCCCCCCCCCCCACCAGGGACATTTTTCAGTATCTGGAGAGATTTTTGATTGTCGCACTAGTGGGAGGATACTACTTACTGGCATCTAGTGAAGAGAGGCCAGGTATTCTGCTAAGCATCCTACAATGCACAGGACAGCCCACTACAATAAGTGTTCAGCCCCAATTGTCAATAGTAGAGAGACTGTGAAACCCTGTGTTAAACGTACATAAATTAGGGGCATACAAAAATGAGCTAAATTTGGTCTTACTCGCAAGTAGCCTATATGTGGATGGGGAGAGGAGAGGGACTGGAAGAAGAAAGGGAAGATGGGTGGGTACAGTAAGGAGATATTGAGGACCAGGGTGAGAAAACCCAAAAAGCTCCAAAGAGTGCTCTCAAACTTGCCTTGTTCTGTCACCTATGAACTGGCAAAAGGAAAAGTGAGAGAGAGAAAGATGGTAAGAAAGGGACAGAGTTGTCCCTAAGATATGGGAAGGTGGATTAATTCCTCTAGGCCCCTTGCTTTGGGTATATTGTGGAAAATGTTAGGATTTTGGATCTAGGCAGAACTGGCTTGACACCAACACAGCCTGAATGAGTTGAGGGCCAAAAGGAAAGCTTTGTGGAGGAGGAGGAGGTGATAACTAACTAGAATCTTTAAGGGAAGGGAGAAAAGGAATCAACCAGGAAAAGAGAAGACAGTCTCCTCCAGAGAACAGCATAGGCAAGACCCTGAGACGAGATAGAATATGATACCTTGGGAACTGCAGAGAGGAATCTGCAAGTGCCGGTTTCCTCATCAGTAACATTGGATTCGTAAAAATACCCTGTCGGGGAGAGGTATGATGTGATATCTGGAAAGCGCCTACTGCAGTGCCTGGCACCAAGCACAGTTCAACAATCCCCCAGACCCTTCCGAAAGCAACCAGGCTAGGGAGAGCGATTTGGTCCCACCCGTTCCCCTGGGCCTATGTCTTTGGGGATTCTATTACCAAGTCAGACTGTCTAAATATTTACTACAAGCTGCTTTTTTAAATTCAGGAGAGGGCAGATCAAACAGCTTCTTTTGCTCCCAGTAACAATGAGCCCTTAGGAAGCATGTTAGAAAAGAGAGAGGAAGGAAAGAAAGGACTGGCGAGCAGGTGAGGTGAGGGTGGTGGCTTGCTCTCCAGCCAACATTTACACACCATGAGGAAGAGGCCCCCTACAGCAGAGAAGGGCAGATGACAGGAGCAGCCCTCGAGGGCATCACCAATTTCAGTGACGGAAAAACGCCCCCAACACACCCTTAGACCCCCAGTCTCCCAGCCAAGCCCTAGCTCCGGGCGAGATGCGTTCTCTTCAGAAAAACGCTGAGAATTCTCAGCTTCCGGAGACAGCGAGTCCCTCGTTTCGGGCGATGTCCCTGGCCACCTGGCGGTGCCATCCCTCCTCTGCGACTAAGCGGGATATGGGACGTGTGCAGAAGCCGGGATGTGGGGGTCCGGGTCGGTGGTAACAGGGAAACGGAGGCTGCAGTGGAGCAGGAGGCGGAGACTAGAGCTCCAGAAAAGGTCGCTACAGGGACGGGGGTGAGTGCTGAGAGACACCGAGTGAGGAGCACAGAGATAAACCTCCTGAGCTCAAGGCCCAGCTTTCGCAAGTCGTGGAGTCTGTAGCTAACCTAGGAGTCTCTGGCTGCCAGCAATGCAGCAGGACTAAAAAGATACCCCCAAAATCTCTTCAATGAGCCCCCACCTCCTCGTGTCCCGCTCCGGCCGGTCGAGCAGCCAATCGCCTCGCGGGGCGGGGTTGCGGCCAGCGGCCGTAACCAATAGCGGCGGAGGGGGCGGGTCCTGGCTCCCGGCGCGCGGCTGTGGGGTCGCCCCGGGCAAAGCGAGCTGAACCCTGAGGGGAGCCGCTGACCAGCAGCATGGAGGACCCCGCCGTGCCCGGGACCGGGGGCCCTCCCGCAAACGGCAATGGCAACGGCGGCGGCAAAGGGAAGCAGGCGGCGCCCAAGGGCCGCGAAGCGTTCCGAAGCCAGCGGCGGGAGTCAGAGGTGAGGAGCCGGGAGAGCTTCGGCTGGGGCCCGGAGACGCTCGCGGGCGGGAAGCGGCGGCTGAGGTGATTCGGCCTCGGCCCCGGAGCCCTCGGCGCGCTCGGTCAGCCCCGCGCAGTGGGCGCCTGCGGGGTCCTAGCGGCTGTACTCTGGGCTTTTTGGCCCCGACCCTTGTCCGCACGTCTGCTGCCGCGGGTTGGGGGCTTTCTAGCCCTCTGGCTTTCCCCCGCTGCGCGAAGATGAGCGCGGTATTGAGCGGACCAGATACTTTCCAAATATTTATCTCACTTAATCGCTGCAGCCCCTTGAAGCAGAAATTCCGATCCCAGTTTATGGAGGGGGGAACAGGAGCGGAGAGGTGAAGTGACTGGCTTGAGGGATGGAAGGCTGGAGCTCAGCTGCAGGAAAGCAGGATTGGCGAGTGGGGCAACCGCACTCCCCCACCCCAGGCTGCCTGCGGCGGGCCCCTGGACAGATCCACTGTGGCCGAGGGACTTCTGCCCGTTCCCTGCCCATCCCCTTCCCCCACATCCCCCATGAGTCTTAGGCCGTTTAGGGAGCGCCTTCCGCGGACATCAGGCCCCTGCAGTCCAGGAGTGGCTATCTGGAGGGAGCAGTCCCAGGATACAGATAGGAGTATGAATATTTCGATCTCTTCCTCCTCTCCTGAAAAAAGAAACGCTACCTAGGAAGATGAAAGCATTGAATTATTATCACTCCCCTATCCCCTCATTGAGGCAGTTTCCATCAGTTGGATCTGAGCGGAGCCGGAATCAGAATAGATGACAAAATGTCAGATGTGGCAGGGTCTGCAGAAATCATCTGGTATAGCCCTTTAATTTTACAGACCTAAAAGAAAGAGGAGTGACTTGCCCAAGATCAGACATCTGGCATACTTTGTGGTCAAGAACACCAGGCTTTGGAGTAGTCGGACCAGGTTTTGAATCCCAGCCCTACCATTTACTGCCTGTGTGATTTTCGGCACATTACCAAACCTCTCTGAGCTCCAGTTTCTTCATCTGTAAAATGAGATTAACACTGCCTACCTCAGAAGGTTGTGATAAAGTCAAAATGAGATAATTGACTATAAAATGTTTGGCACAGTGCAGGCACAATGCATGTAATTAGTCAGTACATAGTAACTCTGAGTATATTACTATCGTCATCATCATCATCATCAAGTGGCAGAGCTGGTACTAGAAGCCAGGTCTTTGGCATTCCAGACTTTGCCTTACCATTTAAATAGCATTTCAGTTTCCAAAGTGATTTCATGTATGCTTTCCATTTTGATGTAGGTAGAGTAGGAGGAATCCATTCATTTTTTAAAAGGTAGAAGTGGAGATGAAAAGACTGGCCCAGAGTCACCACCTTGCAGAGGAAGAGCTCAGCCCTCCTGTCTTGCTAGATGATATCCACCACATCATCTCCCTCCCTACCTCAAGATGAGTCTGATCTTTTAGGGCACCCTGTACCTCCTTCCCCCACAAAGACATTGTTCTCACTCAAATGTTTTTTTGGGGAGGTGAGCCATTCATTAATTCAATAATTATTTATGGAGGACTTTCTGCCAGTCACTATTTTAGGTGCTAGGGATATATCAGTGAACAAGATAGGGTCTTCCCCCATGGGGAGACAAATTGTGAGTAAATAAATAAAATAATTTCACAATCGTATGTTCTATGGGGGGAATAAAAGTCTCTGCCTGGGTCTCCCTTCTAAGGTTGCAATCTGTTCCCCACCTGTCAAGGCTTCTTCAGGCAAAGGCTCTGAGAGTACAGTCCTTTGAGACTCGAAAGCTTTCCACCTGCACCGCAGTTTACCTGCTGATTGTCTGCAGCTGCACTCTTCATGCCTGGAAATGAACAACTGCTGCAATCATCTCTATCTGGGCTCATTGCCTGCCGAAAGCCTGGCTGGAAAGATTAGCTTTCCTTTACCTTCTGCGGCAGCAGAACTCCTTTTACCTGCCAGTACATCCCTTATCACCACAGTACCCAGGTGCCAGATCTGCTTTTCTTCTCTGCTTCTTTTTGCTTTCCCGTGGAAGGCAGTCCTTAGAGGAGATGGGGTTTTTTTTCCTCTCCAGGGCTTTTAAAAAATCACTAGAAGAGAATTACTGTGGCACAAGTTAAGAGAGCCTCATCATGTATCACTGTTTATGGAAGCACTGTTGACCTACCTTCTCCCACTGGCTTCGTGTGTGAACGAACATCCCAACCTAAAAAGGAAGCTAAAGAATAATTGTTTGCTTAATAAGAAGAGTCTTAACCTAACAAAAGGATTCACCTCAGACCTCTTTTAGCCAGATCTGGTTTATTGATCTCCAACTCCTTGACAAAGTTTTAACTGGTCTGTGGTAAAACGAGGAAAATTCAGGTCATCGAAGTGACTTTTTCTAAAAATTTAGTTCAATATATTAAATTTAAGGATGTATACAATTTAAAACAGTGTTTTCCAAACTGTTTTAGGGGGCAACTATTAATTGAGGCTAAAATTTTTATTTTAAAAAATAAAGCCAGTGTGATGGCTCATATCTTTTATCCAGCACTTTGGGAGACTGAGGCAGATGGATAGCTTCAGCTCAGGAATTCAAGACCAACCTGGGAAATGTAGGCAGACCCGATCTCTACAAAAAATAAAAAATAAAAAAAAATTTAGCCGGGCATGATGGTGCGCGCCTGTTGTCCCAGCTGCTCAGGAGGCTGAGGTGGGAGAATCACTTAAGCCCAGGAAGTTGAGGCCACAGCGAGCTGTGATTGTGCCACTGCACTCCAGCTTGGGTGAGAGGAAGACCCTGTCTTTAAAAAAAAAAAAAAAAAGAAAAGAAAAGGAATAAAATAATATAAAATAGTGCATCATATGCAGTAAAGGTAAATACTTTGTTAAACTTTTGTTCCAGTTTGTGTGTGTGTGTGTGTGTGTGTGTGTGTGTGTGCGCGCGCGCTGGGATATAATGTAAAATGTATCATTTTTCCAAAAAGTTTGAAAAACAGTTTTTAATGGCTGTTCTTTATTCTGAGATTCTGTCCTTCATTTTGGGGGTTTAAACAGTTCTTTTTTGAATTTTTTAAAAAAGTTTTTAAAGTCCGTGCCTATCAGAATAAAACAGCAACAACCCTCCGTCATTTGCCACTCTCCACCTTTTTCTTTTTCCCTACTGTTCCCTGTAATCCAAAAGTTTGGAAATCTTTGCTATAGTGGATTTAAACATGATTCGCCTTGTTGACAGTATAAATTGACGTAATGTTTTGGGGGAACAACTTATATACAAAGAGCTTTAAAAATGTTCATAAGATTTGATTCATTAATTTTCTTTATAAAAATCTATGCTTAGGAAATATCCTAAATATAGAAAAAAGCATAAGTCTATTACAGTTTCATGCATATAATAAAGGAAAATTAAAAACAATTTAAATATTCAACAGTAACTAGTTAAGTAAACCAATAAATGTACATCCATTTATACAATCATTTAAACTAATAGTCATAATAATATGAGAAGAATGCCTTTATAATATAATATTAAAATCATAAATAGAGTGACCACCCACATAGTGCTACCAAGTGCTAGGCTGTGTGCCTTTTTGTATTAACTCATTGAGTCCTTAAAATAACCCTATGAAGTAAGTCCTGTTATTATCTTCATTTTACAGATGGGAAGACTGAGCAGGTAATTTTCCAACAATTCCCTGACACCAACTAGATGTCCAGCAATTCAATTCAATTCTGACACTAACTACCTAGAATTATCACAGACCCTGCAAGTTAAGGGCTCAGTCCTACAAGGCCCTACTTTAGACGCCAACCATAGGTGGGATCCCCAAGCTATCTACACTTCAGCCTGGCCAACTACAAATTAAGCGGTTATCATGATCTTCCATTCAGGTTCCATAATTTGCTAGAATAACTCACAGAATTCAGGAAAGCATGTAATTAGAATTATAATTTTATTATAAAGGATACAACTCAGGAACAGCTAAATGGAAGAGATGCAAAGGACAAAGTATGGGTTTGGGGTGGTGTAGAGCTTCCATATACACCCTGGGCAGCACTCCTCTAGCACATCTGTTTATTCCCCAACCCAAAAGCTGCCTGAACCTAGTTGTTTCTGGGTTTTCATATGGTGTTTCATTATCTAGGCATAATTAAACTATTGGCCATATGACTGAACTTAATCTGTAGTACCCCTCCCCTCCCTGGATGTGGGGATGGTGCTGAAAGTTAAACACTAATCATGTGCTTGGTCTTTCCTAACATAAGTCACCTCATGAGCATAAATTCTGGTAAAGCTGACAGTGACTCATTATGAATAACTGACACTCCTATCACTCAGGAACTTCTAAGAATTTCAGGAGCTCTGTACCAGGAACCAGGGGCAAAGAACAGTATATTTTTTATGTCACACTGAGGTTCAGAGAGCTTAACTTGTCCAAGATCAAATAGTATGTGACAGAGCTGAGACTGAGAATTTTAAAAATTCATATATATTAACATATACAGGAAGGAAATATCCCAAAATATTTAAATAAGTTAGAAGATGGGATTATATTAAAGTATATTTAATAGGATTAACTTTATACATACATCATCATAGGAAATCTAATCTTTACTACAACTTGGAGTGGAGATGTTGTATTATTTGACAGTCCTAAAGTTGCAGAATATTAGAGCTAAAAAACCTCTTTAAAAATAAGGAACTATGATCCACAGCATGAGACTTGATCTATATCATACAGTGGGTTGATGACAGAACTAAAGCTAGAATCCAGTGCCCTTTGTTTCTGTCTGTCTCAAATTTATATAAATCAGCTAGATGCTCCTCTGGTCTGTGTTCATGTAGATTAGATGTGGACACAGACCGTAGCTTTCATATGTTTTTGAGATCCTGGCCCTTTATTTAGACTTTCTGATTTTGCATGGGAATCCTCAGCCCCTCGCCACACTGAGCCTCAAGTTTTGGCTTGGTATAGGGTACCTCTGAGATGAAAGACCCAAATAGGACTCTCCTAACTGTCTCCCTGATCTAACCTTGGCCTCCATGAGGGGAAGAAGGTAAGTAAGGGTACAGTCTTCCCTTGGCAACCCCTTTTTCCAAGTTATCTCAGTTACCAACAAGATTTCTCTGTTACAGGGCTCTGTGGACTGTCCCACTCTGGAGTTTGAGTATGGAGATGCAGATGGGCATGCAGCAGAGTTGTCAGGTATGAGGTAGATGAGTCAGTAGCTAGTGGAAGAACGGCCAGGAGGAGAGGGAAGGGGCCTGTGATCTCCCTGGAAGCTTGTCTGTTCTTACCAAGTGGCTGTTGAACCAAGGCTGTTCTCCACATTCCTTTTTCTCTCCACCCCAGAGTGGTAAATATCTCTTTATTTGTCTTCACATTTCCTTCTGTGATTCTCCTTGGCTATGGTATTCTTCATTCTGTCATTCTATCACTCTTTCCTGCTCACTCTTCTTTATTTTCTTTGAAAATAACTGATTTGGTGCACTCTCAAATCAGTTTTCTCTCCATCTTCTCCCTATTCCTCCTCTTTCTCTTCCTGTCACCCGTATCTTTGCCTGCCTCCTCCTTTCTGCTACCTTTTTCTGTCCCATGCCATCTCTTTTTCCTTTGTCTCCTCTACCTCCATCTTTTCCTTCTTCCTCTCTCATCTGCCCCTTATTAAAATCTCAACAAAGTCTGAGGAAAAACTCCATAGTCAACTGGCCAGCTGAGCAAGGCTGGACCATCATAGTGGAGTTCTGCTTGGATGTTTATGAGCTGGAGTTAAGTGATTGCATTCATCTTTCAGTGCTGGCCTGCTTCTCTCTGGATTTTTAGCTTAGGGTAAATGTGATCTCCTCACATTAAGGGCCTCCATGTTACATGTGCTACAAATGCCAGTTATTAATACACGAGCTTTGGGTGAGATGGTGTGAAAGTTAAATATTCTGTCACATGGAAGTGATACTTTGAGACATGCTTTTTCAGAGAAAAGAGACAATTTTAAAGAAGTTCTTGTGCATAAGCACAAGGAATAAATTTTGTGATGAGTGACAGAGAAATAGAGAGCTAAGTTTAATAACCAACAAAGGATTAGAATTCATAATAGGAATATGATACAAATATATATATATATATATATATATATATATATATATAAAAGAGAGGAGAGAGATGAGCAACCCAACAGAGAAGTGGGCAAATAATATAAATGGGAATTTATAGAAGAAAAAGCCAAATGGTCAATAAATATATGAAAATATGTTGAACTTTATTAGTAAATGAGGAAAAACAAATTAAAATAATATTATTTCACAATCAGCTGGGCGCGGTGGCTCAAGCCTGTAATCCCAGCACTTTGGGAGGGAGGCTGAGATGGGCGGATCCCGAGGTCGGGAGATCGAGACTATCCTGGCTAACACGCTGAAACCCCGTCTCTACTAAAAATACAAAAAAATTAGCCGGGTGAGGTGGTGGCGCCTGTAGTCCCAGCTACTCGGGAGGCTGAGGCAGGAGAATGGCGTGAACCCGGGAGGCAGAGCTTGCAGTGAGCTGAGATCTGGCCACTGCACTCCAACCTAGGCGACAGAGCAAGACTCCATCTCAAAAAAAAAAAAAAAAAAAATATATATATATATATATATATATATAATTTCACAATCATCAGAGTGCAAAACTTAAAAGCCTGGGGTTGGTGAGGGTGCAGAGAAATTAGTACTTTTATGCACTGCTAGACATTGGGGAGCAGAATATAAAATTGAAAAGCATTTTGCTTTATAAAATTGGAAAGCATTTTGTTTATATCTTGCAAAGTTGAAGATGTACACATATTGTGACCCAACAAGTCTACTCCTAAATATCCATTCTAAAGAAAATTATACTTGGGCACAAGAAAATATACAGAGATGTTTATTGCAGCCTTATTTATCAGTGTAAAAAGTTGGAAACAACCTACAATGCTCATCAGTAGGGAAATGGATAAACTATAGCATATTAGTGCATTAAGCTATTGAATAGCCATTAAAATAATTGATCTAAATCAAGATATTTATTTATTTATTTATTTATGTTTTTGAGACAGGCTCTGGCAATGTTGCCTACGCTGGAGTGGCACAATCTCAGCTTACTACAGCCTTGACCTCTTGGGTTCAAGTGATCCTCCCATTCTATCCTCTCAAGTAGCTAAGACCATAGGCATGCCCTATCATGCCCAGCTAATTTTGTGCCACCATGTCCAGCTAATTTTGTTTATCTTTTGTAGAAACAAAGTCTCACCATGTTGCCCCCAGGCTGGTCCTGAACTCCTGGGCTCAAGTGATCCTCCTGCCTTGGCCTTCCAAAGTGCTGGGACTACAGGTGTGAGCCACCACACCTGGCCTCAACATGTTTCAATATCAATAAATGCTTGACCGGGCACGGTAGCTCACATCTGTAATCCCAGCACTTTGGGAGGCCGAAGCAGGTGGATCACCTGTCAGGAGTTTGAGACCAGCCTGACCAATATGGTGAAACCTCGTCTCTACTAAAAATACAAAAATTAGCTGGGCATTGTGGCGTGCAGCTGTAGTCCCAGCTACTCGGGAGGCTTGAACCCGGGAGGTGGAGGTTGCAGTGAGCCAAGATCGCACCACTGCACTCCAACCTGGGTGACAGAGAAAGACCCCGTTTCTAATAATAATAATAATAATAAGTGCTAAAGACAAAATTGGGAGAAAGGAGCAGTAACAAAGGAATTTATACAATGGGATACCACTTGGATAAAAAAGTTTTTAAACAGAACAATATCATATGTTTATAGGCATATATGCATATAGCAAAAGTAGAAAAATAGGCATATGAGGATACACACCAATTTCATTATAGTGGTTGCCTCTGGAGAAGGGAAGAAGATAGACTGGGGAGCAGCAGTCTGAAGCAAATATAACAAATGCTAACATTTGTTTGATCTGGGTAGAAGATAATACACAGGTGTCTTAAATGTACTATTCTGTACTTACCTGTATATAAAAATTCATAATCTAAAATTTAAAAATAAAAAGACCAGAACTACAGTTCAGTACCTAAGAGCCTTGCCCACTTTTCTGATTTGGCTTATGGTGCTTTACTCTTAAAAATATATATATTCACCTTCTACACTAATGACTGAAGAATTTAAGATTCAGTGATGGGATTTGCTTCTGGTCACTCCTGGATTCTGGAACTTAGGACTCAAAAGCCCTGACTCCCAGACAAGGTGTTTCTCAACCATTACACAGCTGGCTGGAGCATACGTGAACTTCTCTTGCCTTGTGAATTACCTGTGACCTAGTTAAATTTCCAGGAAGGGTCTCAGGTAGGGAGCAGAGATTTAAAGGAAATCTGTTCTATCTTTTGTTGACTTCTGTATTTCAGTTCTTCATCTTCTGTAAGATGAAAGTACGTATATAATGTTCTGCAGAGAGACAGCAAGAGAGTAGGAAAGGGCATTTTTATTGCTTTTCTTTTTTCTTTCTTTCTTTCTTTTTTTTTAAGAGACAGAGTCTCATTCTGTTACCCCAGGCTGGAGTACAGTGACATGATCATAGCTTACTAAAGCCTCAAACTCTTAAGCTCAAACGATCCTCCACCTCAGCCTCCTAAGTAGCTAGGACTACAGTCATGTGCCACTACACCTGGCTAATGTTTAAATTTTTTGTAGAAATGGGGTCATGCTATGTTGCCCAGGCTAGTCTCGAACTCCTGGCCTCAAGCAGTCCTCCTGCCTCAGCCTCCCAAAATGCTGGGATTATAATCCTATAGGTCTGAGCCATCACACATGGCCGGCATTTCTATTTCTCATAAGCTTTCTGCATTTTGTATTGAGAAGCTGCTGTTAGCAAAGTTAGATTTTCCTGGGTGCAACAGCCCTTTGACAATCATAGCTGTTCTCTAGAGTTTTTTTTTTTTTGCAGCCTCTGCTTAGTGGCTGTGGGCAGGAGTCTAAACTTGTATACCCTTTGAGGAAACTTAGCAGGGAGAGAATGAACTGGCTCCAATCCTGAAGAGCCATCAAGCACTTACTTTTCAGCCCTTGCCTTGGTTTCCTGATCCAGCACAAGGATCTTTCCTCTAAATTTCAGGAGTTGTGTTGCCCTCCTCTTCCCTTAGAGATAGGATAGTTCCTGGTTGGGTTGACAAAGCAGGAGTTGCAGCCCTGAGAAGCAGGAGTGATGAGATTAAGCTCTCTGTGCTCCAGTCCTCCTGGCCCTCACCAAATGTTGAAGGCTGCCTTCTCTGCTGCAGCAGCCAGCTGGCAGGAAGAGGACAGGTTTGATGGTTTAATCTCCCAGGGACACAAGTGGCTATTTTTAACTGCTCTGAAAAGGAGGAAGCTGGCTTTGGATTGAATTGGACACAGGAATGTGTTGGAAGCTTTAGCTCTTTCATGCCACCCTCTCTACTTTGGGCCGCTTCTTTAAGGATCTCCCAAATGTGACTGTTCTGTTTTTCCTGCCACAGAATTGTATAGTTACACTGAGAACCTGGAATTCACCAATAACAGGAGGTGCTTTGAAGAAGATTTCAAGACTCAAGGTAATTCCAGATCTTTACTCATAGAGACCTGCTTTTTCCTTCTATGATATCCCAGCCTGATCTAGTAAAAGGCTAAAACAAAGTGGGATCCCTCATCCCCTCTGTATTAGTTAGGGTTCTCTTAGAGGGATAGAGCTAATAGGATAAATAGATAGATATATAAAGGGAAGTTTATTAAGTATTAACTTACACAATCACAAGGTCCTACAATAGGCTGTCTGCAAGCTGAGGAACAAGGAGAGCCAGTCTGAGTCCCAAAACTGAAGAACTTGGAGTCCGATGTTCGAGGGCAGGAGGCATCCAGCACAGGAGAAAGACGTAGGCTGGAAGTCTAGGCCCATCTCTCCTTTTCATGTTTTTCTGCTTGTTTTACATTTGCTGGCAGCTGATTAGATTATGCCCACCAGATTCAGGGTGGATCTGCCTTCCCCAGCCAGCGGACTCAAATGTTAATCTCTTTTGGCAGCATCCTCACAGACATACCCAGGATCAATACTTTGTATCCTTCAATCCAATCAAGTTGACACACAGTATTAACCATCACAGATCCACCCCTTGTCAACTGGAACTCATACACATCTCCTGAGATCATACATAATCTTCAAATAAAGACAAAAATAAGGGCATAATTATGCCTAACATAGTACAACTATCCTTCGTACAACTGGAAACTCACCAGTACCCAACCCAAATAGTATTATATAAAGTTAACAATACTTAAATGCTGATATGAAGTCAATAAATCTTATGTCACATGATAAAGGAGAAAGGAAATAAAATGAAGATATTAGTACAAGTGTATACATGCGCAAACATGTTTTTAACAAAAGAAGGAGGAAATACTCATGACAATTACAGTCCTCATTTCTGCAGCTAGTCACTTGGTTGTAGCTGGTTTTGATGACTACCTTCTTCTACTACCCATTCTGTATTCCCTTTGCCTTCAGCAAGCAACTTGGCAGGTCGTGGTTTTTTCCTGGTGGAGTAACCCAAACCTTCATTCCTGAGGGGTCCAGGTCATTTGTAGTCCTGCCTGGATTGGGTTGTTGTGGTTTCCCATCAACCTTAATCACAGGGCATAGTAATACTAAGAGACACCCTAATGGATCTCCTGTATTCCATGCATACTCTTCCTTACCTCCATTGTGGAGTAGTAGACTGATTTCATCTTGATAGTCTGGGTCGATCACCCGAGCCAACACTGTAACTCCCTTCTTAGCCTGTTGACTTAAAGGTAGAAGGACCCCAAAGTGTCCAGGTGGCAATCTTAACTTCCAGTTTAATGGAATCATTGTTGTGTCTCCTGGTGGCAGTGTTCCTCCCTCTGGAGCTAAAACCTCTAGGCCAGCGTAACGTAATGTCGCAGAAACAGGAAGCAAAAATTTTGCTAGCAGATCACTAGGGGTGATGGTGAGTGGTGCCACTTCCACCCCTTGATTCCTGGACCAGTGAATCCTGACTGTGGGAAAAACAGTACCATATACTGGATGCTGATTGAGAGCATACACGGCCTTCTGGAGAACTTTGCCCCAGCCCTGCAAAGTATTGTCACCTAGTTGGCATTATATTTGTGATTTCAAAAGGCCATTCCACTGTTCTATCAATCCAGCTGCTTCAGGATGATGGGGAATGTGGTAAGACCAGTGAATTCCATGAGCACGAGCCCACTGCCATACTTCTTTAGCCATTAAGTGAGTGCCTTGGTCAGAGGGAATGCTTTGTGGAATACCATTACGGTGGATGAGGCATTCTGTGAGTCCATGGATGGTAGTCTTGGCAGAAGCATTGCTTGCAGGATAGGCAAACCCATATCTGGTAAGTGTATGTTCTAGTGAGGACAAACCTCTACCCTTTCCATGATGGAAGAGGTCCAATACAATCAACCTGCCACCAGGTAGCTGGCTGATCACCCTGAGGAATGGTGCCTTATCTAGGGCTCAGTGTTGGTCTCTGCTGCTAGCAAATTAGGCACTCAGCAGTGGCCATAGCCAGGTCAGCCTTGGTGAGTGGAAGTCCATGTTACTGAGCCTATGCGTAACCTCCATCCCTGCCACAATGGCCACTTTGTTCATGGGCCCATTGGACGATGACAGAGGTGCTGGGGAAAGAGGCTGATTGGTGTCCACAGAACGGGTCATCCTATCTACTTGATTATTAAACTCCTCCTCTGCTGAGGTCACCCACTGGTGAGCACTCACATGGAATACAAATATCTTCAGTTTTGACCACTCAGAGAGGTCCATCCACACACTTCTTTCCACAATCTTCTGTCACCAATTTTCCAATCATGCTTCTTCCAAGTCCCTGACCATGTAGCCGAATCATTGGCTATAGCCCATGAATCAGTATATAATCGCACATCTTGCCATTTCTCCTTCCATGCAAAGTATAGAACCAGGTGCACTGCTCAAAGTTCTGCCCACTGGGAAGATTTCCCTTCACCACTGTCCTTCAGGGATGTCTTAGAAAGGGGCTGTAGTGCTACAGCCATCCACTTTCAGGTGGTGCCTGCATATCATGCAGAACCATCTGTAAGCCAGGCCCTAGTCTTCTCTTCCTCTGTCAACTTATAGGGAGTTATAGGGAGCTTATAGGGAGCCTCCCCATGCAGGCTGGGGGTGGCAGGACTGGAGACCATGGGCATTTGAGCCACTTCCTCATGTAACTTACTTGTGCCTTCAGGACCTGCTTGAGCCCGATCACGTATATACCACTTCCATTTGATGATGGAATGCTGCTGTGCACGACCCACTTTATGGCTTGATGGGTCAGAAAGCACTCAGTTCATGATAGGCAGTTGAGGTCACATGGTGACTTGATGGCCTATAGTCAAACGTTCAGTCTCGGGCCGGGCGCGGTGGCTCAAGCCTGTAATCCCAGCACTTTGGGAGGCCGAGACGGGCGGATCACGAGGTCGGGAGATCGAGACCATCCTGGCTAACACGGTGAAACCCCGTCTCTACTAAAAAAATACAAAAAAAAACTAGCCGGGTGACGTGGCGGGCGCCTGTAGTCCCAGCTACTCGGGAGGCTGAGGCAGGAGAATGGCGTAAACCCGGGGGGCGGAGCTTGCAGTGAGCTGAGATCCGGCCACTGCACTCCAGCCTGGGCAGCAGAGTGAGACTCCGTCTTAAAAAAAAAAAAAAAAAAAAAAAGTTCAGTCTCCACCAAAGACCAGTAACAGGCCAAGAACTGTCTCTCAAAAGTAAAGTAGTTATCTGCAGAAGATGGCAGGGGCTTGCTCCAAAATCCTAGAGGCCTCCGCTGTGATTCACCTATGGGAGCCTGCCAAAGGCTCCAAACAGCATCCCCATCTGCCACTGACACCTCAAGCATCATTGGATTTGCTGGGTCATATGGCCCAAGTGGCAGAGCAGCTTGCACAACAGCCTGGGCCTGTTGCAGAGCCTTCTGTTCTGGACCCCACTAAGAACTGGGGGGGAGGGGGTCCAGATAAATGGGCAGGAATAACACACCCAAATGAGGAATGTGTTGCCTCTAAAATCCAAATAGGCCCACTAGGCATTGTGCTTCTTTCTTGGTTGTAGGAGGGGCCAAATGAAGCAACTTATCCTTCACCTAAGAAGGAATTTCTCAACAGACCCCACAGCACTGGACCCCTAGGAATTTTACTGAGGTAGAAGGTCCCTGAATTTTAATCAGGTTTATTTCCCATCCTCTGGCACACAAATGTCTCACCAATAAGTCCAAAGTGTTTGCTACTTCTTGCTCACTGGATCTGGTCAGCATAATGTCATCAATGTAATGGACCAATGTGATATCTTGTGGAAACAAAAAGCGATCAAGGTCTCTCCGAATAAGATTATGACTCAAAGCCGGAGAGTTGATATACCTCTGGGGTAGGACAGTAAAGGTATATTGCTGTCCTTGCCAGCTGGAGGCAAATTGCTTCTGGTGGGCCTTATGGACAGGAATGGAGAAAAAGGTACTTGCCAAGTCAATGACCACGTGCCAGGTACCAGGAGATGTGTTAATTTGCTCAAGTAATGAAACCCCCTGATACAGCAGCTGCAATTGGAGTCACCACTTGGTTAAGCTTACGATAATCCACTATCATTTTCCAAGATTCATCTGTCTTCTGCACAGGCCAAATGCGAGAGTTGAACAGGGATGTGGTGGGAATCACCACTCCTTTGTCTTTCAAGTCCTTGATGGTGGCATTGATCTCCACAGTCCCTCCAGGGATATGATATTGTTTTTGATTTACTATTTTTCTAGGTAGAGGCAGCTCTAATGGCTTCCATTTGTCCTTTCCCACCATAGTAACATTCAACCTACCGGTCAGGGAGCCAATGTGGGGGTTCTGCCAGCTACTAAGTATGTCTATGCCAATTATGCACTCTGGCACTGGGGAAGTGACCACAGGATGAGTCTGGGGGCCCACTGTAAGTCAGGCCTGAGCTAAAACTCCATTAGTTACCTGACCTCCATAAGCCCCTACTTTAACTGGAGGACCACAATGACATTTTGGTTCCCCTGGAATCAAGGTCAGCTCAGAGCCAGCATCTAGTAGTCCCCAAAATGTCTGATCATTTCCCTTTCCCCAATGCACAGTTACCCTGGTAAAAGGCCAGAGGTCTTCTTGAGGAAGAATCGGAGAAAAATTCACTGCATAAACTGTCGGTGATGTAGTGGGGTCCTTCCTCAAGGGAACCCGGCCTCCCCTTCATTCAAGGGGTTCTGGGTCTATTAACTGGCTCAAGTCTGGAAATTGATTAAGGGGCCATGATTCTCTGTTTTTATAATTCAAATTAGTCTTTTGTCCATTCGACCGAGGAGTTTTCTGCTTGTATAATTAAGTAGGAATGCAGTAGGCTTCCTATCAGTTTCACTTCTAGGAACACCGTGATGAATTAGCCAATGCCACAGCTTTACATGAGTCAGACTGTTCTGATTGCTCCTTTGCCTCTGCTATCCATTATGGTAGCTACACCTACCTTGCCTTTGATGGTCGAGTGCTTCCACTTGGCCCCTGCTGCCTAGGGATCCAATTATTCCCATTGTATTTAAATTTTGCAGTTGAGTGACTGTGGTTCCCACCATTACATCTGACATAAGGAGAAAAGCAATTACAGGACTCTTCAAAGATGAAGTAGCTGCCATCACAAATCTGTTTTGTAAGGCATTGGTCAAGGGTGTATCTTCTGGACCCTCCCAGCTGGGATGAGTAGGTCTAAAGTGACTAATCCACTCCACCATCCCAATCTCCCTAAGCCTTTGGATCCCTTCCTGTATATTAAACCAAGGGAGATCAGGCATTTCCAGCTCACTCACAGTGGGCCATCTTTTAATCCATAATTCAGCTGAACAAATAAACTATTAGAACCTTTTTTAACTCCCCAAGCTGCAACATTAAATGCAGAGTCCCTACTTAGTGGGCCTAAATCAATAAATTCAGCCTGATCCAACTCTGTGTTCCTTCCTCCATTATCCCACACCCTTAATTCCCATGCCTGTTCTCCAGATTGCTGTTTATATAAATTAGAGGACTCAAATAGTTCTTTTTGAGTGTAGCACACCTCCTCATGGGTCACACTCTCAACCTCACCTTTAGGGGCCTGCCAGGACTTTCATCTAGTTATAGGTCTAGAACCAAACAAAGGTGTTGGGGGTAGCTTCTGAGGAGAAGCAGCATTATCTTGCCTGGCAACTGTTTCAGGGCAACTGCCATCACTGTTGCTTCAGGCAGCGCAGGGTTTATCTCCTCAGACAAAGGTGGAAAGGCTGATGGCAGCATGGGTCAGGGAGGAGATATTGCCACTACTGGGGATGGGGAAGCTGTTCCTCCTGGCAAAAAAGGTTCATCAGAGTTTACAAACTCAGTGTGCCCAGCTTCACCAGGGTTCTCCCACATATCCCCATTCCAAGTTTCAGGGTCCCATTCTTTTCCAATAAGTGCCCTCACTTTAACAGTAGACACCTGACAAGGCTATAAATGTATCTTTAAATGCATCTTTCATTGCAGGTCAGCCACTCTCATGACAAGAGTTTGTGTCTGTTTTTCCACAATTTCAGCTCTTTCTCTACAGGAGATAAGACTCTCACTCAGGGCAATCTTAGCAGATTTGAGGCTCAGTATCTGCTTCTGAAGCTGGGAGACAGAATCCCTGAGTTCATCATTTTCTTTCATCACTTTGTCCACTGAACTTAGGAACAACCAACCAGCTTTCTGATGTTCCTTGGTTCTCCACATATGGTCAAAGGTATTATGTATAGTCATTAACTCCTTGCCTCTCATGACCGGTGAATCAGGAATGTCAAATGCATTTATTTTGCATAACTCTCTACATAGTTTCTGCCAAGGACTATCAGTGTTCTCCATACTATTAGAAGTAGATTCCTTAGCATTTTTGGATCTAATCATATTAAGCAGCCAGCTCCAGAAATCTCAAAACCACTGAAAGAACTCCATTCTTAATATTCTCTTCCTCTAGAACCACTCCTGGTACCCAAATCTGTATTAGGGTTCTCTTAGAGGGATAGAACTAATAGGAGATATATATATATGGAGAGAGAGAGAGGAGTTTAAGTATTAACTTACACAATCACAAGTATTAACTTACACAATTAGAAGGTCCCATAATAGGCTGTCTGCAAGCTGAGGAGAAAAGAGAACCAGTCTGAGTCCCAAAACTGAAGAACTTGGAGTCTGATGTTCAAGGGCAGAAAGTATCCAGCACGAGAGAAAGATGTAGGCTGGGAGGCTAGGCCCATGTCTCCTTTTCATATTTTTCTGCCTCCTTTATATTTGCTGGCAGCTGATTAGATGGTACCCACCAGATTAAGGGTAGATCTGCCTTCCCCAGCCGGCTGACTCAAATGTTAATCTCTTGGCAACACCCTCACAGACATACCCAGGATTAATACTTTGTATCCTTCAATCCAATCATGTTTACACTCAGTATTAACCATCACAACCTCCATAACCATGTAGACTTTCCTTCTTGCTTATGGGATACAGGGTTCTCTGTGTCTCAAGTGGAGAGCAATGGAGTAGAAGCATGAGAAGCTGGTCCTGTGCTGCCTGATACAACCCTTGACCTTAATGTTTCACCCCATCTTCAACTTTGTCCTACTCTCAATAGTAATTTCATGTGCCCACACTGTGACATTCTCAGACATTCTCATCCATTTCCTTACTTGGTCAGTGGCAATTTGATTTTCAGTTCAACAAATGTGTGGTGAGTATTCTGTGTCAGATACTGGAGGCAGGAGTGAGAAGCAGCTTTTACAAAGAAGTTAGAGTTTGAGAGCAGAGGAATCATGTGCACATCACAAAACTAGCTGAGGCTCAAACAATCCTCCTGCCCCAGCCTCCCAAGTAACTAGGATTACAGGCATGTGCCACTATACCCAGCTTCTGCCCAAGGGCCTTCTCACGCAGCCTATACAGGGCAGCCAGAAAGTGCAGGGAATCAGTGTGCTCCTCTAGTTTAGCACCCTTCATCCAAGAGGAAAATGCTGTATCAGAAAAGTTTAAAAAGTGTTGGGGAAGCAGAGTATTTGGCCAGAGCATTAGTGAGAAAGGTCATTTTATATTGGGCATGTAAGAGTGGGAAAGAGGTCATTTTGTATTGGGCCTGTAAGGATGACTAGGAATTGAATATGTAGGGAGACAAAGGGAATTCCTTGAGGAAAGGCAGAGAGACAGGACAGTATGGGCTGTGTGTGGAGGATAGAGGGGATGTTGAAGATGAGGCTATAGACTGGGTTCAGGCCAGAACATTTTGGGTCCTTTTCCCATCCCTTATTCTTTCTCAGTGAAATAAGGAAAGCTTTTGGAGAAAATAATCTTTTTGGGGGGAGCTGAGATCAGAGGTGGCTATGCTATGAGAAGCCTTTCCAGGAAAGGTGGCAATAGCTGACACTAGATGTATATGGCCTTTTATTCCCAGTGCAGGGCAAGGAATGGCTGGAGTTGGAAGAAGATGCCCAAAAGGCCTATATAATGGGACTCTTGGACCGGCTGGAGGTGGTCAGTAGGGAACGGCGGCTGAAGGTGGCCCGGGCTGTTCTCTACCTGGCCCAAGGTGAGTGACTACCCTTGCTAGCTTTAGAGGGGTGGAGGCTTGAGAGGGAAGTGGGCATTATCAGGACTGAGATGATGCAGGCTGTGCTAGGAAAGCAAGGTTTCTTGCCTCTCAAGGACAGATCTTGTCACGTGCTAGGAGTAACCTGTGCTTATGGGGAAGATGAGATAGTGTTGAGTGCTGTTCTAGATCCCTTGGGATCTGCCATTATCTTACCAAGCATGTCAGAATTTTTTATAGGGTTCTTCTTTTCCCTACCCTGTACTGTAATCATATGTGAATACTAGCAAGAGGGTCAGTGTGGCCAGAGCTGATGATGTACCACCAGCTGATCATGGAGACAAGACATCAACTGTGGCCTGGCCCCAAAACTGAGGAGAAATAGGAGAGTGTCACAGATACACATGGACCCCTTGCATTGTTTCTCACTGGCATTTTGAAAGTTCAAGCCAACATAGCTGCAGGAGTGGATGCTGTGAGTAATTTGGAGATGATCAGACCTAAATAGAGTAACTGGGGAAAGCTGGTCAGAAGAAACCTGTTAGCCAGGTGTTGGAAAGGGAAATGAGATAGCCTAGCTGGAGTGAAAATAAGCCTACGATCATAAATATGAGGCTTGTTAACAGAACCAACCAGTTGGGAGCTAAAAAAAAAATTCTAAAAAGAAATAATAAATAAAGAAGGGAAAGGGTAGACATTAGGTGAAGAGAAGACTAGCAAATAGGACTGTGCCCTCCTGTATCTCTAGGATCTGGTGCTCTGGCCAACTTCCAACTCCCAGTACCTTCATGTGTTTGCCCAAGGACTTTATTTATTTAATTTTTTTAAAAACAAAGTCTCACTATGTTTCCCCGGCTGGTCTTGAACTCATAGGCTTGAACTATCCTCCTGCTCCAGCCTCCCAAGTAGCTAGGATTACAGGCGTGTGCCACCATGCCCAGCTTCTGCCCAAGGGCCTTCTCTGCAGCCCATACAGGGCATCCAGGAAGTGTAGGGAATCAGTGTGCTCCTTTAGTTTAGCACCCTCATCCAGTGACTGACAGGAGTTAGTAGAGGGATAGCCTGACTGTCTCACCCCTCTTGGATAGAATAACTGTGAGTTGTGTGTTTTATATTGTTTCCAAAGTTATCCCCTGAGTGAACTCTTTTGGCTTCGTTTTCTTCCCTATCTCTACTGATGATTCCTGGGAATGATTCCCAAATAAGCTAATTGTACTGGAATCCTTACTTACCTCAGGATCTGCTTCTGGAAGAACCCACCCTTAAGATGACAGGCCATTGATGAGCACATTGGACCTAACCCTAGAGACTACCTCTCTTCTCCCCTGACTCATTCCAGGAAGTTCTTGGGGTCCCTGCCATACCTATGTCAGCCTAATTATTGGGCAGAGTATTATAGGAAAATCTTAAGATCATGGGGCAGGGTAGAAAGAACTGGGATACTGCCATCTCTCAACCCCTGTAACAACTGTCTGCTCCTTTAGGTACTTTTGGGGAATGTGATTCAGAGGTCGATGTGCTACACTGGTCCAGGTACAACTGCTTCCTGCTGTATCAGATGGGGACCTTCTCCACCTTCCTGGAGCTACTCCACATGGAAATTGAGTGAGAAGCCTTAGGGGAAGGGCTGGCCTACACAACCCCCATTCCTTAAAGTGGCCTCATATTCTATGCTGCTTCCCTTACTATAGAGAGCCCCTGTGAGGAACTGGGTCTACTCACACCTCAGCCCAAAGCTCATTGACAGTTTCCCTCCATCCAGCCATGTTCTCTGATATTCTGTTCTCCCTCCCTGAGGTTGGATACATCTGCAGCTTCTGCCTCACTTACAGCTTTAATCCTGGGCTTCAGGGGCCTATCCTGAGTGGGTTCTCTTTTTTATTCAAGGACTCTCTTAGCTCAGCCTAACTCTGTAATTCAAGAGGGAAACTGTTCTGAGTGCATGACCCAAGAAAGACAGGAAATCAATTCCTGTCACTGTCCCCAATTCTTTCCCTCATGGGCTATAGTTCTAGAGGTTGCCTTATTTGCTGCTACCACTACAGTGACCCCTTGTTTTGTCTCATGCCCATCACCCAGGAGTTTGAGATAGGGTGCAATCTGCTTATTATTCATCAGGTGTTTCTTAGCATCTGTTTTATGTCCAGCACAATACTAAGCATAGTGGGGAATGCAAGATGAGTGGATACCACAGATCCTGCCCTTGCCTTGTCTTCACCATATTACGATAAGAGAGTTTGCTGAGGTGGCAAGGGAATTCTGTCGGCTCCTTTACCCTAGACCAGTTTCATTAGTGGCTGCCTAGCCAGGGAATGGCAAGCACTCATGTTTGTGTGAGTGATAAGTAAGAGCACAGAGAGAAAAGAGGTCTTATGCATTCCTGTTCTTTTTCTCCTCCCCCTGGCAGCAACAGCCAGGCCTGTAGCAGTGCCCTTCGGAAACCAGCTGTCTCCATAGCTGATAGCACAGAGCTCAGGTGAGTGGGGCTAACTATGGGCTTGGAACAGGGCGGATGATTAGCACCTGGGTTACCTTTTCCCCAAATCCCAGATGACTCAGACCATTAGGAAGTTGCCCTCTAGCTAATCTCACTGGGTTGGGCTCCCACAGAGACCATCCCTGAGGTCTCTGACTGTGGGCTGGGAATTGCCTTGGGAACCTCTTGTGACTCTTCTGTAACCCCAGGGTGCTGCTAAGTGTTATGTACCTAATGGTGGAAAATATTCGCCTGGAGCGAGAGACGGACCCCTGTGGGTGGAGGACAGCCCGGGAGACCTTCCGCACTGAATTAAGTAAGAAATGGCACTTGAGGAAGGTGTGGATGGGGTGCTAATGGGAGAGGGGAAGCAGAGCATCTGCCTAGGAGAGGCACAGTCCTTTTTTTCTTTTGTTTTCTTTTTTAAAATTAATGTCCTTTCTTTTAGGACAGAGATACTGCATGGCAGGCACAAGGGCTGGGCTTGATTGCCCCCCTGTATCTATGAGCTAAGACCAGCCATGTAACTTCTCTATGCCTTGGTTTCCTTGGTTATAAGTGGGAATAGCCGTTCCTCTCCCACTCCATCACGAATCCCACATGAAAAAATGAGTTGAGTCACCTTGAAAACTGAGTTCTGCTCAAATGTAAGTTGGTGTTGTCATCTGACAGGGATAGGATATGAAGGCCTATGGGATTTTAAAAATATATTTATTGATGTGGGAAAGTGAATGACATTGAGTCTTTTAGCCAGAAAGCAATGTCTTCATTATTGTTACTTCTAGTTTGACATCCAACCCCAGAGCGTCACCCTAAGCTCTGGGGCCTAAGCCATTTTAATTCCATTGCCTACCTTCCTGCCCTTGAGGGGCTTCCTTCTGGGAGGCTAAGCCTCCTTCTCAGGACCAAGTACTCTGGAATTCTTCAGGGGAGGTGAGTGTCTTCCTCTGTGTGTCCAGAATCAGGGTTACATGAACAAGGTTTTAGCTGCCTCATCCTCACTTTCTCATTCCCCTCTCTCTTCACCCCTAGGCTTCTCCATGCATAATGAGGAGCCTTTTGCCCTTTTACTCTTCTCCATGGTTACCAAGTTCTGCAGTGGCCTGGCTCCTCATTTCCCCATAAAGAAGGTCCTGCTTCTGCTCTGGAAGGTGGTCATGGTGAGTGATTCTCCCCAATCCCACATTATCAGATCAGCAATACCCTATGCCACCTCACTTTGTTCTAGTTGCATTCCAGAAGCCTGGAGCCAGGGAGCAGAATAGGGCAGCCCTTAGCCAACTGCTAATTTGGAGGGGCAACAAGGCTGTCCTAGAGACATCAGATGTTCTATGTTAGAATAGGTTTCATGTTTCTATTGGATGGATGGGATATGCCACTCCATAAATTGGGGATATCAGTGGTACCTTCTCTTATTAAAGCCAATGTTTGATGGAAAGAACACTGGTTGAAAGTTGGTAGATCTGGGCTTTGCTGATACTGAGAAACTTTGGGCAACTCTCTGTACCTCAGTTTCTCTAGCTATAAAAGGTTGGGATGAGTGCCTGCCCTCCCTCCAGATAAACAGAGGATATGTATTTTTTTTTTAAATAAAAATAATTTTTTTACAGACAGGCCTCCCTGTGTTGCCCGGGCTGGTCTTGAACTCCTGGTCTCAAGCAATCCTTTCACCTTGGCTTCCCAAAATGTTGGGATTACAGGCATGAGCCACTGTGCCTGGCCAGGATTTGCTTTTAAAAAATAATGAAGTTCTTATAAATATGTGGTTACATTTTTGTTACTAGTTATTCAACTTGATCCTTCATTTTTGGCTCCCATCTCATAAGGCAGGCCTAATAGGGGGAACTGCCTCTTGACTGCAGAGGAAATTGAGTGACTCTGGGGATTTATAGCACCTGGATGTGTTCATTAAAAAGGGAGATAGCTTCCTATTTTTTTTCTTTCTTTTTTTTTTTTTTGAGGAGGCCCCCAGGAATTCCTTTCCTAACTTCTGTGATATTTCCCATACTGGGGCAGTAAATAATGCTTTATCCTGACCCCTGAGCTCCTCAGTTGCCGTGGGGATGGTAATCATATTTGCCTCTTTCAGTTTTACTACCTCCTTATTAAGGAAAAGCTCTGAAGGGACGGGAGGTTGTGGCTCTTTCTTTTCATCCATGTTTCCCTGACCTTGACTCTCTCTTACTTCCCTTCCTTCCTCTCTCTCTGCCCCTTTCCTGTTTCTTCCTTAGTTTACCCTCGGTGGATTTGAGCATCTGCAGACTCTCAAAGTACAGAAGCGGGCAGAATTGGGCCTGCCTCCACTGGCTGAAGACAGTATCCAGGTGGTGAAGAGCATGCGTGCTGCCTCCCCGCCCTCTTACACTCTTGACCTGGGAGAGTCTCAGCTGGCACCCCCACCATCCAAGCTGCGAGGCCGCCGTGGCTCTCGAAGGGTATGGACTGAAGCAGACAATGGTATTGTGGCACTCACTGGCCAAAAGTCAAGATTCTAAGCTACTCTGGATGTAGTAGGAAAAAGCAGTAAATGACCTGGCTCATCCTGCCTGGGTTGGCCCTGTGACCAACCTGAAATCTTAAGAGTCTCCAGTTTGACTCTATCCCCCAGCCCTGACAGCCCTCTGGGCTATTGTGATGTGACACTGTGATATCACATCATATAGCCATGTCTTACTACAGAATCATTGGCCTGAACTTCAGTGCCTGGAGTTCCTTACATTCTGAACAACACTTAAGGGTATAATCCTGAGAATAGGGACCCAGGGTACTGGAACAGGTCTCCAACCTAATCCATTTTTCTGGGGTAAGGCATTTTACTATTTTGAAGCAGCAGGAAGGTTTACTGTCAGCCAGCCATACTCTTAACTGGCCCCGGAACCAAAGGCTTACATTTAAGAGATGACTGGGTAGGGGTCTATGTATATAACCGTGTGACACTTAACGACAGGGATACAATCTGAAATATGTGTCATTATGCAATTTTGTCACTGAGCAAACATCATAGAGTGTACTTACACAAACCCAGATGGCATAGCCTACTGCATACCTAGGCATATACCCTATTGTTCCTAGACTACAAACCTGTACAGCAGGTTACCATACCGAATACCATATGCAATTGTAACCCAATGGTGTTTGTGTATCTCAGCCTAGAAAAGGCACAGTAAAAATACAGTATTATAATCTTATGGGTCCACAATTATGTATGCAGTCCATTGTTGACTGAAGCATCGTTGTGCAGCACATGACTGTAGTCTGCTGTCCTAAAAAGGTCAGAATGACAGGTTATACTGAGACCTGACTATGTTCTTACAAACTCCCCTGCCTGACCTACTTGAGTTCATCAACAGGCTAGACAGTAGTGCTCAGTAATCCAATCTCCATTATCTGCAATAAAATTTTTTAACCTTTATTTTTGTTTTATAAAGTAATGCTTACTCATTGTAGAAAATTTGGAACAAATATAAAAATGTGATGACGGGAGAAAAGAAAAATCACCCACAATCTTAACAACCAGAGACAGTCACTGTTAACTTTTTGGCCTATTTCTGTCCAATCTTTTTTTCTCTGTCACAAGATTTAAAATTCCAAACTTGCTTCCCTCTGCCTAGCAGCAAGCTTCTGTCCTCCTCTTCCTCAGTCAGCCAGCTGGTGTATGCTCACAGAAGGCAAACTAATTGAATGTTCACCTAAGCAGAGCATAATTAGGAAGGAAAGTGCTGGCAAAAAAAGGCATCACTGCTTTCTGAAAGCTAAGTAACTGTGACTTTGGGATTATCTATGCTCTGTTCCCTGGCTAATGGCAGGGTTGCCTGAGAACTTCTTGTTCTGTTATTGGTTCGGGTGGGGACAGTAGGGTTGAGATGGGGAATTGGATGTTTTCACAAGGGCTGTGTTCAGATTCCATGTTCCCTGAAATCTGGAGGTCTGTGGATATGGGGTGGCCTCAGACAAGGATGCCCAGAGTGAGCTCTCTGCACGCCTACCCTCTTTTCTTTCCCCTCCAGCAACTCCTCACTAAGCAGGACAGCCTGGACATCTACAATGAAAGGGATCTCTTCAAGACTGAGGAGCCAGCCACAGAGGAGGAAGAGGAGTCTGCTGGTGATGGAGAACGAACCTTGGATGGAGAGCTAGACCTGCTAGAGCAGGACCCTCTGGTTCCACCTCCACCCTCAGAGGCACCCCTCTCTGCTGAGCGGGTGACTTTTCCCAAGGGCCTGCCCTGGGCCCCAAAGGTCAGGTAGGTTTAATAGCATCAGGGACCCCTATGCTTTGGAGTTTCAGTCTCTAAAGGCCCAAGATGGAGTAGTCTATGTATTCAAGGCTCGTTAAGTGGGTCTGGCAGTCAGAACTCCTGGGTTTGAAATTCCTTCTGTTGATTGCTGCCTTTTTCCACCGCTCCAGTCTTCTGATTGGAGGGGTAGGAGCCTAGAAAGTTTCTCTCTCTCAAAGTTTGCTTTTCTTCCCTTCTGTGGGATTGGTCTTTCCACCATCTTCTCAGACAGAAGGACATTGAGCACTTCTTGGAGATGAGCAGGAACAAGTTCATCGGATTCACCCTGGGGCAGTAAGTGACTGGTTGGAACTGGCTATAGAGTGGTTCCTAGGGGCCAGAGGAGCAGGTAGCTTGGAATGAGGGATGGTGCGTGGTAGTCATAATGTAACCTAGAGCCCCTAGGCCGTGGACAACTCCCAGTGACTACTTTGGGTTCTTTCTATGGATTTTTTTTTTCCTTGAGTTTCTTCCACTTTTCCTCAAAGAACTTTTGTGTTTTTTGCCAACTGTAGGACTTTGAGCAACAAGTCCTTTCTCTTTTGGGCCTTAATTTTTTCCTGAGGTTATTGAGTTAGATGGTTTCTATGGGCCCTTCCTGCTCGAATGGGCTAAAATTCTGTGAAGAAGAGACATGGTTAGAACGGATCCAATCTTCCCCCATTTCCCCATCTTCATGAATCCTTCCCACTGACCTCTTGAAAATTGAGTCTTTATTAGTGGAGTTTCACAGTCAAGATGTCATTGGGCTATACCCCTTTTAAGTAGGAATCTACCACTCCCACACCAAGTGAGTACCCAAAAGACTATAAAAGTCTCCTGATTTCCAGGAACACTTCTGTGTGCTATTATTATTTTTGTGTCCTGAAGCACTGATGTGGGATCTACAAGCTTGCAGAGGAAGGTCTAGGGTACTGGGGGTAGATGTTGTTGAAAGTAGCATGGTCCGTGTGACTCTAGGGGGATATTGGGGTATCAGTAGTTCTCTGTACTTTGGAAGCTTATGATCTGGTATGTCTGGCCTTTTACAGGGACACAGATACATTGGTTGGATTACCCAGGCCCATCCATGAGAGTGTGAAGACCCTAAAGCAGGTGACCAGGGTGGGCTCTCAGTCTTCAGGGATAGGGAGCCATCAAAGCAGGTCAGATTACCAGGCTCCTGGATACTGGGTGGGGCTTTTTTTTTTTTTTTTTTGAGACAGAGTCTTGCTCTGTCCCCCAGGCTGGAGTGCAGTGGCGCGATCTCGGCTCACTGCAAGCTCTGCCTCCCGGGTTCACGCCATTCTCCTGCCTCAGCCTCCCGAGTAGCTGGGACTACAGGCGCCCGCCACCTCGCCCGGCTAATTTTTTGTATATTTAGTAGAGACGGGGTTTCACTGTGTTAGCCAGGATGGTCTCAATCTCCTGACCTTGTGATCTGCCCGCCTCAGCCTCCCAAAGTGCTGGGATTACAGGCGTGAGCCACCGCGCCCAGCCCGGGTGGGGCTTTTATACCAGACTCTTTCTGGACCTTCTGTATTCCCCCTGCAGTCCTTTGGCCGGTTAGGAAAACTTAGGTCTCTCTTTACTTACTCAGTTTCCCATATTCAGGTAGATTTTAAAATTCTCCTTTCTTCCTCTCATTTCTTTTTCCTCTTCCCATTCTTCTCTCTCTCTTCCCATTCCTTGCTTCTTTTCCTTTCACTTCTGTCTCTCCATAAGTCCACTGACTTCCAAAGGCCCAGGATTGAATAGGAGCCTGCTCTATATCCATTGTATGCATGGAGTCATCACTCCGTGCATACATGCACACGCATCAAAACTCTTAGGGCAGTGGTCCAGGGGCAGGGGCCTGTTTCTGGCTTCCCCTTCCACTTTGTTTGAAGATAAATGCTTACGTATTTGCTGCTCTTCCGCGAATGTAGAAACAGAATAAACAGAAACACTGTGCACAAAGCACTTTGACTGGTGCTGATAATGCGGAGGTGATTAAGACTCCTGCCTTGAAAGAGTTCATGTCTATGTGGGGTGACAAACGCATAAGCAGAACATTTCCTTGCTTTTGGGGAATTTAAGTAAGAGATTGGTACACATGTGAATGAGGCCCTCAGCCCTTGTTGATGTCTTCTTATCTTTGTCAGCACAAGTATATCTCCATCGCAGATGTGCAGATCAAGAATGAAGAGGAGCTGGAGAAGTGCCCTATGTCTTTGGTGAGCCAAGGAGGTCCTGCACAGGAGAAGAGTAGAAGAAAATCTGTCTTCAGTGTTGTCACAGAGCATGTGTGCATGCATTCATTTCAGCATATTAGGCTCTAACTGTGTTCCAGGCAAGACAAGGTCCCTACTTTCATGATATATTGAAGTTGAGGAAGAAAGATAAAAAACAAAAAGTTAAGTAAACCAAACTATCAAAGAATGGTAAATACAATGAAGAAAATTTAAACAGGATAACATGAAAGAAGCATTGGTAGACTACTAAGATTGGGCAGCCAGTAGGTGGACCTCTGAGAAGGTGACATTTAAGCCAAGATCTGAGGGACAGGGAGCCAGCCATAGGAACATCAGAGGAAAGAGCATTCCAAACAGAGAGAACAGCCTTAGCAAGGGGAAAGCAGGTGTAGAGTGTCAGAGGTAGTGAAAGAAGGCTGTTGTGGCTAGAACACAGGGCCGAGGGCCGGGATCCTACAGATAGAGTCAGAGAGGTGGCCTAAGGCCACTTTGCCAAGGGCCTGTAAGCAAAAGTAGAGAGCTTGAAGTAGACTCACAGTCAAAGGGAAGGAAGCCTTTGGAGATTTTAAGCAGGGGAGTGATATGATCTGATTTATGTTTCTAAAAACATTAGCTTCTGTGTAAAGATTGGACCAGAAAAGTGTAGACCCACTCCAGGGAGATTAGTTAGGAAACCCTTGAAATAGTCAAGGTGAGAGATGATGCCGACCTGGATTTGGGGATGTAGCTGACAAGACTTGCAGTGCATTTAGATGTGGTTAGAGAGGCAAAGAAAGGAATCAAGAATAAGTACCATTTGCCAGGATGTGGGGGGAATATCAAGAGTTCTGTTTTGGTCATACTAAGTTTTAGATGCCCATTAGATACCCATGTGGAGCTGCAGGCAATTGGAAATACAAGTCTAAAATTCTAGGGAGAGGGCTGACTTTGAGAAATAAATTCGGAAGTTGTTTGTAACACTTATAGGCAGTGTTAAAGGCCATAGAACTGACTGAGATAACCCAGGGAGGGAGTAGAGACAGAAGAGAATGGAAGGCAGGACAAAGTCCTGGGGCACACCAGTATGTTGAGGTGGGCATGTGTCAGGAAAGGAGTCAGAAGAGTACGAAAGACAGTGAAGTGGCTGGAAATCCAGGAGATTATGATATCATAAAAGCTAAGAAAGTCTTTCAAGAAAAAAGGAGTGATCTGCTGGGTAAAATGCTACTAATAAGTGGCATTATGGTAAGAACCAAGGTGCCCATTGGATTTGGCAACATGAAGATAATGACCTTGATAAGAACAACTGTAAGTGAAGTAGTGGGACTGAAAGCCTAATTGGTATGTATTGAAGGGAATGTCAAAAAAGGAGGTAGATGATATAAAAGTTTTGTGAAGAGGAGAGAAAGTGGATGGTAGCTGAAGGAGAATGTGAGGTCAAGGGGAGGATGTTTTATAGCTGAGAGATACTAGAACATTTTTTTTTTGTCCTAAAATAAATGATCCAAGAGGGGATAATTGCAGGACTGAGGCATTCAACAAAGCAAATGGGTGTGGGATCCTGAGCACAAGTAGGAGACTGGCCTTTGTTTGAGCACAGGCGGTTCATCCTTCATGTTAAGAAGGAAGGAATAAGACTCTTTGTAGATGTAGTGTTGAGAAGATGAGTGTGTGCCTGTCTGAGTGCTTCTGTTTTCTCCATGAAGCGTGAGGCAGGATCAGCAACTGTTTAGGCATGGTGGGCAAAGGAGTTGGTTTGAGGAGAGGGAAGATGGTTTGAAATCGGCCTTTTGGAGAGCAGGAAGGCAAACATGCCAGGATTGCCAGGCTCCGCTGAATGTCCATTTAGGACTTACATCCATTTAAGCAGCAGATGAGTTGTGTGGGACAGAAGGAGGCTGGTTATTCTTCCCTGGCTCAGGGTCTCATGGTAGTGAACCCTTGCCCTGTAATAGAGAGACCTTGTAGGAGGAAGGAAACTGCATTGGTCAAAGATGACAGTGGCCTGAGCAGCCTATTGGGTCCCTGAGGCCCCAGCCTCCTCACTCTGATAAAAGGCTTAGTTAATGTCATCAATAGGACAGAGATAGTTATATATGAGGGGGCTGGTCAGAAAGGAGAAAGTGATGTAGGGGTGAATGGAGAGGGGAAGAAAATCATTTCCATCCACTTAAAAGCTTCTTTGCTGATATTCCTTCCTGTTTCACCAGGCCATATGTTACCCAACTTCCTTTTAAACCCTCACTATTGAGCCACCTACCTCTCCTTCCAGGCTTACAGAATGTTCTAGAGTTCTCAGCCTCAGATCAACACTATAGGAAGTGCTTCTGTAGCATCTGTTCCAGTTTCCCAGGTCCTGAGAGGTCATCCAGGCCAACCTGATGGTCCTATTGAAGAGAAAACTAGGACTCAGAGAAGGAATGTGACTTATCCAAGGTCATACAGTGAGTCATTAACACAGCTAGGGTAGAAACCTAGATCTGACTCCCAGCTTAGTGCTCTTTTCAGGTCACCCCTCACAACCAAGAAAATAAAGCCTTTGGTCACCTGGAAAGTGGCATTGGCAAACCATGTATTTCTTGCCATAGGGGGAAGAGGTGGTACCAGAGACGCCATGTGAAATCCTCTACCAGGGAATGCTGTACAGCCTCCCTCAGTATATGGTAAGGAGATGGTTAGGCCAGAGCTGCCCTTCTCTGCTACAAGGAACAGACAGCTAAAAACCATTTCAAGCGGACCTGTCCAACACTTGAACTTGTTTTCTGAGCCTTTGTGCCTTTGGCAGGGCATTCTCTGACACGTGAAAATTCTGAGCTTTCCTCAGTGCTCCTCTGATGGTGCTGTTCTCCCTAGTCCTTCTTTGGGAAGGGTGGGGAATAAGTTGGGGTCTCTACAGGATACACTGGGGACCCACCCTCCTCCGAGATAAGTACTGTAGTCCCTCTGAGATCTGCTGTGGTCTGTCATGTACTAGATAGCCTCAGGCTGGGAGTGGGGAAGATACCAATGGTTCGGGTTAGAGGAAAGAAAAGAGTGGGAGAAGTTGGGCTTATGCCTCCCACCTTATTTCTACACACTGTCCCTCTCACTCTGTTCCTTCCATCCTCCCCTTTGAAAAGAACAGTCTTTTTTTTTTTTAAATGGAGTCTCACTCTGTCGCCCAGACTGGAGTGCAGTGGTGCAATCTCGGCCCACTGCAACCTCCACCTCCCAGGTTCAAGTGATTCTCCTGCCTTAGCCTCCCGAATAGCTGGGATTACAGGCATGCGCCACCACACCAGCTAATTTTTGTATTTTTAGTAGAGACGGGGTTTTACCATGTTGGCCAGGCTGATCTTGAACTTTCGACCTCAAGTGATCTGCCTGTCTTGGCCTCCAAAAGTGCTGGGATTACAGGCATCAGCCACCATGCCAGGCCCTGGAAAGAACAGTCTTAAAGCAGAACAGCCAATGCGCTCCCTCTGGCTTTCTCCTTAGCCTCACAGGCAGGCCTCTCAGGACTGGGCACCTGTTTGCTCTTCTGGACGCTGGGGAGATATGGTCATTGAGGGAAGAACTTGGAGAATGGCTTTAAAACACTTTTTATAGGGCAGTTAGGGTGCAGAATAATCACTCCCTTGCTGAGTGGATTTGACAGTGGTGAATTTCTTTATTTCTACTTCCCAGATCGCTCTGCTTAAGATTCTGCTGGCTGCAGCTCCCACCTCCAAGGCTAAGACAGACTCTATCAATATCCTGGCAGATGTCCTACCTGAGGAGATGCCGTGAGTGCTTCAACGGGGGCAGCTGCTGGATACTAGCTGTCTTGTCTGCAGGCTCTCTCTAGTCCCCACTCACCTTGTTAACACTTACAGAGATTGTCTCCAAAGAGATCTCCTCCTCTCTGCCCACCAGTACTCCCTTCCCCCTTCAGGGCTTTCTGCTTTGCTCTTTTTAGCTCAAAACTCAGGATCTGGAGGGTGACACCAGTGTCAGCGACTGGCTGCCCAGGTATTTGGGTGAACATTGCCAAGGGATGAGCTTGCCAAAAGAGAGATAGAAACAAAGAACTCAATAGAGCATTTCTTCAGACAGGCTCATAAGTGGGAACTCTGGAGGTTTTCCTGGCACAGAAGTTCAAGTTTCCCAAGTTCTGGTTCTCTTGTGTATATTATATCACACCCAAATACCTGGATCCCTGCAGGGCTCCCTTTTAGGCCACTTTCTGCGCTAATACCTTCTCTCGCCATTGTAGCATCACTGTTCTCCAGAGCATGAAGCTGGGCATCGATGTGAACAGGCACAAGGAGATTATTGTAAAGAGTATCTCTACCCTGCTTCTGCTACTCCTCAAACACTTCAAACTCAACCATATTTACCAGGTGAGCAGCTAGGAGCACTTCTCCACAGGTCTTGGGTGTTTCCCAGGCCCGATCTCTCAAAGGAAGGGTGCGAGGGCCCTTTTAGTTCTGATGAGCATCTTCCAGCCTTTTCTTTGTTCTCCCTCAGGGAATCCAGACACCCACTGCATGAGTTTGGGATAGGGTTATGGAGTGGGAACTGTCCTAGAAAGGTGCAGATGTCTGTGTCCCTTGTAAGTTATCCCAGGGTTGTGGGTAGGAATCTCTAGCTTCTCAGGAATATGCCCAGCCAGTTTTTAAAACAATGCAAGAGAGAATGTAAGCATTTCACAAAAATGGGGGGGAAGGTATATTGACCATAGTTTTCTATATGTGAAGCACTTTTCCAACATTTGAGATATAATTCTGAGAATAAGGCACAGTTCTGGCTCTTCAAGGCCTTGAAATCTTATAAAGGATACAGATACATAAGTAGCCAATTATAGAGAGATAAGTGTGCTGATACCGATAAGCACTGGTTGCTATGGAAACACCTAATCCACCTTGAGATGGAGAAGAAATGACTTCTAACCTGAGTCCTAAAAAAACAGATGTTAGCCAGGATATGGGAATTGTTAGGGAAGGAGGACAGGAGGCATTTCAAGCAAAAAAGCTGATATGCAAAACTCCAGACGGGGAAGAGAGAGCAAAGTACCTTTAAAAACCGTTATTAAATGTTGCTGGAGTTCTGCCTGGGGTGGGAAAAGATGGGCGTGGTCTGGTGACACATGAAGCTGGAGGAATCAGCAGGGAGCATATCATAATCTATATGCTAGCACACAATTACTGAGCACCTATCCTGTGCCTAGCACCCTGTTAAGCTTGTCTAGGTCCTCATTTAATTCTCTCCACCCTGTGAAGTAGTCTTATTTAATACCTCTTTTATAGATGACGAAATCAAAGCTAAGAAAAGTTAAGAAGCTGCTTTCCCATAAAACATTGTTTGCTATGCTAAGGAGATTGGACTTGGTTTCATGGGCATTGCCAAGATATAGGGACAAGATGGGGACAGCAAATGGATGCTGTCTGTGAGGAGACCATGGAGAAAAGAGGAATGCTTCTCATTCTTGCCCAGAGGCTCTACCCCATTTTCCTCCTATGAAGTCAGAATCAAGCTTGCTGGTAGAAAAGCAGGTCCTCAGAGTACAGAGAGGCTTCTGCAGGGTCTATGTCCATGGCCTTATCAACCAGAGTATTTCCACTTTCATGCATTCGAAGACATCATTGGGTGTGTTTGGTTGCCCTGAGTGCTCCCACTTTTGCCAGCGTTTGCTGAGCAGCAGCAGGGCTGGGAGGAGTAGGGGTAGGTAGGAGATAGTGTTTCTAGTGGAAAGAGAACAGAGAACTGTGGATGTGTGTTTACTTCTGCTTTTCTTGGTGGGAAGCGTGTGGATTCACAGCCAGACAGGTGGATGGCTTGATGGGCCTTGCCAGTGTGTGTCAGTGAATCCTGACAGGGCCACAGGCACATCTCAAACTGAAAAAAGTTTTCCATCAGATGATACTGGATATGTGTTGGCTCTTTTGTCTGGGGCTTTGGAAAATACCCTGGATTTTACGAATAAAATAAATAACTTTCCAGGGAGAAAATATTGAACAGAAGAGGGAAGTGGTCTTGGCATAAGCTGACTCCACTGCTCTAACTACATACCCAGGGCCGTAAGGCAGCTTAGCTTGCTGCTTGGCTACTTGTTGGCGATCAGAGAGCTGAGGATTTAAAACATCACAGTTCTCTGCTTTCTCAACCCCATTTCTATACTAGAATACTAGGTTCTGGATCTGGAGATAAACTGTGTTTGACACTCCTTAGTGTGTCATGGGTAACATAACCCCCATGACACTGCTCTTATGGCAACTTGCCCCACTAGGTTGTCCTGTATACAAACCACATCTGGATTTGGGAGAGCAGAATGGAGTCTCCACATTCTGGGATTTAGCCTATCAAAGACACCTTAGACTTCTCAATGCAGTATCTGTTGGCTGAAGGGCTCTTGTTCATTCATTCATTAAAATATTTACTAATATTCTTTTCCCCCTCACCCCATACTCCAAGCAGCCAGTATACTTACTGATATTCTAAATACTAAGGATAATATGGTATATCAGACATACTGGAGCTGGAGCACAGTGGTCCATTTGGTTATTATGTGCTGTCACCATCCTGACTGAGTGATGCCAGGAGTAAGCTGCAGCTGTCCCTGCTATATCAATCACAGTTGAAACATTATGAGCCAGAGGTTTGGCATGGAAAACAACTCCCTCAGGGAGCCTTCCCTTCCTTTTGGGCTTAGGAACAAATCTCACAGCAATTCTTTCTATGTTTTGGAGTGAGATTTTATTTTCTGGCTTCTTTATTTTGTGCTTGTGACATATACTGCAGATTATCCCCCTCCATGTAGGATGGGCTGGGTGAAGATGATTCTTCCCATTTCCCAGACAGGAAGACTGATAACACAAGTGGATAGTAGATAGTAGATATTCTCAGGAATGGGTATTAGATTTGTACTTCCTCTCTTTTTCTCAAACATATTTTCCATTCTCCTCCAAATAAGCAGCCCTTTCTGCTTTGATTTTTAATTCAGTTTGAATATGTATCGCAACATTTGGTGTTTGCCAACTGCATCCCCTTGATCCTGAAGTTCTTCAATCAAAATATCTTGTCATACATCACTGCCAAAAACAGGTATGGACTCTGGACAGGTTTATTTCAAGGGGCTATTTTGGGGTGGTTGAGAAAATTACATCATCTCCGAGCCTTTCAGTTTTCCTGGTGTCCCTAGTCCCTCCTGTCTTAGAGCTGTCACTGTTAAATTTAATTTTCTTGAAGTGTTAGCTGATGGAGCGTATGGTTTGCCTTCTTTAGGGAGGTATTTGTATTTTAATAGTTTTAAACACTGAAAAATGTCATGACTTAAATGAAGTGGCAGTGATGAATTTTTAGCTCTGTCAGGTGGATCCAGGGGTTGTTTTTTGTGAAACAACTTGCTTATCTGGCCAGGCCTTATTTTAGTATAAATCATAAGTTGGAGCAATTGGAACAGTTATGCTGTTTCGTAAACTGTAATGCATTATACAAAATTTATAACTGAAGGTATGTAATAGAATTTACTGGGGTACGTCAATTTGTAGTTTAAAAAAATAAGGTATTTTGCATTCATTATTTAATCTCCTCAGCAATGCTAAGAGTTGTTATACATTTTATTCTCATTTTGCCAATTAGGAAACAAATTCAGAGATATTAACAAAATTAACAAGCTGGTGAGACCCCTGAAGTAAGCATCAGAGACAGGATCAGAACACAGGCTTCCCTGTGAATACAAATTGCTTTCCATTCGTCCAGCCAAGCAGGGACTTGGGGATTACAGAATAGATCCTTGTTCCTTAATATTCTACTTTCACAAGAACTGGAAATACGTTAATCAGTAGAGTTTACCAGAGGCAAAATTCCTAAAGTAGAAGTAAGAGGGCTAATCTCATAGTTGGGGTGACTAGAGATATTGCCACACTAGTCTGTCAGTACTGCCTGAAATTCCACCATGGAGAGGGAGCCTACTTATATGTAGCTTAAAACACACACACATCCCCTATGGAACCTGAAGTCATGAGACCTGGATTCGTGACCTGGATCTGCCACTTGCTAGTTATGTAATCTCAAGCAAGACACTGTTTCTCTGAACCACAGTATTTTCATCTTTAAGAATACCTTTTCTGACTGTATCATAGAATGTTGTAAGCATTGGTTAATATTAGCATATGCAAGATTGCTTTAAACACTGTCCCTTGAGGGTAAGCATTGGAGGATGGGTTTTTCCTAATGATATGGAGACCTGTGCACTAACCCCTTTAAAATGGGCACTTCAGATGTGCTACTTGAGTTACCAGGGAAAATGAAGTACAGGTCAGGCTGTATCAGGGTCAGAGCTGCAAGCAGGCACCTCTGTGTATCAGTCAACGCTCTGGGTTATAAGTAACCAAAGCTAGCTGGACTAGACTCATGCAGAATAGTGACTTTGTCAGAATGAAATGACGTGTGTCATCTTGAGGAACCTAGGACAGCAATGCAGCTCTGGACCTCAGGGTTGGTCTGTAGTGTGGGGAGCCCAGAAAGCCTTCCACTTCTATCTGTAAGACACCAGGCCTCTGTATTTCCACTCCAGTTTCCTCTCTCACTGACAAATGTATCAGACTGCGTTGTTTGCTTCTCAGGCCGCATAGTGAAATATGTCTATATGAGCTGAACATGCCCCACCTCTGAGACTGAATTGACTCTCCAATCCCTATTCCAGATTCCCTAGGTTCACCCCTAAATCAACTGTGGCTAGGGGAGTGGTATACAGAAACTTAATGTTCTTTCTGCACCCATGGACGTAGAATGGGGGGGACAGACAATTCAATAGATATCCATTTGGTTCAATTTGGAGTTGGAAGAGTGGTAGCAACAGACTACACCTTTTGCTAAGGTTGGCCTGAACAAGATGATCCTCTTATGCATGAACTGTAAGTTTTACTTTTGAATGATCTCTGAGAACTTGGAGATCACAACTCATTATTGCAGAATTTTCTCATGGATCTTACAATCTAGATGTTCTAGATACTTGTAAATTAATTTTATGCCCCCTTAGGCTAGATTTCAGTTCACTAAGGGAAAGGAACAAATCCATCTTTGATTTCCCACCCCCATTTCCTGGTCGCCAGCACCTACTTTGCCATAGGGCTTCGTCAGTAGGAGGTGGGTGGATAGGTGAATGAGCCAGCCAAGAATGTTCATCCTAATGGAGCAGTACAGAACTGGCAACCCTGGGAAAATCTGATAGAGTAAATCAAGATGATGAACAACATTACAGGTAGTTTGACACAGTCCTGTCCCAAGCTGACTCTTCTTCTCTCCTACCCTGGTCCCCCAGGTTATCTTTGTCTGAGTTTCTTGGACAAAGGTAAACATTTCTGGCCAAATAAATTGTTGCCTTTTGCTTGTATAGAAATTTTGACTTTTGAAATGTAGAGACAGGTTCATTATAGCAGTGTGAACTCGTCTTTATAGCCACTGCTTTACCAACATCCTTTATTCATTTCCAACTGCACTAGTTCAGATAGATTGGTGTTCAAAACCTCATGGAATGTCAGAACCAGAAGGAGCATTAGAGATTAGCTAGTCCAGATTCTGTGTTGTGTCAATGAAGAAGGGAGAAGAGGAAAGAGAGAGCTGTCATTTATTTTGTAACTATGTCCTTGTCATAATGCAATGCCTTATTTCCCCTCCTAACTCATGCCTGCTTCCCTGGGCTCACCACAGAGCTGTAACTTGCAGTCCCCCACTGTCAGCTATTATCATTCTTGAGTTCCTAGATTAGCCTTTCTATAGGAAGCTGCCCCTGTCTCAAGCTTCCTTTAGGAGTGGCTTCTGTAATCATTCCCCAGAGCTCCCAGCTTTCAGAAAGATCTGGTGAGAGACACAGGAGGATCATTTCATCCTCACATCCTCAGATTGTTATCCAGTGGGATGGGTTTGGACCATGTCTGTGGGAGCAGTTATATTCACACATACAGTTAAATGCAGAAACACAAATGCACTTAAGTTTACGTATTCCTTTAAAGAAGCAAGGAGTGCTAAGAAAAGAGGCTCTCTTTCTGCTCTTTTTTGCATCTACCAGATGGGGGCCAGCCTCAAAGAACTCATTGGTTCCTCTCCTGATAGGAAAGGAGACTGGAGCTAGAGTTGCCTGGCACCAGAGCCCTCAGTTTCAGCTGAGGTCACTAAGCAATTTGGGAACTGGATAGGGGCTGCTGGAGAGAAATAACTCCTGCCCTTTTCAGATACAGCCAATTCCTGCTGTTGTCATTTACCTAAAGCCTGTCCTTATCTCTGCATCTTACAGCATCTCAGTCCTGGATTACCCTTGCTGCACCATCCAGGATTTGCCGGAGCTTACTACTGAAAGTCTGGTAAGCAGATGGGGATTTGGTAGCCTTTGCAATTGCTAGGTGGTACAGGTTGGCATTTGCTCTTTCATTTCTTCTCCAACCCCTTAATGCCCTGGTTTGAGAGTCTTAGATCAATGAAGGTATATTGGCAAGAGCACAGATGCAGCAGGGGTTTAGAGTTGCTGACCCAGTTGAGAAAGATCTGGAAAAGCTTAGCCTAGCATTTTTCAGAGAAGAGGAAACAGCCAGTGAAGAACACCAAGGAGGAGAGGGAATTTAGAAACATAATGGGACTGAAATTGAGTGTGAATATCTATGCTAAATGCAGGAGAATCTCTTCTGGTCTAGCTCAAATAATTATCTGTCTTCTTTCTGCTGTGCTACAGGGAGTTCACTTCTTATTTTCATATAGGTTATAAACCTAGCAATGTGTACCTGAGAAAATACTTGTCTAAGTCTCTCGGAGGCAAAAGTCTGTATAGCCACAAAAGGATTGCCCAGAAAGTTTCTCATCTTGAAAACAGCTCTAGGCAAAGAAAAGTCACTCACAGTTATTCTCAATTCCATGAAACTGACTGAACAACAGCCATACTGAAGATGAGGTACCTACCTCATCATGTATTGCCACAGCTCCTTAGATATGCCACAATCCATACCTCCAGCCTGTTGCATTGTAATTATGCATTTGTGTCTGTTTCTCAATTTGACTGTAGAATCCTTGAAGGAAGAGATAGTATCATCATTTTTATATCCTTAGAGTCTAGCACCTTGTCTGGTACATTGAAGAGCTCGATAAATGTTAAATGATTGAATCATTTAACCGATGTAGTAACTGATGGTTACTACAACCCTTTGTCCTCCAATTGTAATTCTTGCAAAATGTTGAGTCAGAAAAGTATATTATGCAAAAATAGAAGGACAACCTCTGTGGTACAAGTTTTATAGAACCATAGGATTCTTGGCTGGAGGGGACTTAAGAGGGGGCTTAAGAGCCATTTGATCCATCCCCCTTATTTCGAAGATGAGAAACCTGAAGGCCCAGTGACTTGTCATGGTTTACTCCTCATAGGTGACAGAGCCTGAATTAGACATGAGTCAAAAGACCCATGTCCTGAGACACCAACCTGGCACCGTTTTTTACCACTGGGATAGAGAGATTCCCTGGTCTTATTTAGACATGGCCTTAGCAGCCAAAGGAGTTGGAAGCTTTTTATTCCTACAGAGAAGTAATAAATTTTCTAACCTTCTTTATGTTATTTATGATGCTAGTCAGTCTTTTATCAAATTTTTTATTAAAAAAATTTTTTTACCCACACTACACAGATGTAGCTATTCAATCATTAAAACTACTCTATGAGGTTGTATTACTATTTTATAGATGGAGAAGTTAAATAGCTACCAGTTGAAAGTGGAAGTCAGGGTAGAAAGACATGCATCCCCTGCCATTCAGAGTTGGAATGAAGAATACATTTTCCACAGAAACAGTGGTACACAGTAGCATTAAAATTCTGCTATTAGTAGGACATTTCAGAAGATAAAGTCAACTTTTATGGCCTGAATTTATTTCTTCCTATAATGTGTTCTTTATTTTCAATTCCAACCCCATTTGTTCATATATAGGAATTGATAGGAACCACGATTTCACATCTCTCCCAATTGACCTTTGGGATATGTGCATAAAATTATTGAAATGAAGTGAACATAATAATTTATTATGTTTTCTAAGAAGACTTTAGTATTATCCCAGAGTGAAAGTGTGTATTTATTCTTCCTAAAAAATAGTCATGCTAAGTATTTTACTCCTTTCTGTGAAGCAATAGTGGCACCTGGTGGTTCCATTTAGTAACCACAGACTTTTTGTTTTGCTTGAATTTTGAATGAACCCAGTCATGGGCTGCAGTAACTGGTGAGTCTATTCCACATAGGTCCTCAGTATGGTTTATCTAAACTTGTGACTTCTATGCTCAGAAAAAGACTAGTGTTCAGATGAGTAAGATATATCTCTTTTTTTCAGGCTTAACAAATGGCAAGCACAGAAAATGTACTGGCTATTTGAATATATAGGATTTTCTTTTCTTTTCTTTGAGACAGAGTCTTGTTCTGTCACCCAGGCTGGAATGCAGTGGTGCGATCTCAGCTCACTGCAACCTCCACCTCCTGAGTCCAAGTGATTTTCCTGCCTCAGCCTCCCGAGCAGCAGGGACTATAGGCACGTGCCACCATGCCCGGCTAATTTTTGTATTTTTAGTACAGATGGGATTTCATCATGTTGGCCAGGCTGATCTCGAACTCCTGGCCTCAGGTGATCCACCTGCCTCAGCCTCCCAAAGTGCTGGGATTTCAGGCGTGAGCCACCACGAATGGCTATAGGATTTTCTTTAAGTTTTTTTTCTGATATTAAAATAAATATATGTATTGCAGAAAATTGGAGAAACAGAAAAGTATGAGGAAGAAAAATACTCTTATGTCACCTACATATAGCCACTGTTAATATTTTGCTGCAATTATATATATATATTCACTCATATATAAACACATTAACAAAACTAAGACTTTATACATAGATGTTTCATTTGGCAGCAAAATTTAAATGTTCACAATATCATTTTATTAAACATTCTAGAGGACAATATTTTTCTTCCTTTTTTGAAGGCAAGGTCTTGCTTTGTCACCCAAGCTGGAGTGCAGTGCACTCGGCCTGAAGCACAGCCCACTGCAGCCTCAAGCTCCTGGACTGAAGTGATCCTCCCACCTCAGCCTCCCAAGTAGCTGGGTGTAGCTGGGACCACAGGCATGCCACCATGCCAGGCTAATTTATGTATTTTTTGTAGAGACGGGGTCTTTGTGTTGCCCAAGCTGATCTTGAACTCCTGGGCTCAAGCAATTTGCCCTCCTTGGCCTCCCAAATTGCTGGGATTACAGGTGTCAGCCACCACGCCCAGCTGAGGACATAGTTTTGATTTTTTTTATTATTTATTTTTTATTTTTATTTATTCATTTTTGAGATGGAGTCTCACTCTGTCGGTCAGGCTAGAGTGCAGTGGCGCCATCTTGGCTCACTGCAACCTCTGCCTCCCGGGTTCATGCGATTCTTCTGCCTCAGCCTTCTGAGTAGCTGGGATTACAGGCACATGCCACTACACCTGGCTAATTTTTTGTATTTTTAGTAATTTTTTGTTGTACTGTGTTAGCCAGGATGGTCTCAATCTCCTGACCTCATGATCCGCCCTCCTCAGCCTCCCAGAGTGCTGGGATTACAGGCATGAGCCACTACACCTGGCCCAGGACATAATTTTTAATAGTTACACATAATATTCCACTATTTAGTTTCAAAAAAGATTCTTCTCTGTCGTTGACATTTATTTATGTTTTCCTTGTGTAACTCCAAAACAAACATCCTTACATGCGAATCTTTTTTTTTTTTTTTTTTTTTTTTTTTTTTGAGACAGGGTCTCGAAGTTGCTCAGGCTGGAGTGCAGTAATGTGATCACAGCTCACTGCAGTCTTGACCTCCCAGGGTCAAATGATCCTTCCACCTCAGCCACCCAAGTAGCTAGGACTACAGGCACATGCCACCATGCTTGGCTAATTTTTAAATTTAAAAAAATTTTTTTTAGAGATACAATCTCCCTAGAGACAGAATCTCCCTATTTTGCCCAGACTGGTCTCAAATTCTTGGGCTCGGTGATCCTCCTGCCTTGGCCTCTCAAAGTGCTGGGATTACAGGTGTAAGCCACTATGCCCAGCTGCACGTGAATCTTTGATTATTTCCTTTAGATTTCTAGAAGTGGAACTATTGGGCTGAAGTAGTCTTTTTTTTTTTTTTTTTTTTGAGACAGTCACCCAGGCTGGAGTGCAGTGGCACAATCTCTGCTCACCACAGCCTCTGCCTCCCAGGTTCAAGCGATTCTCCTGCCTCAACCTCCCAAGTAGCTGGGATTACAGGTGCGTGCGTGCCATTGCTGCTCAGCTAATTTTTGTATTTTTTAGTGGAGGCAGGGTTTCACCATGTTGGCCAGGCTGGTCTTGAACTCCTGACCACAAATGATCTACCTGCCTTGGCCTCCCAAAGTGCTGGGATTATAGGCTTGAGCCACTGCTGGGCTGAGGTAGTCTTGATTTATATTTTTTCACTTTTCTGAATTTGAACTGAATTCAATTCAACTTTATTTGAAACTCTAAAAAGCATGATGAACATGAAATAAAAGTAGAGCTAATGGCATATTAATTTCTGAAGTATTCCCATTTTGTCAAAACAATTAGCTATAGATAGGCCATCCTCACCAATATACTGAGTAGTTTCCCCTCCCACCTGGTACAGGAAGTTTAAAAATTTGTGTATCTCCAAATGTTGGTATTCATACTCAATCCACTAAGCTAGGAAAAAATTGAAATAAAATTCCAAACTTAAATGAAGGATGGTGAACATATGTTATGTGGAAGTTAAGTGTGGTCTTTGAAAGGAGATTGCTGGAGAAGGCAGTGGATGTGGACTCAGCATGTATTTTGCAATGCTTAGCATCTGAATGGTTGTTGAGAGCAGTGGTATGAAATGTAGGCTGTGCAAGGAAATGCTTTGGGGGATGGAAAATATATATATATATATATATATATTTTTTTTTTTTTTTTGAGACGGAGTCATGCTCTGTCGCCCAGGCTGGAGTGCAGTGGCCGGATCTCAGCTCACTGCAAGCTCCGCCTCCCGGGTTCACGCCATTCTCCTGCCTCAGCCTCCCAAGTAGCTGGGACTACAGGCGCCCGCCACTTCGCCCGGCTAGTTTTTTGTATTTTTTAGTAGAGACGGGGTTTCACCGTGTTAGCCAGGATGGTCTCGATCTCCTGACCTCGTGATCCGCCCGTCTCGGCCTCCCAAAGTGCTGGGATTACAGGCTTGAGCCACCGCGCCCGGCCTGGAAAATATTTTTACATGTATTATACTGATATCTTTTTTACTTTCTATACTTATGTGTACATTCCTATAATGTTATTTAAAACTATGCATTTATGAGTAAACATACATGTATTTCAGAGTTATACTGTAAATGTACCATAAGGCATATATCCATTTTCCATGAGTTATTTATGCAAAGAAAGGACCATGGATAAAAATTTTTTAGCATTGGCCGGGCACTGTGGCTCAAGCCTGTAATCCCAGCACTTTGGGAGGCCGAGACGGGTGGATCACGAGGTCAGGAGATCGAGACCATCCTGGCTAACACGGTGAAACCCCGTCTCTACTAAGAAATACAAAAAACTAGCCGGGCGAGGTGGCGGGCGCCTGTAGTCCCAGCTACTCGGGAGGCTGAGGCAGGAGAATGGTGTGAACCCGGGAGGCGGAGCTTGCAGTGAGCTGAGATCCGGCCACTGCACTCCAGCCTGGGCGACAGAGCGAGACTCCGTCTCAAAAAAAAAAAAAAAAAAAAATTTTTTTAGCATTATATCAATTTTCCTGTTGGTCACTATTTCTGTAATGGGTTCTTGGGGAGATTAGAATCTCCAGGATGATTTTTCAAACTCACATATCCAGGTATGTTAGTGCCCCTTACTGAAGCACTTGTAGTTTGTTAAAGTTTCCCAAACAATCTTGAATTTTTTTTTTTCTCCTTCCTCCTTATCCACTTATTTCACTTGAGAACCATTACTCTCTTTTAAGCTATCCAGATCTATGTCCTTAATCTAGCAGTAATTTATCAAAAACCCATATGATAAGAAAATTATTCTATAATAGTGTTGGTAAAGAAAAGACTAAAATAGAAAAAAAATGCAGACAATTGATTGGCTAATGAGGTGGGTGATGCCAGATGCAAGACTGCTGAGCCTACCACAGGAGCAAGAGAGAGGACATGCATTCCATCTTAAGGCATCTATGAGCCCATGTGGACACCATGAGCAAAACTCACCCTCCCGTGTTGAAAAAGTTTATAGACAAGAAGTTATCATTGAAATTAAATGGTGGCCGCCGTCCAAGAATATTGTGGGGATTTGATCCCTTTATGAATCTTGTGATAGATGAGTGTGTGGAGATGGCAACCAGTGGGCAACAGAACAATATTGGGATAGTGGTAATACAATGAAAGAGTATCATGTTAGAAACCTTGAAACAAGTATAAATGATGGCTGTTCAGCATAGAAATCCATGTCCCCTCTCCAAAGAGCCTGTTTTACTATGATGTAAAAATTAGATCATGTACATTTTTTTTTTCTTTTTTTTTGAGACAGAGTCTCGCTGTGTCGCCCAGGCTGGAGTGCAGTGGCCGGATCTCAGCTCACTGCAAGCTCTGCCTCCCGGGTTTTTACGCCATTCTCCTGCCTCAGCCTCCCGAGTAGCCGGGACTACAGGTGCCCGCCACCTCGCCCGGCTAGTTTTTTGTATTTTTTTAGTAGAGACGGGGTTTCACCGTGTTAGCCAGGATGGTCTCGAACTCCTGACCTCGTGATCCGCCCGTCTCGGCCTCCCAAAGTGCTGGGATTACAGGCTTGAGCCACCGCGCCCGGCCATGTACATTTTTATATCGGACTTTTTTTTTTTTTTTTTTGAGACGGAGTCTCGCTCTGTTGCCAGGCTGGAGTGCAGTGGCGCGGTCTCGGCTCACTGCAACCTCCACCTCCTGGGTTCAAGCGATTCTCCTGCTTCAGCTTCCCAAGTAACTGGGATTACAGGCACTCGCCACCACACCCGGCTAATTTTTGTATTTTTAGTAGAGATGGGGTTTCACCATGTTGGCCAGGCTGGTCTTGAACTCCTGACCTTGTGATCCACCCACCTCTGCCTCCCAAAGTGCTGGGAAAATTACGAAATATGAAAATTAGCTGGGTGTGGTGGCAGGCATCTGTAATCCCAGTTACTTGGGAGGTTGAGGCAGGAGAATCACTTGAACCTGGGAGGCAGAGGTTGTAGTGAGCAGAGATCGCACCATTGCATTCCAACCTGGGCAACAGGAGCGACACTCTGTCTCCAAAAAAAAAAAAAAATTTGTTAGATAAACTTGTAATAGTCAAAAAAAGAAAGTTTAAAATAAAAATAGGATTTCATTTTCAGTTATGTGAACCATAATAGATAAATGAATCAAAAGAATCATTTGTCAAGTCATAGTTATTACCATGAATTTGACATCAGTTAAGTATTAAGACCTAGCTTTTTTTTTTTTTTTTTTTTTTTTTAAGACAGAGCCTCACCCTGTCACCCAGGCTAGAGTGCAGTGGTGTGATCTTGGCTCACTGCAACCTACCCTCCGGGCTCAAGTGATCCTCCCACCTCAGCCTCCCGAGTAGCTGGGACTAGAGGCACATGTCACCACGCCTGGCTAATTTTTTATATTTTTTGTAGAGACAAGGTCTTACTATATTGCCCAGGCAATTTTTAAATTTTTTGTAGAAACAGAGTATCACTATGTTGCCCAGGCTTGTTTCAAATCCCTGGTCTCAAACAATCCTCCTGCCTTGACATCCCAAAGTGCTGGGATTACAGGTGCGAGCCACCATGCCTGGCCAGCATAAGTTTTTTTAATAGTTTCAAATAAATGCAGGGCTAACATGGCCAGGAAAGCCTGAAGCACAAAGCAGAGAAATAGACTAGGTAGTATGGAAAAGACAAACAAACCTGGCTTTGCCACTTATAACTATAAGGGATCTTGAGCAGGTTTCCTGTAGGCTATAGAAATTTCATCTATAAAGGAAGGAAGGTTGAGTCATTAGATAAGCATCCAACTTTCCTTGGACTATAAAATTCCCCTACATTCATTATAAAATAACCAAGTTAATATTAATAATTTTGATTTATCAGTGCAGAGCTCGTTTGTCACACAGGGACTTCAGTAAGCTGTTGAGGAGGTTTGAGATTTAGTATTAGATCTCACCCTTAGTAGCCCTTCTTTAAAAGTTCAATCTGATCATAGGCTGACTAGATTCAGTCAAGTGCTTCCATTTAAAGAAGGAAACCTCACTGTTTTTTGTTCTTGTTTTTCCTGGGAACGATTATTTTCTTCTGGTTTGAAGTACGAATTATGGTAGGACCAAAGAATGTGCTTTTCCACCATTGAGTCTTCAAGAAGCTCGGAAAGCAGGGGATCCAACTAAATTTCCTCTGAATTGCCTTCTGTGTGCAGGATTCCAGAAGTGTAGCTAGAAGGTGAACAGTAAATAAAGAGTCTTCAAATGACTGAGTACTGGTGATTGGGTGCTTAACATGTGACCTTGGGCAAGCCCCTTCCCCTTTCTGGGCCCCAGTTTTTGTTTCTGTGGATGACAGAATTGGGACTAGAGCAACTACATTCCTTCTGGTGCTCACATTCTAACCAATATGATTCCTCAATCCAAAAGGAAGAAATGCTCCATTCTTCCCTTAGTCATCTGAATTAATTAGCTACATAATTGGCATAGCCTAGATTTTATTTGGCTTGGCTCACTCACCTGGGTGATGGATGGATCTTTGAGAATACAGCCCTCTTAGTGCCCTGGAGATACTCTGAAAGGGTGGGATGTAGTCCTTGAACTGAATCTTTAGACCTAAGGCATACTGCAAACAAATATTCGTGAGAGTAGGTTGTGGGTATGTTTTCTTTTTTAACTTTAGTTAATACAAAGGAAGTAAAGGTCTTGCTTTGGCTAGTATGAAGTACCAGGAATAAGAGAATGTGACGTGTGCTGCTGTTCACAAATTATATCTCCTCATAGAGGCTTCCATTTTAATATGCTGAGTCTTGGGAAAAAAAAATAGAGAAAGGTGACCTGCCTTAAATGAATATAAACATGAAGAAAAACTCTCAAGTTTGGCAAATGTGAACAGGTACCTGTGGAACCAAAGACCTATTGGGAAAAAGTTATCTGTTGGGTTGGAACAGGCACAGGCTAGAGCAGTGCTGCAGGTAGAGCCTGCTGCAAGCAAGGGAGACAAAACAAGCTAGAGTTTGGTGGCCATCCTGAGAGAGCCACTGACCAGTGTGTGTGCTTTCAGTGCCAGCTCCTGGCAGCATCTAATGTGAGAAGTAGAGCTACTTACAGTTGTCTGGGGAAGTAGTATCAGAGGGAAAAGAGAGTTGGCACATGCCTGTAGTCCCAGCTACTTGGGAAGCTGAAGTGGGAGGATGATGAGTTTGAGCCCAGCCCGGGCAAAATAGTAAGACCCAGCCAGGTGCAGTGGCTCACACCTGTAGTCCCAGCACTTTGGGAGGCCAAGGTGGGCAGATCACCTGAGAGTCTGGAGTTTGAGACCAGCCTGGCCAACATGGTGAAACCCTGTCTGTACTAAAAATAGAAAAATTGGCTGGGCATGGTGGCATGTGCCTGTAATCCTAGCTACTTGAGGGGCTGATGCAGGAGAATAGCTTGAACCCAGGAGACGGAGGTTGCAGTGAGCCAAGGATAGCGCCACTGCACTCCAGCCTGGGCAACAGAGTGAGACTCTGTCTCAAAAAATAAAAAGAAAAAAAAAAAAAAAGAAAAAAAGAGGAGGAAAGGAGAGCAAGGCCATGGGCAACTGAGACTATCTTCAAAGAGGGAACTGGAGTTCCTTTCCTGGAATTCTTGAGACTGAGCCCTAAGGAAAAGGCAGCAGCCACAAATGGCTTACCCTTACTCAAAACTTCACTTTTTTTTTTTTTTTGAGACGGCATCTCACTCTGTCACCAGGCTGGAGTGCAGTGGCACAATCTTGGTTCACTGCAACCTCTGCCTCCCAGGTTCAAGCGATTCTCCTGCCTCAGCCTCCCAAGTAGCTGGGACTATAGGTGTGCGCCACCATGCCCTGCAAATTTTTGTATTTTTGGTAGAGGTGGGGTTTCACTGCGTTGGCCAGGATGGTCTCTATCTGACCTTGTGATCCGTCCGCCTTGGCCTCTCAAAGTGCTGGAATTACAAGCGTTAGCCACTGCACCCAGTCCAAAACTTCACTTTTAAAACTGCTTGGTGGGGCACGGTGGCTCACGCCTATAATCCCAGCACTTTGGGAGGCCGAGGCGGGTGAATCACTTAAGGCCAGGAGTTCAAGACCAGCCTGGCCAGCATGGTGAAACTCCATCTCTCCTAATACAAAAATTAGCTGGGCGTGGTGGTGCACATCTATAATCCCAGCTACTCAGGAGGCTGAGGCACGAGAATCACTTAAACCGGGTTGCGGAGGTTGTAGTGAGCTGAGGTGGTGCCACTGCCCTCCAGCCTGAGTGACACAGCAAGAGTCCGACTCAAAACAAAGAAAGAAAACTTTACTTGATTAATCACCAGTCCATTTCTTTTTGGGATTTAAATATGGACCCTCCCTCAGAGCATCTCTGCTAGGGAAGTTAGCAAAGTTGTTTGGATTACAATCACATATCCCAAATGCCAAATGTTATAAGTCTAAGATTATTCATTGCAGCATTGTTTATAATAATGAACAATTGGGGTCCAGGCGTGTGGTAGCTCACGCCTGTAATCCCAGCACTTTGGGAGGCCAAGGCGGGTGGATCAGTTGAGGCCAGGAGTTCAAGACCAGCTTGGCCAACATGGAGAAACTCCATCTCTACTAAAAATACAAAAATTAGATGGGTGTGGTGGCCTGTGCCTGTAATCCCAGCTACTTGGGAGGTTGAGACAGGAGAACAGCTTGAACCCAGAAAGTGGAGGTTGCAGTGAGCCGAGATTGATCCACTGTATTCCAGCCTGGGAAACAGAGCTAGACTCTCTCAAAAAAAAAAAAAAAAAAAAAAAAAAAAAGACCAGGCGCAATAGCTCAAGCCTGTAATCTCAACACTTTGGGAGACCAAGGCAGGCAGATCACCCTAGGTCAGGAGTTCAAGACCAGCCTGGCCAACATGGTAAAACCCCATCTCTACTAAAAATAGAAAAATTAGCTGAGCGTGGTGGCAGGCGTCTGTAGTCCCAGCTACTTGGGAGGCTGAGGCAGGAGAATTGCTTGAACCCCGGGGGGGCAGAGGTTGCAGTGAGCCGAGATGACACCACTACACTCAAGCCTGGGCAACAGTGTCAGACTCTGTCTCAGAAAAAGAAAAATTGAAAGATTGGTAATAACCTAAATGCCTACTAATATAGGGCCAACTGGTTAAATAAATTATGGTGCATACTTGCAATACAATATTAGGTAACCATTAAAAAGAATGAGGCAGTTCTTTTCAACTGGAGAAAGTCCACGTAAATCACAGAATTATAGAATGCTCAGAGCTGAAGTGATCTTAAAGATTAGCTAGTTCAACCTCCTACAAGAAACAAGGAAAATGATTTACCTAAGATCATACAGTCAGGGATGAGGCCATAATCCAGGTATTCTGGTATCTATTCCAATGCTGCTTCTACAAGGGGATGCCTTCTCTCCCATATTATTCTTTGAGATACTGAGGAATGCAAGGCTTTTTATGCCTCTACCGTATTGAAAATCAGGATGAAGGAAGCTCACAGTAGAAATACACTTGCTTATCCCATATGTTTTGTGTTTCCCTTGTGTCTTAAAAATTTAAAACTCTGGCCGGGCGCGGTACTCACGCCTATAATCCCAGCACTTTAAGAGGCTGAGGCAGGCGGATCACCTGAGGTTGAGAGTTTGAGACCATCCTGACCAACATGACCATAGAGATCCTGACCATCTCTACCAAAAATACAAAATTAGCTAGGCGTGGTGGTGCATGCCTATAATCCCAGGTGCTCAGGAGGCTGAGGCAGGAGAATCACTTGAACCCGGGAGGCAGAGTTTGCGGTGAGCCGAGATTGCCCCATTGCACTCCAGTCTAGGCAACAAAAGCAAAACTCTCTCTCACCAAAAAAAAAAAAATTGAAAGTCTGCCTGTCTCTCTTAACCGCACAAAATATAATGTCTGTAGAACTTGGTCTATTTGGGGCAGGCCAGACTAGCTGATGCACTAGAGCAGAAAGTCCCATAGAAGTTTTCCCTAGAAGCAGACAGATGGTTCTCCTGGGACAATGTTGAACATTTACTATAGGATGGAGAATATTATTTATAAATAATATTTCTGTTGAGATGGAGTTTCTCTCTTGTTCCCCAGGCTGGAGTGCAATGGCGCGGTCTCAACTCACTGCAACCTCTGCCTCCTGGTTCAAGTGATTCTCCTGCCTCAGCCTCCCAAGTAGCTGGGATTATAGGCGCCTGCCACCATGCCCAGCTATTTTTTTTATTGTTTTAGTAGAAATGGAGTTTCACCATGTTGGCCAAGCTGGTCTCGAACTCTTGAACTCAGGTCTCGATCTGCCTGCCTCGGCCTCCCAAAGTGCTGGGATTACCTGATCTATAAATAATATTTCTGACCTATAAATAATATTTCTAAACAAGAAATTTCCCTGAAACTTTTTGGCTCTCGGTATTAGGTATTAGGAAAGCCTAATACCCTCAAAAACCTCAGATGTTCATTCCACATTAGCTATATGCCTGTGTTGCTTCAAATTAATTTGAGGGAGGAAGAGGTAATTTTCCATTCACCAGACAGCAGCTCACTTCTACATGTCGTCTACTCCTACATTCTCCTATCACATTGTGGATGTGAGGAATTTCCAAGATGTTAGTTTGGCTGTCATGTGTGCTCATTGATTTATATAGCTTCTGACACCAGTATGTATTTGCAAGCCCCAAATTCACATAAGGACTCATATTTTTATTTCTGAAAAATGTTTCTATGAGTAGATACCTGCTTTTAATCTGACATCCATCTGTTGTCTCTGGTTAGGTGTTCACAAACTATCAAAAAATAGATAAGAAAAATACCTGATTAGAATAAACCATCTGCCATTTTTCCTTCCATGCTGAAGAATTAAGCATCTGACTGTAATATGGTTTGATAAAGGAGGGTTGAGTTTGATAAAGGAGGGTTGAGGTTGATTTAAAAAAAAATTCAATTATAATAGATATCAGAGCCATCCAACATAGTTTAAAATCTATAAGAATTAGACCTAATCCTAACAATTACATAGTTTATGTAAGTGCAAAGTACTTGTATATAGGGGTAAAATCCTCTCATCTCTTTTCTGATCCTAGAGCAATAAGCTATACAAGAAAACTTGCTTGAATCAGGTTCCTGTGTTCATGTATCATCTGTCTAACCAACACATGCTGTAGATAGAGTCTTCCAGGATTGGCAGCTGAGGGGGTTTTCAAACTGTGGGCTTTGGAGACCTCAGTGTGTTAAGAAACAGGAAGGTGAGGAGGTGTTATTTCATACAGGAAGGCCTCACCTAAACTGACCAACATTGACTTCCAGGCTTCTGTGGGAATTAAAGCCTTGTAGGTATTAAAATAATGATGGATGTTCCCTATTATAGGAAGCTGGAGACAACAGCCAGTTCTGCTGGAGGAACCTCTTTTCCTGCATCAACCTCCTGAGGCTGCTCAATAAACTGACCAAATGGAAACATTCCCGGACCATGGTGAGTGTGGTTTTACATCATGGAGTTGTCCATCTGACTGAATTTTTAAAAGATCACTAGTAAATTTTTGTGTGCTGCCTGGTTTGTGATCTCCATATATAGACATTGAATGCTGCATGAGATTTAGCATCTTATAATTCTGGGCACTTATTCTATATTAGATGATTACCTATCAGTCCATTTCTTTTCAGGGGTCCCAATCTCAGACCCTCCCTCAGGGCAACTCTAGCAGGGAAACTAGCAATGTTGTTTGGATTACACACATTCCCAAATGACACAAGTGCAAGGTTTATCATTGCAACATTGTTTATAATAATGAAAGCTTGGCTGGGTGCGGTGGCTCATGCCTGTAATCCCAGCACTTTGGGAGGAAGAGACAGGCAGATAACAAGGTCAGGAGTTCGAGACCAGCCTGACCAACATAGCGAAACCCCATCTCTACTAAAAATACAAAAAGCCAGGAATGGTGGCAGGCACCTGTAATTCCAGCTACTCAGGAGGCTGAGGCAGGAGAATCACTTGAACCTGGGAGGCAGAGGTTGCAGTGAGCTGAGATCATGCCACTGCACTCCCGCCTGGGCGACAGAGCGAGACTCCGTCTCAAAAAAATAATAATAATAATGAAAGCTTGGAAACAAGCTAAATGCTCATTAAGCAGGACCAACTGGTTAAATAAATGATGGTATGTCCTTATAATAGAATGTTATGCAATCATTAAAAAGAATGAGCAGCCAGGCTCAGAGGTGCATGCCTGTAATCCCAGCACTTTGGGAGGCTGAGGCAGCACGATGGCTTGAGCCCAAGAGTTTGAGACCAGCCTGGGCAACATGGTAAGACCCCATCTCTATTCAACAAAAGTAAAAGAATGAGGCAGTCCTATACTGATATGGAATGATTTTCAAAATATATTCAATAAAAAAAAACAGGTAAAGAACAGTGTGGCAGGATATGTAGTTGGCTACCATTTGTGTTAAAAAACAGAAATAGGCTGGGTGTGATGGCCCATGCCTGTAATCCCAGCACTGTGGAAGGATCACTTGAGGTCAGGAGTTTGAGACCAACCTGACCAACATGATGAAACCCCATCTCTACTAAAATTAGCTGGGTGTGGTGGCGGGCGCCTGTACTCAGGGGAGGCTGAGACAGGAGAATCGCTTGAACCCAGGAGGCGGAGGTTGCAGTGAACCGAGATTGCACCACTGCACTCCAGCCTGGGCAACAGAGTGAGACTCCATCTTCAAAACAAAACAAAAAAATATAAGTAATGTATGCATACATAGAATTATCTCCAGAAAATAAAAAACTGTGACAGTGGAATTGATATGTGTGGCTCACAAAATTTTCTTTTCATTTTATACCATATGCTTTGAATATTGAAAACTTTGAATAATAAAATATGAATGGAATAGTTCTCTCTCTCTCTCTCTCTCTCTCTCTATATATATATATATATATATATATATATATAATTTTATTTTTTTGAGACGGAGTCTCACTCTGTCACCCAGACTGTAGTACAGTGGCATGATCTCAGCTCACTGCAACCTCCGCCTCCTGGGTTCAAGCAATTCACGTGCCTCAGCCTCCTTGGTAGCTGGGATAACAGGCCCATGCCACCATGCCTGGCTAATTTTTGTATTTTTAGTAGAGATGGGGTTTCATCATGTTGGCCAGGGTGGTGGGTGATCCCCTGGCTTCAGCCTCCCAAAGTGCTGGGATGACAGACATGAGCCACCGTGCCCAGCCCCCCTATATATTCTTGAAGATTAGATCTAGGTAGAGCCTGGATCATAGATCCCTGAAAGCTCCCCAGGGACTTCTGAGGCTAGCTAGGTTTGGTTTAATTTGTCTGTAAAGTGGAAATTCCAAGAAACGTTAGATATTTATCCCACCCCTCTTTCAATGAACAGATGCTGGTAGTGTTTAAATCGGCACCAATCTTAAAGCGGGCCCTCAAGGTCAAACAGGCCATGCTGCAACTTTATGTCCTAAAGCTGCTAAAGATACAGACCAAGTACCTGGGGCGCCAATGGAGGAAAAGCAACATGAAAACCATGTCAGCCATTTACCAGAAAGTGCGTCACCGCATGAACGATGACTGGGCTTACGGGAATGGTGAGTCTTCCCAAAGCTCTTGACTTCCTGGAGTTTCCTGGGGTTTAGACAAAACTAAATAAATATTTATCACTCCTCTTTTGGCATGAATTGTTACATATTTTAGATGAAAAAGTATGTGATTATAGGTCAGGCATTAATACACCAAACTTTAAGGTTATGCCTCAAATTCTAATATGTACCCTTGTCCTATGTAAATTACGAAAATCCATTTTATAAAACAAGTAAATGGAGAGATAATTGCCTTTCCAAAACATTCTTTTAAATGACAGCTTTCTCCAAAAGATTTTTTAAATTAAAACAATTTGTTATTATTACAAAGCAGTTAGGAAAAAAAAAGATAGAAAATATAAGCAAACATTTTACTATATTATATTTATGCTGTATTTGTACTATCCAGAAATTGCCACCATTAACATCTTATTGTATATTCCTCCAGATCTTTTTCTATACATATATATGCATATTTTATTAAAATGAAAGCAAGTTATGTATGCTATTTTGTAATTTTCTCTTTTAACATCATCTCTACCTTTTCATGTTAGTACATTTTCATTTCATCTAATGAAGTTCATATTCACAATTTTCTAGTTGTCCCAAAATGTACTTCATAGCGATTTTTCCAAGTCAGAATCCAATCTAGGACCACAGGTTACATGTGGTTGTTATACATATGTTAATTATTTTTGTTTTCTGGTTTTGTTTTTTTTTTTGAGAGAGAGGGTTGCTCTGTCACCCAGGCTGGAAAGCAGTGGCATGATAATGGCTCACTGCAGCCCCGACATCCTGGGCTCAAGTGATGTTCCCAGCTGCCAAGTAGCTGGGACTACAGATGCATACCACCACCACACCCAGCTAATTTTTAAATTTTTTTTGTAGAGATGGAGTCTCTCCCTATGTTGCCCAGGCTGGTCTTGAACTCCTGGACTCAAGGGATCCTCCTGCCCTGGCCTCCCAAAGTGCTGGGATTACAGGCATAAGCCACCGTGCTTGGCCTCTAGCAGTCTCCCCACACCCACCATTAATGCTAACTAATTGAAGACCTAGGCCAGTTGTCCTGCAAAAGGATTTCTCTGTTTTCTTCTTTGTGGTGGTATCTACTTTATTCCTCTATCTATGGTATTACCTGTAAACTTGAAGTTAAATCTAAAGGTTTGATGAATTCAGTTTAAACCTTTTTGGCTGTAGTATGTTCTAGGTAATCTTGGGAACTGTACATTGCCTTACCTCAGAAGGCAAGATATGATTGAACTACCAGAACTTGTAAGATTGATCAGAGTTTGGAAAAATTTGTTTTGGAGAGCTTTTTTATTGTTTTGTATTTGACGATTATTTCCTAAATTGTATTTGAGAATTTTTGGTAATGACTTGTCTTTGCTGGGTTTGTAACCTGCTTGAATTTTAAAGGATGATGCAGTAAAGAGTTCAGAGAACTCTACTTACTTACCTGGCAGGGAAAATACCATGATCATGAAGGTGGTTTTCCCAGGACAAGGCTTATCCATTTTACTCCAGATATGCTGACCCCTGCTATTCCTCCAAATGTGGGAAACTCAACTGCATAATTTGTGGTAGTGAGGTACTATCTTTTCACTAAAAAAGGGTTTAGAGAACTAAAGGAAACATATGATAGGCACATAACAAGCCAGGATGCAACTTCTGCTATAAGACATAAAGCACAATTATCTATTAAATTATTGTACATTTTTCAAACATGAAAATGTTTTATCCTGCAAATGGCACATCTGTTGTTGCTGCCATTATGAGCCCAAACTCACACTACACTTCCTTATGATAAACCCTTGCATGTGGGACATGAGAGATCTGGGAGATTTGTATCTTTAGCCCTGAAATAAGTGTCTAAGTGAATAGAAGCAAAACAGATTATCTGTTTTCTGTTTTTACCTGCATTGAAGCTGTCACCTCATCATCTTAAAATAAGCTGATATATAGATTTATCACATGCTGGAGGAGATTCCACAGAATCAGGAAAGTCTTCAGTAATTGGTCCATTCTGATTCTCCATGTTATACCCCTCTTGCCCCTTCCCATTCCTTGAGAGCTGGCTACTCCATTCAGATGGCACTCTCATCCCCTAGGGAAAGCTGCATAAAAGGAATTTAATTACCCTTTTGGGAAATATAATACATATAACTAGTAATACATAAAGCTAGTAAGAAAGGGAAATAATGAAAAGGAAATATGATAGAAGAAGTCCACCTCCCTCTGGGCCCTCATTTCCTTTCTCATAGGTAACCACTATTACTACTTTCTAGGCTACCCTTCCAAAGGTAATTTCTGCATATACAAGCTTATGCATGTGGGCATATGTGTATTTTTTAAACCTAAGTGTCAGCATGCTGTATACTTACTTTGTACATTGCTTTTCACACACACACACACAAAAAAAAAATTCTGAGCAGTTCCATTTTTGGAACCATGATCTATGGTAAGACAAGCAGTGTCTTGCATTAAATGTATTTTTCTTCCTCTCTTTCCAACACAGACATCGATGCCAGGCCATGGGACTTCCAAGCAGAAGAATGTACCTTGAGGGCCAACATTGAGGCTTTTAACAGCCGTCGGTATGACAGACCCCAGGACTCTGAATTTTCACCTGTGGATAACTGCTTGCAGAGTGTGCTGGGGCAGAGGTTGGATCTGCCTGAAGATTTCCACTATTCATATGAGCTCTGGCTCGAGAGAGAGGTGTTTTCACAGCCCATCTGTTGGGAGGAGCTTCTCCAGAATCACTAAGTTCTTGTCAACAAGCATCAATAGATGGAGGTCAGCTCCAATAAATGGTGCTCTGCCTACCCTTTCCATACAGACTTTGTTACCAGTTCTAGGAGTGCTTGCCACAGGAAGATCAGCCTAAGAACATCCAGTATTGTTCAGGGCTCTTCTGGGGGCTCTTGGTCCTAGAGATGGTGCAAGGGTGGGATCCTGAATCACAACAAAATGATCAACTTGCCCTGGGGTCAGTTGGGTGCCCAGTTGGCCTAGGAAATCTTTTGGTGGATCAGTCCTAGACAAGCTCTTTGGTAGGACCTCTTCCTGCTTTAGTCTTGGCTAGAACCAGGCTAGCCTTTGCTGGCTCTAAAAGAGGAAATTTGTTACAGCATTTGACCCATGGCATTCATCACAGATAGTGGGAGGTACAAGTCATAAAATAAGGAGAAAGTTTTCTTCTTGCTCACCCTGGATTCCTAGGACTTATCAGAGATTTGGAAAAACCAACTTTGAAATTAAGTTTGCATTTTAAATTTCAAATTTGGACAGCCTCTTTCTAAAATCATTAACTCTAAGATTATTTTAGAGCACCTGCACCTTCTTTGTGAAGGATGATGATTTACTATTCCCTCAATACTGCATGTTATAGAAAAGGGTGTTGTGTAAAGTGTTTTTTTCCTCATTCTGTAAGAGATCTATATTCAATGTGAAAATTATTTCCTTGTGTACTCTGTATAGGGCATGGAATGCTCTGCCATTTTTAAAGAGCCACAACCAATATGAAATATTCAGGTCCTTTCTAAGGATGTTTCGTATTTTTCTTAAATGACTCCAGTCTTAAAATGGCTGAGCACACTGCAGAAAATTATCCTTTTCATCCAATTCATTTTTTAAATGACAAGTTAACTACAGGAGGCTTTATTTATTCAGATGGTATGTCCACTTGTGCTCATGATCAATATATTTTTCTAATTGAAAAGAACAGTAAGAGCATCACAGCTTACCATTTTTCTTTTTCTCCAATGTTGATTAATGATTTTTTTCCCTTTTATTGCTAACAGTTTCAAAGTGTCATGTGGAGATTTAGCAATACTGTTTCTACCTAAAAGTATTGCACGTTTCATTGAAAATGTAAGAATTGATATACCAGCCTCTTTATATTTCTCTTTTATAGCAAAATCACATACTTCTCAAGACAAACAAAGTTTTTTAAAAAGTTTCTGATTTAGTTAGGATCATATGTTTTTGTTTTTGATTTTTGTGGGTTTTTGTTTTGTTTTGTTTTTTTGTTTTTTGTTTTTTTGAGACTGAGTTTCGCTCTTGTTGCCCAAGCTGGAGTGCAATGGCACAATCTCGGCTCACTGCAACCTCCGCCTCCCGGGTTGAAGTGATTCTCCTGCCTCAGCCTCCCAGGGAGCTGGGATTACAGGCACGCACCACCATGCCTGCTAAGTTTTTGTATTTTTAGTAGAAACAGGGTTTCACCATGTTAGCCAGGCTGATCTCAAACTCCTGACCCCAGGTGATCCGCCCGCCTCAGCCTCCCAGAGTGCTGGGATTACAGGCATGAGCCACCGTGCCCGGCCTCTTCAAGCTTTTTTTTTTTTTTTTTTTTTTTGAGACGGAGTCTCGCTCTGTCCCCCAGGCTGGAGTGCAGTGGCCAGATCTCAGCTCACTGCAAGCTCCGCCTCCTGGGTTCACGCCATTCTCCTGCCTCAGCCTCCCGAGTAGCTGGGACTACAGGCGCCCGCCACCGCTCCCGGCTAATTTTTGTATTTTTTTAGTAGAGACGGGGTTTCACGTGTTAGCCACGATGGTCTCGATCTCCTGACCTCGTGATCCACCCGTCTCGGCCTCCCAAAGTGCTGGGATTACAGGCTTGAGCCACCGCGCCCAGCCTCTTCAAGCTTTTTTACTATAAATGTTGCCCCTCTCCCCCAACTTAGTCACTACTGAATCTTTTTGTGATGGCACCAGGTCACTTTATGCTGGGAGATCTAGTCAAAATTTGTTTATTTACTCTGCCCCTTGTCAACCACAGTATAATTTGGAGGACATGAATAAAATACTTGACAGTATCCAAGGGAGCGATACCAAAATCTAATAGGTAAATTTTGGATTTTACTTCTTTGTGCTTTAAAGTACCAGGATTTCTGTCTTTATGGATAGGTCTTGGAGAATGTAAGTAATGGATGAAACTTTTTTAAATAATTTGTAAATTTTACCTAAGTAGGAGAGTAGTCCTTATTGCAACCAAAATAATTTACTGAGCATGACTCCTGTAAATTAATCTACAGTCAGACTAGTATGATTTTAATATGATTTGAGTAAAAAGATAATTTTCAAGGAAAGAGTAATCATCCATCAATTTCTTTTAAAGCCAGATAGTATTCAATTTATGTCAAGAACAAAGAAGTTGCCCTTTTAAAAGCATGTACATGAATGCTTTTTGAGGCACAGAAGTGTGCTAAGCTTTAACATTTTGTATTTATTTACAACTCTTCTCTAAGGGAAGGTTACTTCTCAGTGCAGATGGAGAAACTGAAGCATTAAGGATAAATGATTAGTTCTCAATCACATCATTTTTTCACAGATTTGCTGGGACTAGCTTTCAGGTATTGACAGCCAGCCCCATATATTAAGGTAACCAGGCTGAATCTCCCTATTTAAGAATCCATGTATGTGGTTAGGAATAAATTCAAATTCACCAGTCTCCAATGGTGATTACTTTTACTACATAGAGAAACATTATTTGAATGACTTATAGAGGATTTTTATTTGTGAATATTTCAGTAAAGTTTGGGTTGATTGTTGATAACACTGTTCATCTACTGAAGCACTTTAATAAAAATAAAATGAACTGGAATTAGAAATTTGGTGTTTAAATTCTTCAACACAAGAGAACCTCAAAGTCAGATATAGAAAGGAAGGATATAGGCCAGGCGCAATGGCTCATGCCTGTAATCCCAGCACTCTGGGAGGCCAAGGCGGGTGGATCACCTGAGGTCAGGAGTTCGAGACCAGCCTGACCAATGTGGTGAAACCCCGTCTCTACTAAAAATACAAAATTAGCCAGGCGTGGTGGCGCATGCCTGTAATCCCAGCTACTGGGAGGCTGAGACAGGAGAACTGCTTCAATCCAGGAGGCGGAGTTTGCAGTGAGCCAAGATCGCGCCACTGCACTCCAGCCTGGGCGACAAGAATGAAACTCTATCTCAAAAATAAAGAAGGATATAATAAAGTTAGTATATAAAATATTATTTTACCCCCAGAGTGTTCCCTGAGGATAGACTATGACAAGCAATAACTCCAGATCTTAGTGACTTTTGACAAATGTTTCTTGTTCACGGGTCTGGGAGTCAGCCGCAGCTCTGCTCGACTCAGCTTGGCTTGCTTGGCTTGGCTCTGCTCCACAGTCATCTTTTTTTTTTTCTTTTTTTTTTTTTTTGAGACAGAGTCTCACTCTGTCGCCCAGGCTAGATTGCAGTGGCGCTGTCTCGGCTCACTGCAAGCTGTGCCTCCCAGGGTCATGCCATTCTCCTGCCTCAGCCTCCCAAGTAGCTGGGACTACAGGTGCCCGCCACCACTAATTTTTTGTATTTTTTAGTAGAGACAAGGTTTCACCGTGTTAGCCAGGATAGTCTTGATCTCCTGACCTCGTGATCCACCCACCTCGGCCTCCCAAAGTGCTGGGATTACAGCACAGTCTTCTTTTTCTGGCACTAGACTGATGGAATAGCCCCTACTTGGGACATACACTTTTTATAGTGAAGAGCAGGAGCAAGAGACAAACCATACCATGCAAGCACATTCAAAGCTCTTGCTTGAATATGGTGTAAATCAAATTGTTCATATACCATTGACCAAAGTAAATCATGTGGACAAGCCTAACATGAGACTGGAGAAGCATACTCTACCTACAGAGTGGTAAACACGGGTGGTATAATACTCTCATAGTAGAGAAAGTGAATTGGTCATGAATATCTGCTCCTATATTACACATAACACACAGCCCCTCCTCAAGGAAGACCAAAAATCTTATCCAGTCATGTGAGACCTAAATTCTAGGATCTCATCTAGATGAAGGTGTAGATGAAGTGTTTCTTGATCCCGTGACTTGTTAACTTAAACAACAAGATATGTCTACCTAAAATGAACAACAGAGACCAACTCTCCAAAGCAGAGTTTATTTGGGAATAGCAGGGGATTGCAATCTGGGATATGTGTGCTATAGCTGACCACAGGCTCATCCAAAGGGGTTGTGGCAAAGGGGAAGCTTTTAAAAACAAAAAGTCCACATAAACTGTTTTGAAACAAAGACCATTGTTGCAGGAGTTTGTTGCAGGAGTTGGCAGTAGCTCATGGGTGGAGACATTGATTGTTAGGTGAGTATCCTTGTGTAAGTGGCTTATCTAGAATACTGTGGTTTTGAGGACTTTTTTGCATAGTTCCCATCACAGGCATACTCAAATGAGGGCCCCTCCTCCATGACTTCAAGTCCATTTTGTTTGTTAGAGTTTGACATTAGTGACTCCATTTTGATAATTTCACAGTTAATGCATTGTGGTGATCATTTCACAATGTATACGTATATCAAAACATCAAGTTGTACTCCTTAATTATATAAAATTTTTGTCACTTTGATATCCAGGCTACATGAAGTATAAACCTATGTGAAGTATAAAACTTGCCACACTGGGACTCTGGGAACATTGGTGATAAGTGTGTGTTTAGGGTGGTTTGTAGGGGCAAAGAAAGTCTTGACATTATTTCAGAAATCCTAGGTACACCAATTAACATCTGCTTTACCTACAATAATAGGTCCAGGTCAGACTTTTTGATAATAGTGTTAAGTGTCATAGAATGTTTTCTGTAGTAAAAGAATGTTTTACAAAATACAGAATTTGCTATAAACATTTGTGAAACACCCAGTAGATTCTTTAGCAGCTGGTACTATTCTGACGTATGGTTAATGCTAACATATACAGTTGGCCTTCCACGTCCATGGGTTCCACATCCATGGATTCAACCATTGTGGATCAAAAATATTTTTTAAAGTTGCTTGTGAGGCCAGGCGTGGTGGCTTATGCCTGTAATCCCAACACTTTGGGAGCCCGAGATGGGCAGATCAACTGAGGTCAGGAGTTCAAGACCAGCCTGGCCAATATGGTGAAACTCCGTCTCTACTAAAAATACAAAAATTAGCCAGGCATGGTGGCTCATGCCTGTAATCCCAGCTACTCTAGAGTCTGAGGCACGAGAATCGCTGGGAGACGGAGGTTGTAGTGAGCCGAGATCATACCATCGCACTCCAGCCTGGTCGACAGTGAGACTCCGTCTCAAAAAAAAAAAAAAAGAAAATTGCTTGTGTACTGAACATGTAGAGTCTTTTTTTTCTTGTCATTATTCCCTAAACAATACAGTAAAACAAGTATTTACATAGCATTCACATAATATTAGGTATTATAAGTAATTTAGAGATTATTTAAAATATACAGGAAGATGCACATAGTTATATGCAAATACTACCTACCATTTTATATCAAGGACTTGAGCATCCAAGGATTTTGGTATCCTTAGGAGGTCCTGGAACCAATCCCTCACAGATACTGAGGGACAACTATATTGTCTTCGTCTGTTTTCTGTTATAAGACTACCAGAAATTGCATAATTTTATATAAACAATAGAAATTTATATGGTTTACAGTTCTGGAGGTTGAGAAGTCCAAGAGCATGGTGCTGGTATCTGGTGAAGGCCTTTATGCTGCATCATCCCATGGCAGAAGGCAGAAAGGCAAGATAGCACACTAGACTGAACTAGGAAAAGGGGGACAAACTCATCCTTTTATCAAGAACCCACTCCTGAGAGAATCAACCTATTCCCACAATAACTCCATCAATCCCTTCATGATTGCAGCATCTTCATGATCTAATGACTTCTTAAAGGCCCCACTTCTCAACATGATTGTGTTGGGAATTATGCTTCCAACACACAAACTTTGGGAGACATATTCAAACCATAGCACTTCTTTTTTTTTTTTTTTTTTTTTTTTGAGACGGAGTTTCGCTCTTGTCCCCCAGGCTGGAGTACAATGGTGTGACCTTGGCTTACTACAACCTCTGCCTCCCAGATTCAAGCAATTCTCCTGCCTCAGCCTCCCAAGTAGCTGGGATTACAGGCATGCGCCACCATGCCCGGCCATAGCACAAATTTTATATGATGTTTTTTGACATTAGAGACCTCAAAAAGACATTTGAGAGTAAAAATGGCTACAGTATGATTTTATTATCTATATATTAAATATAAACTTTATCTGCCTCTGAGTCTCCTCCTTTCCCATTTTCTCTGAACGAAAAAAAAAAAACTAGAATGAAGAGAATAATTTACCTCCCTTATCTCACCACTTAACACAGATTGTTTATATGGTGGTGATTTAACAACATAAGGAAATGTGTAATCTCTAAAACAGAGTAGAACAAATAGATCAAAGCTCTATTAATATTGGTAAAGCATTGTAACAACATGCAAATTATTTCTGGAAATGTTGGTATAGGTAAGTCCCTCGTGTGTTTGGAAAACACATGAGTTACCCTTACAGCTCATATGTTTTTATTTTTCCAATAGTGAATTTTCAGTAACCTCTGGTATTCCATTAGAATTGCTGGTCTGGGGCCAGGTGCGGTGGCTCACGCCTGTAATCCCAGCACTTTGGGAGGCTGAGGCGGGTGGATCACAAGGTCAGGAAATCGAGACCATCCTGGCTAATACGGTGAAACCCCGTCTCTACTAAAAATACAAAAAATTAGCCAGGTGTGGTGGCGGACGCCTGTAGTCCCAGCTACTCAGGAGGCTGAGGCAGGAGAATGGCGTGAACCCAGGAGGCGCAGCTTGCAGTGAGCCGAGATCGCGCCACTGCACTCCAGCCTAGGCAACACTCTGTCTCAAAAAAAAAAAAAAAAAAAAAAAAATAGAATTGCTGGTCTGGAAAGTTTATATAAGTCCTGAGCACCTTATACCTTCAAACACCTTTCTAAGTGAATGACTTCTCTAAATATTTGCCTATTCTAATATTCTCCTTAAAATGTTAAACCTTAATACTTGCAAACAAATTATCCTGCAGAAATATGTTGAAATGGGCTGTTTATGTTCTCCCCAAAATACATATGTTGAAATGCTAACCCCAGCCGGGCGTGGTAGCTCACGCCTGAATTCACAGCACTTTGGGAGGCTGAGGCAGGTGGATCACCAGAGGTCAGGAGTTCTAGACCAGCCTGGCCAACCATGGTAAAACCCCATCTCTACTGAAAATGCAAAAATTAGCCAGGTGTGGTGGCAAGTGCTTGTAATCCCAGCTACTCGAGGGGCTGAGGCAGGAGAATCACTTGAACCCGGGAGGCAGAGGTTGCAGTGAGAGCCAAGATCACGCCATCATACTCCCCTGGGGGATAAGAGTGAGACTTCATCTCAAAAAAAAAAAAGAAATGCTAACCCCTAAGTTGACAGTATTAGGAGGTGGGGCCTTTGGGGGATGATTAGGCCATAGGGACAGAGCTCTCATGAATGGGAACAGTACCCTTTTGAAAGTGGCCCAAGAAAGACCTTTAATCCCTTCCACCATGTAATGACACACCAAGAAAGCACCACCTATAAGCCAGAAAGCAGACCATCATGAGACACTGAATCTGCCTTGATCTTGGACTTCCCAGCTTCCAGAACTGAGAGAAATAAACTTCTGTTGTTGATAAGCTACCCAGTTTATGGTATTTTATTATAGCAACCTGAAGAGACTAAGACATGTTCTTGAGCTGAAAGGGATCTGAGGTTACCGAAGCCAGTCTCCATCCAATGCAGGAATTCCTTTACTAGCATCCCCTAGGTGCTTATCTAGCCTCTAATATTTTTACTGACAAGAACCTTACTACTTCACACTTTCATTAGTAACAACTGAACTGTCTATGACAGAATTAAGTGACTCAATACAATACTATCTTTTGGTATTATTTGGGCCAGAAGAACCATGATTACATTTACGGAATCCAGAAACCAAACTTTAGCTCTTAGTTGCACTTTCTTCCCCACTGTATTAGTTTCCTAAGGCTGCTATAACAAGTTAGCAGAAACTAGTGGCTTAAAACAATAGAAACTTGGCCAGGCACGGTGGCTCACGCCTGTAATCCCAGCACTTTGGGAGGCTGAGGTGGGCGGATCACGTGAGGTTGGGAGTTCGAGACCAGCCTGACCAACATGGAGAAACCCCGTCTCTACTAAAAATACAAAATTAGCCAGGCGTGATGGCGCGTGCCTGTAATCCCAGCTACTTGAGAGGCTGAGGCAGGAGAATCACTTGAACCTGAGAGGTGGAGGTGGCGGTGAGCCAAGATCACGCCATTGGACTCCAGCCTGGGCAACAAGAGTGAAACTCCATCTCAAAAAACAACAACAACAACTAAAAACAAAAACAAAACAAACCAGTAGAAACTTATTCTCTCTCTCTCACACGCTCTCTTTTTTTTTTTTTTTTTTTTTTAATGAGACAGAGTCTCACTCTGTCGCCCAGGCTGGAGTATAGTGGCACAATCTCAGCTAACTGTAACCTCCACCTCTTGGCTTCAAGCGATTCTCCTGCCTCAGCCTCCCAAGTAGCTGGGATTACAGGTGCCTGCCACTACGCCCGGCTAATTGTATCTATTTTTAGTAGAGACGGGGTTTCACCATGTTGGCCAGGCTGGTCTTGAACTCTTGACCTCGTGATTTTCCCACCTTGGCCTCCCAAAGCGTTGGGATTACAGGCATGAGCCACCGTGCCCGGCCAATTATTCTCTCTCACAGTGTGGAAGCCAGGTGCCTGAAGTCAGGTGTCATTAGGAAGGTGCTCCCTCAAAAGATGGGAGAATCTGTTCCCTGCCTCTTCCAGCTTCTGGGGGCTCTGGGAATTCCTGGGCTTATGGTACATCACTCCAGTCTCTGCCTCTGTGGTCACAATTCTTCCTCCCCTTCTCCCTCAAAACTCCCTCTGCTTCTCTCTCATAGAGATGCCTGTGATTGTATTTAGGGCCCCCTTGGATGATCCTCCTCTAAAGATCCTGAACCCAATCACAGCTTTGGCCATATAAGGTAATATTCAGTTTCCTGGGATTCAAATGTGTAAAAATCTTTTTTGGAGCCACCATTCAACCCACTTTACCCACTAACACTCATCAAAAATCTAACAAATAGCAACACTGATTCACTTACTCCCTCTCTGTCATCATTAGTAGTGTAAGGCAAGTCCCAGAAGTTATTTTTAATTGAAAAATGTTTGCAACTGTAAATGTAGTCAAAGGAGATTCAAGTAAAGAAAGATTTTCTGGCTTGGGTAGGGGATATGCCATGAAGAAGCAGGTATCCAGTTGAAGAATACACTTCTGTATTTATTGATATTTTAATTAAGAATATACAGGTTAAAAATTCAGAGGATACAAGAGTACGCAATGAAAAACGTAATTTCCTCCCGTCCAAATCCCTATCTCGTTCCCCAGAAGTAATGACTACCAATATTGCTTTATCGTTTCAGAAAACTTCCACAGTACTCATCCATCCCTCCCTACCAACATTGTTTTTTACACAATTGGGAACACAAGACATGCTGTTCTATATTTGTCTTTGCCATTCGTCTTGGGTATCTTTCCATATTAACATTCTCTCATATGACTATAAATTAATATACTCAGTTAATAATGTATGATTTTAATTACTTAATAAATAAGTCTTCCCTAACACCACCTTCAAATACGTTTCACCTAAGAAGGGTATAGAGGGGAAGAATCGTGTGTAGCGTGTGTGTGTGTGTGTGTGTGTGTGTGTGTGTGTGTGTTGCAGTGGGGATGAGGTTAAGGGAGATTCACTCAGTTCCTGTAGCAATAGGTCAAAACAGTCTGACATATCATTTCCTTCCAGCAGTTCTGGTTATTCAGACTCCCAAATCCTGTAAATGTAATGAGACGGTGCCCGAGTGTGCTATGGGGAGGTGTTCAGGCTGTTTGCTCCTTTAGTAATTAGCCAGATTTAAATTTCAAAAATCAAGAATTATAAATTTTTACTTTTATTTTATAGAAAAGAAAATAACCAAAGTCTTTCTAGGGAACCGCAAGACTACAAAAGTCATCCCACCTCTGCACAAACACCTTCAGGGAAAGTGACTTCTTTACTAAGTAAGACAGTGCCATCTGTCCCCGGGCCTCCAAATGGAAACATTACTTCAAACATTCTGTAACTTTTTGTTCAAATGCTTAATGGAACTGGCAGGACAAAGATCTTCCATGTGGATGCCTGTGAAAATATGTCTTTGCCAGAAGATAATATTTTACCCAGAAAGGCAGTACAGCATAATGGCTCAGATAGAGGGTGCTAGACCCAACTTGGTGAGCTATTGTATCACGCTCTGCCTCTATTAGCTGTGTGATATACGACAGATGATTTAGTCTCTGTATGCTTCAGACTCCCCATCTGTAAAGTGGGGCTAATATTCCTACTTACCTTCTATGGTTGTATTAAATGAGTATACATGATTTGTATATATAGTGCTTAGGAGAATGCTTACTAAATATGAGTGCCCAATAATTACTATTATTTTTCCTACCTCATTCCCCTCCCTCTCAATTCCCCAGCAAGAATAATAAATAGCATTTTAACTCTCTAGATCAGGGATTGGCAAATTAACAGCCCATGGGCCAACTCTAGCCTACTACCAGTTTTTATACAGCCCATGAGCTAAGAAAACATTTTTACATTTTTAAATGGGAAAAATCCAAAGAAGAAAAATATGTTCTGACACATGAAAATGAACACAGATGTGCTCATTTGTTTACATGTGGTTTGTACGGTCATGCATTGCTTAGTGATGGGGACACTTTCTGAGAAATGCATCATAAGGCAATTTCGTCCTCGTGCGAATACCATAGAGTGCACTTACACAAACCTAGATGGTATGGCCTCCTGCACACCTGGACTATATGGTATAACCTATGGCTCCTAGGCTACAAACCTGCACAGCATGTTACTGTACTGAAGACTGCAGGCAATTGTAACACAAGAGTGAGTGTTTGTGTATCTACACATAGAAAAGATACAGTAAAAATAAAGCAAAATACAGTAAAAATGGTAGACCTGTAGAAGGCACTTATCATGAATGGAGACTGCAGGGCTGAAATTGAGTGGTGTGTGAAGGTGAAGGCCTAGGACATTGTTACATACTCCTGTAGGCTTTATGAACACTCTACACTTAAGCTACACTAAACGTATTTAAATTTTTTAATTCAATAACAAATTAACCTTTGCTCACTGTAACTTTCTTACTTTATACACTTTTTAACATTTTTAAACTTTTTGACTCTTCTGTAATAACACTTAGCTTAAAACACACACACATTTTTGTGCAGCTGTACAAAAATATTTTCTTTCCTTATATCCTAATTCTCTTAAGCTTTCTCTATGTTTAATTTTTTTTTTAGTTTTTAAACTTTTTTGTCAAAAACTAAGAAACAAATACATTAATCTAGAGGCCTACACAGGGTCAGGATCATGAAGACACCACAGGGTGATGAGAGTTTTTCAGTCCCATTATAATCTCATAGGACCACTGTTGTATATATGGTTTACCACTGACCAAAATGCCGTTATGTGGTGCATAGCCTATTAACTGCTTTTAGGCTACATCAGCACAGTTTAATAGTTGTAAAAGAGGACACAAGGCCGGGTGAGGCGGCTCACACCTGAAATCCCAGCACTTTGGGAGGCCGAGGCAGGTGGATCACGAGGTCAGGAGTTCAAGACCAACCTGGCCAACATGGTGAAACCCCGTCTCTACTAAAAATATGAAAATTAGCCAGGCGTGGTGGCAGGCTCCTGTAATCCCAGCTACTCAGGAGACTGAGGCAGGAGAATTGCTTGAACCCAGGAGACGGAAGTTGCAGTGAGCTGAGATCATGCCATTGCATTCCAGCCTGGGTGACAGAGCAAGACTCTGTCTCAAAGAAAAAAAGAGGACACAGGGCCCACAAAGTCTAAAATTTTTACTCTCTGGCCCTTCACAGAGTTTGCTGACCTCTGCCCTGGATATGGATGATTCCTCTCCTAAGTCTGCCCCAGCTGGCCTTGCATCCCAACGTCTTGCATTCTCACTGCTAGGACTCTAGTGGGTGACCAGAGGAAATTACCTACAAAGAGCGGTTTATTTTTTCTGTAACTTCTTATTTAATATAAGGGCTACCAAGGGTGGGGCTATCATGAAATGAATCCAGTGATATACTATTGCACTTAATGAAATAGAAAGAAAAAGAGAAAGAAAAAAATAAAGGAAAGATGGAAAGAAGATGCCACCAGAGTAGAAAAGAGGAAATAAGAATTTTTAAGTGTAACTTCTAAGAAAGATAGTGATAGAATATTCTAAGTTTAGATTTTCTAAGAATGCATGCTTCAATTCTGGTAATTTTTAAAAAGAACAGCACAGTTAGCATTACTATTTATAAAGAAGACATAAGGATGTGTATTCATAAATAGATAAAATTAACTAGTGCTATTCTGATGTGAGAATAGTTATCTAAATTTAACATATTCTTCCACTTTACACAGGAAGATTTGCTCAGTTCTTGTGGAATAAACATCTAAGGTCCTAAACATTGAGTGATTCTTAAGTAAACTGGCATTTAAGACAAATGCATATATAATCAATGATGTTCTGATACTAGCAAGAATCTGAAATATGTGCTATAACAAAGTCTACCATCCAGCCACACACCTCAGCAGCCCTCCTTACCTCCCTGGAGGTCAATGCTAAGGCTTTCTTCCGTGTAAAGGCTAAAGATCCATTTGGTTGATAGAAAACAGTCCTGCCACTGAAATTGTTTCAATCATCACTAAACCATTCATTTTATATCCTGCCCGTCCACTGGCAAAACATGCTTGCTTGTGCTTTATATCTTTTAAAGCAAGGCTTCTTGGAAACACTTTAAATTTACATAGCAGGCCGGGCGCAGTGAATCATACCTGTAATTCTAGCACTTTGGGGGGCCAAGGGAGGATCACTTGAGCTCAGGAGTTTGAGACCAGACTGAGCAACGCAGGGAGACCCTGTCTCTACAAAAAATTAAAAATAAAAAAAATTAGCCTGGCTTGGTGGTGCTAGCCTGTGGTCCCAGCTACTGAGGAGGGTCAGGTGGGAGGATCACTTGAGCCCAGGAATTCGAGGCTGCAGTGAGCTATGATTGCATCACTGTACTCCAGCCTGGGCGACAGAGCAAGACGCTGTCTCAAAATTAATTAATAATAATAATAATTAATTCACATAGTACTTTCACAGTTATTCTATCATATTGCTTTCACAGCAACCTAAGGGGAAAAAGCGAAGCTCAGAGAATTGCCCAACTAATAAGTAGTGAGGCCAAGATGTGAACTCACATTTTCTGGCCTCAAGTCCAGGGCACCTTCCTAAATAATTATAGTGGTTAACAGCACAGGCTTGACAGGCAGACAGAGCTGGCTTTGACTCTGACTGTGAACCTGGGAAAGTTACTCACTTTCTCACCTCGTGTACAAAGTGGAGAACATAATGGAAACAACCACACTGGTTATAGTGAGTGAAAATGCAATATGTGTGCAAACGCCCCTTCAGTGTTAGCTACAATTTGCAGTGAGAAAAGGATGAAATGATATGGATATCAAGGGAGGGACTGATACAAGAGCATTTCCAAAGGACACCTAGGCCTGACCAATGAACTTATCATTCTAGATGGATGAAGATGAGCTAGAGGAGATGAAAGGCAGGAGCCTGGGAGAACGGTGCAGCCAGTGGGGACCGGACAAGGCAGGACGAGGGGAGATGCCCAAAGTGCAGGGAATGATGGGGGCTGAGGACCAGAGCTCAGAGGGCAGCCATTTTTCACCACAGAGACTGTGTCATCATGAGAGTGGTAGGCACTGACGTGACTCCCTGAGCCAGCAGGGGAGGGGACACTGAGGGAGAAGCGCACAGGGCTGAGGAGTGGGCTTTGAGATCATCCCCCACTTGGAGTGCAGCAGGAAGCAGATAGGCACGTAATGACGATGTAGGCCGGGATGAGCAAGGAGCAGAATGTATGCCTCAGAAACAAGTGGGGGACTTAAAGGAGGAGGGGAGGCTAGCAGCCTTCACTTAGGCTCAGAGGTCAATGAGAATGAAGTCTCCGGGCTTGGCAGAATAAAGGCAATAATACTTCCCAATGGACCATGAAAATTATTCCATTAACATCTATCTTACTGCTGTGGCATACAATGAGGAGGCTAAAGGAGGCTGCTCACTGTGGAGGAGACAAGGAAACCTCTCTCTAACTGAAGTCCAGATTCGTGCAATGCCAGAGGCTGAGGCTGAGTTTAATGGGCACAAAGTGTCGCCAGTGATTAATGAGCTCACAGTTTGTGCTGGGCCTTGAAGGTTGAACAGGCTTCTGATGATAAGCAAGGAGGAGAAAACACTCCAGCTAAAGGGGACCACATAAGTAGAGGCTGGGAGGCATGGAGCACCACAAATCCCAGAGACAGAGGAGAGTGGCCAAAACCAGGCATGAGGGGCCAGCAAGGGTAAGTAAAACTAGACAAGCAGATGGAGGCAAGATTCAGAAAGACTACACATATTCATACCATACTAAGGAGTGCTTTGTAGGAAATAGTCATCAACAGTTTTTGAAAATGGGTGAGACATGATTAAATCTGTGCTTTAGAAAGAATACCAGATGGAGTGCAGAAGCCTAAGGAGGGAGCAGGGCTGGTCAGGAGACTTCTATAGCAGCCCAGGCCAGAGACAGCACAGGCCTGAGCAGGGTGGTGATCTGAGGAAGAGCAGGGTGGGGAGGGGCGGTCCCCCAGAGGGACAGGGCTTGGCAAGCAGTGCAGGAGGGTGCACTGAACGGCTTGCAGCGGGGTGATTGGGAGCAGGTGGCACCATCCACAGACTTAAGAACGTGAGGGTCAGGTGTGGTGGCTCATGCCTATAATCTGAGCACTTTCAGAGGCTGAGGCAAGAGGATCCCTTGAGCCCAGGAGTTTGAGACCAGCCTGGGAAACATAGGGAGACCCTATCTCTATTAAAGAAAAAAAAAATTAAAAAAAAGAAAGAAAGAAAAAAGAAAGTCAGCTGGGAGCAGTGGTTCACACCTGTAATCTTAGCATTTTGGGAGGCCAAGGTGGGCGGATCACCTGAGGTTAGGAGTTCAAGACCAGCCTGGCCAACATGGTGAAACCCTGTCTCTACTACTAAAAACACAAAAAGTAACCGGCCGGGCGCGGTGGCTCAAGCCTGTAATCCCAGCACTTTGGGAGGCCGAGATGGGCGGATCACGAGGTCAGGAGATCGAGACCATCCTGGCTAACACGGTGAAACCCCGTCTCTACTAAGAAATACAAAAAATAGCCGGGCGAGGTGGCAGCGCCTGTAGTCCCAGCTACTCGGGAGGCTGAGGCCAGAGAATGGCGTGAACCCGGGAGGCGGAGCTTGCAGTGAGCTGAGATCCGGCCACTGCACTCCAGCCTGGGCTACAGAGCGAGACTCCGTCTCAAAAAAAAAAAAAAAAAAAAAGTAACCAGGCTTGGTAGCACACACATGTAATCCCAGCTACTCTAGAGGCTGAGGCAGGTGAATCGCTTGAACCCGGTGCGGGGGCAGTGGCTGCAGTGAGCCGAGATCGCACCACTTCACTTCAGTCTGGGTGAAAGAGCAAAACTCCGTCTAAAAAAAAAAAAAACAAGTCAGGAGATAGCCTCAAGTAGGTACAGATGAGAGTGTTCTAGATATAAGGAGAGAGAGGGATCAAAGGTGACCAGTTCCTAGCGTGGGTACCTAGATGGTTGCTGAGGCTATCATCCAAACAGAAGGAGATGCACCTTTGCTATAAGAAGTGTTTGAAGTTTTTGACTTTATTTATTTAGAGGCAGGGTCTTGCTCCGTCGCCCAGGCTGGAATGCAGTGGTGCGATCGCAGTTCACTGCAATCTTGACTTCCTGGACTCAAGCGATCTTCCCACCTCAGCCTCCCAAGTAGCTAGGACCACAGACATATGCCACCATGCGCAGTAAATTTTGTATTTTTTTTTCCATAGATGGGGTTTCACCATGTTGCCCAGGCTGGTCTCGAACTCCTGAGTTCAAGCGATCCACCTGCCTCAGCCTCCCAAAGTGCTAGTATTGCAGGTGTGAGCCACCACACCCAGACAGGTTTGATTTTAGATGCGGCAGGGTAAGGTTCCTAAGAGTTGAAGTTTCAAAATCAACTTCATCAAGGTATAATTCATATATTGTAAACTGTACTAATTTGAAGTATATAATTTAATTAATTCTGACAAATGTATATACTTGTGCAGGGCCAGGTTCATGGGCTGTTTGACCCCAGTGAACACACAGAGTCCTATTTTTTTATTTTTTATTTTTTTTTGAGAAGGAGTCTTGCTCTGTCACCCAGCCTGGAGTGCAGTGGTGCAATCTTGGCTCACTGCAACCTCCGCCTCCTGGGTTCAAGCAATGCTCCTGCCTCAGCCTCCCAAGTAGCTGGGATTACAGGCGCCCACCACCATACCTGGCTAATTTTTGTATTTTTTAGTAGAGATGGGGTTTCACTGTGTTGGTCAGGCTGGTCGTGAACTCCTGACTGCAGATGATCCACCCGCCTCGGCCTCTTAAAGTGCTGGGATTACAGACTGCGTGATCTGTAATGAGTGAGACACTGCGCCTGGCCAAGTTCCACTCTTAGAAGGGCCACAAGCTTGGGGTTTAATGCTCTGAGTTTCACAGTGTGAAAATTTCTTAGTAATTTTACCTTTGAATTTGTGTTTTGTCAATGAAATCCGAAGGGAAAATGGAAAATGGAGCATGTTGGGGGAAGGCGGTTGGTGCCTTAGCTCCTGCTGAGTTTCACCTCTTGTCACCCCCCACCACCCCCAATCCCCACCCTCACCCTACCCCACCCCCACCCCCATCTAGCGCAGGGCACGGCAGTATCCCAGCACATTCAGAGTGAGACATGCGAGTGTCCTGTCCACCACAGTCATGACACCGAGCACATCCTGGCACAGAGGGTGCAATCCCTTGAGGGTCACCCATCTGCTATGGGAAGACAGCTAGGAAAGGTAGTGTTCCCGTACCCAAGGAAACACATTAAACAGTAAATAAAAACAGCATAACAGGTTGATAGAGACTGCAGAGAAAAGGAAAGCGTTCTAATTTAGTACCTTTAGTGGCACTTTTCCCTGCTTCTTCCTGTTTTCATTTTGTACTGAGCCATGCAAATGATGCAGCCAGCCCTGCACCTGTGTAACTACCGCCACAATCAGGATGGAGAGTATTTCCATCGCTCCGGAATTTTCCTCTTAGCGCACTGCAGAGTCAATCCTCCCCCACCCATGGCACACCTCAACCACTGATCTACTTTCAAGACAGCTGAGTTTTAAAACTTGTAGCAGGAGGCCGGTGCAGTGGCTCACGCCTTTTATCCCAGTGGGAGGCCGAGGCAGGCGGATCACCTGAGGTCAAGAGTTCGAGACCAGCCTGGTCCCTATCTCTACTAAAAATACAAAAATTAGTCGGGCGTGAGAGCACATGCTTGTAATCCCAGCTACTTGGGAGGCTGAGGCAGGAGAATTTCTTGAACCCAGGGGGCGGAGATTGCAGTGAGCAGAGATCGTGCCATTGCACTCCAGCCTGGGCAACAGAGCAAGACTCCATTTCTTTTTTTTTTTTTTTTGGAGACGGAGTCTCGCTCTGTCGCCCAGGCTGGAGTGCAGTAGCCGGATCTCAGCTCACTGCAAGCTCCGCCTCCCGGGTCTACGCCATTCTCCTGCCTCAGCCTCCCGAGTAGCTGGGACTACAGGCGCCGCCACCTCACCCGGCTAGTTTTTTTTGTATTTTTTTAGTAGAGACGGGGTTTCACTGTGTTAGCCAGGATGGTCTCGATCTCCTGACCTCGTGATCCGCCCGTCTCGGCCTCCCAAAGTGCTGGGATTACAGGCTTGAGCCACCGCGCCCGGCCAAGACTCCATTTCAAAAAAAAAAAAAAAAAAGAAAAGAAAAAAACAACCTTGTGGCAAGGCTCTGTATCTCTGATCTGGAGCTCAGGAAAAGCAGGAATGGAACAGATTTGGGAGTGATCCCATAGGGGTAACCTTGGGAGAGCTGAGATAACCCAGAGAAGTGTAAGCAGCTGGGGTGGGCCGGCTCCATCCAGGGATGAAGACAGGGCAAGCAGAGAAGAAACTGCAGGTGGAGGGCAGGAGAATTTGCCATATCCAGGGCATATGGACTCATAAGAAAAACTCACAGACATATTAAAAGTAGTTGGAAGTTGGGTTTGCTTTGTTAATGAAGGATTAGGGAAAGCATATGTAAGAGAACCTAGAACATAAACACTCCTCTTTGGAAGCCAGTTCGTCTTTCAGGAGAAAAAAACAAAACACCTCATCCTTGCAGAGCCTTCCAGGACCCTACTCCTGCTTCCTGGTCTTGCCTCCTCCTCCTCTCCCTAATTTTGGCATAATTGACTGCTCCTTGTCATCCAGATGTGTTTTAAGGTCACCTCCTCAGAGAGGCCTTCCTCAGTCAGCAATCTAAAAGAGCACCCAGTGGTCACATCAATTTAATGCAATATGCCATACTGTCCCTATCACTTTTAATGTCTGCCAGGCCCTCCATTTCAGCCTTGACCACCTCCCCCAAATCACCGCTTAAAAGAACAAGGACTTTGCCTCATTCAGAGCTCAATTTCCAGGGCCTGGAAGAGTGTCAGGCACGTGGCAGATGCTCAATAACTGTTGAATAAAAAGCATTGACAGGCCGGGCGCGGTGGCTCAAGCCTGTAATCCCAGCACTTTGGGAGGCAGAGACGGGCGGATCACGAGGTCAGGAGATCGAGACCATCCTGGCTAATACGGTGAAACCCCGTCTCTACTAAAAAAATACAAAAACTAGCCGGGCGAGGTGGCGGGCGCCTGTGGTCCCAGCTACTCGGGAGGCTGAGGCAGAAGAATGGCGTGAACCCGGGAGGCGGAGCTTGCAGTGAGCTGAGATCCGGCCACTGCACTCCAGCCTGGGCGACAGAGCGAGACTTCGTCTCAAAAAAAAAAAAAAAAAAAAAAAAAAAAAAAAGCATTGACAGGCCGGGCGCGGTGGCTCACGTCTGTAATCTCAGCACTTTGGAAGCCTGAGGCGGGCGGATCGCCTGAGGTCAGGAGTTCGAGGCCAGCGTGACCAACATGGCGAAACCCCGTCTCTACTAAAAACACAAAAATTAGCCGGGCATGATGGTACGCATCTGCAATCCCAGTCACTCAGGAGGCTGAGGCAGGAGAATGGCTTGAACTTGGGAGGCGGAGGTTGCATTGAACCGAGATCGTGCCACTGCACTCCAACCTGGGCGACTGAGAGAGACTCGGTTGGAAAAAAAGAAAAGGAATGACAAGTCATAGAAAAGAATGAGTCGTACCACCCAAAGTGTAGCCTTCCCCTGCGGGGAGTGAGGCGGAACTGTACCTACTGTATCTTTCTTGCCCAGTCCTACTTGCACATGAACTCCCTCCCCACCCCTTTAGTCTCTCGGGCTCTTACTCTGTTTACCTGGCTCTTTTGCAAACATTTCCCATGATATTCTCCCTTCACTGTCATAGTCCTTATGCTCGTTTTCTAAAAGAGGTTCTCCGATTATTTCTCCCAGGTCGGCTGCGTGAGCCGCCTAGCCTGTGCTCTCACGCCAGCGCCACCCCAGTGGGAGAGCCGCCCGCGCCCGCCCCTTCGCCCCGCGCCCGCTGCTCCGGCAGCCCAAACCCAGACGCTACAGCGCCAAACCGGGGTTCCGGGTGCTGGAGGCGGTGGTCGGCCTCGTGCTTGGTGAAGCCCGCGCGCGCGGCCCGGGAACCCAGCTCCTCCCACCCTCCGCGCGCGGCAGTGTTGCCCTGGCAACGGTTACCACGGCGAGGCCCTGCCCCACGCCCGCCGATTGTGCGCGCGGCCCCGCCCCCGAGGCGCACGCCCGCCCAGCGCCCACAGCTGCTGCGGCCTAGGGGCCGCGTGGGACCAGCAGGCACCTCGCGTCCAGGCGGCTCCGCGGCGGGCTGCTCCCTGAGCCGGCCGCGCTCCTCCGAGCGAGGCGTGGCGGGGAGGCGTAGTGAGGCCGGGCCCGCGGCGGTTCCCTGAGGAGGGCGGAGAGGGGGCCGGGGGCGCTAGGGAAACGGGCTCTGGGGCAGCGGCCCCGGTGGATACTAAGGGCTTCGGGATCGGGAGTCCACCACGCCTGCCTGCTCGGCTGAGAATCGCCATGGTAATCCCCGTCTCCCTAAAGTACCGGGGGCCCGGGCGCGCGCCGTGGAGCCCTAGGCTGTCCCGGAGAGGCGCGGGCGCCGAGGTCACCGCCTCTCCCTGGGGGCGACCTCAACGCTTGGCAAAATGATGGAGGGGACAAGGGGTGCAGCAGCCGCCGAGTCAGGCGAGCCCTCTTTCCGGGTTTTAGGTCGTGGCCCTGTTGAGCAGCCCTCACACCCAGACGGTTGATGTGGGAAATAAAGGGAGGGTGGTACTGTGGCGTGGCACCTCAGGGCGCCAGGCCATGCCCACGCCCACAGTGACGGGTCCGGGCTCTTAGCTGCCGTCGCCACCCTGGGTCCCTGCGCGGGATTCTCCGCTGCTCTGCAGACTCAGGAAGCAGAGAGTGAGCCCTCGTGCCACCACCTTGCTGTCAGCAGCATTCCTGTTCTCCGCCCTCATCCAGTCACTTGCGACCTCCTTCCCACCTTCGCTGCTCTTTCCAGAAGGGCTGTGACTTTCCAGGCCCTGCCCCAAGTCCTCAGGGAGGCACCATTGTCTGCTAAACTAAGTACTGAACGCTTGAGCTGGGCGCACAGAGCCCTTGCTAAAGGGGCCTCAACCTCGAGCTTTCTCTGCTAAACAACAACAAACAAACAAAACCCCGCATCCCACACTAAACCCGCATTCTTCTGGAAGCCTCTTGCGCCTTCCCTGTCTTGATCCATTTTCTTTGAGATTTGGCTCAGAAGGACCGTGCCTCCTGCTTGCCCATCGCTCCTTCAGCGCCCACAGCCATTTGCACCTCACCTCTGGTGCTTTGCGTGTTTTTCCTTGGAAAGCCTTACTCCCCATTAGACTCTGGTGTAGAAATCATTAAGTTTCTGTGTTATTTCCAGTTTGTTTGCTGTAAAAGGGTTAAGTAAAAATTTATTGGTTTAAGTTGAGAGTCATTCCATGGTTGCTATTGCCTTTTTTTTTTTTTTTTTTTTTTGAGACAGGGTCTTGCTTTGTCACACAGGCTGGAGTACAATGGTGTGATCACAGCTAACTGCAGCCTCGTCCTCTGGGGCTCAAGTGATCCTCCCACCTCAGCCTCCCAAGTAGCTGGGACCGTAGGCAATCACCACCATGCCCAGCTAATTTTTGTATTTTTAGTAGAGACGGTTTCGCCAGCTTGCCCAGGCTCGTATCAAACGCCTGGGCTCAAGGGATCCTCCCGCCTTGGCCTCTCAAAGTGCTGGGATTACAGGCGTGAGCCACTGTGCCCAGCCAATTGCCATTTCTTTCAGGGCCCAGGGAACTGAGGCAGAAAGCTGTACATAGCCATTTAAGCAAATGCCACTTAATTCATGCTCCTTGAATGAAGGTCAGACACAGTGCACAGAGCCTGCAGAGCGGAACCTTGCCTACCTTTCCTGCCTCAGCTGCTCTCACTGGCCTCCTTGATTGCCTGTGGGCTGGCCATGTTGGCCTTTTTTGGGTTTCGGTCTCTTTGTACACCTTCTCTCCGGCCTCAGAGCCTTTGCGTAGGCTGTTGGCCTTGGAATTACCTACCTTCAGCCCACAGGCCACTCTTAGCGAACCCTTCCTTTGACGTCCCAGACTAGGTCAGCCCTTGCCCATCCTGTGCTATTATAATGCCATGTGTTATAGGCATTATAGGGCCTTTATTAATTTCTTTGTTTTTATTTATTTTTTTAGAGATAGGGTCTTGCTTTGTTGCCCAGGCTGGAGTGCGATGGCATCATACGTAGCTCACTTTGGCCTTGAATTCCTGGGCTCAAGGGGTCCTCCCACCTCAGCCTCCTGAGTATCAGGGACTACAGGTGTGTGCTACCCAACCCGGCTAATTTTTTAAATTTTTGTAGAGACAGGATTTCACCATCTTTCCCAGGCTGGTCTCAAACTGGGTACAAGTGATCCACCCACCTCGGCCTCCCAGAGTGCTGGGATTACAGGTGTGAATCACGACACCTGGCCAATAGGGCCATTTCTTCACAGCATGGATTGTGAGTAAATATGTTTGTGATTAGGTGACTAGTGTCTTTCTCAGACCTCACTGAACTGTAAGCATCGTGAGATATCTTTTGTTCCCCATCTAATACAGTGCCTGCTACACAGTAGATTTTTGTTAAATACTTCTTTTTTTTTTTTTTTTTTTTTTTGAGACGGAGTCTCGCTCTGTCACCCCGCTGGAGTGCAGTGGCCGGATCTCAGCTCACTGCAAGCTCCGCCTCCCGGGTTCCCGCCATTCTCCTGCCTCAGCCTCCCGAGTAGCTGGGACTACAGGCGCCCGCCACCTCGCCCGGCTAGTTTTTTGTATTTTTTAGTAGAGACGGGGTTTCACCGTATTAGCCAGGATGGTCTCGATCTTCTGACCTCGTGATCCACCCGTCTCGGCCTCCCAAAGTGCTGGGATTACAGGCTTAAGCCACCGCGCCCGGCCGTTAAATACTTCTTGAATGAATGAAGGAGGCATCTTAAAATTCAGAAAAGCAGAAATCCACATTTGCTTTCTAAATTCTGTTCTTGCATTGCATCTCAGTTGCGATGTATTCATTCACTCAGCAGATATTTGTGCATCCTTGCAGTGCGGCAGATATTGGTGTAGGCTGGGGAATTCAGTGGTAAATTTACAGACAGAATCTCTGGTGAGGGAAACAAACAATAAACATAAACAGTTACTATTAACTAGTGAAAAGTGCTGCGGGTAAGGAGATGGACAGTGACTCTACTGGGGTTGTTGGGAGACTGTTAAAGACAGACCACTGTACCTACCCCCCGTCCCTAGCCTGGGACAGTCTCAGTTTATGTTTGTTTATATTTGTTGAAGTATCTTGGTTTGGACAATAAATTATATGGTAACTCCAGTTATAGACAGAATATAGACATGGTGTCAGGGACGTTTTTCTTTTTACTTTTTCTTTTTCTTTTTTCTTTTTTTTTTTTTTTTTGAGACAGAGTTTTGCTCTTGTCGCCCAGGCTGGAGTGCAATGGCACAATCTCGGTTCACTGCAACCTCCGCCTCCCAGGTTCAAGCAATTCTCCTGCCTCAGCCTCCTGAGTAGCTGGGATTATAGGCATCCGCCACCATGCCTGGCTAATTTTTTTGTATTTTTAGTAAAGACGGGGTTTCACCATGTTGTCCAGGCCGGTCTTGAACTCCTGACCTCAGGTGATCCACCTGCCTCAGCCTCCCAAAATGCTGAGCCACTGTGAGCCACCATGCCCGGCCCGTCGGAGGTTTTTCTAAAGAGGTGGTATTTGAGCAGAGGCTAGCATAAAGAGAAGCAACAAATTCTGCCCTTTCAATTAGAAGGTCTGCAGGAAGAACAAGCATTGCACAGGGAGAAGCTTGGAGTGTTGGGAACTAGAAGAAAGTCCAGTGTGGCTGGAGTCAAGTGGTCTTCCTTAGGGAGTTTAGAGGGTTTTAAGTTGGGAGCTGCATGTTCTGAGACCAGGAACAGCCAAGAGCCACAAAGTTGTATTGATTCAACCCAAGGAATGGATGGGCCCAGAAACAAACCCTCCCATGTAATAATTTCTTAACAGATTTATTGAGGTGGAATGTATATACAATACATTTTACATGTTTAAAATGCATACTTTGGACATGGTGGCTCATGCCTGTAAACCCAGTATTTTGGGAGGCTGAGGCGAGAGGATAGCTTGAGCTCAGGAGTTCAAGACCTGCTTGGGCAACATAGTGAGACCCTCATCTCTACAAAAAGTAGAAAAACTTAGTTGGGGCCGGGTGCGGTGGCTCACACCTGTAATCCCAGCACTTCGGGAGGCCGAGGCAGGTGGATCACGAGGTCAGGAGATCGAGACCATCCTGGCAAACATGGTGAAACCCCATCCCTACTAAAAATACAAAAATATTAGCCGGGCGCGGTGGTGGGCGCCTGTAGTCCCAGCTGCTGGGGAGGCTGAGGCAGGAGAATGGCGTGAACCCGGGAGGTGGAGCTTGCAGTGAGCGGAGATCGCACACTGCACTCCAGCCTGGGAGACAGAGCAAGACTCCATCTCAAAAAAAAAAACAAAAGAAAAAGAAAAAATTAGTTCGGCATGGTGGCGCAAATCTGTAGTCCCAGTTACTCAGGAGGCTGAAGTGGGAGGATCTCTTGAGCCTGGGACATCGAGGCTGCAGTGAGCCTGGGCAACAGAGTGAAACCTGTTTCAAAAAATAAATAAATAAAAATAAAATGCACATTTTGATAAGTTTGGCAAATGTGTTCATTCATTAAGCCATCACCACAATCAAGATTGTAAACACAGCCATCACCCATTTTTTTTGTAATCTACTTTTCTCTCTTGCCCCTCTCTGTACCCCTACTCCTTCCCAACCTTCCCAGGCAATGACTAGTCTGCCCTCTCTCTAGATTAGTTTATAGTTTCTAAGATTTTATATATATGCAGTCATATATTATAGTTTTTTTTTATTTTACTGACTTTTTTTACTTGAGTAATTATTTGGAAATTTATCCATGTTGTATCATGTATCAGTAATTATTCCTTTTTAGTGCTGAGTAGCGTTCCGTTGTGTGGTTAAACCATGGTCTATCCATTCACCTGCTGATGGGCTTTTGGGTTGCCCTTCCTTCCTTCCTTCCTTCCTTCCTTCCTTCCTTCCTTCCTTCCTTCCTTCCTTCCTTCCTTCCTTCCTTCCTTCCTTCCTTCCTTTCTTCTTTCCTTCCTTCCTTTTCTCTCTCTCTCCTTCCTTCCTTTTCTTTCTCTCTCTCCTTCCTTCTTTCTTTTCTTTTCCTTTCCTTTTCTCTCTCTCTCTCCTTCCTTCCTTTTCCTTCTTTCCTTCTTTCCCTCCCTCTCTCTTTCTTTCTTTTTCTTTCTTTTTCTTTCTTTCTTTCCTTTCTCAGGATCTTATTTTGTCACCCAGGCTGGAATGCAGTAACATGATCGTGGCTCACTGCAGCCTTGACTTCCCTGGGCTCAGATGATCCTCCCACCTTAACTGGGACCACCACACCTAATTTTTTTCTTTTGTGTTTGTTTGTTTGTTTTAGACAGAGTCTTGCTCTGTCTCCCAGGCTGGAGTGCAGTGGTGTGATCTTAGCTCACTGCAAGCTCTGCCTCCTGGGTTCATGCCATTCTCCTGCCTCAGCCTCCCAAGTGGCTGGGGCTACAGGTGCCCACCACCACTCCTAGCTAATTTTTTGTATTTTTAGTAGAGATGGGATTTCACCGTGTTAGCCAGGATGGTCTCGATCTCCTGACCTCATGATCCACCCGCCTCGGCCTCCCAAAGTGCTGGGATTACAGGCGTGAGCCACCGCACCCAGCCAATTTTTTTTTTTTTTTTTAATATAGGTATGGGGTCCCATTTTGTTGCCGGGGCTGATCTTGAACTTCTGGGCTCAAGTGATCTTTCTACCTTGGCCTCCCAAAGTGCTGAGATGACAGGCATGAGCCCCTGCACTTGGCCTGTTTCCAGTTTTTAGCTATTACAAATAAAGCTACTATGAACATTCATGTAAAAGTCCTTGAGTGAACATATGCTTTTATTTCCACCTTAGGAGTGGAATGGACTGGGTCATATGGTAGACATGTGTTTAACTTTTTATAGAGACTGCAGACTGTTTTTCAAAGTGGTTCTGTCATTTTAGATTTCCATCAGCAGTGTATGAGAGTTTCAGTTTCTTTACATCTTCACCAATACTTGGTAGGATCAGTCTTTTTGACTTGAGCCAGTCCAAAAGGTATGTGGTGGTGTCTCCTGGTTTTCATTGCATTTCACTAATGACTTAACGTTGAGTATCTTTTCATGTGCTTATTTGCCATCTGTATATTTTTTTTGGGGAAGGGTCTATTCAACCTTTGAACATGTTTTATTAAGTGGTTTTCTTACTATTGTGTTTTCAGGGTCCTCTGTTCTCCATATAGGCCTTTATGAGATTTATGATTGGCAGATATTTCCAACAGTTTGATGCTTGGCTTTTCATTGTCTTAATAATATCTTTTGAAGAGCAAAAGCTTTAAATGTTGATGGTGAGTTTATCAAGTTGTTTTCTTGAGTTGTGAAACATTTGCCTAATAATCCAAGGTAGCAAAAGTCTTCTCTATTTTCTTGCAGAAGTGTTATAGTTTTTGGTTTTATATTTAATTCTATTATCTATTTTGAGTTGATTTTTACATATGGTGAAACCGTGGGTTGAGGTTAATTTTTTTGCAAATGGATATTCATTATTCCAGCACCACATGTTGAACAAGATTATCTTTGCTCCACCAATACCTTTGTTGAAAATTAGTTGATCAAATACGTGTGGATCTATTTCTGGACTCTATTCTGTCCCATTGTTCTAGTTACCTTTCTTGAAACCACTATCACTCCATCTTGTTACGGTAGCTTTATAATAATTCTTAAAATAAGGTAGTATTAGTCCGCCAATTTTGTTCTTTTCTTTTTCTTTCTTTTTTGAGACAGGATCTTGCTCTGTCACCCAGGCTAGAGTGCAGTGGTGCATTCTCGGCTCACTGCAACCTCTGCCTTCTGGGTTCAAGCGATTCTCCTGCCTCAGCCTCCTGAGTAACTGAAATTACGGGTGCCTGCCACCACAGTCGGCTAATTTTTGGATTTTTTGGTAGAGACCAGGTTTCACTGTAGTGGCCAGACTGGTCTCAAACTCCTGACCTCAGGTGATCCACCTACCTCAGTCTCCCAAAGTGTGAGGATTATAGGCGTGAGCCATTGCACACGGCCGGTTCTTTTTTATAAGTCCTTCACTTTTCCATGTGAATTTTGGAATCTTCCACAAAAAGATGAGAACTTTGAAAATAATGTGAAACCTTTATCTCACATCCTTTGCATTTCCATATGAATTTTAGACTCAGTTTGCCATTTTTGTACAATAAGATGAGAACTTCAAATAAAAATGTCAAACTCTTATGTGAATTTTAGGTCCCAAACCATTTTAAAGATTAAAACACATTGAGTCAAGTGTGGTTGGCATGCAAAAAAGTACAAGGTCATAAAGAAACAAAGACCCAGGCCAGGTGCGGTGGCTTGTAGGGGCCTTTGAAAACAGTATGCTGAGAATAGATAGGGCTTAAGGATAGTATCTCTAACTAAACTTTTAATGAACTCCCATAGGCGCCAAGAAGGCGGGTAGATAAGAAAGAATATAGAAATAAGGTACTGAGTAGAAGGTTACATGTGGGAAAAGAAAGTTTGTTTTGCATTGCATTCTTTCTGCTGACGTGAGGTTTATGGAGTATAAATAAAGTGAGGCAGAGGCTCTGAGTGCGGCCGCCATGTTCTCTGTGTGTCTTTGTCTTTGTATGTGTTCTTTCATTCTCCACCACCCCCGGTGCGGCCCCCAACAGTGGCTCATGCCTATAATCCCAGCACTTTGGGAGGCCGAGGCGGGCAGATCATGTGGTCAGGAGTTCAAGACCAGCCTGGCCAACATGATGAAACCCCATCTCTACTAAAAATACAAAAATTAGCCAGGCTTGGTGGCAGGCATCTGTAGTGCCAGCTATTTGGGAGGCTGAGGCAGGAGCATTGCTTGAACCTGGGAGGCAGAGGTTGCAGTGAGCCAAGATCATGCCATTGCACTCCAGCCTGGGCAACAAGAGCAAGACTCCGTCTCAAAAAAAAAAGGAAGGGAAAGAAAGAGAGAGAAGGAGATAGAGAGAGAGAGAGAGAGAGAGAGAAAGAGAGAAAGAAAATCAAGACCCAAAGTCTTTCAGAGTTTCTGGTAAAATGTACATCCCATACCTGATGGGGTTGTTTTACCAGGAGAATGCAGTTAAAAGAAAGGGAGGGAGGGAAGGAAGGAAGGGAGGGAGGAAGGGAGGGAGGGAGGAAGGAAGGAAGGAAGGAAGGAGGGAGGGAGGGAGGGAGGGAGGGAGGGAGGGAGGGAGGGAGAGAAGGAAGGAGGGAGGGGGAGGGAGGGGAGGGGAGGGGACGGGAGGGAGGGAGAGAAGGAAGGGGGAGGGAGGGAAAGAAGGAGAGTGAGAGAGAGAGAAAGACAAGAAAAGAAAAGAAATCAAAACCTAAAGTCTTTCAGAGTTTCTGGTAAATTGTACATCCCATACCTGATGGGGTTGTTTTACCAGGAGAATGCAGTTAAAAAAAGAAAGGGAAGGAAGGAAGGGAGGAAGGGAGGAAGGGAGGGAAAGAAAGAGAAAAGAGAAGAGAAAAGAAAAGAAAGGAAAAAAGAGGAAATAAATCAAGACCCAAAGTCTTTCAGAGTTTCTGGGAAAATGTACCTCCCATACCTGATGGGGTTATTTTACCAGGAGAATGCAGGTACATAGGATTTTCAAGTGGATTCTGCATTGCAAGATATGTCTCATTTTCATTACTGGGTTTTGTATCTAGGAATGTACTCCATTTCACCTAGCAAAAATGTGTTTTAGTAGGTTTTTTTTTTTAGATGGAGTCTCTGTCACCAGGCTGGAGGGCAGTGGTGCGATCTCGACTCACTGCAACCTCCACCTCCCGGGTTCAAGCAATTTTCCTGCCTCAGTCTCCTGAGTAGCTGGGGTTACAGGTGTGCGCCACCATGCCTGGCTAATTTTTGTATTTTTAGTAGGGATGAGGTTTCACCATGTTGGCCAGGTTGATCTCGAACTCCTGACCTCATGGTCCACCTGCTTCAGCCTCTCAAAGTGCTGGGATTACAGGTGTGAGCCACCATGCCCAGCCTATTTTAGTAGTTTTAACACATGAACCATGTTCCTTTTTGTTTAACTTGGGATATTTTTCGACTGCAATGCTGTGAATAGGATACCTATTTTATATAAATGGTTACCCTTGCAGGTGTCCTTGAACATTTATACCTTCCTCTCCTCTCCCTTGCCTACAGGAGACACTTTTTTTTTTTTTTTTTTTTGAGACGGAGTCTCGCTCTGTCGCCCAGGCTGGAGTGTAGTGGCCGGATCTCAGCTCACTGCAAGCTCCGCCTCCCGGGTTTACGCCATTCTCCTGCCTCAGCCTCCCGAGTAGCTGGGACTACAGGCGCCCGCCACCTCGCCCGGCTAAGTTTTTGTATTTTTTAGTAGAGACGGGGTTTCACCGTGTCAGCCAGGATGGTCTCGATCTCCTGACCTCGTGATCCGCCCGTCTCGGCCTCCCAAAGTGCTGGTATTACAGGCTTGAGCCACCGCGCCCGGCCAGGAGACACTTTTTAATAATATACTTCCATCTGTTATTTTCTGTATGTGTGGGTCAGAGGACATAGAGAAGTTCAACTCAGTTTTGTGCAGCTCTAGCAAATATAAATGTAAAACCAAAAACTATAACACTTCTAGAAGAAAATATAGACGATGTTTGTTACTTGGGTTAGGCAAAGATTTCTTGGGTATGACAAAAGCACAATCCATGAAAAACAGGTTGACAAGCTTGAAGTATAATAGTGTATTTCCAGATTAGGATGGTATCCATTCATTTTCCCAGAAAACACTGACCTTATGGGGTAGTCATGGAAAGAGAATAGACACCAAGCCTGGTGGACGCTGGTTTCTGTGTGCTGGGTAGCCTAACTGAGCCCCTACATTTCCATTTTGAAGGCAGGAGTAATACCTAGAAATACAGCTCTGCCAGGTGCGGTGGCTCACACCCGTAATCCCAGCACTTTGGGAGGCCGAGGCGGGTGGATCACGAGGTCAGGAGATTGAGACCACCCTGGCTAACACGGGGAAACCCCATCTCTACTAAAAAATACAAAAAATTAGCTGGGCGTGGTGGCGGGCACCTGTAGTCCCAGCTACTTGGGAGGCTAAGGCAGGAGAATGGTGTGAACCCGGGAGTCAGAGCTTACAGTGAGCCGAGATCACGCCACTGCACTCCAGCCTGGGCGACAGAGTAAGACTCCATCTCAAAAAAAAAAAAAAAAGAAAAAAAGAAATACAGCTTTGAGTGTTGGTGGTATTACAGATGATGGCACAGGGGCACAGGGGCACAGTGGCTCAAGCCTGTAATCCTAGCACTTTGGGAGGCTAAGCTGGGAGGCTTGTTTGACAGGAGTTCAAGACCAGCCTAGGCAACATAGCAAGACTGTCTCTACCAAAAAGAAAAAAGAAAAAATTAGCCAGAAATGGTGGCTCATGCCTGTGATCCCAGCCACTTGGGTGGCTAAGGTGGGAGGATCGCTTGAGCCTGGAAGGTCAGGGTTACAGTAAGCTGAGTTTGTGTCACTGCACTCCAGCCTGGGTGACACAGCAAGACCTTTTCTCCAAAAAAAAAGGAAGGTGACGACAATCATCATTTATTGAGTAATTATTTCACATCAGACATGGTGCTAAGTGTCTTTTTTTTGCGGGGGGCGAGGGGGAGGCAGAGTCTCACTCTAGCCCCCAGGCTGAAATGCAGTGGCATGATCTTGGCTCACTGCAACCTCCGGCTCCTGGGTTCAGGCAATTCTCCTACCTCAGCCTCCTGAGTAGCTGGGATTACAGACGTGTGCCACCACGCCCAGCTAGTTTTTGTATTTTTAATAGAGACAGGGTTTCACCTTGTTGGCCAGGCTGGTCTTGAACTTCCTGACCTCAGGTGATCCGCCCGCCTCCGCCTCCCAAAGTGCTAGGGTCACAGGCATGAGCCACCGCGCCTGGCCTGTGCTAAGTATCTTATATTTGTGTCTCATTTAAACCTCATGACTGCTTAATGAGGTAGAGACTACTTGTAAAACAAGTGCCAACATACATATTTGCATCCTGATTATCAAACTTGTTTTAAATTTAATGTGTATTATGAAAATGTCCAAACATAAATGAAAATAGAATTGTAAAGTAAAATCCTCATATTCATTTCTCAGATTCAGAAATGAGTAGGACTTTGCCATATTTACTTTATGTGTTTTTTCTGGGTGGGGGGCAGTGGGGGAGCTGCAGTGTTTTCCAGCAAACCTCAGGCCTTCTTTGATTTCATCCCTGCAGATTTCAGTGTGTACTTCAGAAACGTGTGAACATTTTCTTCCGTGATTTGCTGCCATTGTCAGACCTAACAGAATTACTAATAATTCCTTGACATGATCAGATTTCCCTGATTAACTCAAAGACCTCTTTTTGCAGCTTGTTCAAAGAAGAATGCAAACAAGGGCCACACCTTGCATTAGGTTGGGTCTCTTTTAATCAGGGTGCTTAATAAACATTTGTCAAATTAGATTGCATGTGACTTTCAGAAATTATTATAATTCTGGGTCGGAATTAAGCTGCTCTCAGAAGGCAGTTCTAGTTGCATTAATTGTTTTCTTTTGCCAAAGGGGGTTTGTCATTTAGAGAAGACACGACAATGCAAACTGTTTGTTGTGGCTGCTGTTTTGACTTATTTCCTTTTAGGAATTTTTTTTCCTTGTTCAATACAGAAATACTGAAAATGATACCAAGTTTATAAAAACTAACTCAGCCTGGCACGATGACTCACACCTGTAATCCCAGCACTTTGGGAGGCCGGGGTGGGCAAATCACTTGAGGCCAGGCATTTGAGACCAGCCTACCCAACATGGTGAAACCCTGTCTCTAATAAAAGTGCAAAAATTAGCCAGGTGTGGTGGGGTACACCTGTAATCCCAGCTACTTGGGAGGCCAAGGCAGGAGGATCACTTGAGCACGGGAGGTAGAGGTTGTAGTGAGCCAAGAGCATGTCACTGCACTCCAGGCTGGGTGATGGCAGTGAAACCCTGTCTCAAAAAAAAGAAAAAACAAAAACTAACTTCCCTCCTCCCATATTTATATTTGTCTTTGAAAGCCAGCTAAAGGGAAAAAAGGAAAAGGCCAGGGCAAGTCTCATGGGAAGAAACAGAAGAAGCCAGAAGTGGACATTCTCAGCCCCGCGGCCATGCTGAACCTCTACTATATCGCCCACAACGTCGCTGACTGCCTACACCTGCGAGGCTTCCACTGGCCGGGTGCTCCCAAAGGAAAGAAAGGGAGAAGCAAGTGACAGCATTTCACAACACATCTCTGTTATAGAGAACAGGACTTGGGAAAGAGAAGTCAGGATAACACAACTATTGCCAGCAACATAGACTTTACTCCAGACCACTTGAGATGCAAATTAAGTGTGCTTTTCTGTGATGGTTGATGATGGGGAAATGCACCTTACTTCCTCTGTTATGCCAGATATGGTTAGCCACTTTGGTTTTTTAGGAGTTATAGGGTGAGAAAAGCCTGAGTAATTCCTACACAGTGTGGTGAAATTAATAGAACTTTCAGAAATTATTATAATTCTGGGTCAGAATTAAACTTTGCTCCCAAAAGGCAGTTCTAGTTGCATTAATTGTTTTCTTTTGCCAAAGAGGGTTTGTCATTTAGAGAAGACACCGCAAAAAGCACTGGGTTTCCTTAGGAACATTGCTCTCTTGGGCACTATTTCCTTTTTTTTAAAATGGAAAATAATAAATACTTTGTTTCTATAATTTTCTTCTCAGCAGTCTGACTCTGTTTGATTTGAATTAGCCACAGGCTCTGCGGATGCTAAGATGGTCACGAATGCTCTGACCCTGCCAGTCCTGCAAGCAGATGGTGAGAAGCGGCTGACAGTTGCGAAACGGCTGGGTGCAGGGCAAAGGGGGCAAATCCGCCCATCCCTTTCTTTTTTCTTTTATTTTTCGGACAGAGTCTTGCTCTGTTGCCCAGGCTGGAGTGAAGTGGCAAAATCTCAGTTCACTGCAACCTCTGCCTCCTAGGTTTAAGCGATTCTCCTGCCTCAGCCTCCCAAGTAGCTGGGATTACAGGCACACGCCATCAGGCCAGGCTAATTTTTTAATTTTTAGTAGAGACAGGATTTTACCATGTTGGCCAGGCTGGTCTCGAACTCCTGACCTCAGGTGATCTGCTCGCCTCAGTCTCCCAAAATGCTGGGATTACAGGCATGAGCCACTGTACTCACCTCGGCCTCCCAAAGTGCTGAATTACAGGTGAGAGCCATCACACCCGGCCATCCCTCTTTTTTCCCTTTCACCTGACTCTTCTCCCGCCTCCCCTCCACACTCTATTTCTTCCCATCTTCTGCATACTTTGTTAAACTTGGCTGGCCCCGAGTTATAGAATTGGTGCCAGGCACTTGCCCCGGGCATTCGGCTGATATTCTAGGATCTCCCTAGCCCTGTAAGGAGACGCCTAAGAGGTGAAACTGCAGTTCTTTCTCCTCTGCCCAGAGGCCTGAATTCTCCAGATGTGAAAGCCAGCGTTCTCTAAGTGTGGACGCTGTCTCTGACTCCCTGAGCACTCCATCCCTGCTTCCTGCTCTGTCTTCCTGCCTCTTCCTGCCCCTCCCCAGCCCCTGCACTGTTGTCTCCATTCACCGTTCTGAGCCCAAAACTGACACACTCTAGGTAGCACCTCCAGGGATGTTCTAGTTTGTTGGAATTATAATTATGCTGCAGGTGGCCTTGTGAGGATTGCAGGGATTCATGAGGTTTGCTAAGGGAGGCTGCAACTCAGGACTCAGGCTTTCATATGCATCAGAGAAAAAAAGGAAGCTCCATGAATCTCTGTGCTAGAGAAGCGGGGTGTCCGTGACCCACATCAGCCTGTTGGGAACAATATTGTCTACCTGCACCACCTGTGCAGTTTCCAGAGAAGCCCTTGGCCAGTTGCCAGAGGAGCCCTCACTTGGGTGAATCTGAAGGGAGGTCTCCTCTGCTCTCTGTTTTCTGGCTTTGGAGACAGGGAGCACCTTCCCACCCTGTTAGGGACTGCTGAACTCCTAACTCCAGTGCAGCAGTTCTTACACTTGAGCGAGCCTCTCGGTCACCTGGAACACTTGGCTAAGTGCAGATTGCTGGGCCCTACCCCCGCAGAAAGGATGGGCTCAGGGATTTGTGTTTCCAGTACGTTGGCAGGTTATGCTGCTGCTGCCCAGCCACACAGGTAGAGAGCCACCGCTCCAGTTAATGCTGCCTACCCAGAAGCTAAAAGGCTTGTGGAATCCGAACCTGTAGGATGTATAACGTCCTTTCCTGCCTCACCTGGGTTCAGGAGCTTCTATTTGAGCAGTTGGTTATTGGAAGGTTGGGGAGAAGGCACCTGCAGAGCTTCCTTTTGATCCCTGACTGCCCGCACCTGCAAGGCTTCCATTGGCCAGGTGCTGCCAAGGGAAAGAAAGGGAGAAGCAAGACTTAAGTGACAGCATTTCACAACACATCTCTGTTACAGAGAACAGGGCTTGGGGAAGAGAAGTCAGGATAACAACTATTGCCAGCAACATAGATTTTACTGCAGACGACTTGAAATGCTGCTCACCTGCAGCACAGATCCAGGCATTTACAGGCTAACAAGGTTTGAAAGCGGCCATGCTCTTCTCTTTTGAGACGATGAAATGATGAGCCAGGACTGAGGTGCTGGAATGGGGGAAGCACTGGTCTGACTGGCTGGGGCACCGTGACTCAAGGCTCACCCCCAGTTTAGCAGACTGGTTGAGGCTGTCTCAGTATCGTGCTCGTTGGAGCCCTGGGGTTTTGAGAGACACCGTAAGAAATTTTGGGTTCTAATAGCCATGCTCTAGTGTTACCACATATACATAAAGTTATAAACATTACACACTATATAAAGGTTATGATGCATTTTACTTTTTGAGAAATTATTTTTATTTTAGTGAAACACTGAACTTAAAACTTTTTTCAACAAAAGCTATTTCAATACTTTAATTGAGCATCTATTATGCTTGGCACAAAGACAAGGATAGTACTGGTATGTCTAGCCTACTGATCCCTACTGATACGATTTAGCTGTGTCCCCAGCCAAATCTGATATTGAATTGTAGCTCCCATAATTTCCACGTATCGTGAGAGGGTTCGGTGGGAGATAATTGAATCATGGGAGTGGTTTTCCCCATACTGTTCTCATGGTAGTGAGTAAGTCTCACGAGATCTGATGGTTTGATAAGGGCTTCCCCTTTCACTTGGCTCTCATTCTGTTTTGTCTGCTGCCGTGGCCATGTGCGATGTGCCTTTCACCTTTCACTGTGATTGTGAGGCCTCCCCAGCCATGTGGAACTGTGAGTCCATTAAACCTCTTTTTCTTTATAAGTTACCCAGTCTTGGGTATGTCTTTATCAGCAGCATGAGAACAGACTAATACACTTACTCTCAAGGAGCTTCCAGTCTGGTCAAGAAGGCTACTACCCAGATTAACAGAGGGCAACTAAGTTTCTATTTCAACTTTGATAAAGTACATTCATGGGCCAGGCGCGGTGGCTCAAGCCTGTAATCCCAGCACTTTGGGAGGCCAAGACGGGTGGATCACGAGGTCAGGAGATCGAGACCATCCTGGCTAACACGGTGAAACCCCGTCTCTACTAAAAAATACAAAAAACTAGCCAGGCGAGGTGGCGGGCGCCTGTATTCCCAGCTACTCGGGAGGCTGAGGCAGGAGAATGGCGTAAACCCGGGAGGCAGAGCTTGCAGTGAGCTGAGATTCGGCCACTGCACTCCAGCCTGGGCGACAGAGCGAGACTCCGCCTCAAAAAAAAAAAAAAAAAAAAGTACATTCATGATGCAATTTATGAAGGTGATTAAGAGGAGGGTGGGATTAAGACCTCTAGAGGACATCTGGAGGATATCTGATGATAAAATATATCCTTGAACCCTGCTGTTTTTATTTCCCCTAAACCCAAATTGGCAAGAATCCTGATTCTTGCTGCTTTTAAAGATTCAAAGAGGAGCTTGTGAAAGGCACAGGGTATTGGGTCATTTTGCATTGCTATAAAGAAATACCTGAGGCGGAGGCAGGCAGATCACTTGAAACCAGGAGTTTGAGACCAGCCCGGCCGACATGGTGAAATCCTGTCTCTACTAAAAATACAAAAATTAGCTGGGCAGCTGGTAGCTCATGCCTGTAATCCCAGCACTTTGGGAGGCTGAGGCGGGCGGATCACAAGGTCAGGAGTCAGAGACGCCTGGCCAAGATGGTGAAACCCTGTCTCTACTAAAAATACAAAAAATTAGTCAGGCGTGTTGGCACACACCTGTAGTCCCAGCTACTCAGGAGGCTGGGGCAGGAGAATCGCTTGAACCCGGGAGGCAGAGATTGCAGTGAGCCGAGATTGCACCATCGCGCTCCAGCCTGGGGGACAGAGTGAGCCTCTGTCTCACACACTCACAAATTAGCTGCACATGATGGTGCACGCCTATAATCCCAACTACTAAAGAGGCTGAGGCAGGAGAATTGCTTGAACCCAGGAGGCGGAGGTTGCAGTGAGCTGAGATCTCACCACCGCACTCCAGCCTGGGCAACAGAGTAAGACTGTCTCAAAAAAAAAAAAAAAAAAAAAAACAGGTTTAATTGGCTCACAGTTCTGCAGGCTATACAAGCATCACACCAGCGTCTGCTGGGCTTCTGGGGAGGCCTCCAGAAGCTTTTACTTATGGCAAAAGGGTGCAGGCACACCACATGCCTAGAGCAGGAGCAAAAGAGAGAGGATTGTGGGGAGGTGCCACATGCTTTTAAACAACTAGATTTGGCAAGAACTCACTATCTCAAGAACAGCACCAATCCATGCGGGATCCATCCCCATGACTCAAACACCTCCACCAGGCCCCACCTCCAACACTGGGGATTACAATTCCACATGAGATTTGGGCAGGGACAAATATAAGCAGTGATAGGAAAGTCCACATACAGGCCATGAGGGCTACCTGGAGAAGGCAACAGCTGAAGTGAAGGCCTTGCTGTGAAACTATGGGGGCTTTTTGTGAGGAAGGCTCTATGCAAGGGAGAGGATGGATACGGGACTTGATGGTTAGAAAGTGGGAGAGAAGTCCAGGTGCAGTGGCTCACACCTGTAATCCCGGCACTTTGGGAGGCCAAAATGGGTGGATCACCTGAGGTCAAGAGTTCGAGACCAGCCTGGCCAATGTGGTAAAACCCCGTCTCTCCTAAAAATAAAAAAATTAGCTGGGCATGGTGGCAGGCGCCTGTAGTCCCAGCTACTCGGGAGGCCAAGGCCAAGGGAGAATGGCTTGAACCTGGGAGGTGGAGCTTGCAGTGAGCCAAGATCACGCCACTGTACTCCAGCCTGGGTGACAGAGTGAGACTGTCTCAAAAAAAAAAAAAAAAAAAAAAAATTGGGAGAGAAGGGAACGGTGACTACAGGAATAGAAAAAGTGTCCACTGAGGAGGAAGGAGGACTTGGCAGTCACGTGTGGATGGGGCAGACATGTTTTAGGATGGAATTTTCCTTACAAAACTGAGGATAGAATCCAGAGAGACAGTGACAAGTGTCAGTGAGGGTGGGAGAAATTGCAACCCTCATGCGTTGCTGGTGGGGATATAAAATGCAGCTGCCATGGAAAACAGTTTGGCAGCCACTCAGAATGTAAGTAGAGTTACCATACGGCCCAGCAATTCCACTCCCAGGTGATGCCCAGAGAACTGAACACACGGTCACACAACATCTTGTACATAAGCCAGGTGCAGCGGTGCTCGCCTATAGACCCAGCTACTCAGGAGGCTGAGGCCAGAGGGTATCTTGAGCCCAGGAGTTCGAGGCCAGCCTGGGTAACACAGTCAAGACCCTGTCTCAAAAATACCAAAAAACAAAACAAAACTTACATACAAATGTTTATTACAGCATTTTTCATAATAGCTAAAAAGTGAAAATAACCCAAATGTCCATCAACAACAGAGAAATGGAGTCTATCCATACTATGGAATATTATTTAAATGCAAAAAGGAATGAAATAGTGATATGCGCTACACCGCATGGATGAACCTTGAAAACACCGTGCTAAGTGAAAGAAGCCAGATACAAAGGCTACATATATTGTAATCCCATTTAGATGAAATACTCACACAAGCAAAGCCCTAGAGACAGAAAGTGGATTAGTGAGTACCAGGGGGAAATGAGAAGTAGTGGCTGTTAATGGGTCTGTAACCCTTGGGTCCTTTTTTGCATGGTAAAATGTTCTGGAATTCAATAGTAGTGATGTTGCATAACCTTGAGACTATACTGAAAACCACTAAGCTGTACATTTTAAAAGGGTGAATTTGATGGTATGTGAATCATGTCTCAAGCTGATGACAGCTAGAAAAGGTCTAGAAACAAGACTGAGAGATAAAGAGGAGGCAAGTCCCAGATACCAGAGCAGGTGGCCCCAACAGAGACGAGGCCACGGAATAGGGAACAGGGCCCGGTCAGACCCTTGCAGCTAGATCCTGGGACAGAGGAACTTGGGAGCTATGGCAGGAGGGACCGCACACCCGAGCTGTCCAACGTTCCTGCCAGGGCTGAACTCATCTTGGAAAAAAAAAAAAGGCTGGGCACAGTGGCTCACACCTGTAATCCCAGCACTTTGGGAGGCCGAGGCAGGCAGATCACGAGGTCAGGAGTTCGAAACCAGGCTGGCCAACATGGTGAAACCCCCTCTTTACTAAAAATACCAAAATTAGCGAGGCATGGTGGCACACGCCTGCAATCCTAGCTACTCAGGAGGCTGAGGCAGGAGAATTGTTTGAACTCGGTTGCAGTGAGCTGAGATCACAGTACTACACTCCAGCCTGGGTGACAAAGTGAGACTCCATCTCAGAAAAAAAAAAAAGTACACAGGGAACACTTGGGAAAAACAAGAGCCACAAAGAAGACAATTAGAATCACCCCAAGTCCCGCCCATCTGTGGCTAAGCTGTGTCAGCCATTTGTCACATTTGGTGTATACTCAGGCTATTTTCTACGTGCTGGTATAAGTGTATCTCCATGTACACGAGGGTACATATTTTTATTCTAGGTCAAGTCTGTCTTCTGCATTTTCAAGCTCTTCCTCCCTGCCAGCTCCTTCCTCACAGCCTGGAAAACAGAGACTCTTTTCCCCACTTTTTAATGCAAGAATCTGGGGCTCACTGAAGTTAGGAGTGAGGGTGTTCCAAAGATGTGTGGACCAGTAAGAATTGCACATTCATTAAATGAGTGTTTATCAAGGACCTGTGTGTGCCAGGCACTGGCGACAGACATGAGGTCAACAGATATATGGTCCTGTTCTCCTGGGGCTCCAGTCTACGGGGAGCTAAAGGTGAGTAGGTATTAGTTGGTGCTGCTTGGCGTATCAGCACTGTCCAGGAGAATCGTCTCTGATAATAGAGATGTTCTATGCTGCACTGTCCATCACAGCCTAGAAGCACATGGGGCAGCTGAGCATGACATGTGGTCAGTGCAACTGACGATCTGAATGTCTGATGTGGTTTCATTGTAATTCATTCAAATTTAAGTAGCCCCATGTGGCTAGTGGCTATTGTATCAGACAGCGCAGAGCTACCTGCGGAAAAGCTCTGACCTAGTTGGGGATGGGAAGAGAGGCAGGAAGGTGTTACTGAGGAAGCGATGTTGGAGTTGAGAGCTGGAGAGGGATTTACCACGAAGCCAGCGAAGCCGTGGCCTTTTGTATTCATACTGTTGTGCTCTTCTTCTTAAAGAAAGTTCCCAAGCTCTAGGCCCCACAAAACCTGGCTCTGCCCTTGGACTAAGTTAGACAGGGCCAGAGAATGTGCAAAGGCAGGAAGGAGGGAGCGTGGCAGGGCGAGGAGACTGAACAGAGCAGAGACAGGGGAGGGGGCTACAGGAATCTTGTGGAACCCTAGTGAACCCCTTCAGGCTAGCCTGGTGGCTCCAGGATCCCAGCCGGGGCCAAGAACCGCAGCAGCAGCGTGGTGACTCCTCGCTCCTGAGCTGCTGTAGTGAGAGGACAGACTCCACGAGCCCTGGCTGCCTGGTCCTCTTGGCTCTGCCCGGCTTTCTCCGCCTGTGAGTTCTGCCTTCTGTCGGCGTCAGCGTCTCCACCACCGCAGCTTGTTGTGATCCTCCAGGATCTCCTGTGACTCCTGCTGTACTTTCTGGTCTCTGTCTTTGCTTGCGTTGAGCTCCAGCTTCCTCTCCTAAATGTCTTATTATCAGGGTTTGACAGGAGCAAGAGTCTGATTGACTGCCCTGGTCTTTCCCGGCCGGGCGGGCTGTGTCGTGGCAGCCACTGGATGAGCTGTGGGGGGTCTGGGGCTTCCCACCCCCATCAGGTATGCCTGAGGCTGGCAATGGTCAGGAGCTGCAAAATACCCACCAGGGATCTGCCTTGGGGTTGGGGGTGGGGACCGCAGGTTGCCTGAGGGTTTGCTTCTGTCTCTTTGTCTCTCCCTCAGGCTGAAGACCATCCCTTTAGAGTCAAGATCCTGGGAAGAACTTGCTTACCCTTCGGTCTTTTTCCTTTACTTTCTCATCTTTCTGTCACACATTTTTTCCCTCTCACTTTTTTTTTGGTTGCCACCTTTGTATTTTATTTATTTATTTTGAGTCTTGCTCCATCACCCAGGCTGGAGTGCAGTGGGGCAATCTCGGCTCACTGTAACCTCGGCCTCCCAGGTTCAAGTGATTCTCCCACCTTAGCCTCCCCTAGTAGCTGGGGCTGCAGGGCCGCGCCACCACACTCGGCTAATTTTTGTATTTTTATTAAAGACGGGGTTTCACCATGTTGGCCAGGCTGGTCTCGAAGTCCTGACCTCAGGTGACCCGCCCACCTTGGCCTCTCAAAGTGCTGGGATTACAGGTGTGAGCCACCATGCCCGGCCCTAACTTTGTATTTAAAAAAATTAAAAATTGGCTGGGTGCAGTGGCACATGCCTTGTAATCCCAGCTACTCGGGAGGCTGAGGCAGGAGAAGAGCTTCAACCCAGGAGGCAGAGGTTGCAGTGAGCCGAGATTGTGCCACTGTACTCCAGCCTGGGCGACAGAGAGACTCTGTCTCAAAAAAATAAAATAAAAAATTAAAAATCTGCAGAAAGGTTGAAAGAAAGTACAGTGAACACCCAGACTTTTCGCATAGACGAAGGCTCTCAACCCCAGCACCCTGGACAGTTTGGGCTGGGTAATTCTTTGTGCTGGGGGCGTCTGGGTGAATTATAGGACACTATAGCCTCCGGTGCCAGCACCTGCTTGGCTGTGACAACCAAACAGACATTGCCAGGTGTCCCCTCTGGGCAAAATTGCCCCCAGGTGAGAGCCATTGACCTGGCTTTATGAATTAACATTTTGTCACATTTATTTATACACACTCTTCATATACATATATATATATAAAATATGCAGATATCATACAAATGCATATATGTATATATACACATAAAACATTTACATCAAGAAATTTGCATCCATATAGTATTATTTAATGTATACTCTGTATTCACTATTCAATTTTTCCTAATTATCCCAATAATGTTTTTAATGGATTTTTTGATCAATGATCCAGTCAAGGATCATATTGCATTTAGCTGTTATGTCTCTTTAGTATCTGGTAATCTGAAACAGTTCTCTCCTTTTTTGTGGGGGAGGAGTCTTTTATGACATTGACTTTTTTTTTCTTTTTTGGCTCCCTCTGTTGCCCAGGCTGGAGCAGTGGTGCAATCATGGCTCACTGCAGCCTCAACCTCCTGGGCAGAAGCCATCCTCCCATTTCAGCTGTGACCACAGGCACGTGCTACCACACCCAGTTAATTTTTTGTATTTTTTGTAGAGATGGGGTTTCATGGTGTTTGCCAGGCTGGTCTCAAACTCTTGAGTTCAAGTGATCCTCCCACCTGGGCTTCCCAAAATGCTGGCATTACAAGCATGGGCCTCCATACCCTGCCGACATTGACCTTTCTGGGAAGTCCTGGCCTGGTTGTTTTGTGGAATGCTCCTCTGCCTTTTTTTTTGAGACAGAGTCTCGCTCTGTTGCCAGGCTGGAGTGCAGTGGTACCATCTCAGCTCACTGCATCCTCCACCTCCCGGGTTCAAGTGATTCTCCTGCCTCAGCCTCCCAAGTAGCTGGGACTACAGATGCCCGCCACCACGCCCAGCTAATTTTGTATTTTTAGTTGAGATGGGGTTTCACCATGTTGGCCAGGTTGGTCTCGATCTCTTGACCTCGTGATCTGCCTGCCTCAGACTCCCAAAGTGCTGGGATTATAGATGTGAGCCACTGCGCCCAGTTGCTCCTCTGCCTTTTCAACCCATTGCATTTGGACGTCGGCCCCCACTGCTCCAGTGGAGCGGCTTCATAGCTGCCTTTGTTCCATGAGTTCTAAGAGTCCATGGCTTTTAAGCCATTCTGTCACTTTACCACTAAGAGAGAAGGAAGAAAAACACCCCACCACCATTTAACAATGAAGTGCCATCTGTGGTGTGAGACATCATTCAAGCATGAAAGGGGGTCTTTGAATGGATGAAGTTTGGTAATTGCCAAGGCAAATCCCCTGTTTTCACTCACTCCCGTCTTGCAACTCTGTCCTCTCTTGGTTGCTTTGATGCCTTCTCTCCGACTCTCCTCCTGTCTCTGACTGTTCTTCTACATCCTTTTGCTTCTCCTCTTCCTGTGGTCTCCACTGATGTGTTAGTCCCTCTGTGGCCCACCTACCCCAGCTGTGCTCTGTACCTCTTCCCCCGACCCTTCACTGGCCTGGGCAAATGGGACCAGGGTGGGATCACGGGCTGTACAACCAGAGCTGGATGAATCAGATTTTCTCTCTGGAGCCATGAAGATGGCTGTGGAAAATGAGGGAGATGCCTGATTTGGGGAGTGGTGAATTTGGGATTAGGGCTCAGAAGCGAGGTACTGGCCGGAGGGGAGATTTAGACACATTCAACTGTAGGTCATGGTTGGAACCAAGAACTGGGAAGGAGAGTGTAGAGGTAAGAGTTACAGGCCAGGCACAGTGACTCACGCCTGTAATTCCAGAACTTTGGGAGGCCGAGGCTGGCAGATCGCTTGAGCCCAGGAGTTCAAGACCAGCCTGGCCAACGTGGTGAAACCCCGTCTCTACTGAAAATACAAAAATTACCCGGGTGTGGTGGCGGGCACCTGTAATCGTAGCTCCTCAGGAAGCTGAGGCACGAGAATCCCTTGAGCCCTGGAGGTGGAGGCCACAGTGAGCCGAGATTGCACTACTGCACTTGGGCCTGGGCGACAGAGTGAGACTCCATCTCAAAATAAATAAATAAATAAATAAATAATTTTAAAATTTTTTAAAAAGGAGTTAGAAACTGTGGGAACGACCTCCCTTCCTTTAGGGGCAGAAGGAAGAGGAGGAGCTGTGAAAGTTGAGGGAGGAGCTGAGAAGGGCGAGGAGCCTGGAGAGGCGTTTGTGGAAGAAAAGGAGGGTCCACCGGGCCATACACATTGCAGAGATGCCAGGGAGGATGAGGGATGGGGACAAGGACAAGGGTCCTCGTCAGGCTCTGCTGAAAAATAGGAGCTGAGAGTAAATGTGGAAGGGAGGAACCAGGGGCTTCAGCTGGTGCTAGTAATAATACTAATAATAACAATGAGGGTACAGACACTTCCTGGTCTCCAAACCCCGGCCTGAGCTGTGCTGAAACAGGCATGGCCAGCGCGTGCCCCCTCTCTGGGCCAAGGGAGGAAGCAGGGGTGTCCTGAGTGGCGTGAGAAGCTAGAGATGCAGCCAGTTTGAAGCAGCGTCCCTGGAGTGGCTGCTGCTCCTGAAGACTGGGCAGAAGTGCCAGCAGAGCCACCACTGCGGGGCTTGTGGGACTGTGGCCTATCCTGTCGGATGGACAGAGTGGACGTGGTTTTGGTTTCTCTTCACCTGATGTTTCTTATCACACACAGTCCCCGTCGGCCATTGGTCTTTGAAAGCAACAGTGGGCGTTGGGGAGAGGCACGCTGCTCCCCTGCCTCAACACTTCCATCACTCCCATCGCATTGCTCTTGGGATGAGACCTGGGCCCACAAGCCCTGAGTGGCCTGGCCCTGCCCAGCCCCCGCCCCGCTAGCCCTTCCTCACCTTCCTCCTGGCAGTCCAGCCACCCAAGCTCCCTTCTGCCTTTGCCTGCCACACTGGTCTCCCTTCTCCCTGCCTAACTCCTGTTCATCTTCCACCTCAGCTTTCCATCCTCCAGGAGCAGCTCTCCCCAATCCCTGGCAGGCAGGTCACCTGGCTGCCTACACTCTTCAGTGCCCTGAATTTCCTCATACTTTTTTTGGAGACAGGGTTTTTCCCTGTCACCCAGGCTAGAATGCAGCAGCATGATCACCACTCACTGCAGCCTTGACCTCCTGGGCTCAAGCGATCCTCCCCAGTTGCTGGGACTGCAGGTGCATGCCACCACACCTGGCTAATTTTTTTTTTTTGTAGAGACAGGGGTCTTGCTATGTTGCCCAGTTTGGTCTCCAACTCCTGGCCTCAGGTGATCCTCCCACCTCATCCTCCGGAAGTGCTGGAATTACAAGCATGAAGCACCACGCCCAGCCTCTCCATACTGTTACAACAAAATGGTGAATTGTACAATGGGTTGTTTATGGCTCTCTTCCCTGCTAGCGTGTAGCTCTCTGAGAGGAGAGCTTGTCAGCTTACTGATGGCTTTGTTGTTCCCAGCTATATTGCCAGCACCTTGACACGTAAGTAAATATTTATGGAAGATTTTTTATAACAAGTTATATTACAGTAACAACCCCCAAACCTCAGCAGCTTAGTGCAACCAAGGTTTATTTCTTGTATAGGCTTTGTGCCCACTGAGGGTAGATGGGGGAGGCTGCTCTATGTCACCCTCCTCAGAAGTATAAATTGCACACAGATTCTTTTTTCTTTTTTCTTTTTTTTTCTTTTTTTGAGATGGAATCTCACTCTGTCACCCAGACTGGAGTGCAGTGACATGATCTTGGCTCACTGCAACCTCAGCCTCCCAGGTTCGAGCAATTCTCCTGCCTCAGCCTCCCGAGTAGCTGGGATTACAGGCACCCGCCACCACGCCTGGCTAATTTTTGTATTTTTAGTAGAGATGGGGTTTCACCATGTTGGCCAGGATGGTCTCGATCTCTTGACCTTGTGATCCGCCCGCCTTGGCCTCCCACAGTGCTGGGATTACAGGTGTGAGCCACTGCACCCGGCCACAGACTCTTAGAGTTCCCACCTGGAGGGGAACCTTAAGTGACAGGTGCCACTTCTCGTTTTGTTGGCCAAAGCACATCACATAGCCGCACTTCACTTTCAGGGAGCAGGGAAAAATGATGACACAACAAGCCCCAGAGGAGAACCAGAAATAGTGGCTGGATAGCACTCACTCTGTCAGACAGGTGCCACTTTTGTAATGAATTTTTTTTCTTTCTTTTCTTTTTTTTTTTTTTGAGATGGAGTTTTGTTCTTGTAGCCCAGGTTGGAGCGCAGTGGCACAATCTCTGCTCACTGCAACCTCCCCTCCCCAGTTCAAGTGATTCTCCTGCCTCAGCCTCCTGAGTAGCTGGGATTACAGGGGCCCACGACCACTCCCAGCTAATTTTTTTTTGTACTTTTAGTAGAGACAGGGTTTCATCATGTTGGCCAGGCTGGTCTCGAACTCCCGACCTCAAGTGATCCGCCTGCATCGGCCTCCCAAACTGCTGGGATTACAGGCGTGAACTACCATACCCTGCCTGTAAAGAATTTTTTAAAATTCAGAAAACAATTTTAAAAAAGCAGAAGGCTGAGAGATAGCCGGCATCAGGAGCTGAGTGGAAGAAGAGGTGGAATGATTGGTACCTATTCCTCAACGTGCTGTTTCTGTGCACTGTGTTAATTTCTCCGGCCGCCTGTAGAGGTATCCAAAGCCTTCAGGATGCCTGAACAAAGCACGGAGCTTCAGGTCTCAAAACTCTTCTTAATCTCTGATCGCATTTGTTTCTGCACCTCCAACTCCTAGAGAAACCATTCTCTAGGAAATCATTCAAATAAGATGTCTGTCCTGAAATATTTTTCATTAGTGCTTACATTTATCAAAATGCAATTCATAATTCAGCATTTACACGATTATTTGTGTTGATTTCCTGATCAGTGTGCTTCCTGATCTCCTGTGTGAAAAAGTGGAGGCCAGGCGTGGTAGCTTATGCCTGTAATCCCAGCACTTTGGGAGGCCGAGGTGGGCAGACCACCTGAGGTCAGGGGTTCCAGACCAGCCTGGCCAACATGGCGAAGCATCGTCTCTACTAAAAATACAAAAATTAGCTGGTTGTGGTGGTGGACGTCTGTAATCCCAGCTATTCGGGGGGCTGAGGCAGCAGAATCGTTTGAACCCAGGAGGCAGAGTTTGCAGTGAGCCCAGATCGCGCCACTGCACTCCAGCCTGGGCAACAGAGTGAGACTCCACCTCAAAGAAAAAGAAAGTGGAAGATTTTTTTTCAACTGCAAAAACTCTTAGGAGTTCAGCCTTCCCATTTGTTCAAAGCAGAATTAACAACAAAAGAATCTCATGGAACATGACGTCTTCCGTCATGTCTTCTTCTCCCGGCCTGGCAGAGTCATGGAGCCTTAGAGATTACCCTCCAGCCCTCAGAGCAGTGTGCAGCCAAAGCTGGTCCCTGGAAGCTCGCACACAGGCCCACCCCAGCCCCCGGGGCCTGCCTCTGTGGCTGCAGGCAGGTCTATCTACCCTGCTGCAAAGTGGCCTTTCATAGCCCTGGGAACAGTTCTTTGTGAAGAGGGACGCCTCAGACACCCGCTCCCTTCAGCCGCTTTTTACTTGACATAACTCCCTCTTGGGTCACCCTCTTTTGGATGCAGCCAGTTTGTCATTGTGCCTCTAAGATGGGACCTCCACAGTTGACTATGTGATTTCATAGTGCAGTGAGGCTCTGGGCTCCTGAAATTTGGCTGGTAGACCATCCCTCCCTGCCAAGCATGAGGCTTTTAGAATAGATTCATTCTTCCTTTAAAATAGATCAAAGTGGCCAGGCATTGTGGCTCATGACTGTAATTCCAGCATTTCGGGAGCCTAAGGCAGGAGGATCACTTGAGGCCAGGAGTTCAAGACCAGCCTGGCCAACAGAGAGAGACCCTGTCTCTACAAACAAATTTTAAAAATTAGCCAGGTGTGGTGGGTCATGTCCCTAGTCCCAGCTACTTGAGAGGCTGAGGCGGGAGAATTGCTTGAGCCCAGGAGTTCCAGGCTCCAATGAGCCGAGATTGCACCACTGAACCCCAGCCTAGGTGACAGAATGAGACCTTGTATCTCTTTAAAACAAAACAAAACAAAACAAAAGGCCGACATGGTGGCTCAGGTCTGTAATCCCAGCACTTTGGGAGCCTGAGGCAGGCGGATCAACTGAGGTCAGGCATTTGAGGTCAGACCAACATGGCGAAACCCTGTCTCTACTAAAAATCACAAAAAATTAGCGTGCATGGTGGCGGACACCTGTAATCTCAGCTACTCAGCAGGCTGAGGCAGGAGAATTGCTTGAATCCGAGAGGTGGAGTTTGCAGTGAGCGGAGATCATGCCACTGCCCTTCAGCCTGGGTGACAGAGTGAGACTCTGTCTCAAAATAAAAATAAAACATAAAATATTTTTTAAAAATCAAGATTTGGTGCAGCCACTGTGGAAAACATTTGGATATTCTTCAAAAAGTTAAACATAGAACATGACCCAGCAATTCCCCTTCTAGTGGTATACCTATGAGAAATGAAAGCAGGGAGCCAAACAGATACTTGTCCACAATTTCCATTGCAACATTATTCACAATGGCCAAAAGGTGGAAACAAATCAAGTGTCCATGAGCAGACAAATGGATAAACAGAATGCGATGTGTTCAGGCAATATTCAGCCCTAAAGAGGAAAGAAATCCTGACACATGCTACAACAGTGATGAACCTTGAAAACATTCTGCTGATGAAATAAACCAAACCCAAAAGGACAAATATTCTCTGATTCACCTAGGTGAGTAATTTAGAATAGGTGAGTTCATTGACACAATGTAGAATAGTGGTGGGCGGGGGTTGGGGGGTGCTGAGGAGGGGCTGGAATGGAAAGTCATTATTGTTTTTGTTTTTGTTTTTGTTGAGACAGAGTCTGGCTCTGTCACCCAGGCTGGAACACAGTGGCACAATCCTGCCTCACTGAAACTTCCACCCCCAGGCTCAAGTAATCCTCAGGCCTCAGCCTCCCAAGTAGCTGGGCCTGGGACTGCAGGGTGTGCCCCCACACCTGGCTGGAAGTTATTGTTTAGAGCATTTGTTTGGGATGATGAAAAGGTTCTAAGTGGTGCTCGCTTCGGCAGCACATATACTAAAATTGGAAAAGGTTCTAAGTGGATGTCAGTGATGATTGCACAACATTGTGAATGTACTTAATGCTGCTAATTTATACACTTAAACATGGTTAAAATGGTAAATTTTGTGCATTTTACAACAAAAAAAAATACAAAATAAAATCACGGCTTCTCCCTTTTTGTTCCAGGTCTCTGGGAGAGGTGGTGGGGGAGGGGCAGCAGAGGCAGGGCAGAGGCCCCCATGCCCCAAGGGTTTCTCTCTGCATGGGGGTGGGGTGGGGCAGGTGGCAGATAGAAGGGAGGGGCTTTCTCAGAAGGACAGGCCCCAGCCCCAGTCCTTTGCTCAAAGGCTTATTTCTCCTCTCCCCTCACGGTGCAGAGAAGCCAATCCTCCCTCTGTCCCTGCACACCTTGCCCTCCAGTCTCAGGGCCATACCTGGGCCACTATTCACCTGGCCCACCCCACCCCTCTACCCTCTGAGGCCTCGAACACACCTCCCACAGAAAACAGTCCACACCTGCCTGCTCGCCCTTCACTGCTCCTGACACGCCCGTCTGGAATCTACGTTTCCTAATCCTCATTCGCACCTTGAATCTGCCATGCCGTGAACAGCCTTCCGCAGTCATTTCAATTTTGTGTTTTCTCTCCCTGACTAGGATATAGAAGGTAGGATATAGACTAGGTGGTAGAGAAGCTGTGATGAGATGTCAGGCTGGAGGCAGAGCCTCAGAGTGCAGACTCGGGGAGGCCATGCAAACCATGGCTGCGAGCTCAGGGGCTCACTCACGTGTCCCCAGTCACTGTCGTGCGGACCATCATCGTATTTGCCAAAAATGCTTCACAAGGGGAGCTATAAACAGCAGTGTCCACCCAATGGGGCCCATGCCTTGGCCTTGGAGTTGAATCGTCAGCACCACTTGACCCCTTCTCTCTGTGTCCTTCACCCTTGACCTCTTTGGCAGTGTGGCGCTGGGTGTGTGCAGCCTGAGGGCTTCTGTTCCGGGACATGGCTGAGCTCCATCCACCCTGCTAAATTCAGCCTCCAAGAGCCACGGCAACGCTCTTGTACAGCCAGGCTGTGTGTGTCCATGTGCGTGTGTCTGTGTGCATGTGTACACTGTGTGTGTCCGTGTGTGCGTCCGTGTGCATGTGTGCATGTGTCCGTGTGCCTGCGTGCACACCCTGTGTGTCTGTGCATGTGTACACTGTGTCCATGTGCGTGCATCTGTGTGCATGTGTGCATGTGTCCATGTGCGTGCGTGCACACTCTGTGTGTCTGTGCATGTGTACGCTCTGTGTGTCCATGTGGGTGCGTCCGTGTGCATGTGTGCATGTATCTGCGTGCATGCACACTGTGTGTGTGCATGTGTACACTCTGTGTGTCCATGTGCGTGTGTCCGTGTGCATGTGTCTGCGTGCATGCATACTCTGTGTGTCTGTGTGCATGCGTACACTGTCCATGTGCGTGCGTCCGTGTGCATGTGTGTGTGTGTCTGTGTGTGCGTGCACACTCTGTGTGCATGTGTACGCTCTGTGTGCATGTGTGTTGTGTGCGTGCACACCACCACCAAGTGAGCTCAGATGGAGGACAGAAGAGTTTGAAGGTGTGGCTAATGTTGATCTTGAGAGGCAAAGAAAGGGCGGCGCAGGGTGTGGGAGGGGCGGGCCCTCGGTTGCTGTGGTGGAGAGAACCCCTTGGCCCAGCTTTGCTTTGATGGATGGTCAGCTGAGGTTCTCCTTGTTTAGGCCTCTGGTCAAAACGCTGCAGCCTGCTGACAGGTCCTTCCCTCGAATGACAAGTCTGGCTCACCACGGTGCCCAGTCAGAGGCATCTGCCCCTGTGCCCCAGAGCCCTCCATTCATGGGCCCTACTGCAGTCTCTGTCTCCCCAGTGCCGGTAAGTTGACCTCAGCCCCCTGAAGCCTCCATGGACAGACAAGGAAGGTCAAGTGCCTTCTCCAGCTCCACCTTGGGCAGCCACCATGGCTCCTGCGGCCAGCCCACCCAGAATGTCTCCAGCTGCCACCATGTACAGAAGGTGGGGGCAAGAACTGCCTGTTAAGAGCTGAATGTTTTTATTCCTTCCCTCTTCAGTTCATTTGTTGAACCCCTAACTCCAAATGTAATGGTATTTGGAAGCCGGGACTTTGGGAGGCAATTAGGGTTAGATGAGGTCACGAGGGCACGAGGGTTGTGATGGTGAATATTGGGTGACTGCATTGAGGAATGCCTTGATGGCTGTAAAGTACCTTCCTGGGTGTGTCTGTGACGGTGTCGCCAGAGGAGATTGACATTGGGTTGAGGACTGGGAGAGGAAGACCCACCCTCATTGTGGATGGGTGCCATCCAGTCGGCCGGCTGCCAGGGCAGCTAGAACAAAGCAGGTGGAAGAAGGGGCCAGCTTTGCTGGCTGAGTCTTCTGGTTCTATTTTTCCTTCTGGTGCGGGATGCTTGCTTCCCCATCTCCTGCCCCCGGACAGCAGACTCCAGGTTCTTTGGCCTTTGGACTCTGGGACTTGTACCAGTGACTTCCCAGGGGCTCTCAGGCCTTCAGCTGCAGACTGGAGGCTGCACTGATGGCTTCCCTGGTTTTGAGGCTTTCGGACTTGAACTAAGCCACTACCGGCTTCTCTCTTTCCCCAGCTTTCAAACAGCCTATCGTGGGACTTGGCCGTGTAATCGTGTGAGCCAATTCTCCCTAATAAACTCCCCTTCATATATACATATATCTTACTGGTTCTGTCCCCTGGAGAACCCTAATGCAAGGGTGGAATCCCCATGATGCGATTAGTGTCCCTTTCACTCGCGTTTGTATAAAGAGACCACCAAACAGGCTTTGTGTGAGCAACAAGGCTGTTTATTTCACCTGGGTGCAGTCGGACTGAGTCCGAAGACAGTCAGCGAAGGGAGATAGGGGTGGGGGCCGTTTTATAAGATTTGGGTAGGTAGTGGAAAATTATAGTCAAAGGGGGCAGGCAGGGGTGGGGGTCACAAGGGGCTCAATGGGGGAGCTTTTGAGCCAGGATGAGCCAGGAGAAGGAATTTCACAAGGTAATGTCATCAGTTAAGGCAGGGACCGGCCATTTTCACTTCTTTTGTGGTGGAATGTCATCAGTTAAGGCAGAAACAGGCTTTTTTTTTTTTTTTTTTTTTGAGATAGAGTCCCGCTCTGTCACCCAGGCTGGAGTGCAGTGGCGCGATCTTGGCTCACTGCAAGCTCCGCATCCCGGGTTCATGCCATTCTCCTGCCTCAGCCTCCCAAGTAGCTGGGACTGCAGGCGCCTGCCACCACGACCAGCTAATTTTTTTGTGTTTTTAGTAGAGACGGGGTTTCATTTCACTGTGTTAGCCAGGATGGTCTTGATCTCCTCACCTTGTGATCTGCCCGCCTCGGCCTCCCAAAGTGTTGGCATTACAGGCGTGAGCCACCGCGCCCAGCCAGGAACAGGTCATTTTCACTTCTTTTGTGATTCTTCAGTTACTTCAGGCCATCTGGATGTATACATGCAGGTCACAGGGGATACGATGGCTTAGCTTGGGCTCAGAGGCCTCGCAGTCCCTATAAGAACAGGCACTAGAGAGCTCACCCTCTCTCTCCACGTGTACACGCAAAGAAGGGGTCATGTGAACACAGCAAAATGGCAGCCACCTACAAGCCAAGAGAAGAGGCCTCAGAGTGAAATCTCCCACCTCCGACCAGGTGCAGTGGCTCATGCCTGTAATCCCAGCATACTTTGGGAAGCCAAGGTGGGCAGATCACGAGGTCAGGAGTTTGAGACCAGCCTGGCCAATATGGTGAAACCCTGTCTCTACTAAAAAAAATTACAAAAATTAGCCGGGCATGATGGCGCAGGCCTATAGTCCCAGCTACTTGGGAGGCTGAGGCAGAAGAATCACTTGAACTTGGGAGGCGGAGGTTGCAGTGAGCCAAGGTCGTGCCACTGCACTCCAGCCTGGGCGACAGAGCGAGATTCTGTCTGAAAGAAAAAAGAAACCTAACTCCTCAGCACCTTTCTCTTAGACTCCCAGCCTCCAGAATGAGAAAAATAAGTTTCTGTTGTTCAGACCATCTAGTCTATGGTATTTTGTTACGGTAGCCTGAGCAGACTAATATACTGCCTAACCCCCAAATCCAGAAGACATTTGGGACCTTTAAAAAATTGTATTAGGCCGGGCACGGTGGCTCACGCCTGTAATCCAAGCACTGTGGGAGGCTGAGGCGGGCGGATCACCTGAGGTCGGGAGTTCTAGACCAGTCTGACCAATATGGAGAAATCCCATCTCTACTAAAAATACAAAATTAGCCAGGCGTGGTGGTGCATGCCTGTAATCCCAGCTAGTCGGGAGGCTTACCCAGGAGAATCGCTTGGACCCAGGAGGCAGAGGTTGCGGTGAGCCAAGATCGCGCCATTGCACTCGAGCCTGGGCAACAAGAGCAAAACTCCGTCTCAAAATAAATAAATAAATAAATAATTGTATTAACAGTTTTATAACAGCATTACATTGTTAAGAAATAAAAAATAATAAAAATAATAACCTGGATTCTCCCATACTAATACAGCAACTGATTTTCTTTTTTTTGAGACAGGGTCTTGATCTGTCGCCCAGGCTGGAGTACAGTGGTGCCATCTCGGCTCACTGCAACCTCTGCCTCCCTGGCTCAAGTGATCCTCCCACCTCAGACTCCTGAGTAGCTGGGACCACAGGTGTGCACCACCATGCCCGGCTAATTTTTGTATTTTTAGTAGACAACGGGGTATCACCATGTTGCCTAGGCTGGTCTCAAATTCCTGGGCTCCAGAAATCTGCCTGCCTCAGCCTCCCAAAGTGCTGGGATTATAGGCGCAAGGCACCACATTTGGCTCTGACTTTTTTTTTCAACAAAAAATTCATCCAGAAATATTGATTGAATACCTCATATGTGTTAGGCACTGGGTAGGTACTGGGGGTAACAAGATAAATCAGATTTGATCACCCTTCTTTTTGTATTTTTTCCAGTCTTTCCAGGCCATTTTCAAATATAGTCAGTTTGCTATTTACATATTTTTTATTATAATAGCCGAAAAAATATTATGTTGTGTTTTTCACTTAACATTATAAACTTTTTTTTTCTTTTTTTTGAGACGGAGTTTCGCTCTTTTTGCCCAGGTTGGAGTGCAATGGTGTGATCTCAGTTCACCGCAACCTCCGCCCCCCGAGTTCAAGGGATTCTCCTGCCTCAGCCTCCCAAGTAGCTGGGATTACAGGTATGTGGCACTACACCCTGTTAATTTTGTACTTTTAGTAGAGACAGGTTTCTCTGTGTTGGCCAGGCTGGTCTTGAACTCCTGACCTTAGGTAATCCACCGGCCTCAGCCTCCCAAAGTGCTGAGATTACAGGCGTGAGCCACCACTCCTGGCCTATAAACATTTTTTTTACAAAGCCTTGTCCTGATCTTAGGTAAAAAGTAATTTTCAGACACTGAACTGAATTATAAAAATTTTTACTTGTGGTTTCATCACCTTTACAGCTGCCTGTTAATGGCTGTGTAGTGTTCCACTGAGCTGATGTACCCAAGGCTGCAGTGCAATGGCACAATCTCGGCTCACTGCAACCTCCACCTCCAGGGTGCAAGCTATTCTCCTGCCTCAGCCTCCCGAGTAGCTGGGACTATAGGCATGTGCCACCACATCCAGCTAATTTTTTTATATTTTTCATAGAGATGGGGTTTCGCCATGTTGGCCAGTCTGGTCTTGAACTCCTAACCTCAGGTAATCTGCCTGCCTCAGCCTCCCAAAGTGCTGGGATTACAGACGTGAGCCACCGTGCCTGGCCATTATTTTTCAATTGACTTACAGACCACTGGCAATGACTGGATTCTCACACTTGTAGTTGAACCTAAGCATTTGCTTCTGCCTGGGCAGGTATAGCAAAGTGATAATGCAGAAAGACAGAATTCAGGGAATGACCAGCCCAGGACAGGATCCCTGTCTGGTCATCTGCTGCAAAGTTTGTGCAGATGGACAAAACCCCTCCCGCTGGCTTTGGATTTTGGATGTCTTTGTAAAATATAAATTTCCTTAGCTTGGGGGTTAAGTCGTGGGTTGTAGAGCAAGATGCTTGTAATCAAATCCAGGCTCTACTGGGTAGATGGATGTGTAATCCTGGGGAAAGTTCCCTAATTTATCTGTGGCTCTGTTTTCTTATTCATAAAATGGAAGATTAAAAACTGAACTTACTTGATAAAATATTGTGAGGATTAAATGAGATAATACATGTGATATGGTTTGAAACTGTCCCCCAAATGTCATGGGTTAGAAATTTAATCCTTAAATTCATATGTTGATTGGAGGTGGGGCCTTCGAGAGGTATTTACGATTAGATAAAGTCATCAGGGTGGGGCTCCCATGATGGGACTGGTGGCTTTAGAAGAGGAAGTGAGGACCGGGTGTGGTGGCTCAAGCCTGTAATCCCAGCACTTCGGGAGGCCGAGGCCAGGAATTCACCTGAGGTCAGGAATTCAAGAGCCTGATTAACATAGTGAAACCTTGTCTCTACTAAAAATACAAAAATTAGCCAGGCGTAGTGGCGGGCGCCCGTAATCACGGCTACTCAGGAGGCTGAGGCAAGAGAACTGTTTGAACCCGGGAGGCAGAGGTTGCAGTGAGCCGAGATTGCACCACTACACTCTAGTCTGGGCGACAAAGCCAGATTCCGTCTCAAAAAAAAAAAAAAAAAAAGGCAAGGAAGAGAGACATAACTTGACACACAATCTCTTGCCCTCTCTCCATGCAATGCCCTTCACAGTGTTACAAAGCAGCAAGAAGACCCTTGAAACATGCCGGCCTCATGCACTTGGACTCTCAGCCTCCAAAACTGTAAGAAATAGTTTATCTTCGTAAATTATCCAGTATATGGATTTTGTTATAGCTACAGAAAACAGATGAGGACAACATGCTATGTGGTTAGCCTAGTGCCTAGCATGTGGTAAATACACAATACATGTTAGTGTTCTCAAGGACTGATTAAGGAATGTGTCACTGACACAGCCTCCTATTCAGACTGTGGGTTTGGTTTCTTCCTACCTTCAAGTTTGTTCCCACACACAAATCCTGTGAAGTTAACTATTTAAAATTCTCAACAGAAACTTAATTCTGTACATCAGAGTGGAAAGTTTAAACTCAAAGCCAGGCGTGGTGGCTCACGCCTGTCATCCCAGCACTTTGGGAGGCTAAGGCAGGTGGATCATCTAAGGTCAGGAGTTTGAGACCAGCCTGGCCAACATGCTGAAACCCTATCTCTACTAAAAATACAAAAATTAGCTGGTTGTGGGGGCGGATGCCTATAATCCCAGCTACTTGGGAGGCTGAGGCAGGAGAATTGCTTGAACCCGGGAGGCGAAGGTTTCAGTGAGCCGAGATCATGCCATGGCACTCCAGCCTGGGCAACAAGAGCAAAACTCCATCTAAAAAAAAAAAAAAGTCGAACAAACTGACAATTAAGACTATGCAGAGAGTGCTGAAGAAGTGTGTGTTAATGTCCTTGAGCTCAAAGACCTTCCATTTTTCAAACATTTAGCTTTGAAAGAAAGAATGGATGCACAGACCTTGAGTCTGAAAGAGCAGGGACCATCAGCTCAGCTGGCACTGCCCTGACACAAGGGGTTCTGGGGCTGGGGTGTGGGGGTAGAGTGAAGCATAGCTCAGGAAATGGTTACAATTTTGTGGTAGGAGTGACAAGTTTGTCCTCAAAGCTGAAGGTAAGAATATGCATTTACAACAGATCTGCTCTCTTCAGAATGGCAATGGTACAACAGAATCTTAAAAACAACAACGATGCACATTTTCCTCAAAATAAAATTCAAAGAACAAATGAAATGGAACTCCAGTGGCGTTCTAGGTCCCAGGAACCCAGGACTTCCTGTCATTCCATTGTTAAACCCTCTGAACTCTTCTGAGTTCAGGGTCGCCGTGGGCGTGGGTTTTGTTTTCCATATGACATTAAGATAAGTGCCACAAAATTCTCTTTGTTTAAATCTACTTCTGTTCTCATGGTAACGGAGGGTCCATCAGCACCAAAATATATAAAGGCACCGAGGCAGCGTGAAGATGTTACTACGACAACTGGAATTTAGAGGAGACATTTTTAAAGGCGTGTGGGAGGCTTTCACTTCACTTTCTTCATGAAAGCCTGGGCAGGATGAGTCAGGCATTTTAGAAAACAGGGGTACAGGGGTACCCTGGGGTATAAGGTCTGGGTGGTTCCATGATCACAGCGCTGGCTGGGACATGGGATGACAAAGAGTCTTTTCAACGAAAGGTTGCTCTGTTATCAGGAATTATATAGAGATATCTTTGTGTTGAGAGGAGGTGAGATTGGGGAGTATTTGCGGAGATGAACTCTAAATGTTTAGTCTTCATGGAATTTGTAGGAGAAACAATCTTACTTTAAGAAACAGGAGAAACAATCTTACTTTAAAAAAGGTCCATTCAGGCTGGGTGCGGTGGCTCACGCCTGTAATCCCAGCACTTTGGGAGGCCGAGGCGGGTGGATCGCTTGAGTCCAGGAGTTCAAGACCAGCCTGGTCAACATAGTGAAACCCCATCTCTACTAAAAATAAAAAAATTAGCCAGGCATGGTGGCGCGTGCCTATAGTCCCAGCTACTCAGGAGGCTGAGGCAGAAGAATTGCTTGAACCCAGGAGGCGGAGGTTGCAGTGAACCAAGATCATGCCACTGCACTCCAGCCTGGGCAACAGAGCAAGACTCCATCTCAAAGAAAAAAAAAAAAGGTCCATTTTCAAAGTAAACGAATGGTCTGTTCTCCAGTTTGGAATGTACCAGGAACTTGAAAAGGATGTGACATTTCCATTTGCCTTTGAGGTTGTGAATTTATTTCTCATCCTGGGCCTAACAGAGCTGAAAACGTTGTCTTTGTTTTGTGTTTACGCTACATCCCTCATTTCAGTATTAGGGCTACAGCAGATCTGTGGACCAGCCGAGGGATGCCAGCCTGCTGCATGTGGCACTGGAAAAAACCTCCCACTCTGGGGTGAGCTCTGTGTCCTAGGCCCTCAGAGCCCCCTTCCAGTCCCTTTGTGATGACTGCCTAGCCCAGCCAGCCCTCCTAGTTAATGGTGTTCATTTTCACCTGCTTGGGGTGATTTGACATTGCCCCAGTATCTGCCTGTTCTTCCCTGAAATGTCTCCTTAAGACAGTCACGGCCGGGCGCGGTGGCTCACGCCTGTAATCCCAGCACTTTGGGAGGCCGAGACGGGCGGATCACGAGGTCAGGAGATCGAGACCATCCTGGCTAACACGGTGAAACCCCGTCTCTACTAAAAAAATACAAAAAACTAGCCGGGCGAGGTGGCAGGCGCCTATAGTCCCAGCTACTCAGGAGGCTGAGGCAGGAGAATGGCGTGAACCCGGGAGGCGGAGCTTGCAGTGAGCTGAGATCCGGCCACTGCACTCCAGCCTGGGCGACAGAGCGAGACTCCGTCTCAAAAAAAAAAAAAAAAAAAGACAGTCACTTCTGGCCGGGCACATTGACTCGCCCCTGAAATCCCAGCACTTTGGGAGGCTGAGGCAGATGGATCAGTTGAGGCCAGGAGTTCAAGACCAGCCTGGCTAACGTGGTGAAACCCCATCTCTACTAAAAATACAAAAAAAAAAAAAAAAAAAAAAAAATTAAGGGCCAGACAAGGTGGCTCTCGCCTGTAATCTAGCACTTTTGGAGGCCGAGGTGGGCAGATCACTTGAGGCCAGGAGTTCGAGACCAGCATGGCTAGCATGGCAAAATCCCATCTCTACTAAAAATACAAAAATTAGCCTGGCATGGTGGTGCATACCTGTAGTCCCAGCTACTTGGGAAGCTGAGGCATGAGAATCGCTTAAACTCAGGAGGCTGAGGTTGCAGTGAGCTGAGATGGTGCCACTGCACTCCAGCCTGGGTGACAGAGCGAGACCCTGTCTCAAAAAAGCAAAAACAGAAACAAAAATTGGAAGGGGGTGGTGGTGTGCACCTGTAGCCCCAGCTACTCAGGAGGCTCAAGAATCCTTGAACCATGGAGGTGGAGGTTGAAGTGAGCTGAGATGGCACCACTGCACTCCAGCCTGGGCAACAGAGCAAGACTCTCTCTCTCAAAAAAAAAAACTTCTCTTGGCCTTATGATGTATCCACAGTTTATTGAGCATGACCCAGGCACAGGTCATACGAAGGTAGAGTCAGGACCTTCCCAGTCAGCTCCAGAGGGACCTCAGGCAGGAGTTATGCAGCTCAGAGCAAGAAGCCCGGGTAGAGAAGCTTCTGTACACAGATTTCTTTAATTCTCGCAACAACCCTCCCAGGTTCAGAAGGGAGAAGTAACCTGCCCAAGGTCACACAGAAGTAACTGATAAGTGAAATTGAAGCCCAGGAGAGGGTGACGGTGTAAGTTTCCACCAGCTGACGTCAGAGTTGAGGGAACCTGGAGCATCTTGCTGTGACTTTGCCATTTTGGCTCTTGGGCCCTGCGTCACTGGGTGGGGCTTACAGAGAAGTTGCAGATCCTGCAGAGATTCGCGGATGCTTTGCCACATTCTGCAGATATTACTCTTGTTTTTTATCTTCTGTATTTTGTGATGCTTCGACATCTTGGGGCCTTGTGAACCTGGAGAGAGACTGCTCTTATACCAGGGCTAGTTAATTCCTAGTGATAGCAGACAACTCACCTAGGAGCTTGCCTTTCATATGCAAACCAGCCACCTCTTCACCCTGTCATGCAGGCTTGAGTGGCAGTGCCACGATTATGGCTCATTACAGACTTGGCTGCTTGGGCTCATGCCACCCTCCTACCTCAGCCTCCTGAGTAGCTGGGACTACAGGTGTGCACCATAGTGCTTCGTTAATTTTTAAAATTTTTAGTAGAGAGAAGGTCTTGCTATGTTACCCAGGCTGGTCTCAAACTCCTGGGCTCAAGTGATCCTCCTGCCTTGGCCTCCCAAAGTGATGGGATTCCAGGCATGAGCCACTGAGCCTGGCCCAGACCAGCCCCTTCTGAGTCTACACTCCCAATCTGTGTCCTTTGATCAGGACTGGCTCCTGCAGTCCAGGACACTATCCCCTGGTCTGAATCACTCCAAGGCCAGGTAGCAGACAACTAGGGACCACCCCTGGAGCCCACCGAAATTATTCAAACTATCTCATCCAGAGCCTGCTCAGCTTGCATACCCTGCCTTGCGCATGAATTCCCACAAAACTCCGGCCCGTGTTTCCACCCCATAAACCCTTCAGCCCATAAAGGCTCCAGCCCATGTTCCCCTTTTATCGCCTCTGCCTCCTGACCAACCCTGGTGCTGCCCTGTGTGAGCCTGTGTGGTGTGGTGTGCCCCTTCCTCATGGGAACTGTGAGTAACAAACTACTTTTTCAAAGGCAGTCATCCCCTGAGCTGTTGCTCTCTTTGCTTGAAAAACAAAGCCCCGGGTTCATTTTAAGCTACAGGAAAGAGGGATGAGGAGGGCCAGAGTGGGCCACTCTCATTGAAGCTGCCCCCTCTCCCATTTATAAGGGGGCGTCCTGCACATCACCCGCCTGCCTCTTACATTAGGGTGAGTGGCCTCTTCTCCCCCCTTCTCTAGCTCCTGACTCTTCTACCCTTTCCCCTAAAGCCCAAAGGCTAAGCCTGGGTTCACGGAGAGGCCAGGCCTGGGACAAGATCAAGGATGCGACCTATTTAGTTCCCTCTATTTCCCTTGCTCTCACATCAGTGCCTGCTTGAATCCACCAGAGCTCTGGGGAGAATGCATTTACCTCCAGAAATTTTTCCAGCCACAAGGTGAGAAAACTCCTTCATGTGAAGTTGCGTCTCCTCACATTGCGGATTTGGCAGCCTCAGTGGGGTAGCTTGGCTGGGGACGAGGCCCAGGAGCGTGGCAGAGGCATGCCGCTCCCCATATCTTCCCATCTCCCCGGGCCCTCCTGGGGTGAACAGGCCATCTTTCAGCCCAGGGCCACATGCTGTCACCAGGTCCCTGTCTTTTCTCTCACTTATATAATTAATTTACGCAACTTGAATCATCAGCTCTGTTTTCAGCATTTATGGTCTTTCTCTTCTTTTTTTTTTTGAGATGGAGTTTTGCTCTTGCCACCCAGGCTGGAGTGCAATGGCGCAATCTTGGCTGCAACCTCTGCCTCTCAGGTTCAAGCAATTCTCGTGCCTCAGCCTCTGGAGTAGCTGGGATTATAGGCGTGAGCCACCACACCCGGCTAATTTCTGTATTTTTAGTAGATACAGGGTTTCACCATGTTGGCCAGGCTGGTCTTGAACTTCTGACCTCAAGTGATCCGCCCACCTCGGCCTCCCAAAGTGCTGGGATTACAGGGGTGAGCTACCACGCCTGGCCTGGTCTTGCTCTTCTTAGCAGACTATTTATAGTTTGGGATGGTAGTAACAGTAACAATATGATGACCCAGGACAATGACAACACTGATCAGATTGGCAGAGCACGTGACATGGGCTGGTTCCTTCATCACAGAGTGAATTTGGTAGCAGCAGGCGAGGCAGCAATGAGGAGGAAAAGCCTGGATGGAGGGAAGACTGGAGAAAGGGCTGTGACCTGGCTGTGATGGCTTGGAGCGTCAGGTGAGAGGCTCAACCCTGATTCTGCGGGATACAGTCCCTCCCAAAGGTCTGAGAGGGGTGTGGCCAGGTGTGTGTGTGACAGAGAACCTTCATGATGGAGGCCATATGTATGGGGACAGGAAGAAATGAGGAAGTCATCTGCCAGAGCCCAAGTGAAGATGAGCACGCAAATGGGCCTGGGGAGCAAACAGCACAGGAGCTCCAGAGACGTTGTAGAGGCGATGGAATGGGTCCTTGTCATTCATGAGGGGCACTTTTGCAGACCTTCAGGAATCCCCGGCTTTAAGAGCATCACCCATTGCGCTGAAGGTGCTGCAGGCGGTCGGGGCTCCCTTGCTAAACGATTCATTTCCCTCTCAGCAACCTGGATGCCTGAAGCACATGTTCCTGCCAGGCCTCTGCAGTGCTCCAAATGCCTGAGGGCAAAGACTTCCAAGTTACTCACAGTCACAAGTTTGGGTTGGGACACAAACAGGAAGGTGGTGTAAAATATGAGTTCTGATTTTGAGCCCAGGTAACTAGGAAGATGGAGAGAGACAAAGGAGGAGGACTGTTAGGTGAACAAAAGTGACGAATTCTCTTTGGACCTGTTGACCTTGAGGGTCCTGAGGAGCACGTAAGTGACAACATTTGCAAGAGCAGCATCAAGCTCCTTGTCTGCACAAGGCTCACAGGTCGTTTACGGCCATATGTCACATTCTGCATGGGAGAGTTGGCAGAGCTCTCCCCGATGAAGTTAGAATTACTTTCTGAGCCGGGCGCAGTGGCTCACACCTGTAATCCCAGCATTTTGGGAGGCCAAAGCGGGCGGATCACGAGGTCAGGAGATGGAGACCATCCTGGCTAACACGGTGAAACCCCGTCTCTACTAAATACACAAAAAATGAGCCGGTCGTGGTGGCGGGCGCCTGTAGTCCCAGCTACTCTGGAGGCTGAGGGAGGAGAATGGCGTGAACATGGGAGGCGGAGCTTGCAGTGAGGCGAAATCGTGCCACTGCACTCCAGCCTGGGAAACAGACTCTGTCTAAAAAAAAAAAAAAAAAAAAAAAAAAAAAAAAGAATTACTTTCTGAGATGAAAATTTAGAATCAAAATGTGAGAGAAGACATTGGCTAGATAGAACAAATAACAAAAGCCATTTGTAGCAAGAGTGACTGAAAGGTTGGGACAACCCCACAAAGCAGTTGGGGTGACTGGACAGGAACCATGGGGACATGTAGGATGAACCCTGCCTCAGGAGAGGGGAAGCATGAGGCTCTTCCCTTTTAATTTTTAATTGTTTTAATTTTTTTAAATTTTGAGACAGTCTTGTTCTGTCGCCCATGTTGGAGTGCAGTGGTGCGATCTTGGCTCATTGCAATCTCCGCCTCTTGGGTTCAAGCGATTCTACTGCCTCAGCCTCCCGAATAGCTGGGACTACCAGGCACGCACCACCACACCTGGCTAATTTTTTTTGTATTTTTATTAGAGACAGGGTTTTGCCATGTTGCCCCGGCTCATCTCAAACTCCTGAGCTCAGACAATCCACCCACCTCGGCTTCCCGAAGTGCTGGGATTACAGGCGTGATCCACTGCGCCCAGCCCAGGCACCTCCCTTCTCTAGCTGCATCTCTCTGCTCCTTCTGACACCTGCCGGCTGGCTAGATGTGAAAAGCTTCCTGACCACCTCCCCCAACCTACGCTGACCCTCTGGGGCCCCCTTCCTGCTTTCCAGAAAAGTCCTTTTTGATCTGACAAATTCCTTCCCAAACTTCTCTTCTAACCTCTCTCAGCCTGGACGTTGTGCCTCCTATTTTGATTTTGCTCTCACACCCCCATGCCAATTATTCATAAATTTTTGTTTAGTCTGTTTCTTTTCTTTTTTTCTTTTTCTTTCTTTCTTTCTTTTTTCTTTTTCTTTTTTTTTTTTTTTTTGAGATGGGGGTCTCACTCTGTCACCCAGGCTGGAGTGTGCAGTGGCACAGTCTTGGCTCACTGCAGCCTCAGCCTCCTGGGTTCAAGCCATCCTCCCATCTCAGCCTCCTGAGTAGCTGGGATTACAGGCACACACCATGCCTGGCTAATAGGCTTTTTCATTTAAAAGTATTTTTACTTTCATTTTCATTTAATCCCACAAAAACTTTGTGAGGTTGGCACATCACTAGGAGTAGTTCCTTTTTGCAGGTAAGGAAACTAAGCCCAGAGGTTGAGAAACTTGCCCAAGGTCACACAACCTAGACCTGACCCTTTTTCATGGTCCTTTGACCCCAATATCCATGAATAAAATTAGTAGTATTTTTCCTACTTTAAAATATCTTTATAGCTATTCCTTTGCCACACCTGGAATACCTGCCCACCACCCAACCCTCTAATCCACCTGCTGCTCACTCCAACCGCCAGCTTGATGAGTTTCTACTTCTCCAAAGCTCAGCTGAAATAGCACCTGCTCAGTAAGGACTTCCCTCCTTACCCAGGGAAGGGCAATCGGATCCTCACTCAAAGTCCAGGGCAGGTGCATCTGCTCTGTGTGTGCCTAGGACAGGAGTCCACACCCAGGTGCCGGGAGGGTGGGAAGGTAGTTTCTGGACCTTCTAGCTTCTGCAATGGAAGGCAGCCTCTGCCTGTCCTGAGGCTCATGAGGCAAGGAATGCCCAGGACCCAGAGATGGGGTGTTGAGGAGCTGGGCGGTGAGAACGACAGAGGCCCACCAGAGCCCACATCTCTGACTGCTTGGCAATGTAAACAATTATCCCTGTTTTCATACTTCAAAAATGAAAATGTTGTCACTGATACAAAGATACAATCCTTTGTGTAATCAGAAGTGGGCTGGGCATGGTGGCTCACACCTGTAGTCCCAGCACTTTGGGAGGTTGAGGTAGGCGAATCACCTGAGGTCAGGAGTTCGAGACCAGCCTGGTCAACATGGTGAAACCCCATCTCTATTAAAAACACAAAAATTAGCCAGGCATGGTGGCACATGCCTGTAATTCCAGCTACTTGGGAGGCTGAGGCAGGGGAATCACTTGAACCTGGGAGGCAAAGGTTGCAGTGAGCTGAGATCGCACCATTGCACTCCAGCCTGGGTGGCAGAGCAAGACTCCAGTTCCAAAAAAAAAAAAAAAAAAAGAGACTGTTCTCAAAAAAAAAAAAAAAAAAAAAAAGAAGAAGTGTATGCATTACCTGCAAAGGGAAGTAACCCAGAATCTCATTAGTGCACATCCACTTCTGGTCCAGGATTTCTATTCCCACCTCAAAGCCTCTTTGTAAAACAAATATTTTACTACACTGAATGAAATTCAGAGGTAAAACATCCTAACTACATAAATGCATTTTAAGATCTATTTATCCATCTCTCTATCTCTATTCCTAACTGTATAATAAAGGAGAAATGAATAATTTGTGAAAAATAAAGATAAAATGTATTTAAATAAGTAAATTCTCAGGCATAACAATTCTAGATGCCATAATAAAGGAGTCAGTCACCCTGCCACCAGGTAGCTGGCTTCCCTACTCAACAAATGTGTCCAAACAGTGTACATAAATGTGGAATTATGTTGCCGCTGAGAACCATAGAGTTCCACTTAGTATTATGCCTCTTTCTTAGTGATGGTGCTGTAGAGGACAACTGCCTCTAAACTATTAAAGGATGCTAGAGTGTATACACAATGGAACACCATTCAGACCTAAAAAAGAAGGAAATTGGCCGGGCGTGGTGGCTCAAGCCTGTAATCCCAGCACTTTGGGAGGCCGAGACGGGCGGATCACAAGGTCAGGAGATCGAGACCATCCTGGCTAACACAGTGAAACCCCATCTCTACTAAAAAATACAAAAAAAAACTAGCCGGGCAAGGTGGCGGGTGCCTGTAGTCCCAGCTACTCAGGAGGCTGAGGCAGGAGAATGGCATAAACCCGGGAGGCGGAGCTTGCAGTGAGCTGAGATCCGGCCACTGCACTCCAGCCTGGGGACAGAGCGAGACTCCATCTCAAAAAAAAAGAAGGAAATCCTGTCATTTGTGACAACATGGATGAATCCTGGAGGACAGCACGCAAAGTGAAATAAACCAGGCACAGAGAGACCAATACTGCGTGATTTCACTTATATGTTTCAATTTGACAGGAGGAATAAGTTTTTGAGATCTGTTGCACAGCAGACTGACTATTGCAAATAATAATGTATCATATATTTCAAAATAGCTAGGAGAGGGCGGGGCATGGTGGCTCACACCTATAATCCCAACACTTTGGGAGGCCAAGATGGGTGAATCATGAGGCCAGGAGTTCAAGACCAGCCTGGCCGAGATGGTGAAACCCCAACTCTACTAAAAATACAAAAATTAGTCAGGCATGGTGGTGGGCGCCTGTTATCCCCAGCTACTCAGGAGGCTGAGGCAGGAGAATTGCTTGAACCTGGGAGGCGGAGGTTGCAGTGAGCTAAGATCACGCCACTGCACTCCAGTCTGGGCAACAGAGCCAGACTCCAACTCAAAAAAATAAAAAATAAAAAAATAGGACAGTACATTTCAAATGTCTTACCACAAAAAAGGAAAAGTAAGTGAGGCAACAGATATGTTGATTAGCTTGATTTAATCATTTCACATTTATGCACATATCAAAACAATATTGTATCTCATAAATATATATAATTATGATTTCAATTTAAAATCATATTAAGAAGAAAAGAGATGCAGACTCTCAATCCTAAGACTTACTTGAGTTTGAATCAACATTTTAATGAGATCCCCAGGCTGTATGTATGTAAATTAAAGACTTAACAGTACTTGACACTCCAGGGGGCCATAGTAAGAGACAGGATAAGCAAATTGCACAGAATAAATCTTAACTATTCCCATCTTGAGGTTCTGTTTACTGGGACCACCCGAAACCAAGAAAGCATTAGTAACATCCTTTTCTGGTTCGATCATGAAGGTCTAACCAGAAAAACAGAAACCACTTAAGGTACTTTCAATAGAGAGAGAATTTAATGCAGGGACTTGATTACAAACAATCCAGAGATTAGCAGTAGCAGGAAGCCACTAGTGTCCCTAGGTGGAGGAACAAAGAAAGGAAGTGGGGTTACTGGAACCCAAAGTTAGCCAGTGGAAGCTGATGCCATGGAGGAAACTCATTTGCTGCCAGAGACACCACCTGAGTCAGCAAATGAATTTTCTTCCAGTCTCCTAACAGTGTCTCTCATTGGTTAAACCCAGCCAGAATTCAGCTGACCCAGGAGGCAGGGAAACTGCTTCAGGGATCAGCCCTTCTGTATGTCAGAGTAGGGCAGGAGAAGAGCAAGAAAGGCATCTGAAGAAAAACAGGCCCAGAATTGGCACGTAAGCCAAGAGCTGATTCTCAAAAGGTGAATAATTACTTGTTGAAAGAGATGTGCTTTTCTCCAGAATCCTAGAGCTCACCTCTATGATTGCCACAGACTCCATAAAGTATCTCAATCAATCTCAAACACTTCAAGAAGTGTTGGATCCACTAGGTCAATGGACCAAGTGATAGAGCTGCTTTCTCTGCAGCCTGGACCAGCTACAGAGCTTCTCTTGCTCTGGGCCCCACTCAACACTGGAAACTTTTGGGTCACTCAGTGAATGATCAGAGCAGCACACCCAAATCTGTTATATATTTCCTTCAAAATTCAAAAAGCTTAACAAGCATTCTACTTCTTTCTTAGTGAAAGGGAATGCAAGGGAATGCAACTTGTTTTTGCTTTAGAGGAGTTATCTCAATAGCCTCAGACTATGGGCCCCTGTGCCCCCAAAATTTACTGAGGTATTAGTCCCCTGTATTTTTGTGGAATGTATCTCTACTCTCTGCCATGCATGTGTCTTACCAAAACAGCTAGGAAAGCTGCTACTTCCTTTTCTTTAGGCCTGATCAGCATTGTGTCATGAATGGAGTACAAAAGCATATTTCTTGTGAGATAGTGAGACAAATAAGGTTCCTAGGAATGATATTGTAGCACAGAACCAGAAGTTGACATAACCCTGAATTAGATTGTGAAGGCGTACTGCTTTCCTTACCATGTAAAAGAAAACAATTCTCAGTATTCTCTGCTCATCTGATTAGAAAGAGAGAAAAAAGACTAAATACATAGTTGCAAAACAAAGGCCAGAGGTGGTGTTTATTTGATTCACGAAAGAGACTAAATCCGGAATAGCAGCTGTAAATGAAATCACCACTTTGTTAGGCTTATGGCAATCCACTTTTCTTCTATAAGGCACATCTTTTGGCTTTCTGCTCTGACCGAACTGGAATAGAAGGTAGACTTAAGGAAAAAACTCTGTAACCTGACCACTTGTGTAAGTTAGGATGACTTTAGCTTGAAGTAACAGAAGACCCAATTAAAAGTAGTTGAATCAATAAGGAGTTCGTCTTACCACAAACAAGAAATCGAAGGTAGGAAAAGTGTAGGGTTAGTTAATTCAGAGTATAATGATATCATTAAAGATCCAAGGAATGGTTTCTCAACCTTATTTAGCACAGGCCACCTCTGAGTCTTGGTTTTAGGCCACCAGTGAGCAAGCAACGATCAGCACTTACAGGTGCTGTACTTGGCATACTGAAGATAGGATCTCTGGTAAGCACTGTAGGATTTTTTTTTTTTTTTTAATATGGAGTTTCACTCTTGTCACCTAGGCTGGAGTACAATGGCACGATCTGGGCTCACTGCAACCTCTGCCTCCCAGGTTCAAGCGATTCTCCTGCCTCAGCCTCCTGAGTAGCTGGGATTACAGGCGCCTGCCACCATGCCCGGCTAATTTTTGTGTTTTTAGTAGAGATGGGATTTTGCCATGTTGGCCAGGCTGGTCTCGAACTCCTGACTTCAAATGATCCACCCACCTTGGCCTCCCAAAGTTCTGGGATTATAGGCATGAGCCACTGTGCCTGGCCATATTTTCCTTTTTTCTTTTTTTTTTTTTTTTTGCCTGGCCATATTTTCCTAATGTTTAGTCATGTTGAGCACCTTTTCATGTGCCTATTGGCCATCTGTATGTCTTCTCTGAAACATGTCTGCTCAAGTCCTTTGCCCACTTTTGAATTGGGTTGCTTGTTTTTTGTTGTTGAGTTTTAGAAGTCCTCTATATTTTCTGAATATTAATTCCTTATCAGATAAATGATTTGCAGATAGCTTCTCCCATTCTGTGGGTTGCCCTTTTTTTTTTTTTTTTTGAGACGGAGTCTCGCTCTGTCTGTCGCCCAGGCTGGAGTGCAGTGGCACGATCTTGGCTCACTGTAAGCTCTGCCTCCCAGGTTCACGCCATTCTGCTGCCTCAGCCTGCCGAGTAGCTGGGACTACAGGCACCCACCACCACACCCGGCTAATTTTTTGTATTTTTAGTAGAGACGGGGTTTGACTGTGTTAGCCAGGATGGTCTCGATCTCCTGACCTTGTGATCCGCCCACCTCGGCCACCCAAAGTGCTGGGATTACAGGCGTGAGCCACCGCGCCCGGCCGGGTTGCCCTTTTACTCTGTGGATATTTCCCTTTGATGCACAATTTTTAAAAATTTCATGAAGTCCAATATGCCTATTTTTTTGTTATTGTTGCTTGTGCTTTCATCCAGGAAATCACTGCCAAAGGCAATGTGTGTCCTGTGTTTTCTTCTAAGAGTTTTATAGTTTTAGGTCTCACATTTAGGTCTTTGATCCATTTTGAGTCAATTTTAATATTCGGTGTTAGGCAAGGTTTCAACTTCATTTTTTCACATATGGATATCTAGTTATCTCAGCACTATTTATTGAAGACTGTCCTTTCCCTACTGAATGGTCTTGGCACCCTTGTCAAAAATCATTGGACCATGTATGTGAGGGCTTATTTTTGGGGTTCTCAATTCTATTCCATTTGTCCCTATGTTGTCTTTATGCCAGTACCACACTATTTTGTTTACTGCAGCTTGGTAGTAAGTTTTGATGGCATCTTCTCAATAAGGGCTCTAATCCCATTCATGAGGGTTCCTCCCTCATGACTTACCTCCCAAAGGCTTCATCACCAAATACCATCACATGGGGATTCGAGTTTTAACATATGAATTTGGGGGTAATGCAGCCATTCAGTCCATAACAGCAAAAACTCCCTCAAAAGAGATCATTCCTGGGTCTTCGAGGAAGCAGGAATAGCCTCATTAGGGAGAGAGTGGCTGCTCTGATGTCAAAGGAAGGCTTGTGGGGCGTGGTGTTGAGAGGAGAGTCCTCCAAATGAAAGCGGAATGAGTGAAGGAATAATGGAATAATTTCCAAAGTTCCTCCAAAGTGCCGGTAAAATGGGCTTCAGGGTGCTCTGTCCCCCAGGCTGTTATTTGACTGTTACATCAAGAGAGGGCAGGGGTGACCCCTTTTCCCCAATACCACAGCTACTGTGAGCCCAACCTCGGCACCATGTCATGGAGCATCACAGCCAGTCTCTGGAAACTACTCAAGACACTCCAGCCAACAGTCTGCCTCCACTGTGTCATGGTGCTTGCCTTCCCTTGCACCCCCCAATAATGCTGCCTGGGCCCTGCTGCTGCCATCTGGGCCCAGTAACACGACTATAGAATGCAGAAACTATTAGAGCCAGAGTGATCCCCCAAATTCCCCTGCAAGCTCATCATGGGCCCTTCCAGATGGGGAGCCTCTTGGCGGGGGCCTGGTGTTCTCACCTTCACAACCTGATTCTGTTCCCTTTTAGGGGGCTCCTCTTTACCAGGAGAACTTCGTTCCCTTGCTATCTCTCTCCCCTGTCTTCTCTTGTAATCTAATCAGAAAAGCAAAATGGAGACAAACTGTCTTTTCTCCTTGCCTGCAATTAGGAAAATTGCAATTAGGAAATTTTCCTTTGCTGGTTAACAACATTGGGCCGTCACGTCCCCTGGTGCGGGAGCAATGACCTGAAGTTGAAACTGGCCTCGGCTGCCTGTGTTTTACAACCTGCCATGAACCTTTGGCAGATCAACTGAATTTTTTCCTAATTATACAAATAATAAGGCACATTTAGAAAGTATAGAAAAGTAAAAGCATCATCCTGGCTAACCCGGTGAAACCCCGTCTCTACTAAAAAATACAAAAAACTAGCCGGGCGAGGTGGCGGGCGCCTGTAGTCCCAGCTACTCGGGAGGCTGAGGCAGGAGAATGGCGTGAACCCGGGAGGCGGAGCTTGCAGTGAGCTGAGATCCGGCCACTGCACTCCAGCCTGGGTGACAGAGCGAGACCCCGTCTCAAAAAAAAAAAAGAAAAGAAAAGTAAAAGCAGAAAAAAACCCCACCTATAATCCTGCCACCCAGAGGCAATCCCTATTAACATTTTGATATATTTCCTTCCTAGATTTTAAATGCATTTTTCTGTAGCTGAGATCATACTGTACACATCATTTCATGCTCTAATTTTTTTTCACCTGTTACAGTATTTGTCCATATCATTAAAATCGGTTGAAAACATTAATTGTTGCCGGGCGCGGTACCTCACGCCTGTAATCCCAGCACTTTGGGAGGCCGAGGTGGGAGGATCACCTGATGTTGGGAGTTCGCGACCAGCCTGACCAACATGGAGAAATCCCATTTCTACTAAAGCTACAAAATTAGCCGGGCCTGGTGGTGCACGCCTGTAATCCCAGCTACTCAGGAGGCTGAGGCAGGAGAATCATTTGAACCCAGGAGGCAAGGCTGCAGTGAGCCGAGATCGTGCCATTGCACTCCAGCCTGGGCAATTAGAGTGAAACTCCATCTCAAAAAAAAAAAAAAAAGAAAAGAAAAGAAAACATTAATTGTTTTCCATATTCCTTTTTTATTATAAAAGTAATACATACTGTAAAAAAAATTCAGAAATATGTAAAGAAAAATAAAAATTTTCACTTTAATTCTTTTTCCCCTCATGCCTCAGGAAGAACCACTTTTTTTTATTATTATTACACTTTATGTTCTAGGGTACATGCACACAACGTGCAGGTTTGTTACATATGTATACATGTGCATGTTGGTGTGCTGCACCCATTAACTCGTCATTTGCATTAGGTACATCCCCTAATGCTATCCCTCCCCTCTACCCCAACCTGAGAACCACTTTTAACAGTTCTTTTAACAGTTTAGTTTTTATCCTTGCAGACCTTTTTTTTTTTTTTTTTTTTTTTTTTAAATGAGATGAAATATCGCTCTGATGCTCAGGCTAGAGTGCAGTGGCCGGATTAGCTCACTGCAACCTCCGCCTCCCGGGTTCAAGCGATTCTCCTGCCTCAACCTTCTGAGTAGCTGGTATTACAGGTGTGCGCTGCAACGCCAGGCTAATTTTTATATTTTTAGTAGAGACAGGGTTTTGCCATGGCGGCCAGGCTGGTCTCAAACTCCTGACCTCAAGTGATCCCCCCGCCTAGGCCTCCCAAAGAGTTGGGATTATAGGCATGAGCCACCGTGCCTGGCCGCAGACCTTTCTCTATATTCATACAAAACAGCTTTTAAAAATGGTTCTGGCCAGGCATGGTGGCTCACACCTGTAATCCCAGCACTTTGGGAGGCCGAGGTGGGTGGATCACCTGAAGTCAAGAGTTTGAGACCAGGCTGGCCAACCTGGCAAAACCCTGTCTCTACTAAAAATACAAAAATTATCCGGGCGTGGTGTCCGGCGCCTGTAATCCCAGCTACTTGGGAGACTGAGGCAGGAGAATCACTTGAACCCGGGAGGCGGAGGTTGCAGTGAGCCGAGATGTCAAGATCACACCACTGCACTCTAGCCTGGGCGACAGAGTGAGACTCTGTCTCAAAAAAAAAAAAAAAAAAAAAAAAAGGTTCTAGCTTTTCAGTATATCTTAGAGCTATTGTCTTATCAGTACATAGGAATCCACTGCACTTTAAGAAAGCTGCCAAGGCCGGGTGCGGGACTCGCACCTGTAATCCTAGCACTTTGGGAGGCTAAGGCAGGTGGATCACTTGAGGTCAGGAGTTTGAGACCAGCCTAGGCAACAGGATGAGACCCTATCTTTACAAAAAAAAAAAAATACAAAAAATACAAAAATTAGCTTGGTGTGGTGGCGCGCACCTGTAATCCCAGCTATTCGGGATGTTGAGGTGGGAGGATTGCTTCAGCTGCAGCGAACCGAGATCGGGCCACTGGGCTCTAGCCTGTGTGACGGAGTGAGACCCTATCTCAAAAAAAAAAAAAAAAAAAAAAAGAGAGAGAAAGAGCTGCCAAATATTGCATCTATAGATTCATTTCTCTTGGATGGTGCCTGCATTAGTCAGGGTTCTCCACAGAAGGAGAACCGATAGGAGCTACAGGTATAGATAGAAGAGGAGATGTGTGACGGGAATTGGCTCACGTGATTATGGAGGCCAGGGAGTCCGTGTCTGCATCTGGAGACCTAGAAAAGCAGGTGGCATAACTCAGTCTCAGTGTGGGAGCCTGAAAACCAGGGGAACTAATGGTGAAACTCCCAGTCCAAGGCCAAAGCCCTGAGCAAGAGGTGGAAGAGGCCCCATTGGTGTAAGTCCCAGAGTCTGATGGCCCCAGAACCAGGTGTTCTGATGTCTAAGGGCAGGAGAAGATGGATGTCCCAGTGCCAGAAGCCAGAGTGAGTTCACCCTCCCTCCACCTTTTTGTTCCCTCTGGGCCCTCAGTGGATTGGATGATGCCCATCCACATTGGTGAGCGTGGATCTTCTTTAGTCAGGTCATTGATTTAAATGCTCATCTCTTGTGGAAACGCCCTCAAAGACACACTCAGAAGTCATGTTTAACCAGCTAGCTGGACATCCCTTAACTTAGTCAAATTGACACATGAAATTAACCATCACAGTGTCCTAGAAGTGAACTTGTGTGATAATTGGTATGTGCATTTTATTTATTTTTTGAGAAGGGGTCTTACTCTGTTGCCCAGGCTGGAGTGCAGTGGTTTAATCTCAGCTCACTGCAGCCTCAACTTCCTAGGCTCAAGAAATCCTCCCACTTCAGCCTCCCAAGTAGCTGAGACTACAGGTGTGCACCACCACACTCGACTCATTTTGTTTATTTTTTATAAAGATAGAGATGATGTCTCACTATGTTGTCCAGGGTGGTCACAAACTCCTGGGCTCAAGTGATCCTTCCACCTCTGACTCCCAAAGTACTGAGATTACAGGCATGAGCCACCATGCCTAGCCTTGCATGTGCATTTTTAATTGTGCCCAAATTGCCTTCCTTTTAAAGGTTCTAACCATCATAACTCCACTGATAGTGTGCATGGCTATGAAAATCTCCTGTGGCTGTGTGATAGTGTGTGGCATGGTAACCTAGTGGTTAACACTTGGGTGTAGGACCCAAAAAATCTTGGGTTCAAATCCCATCTCTGCCTCTAGCTGGCTATGAGGTCTTTACTGAGTTACTTAATGTCTCTATTGCCCTGGTTTTCGTATCAATAAAATGAAAATGATAATGACAATAGTTACATTCTTTGGGGTTATTTTGAACATTTAAAAAATGAAATAATGTATATAAAACACATAGTCTGGCCAGGCATGGTGGCTCATGCCTGTAATCCCAGCAGTTTGGAAGGCCAAGGCAGGCGTATTGCTTGAGCCCAGGAGTTCAAGACCAGCCTGCACAACATGGTGAAACCCCATCTCTACAAAAAAAAAAATACAAAAATTAGCCGGGCGTGGTGACACGTGCCTGCAGTCCCAGCTACTTGGAAGGCTGAGGTGGGAGGATTGCTTTGAGTCCAGGAGGTGGTGGCTGCAGTGAACTGTGATTGTGCCACTGCATTCCAGCCTGGGTGACAGAATGAGACCCTGTCTCAAAAAAAAAAAAAATTAAATTAAAAATCAAAACACTTAGCCTAGTAGTTAGCCTGTACCTAGTACAGAGTAAGTGTAAAATAAATGATAATGCATTAATACTGTAATCTACTTCATCATTCTCCTACTGTTGAATATTATTTTATTGTTATTTTATTTTATTTTTTTGAGATGGAGTCTCACTCTGTCACCCAGGCTGGAATGCAGTAGCGTGATCTCAGCTTGCTGCAACCTCCACCTCCCTGGTTCAAGTGATCCTCCCACCTCAGCCTCTGGAGTAGCTGGACCCACAAATGCCCACCCCCATGCCCGGCTACTTTTTGTATTTTTGGTAGAGATGGGGTTTCACTATGTTGCCCAGGTTGGTCTTGAACTCCTGAACTCATGTCATCCACCTGCTTCGGTCTCCCAAAATGCTGGGATTGTAGGCATGAACCATCATGCCTGGCCCCTATTGTTGGACATTTTAATGGCAGAAATTCTTTTAACAGGTTTTCTTCAAAGGACTTTATCAGTTTATCCCTTTAAACATTTAAGCATACATTTTAAATAACTGAACAGTTTTTAAGGTTTGAATATTTATTTAATATTTAAACAACTCAACAGTAAATAACACTCATGACCTCTTGCACTCAATGCAACACTTTTCATAACTAAGTACACCCCTGCCACTGTACATCTACACACAGACACAGTTTGGAGATTTTTTTGAGACAGGGTCTTGCTATGTTGCCCAGGCTGATCTTGAACTCCTGGACTCAAAGAATCCCCCAGCCTCAGACTCCAGAGTAGCTGGGACTACAGACATGCAACACTGTGCCCAGCTCACACATAGACAGAGTTTTCACAGCAATGTATTCCACTTACCCTTGTATACCGGTTGCTTCAGGCACAATTATGTAGATATTTTTGGGCAAAGATGAAGAATTACATCACAAAATTACATCACAAAGCGGGCCCAAATCCACACAGAATTTGAAAAAGCAATATTAATCTGAACAAATCGTATTTTTGTTTGTTTGGTTGGTTGGTTGGTTGTTTTGTTTGTTTGTTTGAGACAGAGTCTCGCTCTGTCACCCAGGCTGGAGTGCAGTGGTGTGATCTCGGCTCACTGCAACCTCTGCTTCCCGGGTTCAAGCAATTCTCCCACCTCAGCCTTCCAAGTAGCTGGGATTACAGACACATGCCACCACACCCAGATAATTTTTGTATTTTTAGTAGAGACAGGGTTTCGCCACATTGCCCAGGCTAGTCTCAAGTGATCTGCCTGCCTTGGCCTCCCAAAGTGCTGGGATTACAGGCGTGAGCCACCGTGCCCGGCCTGAACAGATTTCATATTGTGTATTTGCATGTCCAGAAAGTGATTCCATAGCCTGGGACCTGCCGTTGACATCTGCCCTCTTCAGATCTCCTGGATGATTTTCCAAATGAACAGTCTCCTGGGCTCCACAATACTGAGTTCCTGGTCCCAGAAGAGCTGAAAAAATGCCAGCAACTCCTAAATTATGTGAAGGAGGGGCACACGCAGGTGGCTTCCCATGTTGCCGAGGCTGTTTATGGAGTGTGCAGGATTCAGCCCAGAAGTGTGAAGTTGGAAATAGAAAGTCAGTCTTGGCCTTAGGCTTGCCCGTAAGGAGGACTAAATGGGTTGCCAAAGCCATACATATAAACAATAATTGAGTTTACAAGCACCCGGGTAGCACAGCCTCTGCTTTCTGGACATGCCTTGCCTCAGGCATGTGGATTGTAGGAAACCCAACACAGATGTTAGTAGCTGAGCAAGGGCTTCAGGAGTTTACGGGATGATAGAGAGAAAATCCAGTAGAGTGGAAACATTCAATAAGGAGCCCGAAAAGGGCTCTACTTAAACACAACCTCAAAAAAGCAAAGGACCCCTGCCTCTCCTAGAAGTCACTCTGTTAAGACTGACACCTCCTGGCCCGCTGCTGCTCTGTGGCTGGTCCCGGCCTCCCAGGGATACCCACAAATTCTGCAGTGCACAGAGCAGGTTGCTGGGAGCTCCTTAGTGGAACAACCAAGAGTTCCCTTGCATTTTTTTTTTTTTTTCCCCCGAGACAGAGTCTTGCTCTGTCACCTAGGCTGGAGTGCAGTGGCACAATCTCAACTCCTTGCAACCTCTGCCTCCCAGGTTCAAGCAATTCTCCTGCCTCAGTCTCCTGAGTAGCTGGGATTACAGGTGCATGCCGCGACCCCTGGCTAGTTTCTGTATTTTTATTAGAGACAGGATTTCACCATGTTGGCCAGACTGGTCTCAAACTCCTGACCTCGGCCTCCCAAAGTGCTGGAATTACAGGCATGAGCCAACGTGCCTGGCTGCATAATTACTGATGTACATACAACACAATATACAACATATACAACTCCGTATCCCCACAATCCAGCAGGTCACCCGGGATGAACAGATGCTCAAAAATGCCTTTCCAAATCATAAAGATGCTAAAAAATACCTTTCTTGAAACTGTTTCATGTCATCACACTCAAATGTCCATTTTTTAATGACACACTTAAGTAAACTGGAGGGGCGGGGGGAGGGACCTGGGGCCATCTATGTGGAGCTTGATGGAGAAAGTAATTATGTTTTCTTTAGAGTAAAGAATTATAAAAATGAAAATAATGTAATTAGAGAACATATTACATACTGAATTTGTATGAAATTTTCCAAATAAAATATTTTCAAAATTTTAATGAGAAACCTGAGCTTGCTTCCATGAACATAACTTTAATCTTTTTTATAATTGATTTTATTTAACCTAATATATCCACACTATTATGACTTCAACCTGTCATCAATATAAAATTATGAATGAGCTATTTTATATTCTTGCTTTCTTACTACATCTTTGAAATCTGGTGTGCATTTCACATACCCAGCACATTCCAGTTTGGAGTAGCCACAGTTCAAATGCTCCGCAGCCACATGTGGCCAGTGGCTACCTGATAAGGAGGCACTGCTCTGCAGCAAGGATGGCAAGGGTAGCACGGACTTGGGCTTTTTTAAACATTCTTTTTTTATTTGCTTGAAATGGCTATAAATAATCAGCAATGAAGATTTTTGAATGATGATCTGTTCAAGTCCTTGATAACTGCCATCAGTGAGAAATTTGGACTAAGTAGGAAAGAAACATTTAAAAACAATTTTTCCCGGCCAGGCGTGGTGGCTCAAGCCTGTAATCCCAGCACTTGGGGAGGCCGAGGTGAGTAGATCACCTGAGGTCAGGAGTTTGAGACCAGCCTGACCAATATGATGAAACCCCATCTCTGCTAAAAATACAAAAATTAGCCAGGCGTGGTGGTAGGCACCTGTAATCCCAGCTACTCGGGAGCCTGAGACAGGAGAATCGCTTGAACCCGAGAGGCGGAGGTTGCAGTGAGCTGAGATGGCACCTTTGCACTCCAGTCTGGGCAACAAGAGCGAAACTCTGTCTCAAAACAAACAAACAAACAAACAAACAAAAAAACACCAAATAAGGCCGGGCGCGGTGGCTCAAGCCTGTAATCCCAGCACTTTGGGAGGCCGAGACGGGCGGATCACGAGGTTAGGAGATCGAGACCATCCTGGGTAACACAGTGAAACCCCGTCTCTACTAAAAATACAAAAACTTAGCCGGGCGAGGTGGCAGGCGCCTGTAGTCCCAGCTACTCGGGAGGCTGAGGCAGGAGAATGGCGTGAACCCGGGAGGCGGAGCTTGATCCGGAGCTGAGATCCGGCCACTGCACTCCAGCCTGGGTGACAGAGTGAGACTCCGTCTCAAAAAAAAAAAAAAAAAAAAACAAAAAACCACCAAATAAAACCCAACAAACAAAAAACAACAACAACAAAAAAACTACAGTTTTTCCCACTCTTCACAATTTTACAGCAGTTGAAATTACCTCTTTTTTTTGAGATGGGGGTCTCGCTCTATCACCTAGGCTGGAGAGCAGTAACACAATCATAGCTCACTGTAACCTCGAACTCCTGGGCTCAGGCGAACCTCCTGCCTCAGCCCTCTGACCAACTAGGAGTACCGGCAAGGCTGATTTTTAAATTTTTTTTTTGTAGAGACGGGTCTTGCTATATTGCCCAGGCTGGCCTTAAACTCCTGACCTCAAGCAATCCTCCCATCTGGGCCTCCAAAATGCTGGGATTATGGGTGTAAACCACTATATCCATCAACCCAGAAATTATATTTAAAGAGTTTAAGAGCTATTATAGAAATTTCTTGTGATAAGGCAAAGGGTTTCAAAGCCATTAAACTTTTTTTTTTTTTTGGAGATGGAGTCTCACTCTGTCACCCAGGCTGGAGTGCAGTGGCACAATCTTGGCTTGCTGCAACTTCCACCTCCTGGGTTCAAGCAATCCTCTTGCCTCAGCCTCCCAAGTAGCTGGAACTACAGGTGCACGCCACCACACCTAGCTAATTTTTTTTTTGTATTTTTACTAGAGACTGGGTTTCACAGTGTTGGCAAGGGGTCTCGAACTCCTGACCTCAGGTGATCTGCCCATCTTGGCCTCCCAAAGTGCTGAGATTACAGGCATGAGCCCAGCCATACCGTGTATTTCAAGATAATGCCTGCCCTCTGGTTTAGCAGCTGTGCATGTTCCTATAGAGCCAGTGTCATGCTTTGGCTTGGATACCACTCAAAGAGCTTGTGGGTGCACAAGGACAGATTCCAGCTGAAGTGAATCAGGTCCCAGCCTGGTGCTGCTTCTCCAGCCCAGCCTACCCATGGCCCACTCTCCCCACTTAGGCTCCCTAACACCCCAGTACCTCCTCCAGCCCCCTCATCTCCACCTGTGCCAAACCCATTTGTAGCAGCTACTGACCTAGTGCTGGGGCATGGGGCTTCCAGTGCCACCTGTCCCCATTTTCCTCACCTCCTCTGATACCACCTCCTCTCCATCCCCACACTGATTGGGCCCCTCTCTGAGGACCAAATGCTCTTACACAGCTGGAAGGGAGTGCCTAAAGGGCTTGCCCACCCCAGAGCCCCCACCATCCCCAAGAACTGAGGTTGTCGGTGACTCTGAGCACCAGGGTTTGCAGTGCGCTGTCGGGAGGCACTGGGATCACAGACACTACCTACTGTCCATCCCCTGCCTCCTTACTAACAAAATCCTGCGGCTTTCTAACTGTAACCTTGGGCAGCTCTTGTCATGTTTATGGACTTCAATTTTGTGGAATTTTTGTTTGTTTATTTGTTTTTGGGATGCAGTCTCACTCTGTTGCCCAGGCTGGAGTGCAGTGGTGCGATCTCAGCTCACTGCAACCTCTGCCTCCTGGGTTCAAGCGATTCTCCCGCCTCAGCCTCCTGAGTAGCTGGGATTACAGGTGCCTGCCACTATGCCCGGCTAATTTTTGTATTTTTAGTAGAGACAGGGTTTCACCATGTTGGCCAGACTGGTCTCGAACTCCTAACCTCAAGTGATTCGCCTGCCTTGGCCTCCCAAAGTGCTGGGATTGCAGGAGTGAGCCACCGTGCCTGTCCATAATTTTGTGGGATTTCTGTTTGTTTGCTGTTTTTTAGAAACAGGGCCTTGCTCTGTCATCTAGGCTGGAGTGCAGTGGTACAATCATGGCTCACTGCAGCCTTGACCTCCTGGCCTCAAGCGATCCCCCTGCCTCAGCCTCCCAACTAGCTAAGACTACAGGTGCATACCACCATGTCTGGCTAATTTTTTTTTTTTTTTTTTTTTTTGAGACGGAGTCTCACGCTGTTGCCCAGGCTGGAGTGCAGTGGCACGAGCTCGGCTCATTGCAAGCTCCGCCTCCTGGGTTCCCGCCATTCTCCTGCCTCAGCCTCCTGAGTAGCTGGGACTACAGGCGCCCGCCACCGCGCCCGGCTAATTTTTTGTATTTTTAGTAGAGACGGGGTTTCACTGTGGTCTCGATCTCCTGATCTTGTGATCCGCCCGCCTCGGCCTCCCAAAGTGCTGGGATTACAGGCTTGAGCCACCGCGCCCGGCCAATCTGGCTAATTTTTAAAATTTTTATAGAGACAGGGTCTCACTATGTTGCCGAGGCTGGTCTCAAATTCTTGGACTGCCTCGACCTCCCAAAGTTCTGGGATTACAGGCACGAGCCACCATGCCCAGCGAGACTTTAGTGCATTTTTATTCTGTCTTTTTAAACAAAAAAAAAAAAAGCTTTATTGAGAGAGTATTCACATACCATAAAATTCACTCATATAAAGTATACAGGTGAGTGGTTCTTAGTACAGTATATTCACAAAGTTCTGCAAATACCAGTTTCCTGTCTGTCAAACAGGGATAATTGTATATAACCTCACGTGATTGTTGTGAGAGAGAAATGAGTTACATGTAAAGTGCTGGCATGTTGCCTGGCATGCGGGCAAGTCTTAATAAATGGTATTATTATTTCCACGATAAGGATGACAAGGATGATGGATGAAGAGGAATAGCAGGGATTCATGCCTCTAAAAGGATGCTGAGCTCTGGCCACTGCCTGGGAGTCTGTCCGTGTTTTGTGGAATCGAGGCCACCCCGACTCATCCTGCACCTCCCACGTGACATACAAAGCCCGCAGCCTGCCCGGTAGGTACTCACAGCCACCTCTGTGTCAGAGCAGGACGAGACAGCTGCTCAGCAGCTGCACAGGCTGCAGCGCAATTTAAGGCAGGAAGTGGAGAGAAATGCCATTTCTTACAGAAAATGCATGGGGAGAGAAATTCAAGTCGGCGGCAAGAACACTCATTTCCTTTCCTTAAATTTGATCATCTGCTACCTGCTCGCATTTGCCTAAGACTTTTTGTTTTAAGAAAAGTTTTACTCTCAGATTATTATAATACAAATAATGTTTATTGTTAATTTTTTGGGCATACTCCTCTACCCAAAGGTGGTCAGGATTAACTTTAGACTAAATATTTTTAGACTATATTGTATGTATATTTTAAAAGTTAGTTTATTTATTTATTTATTTATTTGATGTTGAGACAGAGTCTCACTCTGTCGCCCAGGCTGGAGTGCAGTGGCGCGATCTTGGCTCACTGCAACCTCTGCCTCCCAGGTTCAAGCAATTCTCCTGCCTCAGCCTCCCAAATAGCTGGGATTACAGGCATGCACCACCATGCCTGGTTAATTTTTATATTTTTAGTAGAGAAGGGGTTTCACCATGTTGCCCAGGTTGGTCTCGAACCCCTGACCTCAGGTGATCTGCCCGCCTCAGCCTTCCAAAGTGCTGGGATTACAGGCATGAGCCACCTCGCCCGGTCAAGTATTATGTATTTTTAAAATATAAAATGGGATAATGAGATGATATTGTTTTGCAAATTGCTTTTGTCACTTAGGAATATATCTTGGCTGGGCAGTGGCTCACATCTGTTATTCCAGTGCTTTGGGAGGCTGAGGCAAGAGGATTGCTTGAGCTTAGGAGTTGGAGATCAGCCTGGGCGACATAGTGAGACCCCATCGCCACAAAAAATTTAAAAAGATTAATCGGGTGTGGTAGCACACACCTGTAGTCCCAGCTGCTTAGGAGGCTGAGATAGGAGGATTGCTTGAATGAGACCCTGTCTGAAAAAAAGAAAGAAAGAAAGAGAGAGAGAGAGAAAGAGAGAAAGAAAGAAAGAAAGAGAAAGAAAGAAAGAAAGAAAGAAAGAAAGAAAGAAAGAAAGAAAGAAAGAAAGAAAGAAAGAAAAGCTTTTTTTTTTTTTTTTTAAATAGAGTCTAGTGCAGTGGTGCGATCTCAGCTCAACGCAAGCTCCACCTCCTGGGTTCACGCTATTCTCCTGCCTCAGTCTCCTGAGTAGCTGGGACTACAGGCGCCTGCCACCACGCCTGGCTAATTTTATTTTTGTATTTTTAGTAGAGATGGGGTTTCACTGTGTTAGCCAGGATGATCTCCATCTCCTGACCTTGTGATCCTCACGCCTCGGCCTCCCAAAGTGCTGGGATTACAGGTGTGAGCCACCACGTCCAGCCTATTTATTTATTTTGAGAATGAGTCTCACTGCGTCGCCCAGGCTGGAGTGCAGTGGTGAGATCTTGGCTCACTTGCCTCAGCCTCCCGAATAGCTGGGATTATAGGCTCGTGCCACCACGCTCGGCTGATTTTTGTATTTCTAGTAGAGATAGGTTTCACCGTGTTGGCCAGGCTGGTCTTTAACTCCTGACTTCAAGTGACCCTTCTGCCTCAGCTTCCCAAAGTGCTGGGATTATAGGCGTGAGCCACCGCACCTGGCTGGGATTTCCTACTTTTTAAAAACTATTACAACCATAGTGGGTGCTGTGCTGTGCCATCCACATCCGCCTTCAGGACTGGGGCGCTCATTTCCCCAGCTGACGGGAGTTCTGCTGATGTCCCCATATAGAATTGTCCTCAGCCAAGTGGGCTGCCTGACACCCCATGCCTGACGTGGTTAATGTGTGTGTGGAGTGGGGTGAACAAAGGCCTAGTTCCCGTGCCTCAGTGGTATAACTCCAAAGGGCCACTCCAGCTGCAGAGCTTTCCAGGGACCCGGCAAAGGCTGTCATTGCAACGCTCCCCAGCCTCATCCCTGCCTCTGTTCAGTCTTGCTGCCTTCCCTCCTTACGGTGGCTGTTTCCCAATGAACCTCTTGCACACATTTCTATCTGTTTTCTGGGAAAGCTGCCCTAAGATAATCACGGATATTAAAAAGTTTTTTTAAAAAATATGTTTTGTTGGCCGGGCGCGGTGGCTCAAGCCTGTAATCCCAGCACTCTGGGAGGCCGAGGCGGGCGGATCACGAGGTCAGGAGATCGAGACCATCCTGGCTAACACGGTGAAACCCCGTCTCTACTAAAAAAAATACAAAAAACTAGCCGGGCGAGGTGGCGGGCGCCTGTAGTCCCAGCTATTCGGGAGGCTGAGGCAGGAGAATGGCGTAAACCCGGGAGGCGGAGCTTGCAGTGAGCTGAGATCCGGCCACTGCACCCCAGCCCGGGCAACAGAGCGAGACTCCGTCTCAAAAAAAAAAAAAAAAAAAAAATATATATATATATATATATATATTTTGTTAACAGTTGTTACTAGAATTCTTTTTAGGAAAAGACGTGTCTTTGAAGAAAAGAACCTTGATAAGTCTCCTGGGGTAAGATGCATGACTTGTGGGAATGGAGGTAGCTGGTGGCTGAGGAGAAGCAACTCGCAGGAAGCCAAAGGAGTCGTCCCTGGTTTTGCTCCCAACCAGGGAGGAGACTGGTAAAGAAGAAAGGGGGGTGGGGGGCGGTGAAAGGGACGAGCTGGAGACATGGACAAGAGCCAGAGGGGAAGAGAGAGGCTGGGACTGGTGAGAGAGGGCAGAGGACTTTGAAGGGGCTGACACTGTATGACTGTGATGTAAGCCTCTCCTGTCTCCCCTCTGAAGTCACCAGTAAACTCCACGCTGTTGACAGAACTCTGGGGAGTGAAGTCAAAGAGAGCGCCACGTTTCCTTTCTGAGATGCCTTGTGCAACTGAGATGCATCAGAGGACACAGCAGCCAGGAGACAGAGGAGGCTGTGCAAGTGGTGAGAGGACGCTTGGGTCTCATCTGAAATGCAGGTGGCAGAGACAGCCTGGCAGCAGTCAGCTGCCCCTAGCAGACGTCTTCTACAAGGAATGTGTCAGTGCAAGGAAGCCTGGGAAAGGACAAATACTACCTTCTGCCGCCTCTCTTTCTTCCTTTAGGAACCCCGGATATGAAGGACCAGATGCCCAAAGTGGCAGAGAGCATGTTGACAGCTAAAGGGGAACAGTGACCCATGCAACCGAGGAAGAGTGTTGCTCCGGGCCTCCCTTGACAGTTGTATTCAGAGATAATAACTTCCACTCATTGCACTCAAATTAACCCTGTACCTAGATCACATATCAGAGTCCTCACTGGCATTTTCTCATGGCCTCAAGTTTCATGTGGTTGCCATCCTAATCGGTAGCAGTTTTGTGCAATGCCTTTTGCCTTCTAGTCTTCAGAGGCAGGGTGACATAGCAGGTAAGAGCTTGGGTCCTGAAGTTAGATGGGGCTGGGTTTCAACTCTACCCTAGCCTTCAAAAGCTTCTGAGCCTCAGTCTCCAGACCTGCACAATGGTCTCCTATTAACACCTCCCTTACAAGGTCCTTATAAAGACAGGAGATAACGTATGTAAAGCACGCATGGACATGGGCAGCACCCAGTAAATCACGGTTATTATGATTATTTATTCTTTTTGTCTGCCTTAATTCCATGGCTTTAATATTCCTTGGTGTTGAACATTTAGGTGGTTTTTAGTTTTTGTGTATTATAAACAATACTCTTTGTGAAAATATAGACTAATTCAGTACTTTGAATTATTTTATTTTTATTTTTTTGAGACAGAGTCTTGCTATGTTGCCCAGTCTGCAGTACAGTAGCACGATCGTGGCTCACTGCAGCCTCAATCTCCCAGGATCAAGCACTCCTCCTGCCTCATCCTTCTGAGTAGCTGGGACCACAGGTGTGTGCCACCATGCCTGACCAATTTTGTTTATTTTTGGTAGAGATTATGTCTCCCTACATTGCCCAGGCTGGTCTTGAACTCCCGAGCTCAAGCAATCCTCTCTCTTCAGCCTCCCAAAGTGCTGGGATTACAGGCATGAGCCACCACACATGGCCAAATGACCTTTTCACACTTTGTACCCTTTAGCTAATCAACAGTAACAGTCAGGTACCTCATAGCATGATTATGAGAATTAAGTGAATTAATACATATAAAGTGCTCAGAACAGTGCCTGCCACCTGGCCAACTGTAGAAACGTGTTTGTCCGCTTTATTATTATAATGATTCCTCACACCTCCACCTGTCCTCCTGCGTCATCACCCCACCCCACCCCACCCCCGCCCCCAGCTCTGGCACTCGCAGCTGGGTTTAGATGATCCGCTGCTGCTCTGTCTGCCCTCTGTCAGGTGTCATTTTCCCCAGCTCCTGCAGAGAAAGAATTCGATTTGCATCGTCTAAAACTTCAGCTGATTCAGAGCCCGAAATCAAGGGAAGGAAACGTCCTGGGAAGTACTGAAGAAGCCTCAGAGCTGCACGATCACCTGGGCTCGATTTCTGCTGAAACTTCATGGCCTCATTGACGTGGGCTTCGTGCGTGAGAAACGGGCAGATGGGTCGCCTCTCTCGGGGCAGTTGTTCACTATTCCAGGGAGGTGGGCCAAGCTGGCAGTGGGCAGCATGGTGAGGTTCTAAAGAAAGATCACAATCCCTGCCCATAACTGATTCCTTCAGTTTCACTGAGCATTTACCTTATTACCCGGGACATCTCAACAGGGCAGAAAGCCATTGGCTCTGAAGCCAGGCAAACGTGAGTTCACACCTGGCTCAGACACCCACTGACTAGCTGGATAGCTTGGGCGAGTTAACGTCTCTGAGTCTCTGAGCCTTTGTTTCCTCTTCTCAGAAACGGGGACAATACTTTCCACACAAGGCTGTGGCTTTGGTTTTAAAGTGTAGTAAAATACATATGACACAAAATGTACCGTCTCTTATTTATTTATTTATATTTTTATTTTTTTGAGATGGGTTCTCGCTCTGTGGCCCAGGCTGGAATGCTGTGGTGCGATCTCGGCTCACTGCAACCTCCGCCTCCCGGGTTCAAGCAATTTGCTTGCCTCAGCCTCCCAAGTAGCTGAGATTATAGGCGTGTGCCACCATGCTTGGCTAATTTTTGTATTTTTAGTTGAGATGGGGTTTCGCCATGTTGGCCAGGCTGGTCTCAAACTCCTGGCCTCAAGTGATCTGTCTGCCTTGGCCCCCCAAAGTGCTGGGATTACAGGCATGTGCACCACACCTGGCCTCTTTTTTATTTTTTAATTTTGAGATAGGGTCTCACTCTGTTGCCCAGACTGGAGTGCAGCAGCATGATCACAGCTCACTGCAGCCTCGACCTCTCGGGCTCAAGCGTTCTTCCTGCCTCAGCCTCCAGAGTACCTGGGATTACAGGTAAGTGCTATCACACCCGGCCAATTTTTAAATTTTTTTGTGGCAACAGGGTCTCGCTGTTGCGAGGGTTGGATAATGTACCTTCTTAACTATTTTAAGTGGATAGTTCAATGGTATTAAACACACAGAGTCGTTTTTGAGGATTAAGTGAAATAATGTATATAAAACCTTTAGCATGCAAACTAGAGTACAGTGAGTGCTCCGTGGATACAAGGGCCCCTCTCAGGATTCCTCCTGCTATATGTGGTACACCATGTTGTGAAGGAGAGCAAGAAGGCCTCGGTGGATTTGGGGCTGAAGTTCAAACCCTTGTTCCTCCCTTATCATGGCCTGGCTGCTCCATCTGCAGCCACTGCTTATTGCTGAGTTGGTTCTGTGTGGAAACCTTGTCTTGGGAGGAAGAGGCAGAGGAGCTGGCAGTCTCAGGAGATCTGTTTCCTGAGAGAACCACCCTCAAATATCTGATAGCCCTCATGGGAAAGAGGGAGCAGCTTATCAGGGTCTTTCCAAATAGATGAATGAGGCCAATGGCTGAAAATTCCAGGGAGCAGATTTCAACGTAATAGAAGGAGGCCATCTTGGCCATTGCCTATGGACCTAAGACATGGGAAGTCACTCCTCAGTCTTTAGGGTGGTTTTTGGCTCCTGTTTTTGTTCTTTTTTTTTTTTTTTTTTTTTTTTTTTTTGAGACAGAGTCTTACTCTGTCACCCAGACTGGAGTGCAGTGGCAGCATTTCGGCTCACTGCAAACTCTGCCTCCTGGGTTCAAGCAATTATCCTTCCTCAGCCTCCCGAGTAGCTGGGATTACAGGTGTGTGCTACCATGCCCAGCTAATTTTTTGTATTTCAACTAGAGACAGAGTTTTGCCATGTTGATCAGGCTGGTCTCAAAATCCTGACTTCAAGCGATCCACCCGCCTTGGCCTCCCAAGGCTGGAATTACAGGTGTGAGCCACTGTGCCCGGCCTGTTTTTTTGTTTTTTGTTTTTTTTTTAGGACAGGGTCTCACTCTGTTGCCTAGCCTGGAGTGCGGTGGCATGATCATGGCATACTGCAACCTTGACCTCTCAGGCTCAAGCAGTCCTCATGGCTCAGCCTCCCAAGTAGCTAGCACCACAGGGACATACCACCATGCCTGGCTAATTGTTTTGATTTTCTGTAGAGACAAGGTCTCACTATGTTGCCCTGACTTGTCTGGAACTCCTAGGCTCAAGTGGTCCTCCCTTCTCGGCCTCACAAAGTGCTGAGATTTCAGGCATGAGCCACCACGCCTGGCCTGTTTTGATTTTTTGTTTAGTCAAAGCAATATAGCGTGTAGTTTGAAAATTCAATTATAATAAAAGACTCCCAACAATAAACAGGTCTCCTTCCCCACTCCTTGCCCACCCAGGCAGGCTCCTCTGCAGAGGCAACTCTTCTAGCTATTTCTTCTGGTTCTTATCTCCACATTTCCAAATAATGTGCTCACTCATAAATTTCTTCATTTATCAATTTTAGGTAATATCTGTTACTTTTCTGTTATTGGTAGATGAGGATTTGATGTTTTCGCACAACCTCCACCCTCTGATCACACATTTTAGTTAAATAAATATTTGGTGTACAGTTATTGTGATTACAAATCATTTCAGTCTTTGCCACGTCTTAAAAACCACTATAGGATCTGGCTCCTGGCTCCCTGTCCCCGTCACCTCCAGCTGTTTCCCTCTCACTCACTCATCTCCAGCATCGCTGGCCTCCCTGGCTTTTCAGACCTGAGAACACTCCTGCCCCAGGACCTTTGCACTCGCCCTTCTCTCCATCAGAGTGCGCCCCTCCCTGACATTTCCTGTCCGCTTCCTTATTTCATTCCCGACTCTGTTAAAATGTCACCTGATTAGAGAGAACTTCCTGGCTCTCCTATCTAAAATAATACCCTTACTGCCATCCACTTACTCAGCTTTACTGTTCTTCACAGATGTCACACACACACACAGACACCCTGACATCATATTATATACTTATTGACTTGACTATCAATTACATATTTATTGAGGGCAGGAACTTTGTTTACTGTTAGGTTTCCCCGGGCCTGGAAACATGCCTGGTGCATAGACAGCTGTCAGTAAACCTTTTAGAGTAAAGGAATGCTAAGCCTGTTGACTTCCTGTGCTTTAATTTTGTTGTTTGTACAATTTCCTACCCTCCCTCTCCCCAAAGTTAATATTTATCTTGGTTTTTCACTTTGCTTTGTATGTAGCACATCCTCCAACAGCCCTTCAATCCAAGTTGTTCATACAAATGAATCAGATAATCTGCTGTGTTTAAATTCCCCTCTGCATTCAAAAGCAATGCAGGAATCAGATAAATTGAGATAAAATATCCACATTGTTAGATAAAGGGGCATGGAGGACAGAACTTAGATTGGTAGCCAAGCATCTTTGACCGCAGCCGACTCCTTGCATTAGACCTCCTCTTGGAATTGTGGGCGGCCCCTCCAAGGAGGCGGGGCATGCTCTGGGATCCCACCACAGGCAGGCAAGACAGCATTGTGCAGATAACAAGCCTCTCCAGCGGGAAGAGAGGCACCTCACACGCTGAGGCCTTTTGTGGCATCACCAATCAATAATTCTCACCTTCTTCCCCTGGGAAGAGGGAGGGAGTGGGCAAGTGGGCTGAGAGAAAGGCCACAGTTACTCTTTCCAATACTTTTGGAAGGATGGAAGTTCCTATTAATAGCTCAGATTAGAGAAAGGGAAGAGACAGAGGATCTTTCTCCTCCTCCTCTATTAGTTGCTTTTTGTTTTGGTTGAGACACAGTCTTGCTCTGTCACCCAGGCTGGAGTGCAATGGTGCGATCTTGGCTTACTGCAACCACCCCATCCCAGGTTCAAGCAATTCCCGTGCCTCGGCCTCCCAAGTAGCTGGGATTATAGGTGCCCGCCCCACCACGCCCGGCTAATTTTTGTATTTTTAGTAGAGATGAGGTTTCGCCATGTTGGCTAGGTTGGTCTTGAACTCCTGGCCTCAAGCGATTCGCCCACCTTGGCCTCCCAAAAGCGCTGGGATTACAGGCGTGAGCCACTGCGCCTGGCCCTCTATTAGTTCCTTTCTATTCCCTCTGGTATTCACCTCCTGGAGCTCTGTACCAGCCTGCAAGGGTGACTCTATAGCCCTATTATCCTGGGATTTTCCCTTGTGAATTTCCTCACCTCCCTCCTTGTTGCATTCCCTGTTCCCTAGGTTGCATTTTAGTGGAGCACAGCCTGCAGTGGCTTACCAAAAAAAAAAAAAAAAGGTGCATGGCACCAAAGTTCCCAATGCCTGGCAGACTGAAAATATCTTCACCCACCCTCATAATGATTAATAGTTTGGCTGGGTATGTAGTCTGTGTCAGAAATGATCTTTTCTCGTAATTTTGAAGGCTTTGCTCCACTGTGTTTTCGCTTTCATTACTGCTGTTAGAAGTTTGATGTCATTCTAATTTCTTGATCTTCTTATGTGATCGGCTTTTTCTCTGTGAAAGATTTTAGGAGCTGCGCTAGTTTTCTGTTGCTGTTGTAATAGATAACCAAGAATGTAGCAACTTAAAACAACACGAACATTTTTTTTTGGAGACAGAGTTTCACTCTTGTCACCCAGGCTGGAGTGCAGTGGCACAATCTCTGCTCACTGCAACCTCCACCTCCCAGGTTCAAGCAATTCTCCTGCCTCAGCCTCCTGAGTAGCTGGGATTACAGGCGTGCACCCCCGGCTAATTTTTGTATTTTTAGTAGAGATGTGGTTTCACCATGTTGGCTAGGTTGGTCTTAAATCCCTGACCTCAGCAATCCGCCCTCCTTGGCCTCCCAAAGTGCTGGGATTACAGGCGTGAGCCACCACGCCGGTCAAACTTATTATTTTATAGTAGATCAGAAGTCCAACATGGATCTCACTGGGCCATCTAAGTGATGCATCTAAGTGATGCTGGATGCATTCCTTCCAGAGGCTCTAGAAGAGAATCTGTCTTCTTGCCTTTTCAGCTTCCAGAAGCTGCCCACTTTACTTGGCTCATGGTCCCTTCCTTCATCTCAAAGCCAGCAGCCTTGGGCCAAGTCCTTCACAGGCTGCCATTTGTCCCAGTTCTACCTTTTGTGGCTCTCTCTGCAACTTTTTTTTTTTTTTTTTTTTTTTGAGACGGAGTCTCGCTCTGTCGCCCAGGCTGGAGTGCAGTGGCCGGATCTCAGCTCACTGCAAGCTCCGCCTCCCGGGTTTATGCCATTCTCCTGCCTCAGCCTCCCGAGTAGCTGGGACCACAGGCGCCGCCACCTCGCCTGGCTAATTTTTTGTGTTTTTAGTAGAGACGGGGTTTCGCCGTGTTAGCCAGGATGGTCTCGATCTCCTGACCTTGTGATCCACCCGTCTCGGCCTCCCAAAGTGCTGGGATTACAGGCTTGAGCCACCGCACCCGGCTCTCTCTGCAACTTTTAAGGACTCTTGTGGTTACAGTGGACCCATCCAGATAATCCAGGATAACCTCCCTGTGTTAAAATCAGATGATTACCAAGCTCAAGTCCCCCTTGCCATAACCTAACAAATTCACAGGTTCTGGGGATTAGAACATAGACATCCTGGGGCAAGGGGCAGTTATCCTGCCCATCACAGGATCTTTGTTTATTTCCAGTGTTCTAAAATTTAATGAAAATATGCCTTGATGATAGGTATTTTTTTTTCTTTTTCATTTGTTCACTGTGCTAAGTAATTGGTGAGTCTTTCATTCTAGAAACTCATGTTCTTCAGTCCTGGAGGTTTCCTTGCATATCTTCATTGAAAGCTTCTTCTACTTTCTTTTTTGCTTCCCTGCCTGCCCCCAGAACTCTTATTAGCCAGAACCTGAACTTCCTGGTCTGTGTCACTCGTTTTGTTATTTGATTCCATACCACTATTTCTTTCTTTCTTTCTTTCTTTCTTTTTTTGAGATGGAGTCTCACACTCTCACCCAGGCTGGAGTGCTGTGGCGCCATCTCGGCTCACTGCAAGCTCCACCTCCCAGGTTCATGCCATTCTCCTGCCTCAGCCTCCTGAGTAGCTGGGACTACAGGTGCCCACCACCACGCATGGCTAACTTTTTGTATTTTTAGTAGAGACAGGGTTTCACCATGTTAGCCAGGATGGTCTCAATCTCCTGACCTCGTGATCTGCCCGCCTCAGCCTCCCAAAGTGCTGAGATTACAGGCATGAGCCACTGCACCCAGCCTATACCACCTATTTCTTTATTTTTTATTCTACCTTTAATAGAAGAGTTCCACAATTTTATATTCTATTGAATTTAAAACTTTTGCTATGAAAATTTTATTTCCAAAAGCTCTCTAAAATAAGTAAGCTGGGCACAGGGATGCAGGCCTGTAGTCCTAGCTACTTGGGAAGCTGAAGCAGGAAGATCCCTTAAGCCCAGGAGTTCGAGTCCAGCCTGGGCAACACAGTAAGACTCCTGTCTCTAAAATAAATAAATCAATAGGCCAGGCACAGTGTCTCACACCTATAATCCCAGCACTTTGGGAGGCCAAAGTGGGCGGATCACCTGAGGTCAGGAGTTCAAGACCAGCCTGGCCAACATGGTAAAACCCCGTCTCTACTAAAAATACAAAAATTATCTAGGCGTGGGAGTGGGCGCCTGTAATCCCAGCTACTCAGGAGGCTGAGGCGGGAGAACTGCTTGAACCCAGGAAGCGGAGGTTGCAGTGAGCTGAGATTGCACCACTGCACTCCACCCTGGGTGACAAGAGCAAAACTCCATCTCAAAAAATATATATATATATTTTTATTAAAGACAAGGTTTCACTCTTTTGCCTAGACTGGTCTCCAACTCCTGACTTCGAGCAATCCTCCCACCTCGGACTTCCAAAGTGCTGGGATGACAGGCAAGAGCCATCACACCTACCCTTCATCCCCTCCTTTCTATTTTTACTGTTACTGCCTTAGGTTAGGTTGTCATCCCTCTATCTTGGACGATTACAAGAATCTCCTAAATGATTTCCCTGACTCCGATATCATTACCCTCCAATATCTATGCTGGCAACAGAACTGGTATTAAGTTGCAAAAACCTGATTATTTTGTCTCCTCTTTAAATCCATCAAGAGCTCCTCTGCTGCTTTCAGATTAATTTCCAAAAGGCCTTTAGCATGTCAGGATGGAGGAGAGAAGAGTTGAATTTGGAGGTTTTAGAACGTGGATGATGTCCAGGAGACAATATCCAGTTACATCTTAAGAAAACAGCACCCAACGAGGCTTCCTTCAGCCACCCACTGATGTCTTTGCATTGCTCCATTTCATAGTCACGCTTCTTAAGAAAGGTGCCTCTGCATCATTTCAGTTCTTGTTTGTTTCTTGGATAATTTGGCTTCTGTCCCCAAAACACCAGAGAAACCACTCTTCTAACATCACCATTGGATAATTTTCTTTTTTTCTTTCTTTTTTTTTTTTTTTTTGAGACACAGTCTTGCTCTGTCGCCCAGGCTGGAGTGCAGTGGTGCAATCTCGGCTCACTGCAACCTGTGCCTCCTGCGTTCAAGCAATTCTCCTGCCTCAGCCTCCCGAGTAGCTGGGACTACAGGTGCGCACCACCACGCCTGGCTAATTTTTTATGTTTTTAGTAGAGATGGGGTTTCACCGTGTTAACCAGGATGTTCTCGATCTCCTGACCTCGTGATCCGCCTGCCTTGGCCTGCCAAAGTGCTGGGATTACAGGCGTGAGCCACCATGCCCAGATGGATACTTTTCTTTGCATTTTAAAATGTTTAATTTAGAAATAATTTCAGATTTACAAAAAGTTGCAAATATAGTAAAAAACAAAACCTAAAACCCACATATACTTTACCCAGCTCCCCTAACGTGCATCGTACATAACCTCAATACAATTAACAAAACCAGAAAATTAACACTGATAGCATTAACTAATCTATACACCTTAATTTAAATTTTGTCAGTTGTGGCCGGGCGCTGTGGCTCAAGCTTGTAATCCCAGCACTTTGGGAGGCCGAGACCGGCGGATCACGAGGTCAGGAGATCGAGACCATCCTGGCTAACCCAGTGAAACCCCGTCTCTACTAAAAAATACAAAAAACTAGCCGGGCGAGGCGGCGGGCGCCTGTAGTTCCAGCTACTCAGGAGGCTGAGGCAGGAGAATGGCGTGAACCCGGGAGGCGGAGCTTGCAGTGAGCTGAGATCCGGCCACTGCACTCCAGCCTGGGCGACAGACCGAGACTCCGTCTCAAAAAAAAAAAAAAAAAAAAAAAAAAAATTTTTGTCAGTTGTTCTGCTAATGGGACAGAATCCAATCCAGGATCACACATTGTGTTAGATTGTGTATTAGTCCATTCTCATGCTGCTGATAAAGACATACCCCTGACTGGCTGCTTTATAAAGGAAAGAGGTTTCATTGATTCACAGTTCAGCATGGCTGGGGAGGTCTCAGAAAACTTGTAGTCAGCTGAGCACAGTGGCTCATGCCTGTAATCCCAGCACTTTGGGAGGCTGAGGCAGGTGGATCACCTGAGGTCAGGAGTTCAAGACCAGCCTGGCCAGCATGGTGAAACCCCATCTCTACTAAAAATACAAAAATTATCTGGGTGTGGTGGCATGCGCCTGTAATCCCAGCTACTCAGGAGGCTGAGGCAGGAGAATCACTTGAACCCAGGAGGCAGAGGTTGCAGTAAGCTGAGATCACTCCACAGCACTCCAGCCTGGGCAGGGAAACCATAGAAGAGATTCTTGTAATTGTCCAAGACAGAGGGATGACAACCTAACCTGAGAGCAGAGGTTGCAGTGAGCCAAGATCACTCCATAGCACTCCAGCCTGGGCAATAGAGCGATACTCAAAAAATATATGTCAGGTTATATGGCAAGGGGGAATTAAGGTTACGGAGGGAATTAAGGTACAAGCTGGAATTAAGGTTGCTAGTTGCTGGTATGGGCAGATTAATCCAGATTATCCTAGCAGGCCCAATACAATCACAAAAGTCCTTACATATGGAAGAGGGAAGCAGAAGAGACAGAACTAGAGAGATGGCAGCAGCTTGAGGACTCAGCCTGAAATTGCTGGCTTTGAAGATGGAGGAATGGGGCAATGAGCCAAGAACTGTGGGAGGGCTCTGGAAGAAAAGGCAAAGGAAATGATTTCTCTTGTAGAGCTTTAAGCAGGAACATGGTCCTTCGACGCCTTGATTTTAGCCCAGTGAGACTCATTTCAGGCATCTGACTCATGGAAATACAAGATAATAAATTTGTGTTGATTTAAGCCATTATGTTTGGGATAATTTGTTATAGCAGCAAAGGTGAACTAATAACAGATTTTGATACCTAGACGTGGGGTGCTGCTGTAACAAATGCCTAAAAATGTGGAATTGAGCAGTGAGAAGAGGCTGGAAGAGTTTTGAGGAGCTTGATAGAAAAAACCTGAATTGCCTTGAATGGGCTGTTAGTAGAAATATGGATGTTAATAATTCTGCCAGTCAAGCCCCAGAAAGAAGTGAGGGGCATGGGAGAGAAAACATATATCGCCCCAGAGAATACCAAAATCATCACAAACAAACTGTTGGTAGAAATATGGATATTAAAGACATTGCTGATGAGGGCTTGTTTTAGTCCATTTTCTACTGCTATAACAGAATACCACAGACTGAGTAGTGTATAAAGAATAGAAGTCGGCCAGGCATGGTGGCTCATGCCTGTAATCCCAGCACTTTGGGAGGCTGAGGTGGGTGGATCACTTGAGGTTAGGAGTTCAAGCCTAGCCTGGCCAACATGGTGAAACCCCTCTCTACTAAAAAAAAAAAAAAAAAAAAACAACTATATATATATATATAAAATTAGCTGGCCATGGTGGTGGGTGCCTGTAATCTCAGCCTCTCAGGAGGCCAAGGCAGGAGAATCACATGAACTCAGGAGGTGGAGGTTACAGTGAGCTGATATCCATCTCTATTGCACTCTAGCCTGGGTGACAAGAGCAAAACTCTGTCTCAATAATAGTAGTAGTAATAATAATAATAATAATAGAAGTCTACTTGGCTCATGGTTCTGGAGGCTGGGAAGTCCAAGACATGGCACTGGCATCTGTTGAGGGTTATCCTGTGGTAGGAGGCATCACATGGCAAATGAGCATGTAAGAGAGAGAGTTTTATCCTTTTACCAAGAGCCCACTCCTACTATGAATATAACTAAGTACTGGAACTAACCCACTCTCATAACAGCATTAATCTATTCATGAGGGCAGAGCTCTGATGACCTAATCAGCTCTTAGAGGTCCCACCTCTTAATACAGTCACAATGGCAAATAAATTTTAACATGAGTTTTGGAGGAACATTTAAATGACAGCAGGGGTCAATTATTGGAATAGAAGTAAGGGAATCCTTGTTATGTAGTAGCAGAAAGCTGAGCAGAATTGTGTACTACAGTCATATGGAGAGCAGAATTTATAAATGATGTGATTGGACATTTAGCTGAGGACATTTCCAATCAATGCATTGAAGATGCAGCCTTGTTTCTTCTTGCTGTTTATGGCAAAATGCAAGAGGAAATAAATCGAATGAGGGGAAAATTGTTAAAGAGGACTGAGGACTTGGATTATTTGGGAATTTATCAGGCTAGATTGCAAAAGATGTTAAAATTAAGATATTCACTATCAGGAAAGCATGCTGTATAGGAAGACCCAAAAGTATCTAGACAACATTTTGGGAATACCTTAGAAAGATTAAAAAAAAAAAAAAAAAAAAAAAAAAGTCACATGAAAGGCTCTTTAGACCAGGCACAGTGGCTCAAATCTGTTATCTCAACACTTTGGGAAGCCGAGGTAGGAGGATCAATTGAACCCAAGTGTTTAAGACCAGCCTGGGCAACAGAGTGAGGTCCTGTCTCTAACAACAACAACAAAAAACAGTGACATGCCTAACAGTGGCACGTGTCTGTAGTCCTAGCTACTCAGGAGGCTGAGGTGGAAGGATCGCATGAGCCCAGGAAGTTGAAGCTACAATAAGCCCTCATAGCACCACTGCTCTCCAGCCTGGGCGACAGAGTGAGATCCTGGATCAAAAAAAGAAAAACAAACAAACAAAAAAGAAGGTTGTTTAAAGAGTGTGGGATTCACAAGAATCCCAGCCATCTCGGCAAAAACCAAACATAGAGAAAAAGGTAATCTTGAAAGGATTTGTGCACGAGTCTCTTATCTAATGGAATGAATCCCCATGATATTTACAGGAAACCCACTAGGCTCTTGAGAATTTTATTCCAGTAGAAATACTGCCAGCTTGGACTGAAAGGGAGAGAGAGAAGATGAAATGTAAGAAGGCTGTGGATCCCCAAAATTCTACTGGCAAGAAACAGGCTGGTAAAACTATTCGGCTGCAAATACCAGCTACGTTTTGTGAAAAAGGAATGATGACTCAGAGGGCCAAGGTTTGAGCCCAGAGGGTCAGGTGGAGCCTTGAACCACATTGCCAGGTCTTGAAAACTAATGTTGTTTGCCCAGATATCTATCTATCTATCTATCTATCTATCTATCTATCTATCTATCTATCTATCTATCTATATGTTTTTTTCTTTTTTTTTTTTTTTTTGAGACAGAGTCTTGCTCTGTCACCCAGGCTGGAATGCAATGGCGTGATCTCAGCTCACTGCAACCTCCACTTCCCAGGCTCAAGTGATCCTCCCACCTCAGCCTCCTGAATAGCTGGGACTACAGACATGTGCCACCATGCCTAGCTACTTTTTTTTTTTTTTTTGGTAGAGACGGGATTTCACCATGTTGCCTGGACTGGTCTTGAACTCCTGATCCGCCCACCTTGGCCTCCCAAAGTGCTGGGATTACAGGTGTGAACACCACCACTCCTGGCCTGCCTGGATAGATTTTGAAATTGTGTGGGACTGGTGCTTCCTTTTTTACTTCTGTTTTCTCCCTTTTTTGAATGGGAATGTCTACAATTGCTATTTTATGCCTGTCTCACCATTGTATCTTGGGAACAGATAACTTATTTTCTATTTTCAAACATCCACGGATGGAGAGAAGTTTTGCCCCATGAGGGACTGTACCAACAGCATCACCTGTATTTGATTTAAATGATATAGATGATGAGATTTGGGACTTTTGAGCTGATGAGACCTCAATGACATTTTGGATTTGAGCTGTTGCTGCAATGGGTTGAGACTTTATGGGTGAATATATTTTTGCACTTAGGACAGATGTGAATCTTTGGGAACCAGAGGGCAAACTAAGTTTGTGGCAATTTGTTATATCAAAAATAGGAATTTCACACATGGACCAATGGATATCAATAGATACTTTTCAACCTACAATATCTCATTCCATATGTTGGCTTTCTTGCCCCAATATATTTCTGTTTTCCTTGCTTCTCTTGAGACTTCTCAGTCTTTTTTTTTTTTTAAACATTTTTAAATAATAGAGATGGGGTCTTGCTATTTTGACCAGGCTGGTCGTGAACTTCTGGCCTCAAGTGATCCTCCCATCCAGGCCTCTCAAAGTACTGGGATTACAGGTGTGAGCCACCATGCCTGGCCAGAGAATTCTCAGTCTTTATGCTGACTCCTTCCTCTACCTATCTCTTAGATGTCTGCACTGTTCAGAATTCTGTCGTAGACCATTCTCTTCTCCATGAGCACACTCTTTTTGCATAGTCCAACCCATTCCCTAGAATTCCACCTCTACCTATATCCAAATCTGTATCTCCAGTCCAGCCCTCTTTCCTGAGTCCTGGACACAGGTAATCATCTGCTTCCAGCACGTCTCCGTGTGACTGTTCTAGCAGACACTGCAATCTCATCCTTTCATTGTTCACCTTGCGTGCTTCCAGTGTACCAGCCATTCACAGTTCTTTGCTGAGCAAAGCGCACATTCCCTTGCAGCTGTGACTCTGTTTGGATGGAATGCTCTTCTCTCCATTCTTCCTCCTGGCTAAAAGATGTCTTTCAAGACTTATTTCAAGAAATGGGACCAGGCACGGTGGCTCATGCCTGTAATCACAGCACTTTGGGAGGCCGAGGCAGGTGGATCACCTGAAGTCAGGAGTTCAAGACCAGCCTGGCCAACATGGCAAAACCCCATTTCTACTAAAATGCAAAATTTAGTTGGGCATGGTGGTATGTGCCTGTAATCCCAGCTACTCGGGAGGCTGCCTATCACTTGAACCCAGGAGGCAGAGGTTGCAGTGAGGCAAGATTGCACCACTGCACTCCAGCCTGGGCGATGGAGCAAGACTCCATCTTAAAACAAAAACAAACAAACAAACAAAAAACAACAACAACAAAAAAAGAAAACAACTACTTAACACAGGAACAGAGATCCAAATAAAGAAAGAAAAAACAGGCCGGGCGCGGTGGCTCAAGCCTGTAATCCCAGCACTTTGGGAGGCCGAGACGGGTGGATCACGAGGTCAGGCGATCGAGACCATCCTGGCTAACATGGTGAAACCCCGTCTCTACTAAGAAATATAAAAAACTAGCCGGGCGAGGTGGCGGGCGCCTGTAGTCCCAGCTACTCGGGAGGCTGAGGCCGGAGAATGGCGTGAACCCGGAAGGCAGAGCTTGCAGTGAGCTGAGATCTGGCCACTGCACTCCAGCCTGGGCTACAGAGCGAGACTCCGTCTCAAAAAAAAAAAAAAAAAAAGAAAAAACAATAAATAAACATAAAATAAAGAAATGACTAATTTGTTAAACTTTCTCTCTTCCTTGGATTTCAACCTGCATCCCTCTTCTGTTTGCCTTTAATAGCCCCATAGCATCGACAGTCACCCATTAATGTGTTCATCCAGCAAGTATTGACTGAGCATGTCAGATCCTCTAGGCACTGCCCGAGGCTCTAAGATACAAAGGTGAACAGGACTTGGTCTCTACCTTTACACTGGAGTTTAGAGAAGGAAACAACTAATTTGTCAATTCCAATATGCTGCATTACAAGTCAAGGAAGACTGGGAATAGAAAGAAGTATAGGAAATGGTATTTCAGGCAGCAATCTATGCACACCTGGAGACTGGAGAAAGAAGGATGTTTTCGAGGACCTCAAGATTTCTCTGGGCCAGGTGCAATAGCTCATGCCTGTAATCCCAGCTACTGAGGAAGCTGAGGCGAGAGAATCTCCTGAGCCTAGAGTAGTGTAAGTCTGAATGCGCTACTGCACTCCAGCCTGGTTGACAGAGCGAGACCTTATCTCGATAAATAAATAAATAAATAAACAAACAAATAAATTCCTGTGGAATTTAGAAGGGGGTAGTGGTAGGCTGTGAGATACAAAACCAGAGAGGTTGACAGGAGCCCTGATCAAGTCCCAACTCCTTTGATCTTGCAGAGCAAAGGGAGCCTTTGGAGGCATTAAAAGGGGACTACTGTGGCAATAGTCTGGAAAATGGATTGGAAGGGAAACAGATAGAAGAGGTTACAGTTACCCAAGTAAGAGATAATGGTGACTAGTGGGGGTGGAGAGATGTTGGGGAAGATATAGTTGTTGGATATTAGAAGACAGGCAGAGTTTGAGGCTGATACTTAGGGGCCTTTCATTTTTGTCTCCCCTACAAGTCAGTCTTATTCACCTTAGCAGCCACAGCAATTAGAAAAATGCCTGGTACCTACGGGGTGCTTGACAAATATTTCCTGAATTCCATTTCTTCAGAATGACTGCATTTTAAAAATTAAAATGCAAGATAATGTAACTAGACAGAATTTGAAAATGAGATTGTCCTGGGAAAACCCGGGTGGCTGTGGTGCTGTACTTAGAGAGAAACTTCCAGGAGAGATGCGGGTCTGCTATTCTCTTGGCCCTCTTGCTTGGTCCTGCAATGAAAATTGCATTTAATCATCCTCCATTTTTCTCAGAGAGTGAGAAAATCCACTTGATTAGTGTGAATAGCTGTAAATTAGCATAAAAAATATTCTAAAGTAATTCTAAGGAATCTTATCTTTTGCCTGAGAATCTGCCAGCAGAGACCTAGCTGGGTTTCGTGGGTCCCTGTCATTATTGTGAGTGAAGCTTTTGCAGTGGATTAAGACATGGATCAGTTCAGTCTAGTGGAATGAATGTCAGTCAGGGATAACTGGTTTCAGGACCCAGATCAACCACTTACTCTGAAATTGAATAGGTTATTTAGGCTTTTTCAGTCTAATCTATTCTGCAGAGACAATGATCCCTACCTTGTACCCAGGTAAGACTTCCTACATTTATTATGGACCTCAGGCATGCATCGGGTCCTTTCTCCAGCAGTCGACATTTGCAAGGTCAGCTATACATTTATCTTCAGTGTAGCTTGAGAAGATTTAGTGCCCTTCTTGTGGAGCCATTAATTCTTCAAGTAGGGTTCAGCCGAAAGGACCCACTCCTGAACACAGAGCACTTAAAAGGCCAGCTGTGGGTGAGAGCCAGTTCCTCTTTTCTTTCTTTCCTTTTCTTTCCTTTTCTTTCCTTTTCTTTCCTTTTCTTTCCTTTTCTTTCCTTTTCTTTCTCTTTCTTTCTCTTTCTTTCTCTTTCTCTCTTTCTCTCTTTCTCTCTTTCTCTCTTTCGAGTCTCACTTTGTTGCCCAGGCTGGAGTGCAGTGGCACAATCTCGGCTCACTGCAAACCCTGCCTCCCAAGTTCAAACAATTCTCCTGCTTCAGCCACCCAAGTAGCTGGGACTACAGGCACGCGCCACCAAGCCCACCTAATTTTTGTATTTTTAGTAGAGACAGGGTTTCACCATGTTGTCCAAGCTGGTCTCAAACTCCTGACCTCAAGTGATCTGCCCTCCTCGACCTCACCAGAGAGCCAGTTTCTGATCTAGGAAATGTTTCACTGTGGCTAGGTCCATGGGGCAGTTGCTATTGTTTCCCAGATAATAACACAGGCAACTAGCTGGGCATGGTGGCTCACGCCTGTAATCCCGGCATTCTGGGAGGCTGAGGTGGATGGATAACCTGAGGTTGGGAGTTCGAGACTATCCTGACCAACATAGAGAAACTCCATCTCTACTAAAAATACAAAATTAGCTGGGCGAGGTGGGGCAAGCCTGTAATCCCAGCTACTCGGGAGGCTGAGGCAGAAGAATTGCTTCAACCTGGGAGGCAGAGTTTGTGGTGAGCCAAGATCGCGCCATTGCACTCCAGCCTGGGCAGCAAGAGCAAGACTTCATCTAAAAAAAAAATAATAATAATAGCCGGGAACGGTGGCTTACGCCTGTAATCCCAGCACTTTGGGAGGCGGAAGCGGGCAGATCACGAGGTCAGGAGATCGAGACCACAGTGAAACCCCTTCTCTACTAAAAATACAAAAAATTAGCTGGGCGAGGTGGCGGGTGCCTGTAGTCCCAGCTACTCAGGAGGCTGAGGCAGGAGAATGGTGTCAACCCAGGAGGCGGAGCTTGCAGTGAGCTGAGATGGGCCACTGCACTCCAGCCTGGGCCACAGAGCAAGACTCCATCTCAAAGAAAAAGAAAAAGAAAAAAAAAAAAAAAATATATATATATATATAAAATAATAACACTGGCAACTATGAATATAGCACTTCTTATGTGCCAGGTATTGTTCTAAGCACCTCGTGTATATTTTGTTCTAGAGAAGCGGGCTTCTGGTAGACTGCCCTACCAACCACCCTGGCAGGGAGTGGTGAGTCCCTAGAGAGGGCCAGTCCACCTTGGGCTCACTGCATTTTCTTTCTTTTTTTTTTAATTTGAGACAGAGTCTCGCTCTGTCGCCCAGGCTGGAGTGCAGTGGCCTGATCTCGGCTCACTGCAAGCTCCGTCTCCTGGGTTCACACCATTCTCCTGCCTCAGCCTCCCGAGTAGCTGGGACTACAGGCGCCCGCCACCTCGCCTGGCTAGTTTTTTGTATTTTCTTTTTTTTTTTTAGTAGAGACAGGGTTTCACCGTGTTCGCCAGGATGGTCTCTATCTCCTGACCTCGTGATCCACCCGTCTCGGCCTCCCAAAGTGCTGGGATTACAGGCTTGAGCCACCGCGCACGGCCGGGCTCACTGCATTTTCTCATATCCATTCTTGTTCATGGTCTCCAACACAGTGATCCTTGAGGAAAATGAGGAAACTCAACAACAATTTGTAAAATAGAGGCAAGAATAGGCCGGGCGCGGTAGCGCAAGCCTGTAATCCCAGCACTTTGGGAGGCCGAGACGGGAGGATCACGAGGTCAGGAGATAGAGACCATCCGTGAAACCCCGTCTCTACTGAAAAATACAAAAAAGTAGCCGGGCGAGGTGGCGGGCGCCTGTAGTCCGAGCTACTCAGGAGGCTGAGGCAGGAGAATGGCGTGAACCCGGGAGGCGGAGCTTGCAGTGAGCTGAGATCCGGCCACTGCACTGCAGCATGGGCGACAGAGCGAGACTCCGTCTCAAAAAAAAAAAAAAAGGCAAGAATAATGGCTGTTTCCTCTGCATAGAAGCAGAGCAGCATGGCTTGGAATTAAGCGTATCTTCTTGGAACTCAGAGAGTCACATCCCGAATGGGAAAGTTACTGGCTTCTCTCCACACCCAAGACTTCCTGGTAAAGTGAGATCATCGTATTTGACTTCCAGGGTCTCAGTCAGAGGACAGCTGCTAGCCCCACAGAGGACAGCTGCTGGCACAGCGTTTGGTGTATAATAGGCACCTCAACAGACACTGTTCCTCTCCCCAGTGAATTGCCCTGCTTTCTGTCCTCTCTCCTTGCATCTGCCTCCCTAATGTTTTCACCCTTTAAGACCTAGCTGACCTAGCTGAAGTTGAAGAACTTTCCAGGTCCCCTCGACCATGTTTTCACTCTTCAAGACCTAGCTGAAGTTTAAGAACTTTCCAGGCCCCCTCCACCACTTCCCACTGGAATATCATCCCCTGCCCTGGCATGGATGTGGATGGCACTCAACACTTCCTGTGTTCCCTGCTAAACCGTGAAGGCCTTGAAGGCCAGGATGCCATCTTTTAATTGCTCAACAAACATCTGGAACATCAAAGGTGAGCACAGATGTGAAAATATCTTATTTGTAATTTGGAATATTATATTTAAAAAAAGGTTTAAAAAACGTCTTTTTAATTTTTGGGGAGTAGTACTGTTTCTAAAAGAGAAATTTTGTTGTTTTTGTAATTTTTAAATTTTGATGTCACTTCAAACACAGAAAAGTTACAGTTACAAAGAGTTCCTGTAAGTAAGCCTTTTACCAAGATTCACCAGTTGTCCGCACTTTACCCCATTCACTTTGTCATCCTCTCTCTGAATATGTTTATACAGATGCATGTTTTTCTGAACTGTTTGTAACTGGGAGACATGGTGCTCCTTTACCCCTAAATATTCAGTATGTATTTCCTGATAATGGTGCTCTCTTCCTTTTTTTTTTTTTTTTTGAGATGGAGTCTTACTGTTGTCGCCTGAGCTAGAGTGTAATGGTGTGACCTCAGCTCACTCCAACCTCTGCCTTCCAGGTTCCAGCAATTCTCCCACCTCAGCCTCCGAGTAGCTGAGATTACAGGTGCTCACCAGCACACCCAGCTAATTTTTGTATTTTTGGTAGAGACGGGGTTTCACCATGTTGGCCAGGCTGGCCTCCAACTCCTGACTTCAGATGATCCACCGGCCTCAGCCTCCCAAAGTGCTGAGATTATAGGCGTGAGCCACCACACCCGGCTGTTTGTTTTTTTTAAGAAGGTAGAAGAATTGAGGCTGAGGGTCCCAGATTTTCCTGTGAAAGCTTCAGCAAAGGCCCCAGGCGCGTGGGGTACACAATATCTGAAAAGATGGAGCCGAGGGTGGGTGCAGAGAAGGTTGTGCCTCAGGACCCCAAAAAGAAGGGCAAGGTGAAAAAAGGCAGCACACCTGAAGCTCCTTGTGGGGAATGTGAAAAAACACCATCCCGAGCACCTTGGCAGGAGCTTCCCGGCAGGATGTCGGCAGACTCCTGATCTCCATGGACCAGTCCAGCTCTAGAAGGACGTTTCCAGCTAACAGGGGTGAGATCCCAAAGGGCTTAGAAAGAAAGTGTTTCTTTCCAGAAACCAAGTCAACCAAAGACATGGCCTCTGGCCTTGGAGGTGTCGGAGGTCAGCTTGTGGTCCCTAGGAAAAGAGAGTCACACCAGTTGGTCCTTCTGCCCAATAAATAAGAAGCATGTAAGGCCTTTGGCCTCCTAGGAAAGTACTTGATGGTGCACATTATGAGGGAGTGAAATAGCAGGATCTGCAAGAACTCTCAAAACACGGAATGGATAAACAAAATGTGGTATATACACACTACTGAATATTATTCACTAAAAGGAAGGAAAATTTACAAGAAAGGAAATTCTGATGCATGCTACAACGTGGATGAATCTGGATGACATGATGCTAAGTGAAATAAGCCCAATACAAAAGGAGAAAATACAGTATGATACCACTTATATGAGGTACCTAGAACAGTCAAATTCATGGAAACAGAAAGTAGAATGGTGATGGCCAGGGGCTTGAGGAAGGAGAGAATGCAGAGTTAGTGTTGAATGGGTACAGAGTTTCAGTTTTGCAAGACAAAAAGAGTTCTGGTGAGGGATGATGGTGATGCTTGCACAACAGTGTGAATGTACTTGATGCCACTGAATTGTACACTTAAAGATGGTTAAGATGGTAAATTTTGGCTTGTGCCTATAATCCCAGCACTTTGGGAGGCCGAGGTGGGCAGATCACGAGGTCAGGAGATTGAGACCATCCTGGCTAACATGGTGAAACCCCGTCTTTACTAAAAATATAAAAAGTTAGCCAGACATGGTAGCACACGCCTGTAATCCCAGCTACTCAGGAGGCTGAGGCAAGAGAATACCTTGAACCTGGGAGGTGGAGGTCACAGTGATCTGAGATTGTGCCACTGCACTCCAGCCTGGGTGACAGAGACAGACTCCGTCTCAAAAAAAAAAATAATAATAATAATAATAAAAGGATTTTTTTTAGAGATCACTTATCAATACTAAAATTCTATAATTCTATTTTTTTTTTTTTTTGAGATGGAGTCTCGCTCTGTTGCCCAGGCTGGAGTGCAGTGGCACGATCTTAGCTCACTGCAAAGTCTGCCTCCCAGGTTCAAGCGATTCTCTTGCCTCAGCCCCTCTTGAGTAGCTGGGACTACAGGCGCCCTCCACCATGCCTGGCTAATTTTTGTATTTTTAGTAGAGATGGGTTTTCACCATGTTGCCCAGGCTGGTCTTGAACTCCTGACCTCAGGTGATCCACCCACCTCAGCCCCCCCAAAGTGCTGGGATTACAGGCATGAGCCACCACACCTGGCCTATAATTCTGTTTTTAAAAAGCAGAAGATATCAGAAATGGGGATCCCCCAGTCCTGACTCAACCCCTTCATCTCTCAAGTAAGGAAACTGAAGCTGGGGTTCTTCTGTGGCTTGCAGCTGAATCCTGATGGGAATTGGACCTAGAACCCTGGGAGAATGCTGGGAGAACAGAGAACGTGGTGTTTGCCAGGGCCTCCAAGAACACAGTCACAGAGAGGGGGCTGTGAAGATGGCAACACAGCGGCAGTAAAAGTAACTTCCAAAGAAGACAGGAAAATCTTTTTATTGCAGAGGTGACATTTGAACTGGTAACAAACCAACCATAGGTGTTTGCCAGGTGGAGAAAATGTAAGCTAAAAAGGTAAAAATCTAGGGATCAGTACGTATAACCACAGATCAGTACATGTAACACAGAGGGGTGTTTTTCAACCACAAAAGATGATATTGAGGAGAGAGGCCATTTCTCTTACGGTCTCCTGTCTCCAAAGAAAAGGAAGAAGTAAAAACTGAAAAATAACAGACTGATCGGGCACCACTGACCAGGCCTGTAGGTTAAAGATTAATCCCCATCCTAATTGCTTGTGTTATCTATAGATCACAGACAATGGGATAGAGAAATATTTGCCTGCTTACACCCACCTAGTCACATATCCCACACTTGCTCAATCTGTCACGACCCTGTCACATGGACCCCTTAGAGTTACAAGCCCTTAAAAGGGCCAGGAACTCTTTCTTTGGGGAGCTCGGTTCTTGAGATGTAAGTCTGCCGATGCTCCCAGCCGAATAAAGCCACTTCCTTCTTAAACCCAGTGTCTGAGGGGTTTTGTCTGCAGCTCGACCTGCTACATATCTTGGTTGAAGTGAGGTGGTTGACAGACAGCCGAGGCAGTCCCTTAGGCGGCTTAGGCCTGCCCTGCGGAGCATCCCTGCAGGGGGACTCCAGCCAGCTTGAGCAAAGCAGATCCTGAGAGCTCTCCCGGGTAGGCATTTGCCCGGGTGGAACACCTCGTCAGAGCAGTGCATGGCAGGCCCCCACAGAAGATCAATTCAGTGGCTGAACACCAGGAAGAAATTGGCGCTTGGAGTCTGGACATCTGGAATACAGTAGGACCAGTCTTGGGAACTTGCCCACTCCATTTAAGTGGAAGCGTGGCCTGATCACCCACGGCATGCCTTTATTGGCACTTTGGTTTTGATTTTGATTTTGACTTGGTTTGAATTGCTTGATGAACAAGCATGTCTTTATGGGCACTTTGGTTTTGGTTTTGATTCTGATTTGGTGTGAATTGCTTGACGAGTGAGTGACCTTTTACTCTTTGCCCTTTTTCTTTCCCTTCTTGTGGCAAGAGTGTTGCTTTGTCTCGGGGAGGAAAATGGGTAAAACACAGAGTAAGCCCACCCCGTTAGGGATTATGTTAAAAAAAATTTTCAAAAAAGGTTTTAATGGAGATTATGGGGCTACTATACCCCAGGAAAACTTAGGACCTTGCATGAGATAGATTGGCCAGCATTAGAAGTGGATTGGCCATCAGAAGGAAGCCTAGACAGGTCCCCTGTTTCTTTTTTTTCTTTTTTTTTTTTTTTTTTTTGAGATGGAGTCTCGCTCTGTCACCCAGGCTGGAGTGCAGTGGCCTGATCTCAGCTCACTGCAAGCTCCGCCCCCCAGGTTCATGCCATTCTCCTGCCTCAGCCTCCCGAGTAGCTTGGGACTACAGGCGTCCGCCACCTCGCCCGGCTAGTTTTTTGTATTTTTTTTAAGTAGAGACGGGGTTTCACCGTGTTAGCCAGGATGGTCTCGATCTCCTGACCTCGTGATCCGCCCGTCTCGGCCTCCCAAAGTGCTGGGATTACAGGCTTGAGCCACCGCGCCCGGCCAACAGGTCCCCTGTTTCAAAGGTATGGCACAAGGTAGTTGGTAAGCCAGGATACCCAAACCAGTTTCTGTACATAGACACTTGGTTATAGCTGGTTTTAAATCCCTACAGTGGTTAAGAGGACAGGCAGCAGTTGTACTAGTGGCAAAGGTGGGGAGAATTTATGTAAAAAGAATGTTATATGGTAAATTCTTGTCCTGAAATAAATTAACTTGTTGTTTAAAGAAAGGGATGTTTGCCATAAGTGAGAAAGTTGAGGCATGTCGAAGAATTGTTTGTGAAAGTCATGAAAGAAAAAAAGAATGTGTGTCATAAAAAGGAATTTATGCAAGAAACATTGTATAATTTAAAATAATTAGGCCTCCTGAATGTAAAACTATTGAAGAAACATTTTATGTACAAGGTATATAAGGAAAGTAAAATATACTTTTAATAAAAGGATTATAAGGAGGCATAAGAATGTAGATTTTTACCTACATTAAAAGGTTAAAAACATTTTTGTTTTGAAGGTTTAAGCAAGTTTTGAAACATTAATTGTAAAGGAAATTCTGTGTGTAAACATATTGGCTAAAGTTAAAGGGGTATCATCCAGTTTTTCTGTGAACTGGACATTAAAATAAAAACACAATGGGTTTTTCTTAAAGCACTAACCTGCTCTTTAACAACAAGTATAAAATATTAAAAAGAGTCTATAAAAATCTTACCTTATGATCACACATTAAAAATTGAATAAATATATCTACAAAGTTTTATTAAAACTAAGTTTAACATTAATAACACACTAATATAAAGGTGAAATTCAGCTTATCTGGTATAAAAATCATACAGGAAGCACTGTCAAATGAAAAATGGTGTTTGGCTTTCTTTGGTCTAAAAACTAATAAAAATGATGCTAAAGGAAATTTCTCAGTAAGAAGGCACCAAGGACTGCAAAGTCCACTGCTGATGTCTCCACATTTAAAACAAAAGGTTGGCTGGGCATGGTGGCTCATGCTGTAATCCCAGCACTTTGGGAGGCTGAGGTGGGCAGATCACGAGGTCAGGAGATTGAGACCATCCTGGCTAACACAGTGAAACCCCGTCTCTACTAAAAATACAAAAAACTAGCTGGGCGAGGTGGCGGGCGCCTGTAGTCCCAGCTACTCAGGAGGCTGAGGCAGGAGAATGGTGTGAACCCAGGAAGCGGAGCTTGCAGTGAGCCGAGATGGCACCACTGCACTCCAGCCTGGGCGACAGAGCAAGACTCCGTCTCAAAAAATAAAAATAAAACAAAAGGTCAATTTCTTAGAAATTCTATACTTGGTTTATCTTCCACTTTACTTTCCTTCAAAACTAAAAGTCTTTCAGCACATGTACCACCCCTAGAATTTCCGGTAAACCAGCACCAGCCTGAAGATCAAGTTCTCATCCAAGGGTGGAAAGAAGGAAAACTCAAGTCAGCCTGGGAAGGACACTACCTTGTGCTGCTAACCACTGAGATTGCTGTTTATATAGTGAAAAAGGGATGGACTCATCACACCCGAGTCGAGAAAGCACCACCCCCTCCAGAGTGTGGGCCATAGTCCCAGGGGAAAACCCTACCAAACTAAAGCTAAGAGAAATTGAACTCTTTCATCTACTCTATTACTTCTTTCCTTGCTCTATTGCTGACCATCTAGTTATTAATATAACCAAGTCAATTTCGCCTCAAACTATTGCATTTAATGCTTGCCTTGTTATACTCTGTGGGGACTTGCCAAGTCAAAGACAGCTCTCTACTTCAGAAAAGTACCTCTGTTCCTCCTGACTTTCCTCAGACTGGGCATTAGTAAATTGGGACCATTTAATCTGGGGAGATTTCAATAAAGACCCCAGTGTCAATCAGGAGTCTTGTCCCCTGATGTAGAGCTTTTATGCCGTAGTTTGTCCAACATTCTGTGGACCACTAAAGAGCAAGGATGGACTGCCCCAACCAGTTTTTGTAATTTCCTAAAAGCATACATTCATTTTACTAGAGGATCATAGAAGATACAGACTTAAAACAAACTTTGGCGATTAAGACAGGATAACAAGACGCAAATGCCTAGTTGGAATAGATCAAATATTCCATCTGCACGTTAAACAAAAGCACTTGTTATGCTTGTGTACACGGTAGACCAGAGGCCCAGATTGTCCCCTTTCCACTAAGGTGGAAAGTTGCAGTTGGCCAGGCGTGGACTGCATGGCAGCTCTTTTCCAGGATTCTACAGCCTGGAGTAATAAGTCGTGCGAAGCTCTCTCTCTCTGCTATATCTTGAAATTTGGCATCTTGTGGGTCAGCCCCCAAGGACCATCCAGCTTCCATCTCCCAACACTAAGTTCACTTCGTCTCTCTTGTGACAGGGAGGAAACTTAGCATTCCTTGGAGACCTGAAGGGATGCAGTGAGCTTAAGAATTTTCAAAAGCTTATCAATCAGTCAGCCCTTGTTCGTCCCCGAGCGGATGTGTGGTGGTATCGTGGTGGACCTTTACTGGACACTCTGCCAAATAACTGGAGCGGCAGTTGTGCTTTAGTCCAATTGGCTCTCCCTTTCACCCTGGCATTTCATCAACCAGAGGGAGGAAAATAAGACATTGTAAAGTGAGAGAAGCCCCTTATATGTCTTTCAACTCTCACGTCTATTTAGATGCAATTGGAGTCCCACAGGGAATACCAGATCAATTTAAAACCTGAAATCAAATAGTTGCAGGATTTGAGTCAATATTTTGGTGGGTGACAGTTAATAAAAATGTAGATTGGATAAACTACATCTATTACAACCAACAGCAATGAACTTTTCATGAGTTAAAAAAAAAAAAACTCATATCGGCTCCAGCCATGGGGCTACCTGACCTGACAAAACCTTTTACGCTGTATGTGTCAGAAAGAGAAAAAATAGTGGTTGGTGTTTTGACCCAGACTGTGGGGCCCTGGCTGTGGCCAGTGGCCTACCTCTCTAAACAACTAGACGAGGTTTCTAAGGGCTGGCCCCCATGTTTGAGGGCCTTGGCAGCAACAGCCCTGCTAGCACAAGAAGCAGATAAGCTAACTCTTGGGCAAAACCTAAACATAAAGGCCCATGATGGTAACACTAATGAACATCTAAGGACATCATTGGTTAACAAATGCTAGACTAACTAGGTACCAAAGCTTGCTCTGTGAAAATCCCCACATAACTATTGAAGTTTGCAACACCCCAAACCCTGCCACCTTGCTCCTTGTATCAGAGAGCCCAGTTAAACATAACTGTATAGAGGTGTTGGACTCAGTTTATTCTAGCAGGCCCGACCTCCGAGACCATCCTTGGACATCAGTAGACTAGGAGCTGTACATGGACGGGAGCAGCTTCATCAACCCACAAGGAGAGGTGTGCGGGATATGCAGTGGTAATCCTGGACGCTGTTATTGAAGCCAAGTCGTTGCCCCAGAGCAATTCAGCCCAGAAGCCCAAACTTTAATTTGGGCCTTAGAGCTGAGTGAAAGTAAGATTGTAAACATTTACACTGACTCTCAGTATGCCTTCTTAACCCTCCAAGTACATGGGACGTTATACAAGGGGAAAGGTCTGTTGAACTCTGGGGGCAAAGACATAAACTATCAGCAAGGGATCCTGCAATTATTAGAGGCAGTGTGGAAGCCCCAAAAGGTGGCAGTCATACACTGCAGAGGACACCAGCGAGCTTCCACCTCGATTGCCTTAGGGAACTCCCGGGGGGACTTAGAAGCTCAAAAAGCAGTATCCACCCCCTACCAGGCATCAGTCACAGTCCCCCTGCTCCCTCAGGCACCTGACCTTGTACCTACTTATTCTTTCTTTTTTCTTTTCTTTTCTTTTCTTTTTTTGAGACGGAGTCTCACTCTGTCGCCCAGGCTGGAGTACAGTGGCACAATCTCGGCTCACTGCAAGTTCCACCTCCCAGGTTCACACCATTCTCCTGCCTCAGCCTCCCGAGTAGCTGGGACTACAGGTGACTGCCACCACACCCGGCTAATTTTTTGTATTTTTAGTAGAGATGGGGTGTCACCGTATTAGCCAGGATGGTCTCGATCTCTTGACCTTGCAATCTGCCTGCCTTGGCCTCCCAAAGTGCTGGGATTACAGGCGTGAGCCACCACGCCTGGCCGTACTTACTTATTCTAAAGAAGAGAAAGACTTTCTCCAGGCAGAAGGAGGGCAGGTGATAGAAGAGGGATGGATCCGGTTATTGGACGGAAGAATAGCCGTGCCACAGCTGCTAGGAGCCGCAGTTGTACTGGCTGTGCTTGAGACCACCCACCTAGGCCAAGAGTCACTTGAAAAGTTGTTAGACCGGTACTTGTGTATCTCACATCTGTCAGCCCTTGCCAAAATGGTGGCACAGAAGTGTGTCACCTGCCGTCAGCACAATGCTAGGCAAGGTCCAACTGTCCTGTCCAGCATACAAGTTTATGGAGAAGCCCCATTTGAAGATCTCCAAGTAGACTTCACCGAGATACCCAAATGTGGAGGTAACAAGTATTTGCTAGTTCTAGTGTGTACATACGCAGGGTTGGTGGAGGCCTATCCAACACGAACCGAGAAAGCTTGTGAAGTAACCCGTGTGCTTCTCCGAGATCTCATCCTTAGGTTTGGACTGCCCTTACGGATCAGCTCAGAAAACGGGCCGGTGTTTGTGGCTGATTTGGTACAGAAGACAGCAAAGGTAATGAGTGTGGATCAAAGACTGGAACGTAGCTCCCTTGCGGCCACGGTGGAAAGGACCCCAGACCGTCGTCTTGACCACTCCCACAGCTGTGAAGGTAGAGGGAATCCCAGCCTGGGTCCACCACAGCTGCATAAAACCTGCAGCACCTGAGACCTGGTAGGTGAGACCAAGCCCGGACAACCCTTGCAAAGTGACTCTGAAGAAGACGATAAGCCCTGCTCCAGTCACACCCGGAAGCTGACTGGTTCACTCACGGCCAAAGCATGAGGAAACTCATCGCAGGACTCATTTTCCTTAAATTTTGGACTTGTACAGTAAGGACTTCAACTGACCTTCCTCAGACTGAGGACTGTTCCCAGTGTATACATCAAGTCACCTAGGTAGGACAAAAGGTTGCTGCAGTCCTATTATTTTATAGTTATTATGAGTGTACTGGGACTCTAAAAGGAACTTGTTTGCATAATGCTACTCTATACAAGGTATGTAGCCCAGGAAGTAACCAGCCTGATGTGTGCTATAACACATCTGAGCCCCCTATGACTACTGTTTTTGAAATAGGATTGAGGACTGGCAGCTGGGGAAAAGCTGCTATGAGTAAAGTAATAACTAGAACAGAAGAGAAAGGAGTCCCCAAGCAAATTATCTTAAAATTTGACACCTGTGCAGCAATCAACAGTGACCCGTATGGAAATAGAATAAGATGTGGCTCTCTAGATTGGGAAAGGGGCTATATAGTAGAAAATAAGTATGTTTGACATGAATTGGGACTGTGTAGTGATGAATGTAGTTACTGATCCTGTGTCATTTAGGCCACCTGGAAAAAAAGATGAGAAGGACCCTGTCTGACTTTAAAAAGGAAGGAGTAACTCTTCCTGCACTAGTGGTCACTGTAACCCATTAGAATTGCTAATTACCAATCCCCTTGGTCCCTGTTGGAAAACAGGAGAGTGCGTAACTCTAGGAATTGATGGAACTAAACTGGATCCCTGAATAAATATTTCAGTCCAAGGGGAGGTCCACAGGTGCTCTCCTGAACCAGTGTTTCAGACCTTTTATGATGAGCTGAATCTGCCAGCACCCAAGCTTCCGAAAAAGACAAAGAACTTGTTTCTCTAGTTGGCAGAAAATGTAGCTCATTTCCTCAATGTTACTTCCTGACAGGTACATGGGGGGACCACTGTGGGAGACCGATGGCCTCAGGAAGCCCGAGTGTTAGTGCCTACTGATCCAGTTCCTGACATAATTTCAGTCCAGAAGGCCCAAACTAGCAACTTCTGGGTCTTAAAAACTTCCATTATTGGCCAGGTGCGGTGGCTCACACCTGTAATCCCAGCACTTTGAGAGGCTGAGGCGAGCAGATCACAAGGTCAGGAGATCAAGACCATCCTGGCTAACACAGTGAAACCCCGTCTCTACTAAAAATACAAAAAATTAGCCAGGCATGGTGGCGGGTGCCTGTAGTCCCAGCTCCTCAGGAGGCTGAGGCAGGAGAATGGCGTGAACCCGGGAAGTGGAGCTTGCAGTGAGCTGAGATTGCACCACTGCACTCCAGCCTGGGTAACAGAGTGAGACTCCATCTAAAAAAAAAAAAACAAAAAAAAAACAACTTCCATTATTGGACAATATTGCATAGCTAGAAGGAAAAAACTTCACTGTCCCTGTAGGAAAGCTCAGTTGCCTAGGACAAAAGCTGTATAACAGAACAGCAAAGACAATCACTTGTTGGGGCTTAAACCCATACTGAAAAGAACCCATTCAGTAAGTTTCCTAAGTTGCAAACTTTTGAGGCTCATCCAGAATTTCATCGGGAGTGGACGGCTCCCACTGGACTGTATTGGATATGTGGGCATAGAGCCTACACCAAACTACCTGACCAATGGACAGGGAGTTGTGTCATTGGTACCATTAAGCCATCCTTTTCCCTGTTACCCATAAAGACAGGTGAGCTTCTAGGTTTGCCTGTCTATACCTCCCAAGAAAAAAGAAGCATAGCCATAGGTAATTGGAAAGATGATGAGTGGCCCCCTGAAAGAATCATACAGTACTATGGGCCTGCCACATGGGCACAAGATGGCTTGTGGGGATACTGAACCTCCATCTACATGTTCAACCAGATCATACAGTTACAGGTTGTTTTAGAAATAATCACTAATGAAACTGGCAGAGCTTGGACTGTTTTAGTCCGGCAAGAAACCCAAATGAGAAATGCCATCTATCAGAATAGATTAGCCTTAGACTATTTGCTGGCAGCTGAGGGAGGAGTCTGTGGAAAATTCAACTTGACCAATTGCTGTCTGCAAATAGACGATCAAGGACAAGTAGTCAAAAATAGAGACATAACAAAGCTGGCACATGTGCCCGTGCAGGTTTGACATGGGTTTGATCCTGGATCCCCATTTGGAAAGTGGTTTCCAGCTCTTGGAGGATTTAAAACTCTTATAATAGGTATAGTGGTAGTGTTAGGAACCTGCCTATTGCTCCCTTATTTGTTACCCATAGTTCCCCAACTACTAAGAAGTTTTGTTGCTACCTTGGTTCATCAGAAAACTTCAGCACAAGTGTATTACATGAATCACTATCGATCTGTCTCACAGGAAGACCTGGATAGTGAGGATGAGAGTGAGAACTCCCACTAGTGAGTGAGGTTCTCAAAGAGGGGAATGAGGAGAGAGGACGTTTCTCTTACTGTCTCCTGTCTCCAAAGAAAAGGGGGAAGTAACAACTGAAAAATAATAGACTGATCGGTGCCACTGGCCAAACCTGTAGGTTAAAGATTAACCCCCATCCTAATCGCTTGTGCTATCTATAGATCACAGACAATGGTATAGAGAAATACTTGCCTCGCTTACCCCCATCTAGTCACATACCCCATGCTTGCTTAATCTATCATGACCCTGTCATGTGGACGCCTTAGAATTATAAGCTCTTAAAAGGGCCAGGAACTCTTTCTTTGGGGAGCTCAGCTCTTGAGACACAAGTCTGCTGGCACTCCCAGCCAAATAAAGCCACTTTCTTCTTTTTTTTTTTTTTTTTTTTTTTTTTTTTGAGGCGGAGTCTTGCTTTGTCGCCTAGGCTGTAGTGCAGTGGCGCGATCTCGGCTCACTGCAAGCTCCGCCTCCGGGGTTCACGCCATTCTTCTGCCTCAGTCTCCCGAGTAGCTGGGACTACAGGCGCCCACCACCACGCCCGGCTAATTTTTTGTATTTTTAGTAGAGATGGGGTTTCACCGTGTTAGCCAGGATGGCCTCGATCTGCTGACCTCGTGATCCACCCGCCTCGGCCTCCCAAAGTGCTGGGATTACAGGCATGAGCCACCACGCCCGGCCAAGCCACTTCCTTCTTTAACCCCGTGTCTGAGGGGTTTTGTCCGCAGCTCGTACGGCTACCATATGATGTTAATGTGTACTGGTTAAGATTTATGTAAAATGCACTAATAACAGGGGAAGCTGGCTGTGGATCTGGGAACTCTGTACTATCTTTATAATTTTTCTGTAATTCTAAAATTTACAAACCAAATTTAAGGATACTTATTTTTAGAAATAAAGTAAAATAAAATATGTATTTTAAAAAGTAAATAAATACATAAATAAGTAAATTTTAAAAACAAAGCTCTCAGTAAAATGATACTACTCTTACTGGACCAGAGAGTGCTGTTTCCCTGGAGTCTGTGGCATAGTACAGGATGGCCCCTCTGTGTGTTCACTGACCCTGTGCTCACCCAGACTGGGGGTATTTGAAACTGACAGTTCCCTCAGTTTCACCAGAAATCCTCCATGGCTTGGGCCATTGGCAGCAGGACCTGAGCCTAGCCCTCCAAATCCTCACTCATAACGTTGGCTTAAATGACATTCACCACCAGTGCCTTACTCCCTACCCCAAGACTCTAGCCTCAGGTGTCATTTGTTTGTTTGTTTGTTTGTTTTTGTCTTTAGAGACAGGGTCTTGCTGTGATGCCCAGGCTAGATTCTCACTCCTGGGCTCAAGTGATTCTGCCACCTCAGCCTCCTGAGTAGCTAGAATTATAGGAACAGGCCACTGAGCCCAGTTTATGGTGCCAATCCTATAGATCCATCAAACTTCAGTCTTGAACTGAGAGGCTCAGGGGAATAGGTTGGAAGGAAGGCTTTTCATGGTATGCCCTTTTGTACCTTTTGAATGTTGGACCACGTCAGTGTGTCAATATACTATCTACTAAAATAAGACATAAAACAAAACAGAGCCGGGCACGGTGGCTCACGCCTGTAATCCCAGCACTTAGGGAGGCTGAGGTGGGTGGATCATGAGGTCAGGAGTTCAAGACCAGCCTGGCCAAGATAGTGAATTCCCATATCTACTAAAAATACAAAAATTAGCCAGGTGTGGTGGCAGGAGCCTGTAATCCCAGCTACTTAGGAGGCTGAGGCAGAGAATTGCTGGAACCTGGGAGGTGGAGGTTGCAGTGAGCCGAGATAGCGCCACTGCACTCCAGCCTGGTGACAGAGTAAGACTCAGTCTCAAAAAAAAAAAAACAAAAAAACAAAAAAACACACACACACATGCACACAAAACAGTCTCCTTTTCTCTGTGAATCCTTCTGACTACTACAGGGAAGAATGAAGCCTCTGGCCTCGTGTTCACTGCCCTGCCAGTCAGTGCTGCTGATCACCTTTCCCTGTGTAAATGTCTGGCTCCCTTTCCAGGCTAGAAGTCCCTTAAACGAGGCCGGGCATGGTGGCTCTCGCCTGTAATCCCAGCACTTTGGGAGGCCTGGATGGGCAGATCACCTGAGGTCAGGAGTTCAAGAGCAGCCTGGACAACCAACATGGTGAAGCCCCATCTCTACCAAAAATACAAAAATTAGTCAGGTGTGGTGAAGGGTGCCTGTAGACTCAGCTACTTGGAGGGGCTGAGGTAGGAGAATCCTTGAACCCTGGAGGCAGAGGTTGCAGTGGGCTGAGATCACACCACTGCACTTCAGCCAAGAGGACAGAGCAAGGCTCTATCTCAAAAAAAAAAAAAAAAAAAAAAAGAGAGAGAAATTATAAAAAGAGTAAGGATGTGAAAGCTGTTTAACCTCTTTAGTTAACAAGGAAATGCACATTGAAACTACCATGAGATACCACACCCACCTACCAGCATGGCTATATTTAGAAAGACTGACAATGTCAAGTGTTGGCAAAAAAAAATGTGGACCAATGACAACTTTCACACACTGCTCATGGGAGTGGAAACTGGTGCAGCCTCCTTAGAAAACTGGAAATATTTACTAAACTGAATATACACATAGCTGATGATCAAGCACTTCCACTGCTGGGTATTCACCCAACAGAACTGCATGTTTATGTGCATCCAGAGACACACACAAGAATATACAGGCATTCTTCATGAATAATACCAAACCAGAAACACCTTCAATGTCCAGAATCATAGACTAGATAAATTATGGTACAAATGACTAACAGCTACATAGGATATGGTTACTCTCACAAACTATGTTAAACAAAAGGAGCAGGGTGCAAAATAATTCATATGGTTAATTTCTGTTTATATAAGCTTCAAAAACAAGCAAAACTAATATATGGTGTTAGAAGTCAGGTGTTGAAGGGGGAATCTGGGGTGCTGGTGAGGTTCTACTAATAGTTCTTCTGGGTGGAGGTTTACACAGGTGAGTTAACTGAAACTTCATTGACATCTACTCTTCTGATTTGTGTACTTCTCTTTACGTGTTAAATGTCATTTAAGAAATTTATTAGAGGCCGGTGCGGTGGCTCAAGCCTGTAATCCCAGCACTTTGGGAGGCCGAGACGGGCGGATCACAAGGTCAGGAGATCGAGACCATCCTGGCTAACCCGGTGAAACCCCGTCTCTACTAAAAAATACAAAAAACTAGCCAGGCGGGGTGGTGGGCGCCTGTAGTCCCAGCTACTCCAGAGGCTGAGGCAGGAGAATGGCGTAAACCCGGGAGGCGGAGCTTGCAGTGAGCTGAGATCCGGCCACTGCACTCCAGCCTGGGCAACAGAGCGAGACTCCGTCTCAAAAAAAAAAAAAAAAAAAATTAAAAAAAAAAAAATTTATTATAGGCGGGGTGTGGTGGCTTAGGCCAGTAAGCAGCCAAGGCGGGCGGATCACTAGGTCAGGAGATGGAGACCATCCTGGCTAACATGGTGAAACCCCATCTCTACTAAAAATACAAAAAATTAGCCAGGCATGGTGGCAGGCGCCTGTAGGCCCAGCTACTTGGGAAGCTGAGGCAGGAGAATGGCGGGAACCTGGGAGGCTGAGCTTGCAGTGAGCAGAGATAGCACCACGGCACTCCAGCCTGGGCAACATTGAGAGACTCTGTCTCAAAAAAAAAAAAAAAAAAAAAAGAAATTTTTTAGAAATACATACTTAAAAATCAATGATGAGACCCTATTTAATAATCCAGTGGCTGACAAAATTATGCACAGTGGTTTCCTGAGTCTTCTTTTCTATTTATTTATTTATTTATTTTTTGAGATGGAGACTCGCTTTGTCGCCCAGGCTGGAGTACAGTGGCACCATCTCGGCTCACTGCAAGCTCCGCCTCCCGGGTTTACGCTGCCTCAGCCTCCGGAGTAGCTGGGACTACAGGCGCCTGCCTAATTTTTTGTATTTTTTTAGTAGAGACGGGGTTTCACCGTGTTAGCCAGGATGGTCTCCATCTCCTGACCTCGTGATCCGCCCGTCTCGGCCTCCCAAAGTGCTGGGATTACAGGCTTGAGTCACCGCGCCCGGCCTCTATTTATTTATATATATATATTTTGAGATGGAGTCTTGCTCTGTCGCCCAGGCTGGAGTACAGTGGCACCACCTCGGCTCACTGCAAGCTCCGCCTCCCAGGTTCAAGCAATTCTCTGCCTCAGGCTCCTGAGTAGCTGGGATTACAGGCACCCGCCGCCACGCCCGGCTAATCTTTGTATTTTTAGTAGAGACAGGGTTTCACCATTTTGGCCAGGCTGCTCTTGAACTCCTGATCCACCCACCTCGGCCTCCCAAAGTGCTGGGATTACAGGCATGAGTCACCGCGCCCAGCCAGCCTTCTTTCCTTATTGTGAAAATATCAAATGTAAACAAGAGGACAGCAGAATATTAGAGTAGTTTTCCTTTTCTTTTTTTTCTTTTCTTTTTTTTTTTTTTTTGAGAGAAGGTCTTGCTCTGTCATCCAGGCTGGAGTGCAGTGGTACCATCTCAGCTCACTGCAAACTTCGCCTCCTGGGTTCAAGAGATTCTCATGCTTCAGCCTCCTAAGTAGCTGGGATTATGGGCATGCACCACCATGTCCAACTAAATGTTTGTATGTTTTAGTAGAGACAGAGTTTGGCTATGTTGGCCAGGCTAGTCTTGAACTCCTGGGCTCAAGTGATCCGCCCGCTTTGGCCTCCCAAAGTGCTAGGATTACAGGTGCGAGTCACCATGCCTGGCCTAGAATAGCTTTCCTTTGATTAAATCTGCTATCATTTGTTTCTACAAATCATTCTTCTAAAATACTATATTCCTTATGAAAATAATATAATCATACAAACAAAATTTTGGAAACTAGAAACAAACAAAACCCCTAACCTCTTCCATCCATTTAAACATAAATTGCTTTATAATTTTGATACATTTTCTTCTAATCTTTCTTCCTCCACATTAATGTATTTTAAAGTAAAATATATTATTTTTCTCATTCAGAGTTTTAGTCACTTTCTCTATAATTTGAAAATATGTTTATTTACCCAGCATTTATGGTCATCTCTAAAATACTTAGCACTGTGAATGTATGTCGGATAAAAATACAAAGTAAACTTCACTTAGCTGTTCAAAAAATAGCATAATAATATAGCTTAAATTCCAAGTACCTTGAAGAGTTTACACTCTTGATAGTCTTATTTACATAAAGGGGATACTTTCATTTTCTCTACCCTTTAGGTAAGAAAAATACGGCACATGGTTGGTAATGAGACTACACCCAGAATGCAAGTTTTCCTATCCAGCTTTTGCATTACAGCAGGCCTGGTACCAAAATATCAAATATGCAACTTAGAGTACTCTAACTCATTTAGCTAAGAAATCCTTTCCATTCCCTGCTGTCCAAATTCATCAATGCCTGGTTACTCAGATAATATGAATACACTAGAGTCTGGCTAAAATCTTCTTTAGTTTTATGCTTGAAAACACCTTATACATGTGATGATTTTTTTCCCTATCATCCTCTATTATAAAGGTAATAAATCTTAATGAATATATCTTGTTAGACTGAGTTGGATTCCCCCAGAAGCAATCCTGTGGGCAATAATTTTCATGCAATATTTTATTTTGGAAGTGATCTTGGTAAGCTCTGTTGGGAATAGGAAAGTGAGACAGGGAAGGGAAGTTAAGCCAACCGAGGGTGTTCGATAGGGCAAGGTTCTTGTGGGCATCGAGGCTGGATCCTGCTGAAGAACTCAGAGAGACAGTGGAGAACTCACTTCACATGGTCCCAACCAAGGAGGAAAGAAGCTGGGGTCATTATCCTTCAATGCCCATCTGATAGTTGACTGAGGGCTATTTCTGGAGGTGTAACTCCCCAGCACTTCTGGCCTATCTTTAGCTGGAGAAGAGCCAAAAGAAAGGCACTATTCATACATTTATATTGGGAAATTATCAGTCTTTATTGCTTCAAATATTTCTTTTGTTCTTTTCTCCCTTTCTTCTTTTTCTGGTATTCCCATCATGTGTACTTACACCTTGGTTAATTGTCCCTAAGTTCTTGGATATTCTGTTATTCTTTTCAGTCTCTTTTTCTTTTTCCTTTTCTTTTCTTCTCTTTTCTCTTTTCTTTTGTTTTTTCTTCTCCTTCCTCTCCCCTCCCCTCCCCTCCCTTTCCCCCCCCTTTCCTTTCTTTTTTGAGACAAGGTCCAGCTCTATTACCCAGGCTGGAGTGCAGTGGAGTGCAATGGTGCGATCTCAGCTCACTGCAACCTCTGCCTCCCAAGCTCAAGTCATTCTTCCATCTCACCCTCCCAAGTAGCTGTGACCATAGGCGTGCACCACCATGCCTGGCTAATTTGTGTTTGTTTGTTTTTGTAAAGACGGGGTTTTGCCGTATTGCCCAGGCTGGTCTTGACCTCCTACTGTTCTGGGATCAGAGGCATGAGCCACTGCCCGGCCCAGTTTTTTTCACCACATTTCAGTTTTGGAGGTTTCTATTGACATATCTTCAAGTTCACTGATTTTTCCCTCAGCTGTGTCCACTGTATTAATAAGCCCGTCAAAGACATTGTTCATCTTTGTTACAATGTTTTTTATTTCTAGCATTTCTTTTTTTATTCATTCTTGGAATGTCCATCTTTCTGCTTACATTACCCATCTGTTTTTGCATGTTGCCTACCTTTTCCGTTAGCACCCTTAGTGTGTTAGTCATAGTTACGTTAAACTCTTGGTCTGATCATTCCAGCATCCCTGACATATCTGAGTCTGGTTGGGATGCCTGAGTTGTGGGATAGGGGAAGCATTCTCAAGTCCTACGAGTAGGTCTCAGTCTTTTAGTGAGCCTGTACCCTTGAGCTGTGATCTTCATAAGTGCCTGTCAGTCTCCACTATCCCCTTTAGACGAGACAAGAAGGCTAGAAGGGGCCAGAGTTGGGTATTTTCCTTTCCCCAGCGCAGTCAGGCTGTGGTAAAACCCCAGTCAGGCTACAATGAAATAGTTTCCCTTGAGGGCTGGTCTTGTTAGGAAGAACAGAATGCTCTAGGTGTATTTCTAAATGGCGACTTTTCCCCTTTCCCCTGACAGAAGCATGAGAGGATTTTTGTCGTATTTTCACTGTGAGAACAGGGTAGAGGTAAAACTCACAAAAGTGTGGGTGCCCCACTGAAACTGGGCTCCTTTGGAGTTTTAAACTCACAAACTTGTCCATGCTGAGCCTCTAGCAATCCTACAATTACAGTTGAGGTTCTCCTATCCCAGGCTGCAGAGCTTTCTGCTCCAATAAATTCTGATTCTGGGCTGGGCGTGGTGGCTCAGGCCTGTAATCCCAGCACTTTGAGAGTCCTAGGCAGGTGGATCACCTGAGGTTGGAAGGGCTAAACCAGCCTGACCAACATGGTGAAACCCTGTCTCTACTGAAAATACAAAAATTAGCCAGGCGTGGTGGCACATGTCTGTAATCCCAGCTACTTGGGAGGCTGAGGCAAGAAAATCACTTGAACCCAGTAGGTGGAGGTTGTAGTGAGCCGAGATCGCACCATTGCACTCCAGCCTGGGCAACAAGAGCGAAACTCCGTCTCAAAAAAAAAAAAAAAAAAAAAAAAAAAAATCCGGATTATCTGGCTGGGCATAATGGCTCATGCCTGTAATACTAGCACTTTGGGAGGCTGAGGCAGGCGGATCAACTGAGGTCAGGAGTTTGAGACCCAGCCTGGCCAATATGGTGAAACCTCATCTCTACTAAAAATACAAAAATTAGCCAGGTGTGGTGGCAGTGCACCTGTAATCCCAGCTACTTGGGAGGTTGAGGCAGGAGAATCGCTTGAACCTGGGAGGCGGAGGCTGCATGAGCTGACATTGAGCCACTGCACTCCAGCCTGGGTGGCAGAGTGAGACTCCATCACATACACATGCACACATGCACACACACACAGACACACACATCCACGCCTCTGTTTCTCTGTATTTTCCAGTCTGCCCCTCCAGTGTTGGGGGCAGTGGTTTGCCCTGTGACCTCAGTTCTCTGATGGGTCTAAGAAGAGTTACTAATTTCCAGTTCGTTCAGCTTTTTTCTTGTATGAATGGGAGAGATGACTTCTAAGATACATGCCGGACTGAAAAACAAAAGCCTTGATACATTATTATTAACTATAGTCCACATTTCAGGGCCGGGTCCAGTGGTTTACATGGATTACATGCCTGTAATCCCAGCACTTTGGGAGACCAAGGTGGGTGGATTGCTTGAGCTCAGAAGTTCAAGACCAGCCTGGGCAACATAGCAAAACCCCATATCTACAAAAAATACAGAAATTTATCAGGCATGGTGGCACATGTCTGTAGTCTCAGCCACTTAGGAGGCTGAGGTAGAAGGATCACCTGAGCCCAAGGAGGTCAAGCTATAGTGAGTTGTGATCGTGCCACTGCACTCCAGCCTGGGCAACAGAGTGAGACCCTGTTTCAATAAATAAATAAATAGAGAGATAGATAAATACATAAATAAAGCCCACACCTTATTCAAAAGTCCTTAGTTTTTACCTAATGTCCTTCTTTTGTCTCAAGATCCCATCCAGGACGCCATATGACATTTATCCATCACGTCTCCTTAGGTTCCTCTTGGTTGCAACAGTTCCTTGGACTTTCCTTATTTTGGATGACCTTGACAGTTTTGAGGGGTACCAATAAGGTATTCTGTGGAATGTTCCCCAATTGGAATTTGTCTCATGAGAAAATTATGATTAGACTGGGTGATGCGTTTTTTAGAGGAAAACCATAGAAGTCAAGTACCATTCACATAACATCATATCAAGGGTACATACTTTCAATGTGAATTATCACTGCTGATGTTGACCTCAATTGCCTGGCTCAGTCTGTAAAATCACTCTTTCCCCAGTCCCTTTCCAAACTGCATTTTTTGGAAGGAAGTCACTATGCTCAGCCCACACTTAAGGACGGGGGAGTTATACTCCATCTCCTTGAGGGCAGAGTATCTACATATATTATTTAGAATTCTGCATAGAAACTTTGTCTTTCCTCATTCATTCACTTGTTTATATCACTATGAACTCATGGGTATCTATTTTATACTTTGAATTACAATCCAATACCACTTCATCTATTTTTTTCTTTTTTGAGACAGAGTTTCACTCTCTGTCACCCAGGCTGGGGTGCAGTGGTGGAATCCTAGCTCACTATAGCCTCAACCTCCCAGGCTCAAGTGATCCTCCTGCCTCAGCCTCCCAAGTAGCTGGGATCACAGACATGGGCCACCATGCCTGGCCAATTTCTTAATTAATTTTAATTTATTATTATTTTTCTTTTTTTTTTTTTTTTTTTTTTTGAGACGGCGTCTCGCTCTGTCGCCCAGGCTGGAGTGCAGTGGCGCGATCTCGGCTCACTGCAAGCTCCGCCTCCCGGGTTCACGCCATTCTCCTGCCTCAGCCTCCCGAGTAGCTGGGACTACAGGCGCCCACAACCGCGCCCGGCTAATTTTTTGTATTTTTAGTAGAGACGGGGTTTCACCGTGGTCTCGATCTCCTGACCTTGTGATCCGCCCGCCTCGGCCTCCCAAAGTGCTGGGATTACAGGCGTGAGCCACCGCGCCCGGCTATTATTATTTTTCTTATCTCCTAGAGCCTTCAGATGAGATAATTTTTAATTTTTTTTAGAGATGGGTTCTCTCTATGTTGCCCAGGCCGGTCTTGAACTCCTGGGCTAAAGAGATTCTCCCTCCTTAGCCTCCCAAAGTGCTAGGATTATAGGTGTGAGCCACCATGCCTGGCCACGTCATCTATTTTTATTGCCCCACATTGTTCAAGCTTTGGCCACTGGGAGGTCTTTGAGTTGGTTCCCATGTCCCTTTGTAATAACCACATCGAGTGTGTGGTGTGTGTGTGTGTGTGTGTGTGTGTGTGTGTGTGTATGGATGTGTGTTTCTTGAGTACTTCCTTCTTTCTGGCACTGTAAGATATTGCAGGCTCAGGATACAAAACTGCAGCTAGATAAGAGAACTAAGTTCTAGTGCACTTAGAATGCCCTACAGTTAACACTGTAGGATGACTACAGGTAACAATAATATACAGTTTCAATACACATATTGAATACAATACAGTTAACAATAATATAGATAACAATAATATATAGTTTCAAATAGCTAGAAGGAGAATATTGAAGGTTCCTAACACAAAGAAATGATAAATGTTTGAGATGATGGATATGTTAATTACTCAGATCTCATTATACATTATACGTTGAAACATCATCGTGTACCCCATAAAATATGTACAATTATTATGTAAACTAAAAACTACAATTTAAAAAGGCACATCCAGGGCAGGCGTAGTGGCTCATGCCTGTAATCCCAGCACTTTGGGAGGCCGAGGCAGGCAGATCACTTGAGGTCAAGAGTTCGAGACCAGCCTGGCCAACATGGAGAAACCCCATCCCTACTAAAAATACAAAAATTAGCCAGGCATCGTGGCACATACCTGTAGTCCTAGCTACTCGGGAGACTGAGGCAGGAGAATCACTTGAGCCTGGGAGGTGGAGGTTGCAGTGAGCTGAGATCGCACCACTGCACTCCAGCCTGGGTGATAGAGTGAGACTCTGTCTCAAAAAAATAAAAATAAAGTGCTATAAACAATCGCATGCAGGTTTCTGAGAGGACTTAAATGTTAAAATTAGTTTGGTAAATACCTAGCAGTGCGTTTGCTGGATCATATGTTAACACTATGTTTAGATTTGTAAGAGACTGCCAGTTTTCTAAAGTGGCTGTACCATTTTACATTCGCATCAGTAATGAATAAGAGTTCCTTGTGCTTGTTGTCCTTACCAGCAATTAGTATTGTTAGTTGTTTGGATTTTAGTCACGCTTTTTTTTTTTTGAGACGGAGTCTCGCTCTGTTGCCCAGGCTGGAGTGCAGTGGCCGGATCTCAGCTCACTGCAAGCTCCGCCTCCCGGGTTCACGCCATTCTCCTGCCTCAGCCTCCCGAGTAGCTGGGACTACAGGCGCCCGCCACCTTGCCCTGCTATTTTTTGTATTTTTTAGTAGAGACGGGGTTTCACCGTGTTAGCCAGGATGGTCTCGATCTCCTGACCTCGTGATCCGCCCGTCTCGGCCTCCCAAAGTGCTGGGATTACAGGCTTGAGCCACCGCGCCCGGCTACAGTTAAGTTCTTATATTAAATGTGAAGTGATATCAAATGAAAGGAGATTGTGATAAAAGTGTACATTTGTAAAATCTAGAGCAATCACTAAAAATAACTAACTAACTAACTAAATAAATAAATAAACAAGGAGGTTTAGCTAATAAGCCAATAGTAGAGAAACGAGGAATTGTAAAAGAAAAATAAACCCTCAGTCCCAAAGAAAACAAGCAAATGGGGAAAAGGAACAAGAAACACATGGAACAAAAAGAAAAGAACTTGTAAGATGATGAATTTGCCGGGCGCGGTGGCTCACGCCTGTAATCCCAGCACTTTGGGAGGCCGAGGCGGGCAGATCACGAGGTCAGGAGATCGAGACCATCCTGGCTAACACGGTGAAACCCCGTCTCTACTAAAAATACAAAAAAAATTAGCCGGGCATGGTGGCGGGCACCTGTAGTCCCAGCTACTCTGGAGGCTGAGGCGGGAGAATGGCGTGAACCCGGGAGGCGGAGCTTGCAGTGAGCCGAGATCGGGCCACTGCACTCCAGCCTGGGGGTCAGAGCGAGACTCCCGTCTCAAAAAAAAAAAAAAGATGATGAATTTAGGCCAGGCGCGGTGGTTCACGCTTGTAAGCTCAGCACTTTGGGAGGCTGAGGCAGGTGGATCACCTGAGGTCAGGAGTTCAAGACCAGCCTGGCCAACATGGCGAAACCCTGTCTCTACTAAAAATAAAAAAAATTAGACTTGGCGTGGTGGCTCACGCCTGTAATCCCAGCACTTTGGGAGGCTAAGGCGGGTGGATCACCTGAGGTCAGGAGTTTGAGACCAACTGACCAACATGGTGAAACACTGCCTCTACTAAAAATACAAAAATTAGCTGGGCATGGTAGTGCGTGCCTGTAATCCCAACTAATCGGGAGGCTGAGGTAGGAGAATTGCTTGAATCCAGGAGTTGGAGGTTGCAGTGAGTCGAGATTGCGCGCCAGCCTGGGCAACAAGAGCAAAACTCTGTCTCAAAAAAAGAAAAGATGATAAATTTAAAGCCAACCATATCAATCATCAATCAAATAGAAACAGTGTACATAGCCCAATGAAAAGGTAGAGATGGAATGGACATGGTGGCTGAAACCTGTAATCCCAGTACTTTAGGAGGCTGAGTCAGGAGATTGTTTGAGATCAGCCTGGGCAACATAAGAAGACTCGGTATCTCAAAACAAAAAAAAAAAAAGAGGAAAGAAAGAAAGGAAGGAGGGGAGGGGAGGAGGAAGAAAGGAAGGAGGGGAGGGAGGAAGGAAGGAAGGAAGGGAGGGAGGGAGGTAGGGAGGGAGGGAGGGAGGGGAAAATTAGCTGACATGTGCTTGTAGTCCCAGTTACTCAGGAGTCTGAGGTGGGAGGAGGATTGCTTGAGGCCAAGGCTGCAGTGAAGTATGATTGCACCATGGCACTCCAGCCTGGGTAGAGTGAGACCTTGTCTCTCAAAAAATACCAACCAATAAAGTAATTATCCCTCCTAAAATAACACAGGAAAGTAAAAAGAAAAAAAAAAGAAGAAGAAAAAATTCCAAAATAGTTCAAAAATTACACTAAAAACGTTGCATGACTTTCCATACTAATATGCAGACATTTAGGTGAGCAATACACATTTTTTAACACAACAGGAATAATGAGCTTAAGTGTATCTCAAGTTAGTATTATAACAAAGAGAAAAAGATTATTTCAAGTGTCTTTAGGCCATAGTCTTTTCTGTTTTGTTTTTTTCTTGAGACAGGGTCTTGCTCTGTTACCCAGGCTGGAGTGGAGTGGTACGATTATGGCTCACTGTAGCCCCAAACTCCTGAGCTCAAGCAATCCTCCTGACTCAGCCTCCTGAGTAGCTGGGACTACAGGTGTATCCCGCCATGCCTGGATACTTAAAAGAAATTTATTTTGGCTGCACGTGGTGGCTCACACCTGTAATCCCAGCACTTTGGGAGGCTGAGGTGAGTGGATCACAAGGTCAGGAGATCGAGACCATCCTGGCTAACACGGTGAAACCCCATCTCTACTAAAAATACAAAAATTGAAACCCCATCTCTACTAAAAATACAAAAATTAGCCGGGTGTCGCGGCGTGTGCCTGTAGTCCCAGCTGCTGGGGAGGCTGAGGCAGGAGAATGGAGTGAACCCGGGAGGTGGAGCTACCAGTGAGCCGAGATCGCGTCACTGCACTCCAGCCTGGGCGACAGAGAGAGACTCCATCTCAAAAAAAAAAAAAATTTTTTTTGTTGGCTAGGCGCCGTAGCTCATACCTGTAATCCCAGCACTTTGGGAGGCTGAGATGGGTGGATCACTTGAGGTCAGGTGTTCGAGACCAGCCTGGCCAACATGCTGAAACCCTGTCTCTATTAAAAGAACAAAAACTAGCCAAGCATGTAGTCTCAGCTACTCAGGAGGTTAAGGCATGAGAATCACTTGAGCCCAGGAGGTGGAGGTTGCAGTGAGCCAAGATTACACCACTACACTCTAGCCTGGGCGACAGAGCAAGACTCTGTCTCAAAGAAACAAAACAAAAAACATTTTTTTTGTTTTTAGTAGAGACAGTCTCCCTATGTTGCCCAGGCTGGTCTCAAACTCCTAGGCTCAAGCTCTTGCCTCAGCCTCCCAAAGCACTGGGATTACAGGCATGAGCCACCGTGCCCTGCCTAGACCATAGTATTTTGACTATGCATCCTTAGTGGAATATTTTTTTAAAGCACACAAAGCTGCAAAGAAATCTCACACTTTCCTCAATAGTCTTGCTGTAAATAGTAATATTGATATTATTACTTTGAAGCTATTTTATATACATTATAAAGCAAATAGCTAATTGTCTTAATGTTAATAGGACTAATATTTTCAGTGCAAGAGAAAAGTGATATAGGTATAAAATCAGTAAGGTTAATTAAACAATTGTATGGTTAAATTTGAATCAGATATATCGATATAAACTATTTTCGTTGTTTTCAGAAACATTTATTTCATAGCACTGTCCATTGAAATGACAACCCAGTAGTCATGATCTCTTGCAGTGTCTAAATTGCAGTCTATAAATATTCCTTACTAACTGGAACCTGGGCTTTTTATAGGAATGCTGATTGTTAGTATGTGGCCAGAATGAGCCTGAGACATCTTATTTTTGCCCAGGATATCGTCATGCTACAGAAACCAAGTAAGCAGTAAGACACACGAACCATCATGAATACATACAAAAACAAAAGCAAAGACAAAACCCCAAAAAACCGCTGACCTGTACACTTTGAAATGGTTAACATGGTACATTTATGTCACGCGTATGTTATGAGCTGAATTGCGTCCCACTTCCTGCCAATTTGAATCCTGACACCCTAACCCTGAGTACCTCGGAATGTGACTGTTTGGAGATAGGGCCTTTAAAGAGGTAATTAAGTAAAAATGGAGTGAGGGCCCTAACTCAGTATGACTGGCATCCTCATAAGAAGAGGAAATTGGGCCAAGCGCAGTGGCTCACGCCTGTTATCCCTGCACTTTGGGGGGCCAAGGTGGGCAGATCACAAGGTCAGGAGTTTGAGACCAGCCTGACCAACTTAGTGAAACCCCGTCTCATCTAAAAATACAAAAATTAGCCGGGTCTGGTAGCGCATGCCTGTAATCCCAGCTACTTGGGAGACTGAGGCAGGCGAATCGCTTGTTGAACCCAGGAGGTGGAGGTTGCAGTGAGCTGAGATCATGCCACCGCACTTCAGCCTGGGCGACAGAGCAAGACTCGGTCTCAAAAAAAAAAAAAAAAAAAAAGAAGAAATTGGGACACGAAGAGAGAGAGGGAGAGAGGGAGGGAGATACCAGACACGCATGTGCACAGTTAGAAGACTGTGTCTGCAAGCCAAGGAGAGGGGCCTTAGGAGAAACCAACCCTGCTGACACCTTGATGTCAAACTTCCGGCCTCCTGAACTGTGAGAGAATACATTTCTGTTGTGTAAGCCACCCAGTTTGTGGGATTTTAAGGCAGCCCTAGAAAACTAATACAATATATTTTACCACAATTAGAAAAACCAACCACCAACCAACCAACCAAACAACCAACCAACCAACAAGAAAACCCTAAGTTGACACTTAACAGAACAGAAAGCTCAAAACAAGCAAACAAAAGTATGCATTAGCCACCTGAATGTCTGTGGTCTGCTCTTGAAGGTTCCAGAAAGAATGAGCCATGTCAACTGGTGTCAACATATCTGAGTGGGTCCTAGTTTCATCTGGGTCCTCAATGCTGGCGGTCAGCTCTCTTGCCTGCCCTTGTTTGGCGTCTTCTCCCTCCACAAGGCCTGTTCCACACCTTCGCCATTGCTCCCTGCTCCCTGTTGACTGGCAGTGGGGGGCCCTTCCAGCAGATGACTTTGTTTCTTGCCTCATAGAAAAGCAGGGACCAACCAGCCTGACATCTCTCTCCCTCCCAGGGCCCCTGCAAACACTCAAGTCTACACCATCTCCTGTCCTTCCTTCTTCCCCTCCAGTCTCTCAAACGTGGAGGTGTCCCACATCCTTTCAGTCCCCCGCCATTTTTGTGCTTTCTCACCTTCTTAGAACACTTTCTCCATCAATTTCTTCCTCTTGTTTTTTCTGTTTTCTAACCCCTGTATTCATAATGCTCCTCCCTTTTTTTTTTTTTTTAAACCATCACTTCAACCTCTTTTTCTACGGGTTCCTTTCCAGAAGCCTCTAACTAGGTTCAAATCTCCCTCCTGCCCAATACATACATGCTGCCTTGATCCCAAGCTTTCTCTAGCTATCACAACCTCTCCATCACTCCCTTTCCATCCACCATTCTTAAAGGATTCTACCCCAGTTACCGCTATATTCCCACTCTCCCTTCATCCTGCTGCCTCTTGAATTCTGGCTTTTGCTCACACCACTCAACAATAACTATTCTGACAAAGCTCTTTCAAACTTCCTATTGGATTGCTTGCCTTCCTCCGTTACTTGTGGGCTTCTTCTCTTTTATGCGTGTACAACTGGCATCTCAGACTCTGTATATCCCAAGCCAACACATCAGTATTTTTCTCAAGTGCACTTCCCTTCCTGAGTTCTTTATTTTTGTTAATGAAGCTACTGTCACCCAGCTCCATACTTCAGTATCATATTTGGGCTTTGGGGTTATTTATTTATTTATGTCTTATTATTTTTTTTTTTCAAGATGGAGTCTGGCTCTGTCGCCCAGACTGGAGTGCAATGGCATGATCTCAGCTCACTGCAACCTCCACCTCCCGGGTTCAAGCGATTCTCCTGCCTCAGCCTCCTGGTAGCTGGGATTACAGGCATGCAGCACCACAGCCAGCTAATTTTGTGTTTTTAGTAGAGATGGGGTTTCACTATGTGGGCCAGGCTGGTCTTGAACTCGTGACCTCAGGTGATCCACCCTCCTCGAACTCCCAATGTGCTGGGATTACATATTTATTTTTATTTTGTTTTATTTTATGTATTTATTTTATTTATTTTTATTTTTTTTTTTTGAGACGGAGTCTCGCTCTGTCGCCCAGGCTGGAGTGCAGTGGCATGATCTTGGCTCACTGCAAGCTCCGCCTCCTGGGTTCACGCCATTCTCCTGCCTCAGCCTCCTGAGTAGCTGGGACTACAGGTGCCTGCCACCATGCCCGGCTAATTTTTTTCTATTTTTCGTAGAGATGGGGTTGCACCATGTTAGCCAGGATGGTCTCGAGCTCTTGACCTTGAGAACCACCTGCCTCAGCCTCCCAAAGTGCTGGGATTACAGGCGTGAGCCACCACGCCCGGCCTATTTATTTATTTTTGAGATGAAGTCTCGCTTTTGTCACCCAGGCAATGGTGCGATCTCAGCTCACCGCAACCTCCGCCCCCAGGTTCAAGTGATTCTCCTGCCTCAACCTCCTCAGTAGCTGGGATTACATACGCCTGCCGCCACGCCCAGTTGATTTTTGTATTTTTAGTGGAGACGGGGTTTCACCATGTTGGCCATGCTGGTCTCGAACTCCTGACCTCAGGTGATCCACCCACCTGGCCTCCCAAAGTGTTGGGATTACAGGCTTGAGCCACCATGCCCAGCTCATATTTATTTATTTTTTAAAGCAATTTAAACTAGTTTTCTTCATTAGGTAATTCATCCAAAAGGTTCAAGATTTAAAATATTCAAATTATAAACACTAAAAAGACTCTCTTTCACTACTGACCCCCAGCCACCCCACTTCTCTTAAACAAGCCACTTAATGTCATCAATTCTGTATGTATTTCTCTAGGGATATATAAACATATGTAAGCAAAGATGTTTGTTTGTTTACATATTTCCTTTTTATGGCCAGGTGCAGTGGCTCCCGCCTTTATGGCACTTTGGGAGGCCACCTTGGGCAGATCTCTTGAGCCCAAGAGTTTAAGACCAGCCTGGACAACAAGTGAAACTCCATCTCTACTAAAAAAATACAAAAAAAAAAAAAAAAAAAGGGCCAGGCACGGTGGCTTGTGGAAGAATCACCTGAGCCTAGGGAGGTCGAGGCTGTGGTGAGCCATGATTGTGCCACTGCGCTCCAGCCTAGGCAACTGAGTGAGACCCTGGCTCAAAAAACAAAACGTATTTCCCTTTTAAAAATGCAAATGAGGCCATGTGAGCTATGTTCGTGCCACTGCACTCTAGCCTGGGCAACACAGTGAGACTCTGTTTAAAAAAAATAAATAAATAGTGCTCACTTTGGCAGCACATATAAAACCGCACATCTACAACCATCTGACCTTTGACAAACCTGACCAAAACAAGCAATGGGGAAAGGATTCCCTGTTTAATAAATGGTGCTGGGAGAACTGGCTAGCCATATGCAGAAAATTGAAACTCGATCCTTTCCTTACACCTTTATACAAAAATTAACTCAAGATGGATTAAAGACTTAAATGTGAAACCCCAAACTACAAAAAACCCTAGAAGAAAATCTAGGCAATACCATTTAGGACATAGGGATGGGCAAAGATTTTATGATTAAAATTGCCAAAAATAATCACAACAAAAGCAAAATTCTACAAATGAGATCTAATTAAACTAAAGAGCTTATGCACAGCAAAAGAAATTATCATCAGCTGGACATGGCGGCTCATGCCTGTAATCCCTGAACTTTCGGAGGCAGGCGGATCTCTTGAGGTCAGGAGTTCAAGATCAACCTGGCCAACATAGTGAAACCCCGTCTCTACTAAAAATACTAAAATTAGCTGGGCATGGTGGCATACACCTGTAATCCTAGCTACTCTGGAGGCTGAGGCAGGAGAATCACTTGAACCCAGGAGGCGGAGGTTGTAGTGAGCCGAGATCGCATCATTGCACTCCAGCCTTGGCAACAAGTTTTTGAAACTCTGCCTCAAAAAAAAAAAAAGAGAAATGCAAATCAAAACCACAATGAGATACCATCTCACACCAGTCAGAATGGCGATTATTAAAAAGTCAAGAAATGACAGATGCTGGTGAGATTGCAGAGAAATAGGAATGCTTTTATACTGTTGGTGGGAATGTAAATGAGTTCAACCACTGTGGAAGACAGTATGGCGATTCCTCAAAGATTTAGAACCGGAGATACCATTTGACCCAGCAATCCCATTACTGGATATATACCCAAAGGAATATAAATCATTCTGTTATAAAGATACATGCACATGTATGTTCACTGCAGCACTATTCACAATAGCAAAGACATAGAATCAACCCAAATGCCCATCAATGATAGACTGAATAAAGAAAATATGGTACATATACACCATGGAATACTATGCAGCCATAAAAAAACAAGATCATGTCCTTTACAGGTACATGGATGGAGCTGGAAGCCATTATCCTTAGCAAACTAATGCAGGAACAGAAAACCAAACACCACATGTTCTCACTTATAAGTGGGAGCTGAACAGTGAGAACACGTGGACACAGGGAGGGGAACAACACTTACTGGGGCCTGTCAGGGGAGGATGGTGGGGGAAGAGTACTAGGGAAAAGAGCTAATGCATGCGGGGTTTAATACCTAGGTGATGGATTGATCTGTGCAGCAAACCACCATGGCACACGTTTACCTACGTAACAGACCTGTACATCCTGCACATATACCCCGGAACTTAAAAAAAAAAAAAACAAGTGGCTGAACATTTTATAATTGATTAATTTTTTTAATTAGTCAAAAAAAGAAGAGAAAACAAGCAATAAATAAATACAATTTAAAAAATAAAAATGCAAATGATAGCTTACTACATACACAGTTCTATCCCTTGCGTTTTTCATGTACATATCTTGGATGTGATCTTACTGAATGCTCTCTCATTCTTTGTTATAGCTGCATAGTGTTTAGCAGTGTTTCTGATTTCTCTACTCTTTTGTCTCCAACATCTACTCAATGGCCAAGTTATATTAATGATGTATTATTTTTCTTATGGCATTTACATTCCCAGTGCCGATTAGTTTAGACTTTAATGCCTGGATTGCCACAACAGCCTCCTGTTTGTCCTCTCCTTAGCCTTTCCTGTATTTCATGCTATTCTGTTAGATTCATCTTAAGTACTGCTCTGATTATGTTATTTCCCAGCTTAGTAATTTTCTCCTCTGCTGCAGAATCTGATGCTACGTTCTCTCCATTTTTCTTACTGCCCCCTCCTCCTTCATGCCCTGAACTCTTAAGTCACACCAAAGAGCCTGATGATCCTAGAGCAGACCCTGTGAATTCTCACGGGAGTGTTTTCCATATTGTTACTTTACCGTGAGGTATATGCCACGAAGTCCAAAACCACCCTGTCCTTCAGTTCTGCTCAGACACTAACTTTCTTCTGAAGGCCTCCTGATCCCGACAATTAGTCCAGCAAGCTAAAAGTGAGCCTGGCAAGCTGCCTAAGATACAACATTTAAGGGGTTGCTCATTCTCAGGGTCATGCAAGTGCCAACTCTGCATTCACACACCCTTAGAGTGGGTGGCTTCTTAAATTTTGCCTCCTCAGTGACTCGCTGACCTCTCCCTAGTCCCAGCCTTACCTTAGCAGTCCTAGGCCTCCTCTAAACCCCCAAAGAGCTTGATTTGCACATCTCTAAGGGTGTTCTCTTCCTAGCCTGCACTGTAGTTATTAAAGTACAGACTTCATTTTCTCCCCACTAAGCTCCTTGAGGGCGGCACCACTCCTGACCCATACTGGATCCCGGGTGCCTCTCACAGAACCTCACACAAGCCCATGCGTATTTGTTACAGCTCTTTAGGTTAGGAGTGTCAACTCACCTGAAACCATGCTCAAAGCACTTTCAGTAAAAAAGGCAAAGGCAATCAGGAGCTATTCAGGAACTTAAGAAACCCAAAGGCAGGAATCCTGTGGGTCTCAGGAAGAGAATCAGAAACTAGAGCACTGTGGGGACTCCAGGAACTCCTGCCCCACTCCCGCCCGCTTCCTCTCTATCTGCTTCTCTGTGTGCCTCTGCCTTGCTCCTCTCTCCCTAACGACAGACTTTGTTTCTCACCTCATTTAGCGGAAAATTGCCTCTGCCTACAGCTTCCAAAGTTGGGTAAGTTGCAGCTCAAGTACACACACACAGAAGGGCATAGAGAGACAGACAGAGATCTAAACTTCAATTTCAAAATCTCCATGAAAGGCTCTAATTGGCCCAGGTTGAGTTAGGAACCTGCTTCTGGACCAACCATCTGCGGCCAGAAGGCACTGCAGGAATATGGCAACCTTGGGGACCTCAGTGGTGTTCATGCATCTTATCTCCATAGCTCCATCATTAGTGTGATCAGCTCCATCATCAGCTCCAGCTTCCAGTTTCTGTATCTTTTAGCCAAACAAACATTCTAAATTCCCAAGACAGAGAATAAACTTTGCATTGCTTGGGTCGGGTGACCACCCCTGAATCACTCAGCAATGGGGGGCAGAGAGAGAGAGGGTCTCAAATACAGGCATGACTGGTGGAGGTCATCTCTGTGAATGGGGGTTTCTACAGAAGGGGGACTCTGTTGAACTAGTGAGTCATACCCAAAGATGACTGTTACGAGGTATTTGTTGAATAAATAAATGCAATGACTGAATGATCTCATTTTAAAAAGAGCAACTGTCCAAAGCTATTAGCTAAGTAGTAGACAGTTAAAACTCACTCAAACACTCAAAACGTAATCAGTCTCTGAGCCTTGATGAAACTTTTGGTGGCTGGGCATGATGGCTCACACCTGTAATCCCAGCATTTTGGGAGGCCGAGGCAGGTGGACCGAGACCAGCCTGGCCAAGATGGTGAAACCCCATCTCTACTAAAAACACAAAAATTAGCTGAATGTGGTGGCACTCGCCTGTAATTCCAGCTACAGGTTGAGGCATGAGAATTGCTTGAACTCGGGAGGTGGAAGTTGCTGTGAGCCAAGATTATGCCACTGCACTCCAGCCTGGATGACAGGGCAAGACTGTCTCAAAAACCAAAACCTTTCTTCCCAATGTCTCTCAAATCCCTCCCTTCCCTCTATTTCACCACCACCACCAAGGTTTGCACTCAGGTCTAATGCTCTGCTGGGCCTTCTTCACTTCCATTCCAGCAGCTGACTGTACCCAGAATAATCTGCTCCAAACACATGGCCTTCCTGTTCTCACCAGGCACTCGATCTGTCTGAAACCAAACACATCCTTTCTATTGAAATTCACTTCCCATTAGAGGACTGTCAATGACACTACCATCTCTCCAGCATTTAGTTCTTGAACACCTGAAATTACTTCTCACCTTTGCCCTCCTAGTCCTTCACTATCTCATCAGTTATCAAGCAGTGTTGACTTTTTCTTTATCGCCTTTGTTGGTCTTCTTCTTTTCATTTCTTTCAGTCATCTCCAACCTGACTGTTAGGGAGTTTAGGAAATCATTCAAGAACTGATTAATAAGATGGTATGGAGAGGATATTTGGTTGGGGGTGTGGGAATGTCTGAATCCTGTCTTGGCCAGCCATCTCTACTCCTCATGAGGAATGTGGGGAGTACATGTGCAATGACACACCAGGGAAAGAAGCACTTTATTATTAGCTGGGTATGAACCACAATGCAGAAGTCAGGAAAGATAGGCTGGGCTCTGGTCATCTCTGTCTATCCTCCCCACATCAATGCCCAAATATGAGTCTTGGAGCTTTTCTTCTGAGTGGGATAGAGGCACACTAACCAGAAGAACTAGAGAGAAAGACAAATCCGCAGCCTCTTTGCCCCAAGCCCAGGGCCTTGCTAAGACTTTATCTGTGGGCCATAGCCTTAGGGCCTGGATACCTTGTGGGAGAGGGAAAGACAGCAAGCTGGCTGGGCTGCCTCTGAGAAGGGCAAGGGCAGCCCTTGTTACCACTCAGAGTATGTTGAAGAACGGGAAAGATGCGGCACCCGTTTTTGTTGAACGTGTTATCTTTTAAGGGCTCCATCCCAAGAAAATGTTATTCCACATTCTCCAGTTTTAGTAAAATTTTCTTTCTTTGTGTGTGTTTGGTGGTGGGGAGGTGAAATTTCTTCCTCACCATCCTACCTCACCTTGGGAGAAAGAAGAGGGTGGGCAGGGAGGAGCCTTGAGCGCCCTCTAGAGACCAGAAGCTCAACTCACTCCCTGGGGAATCTACACTGCCATGACCTTAGTGCTTTGCTCTAAAATTGTCAATTGTCTATTGCCTACTAAGAGCCAATTCCTTGGCCGGTGTGGTGGCTGTAATCCCACACTTTGGGAGGCCGAGGCGGCTGGATCACCTGAGGTCAGGGGTTCGAGACCAGCCTGGGCAACATGGTGAAACCCCATCTCTACTAAAAATACAAAATTAGCCGGGCATGGTGATGCATGCCTGTAGTCCCAGTTATTTGGGAGGCTGAGGCAGGAGAATCGCTTGAACCTGGGAGGCAGAGGTTGCAGTCAGCCAAGATCGCACCATTGCACTCCAGCCTGGGCAACAAAAGTGAAACATCGTCTCAAAAAAAAAAAAAAAAAAATTCTAAGGAGGTCATTAGAACCCTCTGCAGTTTGGCTCAAGGTACCTTTTTGGTCATTAGAATGACTTTAGGATAGTAGCAGATAGGGCAAGCACAGAAAATGAACACCAAATTTAATTATCCAGTGAATAGATTGGCTGGATCTAATCAAGAGGGGAAGGAACCTGGGTGAGATTACCAGAATTTCACCTACTTCATAACCAAATCAATAGATCCAACAAGAATTAAATAAGGCATTATGGGAATCTAATCTGTAGGGTAGGGTGTGGGGAGACCTCTGTGGAAATAGCATGTATGTGAAAAGGACTTGACGTGTTCACAGTGGTAGCAGAGGAATCTCTGTGTCTTGACTCTTAGCCAAAAATCTCTGGCCAAAACACAGCCTCCCCTGTTCTCCTGCAAAGGTAAGCCCAGTCCATTTGGGGCAGTAATCTCAATTTGCTTGGGATGGTAAATGTCATTTAATCCTAAGAAGGTACAGCATTAAAGATGAGGATGGTAAAATAAATCAGATCTGCAGTATTCATACTTTTGTGTTAACCTTGGTAATATTTTAATTTTGTATTTTCAATGTTTGTAAGATTTAGTATTTATCATATTAGAGAATCTGACAAGTTTCACAAAACAAGAGCCTTACTAAGTTTGATGTTCTTTGACATTTTCTATTTCTTTAATGAAACGTTGGTCATGACCCACTAAGTTATTTATGTGTTTCATCAGTGGGTACTGGCCTGAGACCCTCGTAATCATTAAAAGTACAACTCTGAGGTCAGGCTGATGACTTTCAGATCTGGCTTATTGTCTGGGTTTGGGCAAGTAATCTCTACATGTCCTTGTTTCTTCATCTGTAAAATGGGAGATGAGTACCTACCCAGACCGGGGCACAGTTGCACACTTGTAATCCCTGCACTTTAGGAGGCTGAGGCAGGAGAACGGCTTGAGCCCAGGAGTTCGAGACCAGCCTGGGCAATAAGGCGAGACCCTGTCTCTATAAAAAATTTAACAAATTAGGGCTAGGCATGGTGACTCACACCTGTAGTCCCAGCATTTGGGAGGCTGAGGTGCGCAGATCACCTGAGGTCAGGAGTTTGAGACCAGCCCAGCCAACATGGTGAAACCCTGTATCTACTAAAAATACAAAATTAGCTGGGTGTGGTAGTGTGTACCTGTGACCTCAGCTACTTAGGACGCTGAGGCAGGAGAATCGCTTGAACCCAGGAGGCGGAGGTCGCAGTGAGCCGAGATTGTGCCATTGCACTCCAGCCTGGGCAAAAATAGTGAAACTCCATCTCAAAAGTAAATTAAAAAAAAAAAAAATTAGCTGGGTATGGTAGCATCTGCCTGTGGTCCTAGCTACTCAGGAGGCTGAGATGGGAGGATCGCTTGAGCCCAGGAGGTTGAGACTGCAGTGAGCTGTTTGTGCCACTATACTCCAGTCTGGGAGACACAGTGAGACCCTATCTCAAAAGTTAAAAAAAAAGATAGTACCTACCTTGTGGGCTCTACTTGATAATTAAATGAGAAAGAAGATAATGTGCATAAAGGCTTACATTAGGGCCTGATACATCGTGAGCGCTCAATAAACGTCAGGAGTAAGTACTGGGTGTGATGACAAAGGGCCTAATGTACCCAATTTTGGGAGATGAAAAAATGCTGCCTGCAGGTGATGGTAATAATGTTGGGATCTGAAAGAATAGTAGGAATTATTCAGGTGAGGATTCAAGTAAGTGCATAGATGGAGTAGAGAGAAATGAAGAAAGTTATGGGTAAAGGGAACAGCCCTTGGAACAGTTGTAAGGAGGCACAACTTCCAGGCTTAAGTGACCTGAGAGCTTCCCAGTTTTGAGTGTAGCCTGAGAAATATCTGTGGCAGATGAGGTCAGAGATGGCAACAAGGATGAGATCACCAATGGCCCTGTAGCCACCTCAAAAAATTTTAGACTTTAACCTATGTGTTAATGGGATCTTTTTAAGAGTCTTAAACAGGGAAACGACATGATTTTCTTTCTTGAAAGACCATTCAAGCTGTCGTGGATTTGGAGAGGGCAATTTCGGTGGCAGGGAGACCAGGAGGAGTCTACTGCAGTGTCTCTAGGAGAGATGACAGTAGCCTGAACCAGAGTAAGAATTGACAGGGAACAACAGTTTTAAAGATCTAATTGGGGCTGGTGCAGTGGCTCACAGCTGTAATCCCAGCACTTTGGGAGGCTGAGGCAGGCAGATCACTTAAGCCTAGGAGTTCAAGACTAGGCCGGCCAACAAGACGAAACCTCATCTCTACTAAAAATACAAAACTTAACCGGGCATGGTGGTGGGCACCTGTAGTCCCAGTTACTGGGGAGGCTGAGGTGGGAAGATCCTTCAGCCCAGAGAGGTCGAGGCTGCAGTGAACAATGATTGCACCACTGCCCTCCAGCCTTTGTGACAGAGTGAGAATCTGTCTCACAAACACACACATCTAACTTAATGTGGGGACTCCAGAGAGAGAGGAAGGAGCAATGGATCATTTCCAGGTTTCTGGCTTGAGCACCTGGGTGGCTGGTGGTGGCACTCTCCTAGAAAACACTGGAGAAAAAGACATTCAATTTTTGGATATGTCGAATTTTGAGGTTAATAGAATCTTGAAAATTAAAGCTTCCTGATTTTATCTGTTTTCCGACACCCTTTAGCAATTCTCTAATGCAATGCTTTTCACGTGATTATGTGCAGAAGAATCACCAGGAGTGTTGAGGTGGGGATGTGAAAATGCAGGTTCCTAGGTTAACAAGCCAAGATTCTGGATACCAACGGGTCCAGGACTCAAAACAATTAGCCTGAGTAATTCTGATGTAGGGAGTCTCCTGACGACAGTAAAAAAACCAACAAAACCACCCCTCTGCCGGGCATGGTGGCCTGTAATACCAGCACTTTGGGAGGCTGAGGCGGGAGGACCGCTTGAGCCCAGGAGTTCGAGACCAGTCTGGGCAACATAGGGAGATCACCCACCTCCATTTCTAAAAATTAAAAAAAAAAGACCCCTCATGTGTGTCTCCACCGTTAGGCTGTTTTCCCCGACTTCTCAGGCACCTGCATGGGGGTCCCTACTGCTTCGAATAAGCTCCGTGGGACCCAGGACTTTGTCTTCATACAGGTGCATCTTCAGCGCACACAGAACAGTATCTGGTACAGCACGGGCCCCCTAGAAATGTTGGCCGAACGATCGAATGGCTGAATACATTCATATGTTGCTTTGTACAAAAACTTTTCCTTTCAAATAACTGGGAAGAGTTAGAGATAGGAAAGCAGAGGTCATTCCAAAGAGAGTGAGGTTGCCACGGGGAAGGCAGCGCCGGAAAAACCCGAGGGGAACCACTTGCCGATCCCCCAGGCACAGTCTGGAGGTCCCAATTCCCACGGCAGGGGGGCGAGAGATGCCACTCGTCTAATCAGCAACCATTTTGGGCCCGCTTGCACCGCTTCTCCTGGGTGTCCGCGTTGTGCTAATCCAGTTGCTTTTGAGGTTCTGGCCTCCACCAAACCTCTGAAGCGCTCCGTGCACGCAACGCGCCGGCGGGGGAGGCCGGAGCCCTAGTCGCGAGCCCTCTCCGCGGCCTGCCTGCGGAGCAGCAGCGCCGACCTCCTCATCATGGCGGCGGCCGGGCGGGGAAGCCGGGCCGTGCGTCGCGTGCGTGCCCTCTCCCTCCCCTCCCCCTCCTCGGCGGCGGCGGCGGCGGCAGAAGCGGCAGCGCTCGCCATTGCCGCTGGTGGCAGGAGGCTGCGAGGAGCCGGCGCGGTCGCAGTCTCCACGGCGCAGGCCCACGGTAGCGCAGCCGCTCTGAGGTGAGTGCCCTACCGCGCAATCTCCAGCTATTTCAGCCCCGGCGCAGCCGCAACACGCCGCCCGCCCGCCGGCCGGCCGGCCCGCCCCGCAGCCGGCACCCTGCCGCCCCCGGCTCCGGGCCTGGGCCCCCGCCGGATTCGGCCCGCCTCGGGCGGGGGGCCCCGGCCCGGCCCAGCCAAACCGCCACCCCGAGGATGCGCAGGCCGCACTAGGCCCCAGGCGTCCTGGCGGGCTCGGGAGGGAGGCGCTGCCCTCCCGAGAGCCCCAGGGTTCCGGCCTCCCTCGCCGCCTGGGGCTCTCGGGGCCGCGGCCTCCTCCCCGCCGTGGAACCCGGGGCCCGGCCTTCCCGCGGCTCGGGAGCGGGAGGCGCGGGAGAGTGCGCCGGGCCCGGGAGCGGGAGGTGGGCGGGCTGCGCGGGACCGGAGCCGCGGCTCTCTGCTCGCCCCCTCGGCCCTTCCCGGCTCTCGTCCGCGGGCGGGCGGCGCGGCGGGGCCGGGCTGGGGCGCGGGAGCCGCTGTCTCCTGCGGGAGAGGAGGCTGGCTGTTTGGGCGACCTCCGAAGCTTCCCTCCTGCCGGGTGGTGTGGGCTTGTTACCCAGGTAGACTGGGGGACGCTGGAATATGGCGCGTTGCCCACCTTCTTGCAAGTTAGGAGGTGGCCGGGGCGGCAGTTCGAGGAGGAGGGCGCAGAGTCCTTTTGTACGCAGAAATAAGGAGCGACATTGTGTTTTCTTCCCCAGTTGAGATGTGCCCGCGGAGGGGCCACGGTTCTTCCTGTTCCTGGGGTGGTGGTCCCCTGGGTGAGGGAGAGGGGGAGTGGCACGCCCCTCCGAAGGAACTGAACCTTTTGCCACTGGAAAGACAGGGTCTCTGAGATGGCCGTCTGCATGGTATTTTCCCATATCCCCAGACCTTTTCGGCTTTGCCATTGCATGTTGTGCACTCCACCGTGCAATGATGTCTGCTGCCTCTCTCACCTGTTGTGTCGTGGCTGCTGATCCCAAAGTTTCTGCAGTGTATTTGGTTGTGCCCACCAGAACTTTAAGTTGTTTAAAAATCTTAATATTTGGGGGGCTTCCAGTGATATGTGCTCCAACCAGTTGGAGGAGCTGTTGCCTGCTCTCCATTCTTTTCAAGCATTAGATTAGAATATATTAATTGCTTATTTTAGAGCTGGTGTCAATCGTGCTGAATTCTTTCTGTGGTCAAAGCAAAATTCACATTTTCTTAAGTGTTCAGAGACCGTGTATTGAGAGACGCATAAGGAGAAAGGTAGTGTGAGTGAGCCTGTCAGCTTAGGCAGTCGTTGGGCAGAGCTTTTGTCCCGGGACATCATCTGTGCTCACAGTATGATCCTTTTTCCCATGCCATCTCAGCCCAGCCTTTTAAAAAATTCTTTTTCCTTTGGGCTTGACCAGTAAGTAATTGGGAAAGGGGGGTGTTAGAGTCTTGGAGATGCTGTTTGTGTGTGTGTGTGTGTGATTCATGAGTATCCCGACTCCCTAAAATTGTGTTTGACAGTTCTTGACAGTTTACCCCGTAAGACAGTGAAAATATGACTAGTTCTTTCCGTGCATCCGAGTGTAATTTCCTTATGAGTCCGAAAGCAGACATAATTATCACATGCAATGTAGAATATTTACTCTTAGCTCAGATCCTAAATTGTGTGCAGAATTTTTTTGTGTCAAGGGGCTTTTTTTGTCTTTTTATAGGACTTAGTGGCTTTCAGCAGGGCCCATGAGCAAAAAAACAATTAGATTAAGAAAACTCTACGGCCCGGTGCGGTAGCTCACGCCTGTAATCCCAGCACTTTGGGAGGCTGAGGCCGGTGGATCACCTGAGGTCAGAGGTTCGAGACCAGCCTGGCCAACATGGTGAAACCCCGTCTCCATTAAAAATACAAAAATTAGCCGGGTGTGGTGGCAGGCGCCTATAATCCCAGCTACTGGGAGGGTTGGGGACGGGGGCTGCCGAGGCAGGAGAAGCGCTTGAACCCAGGAGGCAGAAGTTATAGTGAGCCAAGATCGTGCCATTGCACTCCAGCCTGGGGGACAAGAGTGAGACTTCACCAAAAAAAAAAAAAAAAAAAAACCAGAGAAAACTCTTTACTTTTGGCCCATCCTTATTTGAAGTCCTTCAATTTCCTCACAGTCTCAAACTCAACATATAGAAGGGAAATGACTTTTTGCTTAGTAGTCAGTGGTCATATATAGGAGGGAAAATTACTTGCTTAGTAGTCAGTGGTCATAGTCTCATGTAGCAAGGAAAATTTCTTATCCCCAAGTCGGGATTTTTTGTGGAAATAGTTCTCTTTTCTTTTTCTTTTTCTTTTCTTAGACGGAGTCTCACTCTGTCGCCCAGGCTGGAGTGCAATGGCACGATCTTGGCTTACTGCAACTTCTGCCTCCTGGGTTCAAGCGATTCTCCTGCCTCAGCCTCCCAAGTAGCTGGGATTACAGGTGCCCACCACCATGCCCGGCTAATTTTTGGTAGAGACGGGGTTTCGCCATGTTGGCCAGGCTGATCTGGAACTTCTGACCTAAGGTGATCTGCTGGCCTCGGCCTCCCAAAGTGCTGGGATTACAGGTGTGAGCCACTGCGCCTGGCCCAATAATTTTCTTATAAAAAAAAATATGTGGGTGTGTGTGTGTGTACATATATATAATTTTTTTTTTTTTTTTTTTAAAGTTAGAGATTGGGATCTTGCTATGTTGCCTAAGCTGGCCTTAAACTCCTGGGCTCAAGGAATGCACCCACCTCAGCCTCCACAGTAGCTGAGACTATGGCAAGCACCACCATGCTGGCAGTGGCTTCATAACCTGTTTCAAGGAAATTTAGCTCCTGTGTTAAGAGAAGGAACTATAGAAGTAGGAGATAATGAGGGCCCTTGTCCAGATATAGAAGGGTTTAAAGGAGAAGGGATTTCAGGTTTCCTTCTGAATTCCTGTGTATGTCATTAGAACCCCAAATTGTAGGTTTTTTGTTTTATTAAACCATAATTAGTCATTTGTCTAATTTTGTTAGGGAACTGAAGGCCAACTTCCCATGATTTAAATACCTGAATTTGCATTGCCTCCACGCTGTAGGTTCAACCAAAACTCTGGGTTGTCTTTAGAAGTATTTTATGTGAAATAACCACAAATGAGTGACTTGTTTTAAGGGAAATTTAAGCTCCTGTGGTCTGGGATTAAATTTTTATGCCTTTTCTTGTATGGAGTAAGGCATTCAGTAAAGTTGAGGAATAATAACGAAGAACAGTAATTACTAAAATTAAAATTTTTCCACAAGTATTTGAAAAAGCATGCTGATTTTTTGGTTTCTGGAGGGACTATTAACTGTCAGTCTTTAGAAACAGTCTGCAGTCCTACCTCAACAGGAAGTTAATGTATACATTCAGCTTCTGTCAGATGTCTTTAGACAAACCCATTGCTTCATGCTGAAGCAGGCTTATTCATCCACACAGTGCCACTGTGAAAAATTGGAGGGTTAGGGGAAACTCCGTGGGCTGTTGAATTTCACAAATGTCTACTTTAACCTCGAGAGTTTAGATGCGCCCTTTTTGGGCCCGTAATCATCCAGGAAGTGGGATATCTGAATTTAGATGTTTGTGACTATGTGTGATGTTTATTAATATGTATATATAGAGTATTTGGAAAATCAATCTTAAAATACCAATCTTTGATTTTGTAAAAAACATTTCAGATAATGTTCTATACTAAAAGACATTTTCTTTATGTTCTTTCATGTTTTCCTTGATAGCTAAAGCCAGTGTTTTCAGTCTGAGCTTACCCAAATATAATTTTCCATGAATGCTTAGTAAAACAGCAATGAAAAAGGAACCCACTTGTTATTTTAGAAACATTTTATTTAGACCAAGGCCAATGTTTTTTGAGTCTCAAGATACATGTTAATTTTTGTGCCTTATGTATCTTATATTTCCTTATTAACTAGAGGGTGGATTATCCACTTTCTTGGGTTTTCAGTTAGTACTTTTATCCATCAGTATTCTACTAAGGTAAATAGACTGGAAGATAAATAGTAAAAGGTGACACAAATCGATTTCAGGTGTTTCCAGAAGATTAAAACCATATTGAGCTATTAGAAACTTTTAATCCTCGAGCAACAAGAATGCTTTGTTTGAAGTTATTTTAATGTAATATGGACAAAACTTGGGAAATGAATTTTTGACTGCTCAAGAAAAATAAGTGGATTGCTTATACCTTAGAATATATATATATATGTATATATATATATATATCTCTTTAATTTTTTTTCAAAAGTGCACTTCAGAATTAGGCTAATGTATTTTCAGCCTGACTTCATGCAGTATAGTTAGCAAAACATCAAAAAGGCTTCATCATGTTGTGGTCTTTAGGCCTAAAATGTTTTAAAATGTGAACATTTATATGATACCAAGTAAACTTTCTATGACCTGAAGAAGGGCCAGAAATACAACTTTACAGAGATGTTCTAGTATATTAGAAAACAATGGCTGGGCATGGTGGTTCATGCCTATAATCCCAGCACTTTGGGAGGCCAAGGCAGGAGGATTGCTTGAGGCTAGGAATTCTAGACTAGCCTGGGCAATGTAGCGAGATCCTGTCTTTACAGAATATTTTTTTAAAAACTGAAAAACTAGCTGGGTATGGTGGTGTATGCCTGTAGTTTGAGCTACTGAGGAGGCTGAGGCAGGAGGATCACTTGAACTTAGGAGTTTGAGGTTGCAGTGAGCATAATCATGGCATTGTGTTCCTGCCTGGGCGACAGTGAGACCCTGTTTCTTAACAAGCAAAACGAGTTGCTGTTAAGGTAGGCCTACCACATTTGTAATCTCTTGAGGCAAATCGGTGTTGTGTCTCTAAGAGCAGTCACTTAGAAGATATTCTGACCGTAAGGAATGGTCTACTGAATCCCAGATCTGGTAGTCTGCCTTGCCCAATCACAACATAGTTTGTGTAAAGCTCCAACTGCTACTGAACCATCAGATAATTTCTTGAGGAAGCCGTTTCTCGTAAGGAGGGGTGTATGTGTGTTGGAGGGAGTGTTGGTGGGGAGAAGAGGGGGAAAGAGAAGATGATACTAGTAAAAGAATCTAGTTTTATAGGTTGGGATGATCACTGGAATTTTTTAGGGGAAATATTCTCAAAAACAGTTGTAAGAGCTGCTTTTGTAATGGATTATCAGTTTGGTGATTTAGCCTATAGTAATTGCATTGTTTGTAAGCATAGTATTTCGATTAATTCATGCATGCTGATTTCTGTGGTTACAAATGTGAAAACTTTGGCTGATATCTTAAGTGGACATTTTCTTAAGAACTCTTTTAAGTGGTGCCTGTTGGGATAAACTATGCCAAGCCATTTTCTGAATCTTCATGAAGAACGAGCTTTGTATGTATATATATTAAGACAGTTTTTTAAAAAAGAGCATGTATTTTACCGTTGGTAATTGTAAAGTCTTAGAACTTTAAGAGTCTGTTTTGTTGCTGCTACTGAATGCTAATGTGGTTAGGCTGGCAGCTAAACCTACAAAGAACAAGGGGAAATGAGGAAATGTCCCCATGAAACATTGCTTAAATCTATTTGAGCAGTGGACTAGAAATTGGGAGTTGGGGACTAGGGGACCTGATTCTTGCTTTATGTTCAAAGGTGAGTGAAGCATTCTCCCCATTGAGAAATAACCTCCTTAAGTGTATTCTCACTTTGGAGTTTTGCCACTCATTCACCTGACAATGATTAAAGACACACCACATGCTGGGCATGTGCTAGGTGCTAGAGTAACAAATCTTGGGCCTTGTCGTGTAGGGCAGAAAGGTATGGGCTCAACCAGCTATGTTATAACTTCTAGAGAACCAAAATAGAGTAAACAAAGAGTGGTGTGGGATTATAGGAGGAGGGAGAAATTCCTTCTAGGAAGAGGAGAATGATACACAGAGAAAAGTGAGGTTAGGGAAGACTTTTCATGTAGGGGAAGTTTGAGTAGGACTTGGTAGGGCGAGTAGCTGCATTACTGATGGAGAAGAGAGGCTGAGAGGAAGGGCATCAGTAGTCTGATTTGAGAACTAGCAAGTGGATTTTGCTTTACTTGGAGAATAGTGGAAAGTGAGACTGATAAGGTTGTGGCCGTATTGGGAAGAGTTTGTAATTCCATGCTCATGAGTGTAAACTTTATTCTATAGGCATTTAGGGACCATAAGAGGTTTGAGTAGGACATCCACTCTGGTTTTTAAAAAGATGACATGTGAAGATTGGATTAGAGACTTGTGAGAGTATTAAATTGTAGTGTAAAAGGACATAGATTCTGGGGATAATTTTTACTTCACAGTTGTCAGATTTGGGTGACAATTGACTTAAGGGGAGTTAAAGATTATAGTTTGGTTAGTGGGTGATGATGATGCCTTTAAGATAGGGAATGTATAGGAAGAACAGAATTTGAGGAGGAAGGTAATAGAGTATGATTCCAGATGTATTTAGATATCTGGGAATCAAGAAATGTCAAGTAAGTACATGGATTTTGGACTGGAGCTCAAGGGGGCATTGGGATCAATAAGGGGATTTGCATTCATCAGTATAATGCCATATAGAAACTGCAGAAAGCCAGGCATAGTGCCTCACACCTCTAATCCTAACACTTTAGGAGGCCAATGCAGAGGATCACTTGATGCCAGGAGTTCAAAACCAGACTGGGCAACATAGCGAGACCCTGTCTCTACAAAAATTAAAAAATTTGTCCGGTATAGTGGTAGCCACCTGTGGTCCCAGCTACTCAGGAGGCTGAGGCTGGAGGATGACTTGAGCCCAGGAGTTTGAGGCTGTAGCAAGCTATGATAGGGCCACTGCACTCCATCCTGGTTGTCAGAGTAAGGCCCTGTCTATAAAAAAGAAAGAGAAAGTAGTACAGATTGAGTATCTTTTATCCAAAATGCTTAGGACCAGAAATGTTTTGGAGTTTTTTTTGACTTTGTAATGTTGATATACACATAGTGACATACCCTGGAGATAGGGCCCAGATCTAAACTTGAAATTCATTTGTGTTTCATATACATTTTACAACCTGAATGCAGTTCTATACAATATTTTAAATAATTTTGTTCAGGAAGCAAAGTTTTGATTCCATTCTGACTGCAGCATGTCACCTGAGATCAGGTGTAGAATTTTACACTTGTGACATCATGTCAGCACTCAGAAAGTTTCAGATTTTGGAGCGTTTCAGATTTCAAATTTTTGGATTAGGAATGCTTAACCATATCAGGAGTGAAGAAAAAAAACTAAGGGTAACCTTGGAGAGCATCTCCATCTGAGGGTCAAGTAGAAGAATAGAAACCTATGAAGTAAGTTGAGAAAGAATGGCTAAACTGGTAATATTATAGGGTTGAAGAAGCTAAAGAGGGGGATTAAGTGAATCCTGACAGGGAAGTTAGCCACGTGAAATACCATGGAGTTCATTGGTTTGGAGGGCAATGCCAGAGGATCTCTTGAACCCAGCACTTCAAGACCAGCCTGAGCAACATAGCAAGACCTCATATCTATTAAAAAAAAAAAAAAAAAGTTCATTGGGATAAAAACTGGACTTGGCATACATATGTATGTATTGTTTTGCTAGGAACCATGATAGTTTAGACAGAATGGATTTCTAGAGCATTACTAAATTCAGAGGTAGGGCCTACAGAACCTAACTTAGTAGAAGACCCATGCTTAGAAGTAGGTCCTGCTCCTCCACGTCTCTCATGGGAGTTGCAGCTTAAATGCTTTGGGAGATGACCCCCAATGACAAGGCTGGCTAAAAATCTCCATATTGTTTGGGGGTTTTTTGTCTTTTTTACATTGTCTTAGATTCTGAGAATAGGAAATTTCATTTGAGTTGACAGTGTCTTAAAATACAAATAACTCTTGCAGAGTTTTGAGGTTTTATGATATTAATATATTAAATAAGGGGGTTTTTAACCTGGTGTTTTATGGTTCTGGGGTTCATATATTTTGGCTGTGTAACCCTGAATCCCTTAAAATTGTATGAAAAGTTATGTGTGAGTGCATGTGTAATTTTTCTGGGGAGAGGGTCCACAACATTTATGAGATTTTCAAGGGGGCTCTTGACACACAGCAAAGTCAAGGACCTTTACTAAATGATTAAATCAAGTGTTGGGTGTTAGCTGGCTGAAATCAGTTATCTCAACAAGTGAGATCGATCAAGGGAAAGAACTCTTGAGTAGGTGTCTCAGGTGAAGAACTTTGGAAAGACATGAGGAACTTCTTAGAAATGGGAGTAGGAGCACCAGAAGGAAGGTAGGAGGAGTGCCAAAGCAAAGCTTAACCAATTTCAGCATTTTGTCAAGTCTCTGGATTCCTTGTTTTTTTTATACTCTAGGACTCACACTTAGTTTATGTTTATTCATGCACTGTAGATACAGTAGGCTTTGTGGGGTAGGGGAATCAAATTATTTATTTATTTATTTATTTTTCTGAGATAGAGTCTTGCTCTGTCGCCCAGACTGGAGTGTAGTGGCATGATCTTGGCTCACTGCAACCTCCGTATCCCAGGTTCAAGCGATTCTTGTGCCTCAGCCTCCCAAGTAGCTGGGATTACAGGTGCCTGCCACCATGCCCAGCTAGTTTTTTATTTTTAGTAGAGATGGGTTTTCACCATATTGGACAGGCTGGTCTTGAACTCCTGATGTTGTGATCCGCCCGCCTCGGCCTCCCAAAGTGCTGGTATTACAGGTGTGAGCCACCACGCCAGGCCCAAATTACTATTGTTTTAAAGGGAAAGTGTTTTGAAAGAAAACAGATTGATAGATTGTGCTTGTTGGAAAAAAATTTTTTACCAAGCTGGCTCATCTGTCAGAAAAAATTCATTTTTAAGTTAGGTGTTGCTTATGCTTTGGAAAAAATTTTAAATGCACAAATATTTCAATCTAGTGATATGGGGCAAGGCATTTATTTTCTCCTTACTTTTTCTGACCATGAAATGAAAATACTGTTGATGGTTTTCGTAGCGTCTTTCTGAAATAGGGCGATTATGGAATACTTTGAGATCCAAGATGATTTAATGCTAAGAAATTGCTGGCATTCACATTTCTAAAGTCGTGAATAAAATTAAGAAATTTAAGCACATTGTGTGTTCACTAGATCTTGATTTCCAAAATATTTCTTTCTGAATTTTTAGATAATTGGTAATTTTTGCTTCCTGCTGCTAATCTTTGGGTCTTTGAAATTAGATTAGGAGGCAGTTTTGTCAGCTAGGCCCTAGTTTCTGGGGCAGTGATATCTAAACTTTTGCTTGCCACCCTCAAAGTAACTTACTACCACTTGGGATTAATTTGTGGTTTTTCTGGGGAGAGGGTCTACAACTTTTATTTATTTTACCAGTAGTCTTGGTAAATACAAGAATGATATGAATAAATATGTTGGGTAATCTTAAACTTGTGTTACGCGATTTGTAATTAGCTTGTGTTTGTGGATGATCTTTACGTTCAGTAAATCTCCAAAGAGGGCCCAGATAGAATGGAGTATTTTGTCTTTTCCTTTGGGAACTTTTTTTGGTTCGTTCTTTCATTAAACAATTATGAAATAAAATTTTTGGTAACAGATCTTCCCTGTAAAAATAGCTCACAAATCAAAGAACTAGCCAAGATTTGCTAAGTAAGAACACATCATGGAACACCATCATAGAACTAGTAGTCTCTTACCCCAGAACTAGCTGTAGGTGCTAAGTCTAAAGAAGCACTAATTCTGATCTGTTACCAGAATTATGTGGTAATGTGAGTGTTAAAATTGTTGTCTTCTTTAATTTTCGGCTCTATTATTTTAAGTTTCTCTCTCTCTGTCTCTCTCTCTCTCTCTCTCTCTCTGTATATATATATATTTTTTTGTTTTGTTTTGTTTTGTTTTTTGAGATGGTGTCTTGCCCTGTCACCCAGGTTGGAATGCACTGGCACGATCTTGGGTCACTGTAACCTCCGCCTCTTGGGTTCAAGCGATTCTCCTGCCTCAGCCTCCTGAGTAGCTGAGATTACAGGCACCCGCCGCCACGCTGGGCTAGTGTTTGTATTTTTAGTAGAGACGGGGTTTCACCATGTTGGTCAGGCCGGTCTTGAACTCATGACCTCATGATCTGCCCACGTTGGCCTCCCAAAGTGCTGGGATTATAGGCATGAGCCACCACGCCTGGCCAAAACATATTGCAGTGAAAAATTTAGAAGAAAAGCACCCCCCATTAGTGGTTATCTTTGGTCTATAAGCTTATAGGTGATTTTCATTTTCTTTCTTGTACCTTCCATTGTTTTTCAAGTTATCCTTAATGAACATGCGTTAGCTTTTATGAGCAGAAAAAAATAAACATAAATACAGATAGTACAATTACGGCCCTAATGACTTCACTGTCAGATTTTGGATAGGCAAGTTACTTATCTTTTTTTTTTTTTTTTGAGACGGAGTCTCGCTCTGTCACCCAGGCTGGAGTGCTGTGGCCGGATCTCAGCTCACTGCAAGCTCCGCCTCCCGGGTTCCCGCCATTCTCCTGCCTCAGCCTCCCGAGTAACCGGGACTACAGGCGCCCGCCACCTCGCCCGGCTAGTTTTTTTTTTTGTATTTTTTAGTAGAGACGGGGTTTCACCGTGTTAGCCAGGATGGTCTCGATCTCCTGACCTCGTGATCCGCCCGTCTCGGCCTCCCAAAGTGCTGGGATTACAGGCTTGAGCCACCGCGCCCGGCCAAGTTACTTATCTTTACTGGGCCTTTTTCCCCATTTGAAAAAGGAGGACAGAAATAATATTTAAATTTTCTTCTAAATTAAAATTTCTTCCAAAATTGATTCTAAGTCTGTGTTACATGCTGAACAATAAATCTATTTTTCTCTTAATGGAAAAAGGTATGTCATGTGTTCATTGTGGAAAAATGGAAGAAAATTAAAAATAATTCTATAATACAAAGATATTTTAATATGCATGGTTTAGATGTTTTTCTTTTTTTTTTTTTTTGAGACAGCGTCTCACTTTGTTGCCCAAGCTGGAGTGCACTGGCACAATCTTGGGTCACTGCAACCTCCAGCTCTCAGGTTCAAGTGATTCTCCCACCTCAGCCTCCTGAGTAGCTGGGATTACAGGTGCCTGCCACCATGCCCAGCTGATTTTTGCATTTTTAGTTGAGGCAGGGTTTCACCATGTTAGCCAGGCTAGTTTTGAACTCCTGACCTCAGGTCATCCGCCACATTGGCCTCCCAAAGTGCTGGGATTACCAGCTTGAGCCACTGCGACCAGCTGGTTTAGATATTTTTCTAAGCACACATGGATATGCACAATACATATTCACACTATCAATTTACTTTTACCTTGAAACATTCTTAATGGGACAGTTACAGATCCATTTCTTTTAATGAAACGTAAAAGATACTTTTAAATTTTCTCTCCTAATACATATTTGTTGAGGAAATGCTTACTTTCATACTCTTTATGGTTTTGCTGAGGTAAGGGTAACTTGGAGTAAGGGTGTAAAGGGCTTGCCCATGAAAGCTTACTTAGTGCAGAATGAAAGCTAAATCCTGGGTTAACCTCGATTTCGTTCACATATTAACTTGCTTTTTCTCCACTCTGCCATGATACTTCCTGAGCGAAGATTTCTATTTGCAGGATAGTTTCTGAAGTGAAGAACCTGGTCTCAGGATAGCATTGGTCTTTTATTTCACCCTGGGACCTTCTGAGTTACTCCAGTTGTCAGCACATGAAGTATTAGTAGCAACAATACTATAATACAGTAGTGGTAAAAATACCTGGTTTTTTTTTGGGTTTTTTTTTTTGCATTATCTCTAGGGAATTCAAAGATTTTGTGTACATAAAATATAAATATTCAAAATGCTGTGTAATCCAACTCTCATACTCAGTGAAATACGTGATATATATGATTCTAATTCTGTGTAAAGAATAACTGGAACTTTCTCAAAGGTATCTTTCTTAAAGATTTTATACGGTGAAATCCTATTTAGAGCTGGTAGTATACCCCAATTTTCCTGCCTATTCATTTAATTCTGTTTTTAATCCCTCTGGTAGCTGATTTGTTTTTGTTTTTATTTTTTATACAAAATGGAAAGCAAATCTAGGGTAAATAGTTTCTTAGTGACTGCATTTTCTAAGAATAGTAAAGCCTGTAGAGGTGACGATGACAAAGTCCAACTTGTTTGTTCTCTTTCTTTCTACTTTGAAAGATTAGGATCTTTTCCAAAAGAAGGGCTTTTAGAATGTATGCTTGACAAGAGTCTTAAATCACTATCTTCCAGACATAGCGGGAGGTAGAGAATCTGAGAATAAAAAGTACAAACTTTTTGTCTCTTAAACTTCTATATCTGAAAGGTATGAAAGCAAGAGCTAATTCTCACTTGAGAATCCACCACAGTGATTGCTTTCATTCTGAAGAAATCCATCTTGTAGCCACATGGTATGGTATTTTCTATCCGAGAATACAGAACCTGTGGATGTGGAGGCCCAACTGAGGGGAACATGAGCATCTATGGATTTTGATTCACCCCCAGGTACCAAAGGATGACTAAATCCATCAGGTCTCTGCTCAAACATCATTTCCTTAGGGAAGTTTTACCTGGTCTCCCTCTTTTTTGCATTTTTCCTTCATTATAGGTGGTCATATATATAATTTTACATTTGTTTGCATATTGCTTGATATGTGTCTGTCCCACCAGATTGTAAGCTTCATGAGAGTAGATACTGTATTTGTGTTCATTACCAAGCACAGTGCCTGATACATAATAAGCAGTATTTATTTGAATGATTGTAGAAACCTGCAAAACTCATTTGTGATATTTTACTTAGGCTTTTGTGGTACTATCTAACATTTTATAATTTTAGGAACTCAGGGTGGGAAGAGATTCTAAATCATCTAAGACAGCTCTGCTCTCCAAAGTTAAAAGTCTTCAGTATCTCCTTGAACACATCCAAGTGATAGGAAACGTAACCACCTACCAAAAGTCTGGTTAGTCTTTAAGATATTTGGATGGTTGGAAAGTTTTTCCAACTGAAATTTCTCCCTGAACCTTTTTTTTTTTCTTTGGAGACAGGGTCTCTGAGTTGCCCAGGCTGCTCTCAGACTCCTGTGCTGAAGGGATCCTCCTGCCTCAGCCTCCTGAGTGGTATCCCTAAAATTTTTACCTACTGATTTTACTCTGTTCTCTAGGGCTTGCAAAAGCAAGTCTAGTTTTCATTTTCCTTATTGTCCAAGTCATCCCTATTTTAGTTTACATATCCCTAGATCCTTCAACCTTGGGAAGGTAGTAGGGAATGCTGGAGAGAGTGAGTTTGTGGACTGCATTCGTTTCCTGGGGCTGCCATAAAACCACAAATTTAGTGGTTTCAAGAAACAGAAATGTATTCTCTCACAGTTCTGGAGGCCAGGAGTCTGGAATCAAAGTGTTCACAGGGTAGTGCTCCCTCAGGAGGCTCTGGGGGAGAATCTGTTCTTTGTCTCTTCCAGCCTTTGGTGGCATTCTTTGACTTGTGGCTACGTCACTCTAGTTTCTGCCTCCGTGGTCTCATTGTCTCCTCTCCGTGTAATCTCTGTCTGCTTCACTCTTAAAAGGACACTTGTCACTGGATTTAGGACCCACCTAGATAATTCAGGATGATCTCAAGATCCTTAATTACATCTCTGAGGACCTTTCTTCAAATGAGTATTCACAGGTGCCAGTGGTAAGCATGCGAACATATCTTTTTGGGAGCCACCATTCAACCCGCTATAGGAGCTCTGGTCTTAAATTCTGTTAATGCCACTTACTAAGTTTGCTACCTTGAGCATGTTACTTAACCTTTCTGAGTCTGTATCTTCTTAATTTTATTTATTTTCAAATTTATTAGTTATTTAGAAACAGAGCCTTGCTCTCTTTCCCCAACTGGAGTGCAGTGGCTCAGTCATGGCTTACTGTTGCCTTAAACTCCTAGACTCGGGCAATCTTTCTGTCTTAGCCTTCTGAGTAGCTGGGACTACAGGCATGCGCCACTATGGCCAGCTAATGTTTTAATTTTTTTTTTTTTTTTTTTTTGAGATGGAGTCTCGCTCTATTGTCCAGGCGGTGCAATCTCGGCTCACTGCAACCTCCACCTCCTGGGTTCATGCCATTCTCCTGCCTCAGCCTCCCGAGTAGCTGGGACTACAGGCGCCTGCCACCATGCCCAGCTAATTTTTTCGTATTTTTAGTAGAGACGGGGTTTCACCATGTTAGCCAGGATGGTCTTGATCTCCTGAGCTCGTGATCTGCCTGCCTCGGCCTCCCAAAGTGCTGGGATTACAGGCATGAGCCACTGCGCCTGGCCCCATGTTTTAATTTTTTGTTTTAGAGACAAAATTTTAATTTTCTTTTGTTTTAGGGTTTTCCTGTGTTGGCCAGGCTGGTCTCAGACACCTGGCCTCAAGTGATCCTCCCACCTTGGCCTCCCACAGTGCTGGGATTACAAGCATGAGCCACCATCCCTGGCTGAATTGCCTTAATTTTAAGACAGGGACAATAATGCCTTTATTACTGATTTGTGAAGATATAAGGAAAATTCATAGTAAATACTTGGCACATGGTAGCTAACTCATTCAATGTTGCCTTCGACATACCAAACTACTGTGACCCTGTTGCACTACTGTCAGAGTCCGTGAGTATCCCGTGTGGCCTAGAACCAGCACGAGTTGTAGGGCTGGTCTGATAAATACAGACTACAGTGGCTCCGATTTTTTTGCGTTCTGGACACCATTTAGCCAACTGTGAGGTAGTCTGAGTTTGAATTAGGCTTATCTGTAGCCCCATCATACGACTTAGAGTTGGTTAAAACCTCCAAATCTTTGTCATTGGTGATTGAACTTATGTTGGATAGTTAAAGTGTTTAGATGCAAGGGCATCCTCTAACATATTACATTGTGTGTTACAAGTATTAGATTAAGTCATACTGCCTAGTGTATAGTAGTAGGAGCTGAATGAATGCTGAATTTAATGTCGCTGGGTAACTTAAAGGAGCAGTTAAACTTACCTACTTTGGTGCTATCAGATTTCTTTTTTTTTTTTTTTTTTTTGAGACGGAGTCTCCCTCTGTCACCCAGGCTGGAGTGCAGTGGCCAGATCTCAGCTCACTGCAAGCTCCGCCTCCCGGGTTTACGCCATTCTCCTGCCTCAGCCTCCCGAGTAGCTGGGATTACAGGCGCCCGCCACCCCGCCCGGCTAGTTTTTTGTATTTTTTAGTAGAGACGGGGTTTCACCACGTGAGCCAGGATGGTCTCGATCTCCTGACCTCGTGATCCGCCCGTCTCGGCCTCCCAAAGTGCTGGGATTACAGGCTTGAACCACCGCGCCCGGCCATGGTGCTATCAGATTTTTTAAATGCTGTGATGAATACAAAAAGGGAAAGAAGTAGCAACTACACCAATTATGTTGGGCAGATGGATGCATCTTGAATCTCCTGTAATCAGGAAATCAGGTACTCCTTCAGGTAATCAATGGCTAATCACCTTCAGGTTGATGGACAGCTTGCTTTTGATGCTTCTGTCAAGTGTGACATGTGTATCCATTGCTAAAGTGACCAATGTACATCTAATGATTTTCATATCTACTAGTATTTTTGGAATTTGCAGTTGATATAAAAGACTAGAGAAGTAGGTGAAATGGTATTTTAAAAATATTCAAAACTGACTAGGTTAGTGTGGTTTCTAATAAGTAATTACATGCACATAGTTAAAAGGAATACAGTGAAAAATGGGTTTCCCAGTTTCCCTTTCTGGAAACCATCTCTACTACCAGTTTCTTGCGTATTCTTCCAGGTGGGCTAAGCAGAAATTGTGTGTTTGTGTCCTTCCCTTTTTAAAACACAAGTGATAGCATATATGCATATGGTTCTCCAGAAAGTGCTTTAATTAATTAATTAATTAATTAATTTTTTTGAGACAGGATCTGTTGCCCAGGCTGGAGTGCAGTAGCACAGTCTCAGCTCACTGCAGCCTCAGCCTCCTCTGCTCAAGCAGTCCTCCCACCTTAGTTTTCCCCAGTAGCTGGGACTACAGGTGCTTGTCATAGTCTTTTGTGAAAGAATTGTCCTTATAGGCTGACTCAGTTTCTACCAGGGAAATAACACTAATTTTAATTCAGGTCACTTATTGAGAAAGCAAGTAAAGAAAAACCCATCAGTTGAAATTAGTTTAACACATTATCTTGGTATTGCTTGTACCCTTCTCATGGTTGTTGAATGACTCATTTTGATTATATTGACAGCAGAGCTAAATAAATTATTTCAAGAGCCTGGTAAGTAGCATAGGTCTAGTTTAGGAAGAGCTAGAATGGAAGGACTCTGGCAATCATCGCATTCTGCCTTGGATTATTATTTGTGTTTTTTTCTCTCTTACTATACTCTAAGCCAGTGGTTCTTTTTTTTTTTTTTGAGACAGAGTCTTGCTCTGTTACCCAGGCAGGAGTGCAGTGGTGCGATCTTGGCTTACTGCAAGCTCTGCCTCCCGGGTTCATGCCAGTCTCCTACCTCAGCCTCCCAAGTAGCTGGGACTACAAGTGCTTGCCACCACACCCGGCTAATTTTTTTGTTTTTTTAGTTTTTAGTAGAGACAGGGTTTCACCTTGTTAGCCAGGATGGTCTTAATCTCCTGACCTCGTGATCCGCCCGTCTCAGTGGTTCTTAATCTTTGCTCTCATGACCCTTTTATTCTCATAAAAATTGTTGAGGACTCCAAATACAATAGCTTTTATTTATGTGTGTTACAACTTTTGATACTGTATTAGAAATTAAAACTGAGAAAATTTTAAAATGTTTCTTAATTTAAAAATAACCCTGTACATGTTAAAAAGTTAATATTTTAATTATGTTACTATTTTATGAAAAATAACTTTCAAAACAAAGAACAGTTTAGTGAGAAACATGATATTTTACAGTTTTTGCAAATCTCTTTAATGTCTGGCTTAAGAGAAGACAGCTGAAGTCTCATCTGCTTTTGCACTCAGTCTGCTGTAGTATGTTCCTTTGGTTAAAGTATAAAAAGATCTGGTCTCATACCAAATATGTGGTTGGAAGAGTATTTTAAGAGCCTTTTCAGATAATTGTGGATATTCTTTGATGTATTAAAACTCAGCAGTGGTAGTTTCTTAAAGATGAGTTGCAATATGAAATCTGAAATAACTGTACTCTTATATTAAAACCTATTTGTTTATCATGCTCTATGAATGGATCTTTTTTTTTTTTGAGACGGAGTCTCGCTCTGTCGCCCAGGCTGGAGTGCAGTGGCGCGATCTTGGCTCACTGCAAGCTCCGCCTCCCGGGTTCACGCCATTCTCCTGCCTCAGCCTCCCCAGTAGCTGGGACTACAGGTGCCCGCCACCACGCCCGGCTAGTTTTTTTTTGTATTTTTTAGTAGAGACAGGGTTTCACCGTGTTAGCCGGGATGGTCTCGATCTCCTGACCCAGTGATCCGCCCATCTCGGCCTCCCAAAGTGCTGGAATTACAGGCGTGAGCCACCGCACCCGGACTGTGAATGGATCTTTTAACTGATGCGTGATTTCATAATATCTATTGGTAATTTGGAAAATATTAATTCATCAAGTTTATGGAGATCTTTCAAATATTGATACAAAAATCACATTCTTTAACACCACCATCAATCTCATTAGAAAAGGCTTTTAAGTAATGGAAAACTATCAGGCTCACTGTAGCAGATACAAGTTTTCCAAAATTCTAATTATCACTTCAAATATCAAATTTCATCATTGGCAATAAATATTGTCAGTTGTTTCCCTTGAAGTGACAGACCCACTTTTAATTTTTGAGAAAATGTCTGTCAAATACCGAGGTCTGAAGAATAATATAGTTTGTCAGCCACTCTTTAAAGTAAAAATGGTATTCCTTGTGAAAAAAAAAAGCAGCTAATTCAGCTTGCAACATAAAACATGGCACACATGCTTTTTTTTTTTTTTTTTTTCCTGAGATGGAATCTTGCTCTTGTCACCCAGACCGGAGTACAGTGGCGCCATCTCAGCTCACTGCAATCTCTGCCTCCCGGGTTCAAGCGATTCTCAGCCTCAGCCTCCTGAGTAGCTGGGATTACAGGTGCCCGCCACCACCATGCCTACCTGAATTTTGTACTTTTAGTGAGACGGAGTTTCGCCATGTTGGCCAGGCTGGTCTCAAACTCCTGACCTCAGGTGATCCGCCCGCCTTGGTCTCCCAAAGTGCAGGGATAACAGGTGTGAGCCACTGCACCCGGCCCGCACACATGCTTTTTGGGACAGCCATTACACTTCTGAATGCGACAGAAGTGCTTTATGCATACTTTCCATTTGTTAGCGCAAAATGGTAAAAAGACGTAACTCTGGGGAGAAGAGTTAATAAAATTAATAATATTTACTCTCATCAAGCACATTCTTAAATAAAATGGACTGTTTTCTCCTTTTTACTGTGAGCATATGAAGGTGAAAGATATAATGGTTACTAGTACTAATAGTTTTGTGCTGTTACCTTAAATTGTGCTAAGTGTCAGTAGTTTGACCCCACCATTGCTTTTACATTGTAAGTGTAAATATAAAGGCATTGAAAAAGGGCAAATAGCATCTTAGTTATTATGAAAATAATTTTGACCTCATTGATCACTTAAGAGTCTCAAGGACCCCTAGGGTCCCGTGGTTTACTTTGAGAACTGCTGTTAAGCTATTTGAGGGTCGAACTAATCATCCTAATATCCCCTTTCAGTTCCTGGTCCAGAACTTTACACAGAAAAGGTGCTCAAAGGATATTTGTTTAATGAATGTGGTATGCTGACATTTAAACAGGACAAAACTTGGTGAGTAAAATTAATGTAGGCAGTCTCCCGTCCATCCAGGCAGCTTTTCCGTAGACGTTTGTGAGAATAGAGTGAACAAATGGAATGTGGATGATACACACTTGGTAAATGCAAATGATGAAATAAAAGAACAAAATATAAGGTGATAGTACTTACAGAAAGAGCTAACAGTCTGAGCCTTGCCTGGCTCCTATTAATGAGTCCTCTACTTTTTGTGTCTTTAAATTTGTAATGGTCTCTCAGAGAATCCTCAACTAGGATGGATCTGATCTGAAAAGCAAACATCCAATTTAAATTTCAATAGGTCTCTGCTTGTGCTTGATCTAGTAATGTCTTTTCAAAAGGGATTATAGAAGGTGAATGTTAAAACAAATCATTTTGATTTTCCATAGTGAGTTAAGAAATACATTTTGTTGTTCCTCTTCTGCTTTCTAAGTAATATGTTGGGCTTCTTTCTTGTTTTGTTGTTGTAAGACGTAGTCCGAGGAAACCTTTGTTTTCTATAAATCCTGATATTCTTTGGATTTGAAGAGGCGGTTTCCTGAATAAGAAAGAGTCTGACTACACTGGGTAAATTGTCAGATTATTTTGTCCTCACAGAAGTTAAAATGTAAAATTGGGTGAGGGCATTGCTTTAAAACAGAGTATTTTTATTTATTCATTTAAAGAAAGTAGATTAATAAAAAGATTGATCAGTTCAAATACTTGGAATATTTAAACCAGTTTTATGTTAACCTAAAAAAATTATTTTGTAGACATTTTGAGCTTTGACCTCCTTTTTGTCCTAAATTGATTTTAAATCAATATCGAATGCTGAGGACCAATAAATGAAACACTCATGTGGTGTTTTGAGCAAAATTTTTTATATTATGAAAATATTATAACTTTGAAGTTGATACTTAAAATACTTGAGCCAAAGTTTCTGCCTTTATGTGGGACATTTTCATGAGGGTTTTTGTATCAGTTTGCTTACTTGCTTTTCATAAAGTTGAGTGAGACTATAGCAAGAGACCCAGGGACATCTTAACATCCTTGAACATTTCTGAATCTTCCTAAGGAACTTGATTTAAATTTTTTTTTTTTTTTTTTTTTGAGACAGGGTCTCGTTTTGTTGCCCTGATGTGATCACTGCTCACGGTAGCCTTGACCTCCCTGGTTCAAGTAGTCCTTCCACCTGAGCCTCCCGAATAGCTGAGATCACAAGCGTGCACCACCCATGCCTGTCTTTTAAATTTTTTTGTAGAGATGGGGTCTCCCTGTGCTGCCCGGGCTGGTCTTGAATGCCTGGGCTCAACCCATCCTCTCGCCTCAGCCTCCCAAGTAGCTGAGACTACTGGCATGCGCCACCATGCCCGACTAATTTTTTAAATTTTTTCTAGAGAGAAGGTCTCACTATGTTGCCCAGGCTGGTCTTAAACTCCTAGCTCAAGCAATTCTCCCACCTTGGCCTCCTAAAGTGTTAGGATTATAGGTGTGAGCCATGGAGGCTGACCGGGAACTTGTTTTTCAGGGAGAAGCCTATTCAGTGTTTCCTTGGACTTCCTCAGCCTGGTTTTACCATAGCATATCTTAAGATGATAAACTGAAGCCATCTGATAACCAGGAATGGTTAGAAATCATATTAAATCACCAACCTGGGAAATACCAGTCAGAAATTAACCCTATTTTTATAATATTCTTAAAAGACTGTTTAAAACTGACCAAAGTAAAAAATCTTCTTTCAGGGTTATAAGTGTGTTAAAAAAAAAAAAAAAAAAGGCATATCCAAAATAATGTGTGTATTTAAGTTTACTGGACAGATTTAAATTTCAGTTCTGTGTGTAAGGCATAGATTGGAATGTTTGCTACACATATTTTTTGGAATACAGATTTCAGATTGCTGTTTGCTTATAAATATACATGACTGCTGACCTTCAGAACTGCTTTAAATTTCTCAAAAACTTTTCTCATTATATGCCAGCCTCAGTGGCTTGCGTCTGCAATCCCAGCTACTTGGAGGCTAAGGCAAGAGGACTGCTTGAGGCCAGTAGTTCGAGACTAGCCTGGGCTATAACATAGCAAGACTGCATTGCTAAAAAAATTTTAAAAACTAGCTGAGCATGGGTGATGTGCACACAGTCCCAGCTACTTGTGAGGTTGAGGCTGAAGAATTGCTTGAGCCCAGGAGTTTGAGGCTACAGTGAGGTGTGATCATGCCACTGCACTCCAGCCTGGGTGACAGAGCAAGACCCTGTCTCTTAAAATAATTTTCTTATTATAATAGATATGTTTATCTCTGATTTACTCAGTACTGTAAAACCATTTAAGTAGTTTGAAGAGATTAGGGTTAAGTCCTACTATTTTTGGTATGACTCCAGTAGTTGCCACTTTAAACAATTTTTGAAATACTATAGGCATAAAAGACATAGGACAATATAATAAATTCTGTATACCTACTACCTAAAGTAATAAAAAGTTACTGTTGAAGCTAATTGGGCACCCCTTCCCCATCCTAGTCCCCTCCCTTCCCAGCTGTGACCATTATTCTCAATTTGATATTTATTCTCTCCCTGCATTTTTATAAACGTTTTCTGTATGTATATGTATCCACTGGAAAAAAAATAACAATGTTTGGGTTGCAGGGAAAACTAAAAAGTATAATATTGTTTTATATGTTTTTAAGCTTTGTATAAGAGGTTAAACTTTATTGGTACATGTAGTTATAGTTTACTTATTTTAGATGCTGTAGATATTTGATATAATGGAGTGTGAAAGTAATAAATGTTTTTTATAGGGAATTTTAGTAATAAAAGGAAGTATGAAGATGATAAAACATTTGTAGCCCACCTATCCAGAGATACTACAGTCAATATTTTGTTTTTTTCCTTTGCTTCTTCTCTTCCCACTTATGTATGTATTTTTTGGTACCCTTTAATATAAAAGGAACCCAGTTTTAAGGATTACATAAGATTGCAAAAAAGCTACATAAAGCCTGTAATCCCATTTTAATTGATTCTTAGTTGAAAACGGGGAAAGAAAATGAATGAGCATTATATATCAGACATACTTGGTAAATTTACTACCTATACCAGATATTGATAGTCTGTTTCTTAGTATGCAGACACTGTAGAAGTGGCATCTGGAAAGAGGCTGTGTTACTGAACATGCTTTTAAATTTATATGAGATTTTTCTAGTAAACAGCTTTTCCAGATAGGTGATGCTTATCTCTTTAAATGTTAAGTACTGTTTTGGTTTTAACCATTTTTTATGGGAAAAAAGAAAAATAAAAAGAAGCCTACAAGTATTTCTGTGCTCATTAAGCCAGAATACTGTGGTGTGCTTGTAATTTTATCTTTTCTTGGCAACTCAATGTCACTGTGGAAAGCACTGATTACTGAACTGTTTTGTGACTCCTTTTGTTCTAGGTGCCTTTGAATTCTTGTGCACTTTTTAGTTAGATCTTTATTAATATGCTATGCCACTGCAGGGAGGGAGCAGGAAAAGCATGATACACAATTTAAGACAAGTGCCACCATAGGCTACTGTTGGCAAACAAGAGCTCCACCAAACTATTGTTTAAAGTGAAGAAGCAGCAGTCTGAGGCATTTCTCTCAACCAGTGGCAGTAGGGGGAGACCTCCGCCAGCAACATGGAATCTTCATTGGATGCAGCTGACCCACTCTCCTGACTTCTCAGTCTTTTTCCACCACTGCTCACGCTTTACGTTCAGATGTATTCAGCACTAGATAACCATATTTATTAACTATAAGTGATGTGTGTGTGTATATACTTACAACTGTACTTTAAGAATAAATATATATAAACTATATGTAACAAATTTATAATATATAAACTATAAATCTGTGAAAGTATTCAGAATTATATAACAGCAGGCTGTGGTGATTTAGATTGGAGGAGCTCCTGACCATGCCTGGAATCCCTGTACCCCACTTTGACTGTGATTTTTTTAAGGGAATTTTTTTTTTTACTTGTGTATTTAAAAATATATATACTTTTTTTTTTTTTAAGAGCACTTTTAGCTTTATAGAAAAATGGAGTGGAGAGTATGCAGAGTTACCATATCCTCTCCTGCCCATTTCCTTTATTAACATCTTGCTGTTGTGTGGTAGATCTGTTATAGTTGATGAACCAATATTAACAGAAGTCCATAGTTTACATTCAAACTCATTCTGTGTGTTTGTGCAGTCTGTGCAGTTTGACTAATATATAATCATACAGAATGGTTTCACTGCTCCAAAAGTCTCTTGGTGCTCCCGTCTTCCCTCCTTTCTCTAACCTCTGACAACTTTTTTTTAACTGTCTCCATAGTTTTGCCTTTTCCAAAAATGTCTTATGGTTGGAGTCATACAAATGTAGCCTTTTCAGATTGGCTTCTGTCACTAAGCAATATGTATTTAATGGCTTGATAACTTTTCATGGCTTGATAACCCATTTCTTTTTAATGCTGAATAATATTTCACTGTATGAATGTACCACAAGCTTATCATTCACATACTGAGTGACATCTTGGTTGTGTTCAAGTTTTAGCGATTGTGAATAAAGCTGCTGTGAATATTTATTTGTGTGCTGGTTTTTGTGTGGACCTAAGTTTCAGCATATTTGAGTAAATATCAAGGAGTGCAATTGTTGGATCCTATGGTAAGAGTATGTTTAGTTTTATAAGAAATTGCCAAGCAGGTTTCCAAAGTGGCTGATGTATATATTTTTAGGTTGCTAATGTGTTTTTCAAAAACACCTTACTCAGATATATTAATGGAATGCTTGCCCTGTGATAGGATTACAAGCAATTGAGGTCTGTGGCGCTGATTGTCCCTACATAAATAATACCTGCTGGTTGTACTTTGCTTGTTCTTGTTTGCTTTCTCTTTTCTTTATCTATCTTTCTTTTTGCTTACGTTTTTACTCTCTTCATCTTGCTTTACCACTTCTGCTTTGTCCTCAGAAATCAGAGGACTACATTTGTTGGAATAGTGTACAAATTTAAAAGGCAAAGTAAAACAAGTCCAAGTCCTTTCTCAGGGTCTCTAGGGCTCTTGGGGATGGTTGAGATTGTAGCATTAAGTAAGGTATTGTTGGAGCATTAATTTGACTGTATAGAATATAATCTTCAGAGATGGGAAAAGGGAAACAATACGTTAATAAAACCTGCTTTCCTTTGTAATTTGTTAATTATAGGGCAGCTGTATAAAATGTTTTAAGACTATGATAGCAGAACAGTTTTGGTTTTTTCCCTACCTTTCTCTGGGAGAGCTCTTCAGCTTCTACTGTTACAGTTTTTGTTTGCTTGTTTATTTGTTTTTTAAGCACACCACCTTTGGGAGTGTTAACAGTTCTTTAAAGAGGACCGAGCCTTTGCTTAAGGCTAGCTTCATACTATTTGTGTATTTCTGTTTGTATGTACATTTGTACATACCCCCAACTGCAGTAGAATATCAATAGATTCTGTTCTTCCAGGAGAAGGGCAAGGACTGTATCCAGTCTTATCTGGGGTCTGTATCCAAATGACCTGAGACAGTCTTCCTAACAAACACTTTTGGACCCCAGGGTTCAGACTCTCCTGGGGTGGAATATTTTTTTGTTACCTTTCTTTCTGCCTGCTAGTTTGAGTCAGGATGCATACAAGGCCCACGTCTCCAGTGCCCCCAAGTGGTTGTCTAGGTTTTGCAAGAGGACATCTAGTGATGGGAGAACTCACTGCTTCTAGACACTCTTGTCTATACACCCCTGTTAGAAAAATGATCTGTTGACCAGAATTTTACCATAATTTCTTACCTCTTTTTTTTTTTTTTTTAATTAGGGTCACAGACTAAGTCTAATTGCTCTTCCTCATAATGGTCTTTTAATATTTTATGAGAGAGATTCCTGAAGTCCTTCTTTGCATTTAAACACTTCTTATTTTTCTAACCATTAATTAAGCATTTTCATAGTTCCAGTGAAATACAACGGGGTTTTTCTCATACCTTTAAAAGTGGAGTGCCCAGGGCTAAGTACAGGAGTGGTCATTGTTCACATTGTGCATATGTTGCTTGTCATGTGATACTTTTTTTCCAGACTATTGTGAGCCAGTGTTTCTGAATCCTTATACTTTCTCTGTGATGATGACACAAGTCTGCATCATCCTGTTTTTCTTCAGTGGGTTTTTTTTTTCCTTTTTTTTTTTTTGAAACAGAGTTTCACTCTGTTGCCCAGGCTGGGGTACAGTGGTGTAATCTCGGCTCACTGCACCCTCCATCTCCCGGGTTCAAGTGATTCTTGTGTTTCAGCCTTTCAAATAGCTGGGATTACAGGTGTGTGCCACCACACCCGACTAATTTTTGTATTTTTGGTAGAGATGGCGGTCTCACCATGTTGGCCAGGCTAATCTCAAACTCCTGACCTCAGGTGATTTGCCTGCCTTGGCCTCCCAAAGTGCTGGGATGACAGGCATGAGCCACTGCACCTGGCCTTTCAATGGGTTTTTTTAGAACAAAGTTTAGAATGATATGCTTATGCCTGTGAACATTTATCTTATTAGATTATGCTCATTAAGCCATTGGGGTCTTTGGGGAATTTGATCAATGTATCTTTCCTGTCTCTTTTCAGTTTCGAAAGCTATCCCTCTGCTGCTGTTTTTCTTCTACTTGTCTTTTCTCAATAACTGATTCTAGTGTGTGTTATTTCGATGGATGCGTATGGCTAAACACAAACCTCAGACAATAGAAAAACGTATTCATTGCAAAGCTACCAGGGTGTGTGGAGTGCTTGAATCATATTGAACTTCAAGAACCATTATGTTTCTTTTTCTTTTTGACAGTTATTGGAGCCAATTTGTGTGTTTTCAGTTTCTCTTAAATTTTTAGTATGTATTTGAAAACCTTGCAGGCCCCAGTTACGTGTCTATAATGCCTAGTAAGTAAAATGACTCACAGACCAGTCAATAAGACAGGGCTTAACCAGGAGAGTAATCCTTGGGCCTCAGTTTCCCAACTGTACAATGAAATACTTGGATTAATCACAGTGTTTCCACTTGTGCTCTAGAGTTCTGAGTGGTGAGGAGAATCAATGGCGTTAGCTGTCTGCATTCCCATCCCCTTCAATAGAAGAAATTCTACGGTTATCTTACATTTTGAGGTTCTGTACAGGATTCTGCTTAAAGAAAAAGCTCTGCTTTAAAAAAAAAAAAAAAAAAGATTCATTGAAAACCCCTGCAAAAAAGCAAGCAAGGAAGAAAATGGCTCCCAGAGGATGTTGGGCAACTTGGAAAGTCCGTATGTGTCCTTGATTTCATGAGTTTGGAGGCCTCTGGTATTTCATTTGGTAAAAGGAGGAAGAGCTTATGCGGTTTGTCTTTTCTTTCTCAAACCTGGGCGTAACAATGGTTATAAAAGTAATCACATTCTTATTATTTTGAAGGGAGAAATAAATCTATAAAGCAGAAATAAAGTTTTTATAATCCGTAATTCTATTTTGCATAGATAAAAAGTATCCTTAATAGTTTTAGTATATCTTTCGAGATTATTTTGTTTGGCCACAACCATATTTATTTACACTTAAAAAAATGAGACCACACTCATTCTAGCAGATTTTATAACCTGTTGTTTTCAATTTCCATCGTTTTATGGATTTTTTTGTGTGTCAGTACACATAAATCTATTTCATCCTTTAAGACAAGCTTGTCCAACCCGCAGCCTACAAGCTGCATGCGGCCCAGGATGACTTTGAATGTGGCCCAACACAAATTCATAAACTTTCTTAAAACATTATGAGATTTTTTTGTGATTTTCTTTTTTTTTTTTTTTTAAGCTTATCAGCTATCATTAGTGTTAGTGCATTTTATGTGTGGCCCAAGACAATTCTTCCAATGTGGCTCAGGGGAGCCAAAAGATTGTACACCTCTGCTTTAAGGCTTCTGTGATATTTCTCTGTACCAGGGGTTAATATTCCTTGTTGCACAGCACATGGAATCTATTCCAAAGTATGACCCTAGTTTTATTTGTACATTGCTACTGGCACACTTTTTTTTTTTTTTTTTTCCAATAGTTCACTTTTTGGGGATTGTGATATGTGTTATTTTTTTCTGGTTGCTTCCTTTTCCTCTGGTTTGACTACAGATCAAGACCTGTGTTATCCCAGTCAAGCTACAGATACAGATTGCCCTTTTCTTTCAGACAATAGCTCTAATTTAATGTCCCCTTTCATAGTTACAAGTCTGTTCTTCAGAACAAAATCTTGGCAGCCAGAATTATACTTGACACTTTATTCCAGCATATTACTGCTGGTGAGAAAGGCGGTTGACTTGTTTTGACCCAAGTGAGCTTAGTTCTAAGAGACTAGGAAGGTGGATGATGAGCAGCTTTTGATGGTTTGACAGCCAGCTGCAGGACATCCATTGTGCCCAGGACCGAGTAGCTGCTGATAAATGTGGGTATGGTAAATTACATTTGATGGCCTCTTTTCCCCTTCTGTTTTTGAGAATTTTATCAAACATTACATTGAGAAAGTGCTTTTGAGAAAAATATTTTTTATTCTTATAGGATAATTCTTCTCTAGCTTATACTTGTTCTAAATGGCAACATTGGTAGTAGTCATGGAAAAATTTTGGTGATGGGTTTTTTTAAACAGGAAATATAGTGTAAATGTTATTTAGGTAGTTTTGATTTCTTTAGGAACTTAGGTAGCATTTCTCCCCTCCTTCTATGAGTTTAGTGATATCTTTTATAGACTTAAATTCTAAAATGGAGATGTTATGCCTAGTTTTAGGTAAAGGCATTTTAGTTTTATGTTCAATTACTTTATACATTTTGTTTGTTTTAGTCTTGAAATATAATATGCTTTTTTACTTTAACATCCTTCTGTAGGATTCTAATGTGATTTTTTTTTCCTTCTTACTACTGTGCCTGTAATTTTGATTATATGGCATCCTAAATTTAATTTTGTAAGTAATTCAAGATACAGTTAATCTCAATGAATTAACTCACAAAGTAAATATGGGAATTTTTTTTGAGACAGGGTCTCACTCTGTCCCCCAGGCTGCAGTGCAGTGACACAGCCTCTGCTCACTGCAACCTCGACCTCCAGGGCTTCAGTGATCCTCCCTCCTCAGCCTCCCAAGTAGCTGGGATTATAGGCGGGCACCACCACACCTGGCTAATTATTGTGTTTTTAGTAGAGATGGGGTTTCACCATTTTGGCCAGGCTGCTCTCAAACTCCTGACAATTTATGGGGATTTTGGTTATTTGATCTTGACTCTTCTCGAACTCCTGACCTCGTGATCCGCCCACCTCGGCCTCCCAAAGTGCTGGGATTACTTACATGCGTGAGCCACCACACCCGACCTGATCTTGACTCCTCTGTATACACTTGATTTCCAGTAATTGGTGTGGTTCCAGTTTTACAGTTTGTTGTTTCCTTCTTCCTAAATTTATATAAATAATTATCTGTACAGATTTTCATACCTTTTAAAATTCAATTTAAAATAATTTGTATAAATTGATTTAATGCAAACATAAAAATGGTATGCCCAATTCTCCATTTTCCTTAAAAAGTCAGCCCCTTGTCCCCCCAACCCTTTTTTTTTTTTTTTTTTTTGAGATGGAGTCTTGCTGGGTTGCCCAGGCTGCAGTGCAGTGGCATGATCTTGGAGCTCACTGCAACCTCCACCTCCTGGGTTCAAGCCATTCTCCTGCCTCAGCCTCCCGAGTAGCTGGGATTACAGGTGTGTGCCACCACACCCGGCTAATTTTTGTATTTTTAGTAGAGACGGGGTTTCACCCTCCTGGCCATGCTGGTCTCGAACTCCTGGCCTAGGTGATCCGCTTGCCTCAGCCTCCCAAAGTGCTGGAGTTACAGGCGTGAGCCACTGTGCCCTCCCACCCCCCTTTTTTAAAAAAAGTAATTTTTTTCTCTTTCCATCTACTGAAAATGGGAATGGATAGTTAGCTAAACAGGTTAATATAGGTGAGGAAGAACATAAAGTCAGTTGGACACTCTGGTGCTCACAGAAGACTGTAGCTTCACAAGACTACTTTGGCAACTTTATGAACTGCATTTTTTCCTGTGGCTGAGAATCATGCTGTCAGGCCTCTCAGTTTGCGGGAACCAGCTCTCAAAGTAGCTATTGTGTGTTATCTAAGGTAGTGATGGTGGGGTTGAGGGTGGAGGGAACAGATGTATTAGAGGGACCAGGATGGGTGGCCACAGGTATAGTTTGAAAAATCAATTTAACATACATATCATTTTATAATACAAATTCAAGGCTGGATGCTCTGGTTCATGCCTGTAATCCAAGTACTTTAGGAGGCCAAGGTAGGAGGATCGCATGAGCCCAGGAGTTTAAGATCAGCCTGGCAACATAGTGAGACCTGGTCCCTGCAAAAAATTTTTTTTAATTAGCTGGGCATGGTGGCTCACGTCTGTAGTCCCAGCTACTCGGGAGGCTGAGGCAGGAGGGTCCCAGGAGGTCAAGGCTGCAGTGAGCCATGATTGCACCACTGCACTCCAGCCTGGGTGACTGAGTGAGACCCTGCCTCTTAAAACCCTGGCCAGGCGCGGTGGCTCATGCCTGTAATCCTAGCACTTTGGGAGGCCGAGGTGGGTGGATCACCTGAGGTTGGGAGTTCGAGACCACCCTGGCCAACATGGTGAAACCCTGTCTCTACTAAAAATGCAGAATCAGCTGGGTGTGGTGATGCATCCCTGTAATCCCAGTTACTTGGGAAGCTGAGGCAGGAGAACCACTCGAACCCTAGAGGCGAAGGTTGCAGTGAGCCAAGGTCGCGCCACTGCACTCCAGCCTGGGCAATAGAGTGAGACTGTGTCTCAAAAAAAATAGAATGAAATAAAATAAAAGACAAAACCCTAATTCGCTGTACCCCCAGTAAAACCCAAATTTTGGCTTGAAGATTAATAATTAATAGCTTAATTATTAAGCTATTAATACATAATAGCTTACATTAGCAGTTAAGGAGCCCAAGCAAGTAATGACGGGAGACTGTGCTCGGGTACAAAGGGTGGGTCTCTGATGGAGCAGCTGGAACACTTGATTGAGAAGCAGGAGATAGGGGTTCAAGTTTTGGATTTGCCACCAATTAGAGATGTGACTTTGGGTAACTCACTGGGTCTTTCTTGGTCACAATTTGGAAAATGAGAACATCAAACTAGATAGTCTCCAAAGTCTTAAGCATTTTAGGTTTGCCTCCGGTTAAAGGAATGCTCTGTGGACAGCTGGATTTGACCAGTTATCAAGGTAAGATTATATCATTTGGGAAACCAAAGTAAACAGTTCCAGACTTTTCAGCCAATCTTTATCAGGGTGTTATTTGTACATCCTAACAAATCACAGAGCCATGGAGACCTTAGGATGAATAAACCATAAGCCTCCTGCCTCTTCCTTTTTCTTGACCATCCAGTCCTACTATGCAGAGACAGCCTTTAAAAACTATTTCACTATTTCTGTTTTTTGCTTCCCTTGTGGTTACTTCCATAAGGCTAAATAATACGTTTAGACTTTTGTTCCTTGATTTATCAACTTTAGACGTTATCTGTGAATTTTTTGATGTGAAAAATGAGAATTTAACTCACTTTTTTACCCTGTCATTATTTTGTATTTATATTACTTTGAAAGTCATTTATTAATCATCTTTATAATTTTAAATGATAAACTTTAATTTTTTGATCCATCAACTTCCTGTAGGGCCTCTTAACTTGCCATTTTGGAAAATGGGATTATAAGTACCCCCTTCACGTTCCTCTTTTTATATTCTACCTTCTGACACCAGTACTCAACTTACATATTGTCTAGGTTATAAAAGGTTAATATTTTTATTCTGTCTTCCATTCACCACCAAGTATTGTGTGCTTTCCTTTACATTTAGATTGCTGTTTTTACTGCATTCGCTTTCTCTGCCTGCTATGAACATATGCAGAATCATAAGTGTATCATTACTCAAAATGTTTGTCTTTTAAAAGCTAAGGAAGTAATTTGGTATGTGCTTAAAGACTCAGCTTATTTTATTTATTTTTTTGAAATGGAGTCTCGCTTTGTTGCCCAGGCTGGAGTGCAGTGGCGTGATCTCGGCTCACTGCAACTTCCACCTCCCAGGTTCAAGCAATTCTCCTGCCTCAGCCTCCAGAGTAGCTGGGACTACAGGCGTATGCCCTGCGCCCAGCTCATTTTTTGTATTTTTAGTAGAGATAGGGTTTCACCATGTTAGCCAGGCTGGTCTCAATCTCCTGACCTCGTGATCCACCCGCCTCGGCCTCCCGAAGTGCTGGGATTACAGGCGTGAGCCACTGCGCCCCGCCTAGCTTATTTTATTTTTTGAGACAGAGCCTCATTCTGTCGCCTAGGCTGGAGTGCAGTGGCACAACCTCGGCTCACTGCAACCTCCGCCTCCCAGGTTCAAGCAATTCTCTTGCCTCAGCCTCCCTAGTAGCTGGGATTACAGGCACTCGCCACCATGCCAGCTAATTTTTTGTTTTTTTTTTTTTAGTAGAGACGGGGTTTCACCCAGATGGCTAGGCTGGTCTCGAACTCCTGACCTCAAGTGATCCGCCCGCCTCAGCCTCTGAAAGTGCTGTGATTACAGATGTGAGCTACCGCGCCCGGCCAAGACTCAGCTTATTAAGCCATTTATTTACTCATTTATTCAAGATATATTTATTGAATACTACAGTTATCATAACAGTGCTATTTATAATAGTGAAAAATTGGAAATAACCTAAATGACTTCAGAGGATTAGTAAACTAAACTACTTTATGTTCTTATAGGGAATGCTCTGTAGATGTTTAAAAAAATGATACAAAAATGTTAATAACATGGAATATTTTAATTTATATTAAGTGAAAAAATATTTGTAATACAGTATATACAATATAGGCTCATTTTTGTTTAAAAACAATGAAACAAAACCAACCATATAAGAAGCTAGCAGGGAAAATGCTGGAAGCATATACATAAAATTGTTAACTTGGTAATGTGGCTATCTCAGGTTACAGTGATTTATGTTTATTTTTAATGCCCCTATATTTTCTCCATTACCCCCAAAGAACACAAGTCACGTCTAAAAGAATACATTGTTTTAAAACTTTTTTTTTTTTTTTTTTAATGAGATAAGGTCTCAGTGTTTTCCAGGCTGGAGTACAGTGATGCAATCTCAAGTCACTGCAACTTCTGCCTCCTAGGCTCAATCCATCCTCCCACCTCAGCCTCCCATGTAGCTGGGCTACAGGCATGTACTACCACACGCAGCTGGTTTTTGTATTTTTAGTAGAGGTGGAGTTTCACCATTTCATCCAGGCTGAGAATACACTTTTTAAACTTAGAGATACAAAATTAGAATTGCCAGTCACATGTTTTCTTGGAATACACATGCTACAATAATGTGGGAGTACCCGATAAGAATTCAGTAAATATTTGTTGAATGAAGGAGAGAATGATTGAATAGCAGAGATTCCTAGGTCTGTGGTATTGGCACTTAAATACTTTCATAATTTAATCCAGAAACAAATCCTTAGTTCAGTTATTTCAGAAGAAAAATTATGAATTGAGCTGTCCTGCAGAAGCTAGGAAATAGCTTTAACTGGATGTTGGTTGTGCAGTGACAGATCCAGCAGAATTGAGCCCACCACTGAAGCAGCCAGGCAACAATGCTGTTTCACAGTATGCAGGATCTGAATAAAAGTGTCCTTTGTGCTTATTTGAGACTGGGGGGCGGGACTTGTGGCAATTTACGTTATTTTTCCATAATGGAAATTGAGGCAGCCTGTAATCCTGCTATCACACATGGCAACTACTTATTTAATTTTTGGCAATTTGGTAGCAGCTGTGGACAAACAATTATTCTGCAAAAAGAGCCATGCCAGCTGCATTCTGACCCAGTTGCAAATGCTTGGGTAGACCAAACTTCCTATTCACTATCTTTCTAAACCAGGGATAGCTTCAACAACTCACCTGCTTTTTATTGATATTTGTAGCTGCTGGTAAGCGTCTACATATTTGAGAATGCACTCTCTAATGCTTTTTTATTGTTGTCACCAACCTTCACTAGGCACCTACTTCATTCAGGCACTGTGCCAGACACGGGGTTGTAAGCTGTAAGGTGTTACACAGTGTGGATAGACTGCTTTCATTTTGACAGGTGGGTCAGCATTAGATTTATTTTTAGTAGACTAAATTGCAGTGGAAAGAAAGAATCTGGTGTGGAGGCAGTTGAGAGCTGTGTTCCTTTGGTCCCCAGACTCCCCCTGAATCTGCTGTCTGGGTGTTCATTGATGTCCCCTTGCTATGCCATGTGCTTTCACAAGCTGCTGCTGCTGCCTGCGGTACCCTTTTTTTCATTATGGAGACTGACAAGCTTCTGACTGTAGACTCTGTCTTTTCCATCAGGATGCCTGCCCCATGTCCTTGCAGTTTTGTCTTCTCTGTGCTCCCTTAACCGTTAGCAAATATCACTAGAATAGGATTTGTTTTTTAAATGGCAAAAGCCTACTTACTTAACTGTATTAGTTCAGTCTTTCAGTATACACTTATATATTTTTTTAAGCTCTTATATCCCAGGGGCTTAGAGAGATCTTTCAGTAAAGAAACAGGAAATTAGGTAGGTAGGGTCGTCTATAATGAGTAAAAAAAACAGCTTACTTTTGACTGTGAATGTCTGTAGGGCAAGGGCAAAACGCTGACAATCTTTATTTCTATCTCTGTAGTGCTGGATTATCACAAGGGACAAATTGGCCTAAATAATTATATGAACCCACTCTATTAGAAATTACCTTCACACTGTTAGATAATGGCCTGTGGTAAGAAGCAAGTCAAAACTTTTTAGAATGTAGAACTGCACTGTTCAGTATAGTAGCCACAAGCCACATATGGCCATTTAATATTAATTAAAATTAAACACTTAATTCCTTATGATCTCATGTGGTCAGTAGTCTACATGAGCAGCTACAGTTTTGGACAGCACACATTAAGAATATTTCCATCATTGCAGAAAGTTCTACTGGGCAGTGCTAATCCAGCACCTATAAAAGAGTTGACATATTTTAAAGCATTTGAAGTACATTCATTTAACTCTTCTCTATGGAAAGATGTTCCAGCAAGCCAAAATTCCCTGTACTTTCTTTACATTTTTTCCTTGGGTTGTGGCACCCTCTAGTGTTCTAGCAATACATAGTCTAGTGATTTGAATTGAAGAAGATTGTAATATTTTGGAAAATTCTGTATGTATATGCATTTTTCTAGGGAGGAGCTCTGTAGCTTTCACCCATCCCCAGGAGAGTTTATGATTCAAAAACGATTAAGAACTCTGATAGAGGTATTTGTATGGTCAAAATTCCTAATGTGATCTGTAAACATTATTTCACCCAGTGTAAAAAAATATTAATAATAATGTAACTGTCCCTTCAACATCTCTTGCTGTCCCCGTTGTCTTTGTACGTGGAATAATAAGTTACCCTTATATAGCACTCACTATATACCATGTCCCCTTAAGCCCTTTTTCAAATAGTAACTCATTTTGTCCCCAGTAATTCTATGAAGTAGATTCTGTTGTTTTCCTTCATTTGACAGATGATACAACTAAGACATAGAAAAAGTCAAATGAAACTTCTCCAGGTTGCTAGTAAGGGGCAGAGCAGGAAATGGAATGCAGTATTCTGGTTCCATAGTCTGTACCACCCTGCTGGAGAAGTGAGGATGTGTTTAAGGAGGCATGAGGTAGAATGGAGAGGAGACTCTCTAGACACTTGTACATGCTGAGTCCAGTTGTATAATAAGAAAAAAGAGTGGTAACTCTAAATCGCTCTTTCCCATGCTGGAAATGATATCCATTACCCACCATTGATTTTCAGTAGGTCTGTGCAGTCCGCTAGGGAGTTCGAATGGTAGATAAAGGTCAAAGGTACCATTGCTACCACATTTTCTTTGGTTTCCAAAAACCTGATCTAGTCATCGAGTAATATGACGAATCATTTTCTGTTTGTCAATGTTATTTCTATAAAGAGACAATATAGTACTATGATGTTGATTTTGAGGTTTGCAGGAATGTTAGACTTAAAGAGTAGGTGAGATAGACTCACAGACATAAGTTTGTGTTGATGTCGCCTACTTTCCTGTCTATGCTCCCTTCTCACTTCTAAGTGTCCCATTTCTGTCTGTATGAAGCATTTTATTTTTATGTATTTATTTATTCTGAGATACAGTTTCACTTTGTCACCTAGGCTGGAGTGCAGTGGCATCCTCTCGGCTCACTGCAGCCTCTGCCTCCCGGGTTCAAACGATTCTCCTGCCTCAGCCTCCGGAGTAGCTGGGACTATAGGCGTGCGCCACCACGCCCAGTTAATTTTTGTATTTTTGGTAGAGACAGGGTTTCACCATGTTGGCCAGGTTGGTCTTGAACTTCTGACCTCACGTGATCCACCTGCCTCCCAAGGTGCTAGGATTACAGGCGTGAGCCACTGTGCCAGGCCTCTGAGACATTTTACACTCTATAACTTAGCATCTTTTTAATGATTTGTTAAATTTGAGATTCATCAGTGTCTGAAAGCAGAAACTCTAATTGTAATCTTGTAAAAATGGGCTCCATTTTTTACATCACTTCTTTATTGAGGGTATGAAAAGCCCAGATTGCTGCTTACCAGCACTGTATGAGTAATTTTTGATGCAGGTATGTGTTTTCTTCTTTTTGTATTAATCGGGGCCTAGAAAACCATGTGTAGCATTTCAGAGAATTTAATTCTGGGAATTGGGTACACAGGTGTTACAAGATGAAAGAGCACAAAAGACACTGAGGTAATCCAGATAGGAAGCACTACCACCCCTGGGTTTGGGGGAACAGAAGAGAAGAACCTGGAAGCTCAGAGAGGTCCTCCTGCAGCTGGTAATCTGATCTCCGAGTGGAATGCCATTCTGCTGGTACTCAACCACCAGGAGAGAAGGGGCACAGCTGGAGTTGGGAGGTGCAACGCTCCTCTTGCTTGATCAATGCTGATATTATAGCAATGAAAACAGCAAAGAAATCCCTTCTTCTCTTCCCTTCCAGTCTCCCTAGGCAAAACCTAACAGGATACTGGCAGGAAAGTCTGGAAAACAGGGTTGGCAAGCTCAGCCCCAGAGGAATAGTACAACTTGGACAAGAATAGAAGACAGGGCTTGGAAGTGAGAGAGAGAGAGAGAGAGAGAGAGAGAGAGAAACAGCCAGCACAGCCTTATAGGAGAATTACAGAAACTGTAACTGCCTGGGTGTAGCTTTAGTAATTAAAATGTGCAGCTGATTACCCACAATCATTTATTAAAGAGCACATTATGATAGATCTATTCATAGAGACTTTATGGACCCAAGCCCTGACTTCAGTGAGCTTACAGTATTTTGTTTTTTTCTTTTGAGACGGAGTCTCGCCCTGTCGCCCAGGCTGGAGTACAGTGGCGCGATCTCGGCTCACTGCAACCTCCACCTCCCAGGTTAAAGCGATTCTTCTGCCTCAGCCTCCCAAGTAGCTGGGATTACAGTCATGTGCCACCATGCCCAGCTAATTTTTTGTATCTTTAGTAGAGATGGGGTTTCACCATGTTGGCCCAGCTGACTCCAGACCTCATGATCTGCCCACCTCGGCCTCTCGGGATTACAGGCGCGAGCCACCATGCCCGGCGCTTACAGTATTTTCATAAAATCATCTACTCATCCCTAAGTCATTATGAAGTTGTGTGGTAAAGCTTTTTTTTCTTTTTTTTCCTTTTTTTTTTTTTTTTGAGATGGAGTCTTGCTGTGTTGCCTAGGCTGGAGTGGCTCACTGCAACCTCCACCTCCCAGGTTCAAGCAATTCTCCTGCCTCAGCCTCCCGAGTAGCTGGAATTAAAGGCAAGCGGCACCACGCCTGGCTAATTGTATTTTTAGTAGAGATAGGCTTAACCAGGCTGGTCTCGAACTTCAGACCTCGTGATCCCCCAGCCTTGGCCTCCCAAAGTGCTGGGATTACAGACATGAGCCACCACGCCCGCCCTAAAGCTTGTTTTTCTTAAACGTTATATAAAAGCATTAACTGGATTATTGTGTTATTAAGTTAACTGGATTATTAAAGTTAACTGGATTATTGTGTTAATATTAAGGAATATTTACAAAGTTAACCTATTGGTATGAAAAATATTTGATTAGTCATACAATTTTGTTAGTTTTAGATGCCCCAAATTAGAAGTTAGTCTTACCCAAGGCAAGGCTACTTCTAAACTTGAACTGTGCTGTTCTCAGTTCTTAACGTAAGAAAGGAGCTTTATCTAGTGACAGTTTGCTCTAGCATGTCATTTAATTTTAATTTTCTTTTTTTTTTTTTCTTTTTTTTTGAGACGGAGTCTGGCTGTGTTGCCCAGGCTGGAGTGCAGTGGCCGGATCTCAGCTCACTGCAAGCTCCGCCTCCCTGGTTCACGCCATTCTCCTGCCTCAGCCTCCCGAGTAGCTGGGACTACAGGCGCCCGCCACCGCGGCCGGCTAGTTTTTTGTATTTTTTAGCAGAGACGGGGTTTCACCATGTTAGCCAGGATGGTCTTGATCTCCTGACCCCGTGATCCGCCCGTCTCGGCCTCCCAAAGTGCTGGGATTACAGGCTTGAGCCACCCCGCCCGGCCATAATTTTAATTTTCAAAAGGATGAATTTGGAAGACTACTATATCATAGCTATTTGTTTTTAAAGCTCATTTTGTTAAAAGTTGAAGTAATACATTCATATAATAAAAGATCAAATAGAAGGACTTACAATAAAAATCAATAGTCTTGCCATTCTTTCCCTATCCCGAGTCCCACTTTTCAGAGACAATTAACTGTTTTTTGTTTATAGTTTGTTTTGTTTATGGTATCATCAAATAGTAATGCCTCCATAACTCTAAATAATATGTCTATACCACTATTTCTTGATTTATCAAATGGGCATTATTGACTTTCTTTCTTTTTTTTTTTTTTTTTGAGAGGGAGTCTCGCTCTGTAGTCCAGGCTGGAGTGCAGTGACTTAATCTCGACTCACTGCAAGCTCCGCCTCCCGGGTTCACGCCTTTCCCCTGCCTCAGCCACCCGAGTAGCTGGGACTACAGGCGCCCACCACCACGCCCGGCTAATTTTTTTGTATTTTTAGTAGAGACGGGGTTTCACGGTGTTAGCCAGGATGGTCTCTACCTCCTGACCTTGTGATCCGCTCTGCCTGCCTCGGCCTCCCAAAGTGCTAGGATAACAGGCGTGAGCCACCGCGCCGCCTTGACTTTCTTTTATGGAATATAAGGTACTTATTTTTTTGGTACTTTTTCTTTCGCTTCTGCTGTTGATAGTTACATTGTAATACCATTTCCATCTCCTCCTGAGAGTGTCTCCTGACTTCATCACCATGTAAGGAATAGGATATTAATATTCTAGTCATTCTTTGACCTCTCTGCCCCTCTCCTGCCTCCAAATTTCTGTCAGCCTTATCTTTGCTTTTTCATTGTCATGATTCATAACTTTTACCTTCTGTTTTGTATTGTATTTCATTTTCTGTATTTTGGTCTGTAGTTGGAGTCTGGAGATGGGACTACATATACAACTATAGCTTCATTTTTTTTTTTTTTTTCAACTGTGGAGCCAGCCCAGTGATGTGGGAGGATATTTTTTTTCTCTCCATGTCTGATATCATCACTCATACACTCTTTGAAAGAGAATTATCCTGGGTCAAATGGATTCTTCTTTTCTTATGTTCAATTTTTACTCAGAATTAAGGCACATTTTACTTTGCTTCTATTTTCACTCTGACTTGAGCTGTGGTTGTCTTTAATTTTTACTGCTGTGGTGAGATTTCCATCCATTACCTTAGTGTCCACTGGAGAAGCAAACCCTATAGTTGACTTTAGGCTTCTTTAGGCTTCTTGAAAAAGGGTAAAATTTCTATCCTAGTTATGCAGTTTATATTCTGGATATGTCCAAGAATGTAAGTTGAGCCTGCCTAGGTTTTTTTTTTCCCCTGCATTTGGACTGTAGATGGAGGCTAGGTATCAGATTTTCACTTAGGCAGTTCTTGTGGTTTTTCTTTTGATATGATAATGCTATTGATTAGACTAATGCTTTCTTTTACATTTAGTTACACTTTGATTAGATTTCCTGGCCTGCTCTTTCTGCTTTGATTTTTAAAATACTCTACACTTAATCTCATCTATTATGTGTGGATTAGACTAAATTTAACTCCCTTGGACATTTCCTTCAATTCCAGTAGCTCCTTAGGTATTATTGACTACAAGTACCAGGGTGCTCTGGACCAAGACAATCTTTTTCTGTTTTCTTCCACTAACCCACCCATACTGGCCTAGAGGGACAAAAGTAGGAACTCTTCTGTACCAGATTACCGCTACCCCAACCTCTTGTAGTTTATATAATAAAGAAGGACTTCTTAATTTAATTTTTTTTTAAGAGAGAGAGTCTCACTCTGTCACTCACACAGGAGTGCAGTGGTGCGATCTTGGCTCACTGAAGCCTTGTCCTTCCAGGCTCAAGCAATCTTCTTGCCTTAGCCTCCTGAGTAGCTGGGCTATAGGCACGTGCCATCATGCCCAGCTAATTTTTCATTTTTTGTAGAGACGGGGTCTCCCTACGTTGCTCAGGCTTGTCTCAAACTCCTGGATGTAAGTGATCCTCCCACCTCGGCCTCCCAAAGTGCTGGGATTACGAGTGTGAGCCACTGTGTCTGGCCAAGAAGGATCTTTAGATGAAGGATATATTGCACCCCAGGTAATGATGCAGGGTAAGAAAGGTTTTAGTAAAATTGTTACCATGTTAAGTTATTGTTTGGGGGAATTTTTTTTCTTTTTTCTTTTTTTTTTTTTTAATGAAGTATTAAACTAATCTGCTGAACACCACTGGCTCTGGGTGATATATATGCTGTTTTATTTGAATGTGGTGTTGAGTCACAGGTCATTATGTGTTGCCAGCGCTTTCATCTTACTTTTTATATCAGTTCAGAGGAATCACTCTCAGGTCCATCTGCTGCCTCTTCATTTTGTGCACTGTTGTGAAATTATGCTAGGGGCCTTGGTTTCCTATAGTTTCCTTATTTTATGTCTAGGAGAACAGTATTTCAGTTGCTGGAATTAACATAGGGCTTTTTTAGATGCCTGATTCAGTCTCTTACACACAGTTAAGAAAACTTTCCTCAAAGATGACTGTCTAATTTAGAAATGAAGAAATTGAGGCCCAGTGTTTGTGAGACTAGTCAGGGAATGAGTCAAGAAGGATAGGATCAGGAAGACACAGAGATTCTGGCACCATCATCATAATTAATGTCAGGCACTTATTGCTGGGCACTGTGTTCCTGACTTTATCTGGATTATCTCATTTAATCCTCATATCATCCTTTTGAGAATAGGTAGTCATTTTTTTTTCATTAAAAAAAAAAAAAAAAAGAATTGTAGCTTAGAGGTTAAGTAACTTGTCCAGGGGTTCTGGATGTCTTGGTGATAGACTGTGCTGTTTTATAAAATGGAGAATATTTAATATGTTTTTACCTATTGACAGTTCGCATCACTTTAGCTATCCAGGGAATCTAACTCCTCATGGAGGAATGCTAAAATGCTTCACTAAATTGATTTGGGAGAGTGGGGTCTGATGATGTCCAGCAATATGTCATATGACATATCAGTCATATCTGGCATTAACCAGCCTGCTTCCTTTCTGATTTTATGGAAACATTGTATCATTCATAAGTATCCCATTCTAGTTCGAAGAAGTCAGAAATACCTTTGCCTTTGCTTTTCACAGAGTGTACTGAATAAAAATGGTTAGAGAGGCTGGGCGTGGTGGCTCATGCCTGTAATCCTAGCACTTTGGGAGACTGAGGTAGGTGGATCACCTGAGGTCAGGAGTTCGAGACCAGCCTGGCCAATATGGTAAAACCCTGTCTCTGCTAAAAATACAAAAATCAGCTGGGCTTGGTGGTGCACCTGTAATCTTAGTTACTTGGGAGGCTGAGGCATGAGAATGAGGTTGCAGTGAGCCAAGATCACACCACTGCCCTCCAGCCTGGGCAACAGAGTGAGACTCTGTCTCAAAAAAAAAAAAAAAAAATTGGTTAGAGAGGCCAAAGAATGGGATAGGGAGAGAGGTGGAAAGAGATGAGGCTCTAGGCAGAAATGGCAAGCCTGCGAAGCAGACAGCCCTATTGATTCATGCTGTGAACTGCATTCTGGAGCAAAGAATTGAAATCCATTATGCCAAGTGCATAGCCTGCAAATCCCTTTGAAAAGCAGTTAGGTGCCATCTAATCCCAAATCATTTAAAAATAATTTTGAACTACCCAGAATTCTAAAATGCCCTAAGCAGTTTGTCTCGAAGAACAGTGAAATGGATGGAAAAATAGCATTTTTAATGGTATCTTTCTCTCATATATATTTAATTGTGTGACTTAGTGTGTGAAATTGTTTTAGATTAGTACAAATCCGGGGGCTAGGATATATTCCCTTGGATATTCTGAAACTCACATAAAACAGGATATGGAAGGGTAGCTTATTAGGTAGCTTAAACATTCTTTTCTAATTTTGCCATAATATCAGACTTTGGAAAAAGTTGCAAGAATAGTACAAAGAATTCTTATGTACCCTTTACCCAGATTTTCCAAATGTTCATATTTTACCATGTTTTCAAAGACCTCAGAAAACTGAAAATTTGGTTATTTACATAGAAACAAATCACCTAAAGAATAAAGACATAGCAGGATTAGTTTAAGAGAGCAGTTACTCAGATGAACAAAGGATTTTAGAATCAAAAGATCTCAAGATGGAAAAAGGCTTCTATAATAGAGTAGGACAAAATAAGAAAAGAAATAATTATGTTCTTTTTACATGTAGCCATAGAGGTCATATTTCTATATCTATATGGTTGACATTTTTTGGTAAACTCCAGATGTGTAGTGCTATATACTGTTACATGATAGTCAAATTTTTAATGTGTGTATATGTTTGTGTGGGTTTGTATTAATACAAGTAGAGTACATTTGTATTAGTGTTACTGTACAACTAAAGCACTCAGCTTTTTAATATACATCAAAATTTGAAATATGTATGCCTTTTGGCCCAGCAATTTACTTTCAAGAGTTTATTATTCTTAAAATAATTTATTTTTAAAAATAATCATCAAATAGTATACAAAATTTTTAATAAAGATAATAAAGGCTGGTTATATTATTCTACTGTAAGATTAGTCACTTCTTTTTTTTTAATTTATTTTTATTTGTTTGTTTATTTTTTGCTCTGTCACCCAGGCTAGAATGCAGTGGTGCATCTCAGCTCACTGTAAGCTCCACCTCCCGGGTTCACACCAATCTCCTGCCTCAGCCTCCTGAGTAGCTGGGACTACAGGCGCCCGCCACCATGCCCAGCTAATTTTTTTTATTTTTTTATTTTTTTATTTTTTATTTTTATTATTATTTTTTTTTGAGACAGAGTCTCACTCTGTCGCCCAGGCTGGAGTACAGTGGCCGGATCTCAGCTCACTGCAAGCTCCGCCTCCCGGGTTCACGCCATTCTCCTGCCTCAGCTTCCCAAGTAGCTGGGACTACAGGCGCCCGCCACCTCGCCCGGCTAGTTTTTTGTATTTTTTTTTTTTAGTAGAGACGGGGTTTCACCGTGTTAGCCAGGATGGTCTTGATCTCCTGACCTCGTGATCTGCCTGCCTTGGCCTCCCAAAGTGCTGGGATTACAGGCGTGAGCCACTGCACCTGGCTAGATTAGTCACTTCTTTGCACAGAAATTACACTGGTATATAGGGTGATTTTTAAAAGTTAGTTGTAAAATATACATAACAATAAATTTACCATCATAATCATTTTTAGGCATAAGGTTCAGTAGTGTTAAGTACATTCACACTGTTGTGCAGCCAATCTCCGGAAGTCTTTATCTTGCAAAACTGAAACTCTGTTCTCCCAGCCCCTGACAACTACTAGTCTACTTTCTGTCTCTATGAATTTGACTACTCTAGGTGCCTCATATAAGTAGAATCATACAGTATTTGTTCTTTTTTGTGGCTGGCTCATTTCACTGAGCAGAATATCCTCAAGGTTGATCCATGTTGTAGCATGAGTCAGAATTTCCTTTTTTAAAAAACTGGTTTTAAATAAGACTATTTTTTGGAGCAGTTTTAAGTTTACAGCAAAATTGAGTGGAAGATACAGATAATTCCACTATACTTCTCTCCCTTACACTTGTACAGCTCCCCCACTATCAACATCCTGCACCAGAGTGGTACATTTGGTTCCAATTGTTGAGCCCACATTGACACATTGTTGTTACCCAAAGTCCATAGTTTACATTAGGGTTCCTTCATGGTATTTTACGTTCTATGTATTTGAACAAATATATAACTCATATCCACCATTATTGTATCATATAGAGTAGTTTCACTGCCCTGAAAATCCTCTGTGCTCTGCCTGTTCATCCCTCCCTTCCCCCTAATCCTTGGTAACCTCTAATCTTTTTACCATCCCCATAGTTTTGCTTTTCCAGAAGGCTATGTGATTGGAATCATAAGTGTGTAGCCTTTTCATATTGGCTTTTTTCACTTAGCAATATGCATTTAAGCTTCTTCTACATTTTCTCATAGCTTGAAAGCTCATTTCTTTTTAGTGCTGAATGATATTCTGTTGTCTGGATGTACCACAGTTTATCCATTCACCTACAGGAGGACATTTTGGTGTTTCCAAGGTTGGGCAATTATGAATAAAATTATAAACATCCATGTGCAGGTTTTTATGTGGATGTAAGTTTTCAACTCCTTTGGGTAAATACAAAGGAGTATAATTGCTGGATTGTATGGTAAGAGTATGTTTACTTTTATAACAGACTACCACACTGTCTTCCAAAGTGGCTGTACTATGTTGCATTCCCACCAGCAATGAATGAGAGTTCCTGTTGCTCCACATCCTCAATAGCGTTTGGTATTGTCAATCTTTCGAGTTTTCGATATTTAAATAGATGCGTAGTGATATCTTATTGTTTTAATTTGTAATTCTCCCATGACATATGATGTTGAGCATCTTTTCATATGCTTATTTACCATTTATATTTCTTCTTTGGTGAGATCTCTTCAGGTGTTTTGCCCTTTTTAAAATCGGGTTCATTTTCTTATTGTTGAGTTTTAAGAATTCCTTATTTTGGATAACAATCCTTCTGATTCATCTTTTACAAACATTTCCTCGCTGTCTATGTCCTGTCTTCTGATTCTTTTGGCAGTGTCTTTCACAGGGCAGAAGTTTCTTGTTTTAATGGAGTCCAGCTTATCGATTTTTTGCTTTTATGGATTGTGCCTTTGGCATTGTATCTTAAAAGTCATTGCCATACCCAAGGTCAACTAGATTTTCTCCTATGTTATCTTATAGGACTTTTATGGTTTTGCATTTTACATTTAGGTTTATGATCCATTTTGTGTTAGTTCTTGTGAAGGGTGTAAGGTCTGTGTCTAGATTTCTTTTTTTTTTTTTTTTTTTTTTTTTTGGTGTGTGATTGTTCACTTGTTCCAGTACCATTCATTGAAAAGACTAATTTTGCCAAACTAATGTATTGCCTTTGCTCCTTTCTCAGAGATCAACTGGCTGTATTTATGTGGGTCTATTTCTGGACTCTCCCTTCTGTTACATTGGTCTATTTCTCTGTTGTTTCACCAATACCAGACTGTCTTGATTACTGTAGGTTTATGGTAAGTCTTAAAGTTGTGTGGTATCAGTCTTCTGATTTTGTTCTTTCAATATTTTTTTTGGCTGTTCTGGGTCTCTTGCCTCTCCATGTAAACTTTAGTGTCAGTTTGTTGATATCCACAAAATAACTTGCTGGGATTTTGATTGGGACAATGTTGAATCTAGAGATCAGGTTGGAAGAACCGACATCTTGACAGTATTGTGTCTTTCTATCCATGAACATGGAATATCTCTATTTAGTTTTTATTTGATTACTTTCATCAGAGTTTTGTATTTGTTTTCATATACATCTTGTACCTATTTTGTTAGATTTATACCTTACTCAGTATTTCACTTTTTGGTGGTACAAATGTAAATGGTATTGTGTTTTTAATTTAATTTCAGATTCTACTTATTCATTTCTAGTATATAGGAAAACAATTAACCTTGTCCCTGCAACCTTGCTGTAATCGCTTACTAGTTCCAGGAGTTTTTTTTATTGATTATTTTGGATTTTCTACATCAACAATCATGTCATCTATGAAGAAAGACAGTTCTATTTCTTCCTTCCCAATCAGGGTACCCTTTATTTCTTTTTTAAAAATCTTATTGCAGGCCGGGCGCGGTGGCTCAAGCCTGTAATCCCAGCACTTTGGGAGGCCGAGACGGGCGGATCACGAGGTCAGGAGATCGAGACCATCCTGGTTAACACGGTGAAACCCCGTCTCTACTAAAAAATACAAAAAACTAGCCGGCCGAGGTGGCGGACGCCTGTAGTCCCAGCTACTCGGGAGGTGGAGGCAGGAGAATGGCGTGAACCCGGGAGGCGGAGCTTGCAGTGAGCTGAGATCCGGCCACTGCACCCCAGCCTGGGTGACAGCGCGAGACTCCGTCTCAAAAAAAAAAAAAAAAAAAAAAATCTTATTGCATTGGTTAGGACTTCCAGTACAATGTTAAAAAGAAGTGGTGAGAGGCGATTTCCTTGTCTTCTTCCTGACGTTTTTTTTTGAGACAGAGTCCCGCCGTTGCTGTGTCACCCAGGCTGGAGTGTAGTGGCATAATCTCAGCTCACTGCAACCTCTACCTCCTAGGTTCAAGCAATTCTCCTGCCTCAGCCTCCTAAGTAGCTTGGATTACAGATGTGTACCACCACGCCTGGCTAATTTTTATATTTTTAGTACAGACAGGGTTTTTCCATGTTGGCCAGGCTGGTCCTGAACTCCTTACTTCAGGTGACCCACCTCCCTTGGCCTCCCAAAGTGCTGGGATTACAGGTGTGAGCCACCTCACCCAGCCTTCTTCATAATCTTAATGGGAAAGCTTCTAGTTTTTCACAATTAAGTATGATGTTAATAGTAGGTTTTTTGTAGCTGTTCTTTATCAGGTTGAGGAAACTCCCCTCTTTCTAATTAGCATTTTCTTCCTTTTTAAGACTGAGTAATAGGTGGTACATGTATACCACTTTTTTTTTTACCCATGCATTCATCAATGGTCACTTGGGTTGCTTCCATGTTTTGGCTGTTGTGAATAAAGCTGCTATGAACATGGGTGTACAGATGTCTATTCAAGATCCTACTTTCAGTTTCTTCTGGGTATATATATCCAGAAGTGGAATAGCTGGATCATGTGGTAGTTCTATTTTTGATTTTTTTTGAGGAACTAATATGTAAAATTTTATATACAAGGACAAATTTTATACTGCATTGATGTTTATTTTATAACAGCAAAAACTTGGAAGCATATTTGATCAGCAGGTGACTGGTTATATAAATTATGACACATGGATATAATAAAGTATTATGCAGCGCTTTGAAAAAGATATGGTAGATCTGTATGTTTTGACATGCAACAATGTCCAGATATATTGTAATATGAAAAAGACAATATGTATAATATGAACCTGTTTTTATTTTAAATCTATGTATGTATGCTCCGAATTTATTTTTCAAAAATAATGAACTTCTGGGGTGGGGAGAAGTAGAGATTATAAATGTGATAGAAGAGCCAACTTTTAACTTTACTGCTTTATTAATTACTGTATCATTTTGGGGTTTAAAGGAAGCACAGTTTTTTGTGTTTTTGAGGGGGAGGGGGTTTGTTTGTTTGTTTGTTTTTGAGACCGAGTCTTGCTCTGTCACCCAGTCTGGAGTACAGTGGCACAACCTTGGCTCACTGCAACCTCTACTTCCCAGGTTCAAGTACTTCTCCTGCCTCAGCCTCCCAAGTAGCTGGGATTACAGGCGCCCGCCACCACGTCCGGCTAATTTTTTTGTATTTTTAATAGAGACAGGGTTTTGCCATGTTGGCCAGGCTGGTCTCGAACTCCTGACCTCAGGTGATCCACCTGCCTGGGCCTCTCAAAGTGCTGGGACTACAGGCACGTGCTGCCATGCCCTCAAGAAGCAGTTTTATAAGCAGAAAGACCAATTTGAATTTTTGGGAAAAAAGTTGACTCTCATTTGTCTTTGACATACAGAGAAAATGTTAAGTATTTCACTTATTTACTAAGTGTTTTTATGTCCACAAGGTCAAATGCTAGTCACTGAGGTATCTTGAGTATCTTTTTATTGTTATATTTGAATGTCTTTTTATTATTAAGGGTATCTGTTGTTTTGTGATCTGAGGTATAAAATTAGTACAGCGAATTTCCATCAAAATGGTTTCACATAAGGAACACCACTCTGTCATTTTTATGTCACATTTGAGTGGTGCTTCCCATTTCCTATGACTTGGTATGGCATGGTAAGTAGCGAAATTGGAAGTTTGTCAAGGTTCCTCTGATCTTGAAGAAAATATCTCTTAGTTTAAGCATTGTGTTATATTACACACTGAATCCTGTTCTTTTTCTTTTTTGTTTGACAGTAGAACTTCATGGAGGAGCACGGAGTGACCCAAACTGAACATATGGCTACCATAGAAGCACATGCAGTGGCCCAGCAAGTGCAGCAGGTCCATGTGGCTACTTACACTGAGCACAGTATGCTAAGTGCTGATGAAGACTCGCCTTCTTCTCCTGAGGACACCTCTTACGATGACTCAGATATACTCAACTCCACAGCAGCTGATGAGGTGACAGCTCATCTGGCTGCTGCAGGTAATGTTGTTTGGATTAGAAGCTCTTCTTTAATTTTTATTAATTAATTAATTTATTTATTTATTTATTTTGGAGACAGTGTCTTGCTCTGTTGCCCAGGCTGGAGTGCAGCGGCACAATCACAATTCACTGCAGCCTTGATCTTCCGGGTTCAAGTGACCCTCCCATCGCAGTCAGCCTCCAGAGTCGCTGGGACTGCTGATGCGTACCACCACATCTGGCTCATTTTTGTATATTTTGTAGACACAGAAATCTCACTGTGTTATGCAGACTGGCCTCAAACTCCTGGGCTCAAGCGATCCTTCTGCCTCGGCCTCCTAAATTACTCGGATTACAGGTGTGAGTTACCATGCCTGGCCTTTATCACAACTTTTTTAAGCCTTGCAGTTATAACTTGAGCCTGTGTTGTACTGAGGCTTGAGGTCCAGAATCACTTACTATCAGTGTTATGACTTTGGTTTTATTTTTTCATCTATTCTGCCTGTGTTTTGGCTTTAAACTGAAGCATTGATTCCAATTACATTAAACAGAATCACTGACACATATTTAGATTTAAATTTACCTTCTTTTCTATATGCTTTCTCTTTGCCCTACCTGTTCTGTTTACTTTTCTCTTGGCGTTTTCTTTTGTAGTGATTGAAAATTTTCTATTTTTTCATTTCTTTTCTTGTTAGTTTGAAAGTTATAAGCTTTTACTATTATCAATACCTGTAGAAATTATAGCATACATCCTTTATTTATCAATGTCTTATGTTGACTAGGCTCAGTGGCTCACACCTGTAATCCCAGCACTTTGGGAGGCCAAGGTGGGAGGATCACTTTAGCCCAGGAGTTTGAGACCAGCCTGGGCAATGTAGTGCGATCCCATCTCTACCAAAAAAAAAAATTAGCTGGGTGTGGTGATGTGCTCCCTAGTCCCAACTACTTAGGAGGCTGTGGTGGGATGACTGATCGCTTGAGCCCAGGTGTTAGAGGGTGCAGTGAGCTATGATTACACCACTGCACTACAGCCTGAGTAACAGAGTGAGAGCCTTGTGTCCAGTTGAAAAAAAAGGAAAAGCAAAAAGTTGTATGTACTTGAAACTTTTAACCTCTCTACAGGGATAATACAAATTTCTTAGAACACTTGCACTTCATGCGCCCATCCTATATGCTATTATTGTCGTTTGGTGTACAGTTGGCTCTCTTTACTGTGGATTCCACATCTGTATATTCAACCAATTTTGAATCAAAAGTATTAGGAAAAAAAATTAAAAGTAACAATATAACAATTAAAAATAATACAAATAAAAGGCCAATATAATATAACAACTATTTATATAGTATTTACATTGTATTAGGTATTATAATATTAGCATTAGTAACCTAGAGATGATACAGAAGGACGTGCATAGGTTATGTGCAAATGCTACATCATTTTATTTCAGGGACTTGAGCATCTGCACATCAAGGTGCTGGAACCAATTTCACGAGAGTTTGAAGGGGCAACTGTATTTTAAACACCACAAGACAATTTTTTTTTTTTTTTTTGAGATGGAGTCTCACTCTGTCACCCAGGCTGGAGGGCAATGGCACAGTCTTGGCTCACTGCAACCTCTGCCTCCTGGGTTGGAGCAACTCTCCTGTCTCAGCCTCCCGAGTAGCTGGGATTACAGGTGTGTGCCACCATGCCCAGCTAATTTTTGTGTTTTTAGTAGAGATGGGGTTTCACCCTGTTGGCCAGGCGGGTCTTGAACTCCTGACCTCAGGTGATCCACCCACCTTGGCCTCCCAGAGTGCTGGGATTATAGGCGTGAGCCACCGCATCTAGCCAACAATATTTTTATTTAATAAATAATATTCATTTTTTTTCCTGCATCTCCAACTGGTCTCCTGAGATGGTTTTTCTTCCGCCTAAAAACACCATTTAGTATTTGCATTAGCATGGATCTGCTAGTAGCAAGTTCTATTTTTGCTTGTCTATGAATGTTTTTACTTAAACTTCAACCTTGAAGGATGTTTTCACTGAGTATGGAATTCTAGCTTGGTGGTTATTCTTTCCTCATGTTGAAAGGTACTGTTCTGCTGTCTTCTGGATTCCATTGTTGCTATTGAGAATTCAGCTATTTCATTCTAACTGCTAGTCTTTCAAAGATTATCTCCCACATAGCCTGCCCCCTCTCCCCACCCAACTGATTTTTCTCTTTAGTTTTTGTGATGTATTTGGCTCTGATTTCTATTTATTTATTCTGTTTAGGATTTTTTTGTACATCTTGACTATGTGGACCAATGTCATCAATTCTGGGACATTTTAGCCACTAGATTTTGCTTCTGCTGCATTCCATCTCTTTTCATTCCATGGCTCCAGTTACTTATGTTAGTCTTCCTCACTTGTATGTCTGTTACTATCTGTTCTGTATGTATCATCTTTCTGTGTAGTTTCTTCTGTCTTTCAACTTGTGATTTTCTTCTTTAGCTATTGTATTAGTCCGTTTTCACGCTGCTGATAAGAGATACCCATGACTGGGAAGAAAGAGGTTTTAATGGACTTACAGTTCCACCTGGCTGGGGAGGCCTCACAATCATGGTGGAAGGCAAGGAAGAGCAAGTCACGTCTTGCATGAATGGCAGCAGGCAAAAAGAGAGAGAGCTTGTGCAGGGGAACTCCTCCTTTTAAAACCATCAGATCTTGTGAGACTTATTCACTATCACAAGAACAGCATGAGAAAGATCTGCCCCCATGATTCAATTACCTCCCACCGGGTCCTTCCCACAACATGTGGGAATTATGGGAGTATAATTCAAGATGAGATTTGAGTGGGGACATAGAGCCAAACCATATCATTCCGCCCCGGCCCCTCCTAAATTTCATGTCCTCACATTTCAAAACCAATCATGCCTTCCCAACAGTCCCCCAGAGTCTTAACTCATTTCAGCATTAACTTAAAAGTCCACAGTCTGAAGTCTCATCTGAGACAAGGCAAGTCCCTTCTGCCTATGAGCCTGTAAAATCAAAAGCAAGTTAGTTACTTCCTAGATGGCAGTGGGGGTACAGGGATTAGACAAATACAGCCATTTCAAATGGGAGAAATTGGCCAAACAAAAGGGCTACAGGACCCATGCAAGTCCAGAATCCAGCAGGGCAGTCAAATCTTAAAGCTCCAAAATGATCTCCTTTGATTCCATGTCTCACATCCAGGTCATGCTGATGCAAGAGGTGGGGTCCCATGGTCTTGGACAGCTCTGACCCCTGTAGCTTTGCAGGATACAGCCTCCCTCTTAACTACTTTAATGGGCTAGTGTTGAGTGTGTGTGGCTTTTCCAGGCAAACAATGCAAGCTGTCGGTGGATCTACTGTTCTGGGGGCTGGAGGACAGTGGCCCTCTTCTCACAGCTCCACTAGGCAGCGCTCCAGAAGGGACTCTGTGTGGGGTCTCCAACCCAACCCCACATTTCCCTTTCACACTGCCCAAGCAGAGGTTCTCCATGAGGGCCCCACCCCTGCAGCAAACTTCTGCCCTGCATATCCAGGCATTTTCATACATCTCTGAAATCCAGGCATAGGTTCCTAAACTCCAGTCCTTGACTTCTGTACACTTGCAGGCTCAACACCTTTGTGGAAGCTGCCAAGACTTGGGGCTTGCAGCCCCTGAAGCCATGGCCCGAGCTCTGTGTCAGCCCCTTTCAGCCACAGCTGAGCAGCTAGGATGCAAAGCACCAAGCCCCTAGGCTGCACACAGCACAGGGACCCTGGGCCCAGCCCTTGAAACCTCCTAGGTATCCAGGCCTGTGATGGGAGGGGCTGCCATGAAGACCTCTGACATGCTCTGGAAACATTTTTTCCATTGTCTTGGGGATTAACATTCATCTCCTTGTTACTTATGCAAATTTCTGCATCCAGCTTGAATTTCGCCTCAGAAAATGGGATTTTCTTTTCTATGGCATTGTCAGGCTGCAAATTTTCTGAGCTTTCATGTTTTCCTTCCCTTATAAAACTGAATGCCTTTAACAGCACCCAAGTCACCTCTTGAATGCTTTGCTGCTTAGAAATTTCTTCTGCCAGATACCCTAAATCGTCTTTTTTTTTTTTTTTTTTTGAGACGGAGTCTTGCTCTGTCGCCCAGGCTGGAGTGCAGTGGCTGGATCTCAGCTCACTGCAAGCTCCGCCTCCCGGGTTCACGCCATTCTCCTGCCTCAGTCTCCTGAGTAGCTGGGACTACAGGCACCCGCCGCCTCGCCCGGCTAGTTTTTTGTATTTTTTAGTAGAGACGGGGTTTCACCGTGTTAGCCAGGATGGTCTCGATCTCCTGACCTCGTGATCCACCAGTCTCGGCCTCCCAAAGTGCTGAGATTACAGGCTTGAGCCACCGCGCCCGGCCTAAATCGTCTTTCTCAAGTTCAAAGTTCCACAGATCTCTAGGGCAGGGGCAAAATGCCACCAGTCTCTTTGCTGAAAATAACAAGAGTCACCTTTGTTCCAGTTCCCAACAAATTTCTCATTTCCACCTGAGACCACATCAACCTGGACTTTATTGTCCATATCACTATCAGCATTTTGGGCAAAGCCATTCAGCAAGTCTCTAGGAAGTTCCAAACTTTCCCACATTTTCCTGTCTTATACTGAGCCCTCCAAACTGTTTGAACCCCTGCCTGTCCCAAAGTCGCTTCCACATTTTTAGGTATCTTTTCAGCAGCACCCCATTCCTAGCACCAATTTACTGTATTAGTCCATTTTCACACTGCTGATAAAGACATACTCAAGACTGGGACGAAAAAGAGGTTTCAGTGGACTCACAGATCTATGTGGCTGGGGAGGCCTCACAATCATGGCAGAAGGCAAGGAGGAGCAAGTCATGTCTTACACGGATAACAGCAGGCAAAGAGTGAGAGAGCTTGTGCAGGGGAATTCCTCTTTTTTAAACCCCCAGATCTCATGAGACTTACTCACTATCACAAGAACAGCACTGGAAAGACCTGCCCTCCTGATTCAGTTACCTCCCACCAGCTTCCTCCCACAACATGCGGGAATGATGAGAGTACAATTCAAGATGAGATTTGGGTGGGGACACAGCCAAACCATATCAGCAGTGTTTAACGTGCCTTTTTTATGTTCTCTTTTCTTTGTTTTTTCTTTATTTATTAAGGTGCTTTTAAATCTGTTCATTGCCTTATTAATTTTGGTAATTGTTAGTAGTTTAACCAAAACTAACCATTTTTTTCCCTCCAGTTTTAGAATTTCTTGTGTGTGTGTGTGTGTGTGTGTGTGTGTGTGTGTGTGTGTGTTTCCTCCCAGATTTTCACTGAACAGTTTCCAATAGTGGAAAAACATTTCTTTTAAGCAAATAATTTTATAATTTACCTGGTAATTCTCTCAAGTCCCAATGAGTCTGTTTCTGTTACATGTTGTTAATGTCATTTCTTGTTCACATTGGCTGTTTTCTTGGTGTACTGTTATAGTTCAATGAATGCTGGATGCTGTGTTTGGAAAATTATTTCTAGAAATAATTTGGGGTCTAGTATAATGTTATCTTCCTCTAGAGAGGATTTTTGTTTGCTTCTGCCAGATGCCTGAGGGCACTAGCAATCCTGGATCATCTTAATCCAATTTAAGGTTTTGAGATTTTCTGGGCTACTAAATTACTTAAAGCTGGGCTACATTTTATATCATTCACTCTCCTATTTACATTGAACTTTTAGCACCATGGTGAAAAGACTTCATATAAACCATGCCTGAATGGGTATGATATTAGATATTGATCTTAGAAGGTATTTAGAAAAGCTGGACAAGAAATTAATGATGAAGAATGGCCAAAATACTACATGTTTTGAATATATGCTGTATTTAAGAAGAGGAAGACAGATGCAATGACGAACACCCTTACTACTGTCAGTTACTGTCCACTGTGTGTTTCTGGAGTGGTGAATTTAAAAATAAGTCTTAGTGGCAAAACACATGAAATGTTTGTAAAATATATTTTGTGAAATGCTCATGTGTTCCAGCAGAGGGCATCTTAACATCATGAATCCAGGTCCACTGCTTTTCTATGAAGGAAGATGCTTTTGAGACATGGCTTTGCTGTATTACTGTACCGCTTTGTCATAGTGTTAAGACCAGGAAAAAGACTTTAATTTGACTTTTTGTGTGGCACATGCGGAAAGTGAGATACAGCTGGTAGGAATGACTTACCATTTGATCATTTAATATTCAATTATTGAGGAATTATAATGTATAGTGCATATATGTAACCTATGTAGATACTATGAACAAGGCGGGCAAGAGTTTGCTTCTAAGGAGTGCAAAAGGCTTATTGGGGGGAGAAAAAGAGTTTGTTTCTGAAGGAGCTTTCATCCAGTGGTGGGGGAGGGCTACCAATAATAAAGTAAAATAATTTGAGAAAGCATTGGATCTTCTGAGTAAAATAATGAGAGAAGGTAATGGAGAGAGAAGGACAGCAGATTGCTGCTAGTTTGGGTGGTCTGGGAAGGCTTCTCTGAGGAGGCAGGTTGTGACTGACAGGCAGTTAGGTGTCAGCAAAGGGGATTGCATTTCAGACTGAGAAACATTGAAAGCAAGGACTTGCAGATGGGAAATGGGAAGGAAGCCAGTGTGGTTGGAGCCTTGTGAGGCAGGCATTAGTCAGACCACCCAGGGCCTAGGGGCTGTGTGTGGTAAGGAATTTTGAGAGGCAGCAGAGCACAGTGCTTACCTGCCCAGGCTCTGGAATCAGGCTTCCTGGGTTGGAATCCCAACTCTACTTAACCAGCTTGGGAATTTTTCTGAGGAGCTGGTCTGTAGCATTCATCATATCTGAAAGGTGACCCAGAAAAGGTAAATGACCATTTACTATATTGTGTTGCCCCTCAGAAACACTTCTAATTCTCTGCAGCAGACAGCCTCTGATTATTGTTGATTTTCAAGAAAAAAAAAGTTTATAAGTAGTGCAACTAAATGAAATCTTCAAGTAATAAAACAACAATATCTCAAGTTGGTTGACCTCTTTTAGTATCAATCACCAGTATGTTGGTTTTTGTTGTTGTTTTTTGGGACAGGGTTTCACTCTGTTGCCCAGACTGGAGTGCAGTGGTACAATCATGACTTACTGCAGCCTCAACCTCCTTGGACTCAGGTGATCCTCCCACCTCAGCCTCCTGGACAGGTGCATGCCACCATGCCCAGCTAATTTTTAAATTTTTTGCAGACATGCCGTTTTGCCATGTTGTCCAGTGCTGGTCTTGAACTCCAGGGCTCAAGCGATCCTCCTGCCTTGGCCTCCCAAAGTGTTGGGATTACAGACGTGAGCCACTGGGCCTAGCCCTAGAGGACTTCTTTTTAAACAAAATTGGATTTATTATTTCATTTTCTTTGAAATGATAAGAGATAGGGTAATAAAGAAGTGGAGAAAGATTCACATGGTCTATAGACATTAGTATCTTGAGAGTGATAGTTTTGGTAAATTGTCCAGCAAGTAGAAAATACTTGAATATTTGAATCATACAGAGAGGTATCAAGGTTGACGTAACGAATGCATGTGCACCCACTGCCCAGCTTTTCAGTTATTACTGCTTTCACATGTTTGCATCAAATTGTTTTTTAAGAAATAAAAAGTACAGGCTGGGTGCGATGGCTCATGCCTGTAATCCCAGCACTTTGGGAGGCCGAGGCAGGCGGATCACCAGGTCAGGAGATCAAGACCATCCTGGCAAACACGATGAAACCCCGTCTACTAAAAATACAAAAAAATTAGCGAGGCGTGGTGGCGGGCGCCTGTAGTCCCAGCTATTCGGGAGGCTGAGGCAGGAGAATGATGTGAACCCGGGAGGCAGAGTTTGCAGTGAGCTGAGATTGCGCCACTGCACTCCAGCCTGGGCGACAGAGTGAGATTCCGTCTCAAAAAAAAAAAGAAAAGAAATAAAAAGTACAGATGTGGTTGAAATTTTCAGTGGAACTCTTTCTAATCCTGCTCCCTTCCCTCCCTCCCTCCACTGGGGTAACCAGTATTCTAGGTTTGGTCTTTGTCATTCTCTTGCATTTGTCTATATTTGCTATTATGTGTCTGTATGATTAAACAATACTTAGCATTGTTTTGCATGTGTTAAATTTTATATTAATGGTATCACTGTGATACTATGTTTCTGTAATATGTTTATCTCATTCAACATTTTTTTGAGATTCATCCATGTTAATAATGTGGCTGTTTTTATTTTAACTGTTATTTGGTGTTCCATTCATTATCTGAATATTTCTTTCTCCGTTGTTGTTGTTTTTTTGAGATGGAGTTTCACTCTGCTGCCCTGGCTGGAGTGCAGTGGCGTGGTCTCAGCTCACTGCAACCTCTGCCTCCTGGGTTCAAGCAATTATCCTGCCTCAACCTCCTGAGTAGCTGGAACTGCAAGCACACACCACCATGCCTGGTTAATTTTTGTATTTTTAGTAGAGATGGGGTTTTACCATGTTGGCCATGCTAGTCTTGAACCTCAAGTGATCCGCCCACCCCAGCCTCCCAAAGTGTTGGAATTACAGGCGTGAGCCACGGCATCCAGCCTGAATATTTCATATATTGGTAGATACTCAGGTTGTTTGTAATTTTTTCTATTTTGACAATGTACCACAGTAATGCATTTTACATTGTGACCCAAAATAAATGAATACACATATAGCCAAAACTACAATTTTTAATGAGGTAATACCCCTACTGCAAATTATATACTCTGTGATGTGTTCTGCTCTGTTCTATTTTATTAGAAAAAAATGCACTCGACCGGGCACGGTGGCTCACGCCTGTAATCCCAGCACTTTGGGAGGCCGAGGCGGGTGGATCACCTCAGATTGGGAGTTCGAGAGCAGCCTGACCAACATGGAGAAACCTCGCCTCTACTAAAAATACAAAATTAGCTGGGCGTGGTGGCACATGCCTATAATCCCAGCTACCAGGGAGGCTGAGGCAGGAGAATTGCTTGAACCTGGGAGGCGGAGGTAGCGGTGAGCCGAGATCGTGCCATTGCACCCCAGCCTGAGCAACAAGAGTGAAACTCAGTCTCAAAAAAAAAAAAAAAAAAACAACACTCATGAGCCACTGAAAGGTCACACTAGCTGTAGCTTGAAAAGTACTACTGGAGGATATACCCAGGAGGGGAATTGGAGGGCCAAAGATGTCCATTTTCAACTTTACTAGATATTGCTAAATGTCTTTCCAAATCGTGTTCATTTACATCCCCACAAGCAGTGTGCTGTAGTGCCTGTTGCTTCTCATTCTCACCATTGGCGTTACCAGTCTTTTTCATTTTTGCCAATCTGGTAGGTATGAAATGGCGTCTCAGTGTTGGTTTAATTTGCATTTTTGAGCTAGAGGTTCCAGCCAGTGCAGTAAGACAAAGTAGAGCACCATTTTAGATCTTCATTGACTTCTCAGTTTTCTTTATTTGCCTATTTCCTGTTTATACCTTTGCCCATTTTCCAACTCATTTTTTTGGTCTTTTTTCATATCAATTTGTAAAAATTACTGATATATATTTTGCATTCCTTTCCCAATAATATGTAATATGTAATTATTTTAATATTACATTTAATATTACATATTATGTAATCTGGGAGGCGGAGGTTGCAGTATGCATTTTTATGCATACATAAAAATAATATGTAATTATTTTCTCCCAGTTTGTTGCCCACCCCATTTATTTTATTTTTTTGTTCATGAAGGTTCTTATTTATATTATTGTGAAATTTATTAATCTTTTATCTTATGGTTTATCCTTTTGGGATTTTGTTTAAGGAATTCTTCTTAACTCTGACTTTATAAAATATACTAGTTTATTGTAGAAATTATAATTTTTTCAAATTTTCATTTTTAAAGGTATTTATTTATATATTAGAGATAGGGTCTCACTCTGCCCCTCTCTTGCCCTCCCCTACTCCTCTTTCTTTTTTTGATACGGAGTCTTGCTCTTTCACCCAGGCTGGAGTGCAGTGGTGTGATCTTGGCTCACTGCAACCTCCGCCTCCCAGATTCAAGCGATTTTCCTGCCCCAGCCTCCCAAGTAGCTGGGACTACAGGCATGCGCCACCATGCCCAGCTAATTTTGTATTTTTAGTGGAGATGGAGTTTCACCATCTTGGTCAAGCTGGTCTCAAACTCCTGACCTCAGGTGATCCTCCCGCCTCAGCCTCCCAAAGTGCTGGGATTACAGGCATGAGCCACTGCACCTGGCTAGATCTTGAGTTTCATGAGTATATACATTTTTAAAATTTATTGAATGTATACTTGGATTTGTACACTTCATTATATGCAAATTTTACCTCAAAAGAAAAAAATTGTAAAATATCGAACTCTAGCTGATGCTGTACCTGCTGAAGTATTTAGGGGGATCATACTGATATTCGCAGTTTGCTTTGAAACACATTAAAAAAACCTCAATGTGAGTTGATGAATGGATAGAAAGATGGATAGATATGTATAATAAGATGTTAAAATTCAACTTTGCACATATGTTTGGAAGTTTTTATAATAAAATATTGGACTCCTACAACTCAGCTGCAAGAAACCAAATAACTCAATATAAAAAATGGGCAAGGGACTCGAATAGACATCTCTGTAAAGAAGACATAAAATCACCAACAGGTTAGATGCTCAACTGTCATCAAAAATATAAAAGATAACTGGTGGCAGTGAGGTCATAGAGCAACTGGAACCCTTATATACTGTTGGGAATGTACAGTGGTCCAGCCACTATGGAAAACAGCATGGAGATTCCTCCAAAAAATTAAAACTAGAATTGCCATATATGATCCTAGCGTCTCACTTCTGGGTATTTATCCAAGGGAATTAAAATCAGGACCCCAAAGAGATATCTGCACTTCCTTGTTCATTGTTGTGTTATTTACAATAGCAAGATGTGAAAATAGCCTAAATGCCCATTGGTGGATGAATGGCTAAAGCAATTGTGATCTGCATGTACAATGGAACATTATTCACCCTTAAAAACACAAGAGAATGCTGTCATATGTGACAACGTGGTTCAACCTTGGGGACATTATGATAAGTGAAACAAACCAGTCATAGAAAGACACACACTGCATGATTGTACTTATAGAAGGTATCTAAAATAGTCGTAGAAACAGAGGAGAATGGTGGTTGCCAGGATCTGGGGTGAGGGACAGATGGGGAGTTGCTCTTCAGTGATGCAAGGGGAATAAGTTCTAGATAGCCGTATAACATTGGGCTTATAGTTAGCAATGATGTATTGTACACTTTACATTTTAAGAGAGTAGATAATATGTTGAGTGTTCTTACCACAATTTTGAAAAATAAATAAAATGTTGGGAAACGCAGCAATAAAATTTTTTCCATAACAGCTATTTATGATGGAAAGAAAGGTAAAAAGCAGTCGTTTATTTTTTATTTGCTTTGAGGTTCTTTAGAGGGGTTTATTTAAGTCAGGCTGATTATATTACTAACAACATGTAGAAAGGGAGGCTTATTTTATTTGAGCCACTTAGAATATATATGCCAATATACAGATGAGCAATTAAATTTAATTTTTATTTAAGCCTTTTACAAGATTCACAAATAAAGATAAAGGTAACATGCCTTTTAAAAAAGATTGTCTTTGATATGTTGAGGTCCCAGGAATCAGAGACTTCAACAGTTCCTTAGAGTCTACCCGCCATCTACCCTTGAAAAGACAAAACAAGACATTATACATTAGTTTCAGGGCAAGCCAGACTAACTTTTATTAACATTTTCTCAGAGTGGGAAAGTTATCTCTTTTCTGCCAGAATGCCTTCATCAAATTGACCTTGTGTTGAACATCTCCATTTTTGGCACAATTCCCAGATATACAAGAAAATTTTTTCAATTACGATGGTATTCATTCAGATACTCCTTTAGGTGTTGTTGGAGTTCCAAATGTGAGTGATTATCTCCAACTTCCTTAACTTGGCAGTGTCTTGGAGTAATGGAAACAGGGACACAGGGATAGAAGTAAAATCTGTAAATTTTTTCAATTTTGGCAAGCTTTTCCTCTTAGTGCTGCAATTTTTCCTAGCACCTCTAAGAATATTGCCTTAACAGTATGGGCATGCTGGCAAAACAAAGCCAAACAAAAACAACATTATACAAAATTCAAACTGGTGTGTGGTGGGGAGGTGTAAATCATTTGCTTTTTTACAAGATTCATTATATGTTTTATTGGTAAATCACAATATGAATCATGTTAAACAATAGTGAAGTATATTGATAATATCAGGACCATTCTATATTTACTGACAACATATTGGGAACGCAGTGCTACCTTTTTTGTACCTTTAATTGTTTCTGTCTTGAACAGTTTACAGGCAGCTGCCTAATCTCAGCACATACGTTATTATTTCAGGTCCTGTGGGAATGGCCGCTGCTGCTGCTGTGGCAACAGGAAAGAAACGGAAACGGCCTCATGTATTTGAGTCTAATCCATCTATCCGGAAGAGGCAACAAACACGTTTGCTTCGGTGAGGGCTCCCTTATCCATATTATTACTATTCCTCAAATACTTCCTGTGAATGACAGACTTAGAACATATATGGTTAGGTTTGTCAAGGATGCTTGATTTGATTCCTTGATGACAGATGTAGACTTAAAAGTATTCTTACAAAATTAAATACATGAAAACAAAGAAATATGATTTAACAGATATGTAATATCACATTAATCCATTCAGAAAAGTTGTATGCCTGCTATGTGCAAGCCATTGTTGTAGACATTGGGCATAGAAGAGTGAACAAAACAAGTTGCTTTAAAGAGCTTGTATCCTGCTAGAAGGGGGAAAGAAAAAAAACGATATGCAATATGTCAGGTGATGATAAGTGCAATGGGAAAAAAAATACAGTGGAGTAAGGAAAATAGAAAAGTCAGGAGGTGGGGGATATAGTCATTTTTCTCTTTTATGAGGATGGTCTGGGAAATGCTTTTTGATAAGGCAGCCTTTGAACAGAGACTTGAAGACGCTGAAAGAGCACACACGTTGATACTGAGGGGAAGAACATCTCAGGCAGGGGGAGTATCAAGAACAAAGACCCCAAAGTGTGAACGTGGTAGTTGTTTTTGAGGAACAGCCAGGGAGATATGAGAAGATGTTCGGAGTAGTAGAGAAGAGCCACTCCAGGAGATCTTTTTTTTTTTTTTTTTTTTTGATAGATGCGGTCCTGCTATGTTGTCTAGGCTGGTCTGGGACTCCTGGCCTCAAGCAGTCCTTGTGCCTCATCCCCAAAATGCTGGGATTACAGGTGTGGGTCACTGCACCTGGCCTAGGAGATCTTATAGTCCAATATCAGGGGCTTGACTCTTACTCTGAGTGAGATGAGATGTCAGTGTAGGTTTTTGACCAGAGCAATGGTATCATCTTACTTACATTTTTAAAGAATCACTCAGGCTACGGTGTTGAGAATAGAATCTGAGGATACAAGAATGGAATCAGGGAGACCAATTAGGTGGTGATTATAGTAATCTAGGCCAGAAATGATAGTGTCTTAAAATCAACATGGCAGCAGCATGGGTAGTAAGAAGTGATCAGGTTCTAGATGTATTTCAAAAGTCAACTCATCATGATTCATTGACGTGGAGTGTGCGAGAGAAAAAGGAGTGCAGGGTGATTTTTGGTCCGATTACTAGAAGGATTGCGATGGCATTTACTGGAGAGGGAGCAAGCATGACAGTGAGGGTGAGACAGAATCAGGAATTTGGTTTTGGACCTGGTAAGTTTGTGATGCCTCTAACCATTAAGTGGAGATACAAAATAAGCAGTTGGATATATGAGTCTGGAATTCAAATGAGAGGCCTTAGTTGAAGATGATATAAGCATATAAGTAGTATTTAGAACTAGGAGACTGGATGAGGTCACTTAGGGAGGGAGTACGGACTGAGGCCTGAAGCGCTCCACCTTTTGGAGGTTAGAGAGATGAAAGGAGCCAGCAAAAGAGTCTAAGAAGCAACCAGTGAGTCAGGAAACAAACCAAGAGAGTGGTATCCTGGAAACCAGGTACAAAAAGTATGTCAGGAAGGAGAGCATGTGATCAGCTATCAAATGCTTCTGACAGGCTGAAAAAGATGCCAACTGACCATTAGATTTAGTAACATGGAGTTCACGATTGAACTTGACAAGAGTATTCAAAGGAGCGGTAAGGGTGAAAAGATTGGAATAGCTTTAAGGGAGAATAGAGAGAGGGGAATTAGAGACAGTGAATATAAACCATTGTTTCAAGGCATTCCATCAGATTTCTTGTTTGATAAGTGGTCCTTTGCTCACACATTTCAGAATTCTGAAATGTAGAACTTTGAAATCATCTCCCATGATTTCAGAGGGAAGAGGCTGTGTTTCTGTTTCATCCATTGTTACTATGTTTTAAAAAGCTGTTTTTGGGTTGATGGGTACAGCAGACCACCATGGCATATGTATACCTTTGTAACAAACCTGCACATTCTCTACATGTATCCCGGAACTTAAAGTAAAATAATTTTTTTAAGCCGTTTTCGGCTGGGCACGGTGGCTCACGCCTATAATCCCAGCACTTTGGGAGGCCAAGGTGGGCAGATCACCTGAGGTCGGGAGTTCAAGACCAGCTCGGCCAACATGGTGAAACCCCATCTCTACTAAAAATACAAAATATTAGCCAGGCATGGTGACAGGCGCCTACAATCCCAGCTAGTCGGGAGGCTGAGGCAGGAGAATAGCTTTAACCCAGGAGGCGGAGGCTGCAGTGAGCCAAGATTGCACCACTGCACTCTAGCCTAGGTGACAGAGTGAGACTCCATCTTAAAAAAAAACTGTTTTCATTTCATCCTCACTTGTGAAATACTGTAGGACTGAGAATAATTGTTTATATCACAATGAAAATCTGAAGCTACAACGTTTTAAAAGCATAGGTATACCTTGGAGATATTGCAGGTTTGGTTCCAGACCACTACAATAAAGCAAGTAGCACAATAAGTCACAGAAATTTTTTGGTTTCTCAATGCATAAAAAAGTTATGTTAACACTATACTCTGTTAAGTGTTGCAGTGGTATTATGTCTAAAAAAAGCAATGTACATACCATAATTTTAAAATGCTTTTTTTTTTTTTTTTTGGAGAACAAATTCTAGCTCTCTTGTCCAGGCTAGAGTGCAGTGGTGCGATCATGGCTCACTGCAGCCTCCATCTCCTGGGCTCAAGTGATCCTCTCACTTAGCCTCCCAAGTAGCTGGGACAATAGGTGCATGTCACCATACCTGGCAAATTTTTTCTTCTTTTTGTGAAGACAGGGTCTCACTATGTTACCCAGACTGGGCTTAAACCTCTGGGCTCAAGCAATCCTCCCGCCTCAACCTCCCAAAGTGCTGGAATTACAGGCGTGAGCCACTGGGCCTGACCACTAAAACACTTAATCGCTAAAAGATGCTAATGCTCATCTGAGCCTTCAGTGAGTGAGTCATCGTCGCATTGCTGGCTGAGGGTCTTACCTCGGAGTTGATGACTGCTGACTGATCAGGGTAATTGTTGCTGACGGTTGGGGTGGCTGTGGCAATTTCTTAAAAATAAGACAACAAATTTTGCTGTATGGATTGACTCTTTCTTTCATGAATGATTTCTCTGTAACATGTGATGCTGTTTGATAGCATTTTACCCACAGTAAAACTTTCAAAATTGGAAAATTAATCCCCTCAAACTCTGCTGCTGCTTCATCAATTCAGTTTGTGTCATATTCTAAATCTTTTATTGTCATTTCAACAGTATTCATAGCATCTTCATCAGGAGTAGATTTCATCTCAGGAAACTGCTTTCTTTGCTCATCAATAAGAAGCACCTCTCATCCCTTCAAATTTTATCATGATATTGTAGCAATTCAGTCCCATTTTCAGGGTCCACTTTTAATTCTGGTTCTTTTCCTGTTTCTACTACATCTGCAGTTACTTCCTCCACTGAAGTGTTGAACTCCTTAAAGTCATGCATGAGGCTTGGAATCAAGTTCTTCCAAACTTCCATTAATGTTGATAATTTGACCTCCTCCCATGTACTTGTAGATGAATTACAAGTACTCTTAATGGCATCTTGAATGGTGAATCCATTCTAGAAAGTTTTCAATTTATTTTACCCAGATCCATCAGAGGAATCATTATAGCAGCTGTATCCTTTCAAAATGTATTTCTTACTTAATAAGACCTGAATGTTGAAATGACTCCTTGATCCATGGGCTGCAGAATGGATGTTGTCTTAGCAGGCATGAAAACAGCATTAATCTCTTTGTACATCTCCGTTAGAGCTCTTGGGTGACTAGGTGCATTGTCAATGTGCAACAATAGTTTGAAAGGAATCTTTTTTTTTCTGAGCAGTGGGTCTCAACAGTGGGCTTAAAATAGTCCATAAACCATGCTGTAAACAGATGTACTGCCATCCAGGGTTTATTATTCTGTTTACAGAGGACAGGCAGAATAGATTTAGCATGATTTTTAAAGGACCCTAAAGTCACTAGCTGCATTAGGCCCTAACAAGAGAGTCAGCCTGTCCTTTGAAGCTTTGAAACCTGGCATCGACTTCTCTCTAGCTAGGAAAGTCCTAGATGGTATCTTCTTCCAATAGAAGGCTGTTTTGTCTACATTGAAAATCTGTTGTTTAGTGTAACCACTTAGCTAAATCATCTGGATAACTTGCTCCAGCTTCTACATCAGCACTTGCAGCTTCACTTTGTACTTTTATGTATTGGAGATGGCTTCTTTCCTTGAACCTCATGAACCAACCTCTGAAACAGTCAGGGCTTTGCTCTGCGTTAGACTTTGGCCTATGGGATTGTTGTGGCTGGTATGATCTTTTATCCAGACCACTAAAACTTTCTCCATATCAGCAATAAAACTGTTTTGCTTTCTTATCATTTGTGTGTTCATTGGAGTAGCACTTGTAATTTCTCTCAAGGACTTTCCTTTGCATTAACAACACGGCCAACTGTTTGGCATAAGCGGTGTTGCTGTCAGCCTGTCTTGGCTTTCGACATGCCTTCCTCACTAAGCTTAGTCTTGTCTAGCTTTTGATTAAAAGTGAGAGATGTGCGACTCTTCCTGAAACTTGAACACTTAGAGGCCATTATAGGGTTATCAGTTGGCGTAATTTCAATACTGTGTCTCAGGGAACAGGAAGGCCTGAGGAGAGGGAGAGAGGCAGGAAACAGTTGATCAGTGGGGCATTCAGAACACACACATTTATCGGTAAAGTTTGCTGTCTTTTGTTGGGCACTGTTTGTGGTGTCCCAAAACAATTAAAATAGTAACATCAAAGATCACTGATCACAGATCACTATAACAGATTATAATCATAATGGAAGAGTTTGAAATGTTACTAGGGTTACCAAAATGTGACACAGAGACATGCAGTGAGCACATGCTGTTAGGAAAATGGCGCTGATGAACTTGCTTGACATAGGGTTGCCACAAACCTTTGTTTTAAAGAAAGATCCCACAGTGTCTGTGAAACACAAAGTAACAAAGCACAATAAAACTAGGTATGCTTGTAGTACTTTTAGATAAAATTATCTCAATGAGATATAAACAATATCAATAAAAGGTAGTAAAAGCAAATCATTTGAGCCCCTTTTATTAAGCGTGGAGATGATATAATAAATTTTGTAAGAGCACATCTTGGTTGTAATTTTTTTTTTTGAGGCAAAGTCTCACTCTGTTGCCCAGGCTGGAGTGCAGTGGCACCATCTTGGTTCACTGCAACCTCCACCTCTTGGATTCAAGCAATTCTCATGCCTCAGACTCCCAAGAATCTAGGATTACAGGCATGTGCCACCAAGCCTGGCTAATGTTTTTGTATTTTTAGTAGGGACGGGCTTTACACCATGTTGGCCAGGCAGGTCTCGAACTCCTGGCCTCAAGTGATCCGCCCGCCTCGGCCTCCCAGAGTGCTGGGATTACAACAGAAATGAGCCACCGTGCCTGGACAGTTGTAATCTTTATAATTTTAAGTAGCAGTAAGTGGTGTTACTCAGATCAAGAAGAATGATACCATGTTCAAAATTGTGTCATGGTTATGTCCCAAGGCAAAACCTTCAATTGAGCCTTCTATCAGTAGTCTTTAAGAAAAAGGTATGTACATGTTTCTGCTGATCCCCTTTTCACATTTTACGTAAAAGAAAGCATATCTGATCAGAGTAAACTGTCTTAAGTCATTTGTGTCTATGTCACTATAATTTCCACCTTTTTAAAACTGTTTTTATTCTTGTTTCCTTTTCTGATTCAGGAAACTTCGAGCCACATTAGATGAATATACTACTCGCGTGGGACAGCAAGCTATTGTCCTCTGTATCTCACCCTCCAAACCTAACCCTGTCTTTAAAGTGTTTGGTGCAGCACCTTTGGAGAATGTGGTAAGTCACAACCAAGCTGTTCTCGCTTGCCCTTTGCTTTCTGTCAGCTGCTTCCATTGTTCTGATCCTCTGTCAAGAATAACAGTTGGCATTTCTGTTACCCCCTAATCCAGGCATGGGAGAGGGGACTAGTTTTCAGATTGCTTTATGCATATCAAAATAAAATGATCATTACTGTTTTTACTTCCTGTGTCAGGGTATTTTACCTGTGTCAGGTATTTTACCTGCCCAGATGCAATGGGTGGCCGGGGGAAGTGGGGACGGGAGGGGGAAACAAGGGGTTTTGTTTGTTAGGAAACAATGCAGGATTTTGTAAGAAAATTACTGATTTATATCAGAAACAAAATAGTAGATAATTCCAAGGTGTCAGTTTCCTAAGGGAAACCTGGGGGGCATTTTATTGATCAGTTATTTGAGTTACATATTTGAAATCTCTTACATTTATCAAATAATTGATTTAATACTCTGCTGCAAATATAGAACTATATTTGAACATTTTGATTGTATAACTATCCAGAGCTAATTTTATAAAAATAGTCTTTTGCCCCTGCATACTTATACAATAGGAACTATTCCTTCTTGGGCCAAATTAACTTTGAATCAGTGGAGTAATGATCTGTCAAGATTTAAATTGCATTTTGTTTTTATTAGGATAAAATTCATTAGCTTAAAATGACATTTATTAGATGTCTCTCATATTGAATAAAGGCATTTTTTGAGTTCAGAATTAGTAATCAATTGATAGAAATTCTGTTTGTTGTATTTTTTTTCACACCATCTTCCCATCCCTGAAATGTTGTGGGTATTTCTTAACATTTTTGAGTTTTATTTTGAGTTTTTCCAAAAATTCCTGAAGCCTTACAGTTAGGATGTGTTAGGACTTTTCCTTAGAAGAATATAGTAGAAGGCTCCTACTTCAAAATGTTATCTGAGAAATAGCCTTTACTGTCACACTGTTGACAAACACGAAATCTGGGCATGTCTTCTCTTCTTTAGTACCAAAAATCTAAAACAATACTACTGATAGTAGTAAAGATGATGCAGTCTATGAAAAAGATTCATCTAGAAGACTCAGAAAAATACTTCAGAAAATTACTCACTGCAAAAACATTTTTTAAAGTTTTGCAAAACTGTTGGAGTCCTCCATAGAATACAAGAAGATATAGACTCTGTTAAACAGGATACAATAGACTGAGATAAAAAGCATTTTACCTTTGACTGACATTGATAAATACAGGTTAGGGACTACAAGTACCAGTAAAATTAGAAGCAGAATGTATCTTCCAGAGCACTGAAGAAAAAAAAAAACCAAGTCTCTGTATAAAAGATAGAAACAAGGAAGGAATTTTTAAAAACTAAATAAAACACATAGTCTAGAACACAATAATACAAGTGAGGCCAGTTAATTCTGTTATAAAACATACATATAAATGGGTTAAACTGCTTTGTTAAGGGCATAGATGTTCTTTCAGGTTGAAACAACAATCCAAATCAAACCTGTCTCTATTCAGTGTATATGTCATACTCATAGCCACTTAACAAATGTTAAAAGCAGCTGCAAGTAATAGAATCAAGAAAGTGAAAAGACAACACGCAGAATGGGAGAAATATTTGCAAGTCATATGTCTCATAAAAAAACTTGTGTTGAGAATATACAAGGAATTCTTACAACTCAACAATAAAAAGCGGGCGGATCATGAGGTCAGAAGTTTAAGATCAGCCTGGCCAATATGGTGAAACCCCATCTCTACTAAAAATACAAAAAAAGCCGGGCGTGGTGGCACCTGCCTGTAGTCCCAGCCACTCGGGAGGCTGAGGCAGAAGAATCTCTTGAACCCGGGAGGTGGAGGTTGCAGAGAGCCAAGATTGTGCCACTGCATTCCAGCCTGGGCAACAGAGCGAGACTCCATCTCAAAAAAAAAACAAAAAGACAACCTAATTTAAAAATAGGCAAAAGGGCCACGCACAGTGGCTCACGCCTGTAATCCTAGCACTTTGGGAGGCCAAGGCAGGTAGATCACTTGAAGTCAGGAATTCAAGACCAGCCCGGCCAATATGGTGAAACCCCATGTCTACTAAAAATACAAAAATTAGCCAGATGTGGTGGTGGGCACCTGTAATGCCATCTACTCAGGAGGCTGAGGCAGGAAAATTTCTTGAACCCCGGAGCCAGAGGTTGCAGTGAGCCGAGATCACGTGCCGCTGCACTCCAGCATGGGTAACTGAGTGAGACTCTGTCTCAAAAAATAATAAAAATAAAAATAGGCAAAAGATCTGAATAGATACTTCTTCAAAGAAGATATAGAAATGGTCAAAAAGCACATGAGAACTAATGATAAATATCATTAATCATTATAGTCATTTATCATTAATAATCACATTTTGATTTTTCATTTCCCTCATGACTATGATTATTAATCATTAGAAAATAAAAACCACAGTGAGATACCACTTCATAACCACAGGGATGACTATAATCAAAAAGACAACAATAAGTGTTGGTGAAGATTTGGAGAAAGAAAAGGCAAAATGATACGGCTGCTTTGGAAAACAGTTTGTCAGTCTCTCAAAATGTTAAAAGTAGTGTTGCCATGTGACCTAGCAGTTCTATTCCTGAGTTATACCCAAGAGAACTGAAAGCGTATGTTCACACACAAACTTGTATACAGTGTTTATAGCAGCATTATTTATAATTGCCAAAAAGTGGAAACAACTCAAATGTTCATCGGCTGATGAATGGATAAATAAAATGTGGTATATCCATAGAATGGAATATTATTCAGCAAGAAAAAGGGAAGAAGTACTGATATTATACTACAGCATGGATGAACCTTTAAAACATTGTTGTAACCAAAAGAACTCAGTCACAAAAGATCACATATTGTAGGATTCCATTTATATGCAATGTCCAGGATAGATAAATCTTATTTATAGAGAGAGAGTGGATTAATGGTTGCCAGAGACTGGGGAAGGGGAAGGGAGGAATGGGGAGTGACAGCCAGTGGGCATGGAGTTTCTTTTAGGAGGAATGAAATGCTCCAAAATTAGATTTTGGTGATAATTTTAGGACCCTACAAGTATGAAGTCTTACCCTTTAAATGGGTGAATTGTATGGTATGGCAAACTGAATAATGACCCCCCCAGAGATGTACAGGTCCCCATCCCTGGAACCTGTGACTGTTACCTTATACAGCAAAAGTGCAGTTGTAATTAAGTTAAGGGTCTTGAGATGGGGAGATTATTCTCGATTATCCAGGTAGGCCCTAAATGTAATCACAAGTATCTTTATAAGAGGGAAACGAAGGGAGATTGGCATAGAAGTAGATGTGTTGGTGGAAGCAAGAGGTTGGATGCAAGGAGGGGGTCCAGAGCCAGTGATACAGGCTAGACAGAAGCTAGACAAGACAAAGAAACAATTCTCTCTTAGAGATGCACCCTTAGAGCCTGCAGAAGGACCCGGCCCTGCCAACACCTTGACTTTTGCCAAGTGAAACCAAGAAAATAAATTTGTGTGGGTTTAAGCCATCTAGTTTGTGGTGATTTGTGGGAGCCATAGGAAACAAATACATATGGTGTGTGAACTGTGTATTAGTAAAGCTGTTACAAATGTTAAACGTAAAATAACAGGCAAAAGTTTGTCAGAAAAATGCCTACAAAAATAAATCATGGATCACAGCATTAATATCAGACAAAGCCTAATTGTCAAGGCAAAAAAGTATTAACGACAACCAGGGGTCATTTAGTATTGATAAGAAGTATTTATTTATTAATTTATTTATTTAGAGACAGGGTCTTGCTCTGTTGCCCAAGTTAGAGTGTAGTGGTGCAATCTCGGCTCACTGCAATCTCCACCTCTTGGGCTCAATTGATCCTCCCGCCTCAGCCTCCTGAGTAGCTGGGACTACAGGCAGGTGCCACCACACCCAGCTAAAATAAGAAGTACATATTTATCATGAACCTTTATATTCTTCAAGTAACTTTAAAGCAAAACATGGGGTCAGGTGCAGTGGCTTATGCCTGTAATCCCAGCACTTGGAAGGCTGAGGTGGGAGGATTTCTTGAGGCCAGGAGTTCAAGACAAGCCTGGGCAACATAGTGGGACCTCGTCTACACAAAAAAAAAAAAAAAAAAAAAAAAGCCGGGCATACTGGCCCACACTCAGCTACTTGGGAGGCTGAGGCAGAAGGATTGCTTGAGCCCAGGAGATCAAGGCTGCAGTGAGCCATGATGCTACTGCACTCCAGCCTGGGTGACAGAGTGAGACCCTGTCTATCAATCAGTTAGTCAGTCAGTCCACCAGACATACACATACCACAGCATGTAGATCAAAAAGTTAGAAATGTAAGGAAAAAAGGTAGTTAAAACCCACAGTGGGGCTGGGCATGGTGGCACATATGTATAATCCCAGCACTTTGGGAGCTGAGGTGGGAGGATTGGTTGAGGCCAGGAGTTTGAGACCAGCCCAGGTAACATAGTGAGACCTCATCTCTACAAAAAATTTAAAAATTAGCCAGATGTGGTACCACATGCTTATAATCTCAGCTTCTTGGGAGGCTGAGATGGGAAGATTGCTTGAGCCCAGAGGTCAAGTCTGCAGTGAGCTCTGATTGCACCACTGCACTCTAGCCTGGATGACAGAGCAAGACCCTGTCCAAAAGAAAAACACACACACACACACACACACACAATGGTAGTAAAAGAATTTACTATCCTTGTCAGATCAACAAAGCAAAATATAAACAAGAATATAGAGATCTGAATAACAGATTTAATAAGGTTGACAGTCTAGGCAACATAGCGAGACCCTGTCCCTACAAAAAAATTAAAAAAAAAAATTGATCCAGGTGTGGTGGTGTGCACTTTTAGTCCCAGCTATTTGGGATGCTGAGGCAGGAGGATTACTTGAGCCTAGGAGTTCAAGGATGCAGTGAACTATGATTATTCCACTGTGCTCCAGCCTGGGTGACAGAGTGAGACAATGGCTCAAAAAACAAAAGAATAAAAGTGATACAATAGATACAGAAGCGTTGACACCTTACAAGGGGCTAATATACCATATTTGAAAAATTACGTAAATGAATTATAAGAATTGACCGTTTATTATTACCAGGCCCCCAATTTTTTTTTTTGAAACAAGATCTTGCTCTGTTGCCCAGGCTGGAGTACAGTGGTGCAGTCTCAGCTCACTGCAACCTCCACCTCACTAGTTCAAACAGTTCTTCTGCCTCAGCCTCCTGAGTAGCTGGCTAATTTTTATGTTTTTAGTAGAGACAGAGTTTTGCCATGTTGGCCGGGCTGGTCTTGAACTCCTGACCTCAAGTAATTCGCCCACCTTGGCCTCCCAAAGTGTTGGGATTACAGGTGTGAGTCACCAGGCCCGGCCCCAAAGAATATTTTCTGATCATACTACAGAAAATTCAGAATTTTAGAATTTCAAAAGACAAGAAAAAATTTCAATCACCTGGAATGTGTGTGTGGGGGTGTGTGTGTGTGTGTGTGTGTGTGTGTGTGTGTGTGTGTGTCTTGCTCTATTGCCCAGGCTAGAGTGCAATGGTGCAGTCTCAGCTTACTGCAAGCTCTGCCTCCCGGATTCAAGTAATTCTCCCTGCTTCAGCCTTCCAAGTAACTGGGATTACAGGTGCGTGCCACCACGCCTGGCTAATTTTTATATTTTTAGTAGAGGCGAGGTTTCACCATGTTGGCCAGGCTGGTCTCAAACTCCTGACTTCAGATTATCCACCTGCCTCGGCCTCCCAAAGTGCTGGGATTACAGGCATGAGCCACCACAACTGGCCGGAATTTTTTATTTTTTTTATTTAAGACAGAGTCTCGCTCTGTCGCCTGGGCTAGAGTGCAGTGGTGCGATCTTGGCTCACTGCAACCTTTGCCTCCCAGGTTCAAGCAATTCTCTGCCTCAGCCTCTCGAGTAGTTGGTATTACAGGCTCCTGCCACGATGCCTGGCTAATTTTTGTGTTTTTACTAGAGAGGGGGCTTCACCATGTTGGCCAGGCTGGTCTCGAACTCCTAACCTCAGGTGATCCTCCTGCCTCAGCCTCCCAAAGTGCTGGGATTACAGGCGTGAGCCACCACGCCTGGCCGGAAATTTTTAAAAGAAAATCTTAATTTACAGGTTATTTAGAAACAAAAATGATAACCAAAAATAAAAACTTAGAAGTTATTATCTAAACTGGTACTCAAAGGAATATTCATGATCTTATTTAAAAAGAAAAATGTATACGAGAAAGTTGGAAAAGAAAGAAACTTCATCTAGCTAAAGAAGGTAGAAAGAGAATAATAAAATAAGTCTAAGAAAAAATAGAACAAATAAACATGTGAAAGAAATGAATGAGGGAACAAGAAAAGTAGACTTGTTAAATTCAAGAATTGGTTCTATAAAAAGTCTAATAAAACAGAAAAACTGCTACATGCTAATGAGGAAAAGGGAGAAGAAAAATATGTACCTTTAGAAACAAGATATCTATAGTTGCAGACAAGAAGAGATCGAAAATTGTAAGAAAAGGCTATTAATTCTGTTCTTGCAAGTTAAAAACTCAGCCAAGTGGATTAACTTAGTAAGAAAATAAAATAACCAAAACACATCCAGACCTCAGTAGAATAAGCATTAACTGAAAACCTCAATAGAGTAATAAACATATACAAAATTGGAAAAGTGTTAAAGAACTACATCCCTTCAAGAGACCCTAGGCCCCAATTATTTTGGTTGACTTCTGTTAAACATTTAAGGTACAAATAATTCCCTAATCTTATACCCTAGTCTTATTATAGTCATTTATCATTAATCAAATTTTGATTTTCATTTCCCTAATGATTAATGATATATAATCATAGTCTTTAGGGTGATGAACAACCATGGGAGTTGCATGCAATGTGGAAGATATATGGAAAGTAGTATAGTGAAAGCCACGTTGCTCATGTATTTACTTAGTCAACATATAACGATTTAACGCTATTGGATACAAGGTATGAGATAAAGATTCCATCTGAGTCTATTGGGGTTTCAGGGTTCAAAACTGGGAATCCCAAAGGACTAAGGGGACATGAGAGCCCTGAACGGAGGCAGGAGAAGAAAGGAGGCAGACACTGGGGCTGAAGAGAAAATAGGATGAAATCAGCATAACTTCAGGGGCCACAGCCTGCGGCCTGGCTGGAAGGCAGATGTGCTTCACAGTCACAGGTCTGAGGCCAGCTCTTTGTTACATACCTCAGATGACAATATGTTTTTAGTCTCATAGGAGCTTGTAGAAAATTAAAAAAAAAAAAAAAAAATTTATGAGACCTTCCCAAAGACTCTTCCTTTATCCAGTCAAGCTGCAGGAATACAAAAAAATTACGGTATCTTGTCTGGGACTATTTTTGCAACCCAACCCAGTGACCTTACAGCAAACATTTTGAAAATTAGCCAAGTATGGTGATGCACACCTGTGATCCCAGCTACTTGGGAGGCTGAGGTGGGAGGATCACTGGAGCTCAGGAATTTGAGGCTGCAGTGAACAAACCTGTGTGACAGATCAAGACCCTGTTTCAAAAAACAAAACAAAATAAAACTCTAATGGCTCCTGCAAATACCGTAAACACCCTCCATCTCTGGCAATCATAAAATGTTTGTTAATGTATTACCTGTATTTGTATATTTAAAATATTTTATAATATTTCAGCCTGGACAACATGTAAGAGCCTGTCTCATTCGTGTGTGTGTGTGTGTGTGTGTGTGTGTGTGTGTGTGTGTGTGTGTGTAAAATAAGCAAAAGACCTGGCCCCTGTGCTCAGCAATGTCATGCACTGGTTGTGTATAGTGTATTCCAGAAATAACAGTACAAATGACATGTATTTATTTGTGTCAGTAGGAATTTAAAGGAGGAAGAGAATTATGGCAAGAATAATTGGGAAGTTTTTTCAGAGCAAGTGGGAATTGAACTGATCCTAGAAAAATGGAAAATATTTGAGTAAGAAGCAGATTTATGTGGTGGCTCATGTCTGTAATCCCAGCACTTTGGGAGGCCTAGGTGGGCGGATCACTTGAGGTCAGGAGTTTGAGACCAGCCTGGCCAACACATTGAAACCCCGTCTCTACTAAAAATATAAAAAAATAGCTGGGCATGGTGGCGGGCACCTGTAATCCCAGCTACTCAGGAGGCTGAGGCAGGAGAATTGCTTGAACCCAGGAGATGGAGGTGGCAGTGAGCCGAGATCACGCCACTGCACTCCAGCCTGGGTAACAGAGAGGAACTCCATCTTTAAAAAAAAAAAAAAAAATGGTCTCTAGAAGTTTCAAAGAAAAGAACTTGCTAGATGCCAAGGTGAGTGACGAGGTTGGGCAGCTAAAGAAGGAAGAAAGTGAACAAAGTTGCTCAGTATAGGACTCCATGGAGGTTGTATGCTGGGAGCTCAAGAGGTGTCATTCACATAGTCTCCAGGGTTAGGCAGGCACAACTGTATCTGGTGGCTCTGGCAGAAGAGTATTGAAAAAACAAATAATTGGAAAGATTGAAATGCTGGCCAGAGAAACTTGGACTTTGTTTATAAGAAGTGGGGAACTATAGCAGTTTCTTGAGAAAAAAAAAGATAAATGATAGTGATGTGGCTAAAAATACCAGCTTTGGAGCTAGATAAAAATTTGTTTGATTTTTGGCTATACTTCTTACTAGTTAATATGATTTGGGGAAAGTTACTTAAGTTTATTAAGGCTCAGTTTTCTTATTTGCAAGATGAGTATAATAATATTTTCCTTGTAGAATTATGGTAAGGATTATTTGAGACAACGCATGTAGTGCTTGGCACAAAGTAAGTGCTCAGTAAACGGTGTTTGATGATAATAAGTGTTTCCAAAATTTCAAACGGCAGTGATATACAAGATTGGGGGAAGAGAGTGGTAACTGATTTTGATTTTAAGTGGATGTTTACCTTAGTTGTGAAACCAATTGACATATTGGTATGGAGTGACAAAGGCATAAGCTGTGGTTTTTGGAATAGAAGGCATAAGTTGGAACACAAACCTGTATTTTATCTCATCTGTGACACCATTGATTATAAGATATGCTGTTATTTGTGTACTATGAAGAAAGAAGAAACAATGATGCATGTTGACACAATGCTATCACTTAGAATTTTTATTTTCTACTCATTGAAAGAGCTCTTTCTTAGACATAGCTTTTAATCATATATCATTTTTGTGTATATATAAAAAGGAAAATATTGAATTACTTCTTGTTTCAGTCATTATTATCTGTGTTTTTTCATGTAATATTGTCTTCTGTGGCATCGTGAAAACGGGCAATGCTGTATTTCTTTTAAAAGTGCTCTTTCATTGTCTCTGATTTTTCCCCGCAAGCAGCAACAGGTTTGATGCAAGTGCTTTTTTTTTTTTTTTTTTTTTTTTTAATGAGACAGAGTCTTGCCCTGTCACCCAGACTGGAGTGCAGTGGTACAGTCTCAGCTCACTGCAGCCTCTCCCTCCTGGGTTCAAGCGATTCTCCTACCTCAGCCTCCCAAGTAGCTGGGATTACAGGCAACCACCACCACACCCAGCTAATTTTTGTATTTTTAGTATAGACAGGGTTTCGCCATGTTGGTCAGGCTGGTCTCGAACTCCTGACCTCAGGTGATCTGCCCGCCTCAGCCTCCCAAAGTGTTGGGATTACAGGCATGAGCCACTGCGCCTGGCGGTGCTTCTTGATCTTACCAGAAATTGTCATTGGGAAGGTTATAGACAACGGTCAAGACTTACATTCTCTTCTCAAATGGTGCTAAATGATTTGTTGAGTAAAAAGGCCAGGGATAGCAAACATGTTCACATGGCTGCAGGCAGTGACAGCTATGCCCTGTTGTTGCCTTGTCCATAGCAATTTTAAGATGTATCCCCATTTCAGAAGACTGATAAATATGAAAGAAAAATGCAACTCAGAATTGATAGATCAGATAGAATTAAAACACGAGGTCAGTAATTCTAAGAAAGTTACTTAACTTTAGTAAGCAAGCTTAGATAGAAGTGCTTTGGTTATACCTGAAGTTGTTTTGTTGCAAATTACTTAGGGATGCTCTACCAGCACTAAAAAACAAACAAACAAACAAACAAAAACAAGATATTTTAAAAGAATTATATAGCACTGATAAACTGACTCATAAAAATGGCTGAAATTGTTTGAAACTGGCTAATGAAGTAATAACCTAATGATTTTCCATTTTTGAATGCCAGGTGTTTCTAAAAGCCAGATGAAGTTTGTTTTTATTTTAAAATTATTAGTTATTTATTTTTGAGACAAGGTCTGGCTCTGTCACCCAGGCTGGAGTGGCACGATCTTGGCTCACTGCAACCTCCACCTCCTGGGCTCAAGCCATCCTCCTACCTCAGCCTCCTGAGTAGCTGGGACCACAGACATGCACTACCATGCCCGGCTAATTTTTGTATTTTTAGTGGAGACGGGGTCTCGCCATGTTGCCTAGGCTGGTCTCAGATTCCTGGGCTCAAGGAATCTGCCTGCCTCAACCTCCCAGTGTGCTGGGATTACAGGTGTGAGCCACTGCACACAGCCTGTTTTTCTAAAATGATCATTCTTCCTATTGGCTTATACCTAATATAAGGATTTAACCTTATAAACTTTGAAGTTCTAAGACCTTCAAAGGTAGGTGTATTAGTCCTTTACTAATACATCTACCTAAGAAGGTAGGTGTATTAGTCCGTTTTCACACTGCTATAAAGAACTAACTGTGACTGGGTAATTTATAAATAAAAGAGGTTTAATTGACTTATAGTTCCACATGGCTAGGGAGGCTTCAGGAAACTTAATCATGGCAGAAGGGGAAGCAAGGCACGTCTTACATGGTGGCAGGAGAGAGAGAGACAGAGAGACAGGTGCAGGGAGGGAATGCCAGGGGAACTGCCAAACACTTTTAAACCATCAGCTCTTGTGAGAACTCACTATCACGAGAACAACATGGGAGAAACTGCCCCCATGATCCAGTCACCTCCCACCAGGTCCCTCCCTCAACATGTAGGGATAACAATCAAGATGAAATTTGGGTGGGGACACAGAGCCAAACCATATCACTAGGCTTGTAAGATTCATTTTTGTGTGTGTGTAAGTAGGCAGCATAAATACTGTCTAGAATACATAAACATAGCAGAAAATATAATCCTGTAAAGTTGCTGTGGCAACATCAGCTGCTTATGTTGCAATAAATATAATGGCAATACTTTTTGAAACTTTTTTATTAGAGACCAGGATACAACTGCATCTCTGGAAAGATAATGAGTCTACCAGTTTGTGCTATTTTTCTCTCATCCCCTTAGTTATTGACCTATTTGGAGGATTCTTCAGCTGCAGAAGTTGCATTATGTAGCCAGTAATAATATTTATTTTTCCAGGTGCTTGGGGTAGAGTATGGGAATTTTTCTTTTTTAATCCACATAACGAGACATTTATAAGGAAGTGTGTAGAGTCCAGCCCACTCAGCAGACAACCCAGGATTCAAACATTGTTGGAACTTCTAGACAAACCTCATTTTCTCTTCCATTTTTTTCCCTAAAATAGTGCCATTATATTGATAGAGCCCATTATATTGGTGGTTGGAGGACCCAGCGTCTGTCCACCCTTTCTGTGCATGATAGAAAAATGTGTGCATGTCCAGTGTATTACTGTTAGGTTGAGACATTTCACTGGCAGTGGTGGGAATGCAGACAACAAACAACAATATCTGGTTCCGACCTGGGCTAGAGCTAAATGCATCCTGGGTTGGAGGTTCACTTCTATCACCAAGCCCTACCAGAAGCACGGGAGATTTGACCTAGGGGGCTCCCTCTGGCCCGGGCCTTACCAATAGTGGCACTCAGCTACAACATACACCTATCGGTTTTGGGTTTTTTTTCTCTAATTCTTTTCAGTCCAGTCTCTTGTATGCTTGAATCTCCTGTCTGTTTGGTAGTCTGACTTTGCAGGAATGTAGCAGCAATTTTGAACGAATTGGTTACTTTGAGTTTTAGAAATGTAAGTCCTTAAAGATCTTGAAAATGATTTTGGTGATGAGCTGCCACAGCTAGTTGTTCATCCAATGGCCTGGGAAATGCAGAACCATGAATACCATGCCTGTTAGACCTGGAACAGGCGATGGCACCCTCCTTGAGAAAATGTGATTTTAACTGAGAAGCAGTATTTCTGGAAAATTTTTCCACTGGCTTTCTTTTATTGTTGTTACCTGTAATTTCATCATCTTTTCATTTAATTCTGTTCAGTATGATGTCTTTGGGACCAGTGGGTATTTTTATTTGCTTGTAGAAGTGTTTGTTCTTAGGGCTATGCTATGACTCAGGAAGGCCAGCCCCACCCACTCTCTTGTTGCTTGGCACCAATCCTCCCTGGTTGTTGGGCATCTTGTTTACTTCTGCCCTTAATTCCCTGCAGGTGCGTAAGTACAAGAGCATGATCCTGGAAGACCTGGAGTCTGCTCTGGCAGAACACGCCCCTGCGCCACAGGAGGTTAATTCAGAACTGCCGCCTCTCACCATCGACGGAATTCCAGTCTCTGTGGACAAAATGACCCAGGTAAGGGGTGGGAGGTGAGGAAGAGACTCAGAGGCAAGTGGCACAGGTGTGGGCGGGCCTCTGATCACTTTTCTGCATTTTGTCCTCAGTGATCTGACCAGGGAGTGAGATGCAGACTGGAGTCTGGTAGTGAAACAGTAGCAGCCTTGGAAAAGACATTGTAGTGCCAGAAGAGTGCTCCCAACCAAGGGCATGGCTGTGGTGTCCTCTTTCTTCTGGCGTTTTTTTTTTCCCTTTCACTTGGTCCTTTGGGTTGGATTAACAAAAAAAAAAAAAAAACTTTTAGCTTGGGGTTGGTCTGAACAAAAGAACATTAGGAGTTTGATGAATCACAATCAAGGTGGCCAAGTAAACTTTTAGCCCTCGGGCTGCTCTGCTCCTCTTTCAATGTAAATCCTGAATACCTCCATAATTATTACGAAGTACAGCTCCCTTCCACAGGGAATAAGAATGTAAAACTCAGAATGACAGTCTTCTGAGTCATTGATTTGATATTCCTTTTTAAAATTTTTGTTTAATTTTTTTTAATTTTGTGATTTCTAAAGATGGGGGTCTCACTGTGTTGCCCAGGCTGATCTCAATCTCCTAGGCTCAAGCGATCCTCCTGCCTTAGCCTCCCAAAGTACTGGGATTATAGGCGTACGCTGCTGTGCCAGCCTGATTTCCTCTTCCTTTAAGAAGGGAAGTCAAAATGTACTTAGCCTGATAAATCAGCATACCTCAGTAATTTTTATGAGATTATCCCTTTTATATATTTTTAGTTTAGCCTGATCAAAATCAAACACCTTTTTAACATATTTTCCCATCCTATTTCTTTTTTTTGAGCCGGAGTCTCGATCCGTAGCCCAGGCTGGAGTGCAGTGATGCGATCTTGGCTTACACTGCACTTGGCTCACTGCAACCTCCGCCTCCCGGGTTCAAGAGGTTCTCATGCCTCCGAGTAGCTGTGATTACAGGTGTGCGCTACCACACCTGGCTAATTTTTGTTTTTTTAGTAGAGATGGGATTTTGCCATGTTGGCCAGGATGGTCACAAACTCCTGACCTCATGTGATCCCCCTCCTGGCCTCCCAAAGTGCTGGGATTACAGGTGTGAGCCACCACGCCCAGCCTACCCTGTTTCTTTATTAATTTACTTCTCTCTTGCTAAATCCACTTGTCAGGTTTTTTTCCTTATCTTATTCAGTCTTCAGCACCTTTTGACACAGTTGATTACTCCTTAAAGCATCTTCTCTCTGTCTGTTGACCGCACCCTCTTCTGAAGATCCTCATCCCTCACTAGGTGCTCCCCTCATCCCTTCTGGGGCCCCTCTTCCTCTTCTCACCTGATCATCGATATGCTGTTTTCACCCAGCTTACGTTCACTGTTAGATGTCTGGTCCTCACATGCCCCAAACAGAACCTTTGGTGGTTCCTACTCTGCACGCCACATCTGTTCCTCTCCAAGTGTTCCCCATATCAGTTAATGGAACTGCTGTCCATCTGGTTGCTCAAGTCCCAGCATGGAAGTAATCCTGATTTCCCTGTTTTGCCCTCTCCCTCCACAGTCCCCTGCCATCCTCCACATCTAATTCAGCATCAGGTCATGTCAGTTCACCTCTGAAATATACTCTGACACTGGCCATTCTTCTCACTTCCCATCAGCACCCAAGTCCAAGCCTTTAGCATCTCTTGTATAGCCTATCCACTGTGGTCTGCTGCAGTCCATTCTCCACGTAGCCATCCTAGTAGTTTTTTAAAAAACTTACATCATGCAGGGTGTTGTAGCTCACGCCTGTAATCAAGAGGAGGATCCCTTGAGTCCAGGAGTTTGAGATCAGCCTGGGCAGCAGGCTGGAATTTTTTTTTTTTTTTTTTTTTTTTTTTGTCTCTACAAAAAATACAAAAATTAGCCAGGGCATGGTGGTGTGTGCCTGTAGTCTCAAATACTTGGAAGGCTGAGGTGGGAGGACCGTTTGGGCCCGGGAGGTTGAGGCTACAGTGACCCAAGATTGTGCCACTGCACTCTAGCCTGGGTGACAGAGTGAGATCCTGCCTCAAATAAATGAGTGAATGAATGAATAAATTTATTTATTTATTTAATTCAGGCCGTATCACTTCCTTGTTTAAGCCCTTTAATGGTTTTCCACTATTCCTAGAATCGAATTCAGACTGTGCTGTGGCCTTGAAGGCCCTATGTAATCTGGCCTTTTCCTGCCTCATCTTCTTCCCCTCAGTCACTGGGCTCCAGCCACTCTAACCCTCTTTTCCTCAAACACCCTGCATCCATTCTTTTGCTTTCGCTATTCCCTTTGCCTGAATATTGTTCTGCCAGATGATTGCATGATGGACTTTATCTTATTCAAAGTCTAGCTCAAATATCACCTCCTGAGACAAGCCTTTCTTGATTATCCCACCTAAATGAAGCTTTCTTCTTCCCCACCAAGCCACTAATACATCCTCTGTGTTCTTGTCTGTGTAACACTTGTTACTACCTGAAATAATCCCATTTGTTAACTTGTATACTTATTTGTGGTCTCCCCAGCTAGAATTTGAGGAATTTAGTTTCTGTCGTTTACTTCTGTTCAGTATAGCTGCTCAGCCTCTGAAATAACATGTCATCTAAATAATAGTATCTGTTCAGTAAATGACTTCAGGGTTAGAGCAAAAATGAGTTAAGTGTAATGGTGGGGAACAGGATCGCAAGTCCCCTGGGCAGGTGTTGACCCAGTGCAGATGCTGATGCTGCTGCTCGGGGTGGCACTTTTATTTTTTATTCCATCTGAACCAGCAACTTGGTCTGAAGTAATACTACATTTTATAAATATAAACGTAAATAGTGATCTTTTGATTGTTGGATTCATAGCCCTTTCTGTGGACACTGGAAAGATCTCTAAATAATGGTTCAGAAAGGAAAGCATTATCTAAACCAAGCTTGCCCAATCCACATCCCGCAAGACGCATGCGACCCAGGATGGCTTTGAATGTGGCCCAACACAAATTCGTAAACTTTCTTAAAACATTATGAGATTTTTAGGCAATTTTTTTTTCTTTAGCTCATCAGCTATTATTAATGTTAGTATATTTTATGTGTGGCCCCAGATAATTCTTCCTCTAATGTGGCCAAGGGAAGCCGAAAGATTTGGCACCCCGATCTAAACTTTTCTTTACTGTCTTTTAACAGTTTCTGTTATTCTGTTTCTAGAGGCATTCTGACTGGTTCAAGTAAAGAAAACATAAAGTGAATTATTTTTATCTGGTTGATGTAAAGAATCGACTCTGTCTCAGATGTAAAGTATATCTAAAACTGCCTAAGCCTTTGGTTTCGAATGCTGTGTTCGGTTAACTCCTCTCCTGTGATGGGTATTTGTTATTCTTTGTCACATTTGGTGTGCTAGGGTAAAACAGTCTGAGGTTTTGATTATATTAAATCATTGTGGATACTGGTTTTCATGAAATTGGCTAGTGGCCGCAGAAGTCAGCAAACAGTTTAGTTATTATCATTTTGGAGGTAAGACATTTGAAAGTGTTGTTTTCCATTTTTATCAAAACCACACTCGGTAGAGCTTGGTGTGCTGGTGAATGAGGAGCTGGATCTCAGTTGTCAAACGCATAGATGCGTTGCTGGAGGTGCACATTTTCTCTATCATATGCTCCCTCCTTCCCCTTCTTACCAAAGATGATGACTAAAAAGTCAAACATAACAAATAAAATAAAACAAACAAATGAGGAGGAAGAGGGAGCAGGATGATGAAAAACCCAGCTCCCAACTGAATGGGAATTTCCAAGTATTTGGATCCTGGCATTTTCTCCCCTCAACGTTTTATTGTTGTTTGTTTTCCTCAAATACTTTTTTCTTTTTTTTTTTTTTTTTTTTTTTTTGAGACAGAGTCTTGCTCTGTCGCCCAGGCTGGGGTGCAGTGGCCGGATCTCAGCTCACTGCAAGCTCCGCCTCCCGGGTTTAGACCATTCTCCTGCCTCAGCCTCCCGAGTAGCTGGGACTACAGGCGCCCGCCACCTCGCCCGGCTAGTTTTTTGTTATTTTTTAGTAGAGACGGGGTTTCACCGTGTTAGCCAGGATGGTCTCGATCTCCTGACCTTGTGATCCGCCCGTCTCGGCCTCCCAAAGTGCTGGGATTACAGGCTTGAGCCACCGCGCCCAGCTCAAATACTTTTTTCTTAATCTGAGCTAAATAGCTAGTTCGCTCGCTCTCTCTCTGTCTCTTTTTTTTTTTTTTTTTTTTTTTCTGAGACGGAGTCTCGCTCTATTGCCCAGGCTGAAGTGCAATGGCGTGATCTCAGCTCACTGCAACCTCTGCCTCCCGGGTTGAAGCAATTATCCCACCTCAGCCTCCTGAGTAGCTGGGACTACAGGCATGCACCACCATGCCTGCCTAATTTTTTTGTATTTTTAGTAGAGTTGGGGTTTCACCACGTTGGCCAGACTGCTCGCCAACTGCTGACCTCAAGTGATCTGCCCATCTTGGCCTCCCAAAGTGCTGGGATTACAGGCATAAGCCACTGTGCCTGGCCAATAGCTCTCTTTTATAATTGATCCTAAAGACTTTCACTATTAATGGGAGTAAAAGGAGGGTTTTATTTCCACCCAAACCTAGATAGGCAAGGGTATGGGACTACAAGCAGTCTAATGCACTGTTAGTGGGAATGCAGATTGGTACACTTTCTCTAGAGGGCAGGTTGGTGTTGGCAATGCATATCAAAGTCTAAAAGGTGTATATCATGCCCTCCAATTAAACACAGATGTACATTGTTTATTACAGCATGTCTACAGTAGGAAAATTGGGAACAATGTGATTGGTTAAATTACGATAGTGTTTAGAATTTATATAGGAAGACGAGCAGCATAGCCCAAAAGAGATGATACGGTGAACTGTTAGACACTAAAAATGATGATTTGCTCTTTATTGCAGTAGAATAATATTTGTGGTATGTTAAATTAAAAAAAACTGTAAAGTAGCATTTTTTATATACTGTAATTTGAGGAGTTTAGGGCTTTACTTTTCAGTTTCTTTTGGGAGATTTTTTAAAAAATTCTGGGAACACAGAATTGAGCTGATTTATTTCATTTTCTGTAACATTAACATAAAGTATGCCCCCCTCTGTGTGTATAGAACTTTGGAGGAGTGCACATATTAACACTGGGCACAGTGGCTCACATCTGTAATCGCAGCACTTTGGGAGGCTGAGGCGGGTGGATCACCTGAGGTCAGGAGAGCAGCCTGGCCAACATGGTGAAACCCTGTCTCTACTAAAAATACAAAAATCAGCCGGGTGTGTTGGCACGCCCCTGTAATCCAGCTACTCGGGAGGCTGAGGCAGGAGAATCGCTTGAACCTGGGAGGTGGAGGTTACAGTGAGCCCAGATCATGCCACTGCACTCCAGCCTGGTTGACAGAGCAAGACTCCGTCTCAAAAAAAAAAAACTGATTGTAAAGTAGCATTTCTTATATACCGTAATTTGAGGGGTTTAGGGCTTTATTTTTCTGTTTCTTTTGGGAGATTTTTTTTTTTTTTTAATTCCGGGAACACAGAATTGAGCTGATTTATCTCATTTTCTAAAACAATAACATAAAATGTGCCCACATCTGTGTGTATAGAACTTGGAGGGATGTACATTAAAATATTAACACTAATTATCTATGCATGGTGGCATTATAGGTGATTTTCATTTTATCTAAATAAGCATGAATTGCTTTTATAATAGAAATACAAAAAACTATTTTCCTATTTTATATTAAACTTGAATTTTTTAAAGTGCAAAGTTAGGCCAAGCGCAGTGGCTCACACCTGTAATCCCAGCACTTTGGGAGGCTGAGGTGGGTAGATCACCTGAGGTCAGGAGTTCGAGACCAACCTGACCAACATGGAGAAACCCCGTCTCTACTAAAAAAATTAATAAATACAAAATTAGCCAGGCTTAGTGGTGCATGCCTGTAATCACAGCTACTCGGGAGGCTGAGGCAGGAGAATCACTTGAACCCGGAAGGCGGAGGTTGCGGTGAGCTGAGATCGCACCATTGCACTCCAGCCTGGGGCAACAAGAGCGAAACTCCGTCTCAAAAAAAATATAAATAAATAAATAAATAAACAAATAAAGTGCAAAGTTTGATAATGTTTCTGCTTTGTTTTGCCCAAAGATTATTTTTATTTATGTTAGCATGAAGATGTCAACATCTCTCTTTTCCCCCCCTTATTTTCCTCTTAAATAGATACTTTGTGTTGGAAGGCACACTGCTAAGTTCTTTACAGGGGCATCTCATTTAATCCACCTTTGTGTGTGTGTGTATGTGTGTCTTAAAAATTCTTATTTTATTTTATTTTATTTATTTATTTTTTTTTTTTTGAGACGGAGTCTCGCTCTGTCGCCCAGGCTGGAGTGCAGTGGCCGGATCTCAGCTCACTGCAAGCTCCGCCTCCCGGGTTTTACGCCATTCTCCTGCCTCAGCCTCCCGAGTAGCTGGGACTACAGGCGCCCGCCACCTCGCCCGGCTAGTTTTTTTTTGTATTTTTTTTAGTAGAGACGAGGTTTCACCGTGTTAACCAGGATGGTCTCGATCTTCTGACCTCGTGATCCGCCCGTCTCGGCCTCCCAAAGTGCTGGGATTACAGGCTTGAGCCACCGCGCCCGGCAAAAATTCTTATTTTATAGTCAAGGAAGCAGAGCTCAGATATGGTTTATAGCCATTAAGAACAAGTACATTTTACTGGACATTAATTCTAGATTTCAGAACATACTGGTAATTTATGACTTCCTTGAAGTGATAAAATTCTAGAATTATCAAACTGGACTGTAATAGAGATAGACTTGGGTTAACCAGACAGCTCTATTATCATCTTATCTGCACTTGATGGTATAGAGATGACTTGATATTGATGACCCTAACTTACAAATCTATATAGGATCCTAAGATACATTCTGAATCGTCTAAAGAGAGTAAATTATATTCAATATTGTTCTAATATTATGCGTTGCATTATTTTGTATCTTTACAAATGAGAAAGTTAGCATGATTTATTGGAAAGAATACTAACTCAGAGTCAGAAGATCTATTTTCTAGTCTCAATTCTACTATGTATAACCATGGTTCTCACTTTCATCTTCTGATGAAATACATGCCCTCCTACCTTAAGGAGTCAGAGGAAGAAAAATAAAATTTGGTGTAGGAAAATGTTTTGAAAACTAAAGCATCACACCAAGGTATTATTACTAATTATTAATGGTAATTATATGTATTGCCTATATTCATTTTTTAATAACCTGAACATACCATCTCTCAGCCATGCTTTATTAGAGAAAGTTCATGAACCAAGAATTTTAATTTTTCTCAACAGTTAAGTGGAACAATACAGCTGACTTTTTTTTTTTCTTTTCCCTGGTGTCTACGAAAACAAAATATTTTTCAGATTGAAAATTGAGGAATAGGCCGGGCGCGGTGGCTCAAGCCTGTAATCCCAGCACTTTGGGAGGCCGAGACGGGCGGATCACGAGGTCAGGAGATCGAGACCATCCTAGCTAACACAGTGAAACCCCGTCTCTACTAAGAAATACAAAAAACTAGCCGGGCGAGGTGGCAGGCGCCTGTAGTCCCAGCTACTCGGGAGGCTGAGGCCGGAGAATGGCGTGAACCCGGGAGGCGGAGCTTGCAGTGAGCTGAGATCCGGCCACTGCACTCCAGCCTGGGCTACAGAGCGAGACTCCTTCTCAAAAAAAAAAAAAAAAGAAGAAAATTGAGGCATAAATAGAAAATGAAATGTATGAAGGAAGCTAATGACAAATAGAACTTAGGGCTGCATTCATATTGCCAGTGCTTTTTAAAAAATCTTTTTTGTATAAAACTGTATTGTATTCATTATTCAGGTTGACTCTTTCAGCCAGTCTGCACTAAACATTTACTTTTCTTTTTTCTTTTCTTTTTTTTTTTTTGAGACAGTCTCACTGTGTTGCCCAGGCTGGAGTGAAATGGTGCAATCTCGGCTCACTGCAACCTCCACCTACTGGGTTCAAGTGATTCTCCTGCCTCAGCCTCCCCAGTAGCTTGGATTACAGGCGCAGGCCACCACGCTAGGTTAATTTTTTTGTATTTTTAGTAAAGACGGGATTTCACCATGTCAGGCTCATCTCGAATTCCTGAGCTTGGGCAATCTGCCCGCCTTGGCCTTCCAAAGTTTTAGGTGTGGCTCACAGGTGTGAGCCACCGCACCCAGCCAACATTTGCTTTTTAAGAGAATTTTTTACTTGCCCCAAAACTCTCAAAATTGTCTCCTACACAGATAAAAATTGCACATAATGATGTCTGAAGTTCTGTGAGAACTAAATGCTCTGTTTTTTTAGGAAGCAGCTCTCTTGGGTTTTGGCTTTTGTCTTTTTTGTTTCGTTGAAAGTATGATTCTTTATTAGTAAATAGGACGTTTTACCTGAAAAGTTTCTGTTTTTACTATTATAACTATAGTAAGATTTTAAGTCTCTTGTTTTGGTGCCATGAGTTGGAATAGTCCTTATTTTGGCGGGGGCGGGGTGGGAGGTGGGTGTGCGTGTTAGAAAACTACATATGTCTGTGGTGTTTTTAGTAATTAAAATGAAAATTTGGATTTCGAATCACCTTTAAGAATAGTGGCTGGAACTTACTCTATACTTATTCCATATCTGTTTGGAATTGGAGGAGGTTGAGATAAAGCTTAGCAAAAGGGATCCTTAGTTTGGGGTAGGTTCTGCAACCCCAGAATTCATTTACAGTAAAGTCTCCTTTTTCAGATTTTGAAAGTCAGGTTAGCAAATTTGTTTTAGGATACTACAGACCAGGGCCTAGTGGATGGGCTAAGTCAGTGCCTCTCAAACTTCAGAGTGTGCAGCAGTCACCTGAGAAGTCGTGTTCAAATGCAGATTAGGAATCAGTAGGTCTGGAATGGGCCTGAGGTTCTGCCTTGCTGGTGAGCCCCCAGGTGATGTCAATGCTGCTGTTTCTCAGACTATGCTTTGAGTTCAAGGAATTGCGTAGCTTCTTGCAGAGTCTTTAAGCAATAATTATGATTTTGCTAGTGGAAAATCAATTCTGCTCTTTACCAGACGTGGGTCCTATAGGCTTCTCTTGTTCTTGGGAGGTGGTAAATCTCTTTGGAATCTGTATTGGAAGACATCCAGGCATATATTATAATTCTAGAAGAAGCATCACTGGAAAGACCTGGGCAGTATTATTGATTAAAATCCACTCTTCTTTCCCTTCTCCTTTCCCTCACCTTCCTTGAACTTACTGCCCTCCTCTTACTGTCACTGGGGCAATCTTTGTTGCTTTAATATTCCCATGGCTTGATGATGCAACAGGATAGTAATTTATAGCAGTTTCAGGTAAACCTTCTGAAATGTTCAGCATAGTGCTTGCTTCATTAGGAAGGAGTTATTCACAAGGCTTTAGAGATGTTTTACTTAGAAAACAGCCAGTCAGTTATCTGCTTAAGTTTTTTGAGAGTTTTGTTCTGTTTTGAAAAAAACATAGGTCTCACCTCTTCTACTCAAAAAGTAGAAAACATTATGCTGATTGAAATAAGCGGGACACAGAAGGAAAACATTGGGTGATTCTACTTATATGAGGTATCTAGAGTGGGCAAAATGATAAAGATAGAAAATAGAAGTGGCCGGGCACGATGGCTCACGCCTAATACCAACATTTTAGAAGGCCAAGGCAAGTGGATCACTTGAGGTCTGGAGTTCGAGACCAGCTTGGCCAACATGGTGAAACCCTGTCTCTACTAAAAATTTTTTTGTATTATTTACAAAAAAATAGCTGGGTATGGTGGCAGGTGCCTGCAATCCTAGCTACTGGGAACGCTGAGGCAAGAGAATCGCTTGAACCCGGGAGGTGGAGGTTATAGTGAGCCGAGATTGCGCCACTGCACTCCAGCCTGGTTGACAGAGCAAGACTCCGTCTCAAAAAAAGAAAGAAAGGAAGGAAGGAAGGAAGGAAGGAAGGAAGGAAGGAAGGAAGGAAGGAAGGAAGGAAGGAAGGAAGGAAGGAAGGAAGGAAGGAAGGAAGGAAGGAAGGAAGGAAGGAAGGAAGGAAGGAAGGAAGGAAGGAAGGAAGGAAGGAAGGAAGGAAGGAAGGAAGGAAGGAAGGAAGGAAGGAAGGAAGGAAGGAAGGAAGGAAGGAAGGAAGGAAGGAAGGAAGGAAGGAAGGAAGGAAGGAAGGAAGGAAGGAAGGAAGGAAGGAAGGAAGGAGAAAGAAAATATAAGTTACCAGGGACTATGCGGAGGTAGAAGTCAGGAGTTATTGTTTTAGTGGGCACAGAATTTGTTTGAGATGATGCTTTAAAAGTTCTAGAAATAGGCCAGGCATGGCGGCTTACACCTGTAATCCCAGCACTTTGGGAGGCCGAGGCAGGCAGATCACGAGATCCGGAGTTTGAGACCAGCCTGGCCAACATAGTGAAACCCCGTCTCCACTAAAAATACAAAAAATTAGCTGGGCATGGTGGCAGGTGTCTGTAATCCCAGCTACTTGGGAGGCTGAGGCAGGAGAATTGCTTGAACCCAGGAGGCAGAGGTTGTAGTAAGCTAAGATTGCACCATTGCCCTCCAGCCTGGGAGACAGTGCGAGACTCCATCTCAAAAAAAAACAAAAAGTTCTAGAAATAATGATGATGGTTATACAACATTGTGAACATATTTAGTGTCACTAAATGGTACATGTTAAAATAATAAATGTTATGTGTATTTTGCCATTGTTTAAAAAAATTTTTTTTGAAAAGAAGGACTGGATAAAAAGTATTTTAGTTTGGTGGTTCTCAAAATTGGCTGCATAATAGAATCACCTAGGGAACTTAAAATCCTAGTGCCCAGGCCACACTCCAGACCAATGAAGTCACAGCCTTCAGGGATGGGATCTAGGCATCTGCAGTGTTTAAACTCTCCAAGTGATTCCAGTGTGCAGGCAACTTTGAAAACCACTATGGTGGATCACAATTCCAAACTGCTTCTCCAGAATTTACTGGCAAAGCAGGTTCTTCTTACTGTCTGAAATTATCATAAAATGTTTACGTATATGATGTCTTGTCATGTTTAGTAGGCATGATGAGATTAAGAGAATATATATGGGCCAGATGTGGTGGCTCTTGCTTGTAATCCCAGCACTTTGGGAGGTCGAGGCAGGAGGATGGTTTGAGGCCAGGAGTTTTGAGACCAACCTGGGCAACACAGCAAGACCTCATCTCTACTAAAAATTTAAAAATTAGCTAGGCATGATGGTGCATCCATAGTCCCACCTACTCAGGAGGCTGAGGTGGGAGGATCATTTGAGCCCAGGAGTTCAGGGCTGCAGTGATGAGTCATGATCACGCCACTGCACTTCAGCCTGAGCAAAAGAGCGAGACCTTGTCTCAAAAAAGAAAGGAAAAGAAAGAGAGAATATATACGTAACAAATAAAAACACTGGTTGTGTTCTTAAATAGAACATAGCATATTTCAAGTAAAGAATAAGGGTATATTCAGAAATACTAAAGAGAAGAAACTAGCCATATAAATTACTTACATAGGATACAACTGGACTAAGGAAATATTTGCAATTTATATGACAGAATTAATATCCAGAGCAGATTAATATTTTCTTCATATTCATAAGATAAAGATAATTAGAAAAATAAGCAAATGTTATAAGCAGTTCACAGAAAGGAAAAATAACCAGTAAACATATAAAAAGATTGTCAACTCACTGGTAATGGAAATTAAAATAAGAAACCATTTCCCCCATGTCAGATGAGCCAAAATAAGAAAACTTGATAGTAAGGCTGGGTGCAGTGGCTCATGCCTGTATCCCAGCACTTTGGGAGGCTGAGGAGGGTGGATCACTTGAGGTCAGGAGTTCAAGACCAGCCTGGCCAACATGGTGAAACCCCATCTCTACTAAAAATACAAAACAATTAGCCAGCCATGGTAGCGCACGCCTGTAGTCCCAGCTACAGGTTGAGGCAGGAGGTTCACTTGAACCCGGGAGGCGGAGGTTGCAGTGAGCCAAGATTGCACCATTGCATTCCAGCCTGGGTGATAGAGTGAGACTGTCTCAAGAAAAATTTAAAAAGAGAGAGAAAACTTGGTAATAAAATGTGGAAGAGGTAATAAAATGTGGAAGAGGATGAATGGGTATTGTCTAGTACTCTTAGTGACAGTGGAATTGGCAAAGTCTTTCTGGAGGACAATTTGGCAGTGTATTAAAATGTTAAATCCATATACCCTTTAACCAGCAATTCCACTTTTCTGAATTTCTTTAACTGGTTAAAGGGTATATGGATTTAACATTTTCTGCTGAGTTTTCTGTGCACAAAGAAGCATGTACAAGCACTGTTTGTACAGCAAGAGAAACTGTAAGCAATCTAAATGTTTATCAGTAGGGGAATAGCTAAATAAAATGGAAATTCTTTTTTTTTTTTTTTTTTTTTTTTTTTTTTTGAGACGGAGTCTCACGCTGTTGCCCAGGCTGGAGTGCAGTGGCGCGATCTCGGCTCACTGCAAGCTCCGCCTCCCGGGTTCCCGCCATTCTCCTGCCTCAGCCTCCTGAGTAGCTGGGACTACAGGCGCCCGCCAACGCGCCCGGCTAATTTTTTGTATTTTTAGTAGAGACGGGGTTTCACTGTGGTCTCGATCTCCTGACCTTGTGATCCGCCCGCCTCGGCCTCCCAAAGTGCTGGGATTACAGGCTTGAGCCACCGCGCCCGGCCATAAAATGGAAATTCTATACCATGGATACTAGGCAACTGTTTTTAAAAATTATTGTAGTTGCACTACCATGAGAAGATCTCTATGACAAAATGTTGAGTGGAAAAAACAAGTTATAAAATAGTGTACAAACACAAAAATACATTTGTGTTTTTCTTTAATCGCATAAAACTGCCTTTCTAGCATGTATTTATGTAGATGTATAGAATCTGGCCTAGAAGGAAGGCTGTTCATCAGACTCATGCCTCTGGACAGGAGACTGGATTGAGGGAGAATAGATGGCAAAGAGGACTTTGACTTTACCTATATTATTTACATTTTTGTACAGAAGAGTACAACAAGCATAAGGTAACAGAAACTAACCAACCTGTGTTCTTCAAAGAGAAAGTAGGACTTTAAGAGCATTTTGATTAATGAGAGGGAGAAAGTTTGATAGGTTGGGAGTGCCGAGATACAGAAGCAGAAGTCTTGACTTGAGAGAGGAGTCTAAATGAGTGCCTTCATTGGCTGGCCTTCAAATTCACTAATTCTGAAGTTATGTTCATCTTTTCTCCAAACTTGCTCTTCTTGTGTTTTCTATGGGAATGTGTTTTTAGGGGAAATGAGATTAAGAGAAGCCAGTGTTTCTGCTTGGAATGGTGTTTCTGATAATAACCACCATAGTCATCTCTCTGAACAGAGATCAGTAGTACAAATAATTCCAAACATTGGGCAAATGAATCACTTTGCTTTAGCTCTTTAATGCCCTTTAGAGATCCATTCAATTTTTTATTTGTTTTGTTTTGTTTGTTTTTTGAGACGGAGTCTCACTGTTGCCCAGGCTGGAGTACAGTGGCGTGATCTCGGCTCACTGCAAACTCTGCCTCCCAGGTTCACGCCATTCTCCTGCCTCAGCCTCTCCGAGTAGCTGGGACTACAGGCGCCTGCCACCACGCCCGGCTAATTTTTTTTTTTTTTTTTTTTTTTTTTGCATTTTCAGTAGAGACGGGGTTTCACCATGGTCTCTATCTCCTGACCTCGTGATCCACCTGCCTCGGCCTCTCAAAGTGCTGGGATTACAAGCGTGAACCACCGCGCCTGGCCTATCCATTCAAATATAATTGGGTCTGTCAGCCTGGACGGTAATAATTTTAAGTTAAAATAGTGTTGCCACAGTCTGAAAAATCTCCATTTTTCCTTCCCTGCTACATTCCTATTTTCTGTAGGCTACGCAAAACATAACCTTTCAGCATGATTTGCTTTCACCTGCCTTCTCTTAAAATTTATTATGCATTCTCTGACCTCTTCAGTAGAGGTGGAGGTAGCACATATGTTGGTTTGAAAGACCTGTTCTTGGTAATTGAGCCTAAATGGACATCAGGAGCCTCAAAATCCCTAGACTCAGGTAAATGCAGAGCAAAGATAGAGCGAACGAGAGGAGAGGGTATTTGGGGGATGTGTAAGGATAATGCATTGTTGGATAGCAAAGAATTAACTGAATTTACAAAGGAAATTTCTAGCATAGCAAGAATTTTTTTTAATTTTGATTGGATTAGACGTTTTAGAGTTTTAGAGAACCTTTTATTTTAAACCTATCTGTGGTTTCCACATAATCTTTACTTTTCACTGACACGGGCATGAATTTGATATCCTTATCTTTGCTGATTGTCCCGGGAAGTGGTAGTATTTTCTATTCTTTGCTGGTTTGGTGTGGCTTTACTGACCAAGCTAGGGTACCTTAGGCCCACCTAAAGCCCTAAATCAGAATGAGAGTCCAGGAAAGCTTGTTCCAGCCCAATTAAAGGACAGTCTGAGAGGTTAGGCTTTAGCTTTGCTGATCCTGTTGATTGTCTCCCTGTGGATTAAAGACAAACCTTCCTTAACAAGCACATCAAAAAGCTTTGGTTTCCAAAACTCTCCAGGACCAGTAATTAATTCAACGGGTAATGAGAGCACAGTTCCGAATTCTGGAAAGGAATCATTTAACTCTTCCTGTACTGGACTGCTAGTTTCCCTTTATTAATAGTCTCTTTAGCCTTAGCACTGTTTATTTGGGACAGTGTAAAAATAACCTGTAGGAAGATTGCCTTTTTCAATGAAGTCAAATCATCTCTTAAGCATTTAAAAGTAAAAAATACCCTTCATTCCCAAAATGTACACACCTGAAAAACAAACTCTTATAGTAGAAAATACCTTTTACTTCTTTTGGTATAGGGGCAAATTTTATATGCTTGATAATTAGCACTTTTAAGAGCTATGATCTGCTCCTGAATTAGAACTTGTATGCCAGCAGCTGATTTCACTCTGGTTCCATTTTTTGACTTGATGGGGTTTCAGCCTGTGGAAGTAACCTTCTTTTTGTACTGTTTCTGTGTCTCCTGCTTCTCATATTAGCCTCTGGGATCATCTTCCTAGGAATTTGAAACATTTCTCATCCAGAGATTTATTAATACAAATTTTTAATGCTCAGGGACCCAGCAGAACAATGCACCTAAACTTCCTGTACATTGTGGGTGTGTTAGTAATAGCTTGCTTGCTTCAAAGCAAATAATTGGTCCAAATGGTCAATTTGTTCCTTCTTAGTTCTAGCACCCTTTATTTCTCATCCTCAACCTTGTTGCAGATACATATAAACTCATTCTTCTGCCACCTCTGCTTTTTTCCACTTTACCCATCGTTGAAAAACTAACGATGAATGTCTTTATGTACATTACAGTGTGTTCAGTATTAGTAAACTGTTTCAGAAAGCTAGCTATTTGTTTGCATTGGGGGAATAAATTCCCTATTTTCCCTGATTTAAAAGTAAAATCTTATTTATCTTTTAAATATTTCTTTTTGGCAAATGGTCACATTTAGACTTGATAGAAACTTAATATAGATTGAGTACTGCCTGCCCGAAATGTTTGGGTACGTCGGATTTCATATATTTTTTGATTTTTTTAACATTTGCATATACCTAGTGAGATATCTTGGAGATGGGACCACGATCTAAACACAAAATTTATTTGTGTTTTATATACACCTTATGCATGAAATAGAATTTTGACTGTGACCTGTCACTTGAGGTCATGGGTGGAATTTTCCACATGTGACTCTTGAAACATTCCAGATTTCAGATCTTCAGATTAGGGATGCTCAACCTGTAGCAGATTAAGGATTAAAACTGTGCTGGATTAAAGCCATGATGTTTCTGAGTCCTTATTTGTTTTACATTTAGAGTAGTTTTATTTAATAGATTTGAAGAGTGGATGCTTAAAGCATCTACTTTTTTAAAAAAAAGAACAATTTTTTCTTATTATAAAATCAGAATTATCAATCAGTTGCCAAAGAGCTATGATGCACCTAAATTTTATAACAAATTAAACTCTAAATTTTAGAACAAAAGTTATGAATACTGTAGAAGTTGCTGAAAAAAGGATGGCTTGATGACTAAGGTAATAATACTAAAACTGCTATTAATTAATATGCCTGCTATCTCAGCCTCTTAATTGACACTGTATATTTGCTATTATTACTATTTTACAGATGAGAAAATTAAGATTCAGAGCCAACTCTGAGCCTTTTGTTTTGTTTTGTTTTGTATTTTTGAGATGGAGTCTTGCTCTGTCACCCAGGCTAGAGTGTAGTTGAGCGATCATAGCTCACTGCAACCTCAGCCTCCTGGGTTCAAGCGATTCTCCTGCCTCAGCCTCCCGAGTAGCTGGCAATACAGGTATGTGCCACCATGCCTGGCTAATTTTTGTATTTTTAGTAAAGATGGTGTTTCACCATGTTGGCCAAGTGGGTCTTAAATTCCTGACCCCAGGGAATCCGCTCGCCTTGACCTCCCAAAGTGCTGGGATTACAGGCGTGAGCCACGGCACCCAGCCCTTGTGTTCTTTTTGGTAGAAAGAGGTAACTTAAGAGAAGTGAAGCTGAGTGCAATGACTCACACGTGAAATCCCAACACTTTGGGAGGTCGAGGCAGAAGGATTGCTTCAGGCCAGGAGTTTGAGATCAGCCTGGGCAACATTGGGAGACCCCTTCTCTACAGAAAAAAAAAAAAAAAAAAAGAAAGAAAGAAAAAGAAATAGCTGGGCATAGTGGCATGCACCTTTAGTCCCAACTACTGAAGGCTGAAGCAGGAGGATCCCTTAAGCCCTGGAGGTTGAGGCTGCATTGAGTTGTGTTCATGCCACTGCACTCCAGCCTGGACCACAGAGCAAGATCTGAGAGAGAGAGAGAGAGAGAGAGAGAATGAAAATGGATGAATAGTTAGTATATGAGAGAGAGAGATAATGAATGAATGAATGAATGAATGAATAGTTAGTATATGTTCCACAAAGAATGTAGGACTTTCTGGGCACTAAAGAATGAGTGGTATAGTAGCATGGAAAGTAGTCCAGCAAGGGGACAGAACAAAGGCAGAGAAGCAGGAATGGGCTTAGTAGTTCATAAGACAGTGCAGAGACTTGTCTGATGGAGGACCAAGGCTGAGTGGTAGGAATTAATGGAAACTGATTGTAGTGGGAAGCCAGATTGTAGTGGGTCTGAAAAGCTGGGCAGAAGGATCTAGTTTAGTTGCCGTCGTTAAAAGACATTTGAAGGTGTTTTGAGCATTGGAGCTATGTAGGTAACATTTAGGAAAATCTCTCCAGCAAGGATATGTGGGAAGAAGGAATGAAGGGAGAACTTGGAGTTCCCCAAGAAAGCCAACTAGAAGGATGCACTAGCCTTGGGCCAGAAAGTTAGAAAAAGGTGGGGCTGGAGAAGAAGGGATAGACACCAGAGACATTTCAAAGAAAACAAAAGAATCGGACTTGCAATGCGTGACTAGATAAGTGTTGAAGGAGAAAAGTAAAGATAACTTTGACATTTTTAGTTTGAGTATCTGGGGAAAGGGTGGTTTTATACTTGCTAAGATAAAAAAGTTGAGAAGACAAGTAGACTGGAGAGAGGGTAGGATGGGGTTTAAGTGAAGAGGCTGATGCTGAGGCCAGCTTTCAAGTAACATTGAGTTATTGGAACTCAGCTGGAAGGCCTGGTGGGAGAGCCAAAGCAAGACTTGAGGATGAAAGGTGTCCACGTGACCCAGAACTGAGGAGCATAAAGAACTATTGGTGCAAATAGGGTGAGGCGTCAGAAGTGAAGTGATCACCAGAATTAGGGAATATATAGGGTTCCAGGTAGATCTGAGCAGACTCTATCAGTCTAGTATTTTCCACAGTGAATGCTTTCTGGCCACTTTAGGATTTTTGTTTTGTTTGTTTGGTTTAAGACAGGGTCTTGGCCGGGCGCGGTGGCTCAAGCCTGTAATCCCAGCACTTTGGGAGGCCGAGAATGGCGGATCACGAGTTCAGGAGATCGAGACCATCCTGGCTAACACAGTGAAACCCTGTCTCTACTAAAATACAAAAAAAATTAGCCGGGCGAGGTGGCGGGCGCCTGTAGTCCCAGCTACTCGGGAGGCTGAGGCAGGAGAATGGCGTGAACCCGGGAGGCGGGGCTTGCAGTGAGCTGAGATCCGGCCACTGCACTCCAGCCTGGGGGACAGAGCCAGACTCCGTCTCAAAAAAAAAAAAAAAAAAAAAAAAAGACAGGGTCTTGCTCTGTCACCTGCTTTAGGGTTTTTGTTTTGTTTTGTTTCGAGACAAGGTCTCACTGTGTCACCCAGGCTGGAGTGAAGTGGCACCATCATGGCTCGCTGCATCCTTGACCTCCTGGGCTCAGGCGATCCCCCTGCCTCAGCCTCTCCAGTAGCTGGGACTATAGGCACGTGCCACTGTAGCTGACTGAGTTTTGTATTTTTGGTAGAGACAGAGTCCCACTGTGTTGCCCAAGCTGGGCTCGAACTCTTGGTCTCAAGCAGTCTGCCTCCCTGAGCCTCCCAAGGTGCAGGGATTACAGGCGTGAGCCACTGTACCCAACCCACTTTAGGATTTTGTTAATTTAGAATTATTTAGCCTTCTCATTTCATTTTCTCCAGACTGTCCTAGGTATGAATAGAAATAATTCTCCTCTTTGGAAACTGTTAATGATGTTCAAAGAAAAGGGAGTTTATGAAAGTCTGTATCAGTTTATTTAATCTACACCTCTGAGAAAGCCTTTTTTTTTTTTTGACATGAAGAAGTATAAAATATTGTGTGTGAAGATTAAGCCCTTTCCTGCTCTGTGTATTTGAGCCTAGAAAAAGACACACTCCCAAGAAATTAGAATAAAGGGAAAAATGACTTTGAAATGTACTTTCTTAAAATAACTGAAGTAATGACCGCATGAGCCAGCTGATGGGTTTTTAAATGGATACGTTTCTATCAGCCTGCTGCTTGATGCCAGAGCCAAATATATATGGAGTATATTATATCATATCCTGTAGGCAGGAGACTGTCGGGGGCATTGGGGGACTTAGAGGTGAAGTGGCAGGCTTGGCACAGGACTTAACAGCATGACTACAGTCAGCCAGAACTTTATTAGGTAAACATTACTGATTGGGTTCCTGGTTCCCTGTTATGTAACAATCTGTATCATCTTTTCATAAAATAATATCTAATATGTATTATAAGAATGATGAGAACACCTGATATTTATAGAAATCTTTAATAATAAAGTGTTGCTATACTCATTCTCTCATTAATACTTAAGTATTCCCATTTCAGTTTTTTTCTTATTTTACTTTGTAACTATAAATCCACGCCCCTGAGTCTGATTGATTGCTAAAAGTGGCCTCTTTTTGGTTTTCAACTGCAGGGGCAATATGGATGCATCCTTAGTTGCAGGATGCTACTTATCTCTGGAGTGCTGTAGACCTCCAGGTGAAAGGGAAACAGTAGGTCTGGGAAGGAGGCATAGACCATAACTTGATAAACTGCTTTTCTTGCCAAAAGTCATTATCAGCGATTAAGAATATTCACAAAGTAGACCCTCCCCGAGCACACACAGAGTGTGGTTACTATGCCAGGAAATAAGAATGGCAGTTGTCTTTGTGGTTTAAAACCTGTTTGGTCTGGATTTGATTTGTAAAATAAATCTGAATGAAGTCCATAATGCATTTAAATTCGCACATGTTTTACTATGTCTATATGTCAGACTCATGGACAGTGGCCTAGCTTACTGGAAAATTTCTAGAAGAGTTTTAGGGTTATTTTCCCTTTTTACTAAGTTAAAGGCTGTTTATTTTCATATATTTTATAATCAGCCACCTTATTGAATTCTCGTATTGTTTATAGGAGTTTTTCATTTGATCTCTTCGGAATTCTCTAGATATAAAGTTACTTCATCTATAAATAATATTGATTTTATCAGTTCACCTGTTATTTCTCTCTTATCTAATTGCATTGATTCCTACTTCCAGAACAGTGTTGAAAACACCGTGAGTTTGGCACCTTACATGCATGAAAACTACAGAAGGGAAATAAGCCATAGTACCAGTACTATCTTGGGAAGCAGAAATTAAATTTAGGGGCAGATATTCTTACTCTTATAGGAAGAAGTCTACAAAATGCAGCCTAAGGTGCACTTTACCAATATATTTATAATTCTCAACCACCCATGGAGATATAGAAACCTATGGAAAACAGCGGGTTTTCATCAGTCACATCTTACAATTCTCTGGGACCTTCCCAGAAACCTCTCTGTTTTATAAGGTTAGAATTTAAGGGGTCATAAACACACCCCAGATGTCTTTCATGAATATTGATGACCATACTGTTCTCTTCCAGGCCCAGCTTCGGGCATTTATCCCAGAGATGCTCAAGTACTCCACAGGTCGGGGAAAACCAGGCTGGGGGAAAGAAAGCTGCAAGCCCATCTGGTGGCCTGAAGATATCCCCTGGGCAAATGTCCGGAGTGATGTCCGCACAGAAGAGCAAAAGCAGAGGGTGAGAATTCCTCTGACTGAGTTACCTGATTGCTTTTCCATCCTAAATCAACCACTTCAATTTTTGTCATTTCTACATCTTGTGCTAAAAAGTCTTTGTGTAATGTTAAGCCTGTCCCTCCGAAGACTAATGTTCTTTGATTTATAGCTTTTTCCATTTGTCGCTCCATCACTATACTGTAAAGAGAAGACTAGGGTGGATTCATGAATTTAAACTGTGTCTTTGGGGTTGCCTTTTGGAGCAGTTTTAATTTTATGAAGTGCTTGGGAACGTCAAAGAAACTCGAAGTAAAAGTATTAATCACTTGAACACTTAGAAATGCTGTTATTTCTGGTTACTAAAAATCATTGTTGAACAATGTAAATATGGAATTAGAAGGATATGAAGTCTGCCAGCTGAGCCTGCTAATAACAAAACTTTTAGAAGACTAAACTACATATCATTCCTTACTCTTTTTTTGCGTATTTTTCTTTTCTTTCTTTTTTTTTTTTTTGTGAGACAGAATCTCACTTTTGTTGCCCAGGCTGGAGTGCAATGGCGCGATCTTGGCTCACTGCAACCTCTGCCTCCCAGGTTCAAGCGATTCTCTTGTCTCAGCCTCCCGAGTAGTTGGGATTACAGGCGTACGCCACCACGCCTGGCTAATTTTGTATTTTTAGTAGAGACGGGGTTTCTCCATGTTGGTCAGGCTGGTCTCGAACTCCCGACCTCAGGTCATCCTCCCTCATCGGCCTCCCCAAAGAGCTGGGATTACAGGCGTGAGCCACCATACCCGGCCGTGTATTTATTTTTCATTTAGCTTGGAAGTTTACTGAGAATCTTAATATGCCATTCTAGATCAGAATAATCTTTCTTTGCAAGAAGTTTAAGAGTTCGGCCTCAGGTTGGAATAGGGTGTAAACTAGACTTTGATCAAGAAGAAACCAATGAGAAGGCCTCTTTGATACTTCGTACTCAGCTTCTTTCTACCAGAACCAGTCTGTGGGAAATAATCCTAGGAGAGTTTATAAGAGGTTTGGTTTGGTTTGATTTGATAAAGAAGTAGCTGCTTATTGCATATTGGGACTAAATAACCAAAGTTCTTTGTGGCTCACTGTGCTTTTCCCGTCATTTGGTGACAGGTTTCATGGACCCAGGCACTACGGACCATAGTTAAAAACTGTTATAAACAGCATGGGCGGGAAGACCTTTTGTATGCCTTTGAGGATCAGCAAACGCAAACGCAGGCCACAGCCACGCACAGTATAGCTCATCTCGTACCGTCACAGACTGTCGTCCAGACCTTTAGTAACCCTGATGGCACTGTCTCACTTATCCAGGTGAGTAAACCTGAGGGCTACCAGACTGTGGCTTCTGAGATGGATCAGTGGGCACCTCACCTCAGACTGGGGAGAGTTTCCTTTGTGCGAACTCTTGTATGAACTGTATATAGCTCCCCACCATCTTCCTACCTGAAATTGATTCCTGAAGAATAGTTTAAATTCTTTGCATTTGCTAAATACAGAGCTATGAGTAGCTTCCTGGACATTTCCAAAACAAAGCACTTTTAAAGGGCTCTTTTTTTTTTTGAGACAGGATCTCTCTCTGTCATCACAGCTCACTGCAGGCTCAACCCCCCGGGCTCAAGTGATTCTCCCACCTCAGCCTCCCAAGTAGCTGGGACTACAGGTGTATGCCACCAGGCCTGGCTGACTTTTTTTTTTTTGGTAGAGACAAGGCCTTTCCATGTTGCCTAGGCTGGTCTCAAACTCCTGAACTCAAGCAATCCTCCTGCCTCGGCCTCCTAAAATGCTGGGATTACAGATGTGAGCCACCATGCCTGGCCTTAAAATGACTTCTGTTTTACAGTTTCACTGTCAGTGATCAGGGAATATTCCTTCTGAATGACCTCTTCTGAGGTAAAACACAATTTGTTGATTGGGAACCTCTGAAGTTCCAATTGGGGTGAGAACAGAAAGTTGGTTGACCGACACTGGGCATGGATGTGGCAGTGGGATAGCTCTTCTCATATCGATTTATTTGGTTGAAATAAAATTCTGAAACTCATGATAGTCTCTGAACTATAATTTTAGTGAATATGATTTTAGATTTCACATCATAAGACATATTCATTGTTATCTGCGCTAAATTTGGGATTAAAGGAGTCTTAGCTTCTGAGTAAAGAAGTGGAAGGATCCATCCAGCGACACTTATCACTTTCCATATTTTTTTTTAGGTTGGTACGGGGGCAACAGTAGCCACATTGGCTGATGCTTCAGAATTGCCAACCACAGTCACCGTTGCCCAAGTGAATTATTCTGCCGTGGCTGATGGAGAGGTAAGAAAGAGATTCTGTCTGCATCTTCTTAAATACTTGAATGTATAATGAGGGAGAAGCAAAGGTCCAGAGGATGGAGTAGCCTGCATGTCTGCAGCACTCGTTCATTTAAACCTTTTGAACATGAAACCATGAAAGTTTTGGAAAGTGTCATGCTATGTGTATTAATTGTAACAATTAAGATTCATGGATTAGTATGACTCAAACCCAACTGTCAGGAACTTAGAATTTTACGTTTGAATGTATAGCATTTGGTATTATACACAATATGAAGGGATTATCCCTTTAGCATTTTTATGCTGTGAATCCCAAAGAATTTCATCTTTGGTCTTTATGAAAAAAAGAATGATGCATTAAAACTGGAATTAAGGGAAGCCTACTTTGAAGGGATAAATATGTTTGCAAGTCAGTAACATGATTTATTACATTTTAAATATGCCTTTGAAGATTTCTTAGGAGAATTCTTCCTTAGCAAAATTGGGATAATTATGGGACGTTAACCTAAAGACAGCCAACCTTTATTGATCACTTGGTGGGCTAAACACTCGACCCTATGAAGTGTAAGTTCCATTATCATCTTCACTTTAGAGATGATGATTCGCTTTAGAGCTTACATGATTTGCCCAAAGTCCCAGAGCAGTGTTGAAGCTGGATAATGAACTGAGAAAAACATTACCTAGGCTCTGAGACATTGGTGAAGATTCAACAAGTGAAGGAGGGAGTTTGTTACGTCACCATGAGTGTTTCCCTTGAAGATACTGATGTGGTGTCCTGAAGTTTGAAAAATAGCCAACAGATAATCGAAGAGCAGTATCAGAAATAAAGCTAAAAGTGTTATCTCACCCTTGTTGAGAGCCATGGCGCATTTCCCCTTAGAACACCACAAAGTCACTTTCATATGTGCCCCTCAGGAGACGGGGGGAACTGGCAAAGGCTGCATGGCTGGGAGATGGAGGGAGAGTGCACCACAGGCTCCTTGGCCAGCCTGCATGTGCCGAAACCCTGTATAGCTACAGCTGTGTGGCGTTGATTTGCACAGGATCCTTGCCCTCATGGGACTCCAGTCTAGTGAGGAAGAGAGAGAGGTCTACGTGAATGACCTCTAGCCTTGCTGTAAGGGATGCTGCAAAGCATGTGTACCTCCTTTCCACCTAAGGAGCCTGGGAAAGTTTGGGACACTGAAAAACTTGGTTATTGGGTGAGGAAAGGTGAAGGTTGACAGAACACTTACTTTCTAAGTACATAAACATCATTAAAGGATATGGATTAGCAAAGCAAAGAATTTGTCAGGTCCAGAACACTAGAACGAGATGACACTCCTTAAAGTCTGAAAGAAGTAGAAAAGACAACAAGGGGTGGAGTTAGAAGATGTGTTAGTTTTTGGCTTAGACAAAGTGTTATCAACCGTATCTCTCTACTGAATGTTTCTTGGTACTATTTAAAGAAAGTAACTTTGTTTCCTTCTCTATAAAAATTTTGTTTTTGACACATAATATTTATAACATATTTATGGAGTAGTGTTTCTTTCTTTCCTTTTTTTTTTTGTTTTTTTTTTTGTTTTTTTGTTTTTTTGAGACGGAATCTCACTCTGTGGCCCAGGCTGGAGTGTAGTGGCATGATCTCACCTCACTGCAACCTCTACCTGCCGAGTTCAAGCGATTCTTCTGCCTCAGCCGCCTGAGTAGCTGGGGCTACAGGCATGCACCACCATGCCCAGCTAATTTTTGTATTTTTAGTAGAGATGGGGTTTCACCATGTTGGCCAGGATGGTCTCGATCTCTTGACCTCGTGATCTGCCTGCCTCAGCCTCCCAAAGCGCTAGGATTACAGGCGTGAGCCACTGCACCCGGCCAGAGTTGTGTCTCTTAAATACTTCTCTGGGACTAAGTCTAAGAAATATACTTTGCTAAATAACATACAAAAGTAATCAACATATTCAAATATTCATAGAAAATATTTTTTAAATCTCAGTTGCATATGTCTGGCTTTTCTGGCACACTAACATCATTGTTAAGCCAGCTATTGTGGAGGTTGCTGAATGACATATATAAAGTTTTTATAGCCTTTTGGTAAATACCTGGATTCAGTCAGATGAAAAAAAATACTCTTAACTCTTCCTACACTTCCAGTGAAATGAAAATGACATAAAGAGAGGAAGCATAGGTTATGTCAGAAAGTGACATGTTTAGATTATATTGTGTTTCCGTTTGCCGTCTGATTTCTCTTAGATGTTGACATAGTTGTTAGTGTCTTAGCTTTGAACCATAAGAACTGTAATGACTCTAATATTTCTCTGAAGTGGGCTATATAAGGCCACATCGATGCCAGTGTAGACACTGTATCAGGTGACTCAGTAGAAACAGCCTTTTTGCTTGGTCTTTTCTCCCATGGGGCAGAAAGTATAACAACAAACAGTGCCTATACTTTTAGAAGTTGTGTGGTCATTTTGTTATCCCAGCCTTCCCAGTGAGAGCTCTCACCATTACCACACTGTCTTCAGCGTCCGGTTATTTATGGAAAGGGTCATTTGGGGGCCTGCTGAGCTGAGAATACTCAGTAATCTGAGTAATTACAGAGCAACAAACTCTATAGCCTTAAGCAGCTGAAAAGTAATTAGTGACACAGAACAAGTTACATAGACTTTTTTGTTTGTTTGTTTTTTGACAGAGTCTTGCTGTCGCCCAGGCTGGAGTGCAGTGGCGCGATCTCGGCTCACTGCAAGCTCCGCCTCGTGGGTTTCCGCCATTCTCCTGCCTCAGCCTCCCGAGTAGCTGGGACTACAGGCGCCTGCCACCAGGCTGGCTAATTTTTTTGTATTTTTAGTAGAGACGGGGTTTCACCGTGTTAGCCAGGATGGTCTTGATCTCCTGACCTCGTGATCCACCCGTCTTGGCTTCCCAAAGTGCTGGGATTACAGGCATGAGCCACCGCGCCCGGCCTACATAGATGTTTATAATTGAACAAGGAAAGAATTTCAAAATAATATGAAATAAACTATGTTGATTTTAAAATATACAGTTTTTATTTTGATGGCATATTGAAAGACGCAGATGGGTTTGAGAATCCATTCTGCTGCGTGATAAGACCAGGTATTGGTGATATCAATTGCATTAGGTGTCAGAAAAGTCTAAATTTGAAATAGAATGGTATCTGTTGATAATAGTATATATAATTCTGTTAGAAGAAGAGAAAGCCAAAGTACAAAAACATTAGAGATGTGAATTTTAAACTGAGCCATTAATATATGTAACAGTTTTGAATTGCGTAACTCATTTTAGGTATATTTTTATGGATGTCGATTTACCTTAAATATGGGCAGGCTGAATAACAAGTAGGAAAATACCAGTAGTATTTTTCCATCCATCCCTTCAGTAAACAGTTTTTGAGCCCTGTGCCAGGCACTGTAGAGACTGTAGATAAAAGATAATAAAGACTCCCCTTTCCCTTAAGGTGCACATAGGTAGGTGGTAAAGAAAGGCAAAGAACAATTGCAGTGAGATAAGCGTCTAGTAGCAGCAACCCCAGGGTGCTGTGGAACAGCAGAGGAGAGGCCCTCATCTGGACTTCAGGGGAATGGAATTGTCTCAGGAAACACTTCCCAGAGGAAGCCCCTGAGCTTAGACTAGAGGGGTAACTAGCCAAACAAAGGAGAGGGATAGGAGTTCTACCCTGTCAAAGGGAGCAACACGTTCAGTGCATTAACTTGTGAAAGCGTGGAACAGCCACAGTTTGAAGGGCCTTATGGTAGAGGGGCTCTCTCAGAAATGCATAGTAACCAATGAGATATCTTCTGAATATCTTCCCCTCCCAGGGCTTGTGGCCCTTTCTTTGGGGAAGGGAATGCAACAAGAGCTTAAGTAAACACAGTTTAAGAAAGCGCCGAGACTCAGGAATAGGAAATTCCGAAGAGATGCTGGCACTTGAACTGATTTCTTGATCACCTGCTGTATTTCTGATTAGAAATCTCTTCTCTGTTTCTCCTCCTCTTTTCTCTTCACTATTTACTGTCATTCCATGACATGTAATTTAACTTTCTTAAATTATACTGTATATGGCAGCATTCTAATGCTATTTTCACTACAAGTATAGTTGTAACTAAATGTGTCTGTAGTGACTTGCTGCTTTTGGAGTTTGAGGACTCGAGAGAGCCACACTGGACCAAGCTCAGGTGAGAACAGCAGCATGTGCCGGACTAAAATAGAGGGGCAGATCAGGAAACAGGAAGACCATTCCCTCGCAGTAGGCAACAGCACTGCCCAGCTTCAGTGGATGTTTTGAGTGGAATCATCAGCCACCTAAGAATTGATAGTACAGCTTGCCTCTTACACTGGCAGTGTTGGCAGTAATGTTCATTGGAGCAATGAGATGAAAGCAAGCAACCTTGGAAAACAAGAGCTTTGGAGTTCCTGAGGGGCAACTTTGCAGCTCTAGGATATCTCTGCCTCAGGAGTGATGGGCCCTGAAGGCTTGTTGGCACAATCCACTGCCCATGAGAACTCAGGGCAAACACGAAGGTAGCTCAAAGGAATGTCTCTTTCTCTGGGAGGCTTTTGGCAAACATTCTGAAAAGCATTATCATAATCTAAGTATGGTGATAGAACTAAAGCAGGAAGCATTTAAAATATCTACCTCCTAAAGCTTGGAGCACTTCCTTTGGAACACGGTAACAAGCAGGCACAAGATAACTACTCACCAGGCCCCAGCAATGTGAAGCAGGAATAGAAAGAGCTGCAGTAAGCACTGCTAAGGTCTTGAGTCCAGGAGTCCAAAGACATATACACCTGAGCTGATGGATCACCCGCCGTACTTCAGAATAGAAACTGCTTTTACTGCCCTTGCTACTTTTCAGTTTTGAGGGTGGATAATTAATCAACGAGTTTTTATTGAGCAAAACAGACTGAAGTAACTAGATACAGGTATTCAGAACCAAGTCTCTAAACACAAAGAATTGTACTAAAATCAGTGGTTCTGTACCCCAGACCAGAGGGGACATTTGGCAATATCTGGAGACATTTTTTACTTTCCTGACTGGGGAGGGTGCTATTGGCAACTAGTGGGTAGAAGCCAGGATGCTGCTAACCATACTGCAATGCACAGGACAGCCCTACAACCAAGGATCCCTGGGCCAAAATGTTAGCATGCCGAGACTGAGAGACTCTGTGTAGGCCTGGCAAACCTGGATTCTCGTGTACCCTATCACCAGAGAGTATGATTTTTGTTTTTGGGTTTTTTGCTGTGGGCAGTGGGAGAGTCTTCATAACTTCTCCCCTACTGAAAAGAAAGCAGTTTTTGCTACACTTTAAAAAATTAGTTTCTGAGTTTAGCAGTTTCCATCAAAATAAAAATGCAAAGTAAGTTTGATCCATAATTCTACCTCTAGGCATTTACCCTGTAAATAGACTCACATGTGATATACAAAGTATAATAGTATATAAGGATATTCATCACAGCACTGTTTGTTAATAGCAAAAGACTGTAAACCACCTAAATGTGCATTGAAAGATGACTTGTTAAATAAATGATGATGTTTTCTATATAATTCAATGCTTCCCAACACTTTGGGAGGTGGAGGCAGGTGGATCACCTGAGGTTGGGAGTTCAAGACCAGCCTGACCAACATGGAGAAACCCTGTCTCTACTAAAAATACAGAATTAACTGGGTGTGGTGGTGCATGCCTGTAATCCCAGCTACTCGGGAGGCTGAGGCAGGAGAATCACTTGAACCTGGAAGGCAGAGGTTGCGGTGAGCTGAGATCATGCCACTGCACTCCAATCTGGGCAACAAAAGCGAAACTCCGTCTCAAAAAAAGAAAAAAAAAAAAAAAAGCAATCCCATGCAACCATTCTTTTTTTTTTTTTTTTTGAGACGGAGTCTCGCTCTGTCGCCCAGGCTGGAGTGCAGTGGCACGATCTCGGCTCACTGCAAGCTCCGCCTCCCGGATTCACGCCATTCTCCTGCCTCAGACTCCCGAGTAGCTGGGACTATAGGCGCCCGCCACTGCGCCCGGCTAATTTTTTGTATTTTTAGAGACGGGGTTTCACCCTGGTCTCGATCTCCTGACCTTGTGATCCGCCCGCCTCGGCCTCCCAAAGTGCTGGGATTATAGGCGTGAGCCACCGCGCCCAGCCACCATGCAGCCATTCTTAAGAATCGTGAATCAGTAAAGTAGTTTTATATGTTCCAAAATGGAATCATTTCGGAGATGTACTGTTTGTGAAAAAAGCAAGATACAAAAGATATGTAGAATATGCTGCCATTTTTATTTTAAAGAGGAGGTAGTAGAAAGGGGAAATAGGGTGAATGTGTGTGTGTGTGTGTGTCTATGTAAATATACTTCCATATGGTGGGAATAGCTCTACAAAGGTACACAAGAAAATAGGTATATTACATGGAAATATTGTATAATGATAAAAAAATAATAAGAGAGAAAGAAAATAGGCACTGTAGTATACCCTTTGGATAAAGGGTCTGGAGTACTGGTATCATATTCCCTTTGATACAGTTTGAAATTTTGGTATAGTTTGAATTTTTTTTCTTCTCATGGGCTATTTCTAACAACCCAGCCTATATATTTTTAAACTTTATTATGTATTTATTTAAATTGACAAAAAATTGTATATATTTATCTTGCACAATGTGTTGTTTTGAAGTATGTATACATCGGGAGGTAAATCGAGAAACGTATTTAAAAGTGTAGAGTGGGCCAGGCGTGGTGACTCATGCCTGTAATCCTAGCACTTTGGGAGACAGGCAGGTGGATCACCTAAGATCAGGAGTTTGAGACCAGCCTGGCCAACATGGTGAAACCCCGTCTCTACTAAAAATACAAAAATTAGCCAGAGGTGGTGGCACACACCTATAATCCCAGCTACTTGGGAGCCTGAGGCAGGAGAATCGCTCAACCTGGGAGATAGAGGTTGCAGTAAGCCAAGATTGTGCCATTGCACTCCAGCTTGGGCAACAGAGGGAGACTCCCTCTCAAAAAAAAAAAAAAGTACAGTGGAAGGTCTTGCTTTCTATCTCCCATCCAACTTGTTTCCAGCTCCTCTGAACCCCACACATATAATCCAGAGAATATATTCAGTGGCTTTTGTGTGTCCTTCCAGAATTTCTTTATGGCAAATGCAAGAAAATTCAGGTATATATTCTAATACCCCCTTTTTTACACAAAAGGTAGCATGCTTAAAACTCTGTTCTGTACATTGCAGGTCATGTTAATTTTAAAGAGTATGTGTATTTAGCTAAAAAGTAACAATTATTGGAAAAATTACTTTTAAAATTATACTTTCGTGGCTTTGTTTTTTTACTATCTTGTCCTTTCTGCCTCAGGTGGAACAAAATTGGGCCACGTTACAGGGAGGTGAGATGACCATCCAGACGACGCAAGCATCAGAGGCCACCCAGGCGGTGGCATCATTGGCAGAGGCCGCAGTGGCAGCTTCTCAGGAGATGCAGCAGGGAGCTACAGTCACCATGGCGCTTAACAGGTGGTGGCAAGAGTCCGGGAATAAATGAGGATCACAGATCTGTCCCTGCAGATATGGGTGGAGGCCTCTTAAAGAGAAATGTATCTCTGTTTGCCACAATTGGCAGTAGGAACTTAACACTTTTGGCCCATATGATATTGTAGTTTGGCCTATAATAGGTCAGCCCTTACCAAGAAAAATTAAACTTCTTTCCTTCAGGTGTGCTTAGGAAAGGTGATGTGAAATGGAATCCTCTAGTAAAAGGTAGTTTCCAAAACTCAATGTATTGTTTCCTGCTTAGTTCCTTCTACTGGCTATTGATGGAAAGATCATCTCCGCATCATTCTTCACTCCTGCCGCCACCCAGCCCCAACAATCAGTGCAGCCTTTCTGACTTCCAGCCCAAGACTGCTGGTCAAGCCTTCCCATTTATCCTATTCTGTGTCCATTAAGCAGAAGCAGCAAGGCTTGAGTGCTTCATGTTTTCAAGGGATACAGAACAAATTAAGAGGCTTCAGAGTAATTGTCCTTTTGCCCTACAAAAGAAAGTGCATTTTGTTGGGGGTATTAATCCATGTTTAAGCAGCAAGTGGCTGATTTTACTTGCTTTTGAGAAAAATGTGTTGCCTTTGCTTATCAGTGAGCTCAAGATAAGTAAGTTTTGGATTATTGGGGGAAATAATGAACTTTTTTCTTCAGGTATGTTAGGAAGGGTGCTGCCAAATGGGATGCTCCAAGAGGTGGCTTCTGAAACTCGATTGTATTGTTCTCTGCCTGGTTCCTTCTACTGGTTGTTGACAGGAAAGATCAGCTTCATATCATTCTCCCTCTTCTTCATTCCTCATGCAATTTTATTTTTAATGGACTCAGGCATTTAAATTAATGGTCAAGAGTGTGAGCCTTGATGCCAGACTACTTCGGTTTGAAGCCCAGCTCTGTCACTTACGAGCTGTTTGGCATCAAGCAGTTCATTTGAAATCTCAGTAGCCAGGCTCTCCTATTCTGTAAAATGGGAGTGATAACAGTACATTCTTCTAGGGGTGTTATGAGAACTGAGTTACTCCATGTGAAATCCTTAGGTCAGTGTCTTGTATGCAGTAAGGGCTGCTATTCTCATCCATAGCAGCTCTTAGTCCTTGATAGTCACTGAACTCTTGCGGCATGCCAGCTCTACTGGGTAAGGCTCTAAATAGAGAATAGAGTGCTCTAGCATATACTCTGCCCTCAAAGAAATCATACTCTTATTGGGGAGACTGATTTAAGTAACACTTAGCAAACAGTATTACTTAGAGTGTAACTCACTATTGAATTGTATGGTAAAGACTATGAACATTGTAGAAATTCAGAGGAGGGGGATCACCTCCCCTAAATATAAAATCAGTGAAAGTTTAGATTGATTATGATAGATACTAGAGAGCTAAGATGGATTTGTGCATGGTTCACTGTATGAGGTTGTTTGGTATGGTGGCTGAGAGCAGGGTTCCAACGTCACATATTCGGGTTTGAATCCTGGCTCCACCACACACTAGCCATTTGATCCTGAGAAACATAACCTCTGAGCCTTGTTTTCCCCATTGTTATAATGAGGATAATACTCATCCTACAGAATCATGTATATGAGATAATATAGATAAAATTCTCATCGCAGTGTCCAACCCAGAGTTAGCACTTCAAGAATTATTATCATTTAAGTTATATTTTAAGAACTATCTATTCTGATTTAATTATAGTGAGAGGAGATTAGAAGATCAGTTAGGAAGAGGCACTCCAGCACACCTTGTTAAGGTCTTGGAAAGTAAAGTCGTAAGAATGGAGGTAAAGTGATTCTTTTTTTTTTTTTTTTTTTTTTGAAACAGAGTTTTGCTCTTGTTGCCCAGGCTGAAGTGCAATGGCATGATCTCGGCTCACCGCAACCTCTGCCTCCCAGGTTCAAGCGATTCTCCTGCCTCAGCTTCCCAAGTAGCCAGGATTACAGGCGTCTGCCACCATGCCCAGCTAATTTTGTACTTTTAGTACAGACAGGGTTTCTCCATGTTGGTCAGGCTGGTCTCGAACTCCTGACTTCAGGTGATCCACCCACCTCAGCCTCCCAAAGTGCCGGGATTACAGGCATGAGCCACCACGCCCAGCCTAAGTGATTCATTTTAAAGAAGTATGGCCAGAGATTGGTGGTTGATTAGGAATAGGAAACTGAAACACACAGACACACACACACACACACACACACACACACACACACACAACACGTCTTCTCAGAGTTACCCAGTTAGTCCCTAGTGATCAGAACATTTTTTTCAGCATATTGAGCCATGTTGCATGTGTTGCTCTTCATTTCTTTTTTTTCCCCCACTCACGTGTATACCCACCATGTTGCTTTTCAGTAACATGAAAGTCTTATTTGGTTCCTTACACTTGGCTCAATTCTACCCCTGTCTTTGAGAGAAACACCCAGATAAACTTCCTGAAAGGCATGGCCAAGTGACTCTCCCTCCCTTTAGTCCAGTAACAGTCCCCATTCCCCGCCCAACTGTAGCTTGGGGCCTAACAGGCCCTCATTAAAGACCAGCAAAACTTGATTTCATTGAGACTTGCAGCCAACACCTTGGATATTCCAGTGAAGTGTTGTGTGTCCTGGGAACTCTGTACATAGTGGAAAATATGAGGCACATTTGGGCTCCCTTTGTTGTAAGGACCAGGGCTTATTTCTAAAGGCAAGAGGGTAATGGCATCCCCTGAGGGCTTGTTAACAAACTCAGATGCAGCTGAGGTGGCTACAGTGTTTACTCCAAAGGAAGGAGAATGTGTTCACTGTGGCATAGAGGAGGAATAAAGAGATGTTGAAATATCTTTGCAATCAGGTAGTTCGCTGCCCCAGTGAGTGTTAGGGGTTGGTGTATTACAGCTTCTGCTGGGGTTGAAGAAACCAAGCCCGGCAGCAGAGACTAGACTGTAGCAGACTATTAGGGGAACATCAGGGCTTTCTGAACCCAAGAGAGGTAACCCATGGTCTAATGTCTTAGTCAGGAGGGTTGGATATAAGTCACAAGCCCTTAACATTCACTTCCTTGTGGACGAGATGCAGTAGAATCATTTAGTCCCTGCACTCTGAGCCTCTCCACGTAATTTGCTGTTGGAAGTCATCTCAGTGAGACATACACAGAGAAATCTGGTCTTTGTTCCTATGATGACAAAGCAGTTTCATAATCTGCCCTCTTGCAGCTCGTCTGTGTTTTGGGTGCAGATAAAACAAGCATGGTTCTCTTATAACCAGCTGCACCTCTGCTGCAATGTAAACAGCAGATGTGGGCGCAGGGTGAGAAGGGAGAGGAAGCTACATGCAATGGCAGGTTGGGGAATAAGGAGGCAGAGGGGCTCCTCCATCTTTTACAGGGTACAACGGAATCAGGACAGTTGCAGGACGGACTTGTTTCTCAACCATGCTCTTAAGAGAATTTCATACTGCAAGTCACAAGGGCCCAGGGCTCCACAGCCTTTAGCCCACCCTGGCTTTCTAACAACCCAAAGTGGGTATGGAGAAGTTGTCCTTTAAAAACTATGTTAATTTTCATTTTCAAAATAAAGAATAAATCAGCACTTTTGGAAAGGAGGTGGGAAGGGAATCGAAGTGAACAAATAAGCAGAACATCACAGCTTTAAAACAATATGTGTGTATGTGTGTGTATATATATACATGCATACATATATATAATAGCATATATATATATGATAGCTTATATATATAAGCTATTTAGCCTGAACAACCAGAGAGGAAAGGCAGTGATATCACCATTTACTTGTGATGCAGTCATTAATTTGAATTTTCAGTTCTTTGGTTAAGCTGTCCTAGACTTGTAGTTCCTCTTAAACATGTCCTTCTACAAACCCATTTCCTGAATATGGCCAGTATAGTCCTTGCATGTAGAGAGGACGATTTGGCTTTGTAGACTTACTGTATGTTTCTAAAGTAGTGGAAACTTACTTGATAGTATATTGTCAACCCTGAGACAGTATTTATTGTGTGTCTACTGTGTGCAGGGCTGTGACTCAGTGCTATGGGGAAATACTTAGATTAATTCCTCTTCTCAAGGAATTTTAGAATTTGTCCTTCTTTTGTTGAGAAGATTTTGCTTTTTAAAAGTCATATTTTGAAAGAAAAATTTGATCTTAGTCTTTAAGATGAAAATATTATTGACTTAAAATTAGACATATTATTAAAATAAAATGGAGCTTTAACATATGGAGTGATATTTGTCCAATAAAACGGGATGGAAAACTTAGATCAGAAATCTTCTCTGGAATAGAGGTCAGCAATGGTACAACTGCTTTTCTTTCCTATAGGTAAAGATTAGACACTTACAGATAAAAGGTTGATGGAAACCTCTTATTTGTAGCTTTGGTTTTGAAATGACTTGTCTAAAAATTGTAAAGTGGTCTTTTTATAAATTTTTTTACAAATTTTTGTAAAATTACAAAATTTTTGTCTAAAAATTTGTAAAGGATCTTTTTAATCCCTATTCACCTTTTTAGGTGAACATAATCTTTTTCTAGGCTGGGCGTGGTGGCTCACGCCTGTAATCCCGGCACCTTGGGAGGCCAAGGCAGGTGAATCACCTGAGGTCAGGAGTTCGAGACCAGCCTCAACATGGAGAAACCGCGTCTCTACTAAAAGTACAAAATTAGGCGGGCGTGGTGGTGCGCGCCTGTAATCCCAGCTACTCAGGAGGCTGAGTCAGGAGAATTGCTTGAACCCGGGAAGCGGAGGTTGCAGTGAGCCGAGATCATGCCATTGCACTCCAGCCTGGGCAAGAACGAAACTCCATCTCAAAAAAAAAAAAAAATCTTTCTAGCAGTTTAGTTGAGTCGTTTCCCATAAAGTTGAGTATAAAAGGGTAGAGTCGCTCTGGAAATGATAACCCTGCTTACCATAGGCATCATTGTTGTCTTCATGCCCCATGTAAAGACCCTACCTGGGGGTTGAATAATTAATCGTACTGACCTGTCAACCTGTCACCCCCATTGTATTGGACTCCTCATCCCTGGCATTCCAGATCATTTTAGGTTGTTGCTGGTTTTCAGCTTTTCTTCTACCATACCATATTTTAGAAAGAAGTTAAAGAAAAAAACTTCAGCCGGGCGCGGTGGCTCAAGCCTGTAATCCCAGCACTTTAGGAGGCCAAGACGGGCGGATCACGAGGTCAGGAGATCGAGACCATCCTGGCTAACACGGTGTAACCCCGTCTCTACTAAAAATACAAAAAACTAGCCGGGCGAGGTGGCCAGCGCCTATAGTCCCAGCTACTCGGGAGGCTGAGGCAGGAGAATGGTGTAAACCCGGGAGGCGGAGCTTGCAGTGAGCTGAGATGTGGCCACTGCACTCCAGCCTGGGCTACAGAGCAAGACTCCGTCTCAAAAAAAAAAAAAAAAAACTTCAAGTTTTTAGGGCTTCAAGTCGAATGAAATGAGTGTGATCAGTTGCAGGTACACTTCCATGTCAAGGCTTGGAGAGCTGCCCTCTCCTTTTGCTGTCCATGAAACTCATTCTGCCAGAATGTGTTCAGGATATACAGGAGTGGCAGGATGTCATCTTTGATGGTCATAAAGATGAGATCATTGTAAACTGTAGGAAGAATTATAGGAAATAAGCAGTCACTGAGGTGGCCTATAAACAAAGATCCTAATTCCATATAAACAATTCTTATTTACAGTTTTCTTCTTCAGACTCTCACACAGCTTTTTCCAAAGAATATACTTTCCTACTTTCCATAAAGTCTCAGGTCACAGTGTAAATATTTGTATCATTAATCATTGACAGGTGGATGCTGTAAAATTGGCTGATCATATATTTATTTATTCTTTTTATTTTTTTTCTCCAATGTAGGTAATTAATAAAATTTCCCGGCTGGGTACGGTGGCTCATGCCTGTAATCCCAGCACTTTGGGAGGCCGAGGCGGGCAGATCACCTGAGGTCGGGAGTTCAAGACCAGCCCGGCCAACATGGAGAAACCCCGTCTCTACTAAAAATACAAAATTAGCTGGGCATGGTGGCGGGTGCCTGTAATCCCAGCTACTTGGGAGGCTGAGACAGGAGAATCGCTTGAACCTGGGAGGCAGAGGTTGTGGTGAGCCAAGATTGCGCCATTGCACTCCGGCCTGGGCAACAAGAGCGAAACTCCATCTCAAAAAAAAAAAATTCCCAGTGGTTGGTGATAGTGTTTATTAACATAAATTTCTTAACAAAATATTAAAAATTAAGGGCCTAGGTACTAAAATTTATTCATTACAGTCTCTCTAATAAATACTTAAAAGCACTTTAAAATTAAATTCTACCATGAAAAATGTAAAGAACAGCCTTAGTAGTAATTCCAGATCAAGGGTCCCCTGCTGAAAAGACAGTCCCTTCCCTATTGAATGGTGTTGGCACCCTTGTCAGAAACCATGTGACCATATAGGTGAAGGTTTATTTCTAAGCTCTCAGTTCTATTCCACTGGTCTATATGTTTGTCTTTATGCCAGTACCATACTGTTTTGATTACTACAGCTTTGTGTTAAGTTTTGAAATCAGAAGTGTGAGTGGTGGTACTGGGAAAACTGGATATCTGCATACAAAAGAATGAAGTTGGACCTTTACCTAACCCCGTGTATAAAAATTAACTCAAAGTGGTTCCATGACCTACAACTGTAAAACTCTTTGAAGAAAACATGGGGCAAAACTTCATGACATTGGATTTGCCAGTAATTTCTTGGATATCACAAAGGAAAAATAGACAAATTGGACTTTACAAAAATGTTTTAAATTTGTGCATCAAAAGACTATCAATAGAGCAAAAAGGCAAGCCACAGAATGGAAGAAAATATTTGCAAATCATATCTGATAAGGGATTGATATCCAGAATATATAGGGAATATCTAAAACTCAACAACAACAAAAACTCTATTCAAAAATGGGCAAAGGTCTCGAATAGACATTTCTCCTAAGAAGATAAGCAGATGGCCAATAAGCACAGGAAAAGATATGCAACATCACTAATCAAAACTACAATGAGATACCACCTCATACCCATTAAGATGGTCGCGATCCAAAAAACAGAAAATAACAAGTGTTGGTGAGGATGTGGAGAAATTGGAACCCTTGTGCACTATTGGTGGGAATGTAAAATGATATAGCCACTGTGGAAAGCAGTATGATAATTCCTCAAAAAATTAAAAATGGGACTACCATATGTTGCAGCAAATCCACTTCTGGGTATATATCCCAAAGAATTGAAAGCAGGATCTCAGAGAAATATTTGTATGCCCATGTTCACAGCAGCATTATTCACAATAGCTGAAACATGGAAGCAACCCAGGTGATCATCGACAGATGAATGGATACATAAAATGTGGTATATACACACAATGGAATATTATTCGGCCTTTAAAAGGAAGGAAATTCTGACAAATGCTACGACATGGATGAACCTTGAGAACATTCTGCCGAGTGAAATAAGCTAGACACAAAAGGACAAATACTGTGTGGTTGTATTTATGTGAGACAGAGTAGTAAAAATCATAGAGACAAAGAATAACTCAAAGTGGATCTAAGACCTAAAACTATCAAACTCTTAGAAGAAAACATGGGGCAAAACGTAATGACATTGGATTTGCCAATGATTTCTTAGATATGACAACAAAGGCACACACACCTATAGTTCCAGCTGTTTACGTCAGGAGGCTAAAGCAGGATTTCTTGAGCCCAGGAATTCGAGACCAGCCTGGGCAGCATAGCGAGACCCTGTCTCTAAAAAATAAAAACGAAAATGAAAAAATAATTGAGGCAGAAAGTAGAATGGTGGTTGCCAGGGGCTAGGGAGATGGTAGAATAGGAAGTTTAATGGTCCGGAGTTCCAGTTTTACAACATGAAGAGAGTTGTGGAGATGAATGATGGTGATGGCTGCACAGCATTCTGAGTGTATTTAACTCCCTGAACTGCACACTTTAGTGTTAAGAATGTAAATTTTATGTTATGTGCATTTTATCACAACAAAATAGTTTTTAAAACTGTACAGTACAATCCTAATTATTATCTTACCTTTTTTTTTTTTTTGAGACAGAGTTTCCCTCTTGTTGACCAGGCTGGAGTGCAGTGGCACGATATCGGCTCACTGCAGTCTCCGCCTCCTAGGTTCAAGTGATTCTCCTGCCTCAGCCTCCCGAGTAGCTGGGATTATAGGCATGCGCCACCACGCCTGGCTAATTTTGTATTTTTAGTAGGGACGGGGTTTCTCCATGTCGGCCAGGCTGGTCTCGAACTCCTGACCTCAGGTGATCTGCCTGCCTCGGCCTCCCAAACAGCTGGGATTACAGGCGCGAGCCACTGTGCCTGGCCTTATCTTATCTTTTTAAAGTTGTATTTAAGATTAGTAGGAAATAATTATGATATTTTAAATTTTCTTTTATACTTAATAAAGTTTGCTCAAACTTTCTATAAAAGCAAGTATATTGCTTTTATTGTCAGAAAAAGATAACTGTTTAAAACAGTCATAAAAATTAAAAAGAAAAAGATAACTGTTTAAAACAGTCATAAAAATTAAAAAGCAAGACAAATTAGTAAGAAGAGGAAATTTTTCTATTTAATGAGACTTTTCTGGCCATTCGGTTTCTTTTCCTGCTTCCTAAAATCCTTACAGTGACCAAGAAGTCTTCTGCAGGGGAATTACTATATCTGTTGTCTTACTTGTGTGCTGACTGTCTTAGGTAAAGGAGACAGTATTGAGTTTGGTACATGTTGCTTTGCCCACGATCCTAACATATTTACCCCAATTAGTCCCTGTCCCCTCACCCACCTCCACTTACGGCTTTTGGTTGCAAGACCACTGCCATGTTACAGCAAAGCCTGCAGTTTCAGAGCAAAGCTGACTCAACTGGCTTATTTGTCCACTTCTGCTAAACTAAATGGCACCATCATCTCTATTCTATGCCCACTGGAATTCGATAGTCCCTCAGTAACTGCACATTGACACCTGATACTTTACCAGAAGGGATAATGAATTTGCCTGTTTTTTCACATTTTTACCTCTCTGAAATTTGGATGGCAAATTATAATCTTACAATTGTCAGGAATTTTTCTTCCTTACTGGCCCATAAAATAATAGTATGTCTTACAGTTTGTAGCATCATAGAATCAAGAAAAATGGGTATTTATGCACCTAGTAAAAGCATATAGCAAGGAAAAGAAAGAAAAATGAGACACACTGCTAAAATAGTACTTGTATATACAAATGATTAATGTCTTCCTATTCTACAGAGCATTTGTGCAATATAGGGAGGTTTATTATTTTGTTGTATTTATAGAGGCAAACTATGTATACAGTTTGGACTTGTAGTGATAATTTTAAATTTTAAGTCTTTGTTTTAGCCCTGCCTGCATATACAGTGAGTCAAAGGGTAGAGTTGGACTTTTCAGGATATTAATCAGCCATTACTTTATATTTGAAAAGCATGACTATAAATCAAATTATTATTTAATATTAATTGAAGAGTGAGTCCAGGTTGCTGCTGACTCCTCATATTATCATTCATCCTTGGCTATAAAAGGACAGTCTCAGATGGTCTGCCTTGTGTTACTGTAAGGAGAAAAGAGAAAAGGAAAACCTTGTGATTGACAACCAAAATGGCTTTTGCATTGTGAATATGGATCAGAGCTTCCACTATGGCTTGCAAGCACTCAACTGATATTGATAAGGAAGAAACTGATAATGAGTGCCTTCTGTCCTCAAACACCGAGGTTCAAAGAAACTCTCACCATTAGCTTTATAGCTATGTAAGACTTCAGATTTCTCTAGCCATTAATATTATTTCAGAATTACTCCTGGCTTTATCTGTTAGCACTGTTAACACGTATTTGCTGTTAGGATCACAACCATGGAGTCAGTAGAGAGACCCAAGGAAAGCGTTGAAAGGATGGTTTGTCTTGGCTGCAGTGCTGTTCCTCTATTCATCTTACACATCCCCCTCTCTCCTGTTCCTGTGCCCGCAGCGAAGCTGCCGCCCATGCTGTCGCCACCCTGGCTGAGGCCACCTTACAAGGTGGGGGACAGATCGTCTTGTCTGGGGAAACCGCAGCAGCCGTCGGAGCACTTACTGGAGTCCAAGATGCTAATGGTAAGAGAGCATAAATATTTTATTAAATTTCTTCCCTGTTTCCACTTAAACCTTCCTGACATGACTGGCAGCAAACCCTTCAGAAAGAGTTTGAACTTCGATTTTTTTTCTTCATTGGTAGGCATTTCTTGCCTAGGAATATTCTAGGAGCCTGTGATTCCTTTCACTAGTAGCAGACAGGGGGGTTCCTGAAGGAAAATGCCATGATAATGGCTACCTAATTGAATTGTTACTTAAAAAGTAATTATCTTGTTGTGACAAGACTTGCTGAGAGGCATCTTAAAATTTGCTGTGAGCCCCATTTTGTCTTTTACTCTCTCATCGGATAGGGTAGATCAGTGTCCTTTACTGTAGCAGAGACTCTCATGGGCAGGACCATCGTGGAAAGTTCTGACTACATCAAGAAAGGCGCCATCGTCTCACCTGTGCTCAGAGTCAGGCAGCAGGCTGTGATGCCGGTGCCTCTCTGCTTGGTACTGTGGTTCTGCTTCCTGTTATATGTAGCCTCACCAAGGACCTCTGGATTTAGCCAAGTATATGCCCCTACCCTGCGCTTCTTCCCCAGCTCTTTGACTTCTTGGACATTGGTGAATATCTTGAATAAACAAAAGGGATAAAATTCGTAGAAATATGGTGGCAAAAATACACAACTTCAGGCCAGCTCTTTGGGTCCACATTGGTAAGGAGTCAGTTGGCAAGACTTAAGCTGCCCAAGGAAGTGCCTCAGAAGTCTGGGTCAAAGAGGAGGGCCAGATCTGTTCTGTGAGACCCTATGTGATTGTTACATTTTTAAATAATATATAATTAAGCAGGACAAATTAAATACCCCATGGCTTTGGGGAAATTCCTGCTTTAAAATCCTGGAATGGGGCTGGGCACGGTGGCTCATGCCTACTAATCCCCAGCACTTTGGGAAGCCAAAGTGGGTGGATCACCTGAGGTCAGGAGTTCAAGACCAGCCTGGCCAACATGGCAAAACCCTGTCCGTGGTGGTGTGCGAGGCTGAGGCAAGAAAATTGCTTGAACCCTAGAGGCAGAGCTTGCAGTGACCTGAGATTGCACCACTGCACTCCAGTCTGGGTGACAGAATGAGACTCTGTCTCAGATAAAAAGAAACAACAAATCCTGGAATGAGGATAGATAAATAACATACTTTCATCATTTAGGCAAAAGGTTCCTGAATGGCATTAGTGGCAGAAAGAAAAGTTCCTGGCACTTTGTTTATGGTAGGTCCTGAAGAACTGAATTATCTGTTAGTTGGAAAAGTCTCTGAAGAAAGACATAGTGCTGTGTCCTCCTTTGGAATAGGAAGAAACAAAGTACCTTTGTCCCCCCAGAGAAGAATAACATAGGAAATGCAAAGAGCCATCGTGGCTTCTGAGAATCATTTTCCAAAGGTACCAAACAAATTCAATTCTAATATAGCCTACTTTTTCTGTAGGGCAAGAGGCTTTGGTGAACTTATCTAAATCTAGACAGAGTTGATCTCAGCCAGAATGCTGTAGGACAAAGGACATCTTATAGCCACACATGTTCAGGATGAAATGGACCATGGTTGGAATTAAGGAAAACTTCTGTTTCTAGCTAGAACCCTACTTCTATTTTTTTTACCTTTTTCTATTCCTCATCAGAGTCCTAAGCCACCCTGAGCAAAGGGCAGGATATCTGGCTATGTGGTATTCATGTGAAGTGTGATTGCTCTTATTCACTATGGAACTGCTAAAAATAACTTCCCATGTGGGTTCAGTAGGAAACTTTATTATCCATTCTAATCGACTTGACCTGTCTGGGAGAGAACAGACTGCTTTATAGTTCTGGCTCCTCCCTAGCATCACCTTTTCAGATGGATGAATTTATAGGTAAGTCCAAGGACCCTCTGGCTCTCGGCCAAGTAGAACCGTTCAGCCATACAATAAAGTTGAACCGCACCTGCTACTATTGATTACTGGAAGCTGCCTCTTTTCAGTAGCATTGGGTTGTGTGAATCATTTGGTGTGATTTCATGTTGTTGGCTACATTTGTGATCTGGGAAAATTCTGGTTCACGTCCTAAAAGCCACTAGTTCCCCCAAAGCAGGCCATCCTCACTCTGTGACTGCCAGTACTTGCTGAACTCAGGCCTTGAGAGTTGGAAGTTACCTCTTTCTCAATGCAGCATTTCTGTATCAAATCAGACCCTTGAGTTGTGCTGTATCCCAGCAGTGTTAGGCAAAGGCCAATCATTTCATCTGCCCTTGAGAACCCAAAGAATGAATCTCACATTGGATACAATCCAAGTAACTTTGATAATCCTCCTGTCTTCTAGTGTTTTTGCCCACAGTGCTATAGTATTTACTTTGGGATTGGAACCAGATTTTTCCCTCTTAATCAGCAATTTAGATACCTGGCTAGACTTTCAGAGGTTCTCTTTTTCATCATTCTTTTGGATTATGTCCTGTTGCCAGAGTTTGTCGCTTTTTTTTTTGAGACAGAGTCTTGCTCTGTTACCCGGGCTGGAGTGTAGTGGCACAATCTCAGCTCATTGCAACTTCTGCTTCCCGGAAGTTCCAACGATTCTCGTGCCTCAGCCTCCCGAGTAGCTGTGATTACAGACGTGCCACACCATGCCCAGATAATTTTTGTGTTTTTAATAGAGATGGGCCATGACTGGTCTTGAACTCTGGCCTCAGGTGATCCACCCACCTCAGCCTCCCTAAGTACTGGGAATACAGGCGTGAGCCACTGTGCCCAGCCTATGTTTGTCACTTCTGGGCAGACAAGCTTATAGTATCTGCCAGTAGGTCACTTTTTTTTTTTTTAATCTTTTTTCTTTTTTTAATGTAAATGAGGCCTCTCCATATTGCTCTGGCTGGTCTCGAACTCTTGAGCTCGAGCAGTCCTCCCACTTCAGCCTCCCAAAGTGCTGGGATTACAGGCATGAGCCACCACACCCCGGCCAAGCCAAGTTTTTTTAATCAGAAAGAGTTTATTATCAGGAAGAACCAGATGATAGCAGAACAAGGTACTGTTTGTTGACATAGAACTAACTTGGAAACAGATACTACTTAGGGGAAAACATGTATCCCATATTTCAGAGTATGGTTTAAATCAAAATTGGAATAGCAGATGACTCTTCTGAGAGCAATTTGGATATTGTTCAGTCCTGAAGTAGAAAGAGTTTGTGGGGTGGAACTAGCAGGGATAGAGGACCACTGCATGTGGAGTCTGATGAAGTCCACAGCGAATGAGAAGTGGCGGGGGCGGGTGAGGTTATGAAGCAATATCCTAGGGGATGGTGTTTTTCAAGTTAGAGATAATGACCCATAGGCCAGGCACAGTAGCTCACGCCTGGTAATCCTGGCGCTTTGGAAGGCCAAGGTGGGAGGATTGCTTGAGTCCAGGAGTCCAAGACCAGCCTGAACAACATAGTAAGACCCCATCTCTACAAAAAAATTTTTTAAATTAGCCAGGAGTGGTGGTGCACACCTGTAGTCCCAGCTACTTGGGGGCCTGAGGTGGGAGGATTGCTAGAGCCCAGGAAGTCAAAGCTCCAGTGAGCCATGATCATACCACTGCACTCCAGTCTGGGTGAGAGATCGAGACCCTGTCTCAAAAAAAAAAAAAAACGAAAAAAGAAAGAGCCAGGCTCAGTGGCTTACACCTGTAATCCCACTACTTTGGGAGGCCAAAGTGGGTGGATGACCTGAGGTCAGGAGTTCGAGACCAGCCTGACCAACATGGTGAAACCCCGTTTCTACTAAAATACAAAAAATTAGACAGGCATGGTGGCAACACCTGTAATCCCAGTTACTTGGGAGGCCGAGGCACGTGAATCGCTTGAACCCAGGAGGTAGAGGTTGCAATGAGCCAAGATCATGCCATTGCACTCCAGCCTGGGCAACAGAGCAAGACTCCATCTAAAAAAAAAAAAGGATAATGACCCATGCATGCCAGAAGTTTAAATTCTGGATCACCAAAGCAGACCTGACGAAGACATTGCACCCAGGACCCCAAAGACTTCTTTTTTCTGAACATCTACTCCACACTACCCCAACACTAAAGGAACTACCCAAGCACTCACGTTATTTCTATGTTCTCTGTCTTTTTCAATAGAGTCTTTGGTCTCTCAGGATGGAGTTTCATGATTTGGTTCAATATAAAGATTTTCACAGGTGCCTTTTCATTTAGATGTAGGTAGAATTGTCTAAGGCTGGTGAAGGCTACCAGATGAATTCCTTCCTTTACTTCTTTTTTTGTTTTGTTTTGTTTTGTTTTTTTGCTTTTTGAGACAGAGTCTCGCTCTGTGCCTAGGCTGGTTCACTGCAGCCTTGACCTTGGGCTAAAGCTATCCTCCCACCTCAGCCTGCTAAGATGCTGGTACCACAGGTGTGCACTGCCACACCGGGCTAATTTTTTTTTTTTTTTTTTTTTTTTTTGAGACGGAGTCTCGCTTTGTCGCCCAGGCTGGAGTGCAGTGGCCGGATCTCAGCTCACTGCAAGCTCCGCCTCCCGGGTTTACGCCATTCTCCTGCCTCAGCCTCCCGAGTAGCTGGGACTACAGGCGCCCACCACCTCGCCCGGCTAGTTTTTTGTATTTTTAGTAGAGACGGGGTTTCACCATATTAGCCAGGATGGTCTCGATCTCCTGACCTCGTGATCCGCCCATCTCGGCCTCCCAAAGTGCTGGGATTACAGGCTTGAGCCACCGCGCCCGGCCTTAATTTTTTTAATTATATTTTTTGTAGAGATGGGATCTCCCTTTGTTACTCAGGCTGATCTCAAACTCCTGGGCTCAAAAGGATCCTCCCGCCTTAGTCTCCCAAAGTGTTAGGATTATAGGCATGAGCCACTACACCCAGCCCTTTACTTCTTTTTTTGAACACAGTTATCTCAGTACTCTTTTCATCTTACACACCTTAATGTCAGAAGTCATACAGTTCAGCCTGTTTGTTTTTCTTCACTCTCCCTTCCTCTCTGCTGGTCCCCAGAACCCCCGTGTTCCAGGACTCCTGACCTCCAAGACCAACAGATACAGACATTCACTCAGGCTTGAGGAGCTCTTTGCTGAGTGCCTCTCACCTCTCACCCAGACCTTAACACCCATTGTTGGCAAGCCTCAGAAAACCAGGCCTACAGACCTTTCTCTTCCTTCCTATTGCAGCAAACATAATGAAAGAGAAGGATTATATTGGCACTTGGCCACCTCAGAAACACTCTTCTGTCTGAGATCGTATCGCAGATTCAGACAGCTATCTTTCATTCCTGAAAAGTAGATGGGGGAAAACAAAATAGATGAACAAGTTCGTAACTATAGGTTGGTACAAAAGTAACTGTGGGGTTTTTTGCTATTAGAAGTAATGGCAAATTTGAAGTTGGTGCAGTTACTTTCACACCAACCTAATAAGCCTCTTACCAGAGCTGCTAAGAAAGCATCAACATTTTTTAATATAGCTAACACTTTTCCTAATGATGCCACAAGAAAAAAGAGAGGATGTAGCATTTGCTGGTTTTGGGTGGGGTTTTTTGGGGTTTTGTCCTTTGGGGTTTTTTTGTTTGTTTTTGAGATGGAGTTTCGCTCTTGTTTTCCAGGCTGTAGTGCAGTGGCTCAGTCTCAGCTCACTGCAACCTCTGCCTCCCAAGTTCAAGTGATCCTCCTGCCTCAGCCTCCTGAGTAGCTGGGATTATAGGCATGCGCCACCACACCCAACTAATTTTGTATTTTCAGTAGAGACAGGGTTTCTCCATGTTGGTCAGGCTGGTCTCGAACACCTGACCTCAGGTGATCTGCTCGTCTCAACCTCCCAAAGTTCCAGAGCAGCCTGGGCAACATGGTGAAACCCCATCTCTATTAAAAATACAAAAATTAGCTGGGCATGGTGGTGGGCACCTGTAATCCCAGCTACTCAGGAGGCGGAGGCAGGAGAATTGCTTGAACCCAGGAGGCAGAAGTTGCAGTGAGCTGAGATCGCGCCACTGCACTCCAGCCTGGGTGACACAGTGAGACTCTCTCAAATGAACAAAAGGTTCATCTTTTAAATTTGAAAAAACTTTCATTCAAAATTCCAAAGAGTGTTTTGGGAGTATGAACTTTATGCTGATTTTAAAGTTCATTTGAAAGAGTAAAACCTTATCTTAGCCATTTTTTATCCTACCAAGCCTTTCTATAGAACCACTAACAAACTGTAAAATTGACTCAAGTCCTCCTCTGCTTCTACCCGAGCTTTCCCCAGGTTCAGGTTTATAGGGAGTTTTCATCACAGGGATGGACCGGGTGAAGGAAGCAAGTGTTCTTGCACTTTGAAATTTCACTTTCTCCTTTATTTTCTTTTGATTTTTTTCAGTTTCATTTTTTGTAATAAAGATGTTAGTGGAGACCAGACATAGCAGTTCACACCTATAATCCTAACACTTTGAAAGGTTGAGGTAGGTGGATTGCTTGAGCTCAGGAGTTCAAGACCAGCCTGGGCAACATGGTGAAACCCTGTTTCTACAAAAAATACAAAAATTAGCCCAGCACGGTGGCTCATGCCTATAGTCACAGCTAGTTGGGAGGCTAAGGCGAGAGGATTCCTTGACCCCAGGAGGTCGAGGCTGCAGTGAGCCAAGATCACGCCACTGCACTCCAGACAGGATGACAGAGTGAGACCCCATTTCAAAAAAGAAAAAAAAAAAAAGATGTTAGGAGGGCATACCCCATTTATGGAGTTCTCTGACCTGGGACATCAGCATACTTCTTACCTGTTGACCTTGCATTCTGTCTCTCAATCTTGTTGTTTCATTAATTTTATTCATTTAACACAATTTATATAATGCTTATTATGTACAAGCATTGTAAGTGTTTTACATGCATTGTATTTAAAACGCATAATAACTTTATGAGGTAAACACTGTTAAACTGATGTAACACATACGGAAGCTGAGACACAAAAAGTTTCAGTAACTTAACCAAGTTCACATAGAGAGTGGCAGACATCGAATTTGAATTCAGGCAATTTGTTTCCAAACCAGTGTACTACACTGTCTCCCTTTGATGTGAGCTCTAGGTTCCTGCCTAGACCCCATAAATACAAGGTGATAACCATTGTTGAACAAATAAATTCGGAAATGTCAAACCTTTCCCCACCCCTGCCAGAGGCTGCTTGCCTTAGTCTAGTTTAGCCACAGCGCCCATCTGCCCAGCTGTTGTGAGGGCTCTAGGGGTGTTCTGGAGGTTCATGCTGCCCAGTGCCCCTGGCTCAGCAGCCCTCCCTCTGCACACACACAGGCCTGCCTTTGCTGGCCAGAGGAGCTGACAGGTCTGTATGCTTCTCCGGTTGCAGAACTCGTCATTGGCTGGCTGTCAGCCTCAAACATTTTCAGTGAGCAGAGTACTTTGCAATTAGTGAATGTGTCATCTTGATTGGAGTTGGGTGGTGGGCTATGGGTGCTATTTAGAGCCAGGGAAACTAAGGGGAAGTAGATGATGTTCAGAAGGAAGGAACCCCAGCAGACGAGTTGTTTCCTCAGCTCCTAGAAGCCTCTGCTCGAGCCTTCCTGCTGCCCTTCAGTTGAGGCCAGGACTCTCTCAACCTTCCCACCTGTCTCTAGCAAAGTTGAGACGAAGGTGGTAGGACTGTGGAGCCTGGGGGAAAGGGTCAGGGGCGTGTTCGTTTTTGCCTGGAGCAAGTTTACTGGCTTATTTGTTTCCCCAGTTCATCACCAGGTCTTCCACTTGGCTCTGCCTACAGCCCTTGCTTGGGGTCCCCCAGAGATTTTGAAGAGCACATCTCTCTCCGCCGGTCAGCACTGAAGACTCAGAAACCGCCCACTACCTATGCTGCCCTAGTTAAGACTAGGGGTCTCAACCTTCCCTCCTCACGTTCTGAATGAAGAGAAATGGCCTGGAGGGCTGTTTAAAAATTAAAGCTGCCGGGCGCGGTGGCTCACGCCTGTAATCCCAGCACTTTGGGATGCAGAGGCAGGCGGATCACAAGGTCCAGAGTTCGAGACCAGCCTGGCCGATATGGTGAAACCCCATCTCTACTAAAAATATAAAATTTAGCTAGGCGTGGTGGCATGCACCTGTAGTCCCGGCTACTTGGGAGGTTGAGGCAGGAGAATCGCTTGAACCTGGGAGGCAGAGGTTGCAGTGAGCCAAGATTGCGCCACTGCACTCCAGCCAGGCTGACAGGGTGAGACTCCCTAGTAAATAATAAAATAAATAAATAAATAATAAAAAATTAAATTAAAATTAAAATAAGCTAATGACAAGGCATTGTCATTACACTTAGAGAAGCAGCAGCCCTTCGCATGTATCTTCAGGGTGGCGTGTCCCACGTTCTGCGCTGGTCCTGGCAACAGTCTTGCTGCTGAAGTTCCACCTTAAGACTTCAACATAACATTTTCTGAAACTATAAGACTGCCGGGCACGGTGGCTCACGCCTGTAATCCCAGCACTTTGGGAGGCGGAGGCGGAGGCGGGCGGATCATGAGGTCAGGCTCATGATCCGTGTTAGGCTGGCTAACACAGCGAAACCCCGTCTCTACTAACAAATACAAAAAATTAGCCGGGCGCGGTGGCGGGCACCTATAGTCCAGCTACTCGGGAGGCTGAGGCAGGAGAATGGCGTGAACCCGGGAGGCGGAGCTTGCAGGGAGCCGAGATTGCGCCACTACACTCCAGCCTGGGTGACAGAGTGAGAATCCATCTCAAAAAATAACAATAATAATAATAATAAAATAAGTAAATAAATAATAAAACTGTAAGACCCCACCCTGCCTTACTGTGCTACTGTAAAACAAACGTACATTTTATTATGCATTCTAACTACCAAGTTAAGTCCGTGTAGAAGTTTCTTTAGGGAAAAACATTCTGTCTTCTCTTTACACTAAACATTCTTCACCTTTTCACATCCCTGTTTTCTTTGACCTTATTAAAAACTTCTGAAAATAACGTATGTTTTCCCAGCAGAATTTAATCTCAACTATGCTCATTAGAATACTTCCTTAAAAATTAAATCTTTTTAGCAAGAGGGGTAAGAGAGAAGATGGGTGAGGACCAACAAGAAGTCCAGACAAGAAAGCAGGATTCTTGGGTGAGGTCCTTGCATGAGAGATTAGAACGCACATTTCTATTCTTCAAGGCCTCCCAAGTGAGACAGGATGGCTGTAAAGCCTGTTCTGTACTGATTATAAAAGTGGTAAACCCAGCTAGAGCCAAAGGAGGCAACACATGTTTTAATTTCCCATGAAAACCAACTTTATGTGTATTATAAGAACAATAGGATTTTTTTTTTCCACTGTCTCGCCCAGGCTGGAGTGCAGTGGTGCAATCTCAGCTCACTGCACAAGCGATTCTCCTGCCTCAGCCTCCTGAGAGGCATGCACCACCACACCCAGCTAATTTTTTGTATTTTTGGTAAAGACAGGGTTTCACCATGTTGGCCAGGCTGGTCTTGAACTCCTGACCTCAAATGATCTGGGCTCCCAAAGTGCTGGGATTTCAGGCATGAGCCACCACACCCAGCCCAATAAGATATTCTTAACCTGGGGTCTATGGACCCTGAGAAATTCTATACAAAGGTTTTTTTTTTTTTTTGGTATTGCCTTTTTTTTTTTTCTTTGCCTCTGCTAGCAGCGGGGAGGGTATCTATAGCTTTGATTGAACGTGTAACTAGACCAGAGGCATTCCCACTCCCGCCCCCACCCCTGTTCATCTCCAGCCCACAAAAAAAGGTTAAGAACCTCTACTATAGAAGGTGGTGGTGAGGATCATTTAACTTTGAAGACACCTGGTATAGCACTGAGAATAAAAGGAGGAGCAAGGGAGAGGGGAGGTCCCGCAGAGCTGGATACCCTAAAAGCTGAACCTGTAACAAGCTCTATAATCTTAGGCAAGCAAATTAACCTCTCCAAGCCTTAGCTATAAAAATTAGGATAATGATAGTTCTGTACTCAGAAGGAAGTTGTGAGCATTAAACAAGATGATTCCTGTTCTTAGCATAGTGCCTGGCACAGGGATGCATCATAAATATAAAATTCTTTAGCTGTCGGCATCAATTTCTTCTCCATCATTCCTCACGTATGTTAGAGTGCACAGTACTGTGTAGACGCTGCTTTCCTGTCTTTAAGACAGACCTGAATGCTTGCCTTACGCAGTTGAAGATGTACGTTGCAGAGGTGGATCTTGTAAAGTGGGAATAGAGCAGAAGCCCTTTCTATAACCTTGACTGAAGAAAATACACGGTGACATTGTTTAAAGGCCCTATCGTGTGCCTTCGTCTGGGGCTGCTGTTCTCTTCTGTACATAGTTTGCAGTCATGAGTGTGGCCTTTTTACTCCTAAAATGGCACAATCTGTCTTCAAATCTCAACAGCTGCATTATATTTCACCTCCATCACAAAAGGTAGCTTTTGCCATTTTTTCCTTTTTGTCACCACCATCATCCATTTTTACTTACTGCATGTCCCTCTGTTCCAGCTCTTTACAAGTGAGAGGGACGGTGCCAATCCTCCACATGTTGGGCTGTAAATCACGTCTCTCCTTCCACCTTTTTCTGTGCTCCTCGTTCCCTGGACACATAAGCATACGTGTTTGTTCTTGCAAGAGTCCATTGAGATGTAAATGTTAAATTAATTTAGGAACTGTATTATTGTTTCTCCCCAAAAAGGTTGCTGATGTGCCATTCCAGTGTGTACTAAATCACCTTTTGCCTCATTATTTTAATTAAAGTTTAAATAAATGTGTTAAATAGTCGTAGTGTAAGAGTGCATTTTCAGTCACCATAGCATAATAGCCTTAAAAGTACTGTTGTGTTCTATGACACTGTGATACCATTTATAGCTTTCATCCAAAGATGGTAAGCTCAGTGCCTTAGGAATTGTAGCAGGCAACCCCTAAGCAACTGTTTTTTGTGTGAGCTGTGAGTCCCCAGGATACAAGCCTCTCATCTTCAAGGTCCGCAAAGAGCAGCACAGCTGGTAGCTATGGATTTTTAGGCTGCCCTCCTGTAACGTAAACGGCCCTTTCCACCCACCCCCTTGTTGATAGAGTGACTTGAGAGAAAATGAAGACACTAGGGTGCTGGTCTCAGACCGCGCTGAGGCATCGTCTGTTCTGTAAGAAAAAGCAAATGAAGGGCCGGGCGCGGTGGCTCAAGCCTGTAATCCCAGCACTTTGGGAGGCCGAGACGGGTGGATCACGAGGTCAGGAGATCGAGACCATCCTGGCTAACACGGTGAAACCCCGTCTCTACTAAAAAATACAAAAAACTAGCCGGGCGAGGTGGCGGGCGCCTGTAGTCCCAGCTACTTGGGAGGCTGAGGCAGGAGAATGGCGGGAACCCGGGAGGCGGAGTTTGCAGTGAGCCGAGATCTGGTCACTGCGCTCCAGCCTGGGCGACAGAGCAAGACTCCGTCTCAAAAAAAAAAAAAAAGAAGAAAAGAAAAAGCAAATGAAGATTCCTGTGTATTACAACTGTTTCTCCTTTGGAATCATAGGTCTTTTTTAAATAGATGGGGACGGAGGGGATAGTCCTAGACCTGAAAAGATTCCTTCTTATAAGGAGAGCTGTGAGCTGTGGATCAAAATGAAGAGGAGTGAGGGCAGTATACGAGCACGGCCTGCGGCTCCAGCTGAGCTGGGAGCTGGCCGCTGTGCCTGGGAACTGAACAGTGTGTGTGGTGCAGCACCTTGGGACAGCAGTGTCTCTTAGTGTCTTCCACACGCCCCCCTGGGAAATAGGCTTTCTTTGCAGACGGGGACTTTTCCCATTTAACTCAGCTAACTTTTCTCTAAGATGAATCGTTTTCATTCTGGGAAACATGTTGGTAGATGTCATACCAGGAAAATAACCATTTCAGTTGGCTCTAATTTTGCCTTTTGGCTATATGCATTGAGCGTAATTATTTAGGGTCTTCATCTTTTTCCTTTCGTTGTCCATTCTTTCATTTTGTTGTTTTACTGCTGCTACAACCACCACCACTGCCACCATCATCTCCTTGCAAATGGCTAAGCAATGTCTGCATTATTCTACCTTCGCCCAGTAAACTGAGTAGAACAGATCTTCTAAGCCCTGTTCAGAGGCAGCTAAAGCTGGGACTTGCCCAGGATCTGTCAGCTATTAAATAGTAAGACTGGAAATCATACCAGATCTCCAGTACTCTTTCTACTGCCCAACGAAACTCCCTTCTTCCCTTTTACTCCCTCTTGCCAGCTTATCCAACCTAGAAAGTAAAGAAGGCATAATACAAATGAAAATCATGGTCTTCATTATTCATCTGGTTATGCTAGTACTTGGTGTGGTGACTCCTTTGCAGGATTGTTTTAAGCAATGGTGGCAGGTATGTTTTACTGACTTCAGAAGTCAAAGAGTCATGGTAAATCTTAGCAGAGGCAAATAAAAACATGATACCAAAACCTAACATCTAAATCTGTACTGTCCAGTAGGATAGCTATTAGCTACATGTGGCTATTTGAATTTCTTTTTGGTTTTTTTTTTTTTTTTGAGACGGAGTCTTGCTCTGTCACCCAGGCTGGAGTGCAGTGGCCGGATCTCAGCTCACTGCAAGCTCCGCCTCCCGGGTTTACGCCATTCTCCTGCCTCAGCCTCCCAAGTAGCTGGGACTACAGGCGCCCGCCACCTCGCCCAGCTAGTTTTTTTTTTTTTGTATTTTTTAGTAGAGACGGGGTTTCACTGTATTAGCCAGGATGGTCTCGATCTCCTGACCTCGTGATCCGCCCGTCTTGGCCTCCTAAAGTGCTGGGATTACAGGCTTGAGCCACCGCGCCCGGCTGCTATTTGAATTTCAATGCAAGTTAATTAAAATAAAATGTTAAAGGTAGTTATTAGTCACAATCATATTTCAAGTGCTGAATAGCCCTGAGATACTGAATTTTTAATTTAATTATAATTTATTCACATTTAGATGTAAACAGGCACATGTACCTCGTAGCCACGGTAATGGACTGTGCAGATACAGAACAGGTCCATCACTGAAGACAGTTCTATGGGGTAGTGCTGACCTAAGGGCTCTATCAGTAACACTGCGCTCTTCTGGCAAGTTGTGCCCCCTCTGCACGGGGAGGACAACACGAATACTTGATGAGCCTTGTCTTCCAGTGACCTCCTCAGCTCATAAACAGCATGGCTTGCTTTAAAAAAAAAAAAAAATCTACCCATGTGACTGCAGTAATCCACAGCCAGTAAACAGCAGGGTGGGAGGGTTGCAAGGAGAACTGATCTATTTTTAAGCACTGCAGAGTCCAAGCAGGAAAACCTGAGACCGGAGACAGTGGCGACACCAAGACTCACTTCCTAGTGAGTTTATTCATGACTCAGGCCATGTGCATATTTCCACTTGGATTCCTCACAAGTGCAAGTTTTTCTTCTAGGCTACAGGTATCTGCAGCCAGGTGCTCTAATGGATTTACAGTAGCCCGCCAAAAGATTAAATATCCAAAGCCTGATGGTCACAAGGCTGACAGGAGCCATGACTATTGGATGAATTCCAGATTTCACAGTGAAACAGAGCTGCTGCTGAGAAATGGGAGCACAGAGATGTTCACTGGGGCTCTTGATTCTAGACACTCAAAGAGGGGTACAGTTCTCTGCCCCATGTGTGTTTCTCACCCAACCTTTTCATGGTGTTGAGGAGGGGAAGGGACAGCTCAGTGGTGATTCTTCACTTCTAAAATGTGTCCTCCTTCCCTGTCTTCATAATGACCTCCTGAAGTCCAGTGTGCCTTCCAAAATAGCTCTCGGGAAGAGGTGGCAGTTTTCCTGACTCCCCAGTCTCCCCCATCCTGGGAGATGTATTGATGGCACTAATTTGAGGGGTAGCAGAAACTATAATCCTACTCTCTTTACCGGCTGGGGCATCTGAGTCATGCAGTAACTGTTGACTACCACTGCTGCAACTGCTGTTAGGATTATTACCAGTATAATGATTAATCACTCACACTGAATGGGAAGGGAAGTAACCTTCAGAGGTTCACTCTTAGTACTTCTGACACACAGGCTTAGGGCCGGGGCCAGTGAGTCTTCATTTGCAGAGAGGTGGTAGTGAATCTCCCACAAGGATCCCTACTTCAGGAATCCTGTGTTCCTGGTGGAAATCCATCGTATCCCTCAGGCATACTGAGATTCTGTTTTCTAGAATTACCAGGGCTTTCCTGTCACTCCTCAGGCATACCCCCCATAGCTGGAGGGATTTCCAGTTGCCAGGGTTCTTTGGTGCTTTTCTTTGCCTCCTGCAGAGATGCTGAGCTGTGGACACCTCCAGAAAGACCAGCACTGCCTCATGAGAGTATCTCCTGTTCCTCTTTGCAGGTTTAGGTTCCTTGTGTAGTCTGCACATCCAGAGGGGATGTGTCATTCTCTCTCTACCATTATAAACTGGCGTGGCCTCGGGCATTCATCATTTGTATGCCAGGAATTGCTAACCTAGGCTCTGCTATTTGAAGGCTTAAAGACTGCAGATCAAAAGTGGACACAGAGGGCCTTTACAATGAGATGATAGGCCACTAGCTGGCAGTCTCTATTCTTAGTGTTCATCTAAGCCATGACCATGTCCTTCAGATACAGCTTTCAGATACTTTTCATGTGAAAGACTGGGTGCCTCCAGTCAACGTGTCAGGGCCCCACAGGGAATTAGCACATGTTGTCAAGCCCCGTTGGCATACCTTCATGTACTCTGCTTTTCTGTACTTCAGTTCTGTAATTCATGTACTCTTTGGTCTGCCTGTCTTGGGTATTCTCAGCTTGGGGAAACTCGATGAGCCAGCACACCATCCTATGAACAGAACACCAGTCACAGCCAGGGACATTCCGAGCAGACAACTCAGGTCAGGGCTTCCGGAGAGATTCCCAAGAAGGTCCCTGCCATCTGGCAGATGGACGCCACTGACTGTGGTCTCCTCTCCATCCGCGGTGTCCTCAAGGCCAAGTTACATGCTTCTTTGTCTCGTTCTCCTTCCCTTTAGGTCCACAGATCTTTCCAAGTCTTTGTATGCAAAGGCAGATTTTGGTCTTAGATTATTCCAGCTCCTTATAAACCAAGACTGAATCTTGTGCCTGTCATTGTGAGCGCTATTCTGTAAAGGAATTTTTTTTTTTCTGGCATACCAAATCCAGAGCCATAATTGGACAAGTTTAATTGGAGTCATTTCAATTGAGCATGTAAAAAGGGCATTAATCACCGTTCACACAGGAATCAGAATATTAGAACAGGAAAAATTCTTATAGAATAAAGTTTTTCAGGTCATTGGGTAAAGGGGACTTTCCTCTTTTTATTTATGCTTCCATTAGGATTTTGAAGGAATGTCAGTGTCCTGTTATTAACTCTAATAGCTTGTCCCTCACAGCCAGGATGGTTTGGGGCCCTCTGGCTCTCAGGTTACCTGTGTAAATACAGGGATTCACTTGCCAGCACCCAGCTCTAACATTTGCTTAATAAAGAGCAAATGTGCAGAACCCAGCAGCGGCAGCAGCCTGGCAGAAGCGGTAATCTGAACAGGACAAACATGCTTCCTCTTTGTGCGATGCTCTTTCTCCATCCTCCTGCCAAGAGCAGGATATCAAATGAAGGGGAGGTTGTGGTTGGAGTCAGTGAAGTGAATGTCTAAGTGGCACCTGCTTCATTCAACAGATCTGCTTTCCTGGGGCCTCCCAGTACACATCTGCTCCTGACAAAGCCTCTTTTCTCCTCCTGTTGGTTAGACTGAGAGCAAAGGCCTGGCAAGGAGACATACTGGTTTTGCTTTGTCAGCACAATTGCCTGTGACATTATAATTACACCAAATCTTCATTATTAGAAAGGCCCCAATTTAGAGATTTTCAGAGCCTAAATGGGATTTTCGAAGTGAAATTGATTTAAAAAAAAAAAAAGAAAAAACTTTGCCATCATAAAGCCTAGCAATTGGATCTGAGAATCATTGAAGGAGTCTAAATATGGAAACTGAGACATTGCTGTGAGGGAGACTACAAAGACCATGCTATCAGATTGGCTCACTAGAGAGGCGTCCAGCAGTCTTCTGACTCCGCCCAGCCCAGCCTCCCCGTATTCCTGCAGCACTGTAACGTGCATCTACACTGCATTGCTTTCACATGCTGATAGTTTCTCATGCAGAGTCCTAGGGGGTTGGAGGGTATTAAAATAAGTTGATGAGGTATGGCAGTAAAGGAAAGAACCTGTGATTTAAATAAGGGAAATGCCAGAAAACTATATTTTAGGTAAATACAAAGCATCCAATTTAGATTGAGTTTCCATTTCAACAAAGGCAACCCTTAGAGTGTTACACAGTGTGAGTGTATGTGTCTGTCGGAGGCACATTTATGATATGGAGTTGGCACACTGGAAGCTCTGGAAAGGTTTTAGAGCTGTGCTGTGGCTATTTAAACTGTTTAAAACAGAATAAAATTTCAAAAGAAGTTCCTCAGTCATGCTGGCCACATTTCAAGCGCTCTGTAGCCACCGTGTTGGACAGCACTCAAACAGAACGTGCCCATCATCACAGGAAGCTCTGGTGGACTGCACTGTTTGGGGTTGGTCTGAACCTCTTGAAATGCCTCGACTGCTTAAGGAAGCCTGGGAGTTTCTAGTGCAGCCTTGTTGGAAGGAAAAAATGAAATATGCCTGAATGTTTCTGGAACAACTCCTTCCAGCCATGTTACCTAGACTGTGTTCTTGTTCAGCTTTTTGTATTTTTTTCCTCCAAGGATTTCATGTCCTTTTCCCACTCCTACCCCCTTTTTTTTTTTTTTTTTAAAACAACCTGAATTATAAAAATGAATGAGAAGGGAATTTAATTTTAGAAATGTCCACTTTCAGCTGACCTTCTCCTTGGCCTTCTCCTAATTAAGCTTTCACAGCCCTGCTGTTGGACCAGACAGTCCTTTTCTCATTAAACGGAGCATCTTATTAAAACAAGAGGGCATGTGAACACTTGAGCCAAGAGTGTGCAAACGGATTGTGCATTGTGTGGACAATGCTGCTGGGAGTGGAACACTGGGCTGCCAACACTTTCCATTTCCAGCAACTCCTGGGACCAAGGACAGGGCCTTTAATCTTGCTTCTTCCATTTGTCTGTGTCTAGTAGCTACTGCACAGTTGCTTTGACTCCTGGAGAAAGCCCACGTAAAATAACAACACTACTTCAAATTTAGACCGTGTCTTTTTTCTCAAGAACTTAAGTCATGTAAGCATGATGTTATTTATCCTCACAGTGGTCCTAAGATACAGAAGTGGCCTGTTGGTTTTGCAAATGTGAATATAGTCAACTCTTACTTGTTACCTACAGATTATCTGTCATGCAGATTACTCATGACACATTTTAAATCCTTGGGCAATTTCTCTGAGCGAGCCAGTATAAGCCTGGACCATCTCCTCCGCCCCGACCCAGCTGCTGGGTACTTAGGGAATACAAATTAGTTTTCACATTAGCTTAAAGAAGACATAATTAGGAAGGTAAGTGCTACAAGAAAATCACATCACAAATTCCAATGGCAAGGGGGAAATATGAGGGAAATGACCTCCTCTCCCTTCAACTGAACTAAAATCTGGTGGTCTAAGTGCACATTAGCACTTGGTGCTGGCATGCTTGCCGAAGGCTTTCCTCAGGGGTGGAAGGAGCGAGGCTGTGCACCCTGCACCGGATGTGCATGGGAAGCTGCAGCGCCGCAGCGGGGCTGGTGGCCCATCTTGCCCGGTGCTTTTTTTTTTTTTTTTTTTTTTTAACAGTTCTGTGTTATTGTCAGGCCTCTTTATGGCAGATCGTGCAGGTCGCAAGTGGATCCTGACTGACAAAGCCACAGGTGGGTTCATCTTTGGGGAAAGAAGGAAGCAGCTGGAGGATAGAGTCACTGTGAGGCTGTCATTCCAGGCGCTGCTTCCTGCATGGTTGGTGGGATTCCTCTTCTGTGCAGTCCCCCTCACTCGGTCACCTGATCGTTTTAGTAACCATTGATTATCGGATTTTTCTAGTGTTAAATGTTTCCTTTGCATTGATTAGCTGGAATTCTTTTTTTTTTAAGAGACAGGGTCTTACTACATTGCCCAGGCTGGAGTGCAGTGGCTGTTCCCAGACACGATGATGGCGCACTACAGCTTCGAACTCCTGGCCTCAAGTGATCCTCCCACCTCTAGTTGGGATTCTTTATTTATAAAGAACTTGTCCCCATTAACAATTTGGCTATGCTAAGTACAGTTCAGACAGGAAAAGCAGGAGAGAAATTTGATGAAGTTTATTGGGATAGATTTCTCTCCATCTGATTCTAAAGCCCCATTACTGTCTATTTACACTTACGGATCTGCTTTTTTCAGGTGTCTCACTGCCCAGAACAAATTTAATTCTGCCCTTTATGTGCTCTTAAAAAGTTTTAGTTTTTCTGTGGCTTTTTCCTAAATGGTGCTCTACAGATTATGCTGAGTGAGGGGATGAAAAGTCACATCTTTGGAAGCTTCCTTGCCTCAGCGTATCCCTGCTCAGATAGAAGAGGCAGGGGCTGGATGACAGGCACACGGGAGTTCGCTGTATTCCTCCCTCTCCTGGTACCTATTTGACATTTTCCATCATAAAAAGTTTGAAAAAAAAAAAAGAAAAAGTTTGAAAATAATAATAACAGAAAAATAAACAAATCTCCCTTCCTAACTCTGAGTAACTCCTGATTGTACCTGCTGTTCATTTCTGCACCTGACTGTTGCAGGCTCCTGGTGACCTTCTTCTTCTTCTGTTTGTCATCTGGGTTCCACTTTCCATTTTAAAGTATTGGTGCACTCTGCATCTCCATCCTCTGGCACACACACCTCAACCTGAGTGTTGTTCCCACCCTTCTTCCTAGTGATTTCTTCTGGGAATTTACTGGGTACCCCTTGCCCTTCTCTGTAGCCAGATCACATGTCCTCCAGAGCAGGGGTCCTCAACCCCTGGCACCACAGGAGGTGGGTGGCAGGTGAGCGAGCATCACCACCTGAGCTCCACCTGTCAGATCGGCAGCGGCATCAGATCCTCATAGGAGCACGAACCCTATTGTGAACTGATGATCTGAGGTGAAACAGTTTCATCCCCAAACCATCTCCTTCAAACCCCCCATCCATGGAAATATTGTCTTCCACGAAACTAGTCCCTGGTGCCAAAAATGCTCGGGACCGCTGCTCCAGAGCACAGGCATATTCCACAAGCTTTAGCAGAATGCTTTCTCTCCTGCCGTCTTCAGTTTAAAGCCTTATTGGCAGGGTCAACAGGCCTTGCAGTTAGCTTGTTCATCCCCACATTGGGAGCTCAATTTTCAAAATAATAAACCATGGTGGTTCTGAATACTGAAACACAGAACCCTGATTTCATAATGCTCCTGGGCATCTCTAGTAATTTCAAGAGGAAATCATGATATTATATCTCCAAAATAGGTTTTGAGATATCTTTACTTATAAAGTAAAAATGAATTCAGTTTTAATATTTGGCCTGTGGGATGCGGGGCATGAAAAGCTTCCTGGTGGTCTGCAAAATCAGGCAAAAGATAGAGTGACCCGGTCTCAACCAGAGTCACTCCTTTGAATGTTATTCCAGAAAGCAGTTTTTCTTAGTCTTGAGATGGTCCAACAAGAGAGAAGAAAACACTGGGTGCTGAAAATCACCCTGTGCACCAAGACACCTGTGAGGCTGCTCTTGGCTTCATGAGAATATTCCGTATTTGCCAGATGTAAGACATATTTTAATCCATAAATCCTCCAAATGTACCCAAAAGCCTTGGACTTAGGAAACGCGGAAAAGGGAGATTAAATGTCCCAGAAGGAGCTAATAGAACAGAAACAGAACCACTGGGAAAGAAATGCTTTTTCTCTTCCCCACTTGCCCTACTATCATGAGGTTACTTGGACCTCCTTTTTGTTTGATATTGACATTCTCTTCATGACCTTCCTCTTCTTGCCCTACATATGTCCTCTTTCCTTCTAGTCCTTGGTATCGTCAGCCTAACTGATGTCTGCCTGCTAGACTAGCTTCTTTACTGATTTCCTGTTATCTTCTTCCACTTCTATACTGGCACATACCATGCCTGTTTTTCTTCATATAGTGGCTTTCCTTAGACGTCAGCCACTGATGTAAATATTTTTCCAGGCCTGTAAATGGAAGATTTTTAAAGGACTTCCTTCCTGCCTGTCACCCCTAGAAACACCTATAGATACCCTTGCTGGCTCCTTAAAAACTCAAGCAATATAATCCATAATTTCATTTCTTACTCATGTATTCCCTCCTTTCTAATCATGGTCCCGGTTCCCATTTGGGCCAGTATTTCCTTGATGTACATAGTTAGCGTTCATGTTCATAAACTAAAGAAGGCATTTCATAATGTAAATTTTCCTTTGGGTTTTAAGAATTATTTCTCTTCCACCAACTGTCATGTTTATTATTTGTTTAGCTCTCTCTTTTTCTCTCAACAGCCATCAATATTTTTCTCCCAACTAAAGATATTTCCATGACCAACTTGGAAGGCCTTCGGGCTGAAAGATTCAGTTACAGCAAACAACAATTCCCAAAGGTTTCCCAGACTGTGAGGGCAAATGAAAGGCCCATTCTTCCTCAGGCTGTCTGTCCTGCTCTATCTTGTCGTGGGGTGAGGGGAGGAGGGCCTGCCATGGTGCTGGATAACTTCGACAGCCCTGCAGTCCTGTGCTCTGCTAGGCTAAAGCCTGTTAGTTTCTGGAGGACTTCAGAAACGTATCAGGGTGATGACATCACATCATACTGCTCTGATCGTATTTTTCACATTCTTAATATTGGTTAGGAGGAGTGGTTTCGCCTGGTTGCTTATTGACAAATGCACTCGATTAGCAACTGCTTCATCTACGTCATGTGCAGTGCCAGTTCTGACCATCGCTGTGTTTCAGAAGGGAAGCCGCCTGCCAGTCCATCTGCCCTGATTTCATGGCTTTTATCTTTAATCTTTACATCTTTGAAGGCCTTTGGCGAATGATGTGCTTCCTAGCAGGAGAAAATCACTGCTGAAAGGAGACCTGTGTTGTCTCTGCTTTTCTTTCTGTTTCCCGAGAGCTTTAGTCTAACATCTGTGACCCCAGCCAGACTTCATCAAACTTCGTACTCAGAGTCATCTTTCAAAAGCAGTGGCGTTTATTATATACCTACTATGTGCCAAGCACTGTAATAGATTTTAATGTGTCATCCCATCTAGTTCAGCAGCCCTGTAAGATGAGTGATCACCATTTTACATATGAGGAAACAGGCTCATAAGCCATTGAACAGCAGAACCAAGATTCAGATGTAGGTCTTTCTGACTGCGAAGCCTTTAATGGAAACAAACAGCCTACTTTTTCTCACATAAAATGCACCTGATCCTACAGCACCATGAGAATGTGGTTGTGGAGAAAATTCGACTTCATTCTGGATCACAGTAAAAGGCGTTAAGGCTGTTCAGTCTGTGGAGGGCAAGACTAAAGGGTTCTGAAAATCATGAAGAGTATGATCAATGATTCATTTTCATATCGTATCCAATTATTGAGCACCTCCTGTGTTCAAGTTGCTCAGCATTAAAAGACAGTCCTCGGCCGGGCATAGTGGCTCACGCCTATAATCCCAGCACTTTGGGAGGCCGAGGCAGGTGAATCACCAGGTCAGGAGTTCAAGACCAGCCTGACCAACATGGTGAAACCCCATCTCTACTAAAAATACAAGAATTAGCCAGGCATAGTGGTGCGCACCTGTAATCCCAGCTACTCGGGAGGCTGAGGCAGGAGAATCTCTTGAACCTGGGAGGCAGAGGTTGCAGTGAGCTGAGATCATGCCACTGCACTCCAGCCTGGGCAACAGAGCAAGACTCCGTCTCAAAAAAAAAAAAAAAAAAAAGTCCTGCCAACAATGCAAGCGTGCAGATTTATAAAAAGAACAGCAGCAACTCCTTGGGAACAGGTCAGCACATACCTGAGCCAAATGAATAGTGGCGGCAATAAAGTCACAGGAGGGAGAAACCAGGTGGGCTGTCCCCTCAGAGGCAACCCCATGAACCATGTGGAAACCGCCAGAAAAACTGGCCTGAGACTGGCAGGGCCTAATTCCAGACAGAAGGACCTGCCTGAGGAAGTTCACATGGCATCCAGGGGACACATGTGATTGTAATGAGGGGATAGAGTACGGTGCTTGCGGGAAAGGCTACATAAACTCCTTCAACTATTAGCTATTTGGACTTTATTTTCCTGATCGGAGAAAGCAAAGTAATTTTTTTATGGGATTGCTTTTGCCAAACAATATTTTAAGATGTTAACCATGATATATATACTTATTCATCCAATAATACTGAATACTGAAAGAAGTTAGCCTTGGGAAAAATAAATTCCCTCAAATAAAATAAATAAATTCCAATTCCACATATACATGCACATATGTGTATGTGTGTAAATTCCATTACACAATAGGCAAGTGATGAAACTCATTGCCCCAGGAGAGATCTGGAAGAGAGTAGATTGGCTCATGAATGATAAATCCAGAGTGTGCAAGGCTGTGACCCTAACCTTTAAAGCAACTCTCATTGGCGCCCATGGTCTACCACAGTGCTCCCCTGGTGCCACCATCAGAGACAGACCACCATGGCCCCTTGTTTTGCTGCGTGCAAGGCCAGGCTTATGAGTAGACGTCATAATCTGCCACCCATGTAATGTGATTTGAGAGGCATCACTTTGTATGGAAGTTTTAAAAGATCCATCTGGCAAGTGCTAAAGTAGCGTGATTACAAAGGAAGGCAAGAGATGGTAGCGTTTATCCAGGGAGGCAGGAGGAAAAGTGTTGAATTTGGGGTCTGTATTTGAAGGGAGAGAATCAGCTGGTGCGTTGAATGTGAAGTCAAGGATGACTTCAGAGCTTTTGGCCTGAGCAACTAGAAGAATGTTATTGCCATTTATTTGGGAAGAGTGGAGACTTGGGAAAAGCATGTTTCCCCCATTTTGGCTCAAGAATGATATTCATTAAAAAAAAAAAAAAAAAAATAGAGCCATGTCAGGCCTCATTGTCCTTGACAGGGAAACGTGGTCCTGCAGCCAGTTCTTCCAGAGATTTGGGTTCGACTGCTGCTTGATGAGGAAATCTTTGTGTTGGCACCTGAACTTTCTGAGTCACCTTTGACCTTTTTTCCATTTTGACCAATTCTATAAACTTTACCATGAAGCTTGAGAAGAAAAGCAGCAGGGGGCCCAAAGAGGACAGTCCTCTCTCTCCCTTCTAGGTCCTTCCTGGCCCTAGTGTTAAGTGTTAAGGACATTCTAATATATGGGAAAACTCCCAAATCAAAGGCCTGGGCCCCTGACTTTACCATAAACTCAGTCATTTGGGGAACAAAATCAGCCCTCCTTTGATCTGTGTTGAGGGTTTTTTTTTTTTAAATAAAATTTTTATGTTTACTTTTGAGTTAAAAAAAAAAAAAAAAGACGGGTTGTATTTACTAAACTGAGTGAACTCTAGGGTTGTGTGTAGCTCTGAAATACTAAAATCTTCAGGACGTTAGAAGTATGTGCCTTTATGATGAGCCCCTGGTTCTGGCTCTGACTCGTGAAAGGGAAGGAGCCCTGCCCTGTGACTTCTCTAGGGTCTCAGCAGAAGTCAAGTGACATGCAGCAGGGGCGAGAGGGCTCGGAAAGGGGCTGTACTGAGGCCAAGGGTCTCATTACCAGGACTCTACAGGGGCCCTGTGAGAAAGAAAAAGGAGTGCTTCCACCCCTTAAAGTAGAACACGAAGGGCTTCCTGTTGCTTAATCAATTGAAATGACCCAGAATACAAGCTTGGATTAACATGCGCCTCTAGATTAGGGCTAATCAGGGGCAGGCTGAGCAGATGCGGGGACAGTCCCAGCCTGATTACTGTACCTCAGCATTTAATCATCTCTCTTCCAAGGGCAGCTGCCCGACTTAGTGCACGCTGGGCTTCCAGGCCTCCAGCCCCTCCCCCTTTCCCTTGCCAGGGACATGAAGGCTGCTAGGTCAGAGACACTGAGGCGATTTAATCTAATCCCATGTCAAAATGGCTGTGTGAGAGAGAGAGAGGTCTTAAAATCCCTACAGTGGGATGGTCATGCATTTATTTAAGGTGGCAGTAGACAGAAACTGTGTAGAAAATAGCGGAATTGGGGTTCCAAGGCATGCAAGTTTATGAAATGACTCCCATTATGGCCTCCCTCTCCTGGGCTTCTAAGGTGTGTGGCTGTCCTCACCAGTTACTCATCCCTGGGAGCTCTGGGTGGGGACCATGTCCTCACCCAGGTATGGCCAAATGTGCTTCTTCCCTGTCTGGGGTGGAGTACAGAAGATGGAATCTTTCAAAACCAGCTTTATTTGGATGAGTCTTGAATGTAGTATTTTTTAAGTTGCTTTTTTTCTTGGCTGGAAGCTCTTGTTCCAAAACAGCCTCATCACCCTAAGGCTCACCCACCTTAATCACGCAGTCCCTAAAAGGGACACATGTTAAATCTTAGAAGGCAGGTTTCATTCATGGTAGTAGAAAACATTCCAGCACCTGCTGACTGCTGGCCACTCAAAGATGGAGACTTAATCCCTCCCTTAAGGAATCTACAATCTCCTTGGGGACGAGACATGCAAGCAGTGAGGATGAATGAGGCCACTGCCTCCAAGGAGCCTGTACAGAATGCCGAGGAGGAGCATGGGAGAAGAGGACCCAAGATGGGGAGGAGAGAGGCTGGGGCTAGCTCTCGGAGGAAGGGGAGGAGCCCCCTCCAGGCACAAGCCATGGAGGTGTGTGCTTGGAGAACCTCAGTCAAGTAGTTCATCTGGCTGGCGTGTGAAGTGAGTGGGGATTAGTGGATCACCAGGCTTAACCGAACAACAGTGGCCGACGTGAAGAGTTTAAATACCTGCAAAGGGGTTTGGACTTGATATCCCGTGAGCCACTAGAAACCACTGAAGAATTGTGAAGAACAGCAAGATCAGGTCAGATATTCAGAAGATCATTCTGATGATGGCAGTATCACCCAATAGATAAGATTTTTGCATTAGAACCTTGCTTCATTTTATTCTGGGGAAAATCTTCCGTGATACTATAAAAACTATTTTACCAACTGGGCATGGGCCCACATCACAGGAAACCCAAACACATCACAGCCAGGGTGAAAGAAATTCAACTTTGGCAATTCTTTTAGTTTGTGTTCACACCAGCCCTAACCCAGATGGTTGCTGTTAGAAAAGATCTCCCTGCACACTGTAGTCACTGTGTTTGCACAGCAGACTTGTTCCCCAAGCCTGGAGCTTTTGGAACTGAATGGAGCCCAGAGGCAAGAGCAGTGAAATGAAGCTGACCTTTGCTTCTGGTTTTGCTTGCTACTTGCCAGCACGTGGGTTCCCTGGAGGAGTACACAGGTGTCTTGGCTTTGCCACTGGGCATTTTGGGTGATTTCATTAACTTTGCCTGTTTGACCAGAGGAGAGCATGATCATGATACACTGGGAGGAGGCAGGGGACTGACGGGGTTGTACGGTCTTCACATATATATACTCAGGCCCATGCCTTGAATCTAGACGCTGGGGAGAGGGCCCAGCTGCACACTGGTTGAGGCCTGCAGTACATGGCCCTTGAGGCTATGCTGATAGCAACTTGTGGCACACTTTGTACTTCATACTATGAGGAACATGAAATAAGACAGAGCCAGGCCTGATCTTGAAAGAATCCTCTGTCAAGTGGGAAGGCCTGTTGCAGACATGCATCAACTGGCCCAGCCGGCTTATCCATGGCTGTCCCTGGGCCTCCTGAGAATCCAGAGGAGGCTGCTCCAGCATTGATGAGGCTGGGATGGGGCAGGTTCCACAAGAAGGGAAAGCTGACCCCAGTGTAAAGGGAAGGAGTGTGGGATAAGTCTATCTCATGAATAACCTGAGCACAGGCCCAAAAGAGTGTGGCTGATAGATTGGGGGAACTGAGAGTAGTCTGGGGGTGGGGGGCACCTAGAGCACAGGGCACCTGTGACAGAGTGAGGGAGATGAGACTGGAAAGATGGACCAGGGCAAATCATGAGAGGCCTTGAAGACCATGCTAAATCATTTGAGCTTTATTATAAGCTTTGGAAACCTTTTTAAAACCATGGAATTTAAATGTTTGAGATGAGGAGAGTAACATATTATGGAAAGATAATTTGGCTGGGTGTGGCGGCTCATGCCTGCAATCCTAGCACTTTGGAAAGCTGAGGCAGGAGGATCACTTGAGCTCAGGAGTTCGAGACCAACTTGGGCAACATAGTGAGACCTCATCACTATTTAAAAAATAAAAAAATAATAATAAAGATAATTTGAGTGACTGGGAAGGGGTGAACTGAAAGAGGGACTGATTAAAGACAGTTAAGAGCCATTTGCAAAGGTTTAGTTGAAAGAAATTGAAGCCCACAGTTTTGTAGGCCAAGGTCTGGCCCTTCAGCCTGCTTTCCCCCATGCCCATGTGTACATAGAGGCTGGCCTCTCTCCTCCTCCTTTCAGGTCTGCATTGCAAGTGTGGGGGCGACTGGCCACGTCTTCCATTTGTGTGAGGGCACACCAGAGGAGCCAGGGTTTCTAGTGATCTGTCACCCGAACAGCAAGTCTCACGTCATGAAGTCTCATTGCATCGTCGAATGCTTATCCCTTTTCCCTAAACTGGCAGAACTTGCTCCTAGAAAACAGTTACATTACAATTTAACATTGGAAAATAAAATCTTATATTTGATTTTTTGCATTAGAAAATATTTTGACAACCCTTTTTTAAATTAATTTTTATCTTCATCAAAGTACCCTATGATTTAAATGTCAAAAAGAACTAAAAGGGGTCTCTCTGGGTCAGTTTTTCAATAGAGTGGGTGAACCTCAGAGGCCCAGTCAGCGAAGGTCTTTAGGTCTAGATGTTGGGGTTGGTCTAATCAATTAAATTCAAACTTCCCACTCATTCTCATTTTTGGCCTCATCCCTTTCTGCAGTAGCTAGGCCTCTACGTCCTGAGCCCTGTGTGAGCATAGGAGTTGCCCCTTCCACTTCTCTGATAAATCAGAACCATTTCACATTTGCTTTGCATCTTCCAAAAAAATGTTGACATCCCTCATTTATATCCTTTTTTCCTCGTTCACTGTAATTGTAGTTTCAGAAGGAAGAGAGATTGATGTATAGATTAGTTACTGCCTTACTGGGAATCCTTTTTTTTAATATATTAAGTTATCAGCTTTCCCTTTTTAGGCTGGACTACCTTTATGGAGGTTATGTGCTTCTTCCTTTAAGCCATCCTTTCTACTCTGAAATAATAGTGATATTAGGGAGTAGATGGGGTCTTTTTTTTTTTTTTAAGTTGACACCAAAATGTGTTTTTGCATTTTACTGGTGTGTGAAATCTAAAACTCAGGAAACAAGTGACCTAGGCTTTAAAAATAAATAAATAAAATAAGCTTGACTATGAAGGAAGGCACATAGATGGAGCAGTGGCCAGAAGACAGGATAGGAGAGGGACAAGTTTTTTCTTTTCAGGCTGAGAGAGACTTGAGCATAGGCAGAAAGAGGGTTGAAAAAGGCAGTGTAGCCAAATATCAAAGAAAAGTAATGGTGGCCTGTTCTGAGAGGGAGAAGACAGGCCGGGGACATTTCACACCTGACAGGCCTGTGCTTCCTAGATGCAGAGGCAGGCAGGGCCCTCTCACGGCAAGCTGGGGAGGCCCTACCCTAAGGCATGTTTCCACAATTCCTCCAAACTTTTCTTTCCTGATAGTCTGTTTTTAAAAAATTAAAATGGCCAGGCTTGGTGGTTTGCGCCTATAATCCCAGCTATTCAGGAGGCCAAGATGGGAGGATCGCTTGAGGCCACGAGTTCAAGACCAGCCTGGGCAACATAGCAAGACTCCATCTCAAAAAAAAAAATTATATTAGCCAGGCATGGTGGCACATGCCTGTGGTTCCAGCTACTCAGGAGACCGAGGTGAGAGGATCACTTGAATCCAGGAGTTCGAGGCTGCAGTGACCTGTGGTCACGCCACTGTCCTCCAGCCTAGGCTACAGAGCCAGACCCTGTCTCTTTAAAAAATAAAAATAAAAAATAAAAGTTAAAATGGAAAAAAGTTGATTTCATAGAAGTAGAGAGTAGAATAATAGTTACCAGAGTCGGGAATGGTTGGGGACGGGGGCAGGAGAGGTTGGCCAGCAGGTGCAAAGGAAGAATAAAACTTCTGGTGTTCAGTTACACAGTAGGGTGACTGTAGTGAGTAACAATGAGGTCTATATTTCAAGACAGCTAGATTTTGAATGTTGTCACCACAATGAAAGATAAATCTTTAAAGAGATTAATATGGTAATTATCTCGATTTGATTATTCTACAATGTATACATGTATTGAAACATCACATTGTACCCCATAAACATGAACAGTTATTATATATCAATTATAAATCTTAAAATTAATGAAAAAAATTTTAATGGGTGGGAAAGGGATGTCTTTGTGCCTGGGCCATGGGTATGTGATCACCTGGGGTTGGTGACCACAATACCTCAAAGGCAAGAGCTGGATGCCCCCGTTGAGCCAGCATCCGGGAACTTGAGCCTGAGCCCCACTAACGGTCTTCTCTTTGTCTCTCCAGGCCTGGTCCAGATCCCTGTGAGCATGTACCAGACTGTGGTGACCAGCCTCGCCCAGGGCAACGGACCAGTGCAGGTGGCCATGGCCCCTGTGACCACCAGGATATCAGACAGCGCAGTCACCATGGACGGCCAAGCTGTGGAGGTGGTGACATTGGAACAGTGACATACAGCCATATTATGGCATCGTTTTCTAGTCTACTTCAAAATTTTTTACACGTTTGCAGAGGTGCAATCAAATGGAATTAAGTCTCTCGACTTTGGAAGAAAAGTTTTGTTAACCTTTTTTTTTTTAAAAGGAAGAAAGGCAGCGGATTTTGGAATTGCATTTTTTAAAGCACCACTCTTGATTTTCTGGGATTGGTGGAGTAAGAAACTGCGTTGTCAATTTCACTGTCCCAAAAAAGCCAAATTGTGGCAGGACTTCTTTCTGCGGAAATGTGTGTGTATACTTATGTGTGTGTATGTGTGAGTGTGAATATATGTATATGTGTACATATGGACATACACATTTACATATATATAAAGTATATATATACATATATATATATGTATGAAACTCGCATGGAATTATCTGTATGAAATCAAGGTGAGCTGTGGAAACAATAATTCACCCAGTTTAGTGGGTGGTAGGGTACGTGGCCAGACACAGTCACCCAGTTTTTGTTCATACCAGGGTCATGCGTTGAGCTACTGACAAACTCAGGCGGAGGTGACCATGCCCTTCACCAAAGCTGCCTCCCAGTGGCCACACAGAACTCTCCGTGCTGGACTCGCCTGAGGAAAGAGGCTCCAGCATGGGGTGGGTCAGAGATGTGTTTGCAAGGTCCAGGGGCTGCGTGGTCTGCCAGCTGAGACGCTCCTCGGGCTGGCCCAGGTGCTGACCTTGCCACAGGCAGATGAATGTCTCGAAAGCTCCCGGGCCTCAGCCTCCCATCTCCTCTCCTTCCCAGGAATCCTTCTTGATCTCATGACTATTAAAATGTTGCTCTGGTTTTAAGGTCAGTCCTGAATTGCTCGTATATATGAACTGAAGGTAACAGAAGTATTAGGGGTTTGAGGAGTGCGTGCGTGTAAGTGTGCTTGTATGTGTGCGTGCATGGTAGGGGAGGGGATGGGAAGGGGGTTGGAGGGGTTGGAAGGGAAAGGAAGGAAAGGAAAATCTTCCTAGACCAGGATACACCTGTGGGAGCAATTTTCTCTAGCTGTCTGTAGCTTCACAGAGGAGGCGCTGGAACGAACAGGAAGGGACACCTGGTCTGTGGCCACAGCACCCCGAACGTCCACGATCTTGTGTGATCTTGGAAGCTAAGCTTGGTTGGGCCTGGTCAGTACACGGAAGGGAAGAAGGGACACCTGGCCATAGAAAACGGCTGAGGGTGTTTGCTGTGTTCCTGGATCAGGCCCTGCTTCAGAAGGGACTCCTGGAGGCCCATATTCCTGGATGCAGCTGGAGGCCCAGGCTGGGAGCAGCTTGCCTCTTCGGGGGTGTTGACTGACTGGGTGTTCTTGATAACCGTTAACTCTGTCTTTCGCAGCTGCAAGCCCTGAGTCTCCCGTGGCTGAATTCACCTGACTTTTCGACAGGTCAAATCTCTGCTCCTTGAGTACAGGAACAGCTCCTCCTCCCTCCTCCCAGCTCTCCCCACGTGTGTGATAGTGTATTTAATGTGTTTTTTTAATGCGACATTAAAAGATTCTCCACGTCTTGCTCAACCTTTGAGAGAAGTTTCAGATTCTTGTATTTGCTTGTTTTATATAAAACTATCTAATGTTCTTTATATGTTCTTTTCTGTACGTAATGGGGGGAGGGGAGGGAAATTTACATATAAATAGTCCTAGTTCTACAATGTGTTATTTTTTTAATTATTATTTTTTATCGTCATTGTGAAGTTGTCCAGGGACTTTAAAGTCCATGTTCCTTTGTGGTGAAGTAACCTCCAAATAGTTTGAGAAGTTGCCAAGACGAAGAAAAAAGCAAAACCCCAGTAGCCGAGCATGGATTCTGTGTTGTTTCCCATTCTGTCTTTGACTGCCTCATTCAATAAATAGTTCAAAATGTGGCAACGGGAAGTGGAATTGTTCGTCTCTATAGGAGCACCTGGCTTCTTAGGCAAAAGGAACTCCATCTTGGGGCAGCTTGTTCTACTTTCTAAAACGTAGTCCTCCTTGAGATCAGTGGTCTCCGACCTGTGCCACTCTGACGCTGGGGACCTCCGTAAAGAAGACACTGAAGATTGCCCAGAGCCCCCTGCGAGCCTCATCACCAGACCAGCTGTGTTTCATACATTTCATATATAACTTGTTTTCTTACACTGATGTTCTGGGAGAAAAATCTAATTTAAAAAATCCTAGGCCAGGCGTGGTGGCTCACACCTGTAATCCCAGCACTTCATGAGGCCAAGGTGAGTGGATCACTTAAGGTCAGGAGTTCCAGACCAGCCTGGCCAACATAGTGAAACCTTGTCTCTACTAAAAATACAAAAATTAGCTGGGCATGGTGGCGGGCGCCTGTAATCCCGGCTACTCAGGAGGCTGAGGCAGGAGAATCGCTTGAATCCAGGAGGCAGAGGTTGCAGTGAGCCGAGATTGCACCACTGCACTCCAGCCTGGGCAACAGAGCAAGATTCCATCTCAAAAAAAAAAAAAAAATGAGGGTAAGTGATGGTGCCTCTCCATCTTGGGAATTACTATTAAAGTGAATTGTCTTTCTCCAAGCAGAAGCCTCAAGCCATGAGTTGTCCCCCTGCATCCTCACTCCCTGGTTTCTCACACGGCTTACTCTCTTAATGTGGCATCTGTCATCTCTCCAGCTGTTCCTCCTGCCCCATCCTTAGGACCTTCCTAGACCCCAGTGGCCTGCACCTCTACCCTTGTGCATACCCTAGCCTCAGCCTGGAATGACCTGCTGCCACCCCCACCACCCCTTCCTTTATATTGTTGGGTGTCTTGGCCGCTTTCTTGGTGATCATGATTAGAATGCTTGGATGGGAAGGCCAAGAAGCCTTTTCCTTGATGTCTGATAATGGTTCGGTGAAGCCAACTGCCTACCTTTCCCCCTTCTTCTTGCACACATGGCATACCCTCGCCTATTTTTCACCAGAGAGAATGGACTAGAAAAAGGATTGAATGCAGCCTCATCAACCACACATCCATGCTATTGACTACCATGAACTAGCTGGGTTGTCTAGAATACCTGCTGACCAAGGGCCTCTCCAGAGGCGCCTTCTAGCTGCTGTTTGCCTGGCAAGCCTCAGATGCTGCCTTTGCCACAGGCACGTATTGACAACTGGTTTTGGTGGGGCCGATGGAGACCTTCCCTTCCATTCCTGCCTAAGTCACCCAACAGGAGCTGCTAACTCCACTGTCTGCAGGGACCAGGGAGGTCAAATCAATAAGGGAAGCCGAGGCAATTCCCGTGTGAGAGGAGGGAGTGATGGGGACAGGCAGAGTGGACAGCATCTATCTAAATGGGGCAGCCTGTCCTAGGTGCTGAAGATGGACCCTAATGCCCCATCTTCAAAATTGTCCAGAGAATCTGGGGAATCCAGATTTTTGTATGAAATGTGATTGCAACAAATAATTTACATACTCTGCAGGCAAAATAAAACACATCTGTAGACCAGACCTGACCTGAGGGTCAGCTGCATTTAACTCCGTGAATGCCTGTCATGTGCCAGGTGAATGAAGCGTGGTAGTGGCCTGTGAGACACAAGGAGAGAGGAGGAGACCTCTACATAAACCAAGCACTGCAGTCCAAGGTGATGAGGCACCATCTGGACACAGCACTAGTGCAGAATGAGCTCTGTTACCACGTTTGAGCCCCTCAAAGGTCCTCTGTTAAGCAGTTTATCATCTAGGCTCCACACAAGGATCTGGTGCTCACAGAAACCAGGAGACTGGTCTAAGATTACTGGCTTTAAGTCTTGCATCTGAGAAGGCCCACTGGTGACACAGGTGACTACTGGCATTATGCGAACTTGAACAAATTAGCTGAGGAGAATCGGTAGGGCAGAGCAGAGGAGGGGTTCCTTGCCCTGGGCCTCACTCAGGCCCAAGCAAGGCTCTCTCCCACTCTCAGTAATGCCTCCGAAGCTTGAGCTCTGGGCATGGCAGAGTCGTACCAGGTTCATGGTATTTCCTTTTGGTGTCAGCACCAAAACTCATCAGGGAGGAAACTGAAGCTTAATTATTTGGAGCAGAAGCAACGTGGGGTGAGGGAGTAGAGCCCGTGTTTTCCCTCTCTCTCCACCTCAGTGGGCTGGCAGCACCTAGGTCATCACAACTGGGGCTTCAGATGCCCCATCCCTGCACTCCCACCCGGTCTCTGCTGTTTACTCCCGGAGGCAGCTCTTGGAGATCACTACGGATGCTGGCGGCAGCATGGAGGAAGAGGTACAATAGAGAGGAGAGGCGGGGCTCCGGGACTGGGCTCCGACTGAAATCGCTTTCAGCGTGGGTTTCCTCTTAGTCCCCAAGCCCCTCTGAATTTGAATTTCTCCCTCCTGAAAACCACGGGGCTGCTACCAAACATTTGTTGAGTATTGGTGGCCTGGAGTGTATAGCGGGGAAAGGAGGAAGAAGGGATAACAGTCATCTGCAGAGGGGAGCCAAGGTCCCCTGAGAACCTAGAGCCTCCTTGGGAGGCAGGAATAGGCCTGGGCCCTGAGCCCTGTCCAGGGCTCAAGCTTTGCGAGCTTGCTTCTGAGAACTATGGTCTGTCTACACAGTGCATGGTAGCAGTGATAACAGTGAACACTTAGCCCTTACAATATGCCTTGTACTGTATTAAAAGATTTACCTATATATTAACTTATTTAACCTTCACAAAATACTATTATCCCCGTTTTATAGATGAGCAAACTGAAATTCAGAGAGGTTAAGTTAAACAACTGAGCCCAGTTCACACTGCTGGTAAGAGGCAGACAAAGATACAAACTTGGGCGGGCAGGCTGGCTGGTGCCAGAATCTGCCTAGAAAAACATGACTTGATGATATGCTTTTTTTTTTTTTTTTGAGATGGAGCCTCATTACTCTGTCACCCAGGCTGGAGTGCAGTGGCATGATCTCAGCTCACTGCAACCTCTGCCTCCCGAGTTCAAGCAATTCTCCTGCTTCAGCCTCCTTAGTAGCTAGGATTACAGGCGCCCACCACACCCAGCTAATTTTTTTGTATTTATAATAGAGATGGGGTTTCACCCTGTTGGCCAGGCTGGTCTTGAACTCCTGATCTCAAGTGATCCACCCGCCTCGGCCTCCCAAAGTGCTGGGATTACAGGCGTGAGCCACTGCACCCGTCCCCGATGAAACACTTTTCTTGTGACCTGGAATGGATGAAAGTGGAGGGTATAAGAGCATTCAGTTATTTTTTAAGTAGCTTAATTAATATTTGGGAAGTTCCCCCAAAATTTAATGCACTTGGCAAATAAAATTGTTAGTGAAATTTAAGTTTACTGGGTCTCAACTGAAACTTCTGAATTTATCTACCCTTTAAGAAACTTAATACACTTTAGGAGGCCAAGGCAGGTGGATCGCTTGAATCCAGAAGTTTGAGACCAGCCTGGGCAACATGGTGAAACCCCATCTCTACAAAAAATATAAAAATCAGCCTGATTTGGTGGTCCCAGCTACTCAGGAGGCTGAGGTGGGAGGTTCACTGGCCCCTAAGAGGTTGAGACTGCCATGATCATGCCACTGCACTCCAGCCTGGGTTACAGGGCAAGACTCTGTCTCCAAAAAATAGTAAGTTACCGCTATCAATTACTAAATGGCTACTAGCATTTTACTGTGCACAACACCTTACACCCTTATTTCTAATCCTCTTCACAAGCCGATAAGGAGAGACTCCATTTTATGGGGGTGGAAACTGAGACTCGGCATCATCCCCAAGAACTAAAACTGGAGGGCTGGAATCAAGTCCTGATGTGTGTGTCTGTTCCAGCTCTGCTCTCTGTGCCAATCACTCAGACGACAAAACTACACATCAGGATTATAAAGTAACTCCACGTGTGTCCTGAGCTTGCTAGACCTGGAACAGCCTCCCATGGCTGGGCCTTTTTACCACACACACACAACGCGCGCTTACATGCAGCAGGGCCTCAACACATCTCATAGGATGAGTGAACCTAGTTTTCCAGTGGTTGTTTAATCAGAAAATTCAGAGAACCCAAAACATCTATTCCTACACATTTTCATTGCTCAAAAAAGTCTGGCCAGCACAGTGGCTCACACCTGTAATCCCAGGACTTTGGGAGACCAGGGCAGGAGGATAGCTTTAGGGCCAGGAGTTCAAGACCAGCCTGGGTGACACAGTGACACTAGTCTCTACAAAAAAAAAAAAAAATATATATATATATATATATTATTTATATATATATATATTTCTGCAAAAATCCAATGTTAAATAATTTTATGTAAAAATAACATTGATTCTATTCTTAAGAAAAATCTGGTTATGTGATACCCTGCCAGGGGTGAAGGATAGTGAAATGTTGATGCTGAACATATTCTTGGTCACTAACAGTTGCATCGCGTTGTCTTCTTTAAAGACCCCAGGGCCCAATGAAAGTGGGAGAACTCAAAAACCCCTGGGTGATCAGGAAACCAAGCCAAAGCTTGGCCCTCCCATAATGGACTTCAATCTGCAAGGAAGTTAGTCACTCAACATTTGGGCTATGAAAGTTGAAACCCCGGGCCACATGGCTGGCTCATCCCCCAAATGCACTCTGCTCCCTTTCCTACTCAGCAACTCCTGCCCGGGTATACCATCCGGATTCGCAAAACCTGAAATTTTAAATTTAGAATTTAGGTATTTTCTTTACCAGGGCTATTTTTATACAGAGCAAGAGCAACGTTTACACCAAATAAATTAATGTATAATTCTGGTATTTACCAAAATAGTTGCAGAAAACAACCATGAAAATAGACCCTTTTTTTTTTTTTTCTTTTCTTTTTTTTTTTTTTTTCTTTTAAAGAAACTAGTGTTTTTTAAGTTAGCCAAAGATCGGGGTAACTCATCGCATAATAGGACTCTCTACCCTGGGCCTCTGGGTACTCATCTGTCCAAAACAGCGGTCAAACGACAAGGACGATGAACACTTCGCGGGCCCGGCTGAGGTCCTTGGGTGCAGGGCGTTCGCGCGGGGCTGCGGGGCACGGCCGAGCTGAGAGTCCCTGGCCCGTGGTCTTCCCGTCCATGCCGACGCCCGCTCCTCCCGCAGGAGTCAGCCAATGCGGGCCACTGGGACTCTGCCCTGTCCTCCAGCCCAGCCTGAAGGCCTCCATGCAGGGAAGCGCCTGGGGCCTGCCGGGGCTCAACACCTGCCCGACGTGAGCTCGGAAGCCCGCAGTTGGCCGGGGCGAAGACGGGCCCTGGTGCACGCGAGCGCAGCGCGAGGTCTCTCAGAGCCAGCGCGCATCCGGAACTCAGAGCCGCCGTCGGGGAACGCACCCGATTGGCCGGCTGAGACCACGTGTCCCCCTGCAGCCCAATCAGCGATGGCAGGACATCCGGACTGCCTGGTCCAGACAGCAGGCGGGGGCCGCTGTCGGGGAAGCGGGCTGGGAAGTGCGACCTCCGAGTGCCAGTGGCCGCCTTTATGGCCCAGGGTGCTGCAGCCGGGTAATGACGGCGCGGGCATCCTCGGCTTCCCACGGGCCGCACTGCCTGTCTAGGTCTGTGGAGGCCTGCCTTAGTAAATCAGGAGTCATTTGGGTAGCTGTGTGCCGTCCCCGCCTCCCACCATCCCCAGTAGCCTCAAGAATGTTTTTAAATCGTTTTATTGAGATAATTTACATACCATTAAGTCCATCCGTTTAAAGTGTACCATTGAACGATTTTAGTATATTTACAAAGTTGGACAACCATCACCATAATCTAACTTGAAATATTTTCATAATTCCAAAAAGCAGGGTTTTTTAATACATTTCCCTAAAAATAACTTTAAGTAAGTTACATAAAAGATATATTCAATAAGGCCGGGCGCGGTGGCTCACGCCTGTAATCCCAGCACTTTGGGAGGCCGAGGCGGGCAGATCACGAGGTCAGGAGATCGAGACCATCCTGGCTAACACGGTGAAACCCCGTCTCTACTAAAAATACAAAAAAAATTAGCCGGGCGTGGTGGCGGGTGCCTGTATTCCCAGCTATTCGGGAGGCTGAGGCAGGAGAATGGCGCGAACCCGGGAGGCGGAGCTTGCAGTGAGCCGAGATCACGCCACTGCACTCCAGCCTGGGTGACAGCCAGACTCTGTCTCAAAAAAAAAAAAAAAAAAAAAAAAAAAAAGATATATACAATAAAGTTGAAAGCAAATGGAAATGAGGATTCAAAGAGCACCGGAAACAGGTCACATCTGTCAGCCTGGGGTCAACGTCGGTGGTGTGATGAAGGTGCCCATTTAGCTCTGGTCTTGGCTAAGAGGTTCGAATTACTGGAAAGAGAACAAGACACAATTACTCGAAGAAACAAAGCACTAAGTACTCTTTTTTTAAGTTTTTAAGAGAACGCTAAGTTATTTTATATTCCGCATCTTTCACAACATTTTTATAGCCAAAGAAATAGCTTTATTTTCTTAGACCTTAACACCTCAATTTCAATTTTGAAAGTTTTCTGAGAGGGGCCAAACTCATGTGGCATTTCAGTGTTTATTTACAGAGCGTTAAGGAAAGGATGGAGGGGAGACGGGTATGGTGAACTGGCCATCTGAAATGGCTGCTTGAGCAAGGAATGGTGTGCAACTTTTTCCATTTCCTGGGATGGGTGATCAGAGCCACAACTGCAGACAGAGTTATCCCCCATATTGGAACCCCACATTCTCAAGAGAACCGCCAACCAAGGGAGCACAAGGATACAACGGGCCCAGCTACCCCTGGCCACCACCCCAATGGTCCCCACGTTGGGCGGTCTGAGATCTGCAGAGATGGGTGGAGCTATTAAGGTCACCGGTCTGGGGAAAGTGCTTAAGGATTTCTGCCTTCCCTTTCCCATCCTCCCTTCTTGCCAACCCCTCTACCCCACACACACACCCCCACGCCCTGCTTCTGGAGGATCTGGACCATGAGCAGAGAAGGGAAGTGTCTACCAGGCACACCACATTCCCAACACCCAGCTCCTGCCTCCCCTCAGGAAAAGGGCAGCAAATGTACTTGAACTCAAGTTTGAGACTGAAGCTTGAAAGCGATGGGCTGAATGATGGTACATGCTTACAGAGATACAGAATTCACCCAAAATGTCATTAAGGAGCTAGAAGGGGCTGGGCACAGTGGCTGGCGCCTAGCACTTTGGGAGGCCAAGGCAGGCGGATCACTACTCAGGAAGCTGAGGCAGGAGAATCATTTGAACCTGGGAGGCAGAGGTTGTAGTGAGCTGATATCATGCCACTGCACTCCAGCCTGGGCGACAGAGCGAGACTCCATCTCAAAAAACAAAAAAAAAAAAGGAGCTAGAAGGGAAAGTCAACAGAACAAGGTCAAACAAGGTCAAGGCAGTGACCACAGAAAATAAAACCATGTTGTGTCCAGATCCACCAAATCAAGATACCTGATGCCTTTGGTTCCATGAACAGAAGACACCTCAGTTAGTCGGTGACAATGAAAGGTTCCATTTCCACCCAACCCTAAGAGACACAAATCCGTTTTCATAAAAGTATGAGCCCCACCCTGCACCAAGGATATGGGGGATGGGCACCTCTGCCTGAGGCTCACCTCCCCTGACAAGCTCCAGTGGGCGCTGTGCTTCCTCTTCATTGGGAGGCTTGTTCAGGAAATCCAGTTCACTCCATTACTGGAAACAACTCGTCCATCTCCAGGAAAAGTTGAAACTGGCGGTTTTAGCATCTGATGATGGAGCCTTCTCTGCCACTGCAAGGTCTGCTGCCTCCTTTTCCAGCAGGCTTCTCACCCCAGGAAACCCCAGTGAAGCCAGTGCAATGAGAGGCCTCAATCCCTAGAAGGTTGGGGTCATGCCTGGGCCAACACGTGTAGCAGAGCTTGGAGAACCCTCTCTGCAGGACTTGCCCACCTCCCACTACAGGGACTGACTTCAGCTTCTGCTCTTTGAGAAAAGACACATCCACTGTGAATGCAAAACTCTTCGTGTTCAGTTTTCTCATCACAGCATTTATACTTTTTTTTTTTTTTAAGATGAAGTCTCGCTTTATCTCCCAGGCTGGAGTGCAGCATGCGATCTCGGCTCACTCCAAGCTCCACCTCGCGGGTTCCAGCGATTCTTCTGCCTCAGCCTCCTGAGTAGCTGGGAGTGCGGGGACCCGCCACCATGGCCAGCTAATTTTTTTTTTTTTTTTTTTGAGACGGAGTCTCGCTCTGTCGCCCAGGCTGGAGTGCAGTGGCCGGATCTCGGCTCACCGCAAGCTCCGCCTCCCGGGTTTACGCCATTCTCCTGCCTCAGCCTCCCCAGTAGCTGGGACTACAGGCGCCTGCCACCTCGCCTGGCTAGTTTTTTGTTTTTGTTTTTGGTTTTTTTTTTTTGTATTTTTTAATAGAGACGGGGTTTCACCGTGTTAGCCAGGATGGAATTTTTGTATTTTTACTAGAGATGGGGTTTCACCATATTGGCTAGGCTGGTCTCGAACTCCTGACTTTGTGATCCGCCTGCCTCAGCCTCCCAATTATATACATTTTTAAATGCCTAGATTATGGCTGGGAAATTTAGGGAGTTGTGAGAGGCCCCAACTTGGGTGAGGAACCAGCCTCGACATAAACAGGATTGTCATGCTGACAGGGCATCTGATCTGGTCCCCACCTGAGGCTGGCATCCTACCCCAGCACCTTTGCTTGGCCATCTCCAGAGATGGAGGATTCAGACCCGAGGCCCTCAGTGGCACAGGCAGGAAGCTGTGTGTGATGTACAGAACGTGCCTGTCTGCCCCTGCTTCTGCTCTCTTAAGTCACCGAGAACTAGAATTCCTTCAACTACTTGAAAATAGCCTCACATTCCCACCCAAATCTTTCATAGCTAAAATCTCCAGTTTCCATTTTGCTGGAGATGGGTGAGTTGTTTCCAGAAATGGAGTGAACTGGATTTCCTGAGTGGCCCCCAATGAAAACCAAAAATCCTGGGTCTTACGTGTTTTGAAATGTCTTCCAGTGCACAGCAATACAGCGAGTAAGCTGCAGAAAGGCCCTGGGTAGCCAGACCGCCCCGGTCTGGTCCAGCCCACACCACAGCACCGGTGCCCTCCAAACTGAGCCCAGACTGAGGGGCAACGTCAAGGCCTTCACAACCTTCATCTCTCATGATTCTCCTCTGGGAATCTGCTGCCCTAACTTGGCTGCAGCCTGTCCTTCCAGGCACCACGTTTTGCCCCGTATTCCTCCCCCTGCGGCCTGATGCTTCCCCCCTCTCTCTCCACTCAGGCTCAATGTAGGTGCTCCCTCCACTCAGAGCCCATGCACCACCCCAGCCCTGGAGGCCACGCCTTTCCCCAGCCCCAGCACCTCTTCCTGTCTGTACCACACACACCTGCCGCATCCACACTGCCCAGTGGGGCTTGTAACCGTGCCCGGCCCAGCACCCTCGTTGAGCTGTGTGTACCAGGAGGACAGGCCCATCAACACTCGTGCCATGCCTCCTGCAGGAAGCCCGGCCCTTTGCTGTTAGTGTTTAACAAGAATATTGATGGGGGCCAGGCACAGTGGCTCACGCCTGTAACGCCAGCACTTTGGGAGGTCAAGGCGGGAGGATCATTTGAGGCCATGAATTCGAGACCAGCCTGGCCAACATGGCAAAACCCCATTTCTACTAAAAATACAAAACTTAGCCAGGCCTGGTGGCAGGCACCTATAATCCCAGCTACTTGGGAGGCTAAGGCAAGAGAATAGGAGGCTTGAACCCAGGAGGTAGAGTTTGCAGTGAGTCAAGATCATGCCACCACACTCCAGCCTGGGCAACAGAGCAACACTCTGTCTCAAAAAGAAAACGAAAAAGAAAAAAAGATCAGATAAGTTCAGCCCTAACAGCCTGCCTCTTCCCCTGCAGGAATGTTGGACGCCACTAAAAAAAAAATATATATATATATATATATATGGATCTTAATGCAGCCATTTTCTTTCTGCTGGAAAGATGGTCTTTGTGGGAGATTCTCACATGTGGTTTTGATGGTACTTTGCACACACTTACTCTGTGCTCCAAAAGGTGCCCAGGCTCCAGTTGCCTGACCTGGAAGAGCTGCCTTGTGGAGCCATCTGTGCACCCTGGTCAGAGCCAGGCAGCCCTTCCTATGACTTCAGGGGGCCCATGGGCTACCCATGCACGAGCGTCCCTTCCACTGCGGGAACTGAGACTCTGGGGAGCGACCAGACTTTCGGAGGTGCTTGAGGTCAGAGGTTAGGCAGAGTATGGAAGTCAGAATGCATCACCCAGGTCTGTGGAATTCCACTGCCTCTCTGCCACATGCCAGGCAGCATACCAGGCCGAGGCCAGCCCTGGGCATGAAAGTGTGAGTGAGATGCAGCCTGGCCTCAAAGAGCCTCCAGTTGATGGGTGAAGCTGGCCCACTAACATCAACCCTCACCCCTAGCCCTGTAGTTTCGGCACCGGCAGCCTGGGAAGGTGTGCACAGGGCATTTGAGAGATGCTGCCTGACCAGCTTCAAAGGGAGGAGGAGCTGGCAGGGAGGGCAGGCTGCATGAGGAAGATGAAATAATTTCTTCCTGGCGAGCAGGAAGACAGGTGTGGGGGGGAGTGGGAGGGTAGTTTGCATGGCAAGGCTGGGTCATACCAGGCCCCATAAACCAGGTAAGGCGCTTGGGCTTATCCCAAGAGGGTGGGGATACTGTGGTCAGATTAGCTCAGAGGACGGTCAGTGGAGCAGGGCAGGACAGAGACGGGGAGGAGGCAGTGGTGATGGCAGCTGGGACATTCCATTCCGTGGGGGCCATCCCACTGGTCAGTCCTGCCTTCCCACCACCCTGCTTCCAGCTCTGCCACCCCCAGCAACCATGTCTCCTAGGGAAAGGCAGAAGTCTCTGCAGGGGCTAAAGGCACACCAGGGAGGTCAGGGTCCACTGGCCACAGTGCAGCCCCTCCCCTGGCTGTGTGGCACGGGGCCTGCAGCCTCTGGGAGCAGCTGCCAGGGCCCGAGTTCCCTGCTCCACCAGTCACTTTGGCTGAAGACTTCATCGTCCTGATCCTGTTTGCTCATCTGTGCTCTGCCCGTGGTTGTGAGGATTCACTGAAATCAAGAAAATGTAGCACAGTCCATGCTCAAAGATCAGTAGCTTTACTATGACTCAATCTGCCAAAGCCCCCGATTTCTTCTTCAGCGCCCACCCTGCTGAGACCACATAATAATTCTATTCCTGCCAGCATGGAACACCAGCAGCCGCACCAGCCGAATGAGGCTATGTGGGTGGGGGGACGATGATGACGCAGGGCTCCTCCACGCCGGCTTGGACTGTAAAACGCATTCTAATCACTGACCTTTCCTCCATGCTTAGCACTTATCAGTAGCACTTGGGCACCGCGATTACACTGCTGTTGATCACTAGGCTAAACCGTTCAGCCCGCGTCTCCTGGTTTTGTTATTTACAAGCTTAAGAACAGAGAGCAGAGCCATTTCAGGCCCTGGACTCCAGCAGACCCCCACTCACCTTCCTGGCCATGTATCCAAGGTCCTTCTCCCATGGCGCCTGCTGCCTCTGCCATCGTGGACCTGATGGCAGAGTCCAACCCCTCCTTTCATGCTGCACACAGCCGCAAGAGCCACCCTGCCACAACACACATCTGATCACACCCCCTCTGCCTGTGTGGCTCCTATGGTCCGTAGGTTCGGGAACAAATGCAGCCTTAAGATGGCCAGTCTTCCAGCCCGGCATGGACCCCAGGAAATCTGTGTGCTCTCCAACAGGAGTCTCCTCCTCTCCCTGAGGGTCACTCATCTTCCAGGACTCCCCACCCCTCCCCATGTCCCAGCAGGTGCCGTGTGGCCCTGGCTCAGGGCAGCCTTCTTCATGCCCTGCAGAGCCAGCCTATTTACACGGCGTCCATGTGTGCCCACAGCATATAACATGCATGGTGCATCCTGCGGGAGGACAGTTCCCTTCTCTTTCTGTCTCAACAGCTGCGGGCTCAGACCTTCCCTACTCAGCCTGTGTCTTCCCAAAAGAGCGCAGTGAGCTGCATTGAGCTGGTCAAGCCTGGAGCCACCAGACGGACGTCTGCCCGCCCTGCCCCGTCACAGGGTCTGGTGGGTTATGGAACCACACATGACCCTCTGAGGGCAGGTGAGGGGAAAGGAGGGCTGATGGGGGCTGATAGGAGGGGTTTGGGGGATGGGGAGCACCAGAGAAGGAAGGCTGGCAGGCCGAGGGCTGGGGAGCAGGGGGCAGGCCTTCACATTTGCGTTTGCACCATGCACCGCAGGTCAGGTCACACTCACACACACACTTCCACCTGCACCCACACCCTCTCAACCACATGTGCAGCTCCCATACTGGCTCCTGAGCCACCTGCAGGCACAAGAAAGGCTCCAGGGCCGGGCTTCCCCAGCAGTTCTGCCCACCAAGCCCAACTCTCTGGGAACTGCCACTCATTCCAACCCCAGAGCTGGGTCCCATCACCTTGTGGCTGGGCTCAGGGGAGCTCCCACTGCAAACACAGACTCTGGGAAGGTGAGTGGAGGCTTTGTCACAGGCTCTGAGGCATCAGGAGCCCATCCATGAAGCGGAGAGCTGGAGGCACAGAGGTCCAGCCCATGGGCCACCTGCACCCCAGGGGGCCAGTCCTGCATTTACACAAGTGACTTGTACAGTCTCCTCCCGCACATCTCTGGAGGCTCATCCCATCTGGCCCTCCATGGCCTCAGAAGGATGGCCGGATGTCCGTGATGCACGGCGTGCCCTCCCTGCCCTCATCCTTCCAGTCAACAGCCCAGGAAGGAACCACTCTTGGTGACCTGTGGAAGGTTAGGAGACCCTCCCTCAGGGCCCCAGAGCCCACCCTGAACAAGGCCTTCCAGGGGAGGAGGTGAGAAGGTTTACCACCCAGAGGAGCCAGGTCAGAGCCCTGAAACCAAACATCCCCCAGCTCCCTCACTCCCCAATTCAGACTCAAGGGCCATAGCCTGGAGCAGAGCTGGACCCCAGCTCCTCTTGGCAGCACCACCTGAGGGCCAGAGAACAGCTTCCCAGCTGACTTGAGGACCTGTGACCTCAGGGGGATGCAGGGAAACACCGAGTGCCACTTCCAGCTGCACCTGCCCTCTGCCACTACCCAGCAGTCCTGGGACCCGAGTCCCCTCCTTCCTCGTGGAGCAGCAGGTCCAGCACGGCCAGCCTTTCCCTAGGCAGCTGTTCACAGGGTGCCGGCTGAGCCCTCGCCCCGTAGTTGGCAAGTCTAGAACCACCGGATCCCATTACCTCACCAGTGTGAGTTCTACCATTGCCAAAAACAGGGGGAGGCAAGCAGCTGTGGGACCAGGGAGCTGAGGAGGCCTCGGTCTGTGCTGAGGAAGAGACAGACAGTTAGGATGGCCCAGGCAGGGCCAGGGCAGACGCACCCATCCCCACAGCTGTGACAAGGTCCTTCCTGCAGGGTCGCCTTGGTATGGAGGCTAAACCCCACAGTCCCCCTGCCTGCTGGTCCCGGTCCCTCCTCAGCCCCCTCTTCTCCCTTCCCCTCATGTTTGTAACCTGCAGTCCCTGTGAGCAGGCATGGCCAGACACCATCCCTAGGGCAACAACCAGGATCCAACCCAGGCCCCAGCTGTGGTCACCACTCCCAGGGAAACCCGAGGGCACCTCCACTCCCAGCACCTGACTGCAGGGACTCTGGGAACCAGCACAAGCCAGGCCAGAGAGCCCTGCCCCCGGGCACTGGGGAAGAGACGGCTAATGTGGGCTGGGTTTTGCTATTTACTAAGCCCATGTGACTGCCCCATTTAATCCCGGGAGATGCTCCCAAGCCATTCCCCAGAGCCTAAAGCTTACAGGCTGCCCACCCCAAAGGGAGAGAGGGGAGGTGCTGCACAAAACATTCCTCCTCCCTATCAAGTCCAAGGGAGGAAGAGCATTCCATTGCCAAGGCCTCTTCTCTAAAAGCAGTGGACAAACAGTGGGGCTGGGACCTTCTACCCAGGAATGGGCCAAGCTAAAACCAACCAAATACCTCCCCATCCAGAGGGCATTCTCCTGACCACAGAACCCACTGCACACAGCCAGCTGCCCATGCACACCCAGACCCTTTGAGGGCTGGCTGCGATCTGATTCTCGGAGTGGCATTTCCCCAGACCACCAGTCGCTTACCCAAGGACAGCACACTTCTGTGTTCCCACTTCCCCTGATGAGGCCAGGTCCTTTCCCAATGGGTGTTGAAGCCCCCTGAAGGCATCTCAAGTCTTTAGTAAGGGTGCAGGCTGCCTGCCCCCACCCTGCACCCCCATGCCTCCCCTGCAACCTGGAAGGAACTCTTTGCCCTCAAGCCTCCTGGGCAGTATGAGCCCACCATAAGCAGGCTCATTCCCAAACAAGCCCCAGCTCGGGGAGCAGCTGACTTGGCAGTACCACTGAGATGCCGCCACCGCCCCTTGCATCCTCCCTGCCCTTTAGGGTGGAGTGAGATGGGATGATGGCTTAAGATGCAAACAGATGGCTGGGCGCGGTGGCTCACGCCTGTAATCCCAGCACTTTGGGAGGCCGGGGCGGGTGGATCACGAGGTCAGGAGATCGAGACCATCCTGGTTAACACGGTGAAACCCCGTCTCTACTAAAAATACAAAAAATTAGCCGGGCGTGTGGTGGGCGCCTGTAATCCCAGCTGCTTCAGAGGCTGAGGCAGGAGAATGGCGTGAACCCAGGAGGCGGAGCTTGCAGTGAGCCGAGATTGTGCCACTGCACTCCAGCCCGGGCAACAGAGCAAGACTCTGTCTCAAAAAAAAAAAAAGATGCAAACAGATTCAGGTCATCCCCAGGGCCAAGTCCAGGACCTCAGTGGCACCCAACCGACCGGCAGCCTAGACTTGGGTGTTGGGGAAGACACCTCTGCCCCAAAAGGAGAGGCCTGGTGGGGAAGGTTTGGCCTCTGAGCAGAGGCACAACCCTGGAAGCCTCTGAGGGTGGGCAGGCCTGCTTTGGGACATCAGCAACACTGGACTCTCTTGATCTCATGGAGCCCCAAGCCTGGGACTTGGTGAGGAGGCCACTCCCACCCTCCTCCAGTGTTGTGTGTGGGGGGTCCTGTCCTCCTCCCCACCCAGCTGTGGCCGCACCAGTCGGGCTCCATCGGCAGCCTGGGGCTGCGGGCGATCAATGGGGTCGGATCACATTTCGACCCGCCTGAGGCCAGGCAGAGACTGGGATAATGGCCTGGATTGAATAAGCAAATGGAGTGGTGGGGGAGGACTGGGAGTCTGGAAAACCCACTCACATAGCCTTCCAGGGAGCCGCCCCTCCTGTGGCTCCACACACTCAGACCAAGCAAGATGCCCGACATGGGGGACGCCCTAAACCCGGGCACCTGGGAGCCGATGCTTTTGACAAACAGAAAAACAAAGCAAAAAGTGCTTCTCAGGGACCCTCTCACTCCAGAAGAAAGGCTTTCGCTGCAGCAGGACAGCGTTCCTGACTGACACTGGACACCATTGGACAGATCATGGACAGAACCTTTTGCCAATCTCACAGACCTTCTGGAAACCACACAAGGGAGGCTCCAGGACCTGTTCTGCAGGGTGGGGAGGTGAAGAGGGGCCCTCTCCTATCCTAAGTGCCCCCAGCATCGGTGGTGGGAAATTGCATCTTTGGGGAGGAGGGCCAGCTGCAGTGTCCCCCACTCTCTGGGATAGTCACTGTTGTGGGGGAACTCACCACCCAGGCCTGGCCCGGATCTAGGTAAATTAGGAGAACTAGAAATTAGTTTTGGCTGAGATCCTCCTGGAGCAGGGCCCCAGAGCAGCCGGGCCTGACGCCTGGCGGAGGCACGCCCCCACACCAGTGCCTGCACTCCGGGCTCAGCAAAGGCGCCCACCTGGGCAGGTGTGAGGGGGTAGAGCCCAACTGCAGACCACCCAGGGGCTGAGGGCAGCTTCTGTCATCCGGCCTTCCCTGCTAGGCAGGAAGGAGCAGAACCCTGGCCAGACACTTCAGAGGCTCCAGGGACAAGCTCTAGCACCGGTCACTGCCAGGGGCCTTCCAACCCCACTTGCTGGGTCTCTGTGCCCACCCCACCTCCAGGGCTCATTCTCACTCAGGCCAGGAACTCCCTTCTTTCCTATCCCATGGGACCTGTAGCGGGGCGCCCTAAGGAAGGACCCGGGGTGGAGAGCTGGAGCAGAGACAGGGTGGGGCACGGGTCAGCCAGGTTCTGAGGGGCAGAGGGAGAGCTAGGACCATCAGAAGGGAGACCCAGCTAGAGGGACACCTCACCAGGGCAGAAGTCCCCTTCTATCCTGAAATAAACAAGCACCTCCTTTTTTCTGCAGGGGCTTGGAGAGCTTCTACAGAGAAACACAGGGACCACACCCCAGAGGGAATTTATTGGGGGCTCCTCCCTGTTTGGTGATAGCAAACTGGCAAGAAAAAAAAATGGCCCAACCCACCCAAGGCAGTCCCCAGGGCACCCAGGCAGGCAGCATTGGTCGCCATGTTCCTGCTGCTCAGTCAGTTGGACCCGTCATCCTCCAGCTGCCAGCTTCAACCGCACACATCCCCCACCCTGGCACTCCCGGCTCAGACACCTAAAATGACTCTCACTGATCTGGGCTAAGTCCGCCAGCCCTTGCCTGAGGTTCCCTGGGGAGAAGCAGCCCCATCAGGGGCTGGCCCAGTGACCTAGGGAAGGACAGCTCCCAGCTGGTCAGTATCCCAAGTCGGCCACTGGCGTCCTGCTTGATAGCTGACCACCAGGTTTTACATGGGGCGAGCCTGGCTGGCCAGGCTCTCCCCAGCTTTGACAGACTAGGTCCAGGCCTCCCAGCCTCAGTCTCTGCCATCTGGGGCATTCTTGGGAGCCCAGGCCTGTAGATTCAGAGCTGAGACAATTCCAGGCCCTGGGGGCCTCCATGGAAGGTGTGGCTGGTGGCAGAAGAGCCACAGGGACCCAGCTCTACCACTCACCAACCTCTTCAGCCTCTCCTCTCAGAGCCTCAGGTTCCCCATATATGAGATAACTATTTTAAAAATTACAAGCCCCACAGGGCTGAGGTGGGAACTGTTGGGATTACATATGTAATGTCACCTGACACCCAGATGGACAGCATAGGCCAGTTAGTCATAGCCCAGATCCAGGGACCCAGGAAACTACATTACCAGGGTGTGGTGTGTGAAAGGGAACATTGGCCTCTGCTTCAGAACCTTCCAGGGGCAGATCTGAAACATGCCCTCCGACTCCCAGCCCCACTAAGTGTCCTCCTCCTCTTGGAGCTGTTCAGAGATGACCCACTCCACAGCAGGCTCCAGCTCCAGGGATGGTAGCCCCCTCGGAAACACCCAGGCTGACCTCAAGGGCACCCCACCTGCCTGGAGCTGCCCCCCTTCAGAACCTGTAGCAGAAGGCCAGGCCCTGTGCTGCCAGCCCAGGTCTCACCCGAAGTGTGCGCTGTGAGCCTGGCTGGGCCTTTCCAACCCACAGCACCATTCAGGATGGCCCTACAGATGGTTTCAGACTCCCCCACCTCTGCCCTGGGCGGCCCCATCTGCTGGTCCAGCTCAGGTTGCTGGGCTCCCAGCTCCACTGTGGCCCCAGGCAGTGTAAGGTGATCTGGCTGCCCACCAGCGCTGGGCCCTCACACAGCAGCTGAGCCAGATGGGCTGGGGAGGCGGTGAGGAGGCCTTGAGGAGGAGCAGGCTGGGGCCCCGACACAAGGATGCAGGGGAGGCGGACGCAGCTGCAGGTCCTGCTTTTCCCATATTGGCACTGCACATGATTGCTCAGAGCGGAGAGACACAAGCAAAAATGTGCTAGTGCCAAAATCGGCCAAGCAGATGGCACTGGTGTGGGCTCTCTGGGGAGACACTGGACGAGGGGCCTGCACCCTTGGAAGCAGCCTGTTTCTGACATCCAGGAGCACTCAAGGCAGAAGTAGGTAAGGTGCTCCAGAGGCCCTCGTGGATCTGTCTCTGCTCTGTTTATGGCCCTTCGGTAATTCACTGACCGAGACTGTTCACAGTGAATTCTACCAGTGCCATACACAGAACAGGAGTCACGTTCTGCGGCCTGCTGACCCTGTGGAGAGACCAGTGGCCCACGATGCCCGTTCCCTGCTCCCAGCCTGCCCACCCCCTTGGGGGCTCCCCAGCAGGCCCTCAGCAGCAGCTGCTACGGTCTCCACCCCCCACCCCACCCACCTCTTCACAAGCTCCACATGCCCCATCAGCCCAAGATGACCTTCAAGGACACAGGGACAGTAGGGGAGAGGGACTGACCTTCTGGCCTTGCAGAGGGTAGAGGGAGAAGACCACACCAAGGTGTCTCCTGTCTCCATCTGAAGGCCCACATCCCTCCACATCATCCAGCCTACCCCTCCAGGCTGGGAGGGAGTGGGTCAGGACCATCCATCTCCTTGCCAGAGTAACTCTGGCTCCGAGAGGCAGGCGGCTGGCCAGAGCCTCCTCTCTACCCAACCTGCCCGGGGGCAGTGACCAGCAGGACATCCAAGATGCCTCTGGTAGCCTCTGAGCCCAGACACCAGCAGCCCAGGCTCCTAGGAGCTTTGGTCTCCATTATCCCCCACCCCCCAGCCTGCCCTGTGGCAGAAACAGAGCCCTGGGGAACAAACCAAATCTGCTTCTCACCCCAACTCCCGTCCCAAACCAGACCAGACTGGGCCAGACCGTGAACCGCCCAGGCTGCGCATCTCTGCTGCTGGCCTAGGATTAAGGTAGGAAAAGGCCAGGAAAGGAGAGCAGAAGGGAAGTTCTGCAGCCACAGAGGTGGCTCAGAGGGAGCCGGAGGCACGGATGCACTCTAGCAAGGGAGTGGCTCCTGGCTGGCTCTGGAGTGACTGCGGAGGAAAGTGGAGGCTCAGGAGCAAGGGAGGGGCTGGGAAGGTTGCATCAGTGGTTGCCAGAGCAGCTGCCTAGAGAGAAGTCGCTGTGGAGGCCCTGCCTCTGGTGCCACAGGCCCTGGGGAAGGACGAGAAGAAGGGAGAGGGTGGGAGGGAGGGTCTCTCGGGAGCTAGTACCCAGGGGAGGCAGGCTAGGGCCTCCGCAGAGTGGTCACTAGAATCTCAGCCTACTCCAGGTCAGCTGTTGCCCAGAAGGCAGGGTGGCTAGAAAACATCCTGGAAGGGTCAGAGCAAGTGCCCTGGCTCAGAAACTATGCAGCCCTCTTGGCGTTGCTACCCTCAGGAACCACCTCCTGCAGAACTCAGAGCTCTATCTGGGTACCTTGGCCAAAGCCATCCGCTCTCCTCTAGACACTGCTTAATGCCCCACCCTTCCTGTTCCCAAGGACTCTTTGTCCTGTTTCCACACACCCCCACTACAGGGCTCTGCTCTTCTAGCCGGTCCATCTCCCCAGAGGACAATACAGCTTGATGAGGTGGTGATCTCAGGAAGTCACTCCTCAGCCTTCTGCCTCAGTCTCCCCTACTACAGTTTTCTGAACTCTATAAGGAAGACAGACCAGACTTCCCAGCCTTGGGGTGGGGAGGGGAAGGGGTGATGGCAGGGGGTTACCAAAGGGTATGGGGTGGGTAGTTATCAACATTGCTTAGGGTGTAGCCATAAGCATCACCCAAGGAAGCCTGTTGAAATGTAGATTCTTGAGCCTACCTGGAAATCTGCATTTTAATAGCATCCTCACAGCTCAGCATGGGGTGGGGGTAGGAAGGGTCTACTTTGAGAAATCTTTCCCAAGAAGTCTCACCCCAGGATAATTAAACAGAATGCAGAATTCTTCTTTCTTCTGGCTCACACCTGTAATCCCAGGGCACTTTGGGAGATGGGTTGATCGCCTGAGGTTGGAAGTTTGAGACCAGCCTGGCTAGCATGATGAAACCCCATCTCTACTAAAAATACAAAAATTAGCCAGGTGTGGTGGCAAGTGCCGGAAGCTGAGGCAGGAGAATCGCTTGAACCCGGAGGCGGAGGTTGCAGTGAGCCCAGGTTGCGCCATTGCAATCCAGCCTGGGCAACAACAGAGCGAGATTCTGTCTCAAAAAAAAAAAAAAAAGAATTCTTCATTCTTCTTTTGGGGGCAGCCAGGGATGGAGAGAGGCAGGTGTTAGGGAAGGGGAACACGCAGCACCTTGCAACCAAGGAGCCACAGAGGCCTCAGAGCTGGAGAGGATGGAGCCAGGGATTCTGCTCTCCCCAGCCCAGAAAGGAATAAAAGGAACCCTAGGTAGAGGAGAGAGCCCTGTAAGGGAAGCAGCAAAACACTACGCTCCTTCTAATTGTGGCATCTCTGTGGAACTCTTTGGTCCGTTTTCCTCCTCGTTGTAACTGACATGCGATGGAATACAGGGAGCAGCTCACAAAGCCAAATCCCCTTCCAGCTTCCAGTTCTAGTCTGCTGGGTCAGGCTCCTCCCCTGCGCCTGCCTCGCCCCTCCTAACCCAAATGCGACAGGAAGCCCAAGTGCCGCAGTGCCTGGGGGATGCCAGGCCTGCTGGGGCCTCTCTATCCCGGTGGAGGCAGGCTGGGGCTTGGGCCCTAGGGAAGCAAGGTCTCCCAGATCTCGTGAAAAGGGGGTGAAAGGAGCTCTCCCACATCAGTAGCAGAATCCCCACTCGGAATCTCAAAAGGGAAAACAGGCCTATGGATTGGGGCAAGTCGGGATAGCTGCCTCTTCTGCCCTCCCTGCAGGACACAGCCCTGACCTTGAGATCAAAGGCACAGAAATCCGCTTCTGGAGTGGGAAGATGAAGACAGGGTCTCCCACACCTGCTGGGCGTCAGTGCCTGGCAATGGAAGAGGACCAAAAGAGAGGCAACCTGCAAGCCAGGCTGGGCAGCCAGGGACTCACAGGGTGTGGGGGTCCTACAAATCCTAGAAGGTCTCTGCTAAGCTCCCCCTCCCACCATCGGTTGCTCTCAGCCTCACTCTCCTGAACTCTACCTGGGCCTTCTTAAAACTCTTTCCCCTAGGGGTGTCCCTCCCTGGGCACTGGTGCCCAATGCAAAGGGCAGGCCCCCAATCCCTTCCATTTTTAGAGGTGAGTGTTGCAGGACTCTGGGCTGTGGGTACTCCGGGGTCCTTCGACATCTCATAGCCCACCCCTCGACCCCCGGCTCTCCTCTCGACCTCTACACAACGAATCTGGAGTCCAGAGTCCCAGCCGCGCCACCCACAACCGGCCTGGTCCTGATCCCTCCAGTCTCTATCAAATGCCCCTGAGGTCACAGGGGCTAGGGGCTGCTGGGGCCCTTGAACGGGCATGACCTGGACGCTGCCCCTGTCGCCCTGTGTCCCCATGGGTGCCGGGAGAGGGGCCCAGAGCTGCTTTCCCCGAAGCCCAGGCCTCTACAGACCCATTAAACACTCAGGTGTCTGGGGTGCGGAGCTCACTCCAAGAGCCACTGGGCCTCGGTAGGAGAAAACGAATAAACGAAATCCTCACAAGTGAGGCCGTCATCCTGGAATTTTCTCTTCTTTGCGTAAGGCCAACTCCAGAGGTCCCGCTAACTCCCCGCAGGAGCATGAAGGGGCGACCGTGAGCGGTAAAGAAACGAGCAGCGGTGGAGGTTGCCGCGCCGGTCCCAGCCCAGGTCCGAACCGAGAGCAGCGCAGGGAATGTGGGGGTCGAGGCTGAGAGCTGGGCTTGGGGCAGGTTCCTTTGCGTTGGCTCAGGCCACTACGAGGCCACCAGGACAGATTTCTCCGAAGGCTCGGCCTCGGATCAGAGATCCGCCGACTCGGTGCCCATCGGTCGGGCTCACTGGGTGACAGGCGGAGGGTGATGCGCACCGGTAGAGCTGAGTGACCCGGCCCGAGAATCCGCCACCTGGCTCGCAGGATTTTCGCCCTCAGAAGCTTTGCGAAGACGGGTGCAAACCTGGGAGGTGCCGCCGCACCTCGCCTGTGGGGGTGGGGAGGTCGATTAGGGCACCGCCCGCCCTCGGCCCTAATCGCTCTGAGCCGGCCTCAGTGCCCCTGCCCCCGGCGGGTATACACGGTGTCGGGGAGCCGGGGCTGGAAGAGCAAAAGAAAGGCTCAGCCTGCAGGGCTCCGCGGAATCGGGCGACCCCTGACCCCGGGTGACACCCTCACTGCCCACAGTCCTAGGATGCGCTGACCGGTGAGGCGCCTGAGGCACGCCGTCCAGCCGCCTATCTTGGGGAAGGGCTGGGAGCCCAGGTGCCGCTAGCGCTATTAACGGGAATGGGGCAGGCACGGGCGGGGACGGTGTCTCATTCGCGTGCGCCCGGGTTCCCGGGATGAGTGGCCGTGAAGTGGAGGCGCGCGGGAGGTCTGAAAGCAGCTTTCCCCCAGAGACTGGGCGGGGCGGCTCTGGGCCACGGAAGCAGCCTCGAACCTGCCGCGCAGCCCTGACACGGCGCTGGAGGAGCCAGTTCCTGGGCCCCGACGCTCCCCGCAGCCCCTTCCCAGCCTGGCGCTTCCGCCTGGGTCCACCAGGGAGGCGAAACGCCGGCCCGACCCCGGCCAAACTCCTCTCGGGGAGGCGCTCGGGTCCGCTCGGGTAGGAACCTCGCAAACACCGGCCGCACTCGGATGGTGGCCGCCCCCGCCCCCGCCCGGGAACAGCGCTGGGCGCTGGGCAGACGCCACTGAGGGACCCAGGACCCAGACGCCCCGTGGGCGCCTCCACCTGAAGGCGCGGAAGAGCCAGTCGGCACTGCCGCGTCATCCCCGAAGGCCAGCCGCCCCGGGACGCTCGCCCAGCACCCGGGTTCTAGTGCGGCCGGCCCCGGGCGCCCGCCTCCGCCTCCTCTCCTGAGCCCCGCTCTGGCTCCGCCCGGCCCCCCCCCCCCCCCCCACTGCCCCAGACACTCACCTGCGCCGGCTCCAGGCTGGGCGCACTGCCGCCTCCCAGCTCCGCGGGGAGTCCACACCGGAGAAGTCAGGCAAAAAGGGCCCAGGTTCGGAAAGGGCCGCATGGACAGAACCTGAAGCGCGCCCGGCCCGGGCCAAAACCTCCGCTGCCCCGCAAGAGGGGGCGGCGCCCGAGCGCGGAGCCCAGCGGGGGAACAAAGGGGAGCCGGGACCCGGCCGCGCGCTTCCTGGGTGTCGGGTGACAGGTCTGCAGGGGAAGGCCCCGGCCGGTCCACCTGAAGAGGATCCGACTCCGCGCGGCAGGAGGGGGAGGGCCAGAGGGGTACCGGGGCCCCAGGGCCGGAAGAACAGGGGGCGCGGGCCGCCTGGGACCGCCCGGCTGGAGGGAGGCCCTGCGGCTCCAGCACAGCGGCGCGGGGGCTCGACGGAGTGCGGAGAGAATGACTCCAGGAGGGTTTTACCGCCCCCACCGGGCCCCGCCCGCCCCTCGCGCCGCGCCATTGGCTCAGGTGCCGCGAGGCGGGGAGGGGAAAGGGGCGGGCCAGGGATGATTCACCTTGAATGTGGCTCCGGTTGGTGCGCGGCGCAGGGCACGCCCGTCCGGGACTGCGGAGAGGCCTGGAGCCCCGCCTGCTTGCCCAACCCGGCCCGGTCTGGCCCCAAGGGGTCCCGCCACCCGCCTTCTATACCCACCTCCTGCCCTCGGGCTAGGGTGCCGCTAGCCGAGGGGCGCCCGGACGCTCTGCCACCCCAGCGCCCTCTGAGCCCGGAGCTAGCCGAGGTGTGTGTGGCGTGGCGTGCTTGGAAATCCGACCCTGGGAGGGGGGAGGGGAGGTGCGTTGGGAGCTGGGACGCACCGTGGGGCCACTGGACGGATCTCCGCAGTCTCCCCGCAGAAAGGTGCTCAAGGCTGACCTGTCTCAGGGAGCGCACCCAGACCCAGGGGCGCAGGGCTGGAATGGGGACAAGGGGCCTCCAAGTCCTCACACGCCCACCCTCGGCCAGTTCTGCGGCCTCACAGGTGTCTGGCCACCGGGGCCGCTGCCGCTGGGAACAAAGGCTGTCTGTCCCGAGAGGGGGGCAGGGGAGCCGCCCCCAGACCCGTTCTCATCTCCCCCTCCCCCCACTGCGACAGTGGCTCCCTAGGGAGGGGGCGGGACCGGCTGGGGCTGTGGCGCGGACGCGGGTTAGATCCTTCTCAACCGTCCTTTGATCGGACACCACCCGGAGCATTCAGAGGGGGCCGGGGGGCAGGGGCTAGGGTCCTCCAAGCTGTCAGCGTTCGGGTGGCCTCTTCCTTCTTCCCCAGCATCCTGAGCACCGGAGCGCCCCCTCCCTCCCTGCTGCTTTGGCTGCCCTTGCCAGTCCCAGCTCCGCCCCGCCCGGCCGCCCCAGACGGCAACGGCAGCTCAAAACCAGATTAAAATAAAACGTTAATCCGCCCTTCTCCTTTTTAGCTCCTAGTTCTTCCCAATCGACCCCCGCAGATCTGACACCCTGGAAGCCCCTATAAAATGGGGGTGGTGCTTAGCCGATGCTCCCACCAAATCTAACCCTTGCACTCGAAGACCGTTAACACCTTGTCTTGGGCTCGAGCAAAAGAAGGGGGTGAGGCAGTGGAAGCGGGGCCCGGGGAATCTATAGTTCCCCCACCCCCCGCTCCTGCAGAGTCGGGAGGGGCGACGGCAAGGATACGAACCCTTCAATATGCCCGACTCCCCGGGCAGGGCCTGCTGAAGCCGTAGATGTCGCAGCCAGATGGATCCGGAAGCAAGATTCCCACCCCAGGTGGATAATTGAACGAGTCTCAGGGCCTCGGGGCCCCTCTCCCCCATGCAGCCAGGGATGGGCACGGTGAGCGAGAACCCGGACAGCGGAGATAATGAGCATGTCACAGCGCCCAACGGGCCAAAAGGGTGTGATAGCTCCACATTAACCCCTCCCCGTCCTACTAGCATTCCCCTGCCCATCTAGGTCGCCCTGAGCCTCCCTGGCCTTCTCTGCACCCGCGCCCTACCTGGTCCTCAGACCCATGGGATGCTGGGCAGCCTGGGCTGGGTGTGCCCAGGGCCGCAAAGCAGGAAGCGCAGGCCTTGCGGACTGCGAGTGGCCCCCGCGGCCTGCTACTCCCCTTTATAGCGCGCGCCCCGCCCCCCGCGCTCCGCGCGCCCCGGCCCGGCCCATTCACCTGCTGTCGAGAACCAGACACCGCGCAGCAGAAAGCTAGCCGCTGGGCCGCGCGGTCCGGCCGTCGGAGCGGGCGGGGCTGGGGCGCAGCCGAGACAGATCCGATTTCCACCTTTTCTTAAATGCGCTGCTGAAAGTCGAGAAGGCCCCGGCCGGGGAGCTAGCGTCGCTTCCTCCCCCCGCAGCTCCGCTCGCACCCCGAGTCCCCCAGCCCCACTCCGGGAGGGGCCGCGAAACTTCACCCGTAAGGGCCTCATACATATTTTAAGGAGCAGGCCCGGCAGGTAACTGAAGCTGGACTCTGACGGTGAGGGGGCGGCCCCCGGGGACCTGATACCCTGGATCCCTTACGGCTCAGGGCTCAGGCGGGGGACGAGGTGGCTCGGGCCGACCTCGGGTCCTCACTTTGCTGGCCTGTCCGGCGCACCCTAAGCCCGCGTGTATCCTACCCTTCTTCTGCAGATCCGACGCCCTTCTGGCAGCTGCCGCATTCCCTCCCGTTGGATAGATCCCTTCCCCTCTCGCCGCCGGCGTCCCGTGCTGCCCGGAGTCGTGCGCCCTGGGACGAGGGGTTTTGGGTTCCTCGACGCTTGGCCCGGTTTAGGAAAGACCCACCGTCTTCCTTGCTACCCCCACCTAGGAGACTCGGAGCCTTGCGCTCCGTCGTTTTTTCTGGTGTCGCGGCTTGTCCCTCTGGCTTGCTCCCTCCTAGTCCCTACCCCACACGACTCCCTTCACCAGCTCCATGACAATCCCACTCGTGCTGAAGACCTTGGGCGAAGAAGTAACCATCGGTCTTCCCCTCCCTTTCCGTTCGTCCGGCGACAGGGCTTGGGGGAAGGGTGCCCGGGATACAAGCCCCTCACGCAGGCCCACTGATGCGGCGGTAGTTCTGCCATTGGCCCCTGTCGGAATGGTGAGGTTCTCCTACTAACCCTGGCCCCATGGCGTAACTAGTATAACCCCAGTGAGAGGAACCCAGAGTTCCAGTCTTCCCCTGCTCCAGTTCCTCTATGTGTGATCTCGATCTCGAGGGATTCACTTCACCTCGCTAAGCCTCAGTTTCCCATTTGCAAAATGGACAGAATGACTCTCAACTCTGGGGATCAAGAAAATGCACGTGTGAGCATGCGGGTAATTGGCGACCCGGGGATCTCTGCAAACTGCAGGCCCAGCGAGATGGCCCCAGCACGACCTGCACCCTTGCCCGCGCGACTGCCACTGGCTGCCCGCCCCAGCCACTGTGTTCCTGGTGCTTCCTCTGCCAGGGCCACGTGCCGGGGAAGCCAAAGCGGGAGTCTTTCGATCTTGGCCCAGCCCTTAGCCCTCGCTCCTTTGCTCTAGCATCTAGATTCTCGTGGGTCAGCAAAGTCACTGGAAAACCAACGAACTTCCCGACATTTTTCGAACAACAGTATGCGTGTGCTTCTGTGCGTTTTTCCTCCGATCGAGGCAGGGCCCTGTAGGGTTCCTTTTGGACGGGAGGCTGGAGTGGTTCCGCCCCGGCTGCAGGGGCGGAGGATGCAGTGGGAGATTCGAAAGAAGGAGAAACACGGACTGTCAAATGAAAGGAGATCCTGTCTTAGGAATCGATCCAGCTCTTTAAAAGAATGAGGAAAACATGGGGTCGTTATATATCTTGGAAAGTCGCCTAGGCGTCCAGTGAAAAACGTAAAGGGCACGAGGATTCCTGTTTGTGTAAAAAATATAAATGGAGCAGGGGTTTAAACATCAGTTTTTTTTTTCTGCACGAAAGGTCTCCGCGAAGAGGGTTGGAGATTTTTCTTTTCATTGTATGTCTTTCGGGACTGTTCGAAGCCGATATGTGTTGCTTACTATGTTCTTGCATTGAATTTTCAATAGAAAAAAAAGAAACTGCAGGAATTTTTTTGTTGTTGTTTATTTGTTTGTTTCTTTGTTTCGAGACGGAGTCTCGCTCTGTCGCCCAGACTGGAATGCAGTGGCGCGATTTAGGCTCACTGCAACCTCCGCCTCCCGGGCTCAAGCGATTCTCCTGCCTCACCTCATCTCCCGAGTAGCTGGACTACAGGCGCGTGCCACCACGCCCGGCTAATTTTTTTCCTTTTTTTTTTTTTTTTTTTTAGTAGAGACGGGGTTTCATCGTGTTAGTCAGGATGGTCTCCATCTCCTGACCTCGTGATCCTCCCGCCTCGGCCTCCCAAAGTGTTGGGATTACAGGCGTGAGCCACCGCGCCCGGCCAAGGAATTGATTTTTTAAAAAGCAACCTGGGCCGGGCGCAGTGGCTCACGCCTGTAATCCCAGCACTTTGGGAGGCCGAGGTGGGTGGATCACCTGAGGTCGGGAGTTCAAGACCAACCATCCTGACCAACATGGAGAAAGCCCATCTCTACTAAAAATACAAAATTAGCCGGGTGTGGTGGCACTCGCCTGTAATTCCAGCTACTCGGAAGGCTGAGGCAGGAGAATCGCTTGAACCCGGAAGGTGGAGGTTGCGGTGAGCCGAGATCACGCCGTTGCACTCCAGCCTGGGCAACAAGAACGAAACTCCGTCTCAATAAATAAAATAATAAAATAAAATAAAAAGCATTCGACGCCTGGCGGAGTTGAATCAGAGGGCGAGCTGCAGAATGGAGGCATTGGGGCAGCGGGACTTGCCAGGGCTCTTGGTGCCCATGAATCCTCGATGAGTCCAGAATCCTCGCTCAGAGCGAAGAAGAGGGGAGAGGGAAGCGCGTGGGCGCGGCCCTTGCTTTTTACACCCAGGTCGAGTTTGAACCCCGCGCAGGTGAAACATGAGCCTCCACTCCAGAGGTGTCACCTACCCAAGTCAGCGGAGAAGGTGGCCTGCCAGGTTGGAGGACAGAGTTCAGCCTCGGTTTCCTCATCTGTAAAACAAACTGAGAACATCCGCGCCTCTTTCTGGAGAAGGCTGGGAGGATACCAGAGAGGAACTGTGCGCGGGCCCTGGCGAGGAGCCCCTCCAGTCCCTGCGGAACTCTGCACCGGCTGGGTCCCTCCAGGGTTACAAACCCAGCTTCCCCACCACCACCCAGCAGGGAGCCGCGCTGCACCCCCTTAACGCTCCCCCAACCCTCTGCACCCAGACCCAAGAGCCGGCCTTCGACGCACCACATGCGTGGAGCCCCGGGTCCCAGCCCTAAGGACCAGGTTTCAGGGCTCAGAAGACTCCAGCGAGGTTCGCTCGCAGATTGTGTCTGCGGTCGTTGGGGGAGGGGCCCCGCAGCCTTCAGCAGATTATCCAAAGGTCAGTGACCCAGATATGGTTTTGGCCACGGGCCATGTTTCACTTCCTGTGCCCCAAGCAGAATTCAGCTGAATAATTCAGACCCCAAACCAAGCAAAACGTTCTTATTTCCGTTTGGGGATTCTTCGGAGAGTTGGGATTTTTCTGTCGCAAGTTAGAATATTCTGCATTATTAACCACTTAACATTTATTTATTGATTGGCTGCCTGACCTTTCTGAGCCTCAGTTTCTTCGTCTGTAAATTGGTAGCTTGCCAAGGTCGGAGGACTGTTGGAATTGGAAATATTCAAATAAGGAAATGTTTTTGTAAGCGCTTTGTAAGCAGCAAAGCGCTACTTCAGGGGTCAATTTTTTTTTAGCCCTGCAGTCACCACCCAAATTCGGGAGATAGTTGGATCCTCATCCTTTCTTGGATGAGGATGCCCGGCTCCAGCGCGGGGATAGGACAGTCTTTTCCTTGCTGGGAGTCCGCTGTGGAGGGGGCGATGCGCTCTGTCCAGAGCCTAGGAGAGTCCCTTTCTCCCTCCACCCTCGGCTCTCAGCTGGCAGCTCCCCCGACGCGCACCGCCTCTTTGCCCCCAGCCTGCAGTGCGCTCTTCCCCAGGACGCCTCCTCTGTTCTCTGCACGCCGCCGGCCCTCCTGGGGTTGCTTTCTGCCGCGGCGTCTTCGCGAATATCCGCTCTTGCTGTCTGCCTTGGCGTCCCTCCGGGTTACCCCGCACCGCCTCCGACCCTCCTAGGGCTCCGCGCGGGAGGAGGGGCAGGGCATCCGCGTTCGTGTCTGGGCCCTGGTCGGGAGTCGCGTGGTCCAACCCTCGTTTTTCAGAGGAGGGATCTGAAGCCCAGCTAGGCTCCTAATTCCAGACAGAGCCCCCACGGAGCCCAGTTCTCTGGATGCTTTCCTGGGGCTTTTTTCACTGGGCCAGGTTGGGTGGGTCTGGAGAGAACTCCCGCAGCCGGAAGATAAAGAAATACAGAGAGAAGCCCTGGGGAGTGGGGCCACCCTGGTCCCCTGGGCAGGCTCCAGTCTCTGGACCAGTGGGGCAGCAGAGGCCTCGGAAGCTGCAGAGATTTCCTGGGGACACTCCTGAGGGGTAGGTACGAAGCTCCTGGTGGGATATCTCGAAAGAGGGTTATCATGGGGTCCCTGGCTGCAGGCTGACAGCACCCCTGCTTGGAGAAAAGGCAGGGCAGAGGGTAGGGAATGCACGGGTGTGGGAAAAGGGGAAGGAGGAGAAAGACCACAGGTGGTTTGGGTTGTTGGGAGGGGAGGGGGTGTGTGGGTTGGGGGGGCTGATCAAGAATGATCAAGAATCAAGAATCCCAGAAGCGCTTTGGTCTTTCTTTGATCTGCTCTTTTTTTTTTTTTTTTTCCTTTGCTGTTTATTTGTTTGTTTTTTGAGACAGAGTTTTTGCTCTTGTTGCTCAAGCTGGAATGCAGTGGCACAATCTCAGCTCATCACAACCTCCGCCTCCTGGGTTCAAGAGATTCTCCTGCCTCAGCCTCCTGAGTAGCTGGGATTACAGGCATGAGTCACCATGCCCAGTTAATTTTGTATTTTTAGTAGAAACTGGGTTTCTCCATGTTGGTTAGGCTGGTATTGAACTTCTGACCTCAAGTGGTCCACCCGCCTCGGCCTCTCAAAGTGCTGGGATTATAGGCGTGAGCCACCGTGCCCAGACCTTTGATCTGCTCTTTAGGAACCTCCCCCAATAACAAAAATCCAGCAGTCTCTCCGCAGTACCTGCTGTGGGAACATGCTGGGCCCCCAGTGGAGGGGAGAGTCTGGCCAAGGCAGCGGGGATGGAGCTCCCACAGCAATAGCAGGCCCTGCCCTAAGGGAAGCAGCCTGTGGCCTGCGTCAAGGACTTGGAGCTGCTGTGAGCTCCCTGCAGATGCTGGGCCTCAGCCTCCAGATGGGCTAGCTTGGGGGAATTCCTGCCTAGCCTTTAGCATGAGTCCCTCTTAATGGAAAATGCAAGCCCCACTAGGGCAAGGGCCACATATGCCTTGTACACTGCGGTATCCCCTGCCTGACTTTCTCGGAAGGTACTCCATGAATATGTGTTTGAGTTAATGAGCAAGGGCTGTACAGCGTGCAGTCACAACCAGGGGCCAGCGGGATTCTCCCTGCAGGACAGTGAGAGGAGAAACTAAGGCTCAGGCAGGCCAGGCAGCACATGCTGGCCTGGAGCTCTTTCTGTCCATCACAGCCACCTGCTCTGTGCTACTCCTTTTAGTTAGCAATGGCCATGCCTGAGCTTCCTCTTGGGAGGTCATTTCAAGGGAGGCAGAAACTCCTCAGTATGATTTCAGGGGTATTCTCCTCTTCCCTTTTTCCTGTCTCACGGATATTGGTCTTTGGGTAAGCCAATTCAACCTCTAGGCTTCAGTTTCCTCATTTGTAAAGTGACGGCTGGAAGGAAAAGCCTTTCCTGCCTTCCTTCATCCCTTTATTTTTCTTTTCTAAGACACGTTGAGGCAGAAACAGAGGCAGACAAGCTCTTGGAACAACGGAGCCCACTGCTAGATATGCACTGGACAACAAACGTCCCAGGCTGCTTCTGGATGTCACATGCTCTTCTAACTGGTTAAACTAGCATATGCTACGCCAAGAACTGAATCATCAAGTCCCACTGGTCTGGATTTTTTTTTTTTTGAGACGGAGTCTCGCTCTGTCGCCCAGGCTGGAGTGCAGTGGCCGGATCTCAGCTCACTGCAAACTCCGCCTCCTGGGTTCACGCCATTCTCCTGCCTCAGCCTACTGACTAGCTGGGACTACAGGTGCCTGCTACAACGCCCGGCTAATTTTTTTGTATTTTTAGTAGAGACAGGGTTTCACCGTGTTAGCCAGGATGGTCTCGATCTCCTGACCTCATGATCCGCCCACCTTGGCCTCCCAAAGTGCTGGAATTACAGGCGTGAGCCACCACATCCAGCCTTTTTTTTTTTTTTTTTTTTTTTTAGACAGTCTTCTCTGTGTCACCCAAGCTGGAGTACAATGGCATGATCTTGGCTCACCGCAACCTCCGTTCAAGTGATTCTCGTGCCTCAGCCTCCAAAGTAGCTGGGATTACAGGCACATGCCATCACACCCCAGCTAGTTTTTATATTTTTAGTAGAGACAGGGTTTTGCCACGTTGGCCAGGCTAGTCTTGAGCTCCTGGCCTCAAGTGAGCTGCCCGCCTCAGCCTCCCAAAGTGCTGGGATTACAGGCCTGAGTCACTGCACCCAGCTGGTCTGGATCTTAAAGCAGACACCATGTGGGCCTTTGAGGAGCTCACATTCTCCTTGAGATGAAAAGGAAGCATTCTGGATAATGCTCCCAGCCTCCGCTGCAGAGAAACCAAAGCTGGCCTGCTCCCCTGCCAGCAGAGACTGAGTGGGGTGGTCCGAGATTGAGGAGCCTACAGACTCAGCAAACACATGCTGACAATCCTCCTCATTCGGTCTTATTCACCAGCAGAGCCCCCATAGTTATAAGTGCAGCCATCAGGTGATGAGAGGAGCAGCTGGGCCAGGGCTGGATTCTGGGAACCCTGCTCTTCCTCTCCCTCCCACCTCCCCAAGCTAGGGTGTCAGGAATCTATCCTAACCTTGGGCCTAGCCTTGGGCTCCCTTCCATCCTTGGTTTTGGAGTTAGGGAGTTGCCCCCCTCCAACCCTACTTCATTGGGTCCCCAACACAAACCCAAGCCTCAGCCCTAGGCCACTTGCCAGTTGATGGGGTCTCTTTAAGGAATTGATTTCCACAAGTCCCTAAAGTGTTTCTTCGGCAGTAAATCTCCTGCCACCCAGGCTCTCTGGCCCATGAATGATTTAGCGCCTCAGAGGAGTTGGAACCGTCTTCCTGTGCAGTGGAGGCCTGCAGTGGTGACATCACAGCTGCAATGGTGATGGATGGACTCTTCTGCCCTAATGGGGAGGAGAATGAACAGGCCGTCTGGGAGGGGTCAGGCCACGAAAGTAAGTACCCATCTGGCTCCACAGATTTCTGGTTTGGGGGTCTTACTGATGGACCAGCTAGCTAATTGCCCTCGGAGGTACCTAAAGAAAGGGCCCCAGTCCATCTCTCTGTCCCCAGCCCAGAGGGACCCAGGCTCATGTCACTTCGAGGTTTGTCTTTCCAATTCCTAAAGTGCTCTGGAGAATTACACTGAGTGCCATCTTCCCTTGCTCCAGTGACAGCACACACCACCCCCCCAACACACACATGCACCTGCATGGACATGCACACACACATCCACTGTTCTCAAACACCGTCTCAGGAAGTTCATCATTATGGCCCACCTAAATGTTTCTTGCTACTGGGGAAGCCCGTTTTTCTCTGATTCCATCTGGAATTGACAGGGAACAGCTGGTCATTGTTAGCCATATGCTCCCGCTCCAAGCACACATGGTGAATGGCAGCGTGCTCTTGGTCCCTCCTGCACTCAGAGCCCCCTCGCCCATCATCTTTCCTCTAAGCGTCAATGACCCTAGTTATCTCTGTTCCACCAGCCTTTCGGGGAAATGACAAGGCTTTAGTCAGTCAGCATCGATAGGGTGCCAACTTCTTCAAGGGAGGGTTGGAAGTGGAAAGGGTGGTCTCTGAGGTGGGCAGTAGCCTCTGCCCACTCTTGCCATCCCTGACACCAGCTGGCCCTGGCCTATCTTGGAGTAAGTGTAACTTCCTGCTTCAAAATAGCTTCCCCCCATTGCCTATCCTATAGAGACAACCGTTGGGTTGATTTTTCTCTAAGATTGGAACTGGGGTATGCACCATGCAAATTCACTGCTATGGTGTACATCCTGGATTGGTACTGGGGTGTGCACCATGTGAATTCACTGGTATCACATACATGAGAGCATGTCTTAGTTTGGGCATTCCCGTGCGTGTGTAGTAATCTCATCATGGTTTTAATTTGTATGTTCTTGATGACAAGTGATGTGAGCATCTTTCCATGGGCTTACGTGCCTGTGTGACTGAGTGTGAGGGAGACAAGAAAGGCCTGGCTCTGGAGTGTTAGGGGAATGTTGCAGAGTGAGGTGCCACAATGAAGGGCTCCAGGCATGTTGGAGCCACTATGGAAACTGGGCAGAGGTGGACCAAGAGAGGGCCAAGGAAGCAAGCAACCTCGACTGAGGCCAGATGGGTCACAGTTCACAAAATTCTTCCCTGAACACTTTTTTTTTTTTTTTTTTTTTGAGATGTTTGTTGCCCAGGCTGGAGTGCAGGGGGGTGATCTCAGCTCATCGCAACCTCCGCCTCCTGAGTTCAAGCGATTCTCCTACCTCAGCCTCCTGAGTAGCTGGGATTACAGGCACCTGCCACTGCCTGGGCTAATTTTTGAATTTTGGTAGAGACAGAGTTTCACCATGTTGGCCAGGCTGGTCTTGAACTCCTGAGCTCAAGTGCTCTGCCCACCTCAGCCTCCTAAAGTGCTAGGATTACAGGCATGAGCCACTGTGCCCAGCCCCAAACACTTTTTCATTTTTCCCCTCGATCTCTGAAGGGCGGGAAGATCTAAGGCTTCCTGGGAGTATGCATTTTCCAAGTTCACTCAGAGGGCACTTGGCAGATGAAGGCTCAGACCCAAGCGTTCTCGCTCCCGGCCTCCACGGTGCCACTTTGCTGTTTACAAAGCCCATGAGTTGACAGTACCTGTCTGACACATAGTAGGCGTTCATTAAATGTTTGTTGAATGAATGAATGATGGGATTTGTCAATGAACACAGCTTCCTTATCCTGAACTGTGATTAATTTTAAAACCCAAGAGGATGTAAGTGGTCTTATTGGGTAGGTCTTTCCACTCCTCACCTCTGCCGTATGAGGTTAGCATTATTATGCCATTTTATGCATGAGAAAATGGAAGCTAAGGCTGGGTGTGGTGGCTCACGCCTGTAATCCCAGCACTTTGGGAAGCTGAGGCAGGCAAATTACCTGAGCTCAGGAGTTCAAGACCAGCCTGACCAACATGGCAAAACCCTGTCTCTACTAAAATACAAAAAAATTAGCCAGATGTGGAGGCGCACACCTGTAATCCCAGCTACTTGGGGGGCTGAGGCAGGAGAATCGCTTGAACCCAGGAGGCGGAGGTTGCAGTGAGCTGAGATCATATCACTGCACTCCAGCCTGGGTGAGAAAGCAAGACTCCATCTCAAGAAAAAAAAAAGAAAACAAAGAAAGAAAATGGAAGCTTGAGGCGGTTCAATAATTTGGTTACTCAGCTAGGATGGGGTGGAGCCAGGATTTGAATGCCACACTGACCCTCTGTACATTGTATGTGAGGAGAGAAAGTCTGGGTGTCCCTGGATAAGCCCAGTGGCTTCCAGTGGACAGGGAACCAGCCTGAGATCCTGGGATCTAGAGACACCTTGGCCTTGTTGGGGTGACTATGTCAGTCACAGATTCTGGTCACAAACTATGAATTTCAAACTTCACTCTAGAGCTATGTTCCAATCCAGCATCAGTCGAACAACAGAGAAAGCCGCTCTGCTCCAAAGTAGCAGTCTCTAGTCCAGGGGACTTTCCAACCATTTTGATATCAACAGTCCAGCCCCTGCCATCCCAGCCTGTGCCTGTCTCAGGCCACACTCAGCAGCCATTTGCAGCCTGTGGTTGCTACTGGCCAAGGTCACCAGAGGCCCAGATACCAGCACGATGGTTCCCAGCCACCCCCAGGGAGGAGGAGAGGGGGTCATTGTGGAGATGATAATGCTGCTCCATGAATGTCCAACTTCCTGAAAACCACCAGGACACATTTCGTTTATGTGCTTGTTTATCTCAGGCCTGCTTCCAGAGGGGCTCTGAGGAGCAGACAATGAAAGACCACCGACAGAATTGCTGTTCACGGGCCAGGCGCAGCAGCTCATGCCTGTAATCCCAGCACTTTGGGAGGCCAGGCGGGTAGATCACCTGTGGTCAGGAGTTTGAGACCAGCCTGGCCAACATGGTGAAACCCAGCCTCTACTAAAAACACAAAAAAAATACGAATCACTTGAACCCAGGAGATGGAGCTTGCAGTAAGCAGACATCACACCACTGTATTCCAGCCTGGGCAACAGAGCGAGACTCCGTCTCAAAAACAAACAAACGAAAAACAAATACAAAAAAAGTTAGCCAGGCATGGTGGCAGGCACCTGTAATCCCAGCTACTTGGGAAGCTGAGGCAGGAGAATTGCTTGAACCTAGGAGGCAGAGGTTGCAGTGGGCCAAGATCGTGCCGTTGCACACTCCAGCCTGCGTGACAGAGCAAGATTCCATCTCAAAAAAAAAAATGATAAAGAAACTGGGTCTCAAAAAAAAGAAAAAAAAAACTGTTCATGGAAAAAGAATAGCAAAACCCTCTTGAAGGAAGGGACAGAGTTACACGGAACCTCAAGCAAATGGTGGTGATTAAATGCTCACCTACGTATGTGCTGACCCAGCAGCCCCCTGCAATACACGTGGCAAGGAATAGTCTTCAGGTGGCCTTTGTAGCAGCGTGGCTGCTTCCCCTGGGGTGACTCACACTTTTCCTCCACCTGTTAGTCCAGGGGACATGAGGGGACCAGGTCTTGGCCAGATGCCGGATCTGAGCACGTTTCACTCAGGATTCTCTCGCATGGAGAGACACAGGCTCTGGCAACGGTGCCCAGTGTAAGTGGAATTTGGGAACACTGGCCAGGTGGTTGGTACCCAAGTGTTTCCCTGTGTCCTGCAGGCACCCTATCCTCTGACCTGCAGCCCTTTGCCAGGGCCACCATGGCCCTTCCCACAGAGACCAGCTCCCAGAGTGGGCAGGAGCAGGGCATGATCAGGGCCCAGCCTGGAAGCCCTTGCCCAGCTGGAAACCCTCAGTAGGAACGCATAGCCGCAGCGATACTTCCGGGGCTCCAGGAGGAGCCTATCGCCTTTCTGCCTCTCTCCCTCACAGCCCATTCTGTAGGGGCTTGAGCAGGGGGCAGGGAAGCCGGTGAAAGGCCACCTGAGCCTGCTTTTCAACAAAACTATCTGTGTGCAGGATAGAATTACTTGTATCAAGTACACCAATACTTTTAATCCATTTTGTAATCAAACAGGGCATCTCTCTGGGCCCCTACAAGCCTGAGATGACAGCGTAGTTCCACCCACTTCACAGGTGGGGAAACTGAGGTGAGGGAGAGGTTGAGAATGAATCCATTTCAGCTCAGCAGGCACTGGGAAATTCTGAGCTCTGGGCTCCCAGGCCACCCCCGACTGGCTGAAGAATGAGCAACACGTCGCCCTGGGTTCCTCCTTCTGCCCCCAGCCGAGATGGGTTCTGCTTCTGGTTGGAGCTCTTCCACCAGCTCTCTGTACAACTTTGGGCTAGACGTGTGTGCCTCGGTTTCCAGCTGTACATCACGGCAGTGCTGGCTGCTTCATCTGTTGTCTGGAGTGGCTATGCACCTCAAATGGGACAGGAGGGGAGAGAACTTTGCTAAGTAGAAAATGCTAGATCTGGCCAGGTGCGGTGGCTCACACCCTGTAATCCCAGCACTTTGGGAAGCCGAGGCGGGTGGATCATGAGGTCAGGAGTTCAACACCAACCTGGCCAAGATGGTGATACCCCGTCTGTACTAAAAACACAAAAATTAGCCAGGCGTGGTGGTGGGTGCCTGTAATCCCAGCTACTCGGGAGGCTGAGGCAGAGAACTGCTCGAACCCTGGAGGCAGAGATTGCAGTGAGCCGAGATCGTGCCACTGCACTCCAGCCCGGGCGACAGAGCAAGACTCCGTCTCAAAAAAAGAAAGAAAATGCTAGACCCCCATGAGGGGCAGTCACATGTCATGGCCAGAGGCCACCGAGGTAAGGGAGCCCACCACGCCACAAGCAGACAGCACTGCCCCGAGGGCCCCAGGGCCTGGACTCTAGACCCTCAGTGGCCTCTGGAAGCCTTCGGATGCTCATCTATGAAAACGCAGGGCCGGAGTTCCCTTCCAGCCAGGCACTCTGTGCTGTTCCAAGCCGCCTATGGGTGGTGGGGTGGTGATATTTCCCTGGTCACTCCCCCACGGGCCTGGGCCCCTGGACACCCTTAGCAGAGGCTGCGTCTCCTCTGAGCACTTGTCCCACCCCTTGAGGAACCCACAGGCTTAGTCCCTCAGCACACCCAAACTCCTTGACACATTTCCAGGACCGTAGGACAGTGCGGCACAGGTCGTGTAGAGTGGCTTCTAGGTCTGAGCTGGCACTCGAGGGCGGAGTCCTGATGGGGGAAATGGGGCTCAGCATTTCCCCACACTGGGGCAAGGCCTGGCCTCCACTGTGCATGCACAGGACTGGAGGCCCCTTCCCAGCCACATGGAGATGGATGTCCCTGGCCCAAAGGAGCAATAAGACACCCTCCAAGTGCCCTCTGCAGCTTACAAAAAAGGCCCTGGGTCTTGGGTGTCGAGTTCAACACAGGACACCATTCAGATTGGCACTTCAGAAAAACAATGAATAACTTTTTAGTGTAAGTATGTCCCAAATGCTGCACAGAATATACTTATACTGGAAGTATTGGTTGCTTGTCTGAAGTTCAGATTTGACTGGGAATCTTGTACTTTTATTTCTTTTTCTTGGTTTGTTTTTGAGACGGAGTCTCTCTCTGTTGCCCACACTGGGAGTACAGTGGTGCGATCTCGGCTCACTGTAACCTCCACCTCCCGGGTTCAAGCGATTCTCCTGCCTCAGCCTCTCAAGTGTCCGGGATTACAGGCACGCACCACCATGCCCGGCTAATTTTTGTATTTTTAGTAGAGATGGGGTTTCACCATGATGGCCAGGTCGGCCTTGAACTCCTGACCTCAAGAGATCTGCCCACCTCAACCTCCCAGAGTGCTGGGATTACAGGCATGAGCCATGGCATCTGGCCTTGTATTTTTATTTCCAAGTCTGGTGACTCTACCTTGGTCCTATCCCCTGGCTCACCCCTCAGTCCCTGCTGCTAAAATGTCCCACAGAGGCTGCTGGTGCCCAGTGGGCGCCCTCCCAAGCTTTGAGTGTCTCTGTGAATCTCTGTGCGGGCTCTGTCTCTCTCACTTCTGTCTGCCTGAGTCTCGCCCTCCTGTCCCCTACTGTCTACCTCAGACAGTCCCTCCTCAGCCTCCCGCCGTGTTTCCTGCTGTCTTGCGAGGTGACGCTGAGCAGCATGACTAGCACACCTGGTCCTGAGGACTCAGACCCCCCGAAAGGGCCAGCCTGCACAGCCAAAGAGGGTCCCCTGGGGGTGAGAGGAGCGTGGGGGATTGGTCCCTGCTCCCCTGGATATGGGGAAAACCCAGGACTCCAAGCTCCAGCCCCTCCTACTCCAGCCTCTTGGGAGAGCCCGCTTCACCTGGGAACAGGTTCTTTCATCCAGAGGGCAATCAGGCACGTACCCTAAAGGGGTAAGCCCCGTCTCTCTGTCCTGGCAGAAGGGCAGGCAGCAGGAACAGCCCGTCCATGGCTGGGCTCCCAGGTCCTACCTGCCTGTGGCAGGGCTGACGAGGGCTGGGAACAGAGGGCTTCACCAGACCTGTCCCACCCATGGCCCTCAGCTAAGCAACAGAAGTGACGTCCCTCTTCCCTGATGACCCAGGAAAGGGGCTAGGACCTGGCACCGCTTGGAACAAACCTGGGAGACCAGCACTGTGCTGGCTTCCTGGCTTGTGTGACTTTATTTTTATTTTATTTTATTATTATTTTTTTGAGATGGAGTCTTGCTCTGTGACCCAGGCTAGAGTGCAGTGGTGTGATCTCGGCTCACTGCAACCTCCAGGTTCAAACGATTCTCCTGCCTCAGCCTCCTGAGTATCTGGGATTACAGGCGCGCACCACCATGCCCGGCTAATTTTTGTATTTTTAGTAGACACGGGGTTTCACCATGTTGGCCAGGCTGGTCTTGAACTCCTGACTTCAGGCAATTTGCCCGCCTCAGCCTCCCAAAGTGCTGGGATTACAGGCATGAGCCACCATGCCTGGCCTCCTGTGACTTTAAAAAGTTACCTAAGCTCTGTGAGCCTTGGTTTCCTCACCTGCAAGATGGGGCTAGAAACATACCTACCTCATGAGAATGTTGGGCTTCAATTCAATCACCTAGGTCAAGCTCTTAGCACAGTGCACAGAAATGAGACACCCTTGAGGCATATTTCTTCTCTTTGTCTCTGCTGGCCAGGAGCCAACTCCGTATCTTATTACACAATAATTAACCAATGGGGAGGCAGGGAGCGCCCCCCACCCAATCTCAGAGTGTCCTGCAGACCCACTGCAACTCCTGGAAGTACCATGTGTGGGAAGCAGAGACAATTTTGCTCTCAGACGAGGCCTGAGGAGGCCTTTCCCTTTCTGGGCCTGAGCCCAGGAAACAGGCTGGCCTTGCAGAGAGGAGTCTGGGGAAGGAGACCCTCCCCGGGGGGATCACATTACCTGAGTGAGAGAAGCTGGTGGGGGGTGGGGGGGAAGCTGGGGGCGGGGGTGGGAGGGTGTTGGGGGTGGTGCCAGGCCATGCATGCCTGTGTGCCTTGGGTGTGTGGCCCAGCAGAATTTGTTGGATGCTTTGGGACTTTATTTTTCTTTTTTCTCTAATTTCCTTTGGAAACGTATGTTTGGCCTCCATCACAGAAGTCCTGCCTATCGCAGAGAAGCCCACGGCAGACAACACAAGCCCCAGAAAAGCACTGGCTGCCGTTGGCTGCAGGTTCCTGCATCTTTTTTCCAGTGTGCACTTCATTTGAATAAAAATGAGACCATTTTGTATACACTGTTTTTGTGTCTTCCTTTTCTCACTGCGTAACCTTTTCCCATTTGGGAAAATTCTATTCTATGACAATGACCAGCTGCACAGTGTTTCATCTTCTGGCTTTGGCTGATTGATTCAAAGCCCATCCTAAGGACAGCTGAGTAGTTTCCAATTTCTGGCTGTTGCAAAAGAGAGAATTTTTTTAGGATGCATTCTGATGAGTGGTGTCTTCGGGTCAAAGGTGTGCCAATCGAAAACATTTATCGGTTCATATTACAGAAGCCGCGTGTGCGCGTGCACACACACACACAACACACTGTGTCATAATTCCAGCAGGCGCTGGGCCATGGCTGCAAGCGGAGACTCGAGGAGGGCTGACGGGCTAGGCTGGTCTGGGCCTGCTGCCTAGGGAGCCTAGAAGATTCTTCATGGGGAGGAGAGGTGGGATCTGCCCTGCTTGTCTGTCCTCAGGTTCAAGGTTGGCCATCCCCCCACCTCAGGCTGCAGGGGTCCCACACCCACCGAAACATGGACGATTCAATATTGATATCTAGGGACCTGGGGCCAGCTGGGCTGGGTGGCAGAAGAGAGCCGGCCTTCCTACCTCAGCTTTGCCCTGACCCACCCGACCCATCCCCAGCCCAACTTCAGGCCCATCTGAAAAGCTGCTTCTTACTGAAAGCTTCTCTGACCCTCAGCCAGAAGTGCTTCTTCCCTCCTGCAGTACCTGGGACAGATCCCCCACTGAGGATGGGGGAGACCCCTCCCTCCTGCGGGATGGGCCGGGGGCTTGAAGTGGGAGAGGAGCGGCCTGGGTTGGTGAGACCCTTCCTTCTCTGGGCAGGAGGCCCAGGAAGTCACATTAAGGTGGGTCTTGGAGGGTAAGAACTTTCCATGTGATCCCATAGGCGGTGGGGGACGGCAGTGACAGGCAGTGAGGATGGACAGGAGCTGAGGGCAGGAGGGGAGGAGAGAGCTGGAAATCCCAGAGAGGATGCTGGGTGTGAGCACGGGAGAGAGAGTGTGTGGGGCTTCATAGAGGCGGCTTCCGGAATGGACTGTTTTGCTGACTGTGCGGTCAGGGCTGAGAGAAGTGTCAAAAGCCCAATGTCCGGGTGTCCTTACTGGAGACATGGGATTCAAATCAACCTCCTTCGGGTCCATGCAGCGTGGCACCGTGGTGGCGGCCATGCCCTGGCTGGCTGACCTTGTGCAAGGCACCGCATTTCCTGACCTATGCACAGGGCATAACAAGCGTACCCACCTCAAGGGGCTGCATGGGGTCAAAGCAATGGGTGGAAAATTCAGGGAACCCCTCAGTGCCCTGGGCTCGCCCCACCAGTCTCTGAGTCTATTTCCTTACCTGGAGCAGATGAGGCTAACATGCCTGCCTTGCAGGCCCAGGTATGGAAAGCATTCAGCACATTTGGGTTAAGAGTTCAAAAGCCTGGTAATTAGGGGGCTTACTCTTTACACCCATGGGAACTGCTGCGGGGCCCCCGTGGTCAGCCTGGGGTTCACATCTGGGATGTTACAGGGGCGCCTTCTGAGGGGCTATGCACTGTCAGCCAGGGAGGGCCTGCCGAGTTATGATGATGTCCTGCCCTCAGAGACATGGGTGGGGAGGAGGCTGGGAGGGGAGGGACCCCGCCTCTAGCAGCCTCAGGACACTGAACACAGGCCCAGGTGCCCACCCAGCCGACAGCTGCCCCCAGCTTCCAGCCCTCGGTTCTGCAGGATGCAGAAGCAGCCCCTGCCCAGTGGATGGGGGGCAAGTGGTAGGGGTGCCCAGGTGTCCCTGTGCCCTTCTGTCAGCCAGGCCTGGAGGCCCCAGGAGTTACAAGACAGTTGCAACAATTGCAGTGGCACAGGACTCCCTGCTTGTGGGACACTGAGATGCTGGAGCAGGCAGGGGGCTGGGAAGGTAGCAGGAAGCTTCCACAGGCAGAGCTGCTTGTCCCACCAGCTGGGGTGGCAGGATCCTCATCCTGAAACCCTGCACTCCCACCCAGACCTAGTCCTGGCGTCCAGGAAAGGCTCTGAGGCCTTTTGCTCAAATGAGCCCATCATCTAATGAGGGAGAAGGGAGTGTGGGTGGCGAGCTCTGTGGGCTGCCTGGAACTGACTGTTTAGAGTTCAGGTTATCTTTGTTTACCGCTGAGAAAACATAAAGCTGAACACAGGTATTAACTGTGCCCACCTGCTCCTGCCATTGATTCGCTTATCCAGAGTTGCAGCCCATGGCGCCAGCAATAAAGGAAATTGCTTTTGAAGTTCACAGAGGCTGGGAATGAAGCTCCAAGACTGACTGGCCCGTCTCTTCCAGGCGGCAGCTGGGTCCCTCCCCACCCACCTGTCCCCAAAGCCAAAGACATGTAGTTGTCATCAGGGAGCTGGGCAGCAGCCTCCAATCCTGACGTGCGTTTTTTTCCGAAAGGCCCTCTGCTGCCCAGGTGTAGTGGCTCACACCTATAATCCCAGCACTTTGGGAGGTCGAGGCAGGAGGATCATTCGAGCCCAGGAATTCAAGGCCAGCCTGGGCTACACAGGGAGGCCCCCATCTCTACAAAAAATAAAAAATTAGCCAGGCATGGTGACACGCATCTGTGGTCCCAGCTACTCGGGAGACTGAGGTGGGAGGATCGCTTGAGCCCAGGTCGAGGCTGCAGTGAGCTGAGATTGCACCACTGCACTACAGCCTGGGTGACAGAGCAAGACCCTGTCCCCAAAATAAAAATAAAACAAAAGACCTTCTGCCCATGTCTCCCAGCCCAACACAGGGCCATCTGCCAGGGCTGCAGCATGCGGGCATGAGGAGGGATGCTAAGCAGGACTTCCTGATGACTGGCATCTGCAGCATGAGGCGGGGTGTGCACTCTCTTCCCGACAGTTCGCTGGGAAAGCAGTGTCAGGCCTGGGGAATCAGAACTGGACAAGGGGGCCTTCCTGCCCCAGGCATGTGCTCATCTGTACACCCTCCAATGACCTGAGTAGGGGAACCCACTAAGATGTTCCTCCATCAAGGGGCTTCTCTGCTTTCAGCGCCCAGACTCCCATTTCCCCAGGTCGAGGGACCTCAGAGAGGCAGATCATTACCCCAATGCCTCCCAGCTCCGTCTCCCACACCCTTGCCTTCATCACACCAGGCCACAGGGTCCCTGTCCCTGCAGAGTCTTTCCCTACTGGGAAGCCAGGGTCTTTGCCTGGGTTCTTCTTCTTCAACGTTGGTGTAGTGGAGTGAATGGTGTCCCCCAAAAGACACATCCACATCTGGATCCCCAGAATCTGTGAATGGGACCTTATTTGGAAAAAGGGCCTTTTGCAGATGTAATTAAATTAAGGATTTTGAGATGAGAAGGTCACCCTGGATTATCAGGTGGCCCCTAAGTGCAATGACAAGTGTCCTTAGAAGAGACACATGGGGAGGTGGACACAGTAGAGCAGGAGGCAAGTGACGGTGCAGGTAGAGCCTGGAGTGACGCGTCTGCCAGGAGCGCCAGGGAGTGCCACAGCTCCCACCAGCCAGGAGAGACCCTGGAACAGATGTTCTCAGTGGGTGGGGGAGGCCCTGCCCATGCCTCGATTTTGAACTTCTGGCCTCCAGAACTGTGAGAACCAATTTCTGTTGTTTGAAGCCCCTCAGTGTGGTCACATGTCATAGTAGCCTCGGGAAACGAATGTAGCTGGCGTTCTGGGATGTCACCCACACCCCCAACATCCACGACCGCCATAAACTGTTGATGGCAAGTCTGTCGCTCCAGGATGGTGTCCATCCACATTTCAGTTCTCTATTCCCAGTGACCCCGTGGGCAGTGTGGTATAATATGAAAAAGATCTGGTCTTTGTCCCTGGGTCCTGGCACAGAGTTCCCAAACCCTTGGAATTTTCTGAGTGATGGAAGCCTCTTTTGTTATTGATAAAAAGCCCTTTCCATACCACTTGAGTTTATGCTAATGAGGTGACTTATGGTCAGAGGCAGTTCTGCACTCCTATGGATGCTCCCTTTAAGTATATGCAAATTAAGGGGCAGATTATGCAGACATTTCCAGAAAAGGGGTGGTAACTTCCAGGTCATCAGGTCATTGCCATGGGAAGGGGTGGTAACTTGGGGATCTTGCCATGAAAGGGGTGGTAACTTCCGGCTGTTACCATGGCAACAGTAAACTGCCATGGCATCTGTGGGTGTGTCATAGGGGGAGGTGCTTTCGCCCCATTTCTATTGTAGCTAGAGTCATCAAGTCAATTCGGTGTGGTGTCCCAGCCTGGCCTCTGGAATCAAGTTTCGCCTCCTGAGTGGAGTCCTGCCTCCTACCTCAGGAGGATTGAACCCAGGTGTTCGAGACCAGCCTGGACGAAACAGCCAGACCTCATTATGAATTAGAGTAGGCTCCACCATCTAGGTTTGCGTAAGGACACCCTGTGATGTTCACATAACGATGAAATCACCTAACGACGCATTTCTCGTCATTACATGAACATCACGTTAATGACATTTGGGTTGTCAGGTCTATTTCTGAAGCACCTGGAAACAGTCAATTCTGGCATTTTAGAGAGGTTCTGTATCTGTAGCTTGTTCTGTGCAAGCCTACTGGGTGTCTCTTTCAGAAGATGCCCTGGTTTCAGAACGTGCCCCTATTGGCCAGGCACAGCGGCTCACGTCTGTAATCCCAGCACTTTGGGAGACTGAGGCAGGTGGGTCACTTGAGGTCAGGAGTTTGAGACCAGCCTGGCTAATGTGGTGAAACCCTGTCCTTACTGAACAAATACAAAAATTACTTGGGCATGGTGGTACATGCCTGTGGTCCCAGCTACTTGGGAGGCTGAGGTGGGAGGATCACTTGAATCTGGGAGGCGAAGGTTGCAGTGAGCCAAGATCACACTTCACTACAGCCTGGGTGACGAGTGAGATCCTTTCTCAAAAACAGCAAAAAAAAAGTTTAAAAAAATAGCGGAGTGTGGTGGTGTGTGCCTCTAGTCCCAGCTACATGGGAGGCTGACTTAGGAGGATGGCCTGAATCCAGGGCTTCAAGGTTGCAGTGCGCCAAGGTTGCACCACTGTACTCTAGCACGCGTGACAGAGAGAGACTGTGTGTCTTTAAAAAAAAAAAAGAAAAGAAAAATAACAATAGTAAAACCATTAAATGCTAACAAAAATAACACTTTATGAAAATAACTATTTTGGCTGGGCGCGGTGGCTCAAGCCTGTAATCCCAGCACTTTAGGAGGCCGAGACGAGCGGATCACAAGGTCAGGAGACCAAGACCATCCTGGCTAACATGCTGAAACCCCGTCTCTACTAAAAAATACAAAAAACTAGCCGGGCACGGTGGTGGGCGCCTGTAGTCCCAGCTACCCGGGAGGCTGAGGCAGGAGAATGACGTAAACCTGGGAGGTGGAGCTTGCAGTGAGCCGAGATCGTGCCACTGCACTCCAGCCTGGGCGACAGAGCGAGACTCCGTCTCAAAAAAAAAAAAAAGAAAAAAAAAAAAGAAAATAACTATTTTAAAAAACAAAGATTTTTATTTAACAAGAAGAGCGACATTGTCTTATACTTTCACAGGTCTCTTTAATGTCTGGATTCTTTTTTTTTTTGTTTTTGAGATGAAGTTTTGCTCTGTCACACAGGCTGGAGTGCAGTGGCACGATCTTGGCTCACTGCAACCTCCACCTCCCAAACTCAAACGATTCTCCTGCTTCAGCCTCCTGAGAAGCTGGAATTACAGTTGCGCTCCACCGTGCCCAGCTAATTTTTGTATTTTTAGTAGAGATGGGGTTTCACCATGTTGACCAGGTTGGTCTTGAACTCCTGACCTCAGGTGATCTGCCTGCCTCAGCTTCCCAAAGTGCTGGGATTACAGGAGTGAGCCATTAATGTAATGTCTGGATTCTTTTTTTTTTTTTGAGACAAAGTCTTGCTCTGTTACCCAGCCTGGAGTGCAGTGGCATGGTATCGGCTCACTGCAACCTCTGCCTCCCCAGTTCAATTGATTCTCCTACCTCAGCCTCCTGAGTAGCTGGGATTACAGGCACATGCCACCACCGCCAGCTAATTTTTTTGTTTTTTTTTTTTTTGTTTTTTTTTTGTTTTTTTTTTGAGACGGAGTCTTGCTCTGTCACCCAGGCTGGAGTGCAGTGGCTGGATCTCAGCTCACTGCAAGCTCCGCCTCCCGGGTTTACGCCATTCTCCTGCCTCAGCCTCCCGAGTAGCTGGGACTACAGGCACCGCCACCTCGCCCGGCTAGTTTTTTGTATTTTTTAGTAGAGATGGGGTTTCACCGTGTTAGCCAGGATGGTCTTGATCTCCTGACCTCGTGATCCGCCCGTCTCGGCCTCCCAAAGTGCTGGGATTACAGGCTTGAGCCACCGCGCCCGGCCCATTTTTTTGTATTTTTAGTAAAAACGGGATTTCGCCATGTTGGCCAGGCTGGTCTCGAACTGCTGACCTCAGGTGATCTGCCCGCCTTGGCCTCCCAAAGTGCTAGGATCACAGGCATGAGCCACCGCGCCTGGCCCACCTTTTCCAGAATGCCATATATTGGAATCATCCAGTATGTAGCCTCTTCAAATTAGCTTCTTTCACTTAGTACTATTCATTTAAAGTTCTTCCATGCCTTTTCATGCTTGATAGCTCATTTCTTTTTAGCACTGAATAATATTGCATTGTCTGGATTACCAAAGGTCATTTATCCACTCACCTACTGAAGGACATCTTGCGTGCTTTCAAGTTTTGGCAATTACGAATAAAGCTGCTATAAACACCCATGTGCCAGTTTTTTGTGCGGACGTAACATTTCAGTTTCTTTGGATAGACACCAAGGAGCATGATTGCTGGATCATACGGTAGGAGTAAGTTCAGTCATGTGAGAAACTTCCAAACTGTCTTCCAAAGCAGCTGTGCCGTTTGGCATTCCCACCAGCAATGAATGAGAGAGTTCTTGTTGCTCCACATCCTCACCAGCAATTGATGTTGTCAGTGTTTTCTTTTTCTTTGTCATTTCTAAAAAAAGTATTCATTCTTTCTTATAGCTTCATAATATTTTTTTTTTTTTTTTTTTTTTTTTCTGAGATGGTATCTTGTTCTGTCCAGGCCGGAGTGCAGTGGCATGATCTTGCCTCACTGCAACCTTCACCTCTCAGGCTAATTAATATATGTATTTTTTGCAGAAATGGGGTTTTGCCATGTTGCCCAGGTTGGTCTCAAACTCCTGGATTCAAGTGATCCACCTGCCTTGGCATCCCAAAGTGCTGAGATTACAAGTGTGAGACACTGAGCCCAGCCCCATAGTAATCATTCTACAAACGTGTAAGTTATTTAACCAATTCATTGCTGACAGTCATTTTGGTTGTTTCATATAGTTTACTATTATAAATATTTTACCTTTTTTTTTTTTTTTTTTTGAGAAAGAGAGAGAGTCTCACTCTGTTGCCCAGGCTGGAGTACAGTGGTGTGATCTAGGCTCTCTGCAACCTCCACCTCCTGGGTTCAAGCGATTCTCCTGCCTTCACCTCCCGAGTAACTGGGACTACAGGCGTGTGCCACCGCGCCCAGCTAATTTTTGTATTTTTAGTACCAATGGGGTTTCACCATGTCGGCCAGGCTGGTCTCGAATTCCTGACCTCAAGTGATCCTCCCACCTCAGCCTCCCAAAGTGCTGGGATTACAGGCATGAGCCACCTTGCCTCTTCACTTCCACTGGGTTTCAGAATCCATTTGATTCTTCCCTCCCATGTGGGCACCTTCCTCACTCTGTCCTCTGACACTGCATGCTGGGTGGGCCTCCCTCAGGGATGCCCTTCTCATCCTGTTTGGACTCTGGCACCTGTAGTGGATGGCAGGACTGGCTAGTGATGCCTTCCTTACCTGCTCCAACTCTGAACCCCAGGTCAACCCTCCTTCACCATTGCCTCCTTACCTGGCTCAGGCCCCCACCTTTGCCACAGCATGGATAGCTGCCTTGTTCAGCCTACTTCATGGCTTATGGAATGAACTGTTCAGAAAGGGAAGGGATGAGAAAGAAGAGGAAAATAAAGTGCTCTACCTATTGATTAGCTTTATTTAGTATATCTGGGAAGTCACTCCTTATAAGTAAATAGCCTGATTCCTCTTTCCATTTTCTTTTTCTTTTTCTTTTTTTTTTTTTTTTTTTTTTGAGACAGAGTCTCTCTCTGTCGCCCAGGCTGGAGTGCAGTGGTGTGATCTTGTTTCACTGCAAGCTCCGCCTCCCGGATTCACGCCATTCTCCTGCCTCAGCCTCCCAAATAGCTGGGACTACAGGCCACCACCACGCCCGGCTAATTGTTTATATTTTTAGTCCAGATGGGGTTTCACCATGTTAGCCAGGATGGTCTTGATCTCCTGACCTCATGATCCGCCCACCTCGGCCTCCCAAAGTGCTGGGATTACAGGCGTGAGCCCCCGTGCCTGGCCTCCTCATTCCATTTTCTAAAACCAGCTGGCATAGTATTGCATTATGTAAATACATTCATGTACTGCAAAATAATGTTTTAGTCAATGATGGACTGCGTATAAGATGGTGGTCCCATAAGATTGTATTAATAACACCATGTTTTATTGTACTTTTTCTACGTTTAGATACACAAATACTTAACCATGATGTTATACTTGTCTACGGTATTCGGTGCAGTGCTGTGCAGGCTTGTAGCAGCCTAGGTGTGTAGTGGGCTCCACCATCTAGGTTTGTGTAAGGATACCCTATGATGTTCACACAATGACAAAATCACCTAAGCATGCACTTCTCAAGGAGTATTCCTGTGACTACTCCCTTTTGGTGGACATTTAGGCTGTCAGGTCTATTTGAAGCACCTGGAAACAGTGAATTCTGGCGTTTTAGAGAGGTTCGGTACCCGCAGGCTTGTTCTGTGCAAGCCTCCTGGGTGTCTCTTTCAGAACATGCCCCGATTGCAGTGAAATTCCCCCACCATCCTGTCCATGATCGAGGGCACCAAGAACTGATGCTTGAGCCAGACATTCAACCACAAACTGCACTTCAGGGGGGCCCACAGCCTTTGAGGAGGTTTGGAGTCCTGCCACCTAATTAGGGCTCTTGATCTTGGAAGGTGACACATGAGGCAGTCTGAGCCTGGGATTTCGGAAGTGTGACTCTGTTAGCACACACAGAGGAAGCTCATAAGCGCTCTGCAGGAGCCCAAATGGTGCTCAGGTCTGTTTCATACAAAGAGTCTCAGAGGCCAGGATTCAGCTGAGGAGACAGATTCCTGTCCTTGGGTCTCCATGCCATAACTCTGGAATGCAACCTTGAACCCAGTGGAAATGATTCTTGTAGGATATTAAATACGTCTCTTCTCAGTCATGCTATTTATTTACTCAACACTTTTTTTTTTTTTTTTTTTTTTAGACGGTGTATCGTTCTGTGGCCCAGGCTGAAGGGCAGTGGTGCAATCTTGGCTTACTGCAACCTCCGCCTCCCGTTTCAAGCAGTTATCATGCCTCAGCCTCCCGAGTAGCTGGGATTACAGGCCTCTGCCACCTTGCCCACATAATTTTTTGTATTTTTAGTAGAGACGGGGTTTCACCAACTTGGCCAGGCTGGTCTTGAACTCCTGACTTCAGGTGAGGATCTGCCTGCCTCGGGCTTGCAAAGTGCTCGGATTACAGGTGTGAGCCACTGCACCCAGCCTTTTTTTTTTTTTTTTTTTTGCATAGTGGGTGCAAAGGTACATTTTCTCCCGCTTTCGTTATCACAAATGTCAAATTATGAATTAAAGATGTTTTATTGTAGCTGCTCTTGCAATGTGAATGTGTGTGTGTGTGTGTGTGTGGGTGTGTGAATGTCTCATATTTGCATTTAGGCCGGACCTGAATGAATGACTTTAGAATGAGACTCTAATGACGATGACACAGGCAGCTTTCAAGGGATGAGACCTCCCCGGAGAAGGACAGAGACATTATTTGGCTGTCTTCTTTCCGGAGGGTGAGGATTTGGCTAAGAATTTTAAACACTCAGGTCCTCCAGCTCACGGGAGAGGTTAGACAGCAGCTAGAAGGAGTGCAGAGAGGCTGGTGTCGATGTTCCAGGAAAGTGAGAAGAGGGATGTGGTCGATGATTGCCCTGCCAGCCAGGTGCAAATAATTCATGGGAAGGTATACAAGTCTGGTGGAAAGAACCCTGGGCTGACGATAAGGAGATCAGCCTGTGACCTTGGGTGAGTTCTGTTTGGCTTCGAGCAAGTCGCTTAAGCTCTCTGTGCCGAAGCATGTGACCTCACATGGAAAACAGGCCAGATATCGGCCTCTGTACCTCACCAGACTGAGTGGGTTGCAAGGTACAAAATGCCTGAAGTCCTTTCCACAGCAAGGCAGGGCATAGACAGACCTATCAATAAAACTGAAGGCATCAGAAATCCTGGTGGGGAACTGAGGCCCAGCCTGGGAAAGCCCTGTGCCCAAGGATCTGGGGATTGTCTCCATCCTGCCTCTAGGGAAAAGCAAGCTACTCATCTAGGGTCTGCATAGAGCAGCCTGGGAAGAGCAAGGAGACATCCCAGGTGGAGGCCCTGCCAGGAACACAGGCCATTTCCCTTGCAAAGATGAAATTCAAATCTGAGGTGGCATCAGTGCCAGGGGAGGCAGCTGGGCACAGATGTGTCTTGGGAGGATCTGGGGGCAGCGGATCACGTCACACGAGAGCACCAGACCAGGATTTGGCCTGACCCCTCCCTCCTGTGACTCTGAGCCCTCAGGCTTCAAGGACTGACTGTCCTCCCCCCCAGGGCATTGCCCCAGGGCCAGGGCTGGCATAAAGGGGGTCCTGGGCTGACCCCAGGCCCTAAGGCCTCCAGGCCCCTCCCAGCGGCCCAGCTGGGGAGGCTGAGATGGCCGCTCGGCCCCAGCCAGCATATGCATTAGTAATGGCCACCGATCCTGCTGGCCCCGTGCCCTGTTTCCAGAGTGGGGCAGTAATCTGAGCCTGGGTGCCCACTGCCCCCCAGGCTCCACCCTATGTTGCTGGGGCCATTGAACACCTCTACTTTTCCTTGTTCTCAGCTCTGCATCAAAATGAAGAGAAACACAAACCAGTGATGTCTCCTCAATGTCCTGGGCATTAGTTGTTCCCACCGTCACTTCATAGAGACGTTTCTGGATGGGAAGCATTAGGAAAGACCCAGGCAGGCCTCTGAGGACACCTTGCGCAGATGTGAGGCCATCCTTGGCTAGGCCTCAGTTTCCTCACTGGGGGTGGTCAGGTCTGTTCTGACGCCATCACTGGCACTGATGTTCTGGGGCTCTGATGTTCTTGCCCTAATGCAGGGGGTCATCCTGTTGGAGGGGACCCGGTCAGACCATAGCAGGCTAGACCGTGTGTGGTGACAGCAACACGGCCCAGTGGCAGAGGCTCCTGGGGGTGGGGGCATTCAGGATGAAGCAGGCATGGAGGATGGCTGGATGTAGAGAGAACTGGCAAGTTGCGGGGGCCTCAGCTCAGGCGGCAGGCCTGCGGGATGCGGGGAGCCCTGGGACAGTTGTCTGGCCTGGGCCTGGAGGCAGTTATTCTTCCCTTCCTGGGAAGGGCCTTCAGCCCTGCTTCTCCCGCTGCACCCACCTGACAGGCCTTTCACTCCCAGCAGCTCTGGGGTGTCCCCCGAGGGACCCAGGCTCTGTCCTGGGCCTGTATCCTGTCTCCAGCAGCTGCCCTTGGGTGGGAAGGTCCTGGCTGGCCCCAGATGTTTTTCCTAAGAGCCTGTAATTCTCCCCGGAGAGATAAGGCATGGTTACATGAACTCATATCACACTTGCAGAGAAAGCGCCTCCAGGAATTAGGCCACCAGCCACGGGATGGGCAGGCCTGTGTAGGAAGGGCAGCCTCTCAGTTGGAGGAAGTGGGGGTGTGGGGCAGCTGAGGGCACTGAGACAGTGGGGAAGACCAAGTCTTCATGGGAGGGTGGGACCAGCCCAGGCTGTGGGGGTGGCCTGCTGTGTGACCTCAGAGAGGCCACGATCTCCAGGAAGGGGGACAGCACAAGCCACTTCCTGCTCACCTACCTGTGACCTGAGTGTGGCCCAAGATGACTCTGAACAGGGCTGCCGCTCTCTGTGGGCGTGGGGTTGCTACGAGGACAGTGATGGGTGGCGGCCAGGAGGCAGGGCCAGTGTCTGAGGGGCAGGGGGACTGGAACGGTCTTCTCCAGCTGAAGTTTTCACAAGGGCCTTGAGTTTTGATGGACTGTCTGATGCCAGGTCCCCAGGTGTGACCTGCTGCACCTGGCCACCTTGCCCCCAGTGCCCCACCCTGTCAAGTCCCTGGAGTTGCCCAGCATCACATCTGACCCTTGGGACAGTGGTGGCAGGACTGGGACTCAGATGGGCAGACGGAGGGAGGGAGCTGAGCCCTGGACCAGAGTGAGGGCACAAGCTGCCCTCAGAGCTTTGGAAGTGGGCATGAGGGGAGGGTGTTGAGGAGGGCATGGTGCATCTCAGCCCAGCTCAGAGGCCCTGAGGCAGGCCACGGGTGACTCTCCATGGAGGCTCGGGGCCCCCTGTCTTCTGCATCCCTGGCAGCCAGCAAGAGCAGCTCACCTCCCCAGCACCTGCCCAATGGCAGTCACAGCTGAGAGGCAGCGGCTGGATAATTCAGAAGGGCTGAGTCGCTTCACTTCTCGTGGGAGGCCCACTGGCAGCCTGTAGCCTCCACCTGGGTGGTGAGGTAGATCTCCAGCCTCCCCCAAGCTGTCACACCCCACAGGCTCCACCCTGGACCGTGTCCAAATCTGCTCCCCCCACCTCTGCATTCCCTATAGTTAAGACGCTGCCACCGTTGTCGTCTGCCTCTCCCACTTCCTGACCACCAGGCCTTTCTAGTTCCACCAATAAGCCCTTTGATCCTCTGCATCTCTCCATCCTGGCCTCTACCTTGGTCCAAGCCTAAAATCTCCTCTCCTGGACCGTGAGACAGCCCCAGCTGGACTCCCTGCCTGCAGAGTCGCCCACCATCTGCTCTGCACATGATGGCTTAGGACCTGGTCTGGCCATCTCCTTCCTGCCGCAGGCCCATTCCTGGCTCCCAGGCCTCAGGATTCATTCCCCACTTCCCACCCTGGCTCTGCAGCCCCTACCTGGCACCTGGCCCTGCCTGTCCTTCACCACCTTTTTTTTTTTTTTAAATGTAATTAATTAATTTATTATTATTTTTTGAGGTGGAGTCTTGCTCTGTTTCCCAGGCTGGAATGCAGTGGTGCGATCTTGGTTTACTGCAACCTCTGCCTCCTGGGTTCAAGCAATTGTCATGCCTCAGCCTCCTGAGTAGCTGGGACTGCAGGTGTGCAACACCAGGCCTGGCTAATTTTTGTATTTTTAGTAGAGATGAGGTTTTGCCACGTTGACCAGGCTGGTCCCAAACAAACTCCTAACCTCAGGTAATCCACTCATCTTGGCCTCCCAAAGTGCTGGGATTACAAGTGTGAGCCACCATACCTGGCCCCTCCACCTCCTTTTACTGCCTCCCACTGCAGGAGCTGGGAACAACTCCCTGTTCCCTGGATCTCCTGGGATATTCGCCTGCCACTCCCCCAACCCCTGCCCTCTGCCTGCCCAACTGCTGCTTCTCAGTTAAGGCCTCCCTCCCTCAAGGAGCCCTTCCGGGGCGCTAGCGCTCCCCCTGCCCTACTCACAACTCTATTCCAGCCCTTCCCTATCCCACTGGTGTTTATAAATGTCCGGGGTCTGTCTTGCCCACCAGGGTATGTGCTTTTTATTTTATTTTATTTTTTAACTTTTCAAACTTATATTATGAGTTTATCAGATGTTCTACCTTTTTTTTACATTTATAATTTTTTTGGTAAAATACACATAACCAAAAATAAACCATTTTCATGATTTTTAAGTGTACAATTCATTGATATAAAGTACATTTGCTCTATTTGCAACCATCACCACATCCATTTCCAGAGTTTATCATCCCACACAGAAATGCTTTACCCATTAGGCAGTAACTCCCCATTCCTCCCTCCCCCAGCCCCTGGTAACCACTATTCTACTTTCTGTCTCTATGAATTTGCCTATCTAAGTACCTCATATAAGCGGAATCAGGCAATATCCGTCTTTTTGTATACGGCTGTTTCACTTTGCATAATGATTTCAAGGCTCATCCATGTTGTAGTAGGTATCAGAATTTTATTCCTTTTCTTTTCTTTTTTTTTTTTGAGACAGAGTCTCTCTCTGTCGCCAAGCTGGAGTGCAGTGGCACCATCTCGGCTACTGCAACCTCCACCTCCGGGGTCAAGCGATTCTCCTGCCTCAGTCTCCTGAGTAGCTGGGATTACAAGTGCCTGCCACCAGGCCCAGCTAATTTTTGTATTTTTTTAGTAGATACAGGGTTTCACCATGTTGTCCAGGCTTGTCTCGAACTCCTGATCTCAGGTGATCCACCCACCTTGGCCTCCCAAAGAGATGGGATTACAGGTGTGAGCCACTGTGCCGGGCCCCATTCCTTTTTTTTTTTTTTTTTTGGCTGGAGTGCAGTGGGGCGATCTCGGCTCACTGCAACCTCCACCTCCCAGGTTCAAGCGATTTTCTTGCCTCAGCCTCCCCAGTAGCTGGGATTACAAGCATGTGCCACCACACCCAGCTAATTATTAAATTTTTGGTAGAGATGGGGTTTCACCATGCTGGCCAGGCTGGTCTCAAACTCCTGACCTCAGGTGATCCGCCTGCCTCAGCCTCCCAAAGTACTGGGATTATAGGTGTAAGCCACTGTGCCCAGACTCATCCCTTTTTAAGGTTAAATAATAACTGTGTATATATATTTATCACATTGCATGTATATATATATTCTGTTTATCCATTCATTTGTTGATGGACACTTCGGTTGTTTCTACCTTTTGGCTCTTGTGAATAAGGCTGCTATGTAAATTGGTGTACAATATTTGAGTCCACAAAAGATTGGTTAGTCTTAATATGGTGCATCAAGACAGTAAAGAGTTAGTTAAATATAGCTAACACAACGGAATATTATACAGCTGTTAAAAAGAACAAGGCAGCTCTATATGTGCTGATATAAAAGTATTACTATGTAAAACAAAGCAAGATGCAACGCAGTATGTGTGATTTGTTTTCATTTGCACATAAGGAATCTGTTACTGGCTGGGTGCAGTGGTTCACACCTGTAATCCCAGCACTTTGGGAGGCTGAGGGGGGCGGATCGCCTGAAGTCAGGAATTCAAGACCAGCCTGGCCAGCATCGTGAAATACCATCTCTACTAAAAATACAAAACATTAGCCGGGTGTGGTGACGGGCACCTGTGATCCTAGCTACTTGGGAAGTTGAGGCAGGAGAATCGCTTGAACCTGGGAGGCGGAGGTTGCAGTGAGCCAAGATTGCGCCATTGCACTCCAGCCTGGGTGACAGAGTGAGATTCTGTCTCAAAAAAAAAAAAAAAAAAATTCTGTTACTATATGCTTGTATACACAAGGCTCATCTGTAGGAGGGTATCTATGAAGCCGTAAATACTGGCTGTCTCTAGGAAAGGAATTTGAGCATGAAGGAGTAGTGGCGACAGGGAGATTTGCTTTTCACTGTAGAATTTTTTACAACTTTTTGAAAAAAGTACATTTTTTTTGAGGGTCTTGCTCTGTTGCCCAGGCTGGGGTGCAGTGTCATGATCTCATTTCACGGCAACCTCCACCTCCCGGATTCAAGTGATTCTCCTGCCTTAGCTTTCCAAGTAGCTGGGATAGCAGGCATGCACCATCACGCCCAGATTTTTTTTTTTTTTTTTTTTTTTGAGACAGAGTCTTGCTCTGTCACCCAGGCTGGAGTGCAGTGGCACCATCTCAGCTCACTGCAACCTCCCGCTCCCAGGCTCAAGTGATTCACCTGCCTCAGCCTCCTGAGTAGCTGGGATTACAGGTGCGTGCCACCACACCCAGCTAATTTTTGTATTTTTAGTAGAAACGGGGTTTCGTCATATTAGCCAGGCTGGTCTTGAACTCCTGGCCTCAAGTGATTCTCCCCACCTTGGCCTCCCAAAGTGCTGAGATTACAGGTGTGAGCCACCGAACCTGGCCAGCTGATTTTTGTTGTTGTTGTTGTTGTATTTGTTTTCTAGAGTTGGGATCTCCCTATGTTGCCCATGCTGGTCTTGAACTCCTGGGCTAAGCAATCCACTCAACTCAGCCTCCCAAAGTGCTGAGATTATAGGCACAAGCCACTGAGCCTGACCTCGTTGTGAAATTTTGTACTGTGTTTATGTATTACCTGTTTAAAAATAGTATTTAAAAATAATGGCTGGGCGGGGTGGCTCATGCCTGTAATCCAAGTGCTTTGGGATGCCAAGGTGGAAGATTCACTTGAGCCCAGGAGTTCAAGAACAGCCTGGGTAACAAAGCTAGACTAATCTCTTCAAAAAATGTAAAAACTAGCAGGGCATGGTGGCACGTGCTTGAGGTCCCAGCTACTCAGGAGGCTGAGGCAGGAGGATTGCTTGAGCCCAGGAGGTCGAGGCTGCAGTGAGCTGATATCCTGCCACTGTACTCCAGCCTGGGCGACAGAGTGAGACCCTGTCTCAACAACAGCAACAACAACAACAACAAAAGAAATCTAACCAGGCAATCATTTCAGATATCATGACAAAATGGTGTCTAGGCACACACCATCAGGATGTACCATCAGGATGTATGAGAAAGCAACAGTATTCGTCTTAGTCTATTTTGTAAGAGAATACCTGAGACCACGTAATTTATAAAGAACAGAGAATCATTTCTTTCTTTCTTTCCTTTTTTTTCTTTTTGAGACAGAGTCTCACTCTGTTGCCCAGGCTGGAGTGCAGTGGCACAATCTCAGCTCATTTGCAACCTCTGCTTCCCAGGTTCAAGCGATTCTCCTGCCTCAGCCTCCCAAGTAGCTGGGATCACAGGTGCCCGCCACCACACCCGGCTAATGTTTTGTATTTTTAGCAGAGATGGGGTTTCACCATGATGGCCAGGCTAGTATCGAACGCCTAACCTCAGGTGGACCAGCCCCCTCCATTGGCCCACCCTTTCCCAGGCCACCACTTCTCCAGCCTGGATTGTGACACTGCCCTCTGGCTTCCATGCATGCCCTCGATCCTCTCCTCCCCTCTCCTCCCGTCCCCTCCCCTCCCCTCCCACCCGCCTTGGCCTCCCAAAGTGCTAGGATTACAGGCGTGAGCCACAACGCCCAGCTAGGAACAGAGATTCATTTCTTACCTTTCTGGAGGCTGGAAAATCCAAGGCTGAGAGGCCTGCATCTGGGCTTCTTGCTGTGTCTGTCATCCCATAACAAGAGGTGGAAGGGCAAAAAAGCATATGAGAGAGAGAGAGAGAGAGAGAGAGAGAGAGAGAGAGAGAGAGAGAGAAAATGCAAGAGAGTACTTGCTTTCATAATAAACCCACTCCGCTGGCTGGGCGCGGTGGCTCAAGCCTGTAATCCCAGCACTTTGGGAGGCCGAGACGGGCGGATCACGAGTTCAGGAGATCGAGACCATCCTGGCTAACACGGTGAAACCCCGTCTCTACTAAAATACAAAAAAAATTAGCCGGGCGAGGTGGCGGGCGCCTGTACTCCCAGCTACTCGGGAGGCTGAGGCAGGAGAATGGCGTGAACCCGGGAGGCGGGGCTTGCAGTGAGCTGAGATCTGGCCACTGCACTCCAGCCTGGGCAACAGAGCTAGACTCCGTCTCAAAAAAAAATAAATAAAATAAAATAAAAAAAAATAAACCCACTCCGCTGATAAGGACATTAATCCACACACAAAGTCAGAGCCCTCGCAAAAGGTCCCACTCTCAACATTGCTGCACTGGGGATTAAGTTTCTGACACATGATCATTGAGGGACACATTCAAACCATAGCAGTATTTTAAACAATATGGTGCCCAGCAAAATAAAAGCTTCAATAATTGAAACAAAATGAAGAGTTTGGAAGTAGAGCTAATGAACATAAATAATTGATGTGAGAGAAAGCACGTTTGAAAGCAGGGAGGTAGGAAAAGTGGATCTCTATCCATCTCTCTCCCGAGGTCCCTCGGTAACCTCATTCAATTCCATAGGCTTTCAGCATTATCTGGGTGCAAATGACTCCCAAATTGGATATATCCACAAGGCCTTGCACTGAACACAGGACTCATTTCTCTAATTTCCTGCCTGACATTTTCACCTGCTGAGTGATCCTCTGAAACTCTCCATATCCTTCCCTCTCCAAATTCCTCCTCTGCCTCCTTTCTCATCTCAGTTGGTGGAATTCTCACTACCTGGTTACTCAAATAGAAGTCCAGGCTTCATCATCAATTCTTCTTTCTCTCCCCAGCGCATCCACTCCAAAGCAAGCCAGCCCCCTCCATTGGCCCACCCTTGCCCAGGCCACCACCTCTCCAGCCTGGATTGGGACACCGCCCTCTGGCTTCCATGCATGCCCTCCATCCTCTCCTCTCCTCTCCTCTCCCCTCCCCTCCCCTCCTCTCCTCTCCCCTCCCCTCCTCTCCTCTCCTCTCCCCTCCCCTCCTCTCCTCTTCCCTCCCCTCCTCTCCTCTCCCCTCCCCTCCTCTCCTCTCCCCTCCCCTCCTCTCCCCTCCCCTCCCTTCCCTTCCCCTCCCCTCCCCTCCCTTCCCCTTCCTTCCCCTCCCCTACCCTTATAGGGTCACTGCAGTCTCCACTTCCCATTTTCAAGCGATTCTCCTGCCTCAGCCTCCCAAGTAGCTGGGATTACAGGCCCATGACACCACACCTGGCTAATTTTTGTATTTTTAGTAGAGATGGGGTTTTGCCATGTTGGCCAGGCTGATCTCAAACTCCTGACCTCAGGTGATTCACCTGTCTCGGCCTCCCAAAGTGCTGAGATTACAAGCGTGAGCCACCGCACCCAGCCAATACATATTCCATATGGCAGCTGGAGATAACATTAAAATATTTTCAGTCAGGCAAGGTATCTCATGCCTGTAATCCCAGCACTTTGGGAAGCCAAGGCGGGGGGATCCCTTGAGCCCAGACATTCAAGAGCAGCCTGGACAACATAGAGAGATCCTGTCTCTATTAAAACAAACAGACTAGCCAGCTGCGGTGGTGCGTGCCTGTAGTTCCAGCTACCAGGGAGGCTGAGGTAGGAGGATTGCTTGGGCCCAGGAGGTTGAGGCTGCAGTGAGCCATGATCACACCACTGCACTCCAGCCTGGATGACAGAGCGAGACACTGTCTCAAAATAAATTTTAAAAATAAAATAAAATATTTTTCACATCCACTTTCACCTGGCCTGCCTCCCCGCTGAAGCCCGCTCCCATCTATGGCATTCTGAAGGTTCACTGCCTCTGGGTACAAAAACCTTCAGAGATGCATACGAACGCATAATTTGAAAATCTGCTTTGGGGATGCCTCCCAAAAGCTTAATCAGGCCAAATAAGTCTCTGGCTTCTGGGCCTTTCCTTGTCATTTCTGTGTATCTGTTAAGGATGAAGCAGGGGTTCAAAACTATACTTTTGGCAGGGCGCAGTGGCTCACGCCTGTAATCCCAGCACTTTGGGAGGCCAAGGCAGGAGGCTCACTTGAGGTCAGGACTTCAAGACCAGCCTGGCCAACATGATGAAACCCCGTCTCAACTAAAAATACAAAAATCAGCCAGGCATGGTGGCGGTGCCTGTAATCCCAGCTACCTGGGGGGCTGAGGCACAAGAATCGCTTGAACCCAGGAGGCGGGGGCTGCAGTGAGCCAAGATAATGCTACTGTACTCCAGCCTGAGCAACAGAGTGAGACTCTGTCTCAAAAACAAAAAACAACAACATCAAAAACCTGTAGTTTGTGGCTCACGCCTATAATCCCAACACTTTGAGAGGCTGAGAGGGAAGGATGGCTTGAGCCCAGGAGTTTGAGACCAGGCTGAGCAACATAGCAAGACCCCGTCTCTAAAAAAGAACCTACTCTTTGGTCCTTGTTGGGGTTTCAGAATTCAGGTACGTTGTAGAATGGGGGTGGGAGGTGTGGGGATGATGACATTTCGCCTCTTTCATACTCTAGTGTTACTGCTTTTGAGAAAAAGTCTGGCTGGGCACAGTGGCTCATGCCTGTAATCCCAACACTTTGGGAGGCTGAGGCAGGCAGATTACGAGGTCCTGGCCAAAATATGTGAAACCCCGTCTCTACTAAAAATACAAAAATTACCTGGGCATGGTGGCATGCGCCTGTAGTTCCAGCTACTCAGGAGGTTGAGGCAGGAGAATTGCTTGAACCCAGGAGGTAGAGGTTACAGTGAGCTGAGATTGCACCACTGCACTCCACCCTGGGCGACAAGAGTAAAATTCCATCTCAAAAAAAAAGAAAAGCAAAAGTTCTGTGAGGCCAGGGCAAAGCTGGCATCAGTAACAAAGACTGAATATTAAAAATAGCTTCACCTCCACACCACCCCACCCCACTGCCCAGCCATGTTTAAATGTAAGAAATTATTTTTAGGCTCGTCTCAGTATCCATTCTTAACATAGACCATTGTCTGAGAAGAAAATTTTCCTAAAATAATTGGAACAATATACGTTAGAGACACTTATTTTTCTAAAGTAATTGCAATGTTTTGGGAGACTAGCACATTTTTTCAAGATAGATTGGCCAAAACTCAGTTTTGTAAATTCTATGTGATTGGGTTTTCTTTCCTTCTTTTTTTTTTTTTTTCTTTTTTGAAATGGAATCTCACTCTGTTGCCCAGGCTGGAGTGCAGTGGCATAATCTCGGCTCACTGCAACCTCCGCCTTCTGGGTTCAAACAATTCTCCTACCTCAGCCTCCTGAGTAGCTGGGATTACAGGTGCCCACCACTATGCTCAGCTAATTTTTGTATTTTTAGTAGAGACGGGGTTTCACCATGTCGGTCAGGCTGGTCTCAAACTCCTGACCTCATAATCTGCCTACCTGGGCCTCCCGAAATGCTGGGATTACAGGCATGAGCCACCGTGTCCAGCTGGGTTTTGTTTTTTAAATGAACATGTGCTTTGATAAGTGACATATTTTAAAACCTATCTTCTCATGTCATAAAATATGACTTGAAAATACTGTTCCAATTATAACTAACCTTCATTTTATTTTGTCTAATAAAGTGTTTAATATTTTCTCCCATCAGGAAAAATAAAATTATCTAATTAGTTCTTATGCTTTTCTTTTTTATTAAAGTTATTGTAAAAGTTAGATCATGATGTCTAACAAAATTAACGGCATTATTTCTGACTTTCTTTTTTTTTTTTTGAGACAGGGTCTTGCTCTGTTGCCCAGGCTGGAGTGCAGTGGCGCGATCTCAGCTTACTGCAACCTCTGCCTCCTGGGTTCAAGCAATTCTCCCACCTCAGCCTCCCAAGTCGCTGGGACTACAGAAGTGCACCGCCATGCCCGTCTAATTTTTTTTGTATTTTTAGTAGAGATGGAGTTTCACTACATTGCCCAGGCTGGCCTGTCTCAAACTCCTGGAATCTAGTGATCCTCCCATCTCGGCCTCCCAAAGTTCTGGGATTACAGGCATGAGCCACCACACCTGGTCTTGTTTTTTGAGATAGGATCATGCTCCCAGGCTGGAGTGCAGTGGCACAATCACGGCTCACTGCAGCCTTGACCTCCCTGGCTCAAGCTATCTTGACCACAGGTGCACCACACCTAGCTAATTTTTAATTTTTTGTAGAGTTGGGAGTCTTACTAGGTTGCCCACACTAGTCTCAAACTCCTGGGCTGAAGTGATCCTCCTGCCTCAGCCTCCCAAAGTGTTGGGATTACAGGCGTGAGCCACCAGCCTGGCCCCCTGATTTTCTAATACAAGATTCTTGTTAATTATTCCCCAAAGGGAAACGCTGGAGTATGAAACACCGGAGCACACATTTATTGAAGGAATTTTATACCTTCTTCCCATAACCTTCAAGTCATAAATTATTTACCATCTTAGTAACACATTGAATTACATAGATACACAATAAATAATGAGTGTAAGGACAAATTATCCAAAACGTGGAAATAAGGCAACAGCATGGCTATGTGTCTTTTCACCCCTGCCACCTTGAAACAAAATTTTAGATAGAAATGGGATCCCACTTTATTGTCCAGACTGGTCTGAAACTCCTGGGCTCAAGCAATTCTCCCACCTCAGCCTCCCAAAGTGCTGGGATTGCAGGTGTGAGCCACCGCGTCCGCCATGGGATTACTCAGTTCTCTAGGAGAAGGTATCTGTGTTTGACTGCTTGACTGTTGCTTAGGGACCACACTCTGTGAAGGTACTTGTGAACTTGTGTATGTTTGCTCAGGACAGATGCAAATTACTTCTGTTGTGTAGAGAAGGTAACCTCAAAGATTACAGTTGTGTGTGTGTGTGTGTGCATGTGTGTGTGTTTGAGATGGAGTCTCACTGCACTCAGGCTGGAGTGCAGTGGCATGATCTCGACTCACTGCAACCTCCGCCTCCCAGGCTCAAGCAATTCTCCTGTCTCAGGCTCCCGAGTAGCTGATACTGCAGGTGTGCACCACCACACCTGGCTAATTTTTGTATTTTTAGTAGAGACGAGGTTTCACCATGTTGGCCAGGCTGGTCTCAAACTCCTGACTTCAAGTGATCCACCTGCCTCAGCCTTCCAAAGTGCTGGGATTACAGGTGTGAGTCACCTCGCATACCTTAGTTTCCTAACCCTTCGAAATATGCTAGGTTAAGCAAGATTCCTGTAAGTGAAAAAATAACATGTATAAATTACAGCTACTTGATAAGTCTTAGTTAAGCTTTCTTGGTATACTTGCCAGAAATTGATGAAGGGAATTCACTTTAGTGATTGAGTAAAAAATAAAAAAAAGGTTTTGCAAGTCAGGTGAGTTCTACTTCTTAGCTTTCAGCAAATTAGAAGAGAACTGAATACATTTGTCAGCAGGTAGATCATTAAAAATAGTTTGTGCTGATAGATTATGTTATGATTTTGGCTATAATTCAGAAAAAAATTCCGGGAATTGATTGAAATTGCTGTATTCAAGTGCTTTCTATTCCCATCTCCTTATTTATGTGAACAAAGTTTCTCAATGCACACATCTTTAAAAATAAAAAAATAGGCCGGGCGCGGTAGCTCACGCCTGTAATCCCAGCCCTTTGGGAGGCTGAGGGAGGCAGATGACGAGGTCAGGAGATTGAGACTATCCTGGCTAACACGGTGAAACCCTGTCTCTACAAAAATACAAAAAATTAGCCGGGCGTGGTGGCAGGTGCCTGTAGTCCCAGCTTCTTGGGAGGCTGAGGCAGGAGAATCGCTGGAACCCGGGAGGCAGAGATTGCAATGAGCCGAGATCACGCCACTGCACTCCAGCCTGGGTGACTGAGCAAGACTCCTTCTCAAAAAAACAAACAAACAAACAATAAATAAATAATAAATAAGATTAAAATTATTCCTGAATTTTGTCCTATTAAACCATGGATATAAAAACTAATAATAAAACAAACAAGCAAACAAACAAAACAAAACACCCCAATCCTTTCATTAAGAGAGACGTTTCTGTTTTTGTTTTTGTTTTTTTGAGACAGGGTCTCACTCTCTCTCCCAGGCTGGAGTGCAGTGGCGTGATCTCGGCTTGCTACAACCTCTGCCTCCTGGCTCAAGCAATCCTGCCACCTCAGCCTCCTAAGTAGCTGGGACTACAGGCACGTGCCACTACACCTGGCTAATTTTTTGTATTTTAGTAGAGATGGGGTTTCTCCATGTTGGCCACGTGGGTCTCAAACTCCTAACCTCAAATGATCCGCACACCTCGGCCTCCCAAAGTGCTGGGATTACAGGTGTCAGCCACCATGCCTGGCACAGAAACACTTCTAATAACATTTTATAACAGATTTATTGAGATATAATTCACATTCCACAACATCCACTCTTTTGAAGCAAACAATTTAGTGATTTTCGTATACTGTACTCACAAAGTCATACAACTGTGACCACTATCTAATATTAGAATATTTTCATCACCTCAAAAAGAAACCTGTTACCCATTGGCCATCATTTCTCATTCTCCCCTCAGCTCAGTTCCTGACAACCACTTATCTACTTTCTGTCTCTATGGATCTGCCTGTTCTGAACTTCATATAAATGAAATCATACAAATATGTGGGCTTCTGTGTCTGAATCTTTCACTTAGCATAATGTTTTCAAGGTCCACACATGTTGTAGCATGTAGCACTATTTCTTATTCCCTTTAATGGCTGAATAATACTTCATCATATGGACAAATTTTACCTTATTTATCCATTCATCAGTTGACATTTGGGTTTTTTAATGAGCTATTATGAGTACTATTGCTATGAACACTCATATACAAGCTTTTGTGTGGACTCATGTTTTCAGTTCACCTGGGCATATACACAGGAATGAAGTTTCTGGGTCTCATGGTAACTCTGTTTAACCTTTTGAGAAATTGCCAGACTGTTTGCCAAGGTGACTGCAACATTATACATTCCCACCAGCAATGTATGAGGATTCCAATTTCTTCACATCTCTATCAACACTTGTTATTGTCCATCTTTTTTATTATAGCCATTCTAGTGAATCTTTTTTTTTTTTTTTTAGACGGAGTTTCACTCTTGTTGCCCAGGCTGGAGTGCAATGGCAAGATCTTGGCTCACTGCAACCTCGGCCTCCGGGATTCAAGCAAATCTCCTGTTTCAGCCTCCCAAGTAACCAGGATTACAGGCATCTGCCACCACGCCTGGCTAATTTTTTGTATTTTTAGTAGAGGCAGGGTTTCACCATGCTGGCCAGACTGGTCTTGAACTCCTGACCTCAGATGATTCACCTGCCTTGGCCTCCCAAAGTGCTGGGATTACAGGTGTGAACCACTCCGCCAGCCCATTCTAATAGATATTTAATCAATCTATTCCTTAGGACTTTTTATATACAAGACTGTGATCTGCAAATACAGACAATTTTATTTATTCCTTTCCAATTTGAATGCTTTTTATTTAATTATCTTGCTTAATGTCCCTGGCTAGAACCTCTAGCACAATGTTAGATAGAAGTGATAAGAGCAGCTAGGCGTGGTGGCTCATTTGGGAGGCCGAGGCGGGTGGATCACCTGAGGTCAGGAGTTCGAGACCAGCCTGGCCACCATGGTGAAACCCCATCTCTGCTAAAAATACAAAAAATTAGCCAGGTGTGGTGGTGGGCACCTGTGATCCCAGCTACTAGGGAGGCTGAGGCAGAAGAATCACTTGAACTGGGGAGGCAGAGGTTGCAGTGAGCCGAGATCAAACCATTGTATACCATCCTGGGCAATAAGAGCAAAACTCCATCTCAAAAAATGAAAATAAAATAAAATAAAAAAGGAAGCGGTAAGAGCAGACATCCTTGTCTTGTTCCTGATGTAGGGGAGATATTTCAGTCTTTCACCAGTAAGCATGATGCTAGTTGTATCCTGCAACTTTGCTAAACTTCTTCATTCATTCTAACAGAATTTTTTTTTTCTGTTTTTTTCTGCTATAAAAAAAAATCTACATCTACAAAAGATGGTCTTTGTAGATGCTCTTTACAGGTTGAGACATTTCCCTTCTATTCCTAGTTTGTCAGGTGTTTTTATCATTAAAGGGTGTTGAATTTTGTCAAATGCTTTTGCTGCATCTATTGAGATGATTATGTGGGTTTTGTCCTTTATTCTAGTAATACATGTATTACATTAATTGATTTTCCCATGTTAGGCCGACCTTGCATACGTGGGATAAATCCTGCTTGGTCATGGTGTATAATACATTTCACATGCTAGTGGTTTTGGTTTGCCAGTATCTCACTGAGGATTCTTCCATCTGTATTCATAGGAGATACTGGTCTGTGGTTCTCTTTTCCTATGATATCTTTGTCTGATTTTGGTATTACAATACTATTAGCCTCATAAAATGAATTGAAAAGTGCTTCTTTCTCTTCTATTTTTTGGTAAGAGTGTCAAAATTTGGTATTATTTCCTTTTTAAATTTTGGGTAGAGTTCACCAGTGAAACTGGTTTGGCCTAAGCTTTTCTTCGTGGACAGTTTTCAAACTACTAAGTCAAGCTTTTTTTATAGGTCTATCCAGATATTTTATTTCTTCTTGAGTTGTTAGTTTATGCCTTTCCAGTAAATTCTCAAGTTCATCTAAGTTGTCTAATTTGTTGTCAAATGGTTGTTCATAGTATTCGCTTTTCATTTTTTCTTTTTATTTTAGAGACAGCGTGTCACTGTGTTGCCCAGGCTAGTCTCAGACTCCTGGCCTCAAGCTATCCTCCTGCCTCAGCCTCCCGAGTAGCTGGGATTACAGGCATGTGCCACTGTACTGAGCTCCATCCTTTTTTTTTTTTTTTTTAAATTATACTTTAAGTTCTAGGGTACATGTGCACAACGTGCAGGTTTGTTACATATGTATACATGTGCCATGTTGGTGTGCTGCACCCATTAACTCGTCTTTTACATTAGGTATATCTCCTAATGCTACCCCTCCCCCCTCCCCCCTCTCCACAATAGGACCTGGTGTGTGATGCTCCCCTTCCTGTGTCCAAGTGATCTCATTGTTCAATTCCCACCTATGAGTGAGAACATGTGGTATTTGGTTTCCTGTTCTTGCAATAGTTTGCTGAGAATGATGGTTTCCAGCTGCATCCATGTCCCTACAAAGGACACGAACTCATCCTTTTTTATGGCTGCACAGTATTTTATGGTGTATATGTGCCACATTTTCTTAATCCAGTCTGTCACTGATGGACATTTGGGTTGATTCCAAGTCTTTGCTATTGTGAATAGTGCCGCAATAAACATATGTGTGCATGTGTCTTTATAGCAGCATGACTTATAATCCTTTGGGTACATCCCCAGTAATGGGATGGCTGGGTCAAATGGTATTTCTAGTTCTAGATCCTTGAGGAATCGCCACACTGTTTTCCACAATGGTTGAACTAGTTTACAGTCCCACCAACAGTGTAAGCGTTCTATTTCTCCACATCCTCTCCAGCACCTGTTGTTTCCTGATTTTTTAATGATTGCCATTCTAACTGGTGTGAGATGGTATCTCATTGTGGTTTTGATTTGCATTTCTCTGATGGAAAGTGATGATGAGCATTTTTTCATGTGTCTGTTGGCTGTATGAATGTCTTCTTTTGAGAAGTGTCTGTTCATATTCTTTGCCCACTTTTTGATGGGTTGTTTTTTTCTTGTAAATTTGATTGAGTTCTTTATAGGTCATCCTTTTTATTTCTGTGAGGTTGTAATGTCCCCCCTCTCATTCCTGATTTTCATAATTTTTTTTCTTTTCTCTTTTTTCCCCCCTTTAGTTAGTTAGTTAGTTTGTATTTTGCTTGGTCAGTCTAGCTAAAGGTTTGTCAAGTTTGTTGATCTTTTCAAATAATCAGCTTTTGGTGTGATTAATTTCCTCTATTTTTTTTAAATTCTCTATTTCGTTAATTTATGCTCTAATCCTTATTATTTCCTTTCTTTTGTTTGCTGGGGGCTTAGTTTCTTCTTCTTTTTCCAGTGTCTTAAGGCAGAAACTTAAGAGTATTGATTTGTGGTTGTTCTTCCTTTTAAATATAGACAGGTACAACTATAATTTTCCCTACAAATACTGTTTTAGTTGCATCCCATTCATTTTGGCATGTTGAGTTTTTATGTTCATCCATCTCAAAGTATTTCCTAATTTCTCTTGTGGTCTATTTTTTTACCCATTGATTACTTATGAGTATATGTTTAATTTCCACATATTTTTGAATTTTCCTAATTTCTTTGTGTTATTAATTTCAAACTTCACTCCATTATGAACAGAAAACATCCTTGGTCCAACTTCATTCCCTGTAAACATATTGATGCTTGTTTTGTGGCCTAGCGTATAATCTATCCTAGAGAATGTTCCATGTGCATTTGAGAAGAATGTCTATTCTCTTGTTGTTGGGTGGAGTATTCTACAGATGTCAGTTAGCTCTGGTTGGTTTATAGTGTTGTTCAAGTCTTCTGCTTCCATATGGATCTTCTGCCTATCTACCTGTTTAGCTCTATCTATTATTAAAAGTGGGATATTAAAGTCTGCAACTATATTGTGAATTGTCTATTTTTCCCTTGAATTCCGTCTGTTTTCTGCTTTATATATTCTGTGGCTCTGTTTTTAGGTACATGTTTATAATTGTTATATTTTTCTGATGGATTGACCTTTTTGTCATTATACAACGTCCCTGATTATTTTCTAGTGACATATTTTCTTTGTTTTGAGACGGAATCTTGCTTGTCACTCAGGCTGGAGTGCAATAGCGCAATCTCGGCTCACTGAAACCTCTGCCTCCCAGGTTCAAGTGATTCTCCTTCCTCAGTTTCCTGAGTAGCTGGGATTACAGGCGCCTGCCACCATGCCTGGCTAATTTTTATATTTTTAGTAGAGACGGGGTTTCATCATGTTGGCCAGGCTGGTCTCAAACTCCTGGCCTCAAGTGATCTGCCAGCCTTGGTCTCCCAAAGTGTTGAGATTACAGGCATGAGCCACTGCGCCCAGCCATATTTTGTTTTAAAGTCTATTTTGTCTGATATTAGTATAGTCACTGCAGCTTTCTTATGGTTACTGTGTGTATCATTTTCCATTAAAAATTTTTCAACCTATTTGTATGCTTAAATCTAAAATATGTCTCCCACAAATAGCATATAATTGAATCTTGCTTTATTCATATTTTTTTTAAAGCTGATTAAGGCTGGGCGTGGTGGCTTACACCTGTAATCCCAGCACTTTGGGAGGCCAAGGCAGGTGGATCACCTGAGGAATTCGAGACCAGTCTGGCCAACAAGGTAAAACCCCGTCTCTACTAAAAATACATAAGTTAGCCGGGCGTGGTGGTGTGCAGTCTGTAATCTCAGCTACTCGGGTGGCTGAGGCAGAAGAATCTCTTGAACCTGGGAGATAGAGGTTGCAGTGAGCTGAGATCATGCCACTGCACTCCAGCCTGGGCAACAAGATCAAAACTCTGTCTCAAAAAAAATTAATTAATTAATTAATTAATTTTTTAAAAAGGCCAGGCATGGTGGCTCACACCTGTAATCCCAGCACTTTAGGAGGCCCAGGCGGGTGGATCACAAGGTCAGGAGATTGAAACCACCCTGGCTAACACGGTGAAACCCCGTCTCTACTAAAAATACAAAAAATTAGCCGGGCGTGGTAGCGGGTGCCTGTAGTCTCAGCTACTTGGGAGGCTGAGGCAGGAGAGTGGCGTGAACCTGGGAGGTGGAGCTTGCAGTGAGCGGAGGTTGTACCACTGCACTCCAGCCTGGGCGACAGAGCGAGACTCTGTCTCAAAATATAATAATAATAAATAAAATCAATCAATCAGTAAAATGAAAATAAAGCTGATTAGAAGCTGCATGCACGGGTGAGCTTGTCAACCAGTGACCTTCACCAATTGTAATCTGATTGGGCTGTTTCATTGGGAAACTCCTAATGTTAGTACCTTTGGGTCCTTCCTCTTGAGTTGGTCTGAGCACTTATAGAGGAGCCCTTCCATTTCCTGCCTGAATGGAATAAGCCTGGCTGCCAGGCTTGTGGGAGCTGAGTCGGGGAGGGAGACTATGATACCATTCCTCACGTTAACTTTCATTTTAAACCTAGATTTTTGGTATGGTAATTTCCTCTCAGTTGTATCCATATCCCCTCCTAGCAGAATCCTCTAGTCTTCTGCTCAGCTGGGAACGGGTCAGTAGCCTGGGTACACAGAGGTGGGGAGGAGCTCTAGATACCCAAAATGTCTTAAGCTTTCTTTTTTTGAGGCTGGGTCTCACTCTGTCACCCAGGCTGGTATGCAGTAGCATCATCACAGCTCACTGCAGCCTCGACCTCCCCGGGCTCAGGTGATTCTCCTAACTCAGGCTCCCAAGGAGCTGCGACTACAGGCCTTATGCCACCACACCTGGCTAATTTTTTTGTAGAGACGGGGTTTCACCATGTTGCCCAGGCTGGTCTCCAATTCCTAGCCTCAAGTGATCTGCCCACCTCAGCCTCCTAAAGTACTACGATGACAGTCATGAACCACCGCACACGCTGTCTTAAGCTTTCAACCTAACCTGTCACAGTCCTTCATTTACCCCTCACTGATCAGAGGAACCTGGAACCACTCATCTTTGGGGTGGGGGTTTGCAGTGTTTTGCTTTTAATCTATTAAGTTAGTTACTACAAGTACACCTGTTTTCCAGTTTTCAATTTGTTTGTTTGTTTTAGAGACAAGGTCTCACTGTCCGCTGGGCTGGAGTGCAGTGGCGCAATCATAGCTCACGGTGACCTGGAACTCCTCGGCTCAAACAACAAGAATCTCTTTGTTGTTGTGCTTTGTTGGTTTGCCGATGTCTACTCTTCCTTACTTTTTGTGTCTGTGGGTTATGTGCCTTGCCTGTTTTTGTAACCCTCTACTGTCATTTTAATGGAGTTTTGGTGTCGGAGGAGTGAGATTAACCTGTATGGTCAACTGGCCATCTTTTTTTTTTTTTTTTTTTTTTTTTTTTTTTTTTTTTTGAGACACAGTTTTACTCTGTCACCAGGCTGGAGTGTAGAGGCGTGATCTTGACTTACTGCAGCCTCACCTCCTGGGTTCAAGTGATTCTCCTGCCTCAGCCTCCCGAGTAGCTGGGATTACAGGTGAATGCCACCATGTCCGGCTAATTTGTGTATTATTAGTAGAGACAGGGTTTTGCCATGTTGGCCAGACTGGTCTCAAACTCCTGGCCTCAAGTGATCCGCCTCTCCTGGCCTTCCAAAGTGCTGGGATTACAGGCGTGAGCCACCGTACCTGGCCATTGACCATTTTTAATTGAAGTAGTTCCACCTTCTTCTATTTAAAGCTTTGGTTCAGATTAATTCCTTTTTTTTTTTTTTTGAGATGGAGTCTTGCTCTGTCACCCAGGCTGGAGTGCAGTGGCATGATCTCGGCTCACTGCAAGCTCCGCCTCCTGGGTTCACACCATTCTCCTGCCTCAGCCTCCTGAGTAGCGGGGACTACAGGCGCCCGCCACCACGCCCGGCTAATTTTTTGTATTTTTAGTAGAGACGGGGTTTCACTGTGTTAGCCAGGATGGTCTTGATCTCCTGACCTCATGATCCACCCGTCTTGGCCTCCCAAAGTGCTGGGATTACAGGCGTGAGCCACCGCTCCCGGCCTAGATTAATTCTTTTATCTACACTTTTGGAAGTCTCTCTTCCTAAGGCTCAAGATACGGCCTTTCTCATTTTGGCTATTGCAGACTCTAAGAGGACATGGTAACCTTGGGCTTGTAACTGCACTTGAATACTAAAGATGTGTATTACTCAGGATTATTGATTGCAAATGACAGGAAGGAGCTTGATGTTTTCCCCTAAAGGAGAAGTCCAGGGAGGTTCTCAGGCAGGCCCTCCGCAACCTGGCTCTAGTCTCAGCAGCTCGGAGCTTTGCAGCCCCAGAGGGAAAAGTCTTTCCCAATGGTTTCAACACAAGCCCCAGTCCCATGCTCCTCTCTGAACTGAGTAGGGGGCCTGACTGGCTGGCTGGGTCAGAGGGCTCCACCACTGCGGGGACGGGGAGTTTTGGAGTTAGCTTCCAAAAACAGCTTGGATGAGGTGAGGGAGGCAGGGTTGTTCCCTCAAATAGCATTGCAGCACTGATACCAGAGGAAGGGGGAACAGATGCTGGGCAGGCAGAAATAACAGGTGTCCACTGCAGGGCAATCATAACAGCCTCATGGCCTTGCTGTAAGTTAAACCCTTAGCTGGGTGCCTGAAACATTAAAACACTAGCTGCTGTTGCTGTTGTTATGACTGTCACTGTTAACAGGCAGACTCTGTGGCTCGCCTTTTTATCTCGAACACCACATTCCTTTGCTAGGGCCAGAAACAGGCACAGAGCCTGTTTCCCTCAGCCCCCTGGCCATGCAGTTGGCAGCGAGGCTCAGCAAAACCTCCTGATCCCAT